>NC_136063.1:2129120766-2130320766 GCF_964261635.1 Lissotriton helveticus
ATCCATGCAACCTTTTATCCATTTATACATCCATCCACCCTGTCATCCTCCCATCCATACATCCACCCTTTCATCCATCCACCCTTTCATCCATCCATCCTTCATCCATCCACCCATCCACCCTTTCATCCTTACATCCATACATCCATCCTTTACCCATCCACCCTTCCATCCACCCATCATTCATGCACCCGCCTTTTCACACATCCATCCATCATTCATCCATGCAACCTTTTATCCATTCATACATCCATCCACCCTGTCATCCTCCCATCCATCCATCCTTCATCCATCCACCCTTTCATCCTCCCATCCATACATCCATCCTTCATCCATCCACCCATCATTCATTCCCCCACCTTTTCACACATCCATCCATCCATGCATCATTCATCCATGCAACCTTTTATCCATCCATACATCCATCCACCCTTTCATCCATCCATCCATCCATCATCTGTCCACCCTTTCATCCTTCCATCCATACATCTATCCTTCACCAATCTATCCTTCATCCATCCACCCTTTCATCTTTCCATCCATACATCTATCCTTCACCAATCTATCCTTCATCCATCCACCCTTTCATCCTTCCATCCATACATCCATCATTCATCCATCCACCCTTTCATCCTCCCATCCATACATCCATCCTTCATCCATCCACCCTTTCATCCATACATCCATCCACCCTTTCATCCATCCATCCATCCATCATTCCCCCACCTTTTCACACATCCATCCATGCATCATTCATGCATGCAACCTTTTATCCATCCATACATCCATCCACCCTTTCATCATCCATCCTTCATCCGTCCACCCTTTCAACCTTCCATCCATACATCTATCCTTCACCAATCTATTCTTCATCCATCCACCCTTTCATCCTTCCATCCATACATCCATCCATCCACCCTTTCATCCATCCATTTACACATCATTCATCCACCCATCTTTTTACACATCCATCCATCCATCCATCATCCATCCATCCATCCATCCATCATTCATCCATGCAACCTTTTATCCTTCCAGACATCCTTCATCCATCTACCCTTTCATCTTTCTTCCATCCACCCTTTCATCCATCCACCCTTTCATCCATCCCCTCATCATTCATCCACCCACCTGTTCACACATCCATCCATCCTTCAGCCTTACATCCATCCACCCACCCATCATTCATCCACCCACCTTTTCTGTGCCTCTCTCATGGTGGGAGGGGATCAGTATCTCTCTGTGTCTTCTTCCTTCTTCTTTCCCGCTCATGGGAGGGCATCTCTCTGCCTCCCTGCTGGGGGCGAGGGACTGTCACAGGACCCACAGCTCCAATCGCACAACATCCATTGAACTCAAAGGGCTACACTACAGCCTGCTCCCCCAGCCCCCCCCCCCCCCCCCAGCTCCCACCCCCAGCTCGAGTATACGAGCCCGGCTGAAACAGCTTCAGGGACACACACACAGCCACACCCAAGTACTTGACAGGTCTTTAAAAGACCTTTTACTTGTTAATGAGGCGTTAATGTTTTTCACACCTCGGTGTGAATTAAGCCTCCGCCGTGAACACCCTCGATCAGCCCAATGCCAGGAACTGCACTCTGCAGAATCTGTGACCCCCTTCCCAGGACTCCACGACCCCCCTGGGGGTCGCGCCCTACCGATTGAAGACCTCTGCTGCAGGGTGTATGGTTACACAATCTCTGTTGTTGCCGACATGTGGTCGCTTATCGTGAGGCGTATTGCTCCGGTCTTGTTTCCCTTCAGAGTTGCAGCCTGTGGTTGCAGACTTCTTGTCGATTGCCATGACATTCAATTCAAATGCCGTTTTTCCTCGTGGAAGGGCACAGTTTTCGCTTTTGTTCACTGTTTCTAGGAGCAGGTACTCTGCTCTTTCCCTTCAATTCCCTTCGCTATTCAGTGCTTTTTCACTGTCATATATGGTGATGTTTCTCATCATTCTATTCTTTTTGTCATTATTTCAATGCTTTTTCGTCTTTTTTGGCACACTGTTCCCATACTCACAGTTTTAGTGGTGGCTCCGCATCGTGGCGCGGAAACGTTTCACCTAAGAAAACTGACGTCAGCGCGCCAGGAGGGACTTATATGGCTTCATTGATGTCATGCAATCACATGGGGAGCGCCGATTGAACGCTCCACTCCCAGATGCACAGCATGAAATGGATCCAAGTTCTAACCAGTAATTCTCAGTTTAACCATGTTCAAAATTAATCCTGTTTCCTCTTCGAATCATTCATCTCCACATATGTGACATTATGTGTTGTGGAAACTTCACGTATTCACACGTGTCCATCCAGACCTCTTGAAGAATACGATCCAAACACAGCAGGTAGTTCAAAGCAGCATTTTATTAGTAACCCAATGCATTTCGGGCTTGTGCCAGCTCTTCGTCAGGGGTAGCTGCAAATCAACATTTTTAAAAAAACACCTAATTACACAATTATACTAATAACATTAATCTGATTTTACTTCTCGTGCAATATGTCTAATAGTGCAAGACCGTTCTCTGAAAAGTGAATTCAGCTTTAATTTAAACTGCAAAACGCAAAACTAAGTGCTTGACCCCCATAGATGTGTAACATTCAAATTCCCACCCCCAGATTAACGTGACAATTTAAAATACATTGTAATTGACCATGTTATCCTCTATTACTCTGATATCAAACTTTTGAACATTCCCTCTTTCAGCATGCCTTTTAATACCCTCCTATTCACGCTAATTGAGTCACGATCTCATGCCATCTTACATTAAACCTTCCCGTTCAAACATTGCTCTTATTCTGATATTATTTGTAAGAACACATTCCCCAGTGGTTTACACACCCAACTGCGCGTATACCTGCATCTTTCATAATTTCCTAACCGTTCAGTCTGTATCACGGGCATTTCTCCATCTCCCATGTGACTAACCTATTCAATACGTCTTACTTTTAAATACCTCTGGCTCCACCCCCCAGTTTTTGAGTTGCTTAAACACCTAACCCCCCAGGCTATAATCAAACAACTACAATACCCATAGTGCACCTGAAGTCGAAAAATAATAGTGTGCGGGCGCAAGTAGTAATCATTGCTACAGATTTAGCTGAAATCGTGTAAACTCTCTCATCAATCTCCGTTGACGATTGTCGCTGAGAACTAACCATATGTGGACTCTTGTAATATATATAATTCTGTTACTCCGAATTTAATCTTTATCAGGGGCAAAATCAACATTTTAGGGCAGTGATTGTAAACATCATAAGGGGTGGTATGCACACCACCACTTATGATGTTCATTGACGTCATGTCCTTGGACGACGACATGGCGGCACCGTCCCCCGGCGCGCAGAGGAACTGCTGAGAAAAAGTTTCCGCATCCAGTCTGACGCCTTGGGGGGTATTTTAAGTTAAGGAATCTGCGGTTCTAAAGGTAAGTAACTTGTTCTTTAAGCTAGCCCCAGGATTGAGCCTTTCCTAAATGAAATAGACCCTCCCTGTACAAGGACTTTATACATGAGGTTTAGATTGGGGTCCCTACCTCTTGCTGTGTTAACTTGCAACTGCAAGAGCTCTAAATTAGGTAGTAAAGTTTGCGAAGCTTGTAAGAATGCTGAAGAAACTGATTTCCATCTCTTATTCTTCTGCCTTTCTTATCACAGACCATGCAAGCAATGGATAGTGCCTCTCTGCCGTAACTTGGGTGTCCGTCAGTACAAAGTAGCACTTAAAATATGCAGGTCAGATACTGCATCGATTGTTGTCTTTGCTGTTGCAAAATATTTAGAATCTATTTGGCCTGAAACCATTTCTAGGTTGTAAAATCTTGATTGCTAGGTCCTACAGGACACCCAAATAAGATATTAAGAAAATTAATCTTGCATGTAGGAGGCTTGATGGGGTACTCAAAAATTATACTTGGGGTATTTTATTGCAATTATGATATTTCATGTTTCAATATGTGTTATTGATTGAAAATTATATTAAAATGATTTTTAGTATATTGCTTTAAAGGTCTATGATTAGATTAAAGTGTGTATGAAACTAGGTTCGAGGCATGTGGGCTGCTGAATTCATATCTGTGCACAGATCGCCGCCTAGTGTTGGGTCCGGATGATTGTACATTGTTGTCCTGGAAGAGTCTTCGAAGTATCACGAGATAGGTGGCTCCTCCCCTGGACTACATTGCGCATGGGCATCCTCTCCATCCTCAGATTGTTTTTTTCCGCCATTGGGTTCGGATGTACTGTCCTTTACTCGAAGTTCGGAATCTAAAATAAACTTACTAAAGGCCTTCGGTCTCGTCGGTATTTATTCGAATCCGTGCCGACAGCTTTATCTACAGTTTATTCAACTCGGGACGTCAAATCGGGTCGCGGGCCTTCTCGAAGCAAAGGGACCAGTCGTCGATCGAACGAAGTCCATTCAAAAGATGCCCTCTTTGTAATTCAAAATACCCACATATAGATAAACACCCTGTATGTAACAAGTGTTTATCTCCAGAACATAATGAATCCGACAGCCTAGCCTGTGCCCAATTTCGATCAAAAAAGACACTTCGGATTCGACGGGCCGCTAGGCTAACCATGCAGAAGCCGGAGCCGGAAAATATCTTCGACGATGAAGACGATCTCGTCGAAACCGAAGAATCAGATCAACAGTCGGGTCAATATTCGGAGCATGACTCCAACTACTATGTCGACGAAGAAGAAGACCTTGTCGAGGTAGGAGACGACGAACAAGGGATCGGAGCCAGTGATGAAACTGGGCCAACCGTGAGTACGACACCCCAAACATACACTTCTATGGTTCCACAGGCTCAGGTCGAGGCATCGCCAGAAGGCCTTAGCCAAGATCTCGAAACCCATTCTATAGCCCCGCGACACAGCTCGGCTAAGAATATTAGAAAAGAGCCATTGGATCAACGTACTCAGAAATTGGTGATATCGAAACCAAAAGTTATGGAACCAAAAACGAAACCGAAACTGATCGACTAAACGGTCTTCGGACCAAACTACGTCGATCCATCGGAGTCGATCCCAAAGAAGATCGTCGACAATACGGTCTTTGGACCAAACTATGTCGATCCATCGGAGTCGAACACAAGGGTCGTCGAGCCGAGGGCCAGCGCACCTATATCCACTCCAAAACAAAGGGCTGTCGAACCGACAAGATCGGCGCCGACAGCCGACAACACAAAAAAGGGACTTGATCCGAAGAAGGTTGTCAAACCCAAACAGAGAGTCGACAAACCAATGGCTGTGCAACCAAAGACAATCGAGCCGAAGAAAGTCGACCTGAAGAAGGCCATCGAGCCAAGACCAAAAAGCATCGGTCCGACACCACAGGTTACGAAAGCGCAACAAGGTCAGAAAGGTACTATCGACTCGACAAAAAACGTCGAAACGGTAGAAACTTCGGGTCCGAAGAAACAGGCACAACCTAAAAAGACTGTTGTAACACCGAGGGAGCTCTGACCAATCAAGTTTGGCCTACCAACTTCCTCTAAAACAAAGGCGGTCAACCCAAAAAGCGGTATCGAACCGAAACAAACGAAACCAAGGACATTGGCAAAAATGCCCAGAACTGCTGAGCAGGAGATCTTATATCCAGACCCCTCATCAGAAGAACAGTCAAAACTTTACATTGACCCTAATTCTGGCAAAGTCACACTCTACAAAAGAAAAATCAGACCAGAAACTGATAAAGAGACTTATGTCATCCCACTCAAAAAGAAAAGGGACCGTTCTACTTCACCTATTCTATTTGAGCCTATTAAACCAACTAGGCCTGAGCAATACACATATACACCCACACACTCCGATAAAGAGGTGGATGATGAATATAAAGAGGAATACAATTACCCAGTAGACAATGACCAGGACAATCAAGGTCAACCATGGGTTGATCCAGTACATCCTGGTGACTCTCAACCCATTCCAGATACACCTGCATACCCTGCTAGGCCTTCTCCTACAGAGGATACAGCTGCTTTTAATGCACTAATAGAAAGGGCAGCCCTCCATCACAATGTAGAAATGCATGCAGACCACATTGAGGAAGATTTCCTCTTTGACACCTTTGCCACATCAGAAAGATCTGTCAAAACACTACCTATGTTAAACGGGGTACTTAAACATGCAGGTGACATATTTAAGGAAACAACTAGGGCACGGGTCATTAACCCCAGAAGAGAGAGAAAATACAGGCCAGCACTAGTAGACCCCACATATATTAAGGGACAACTGCCTTTGGATTCTTTGGTGGTATCCAATGCACGAAAACGTGCAAACTCCCAAACAACTGGAGACGCTCCACCTCCTGACAAAGAATCAAAGATCTTTGAGGCATCAGGGAAGAGGGTAGCTGCTCAAGCTGCTAACATATGGCGAATATCTAATACGCAAGCCCTGTTAGCTAGGTACGACAGGGCACACTGACACCTTAGAGACACTTCTCCAGTATTTACCTGACCCTTACAAAGAACAGGCTGAAGACCTAGTACAGGAGGGAAAGTTAATAACTAACGCCTCCATTAAATGTGCTCTAGACGTGGCAGATACAGCGGCCAGATCTGTTAACACCAGTGTTATGCTCAGGAGACATGCGTGGCTTCGCATTTCAGGGTTCAAAAATGAAGTCCAGTCTACTTTATTAAACCAGCCAATAAATCCAGACTATTTATTTGGTCCAGCTGTAGATACAATCCTGGACAAAATGAAAAAAGACACTGAGACGGCTAAGTCTATGGGAGCCTTACAGTCCCAACAACATAGAGGCTCCTTTTGTCGCTCCAATTACAGAGGTGCTGCAAGAGGTAACTCATCACAGCAGACCACAAACTACAAAGGGAATACGCAAACCACCTACAATAAAAACAATAGAGGTGGATACCGCGGTTATAACAACAAAGGCAGAGGACGAGGGAATAATACCACCAGATCCTCTACCAACACAAAACAGTGACTTCTTAGCGCTACCCCCAGACCATACAACACCAGTCGGGGGACGATTAGAGCAGTTCCTACCAGTATGGCAAAACATCACTACAGACAAGTGGGTAAGGCAAATTATCCAGGATGGCTATTGCCTAGAGCTAACCACCCAACATACCACCAAGACACCGTCCTAGGTCTGTAGAACACCTAAACTTATAGTCAGCAAGAAGTCATCAGCATGCTGCAAAAAGGGGCCATAGAACTTGTACCACTAGAACATCAAGGTACAGGGGTATACTCACTATACTTCCTCATCCCCAAAAAGGACGGTCTCTAAGACCAATTTTGGACCTCAGGCCCCTAAATCAATACATTTTATCAGAGCATTTTCATATGCTCACTCTACAACAAGTCTTACCACTGCTGCAACAAGGAGACTTCCTCGCAACTTTGGACCTCAAAGACGCATACTTCCATATACCGATACATCCTTCTCACAGGAAGTATCTTAGATTCACAATACTAAATCAACATTACCAATTCAAAGTCCTTTCATTTGGTGTAACAACAACCCCGAGGGTGTTCACCAAATGCCTAGCTACAGTTGCTGCACATTTAAGGAGACAACCTATTCACGTCTATCCGTACCTGGACGACTGGCTAATACAAGCAAAGTCGGCCCAGCAATGTGCCAGCCACATGTCCCAAACTATTCGCCTCCTGCACAGTCTAGGCTTCACGTTAAACTACCAAAAATCTCACCTTCAGCCATCCCATGTACAGCAGTACCTGGGAGCAACAATAAATACAAAAGCATACCCAAACACTACAAGAATAAACAGTATGCAGTAACTGATCCAGAAGTTCAAGCCCCAACACTCGCTCTCTGCCAGAGTGTTTATGCAACTCATAGACATGATGGCTTCGTGCATCTTCATAGTCCCTCACGCGAGACTACACATGCGTCCGCTACAAGAGTGATTAGCACGGCAGTGGAACCAGGCTCAAGGACAATTGAAAGACCTAGTGTTTGTGTGAAGTTGGCCTGATATATGATGCTCACTAGTTCTAGTGATCACCTTGTATCAGTCCAAACAACCCTTATGGTGATTGGTTGTAGGTCAACCTTATAGACCAGCTATCCTAATGGTAGCATGGACAAAGCAGTCTTAGGCTAAACTCTTTTGGCATGTGAAGCCAGCTGTTTTACCACATGTAACCCCTTGAATACCAGATGAAAGGACACCACACAGGTTGTTATGAAAGCTAAGCACATGACAGTCTCTTAGGAAAAAATACGATAAATTGCACAAAATTACAATGGTGCCCTAGGGGCACGGCAAACCATATACTAAGTAAATGGTATAAGGAAATCGATAGAAGGAATGGAGCTGTCCAGAGGCTGTAGGATCGCTGGGGCTACACTATCCTAACCTTAGGTAAGTAATAGGAGGCCCACGGGACGCGTGTGCAGAGTGTGAACTCACACGCGAGATGCGGAACAAAGTCAATGGACAGTACAGTTTACGAAAAAGGTGAGTACGGACAGTCTTTACTATCTAGGACTGAAACGACTGGAAATCTGGACACTAGGAGAGTTAATCTACCCTTGAGCACCGAAATGCATAGGTGTCAAAGTGTGTAGGGTTTTCGCGTAGAAGTCTATGGAGCCTTGAAGAAAGATGCTGCAGGCGACCAGGAGGAAGATGTCCGGTCCGATCCATGGGTGGATCGAGGAAGAAGAGGACCTAAAAGCAGAGGGGACAGTGTTCAAAGTCACTAGCCAGTGACCGGTGTGGAACCAGGAGGGAACCAGATGCTGTCGTCGCGATCAGGTGAAGAGTGGACGCTTGTCTCTGCAGCCACGTGGACCAGGAGGTGTCTTTGACGACCAGGATGGAGGCACGAGCTGTCCCACGCAGGCTCTCGCTGTCGGCGGTGTCGGATCCGGATTTGAGTCAACAGGCCTTGGCAAAGGCAACCCACGCGGTGAGTGGAAACGGCGTCTGGAGTGGACCAGGAGGGTCCAGGGTGCTCCTCTTTTGGAAGGGAGCAAGGGCCAGTCTGGAGCAACCAGACCAGCAGTGTAGATTTCTGGGATCGTCGTCTAGGAGGTCACTAGCCAGCCGGCAAGTGACCAGAGAACGCGTTGAGCAGCAATCAAGCAAAAGGGCCCCATGCAGATCTCGTGGATGGTGGAGGGCTGATCTTTGGTGCAGGAGCTGCTCGGGGCTGGGGCTTCTCAATCCCCAAAGCACTTTCTCGAGGATGCCTCAGAAGTCGTGCTGGAAGCGAAGTGCAGTCTCCAAGATGGCCGGTCCACGTGTCTCGTTGCACCAACGGGTCTCAGCTGTGCTGCAGATGTGAGTAGAGGTCGGAGAGGTCTGGGAGTCCAGGTCTCGTCGGGCTCTGAAGTCTGGATCCGGCAGGAAGGACGACAGTGGACCGCTAGGACCCTTGATGGTGCCTGCAGTTGCAGGGTGGACACTCCTTGCCCACAAGGGAGATTCTTCAGTCTTCTGTGGAGCAGAACGTCGAAGTCCAGAGTTTCTTCTTGTAAAGTTGTTCAGGATAATCTAATTTGGAATGGGACCAGCTCCTACCTTTATCCTGCTAAAGGGGGCGGTACTATCACTAGGTGCCTCCTATGGGTGGGACCAGGAAGGGGGGTGGCGACACCCCCTATCCTTTGTCCGGTTTCGCGCCAGAACTGGGGCTGGAGTGCCCCAGCAACTGGTTTGAACCGGTGTATGCACAGGGCACCTTGTGTGCCCCAGGTATGTCTCATTCCTTTCAGGCCTCCCTACCTCAATACACAAAATCCTGTCTGGGGTGGTGCTAGCACCTCCCAAGGCAGGAAACCCTTTGTCCAGGCCTCCCTCGCTGGAAGGACTCCCAGCAGCAGGAGGTCAGACTTGTGTCTGTGGTGGCAGCATCCATTTTGTGATGCTGAGGCTCGAGTTAACTTTAACCGGGGTTCACAGTTACATACATGTCGTGTCCCTCTAGAAGGGTGGACTGCTACCCCCGTCGCCAGAATTGGCGAGGGGGTAGTATTCCAATTCGTATGACACCTTACTCGACATGTTTTGATAATGTTATACCAGAGTTAGCATTCAACTGCGAGGATTATAATGCACTTAAGAGTATATGGTATAGCGTTATCATGGAACAGCTATAAGGACTTTGTTCCGCAGGCTGCAGACAGGCTCAGCTCATGCTAGAGCACCATCTCACATAATTCCAAGCACTCTGCTTTCAGGATTGATAAGGCCTGCCATAGGAGTGACTGATAGGAATATATGTGTCCATTTTGGGGTTAGATATAGGTAACTATATCTACAGCAAAGGGTGATTACACCACCTTGCCCCAGATGTCTTACCAGCCAGTTGTGTCTGTTTAGATGGCCAGCCAGGGGTGGCATAATACATGCTTCAGCCCCTGGTAGGCCTTGGGTACACCTATGCCATGGGTACCTAAGGTACACTGTACAGGGACTGATAAGGTGGCCCAGTACCAATTGGTAAATGCACCTAAAGTACATGGATGTCAATTTTGAGAGAGAACAGCTAGGCTGTGGGTCTGATTAGCAGGCCCACAGCCAGAGAAAGTCCTAAACCAGTGAAGCAAAAAGCAAAAATCTAGGGTGACCATAGGTTTGCCGACCCCACTCTCCTACATAACCCCCCCCAAACTTAGGAACATTAAACTAACCTTGACCAGGTGAGTCTTCCTGTTCTAAGTGGAAATACCTGGAGAGACCATCTGCATTGCTATGGTCAGTCCCTGGTCTGTGCTCCACTGTAAAGTCCATCCCCTGTAGGGAAATGGACCACATAAGAAGTTTGGGGTTTTCACCCTTCATTTGATTTAGCCACAAGAGGGGCTTATGGTCGGTCTGAATCTTGAAGTGAGTTCCAAACAAGTATGGCCTCAACTTCTTCAGGGCCCATACCACAGCAAAGGCCTCCCTCTCAATAGCTGACCAACGTTTCTCTCTAGGGGTCAGACTTCTACTTATAAAAGCAAAGGGCTGGTCATGACCATCAATATTCCATTGAGATAGAACAGCTCCCACATCCAACTCAGATGCATCTGTTTGGACAATGAAGGTTTTGGAGTAGTCAGGACTCCTGAGAATAGGTGCAGTACACATGGCCTGCTTCAGGTCATCAAATGCCTTCTGACAGCTAACTGTCTACTGAACTTTCTTTGGCATTTTCTTGCTTGTCAAGTCATTAAGTGGTGTCACAATGGACCCATAATTTTTGACAAACTTCCTATAGTAACCAGACAGGCCCAAGAAAGCTCTGACCCGTGTCTGGGTGGTTGGAGGAGCCCAGTCCTTTATGGCCTGAATCTTGCTCTCCAAGGGTTGAACCTGGCCTCCACCTACAAGGTGGCCCAGGTACACAACCTGACTCTGCCCTATCTGGCACTTGGTGGCCTTGATAGTGAGGCATGCCTTTTGCAGGGCCTCCAAAACTTTTCTCAGGTGGATCAGGTGATCCTCCTAGGTGGAGCTGAAGACAGCAATATCATCTAGATATGCTGCACAAAAGTAATCCAACCCAGTGAGGACTTGGTTCACCTACCTTTGAAAAGTGTCAGGTGCATTTTTCAAACCAAAGAGCATCACCACAAATTGGTAATGACCTCCTGGGGTAGAAAATGCTGTTTTGGCCTTGGCATCCTCAGCTAACCTGATCTGCCAATAGCCAGTTGTTAGGTCAAATGTACTCAAGAAGGTTGCAGAAGCTAACTTGTCTATGAGTTCATCTGCCCTAGGTATTGGATGGGATTCTGTCTTAGTGATAGCATTGAGACCCCTGTAGTCTACACAAAACCTCATCTCTCTTACCATCCTGGGTGTGAGGTTTTGGCACTAGAACTACAGGACTAGCCCAAGGGCTCTCTGAGGGTTCAGTGACTCCCAATTCCAACATCTTTTGTACTTCTTTCTTTTTGCAGTCCCTGACGTGGTCAGGTTGCCTGTAGATTTTACTCTTGACAGGCAGACTGTCACCAGTGTCCACCACATGGGTGCACCAGTTTGTCTGACTGGGTGTCAGTGAGAACATTTGTCTAAAGGATTGAAGAACTTGTTTACAATCCTCTTGTTGATGCTCAGAGAGGCTGTCAGAAAAGACTACACCATCAACTGACCCATCATCAGGGTTCTGAGTGAGCAGGTCTGGGAGAGGGTCACTCTCTTCCTCCTGTCCCTCATCTGTTGCCATGAGCAAGCCCATGTTCTCCCTGTCGACAAATGCCTTGAGCCTGTTTACATGAAGCACCCTGTGGGGGCTCCTGGGAGTTCCAAGGTCCACCAAGTATGTGACCTCTCCCTTTTGCTCAATAATGGTATGGGGTCCAGACAATCTGTCTTGGAGAGCTGCTGGGGCCACTGGCTCCAACACCCACACCTTCTGTCCTGCATGATGAACAGTTAGGACAGCCTTTTGGTCATGCCAAGCTTTTTGAAGTTCCTAGGCTGGCCTCAAGGTTTTTGGATGCCTTCTCCATGTACTCTGCCATCCTGGAGCGGAGACCAAGTACATAGTCCACTATGTCAAGTTTAGGCTTTTTGAGAGGTAACTCCCATCCTTCCTTTACAAGACATAGGGGTCCTCTTACAGGATGCCCAAACAGAAGCTCAAAAGGGCTGTAGCCAACCCCCTTCTGTGGGACCTCTCTGTAAGCAAACAGGAGGCAGGGTAAAAGGATGTCCCATCTTCGCCTAAGCTTTTCAGGTAACTCTTTTATCATCCCTTTTAGGGTCTTGTTGAATCTCTCCACAAGCCCATTGCACTGTGGGTGATAGGGTGTGGTAAATTTGTAATTTACACCACACTCCTTCCACATTGCAGTCAAATATCCTGACATGAAGTTGGCACCTCTGTCAGAGACAACCTCCTTAGGAAACCCCACTTGTGAGAAAACTCCAAGCAGGGCCCTGGCCACAACAGGAGCTGTAGTGGTCCTACGGGGAATAGCTTCTGGACACCTGGTGGCATGATCCACTACCACCAGTATAAATCTGTGCCCAGATGCTGTTGGGGGGTCCATTGGTCCAACAATGTCTATCCCCACTCTCTCAAAGGGCACCCCCCACCACAGGTAGTGGTATAAGGGGGGCCTTTGTTGTGCCACCTGATTTGCCACTGGCTTGACAGGTGACACATGAGCGACAAAACTCTTTGGTGTCTTCAGACATATGAGGCCAGTGAAAGTGTGGGGCAAGCCTGTCCCAAGTCTTGTTCTGGCCTAAGTGACCTGCAAGGGGAATTTCATGGGCTAAGGTGAGAAGGAAACCTCTAAGAGACAAGGAGATGACCAGCCTCCTGGTAGCACCAGGCTTGGGGTCTCTTGCCTCAGAGTATAGGAGTCCTTCATCCCAGTATACCTTGTGGGCACCTGTAGCATTCCCTGCAGCCTCAGCAGCAGCCTGCTGTCTGAGGGGTTCAAGGGAGGAACAGTCTAACTGTGCCTGCCTCAAGTCTGCCCTGGAAGGTCCCCCTGTCCCAAGAAACTCAACCTGTTCAGGTTCAAGCTCTTCTAGGACAGTTCCTTCTGGGGTCTTTGGGTCAGCCTCCTGAGAGGGCTGATCCTCAACCTGAAGCAGGGGGTAAGGCTCTGCCTTAACCCTACTGCTCTTCCTCTTGGGTAGTGTCTGGTCCATTCTTCCAGGATCCAGCACTTGTTCAGCTGGGCATTTCTTGGCCTGTGACCTGGTCACAGCAAGGACATGTGAGGAGAGACCTAACATTTCTACATGAGTCCTGTACTCCACATCTGACCACAGTGAGGATTCCAAATCATTGCCCAAAAGACAATCTACTGGGAGGTCTGAACTAACTACAACCCTTTTGAGGCCAGTTACCCCTCCCCATGAGAAGTTAACAACTGCCATACTGTGATTGGTAGTGACGTTGCCAGCATTGGTCACTAGGTACTCTGAACCTAGCATGATCTGATCAGGGTCCACAAATGTTGGTGTCACCATAGTGACACTGGCACATGTGTCCCTGTAGGCCTGAGCCATTTTCCATTGATTAAAGGCGTTTGCCTGTATTTGCCCAGAGTACTAGGACTTACAGTAGGGGTCATATCCATGTCCCCAGTACAAACAAGAACTGCCTGAGTAGGTATTCTGACTAAGTCAGAACCCACCTCAGTTCCCAGGGTTAACCCTACTATAGCCTTGGGGGTACACTACCACTACTAACTGTACTAGGGGGTGCGGGTGTCTTAGGGACAGTAGTGGTAGGAGTTTGGCCTTTCTTGGTGCACTCACTAAACCATTGAGTCTTACTTTTACAGTATTGGCACCATGGTTTCTTTGGACCATCATTCTTCTTTTGTGGATTCTGGGACCCACCCTCCTCAGATTGTTGGGGCCCTGTTGAAGACTTCTGGTCATTTTGCTTATTCTCATTATTACCCTTCTGGTCTGCTTTCTTTTGGCCACCACCCTGGTTCTGGTTCTGCTGCTTGACCCTGGTTCTGACCCATCTTTCTGCCTTCTTTCCCAATTCTTGGGGAGAGGTCAGATCTGAGTCAATCAGGTGCTGATGCAACAACTGGTTCTGACAATTATTTAAGATTTGCTCTCTCATAATTAGATTATACAATCCTGTGTAATCAGTAACTTTACTTCCCAGTAACCAGCCTTCCAAAGCCTTAGTGGCACAATCAACAAAGTCTTTCCAATCCTGAGCCTGAGTTTTCTGGGTGTCTCTGAACATCACTCTGTACTGTTCAGTTGTTAAGCCAAACCCATCAATCAGTGCAGTTTTCAGGACTTGGTAATCATTAGAATCCTCATCTCTAACAGTGAGGAGCTTATCTCTACCTTTACCTTCAAAGGAGAGCCACAATATTGCTGCCCACTGACTCTGGGGTACCTGCTGTACTTTGCAGGCCCTCTCCAGAGCAGTTATCCATTTGTGGATATAATCTCCTGTTTTATAGGAGGGCACTATTTTACTCAGGTGTCTATTATCAAAACTCCTGTCTTTATCCCTAGGGATATTGCTGCCACCAGTGGGTGCTAACCCACTCAACTGTTGCTCTCTAGCAAAGGCAAGTTTCTCCTTGGCAAGGGCAAGTTCTTCCCTTTGAATCCTCAGATTAACTTCCTTCATCTTTGCCTCATGCGCTCTTCTCTGAGGGGAAGTCATCCTCCTCTGAGCAGATGCATGAGAGGCATGGGAGTGAACAGATCTGTTGGAGTCCCTAGAAGGAGATCTATCTCTCCTGACCCCAAAGTTAGGCCTGCTAGTGGATGGCACTGGGGCTCTCCCAGTTCCTTCCCCATGTAGGTCTAAGTTGTCCCTGGTAAGTCTACTGACTAAAGGTTGGCCATTTTCTGCCTCATTCTCAGATAAGTTTCCCTCTTCCCTACCCTCTACATTCTCTGTTTCAGGGAGGTTAGAGTCTGGATCACCTGGATCACGTTCTAAGGGTGGCATGCTCCCATCTGGATTAGAGGGGCCTGCATTGGCAGCCCTTCTGGCATCATATGTCTCTAAGAGACCTAACAGAAAGGGAGTGGTAGGGTTAGAACCCTGTTTCAGTTTCCTGGAGGTACACAATTGTCTCATGTCCTGGAAGCGGATGGCTGCATATCTAGAAAGGACCTGTGGAGGGTCACTAACCACAAGGGGAGCTACTGAGATCTCTCCTGTGGTAGACATGCTTTTTAGTGAGGTGTAAGTGGTGCACTTACCTACACTATGGGTTTTCCTACTGATCCTTTGCTAAGAGTTGTAGTCAGGGTGTGGTAGGCCCTTTCTACTACAACAGCTGGTTCAGTAGAACTAAGAGTAGTTCTAAGCTTGTTATATGTACCTATGGTACCTTATGTGATCTTTCAAATTATATTTCAAGATTATATTTGGTAAAAACAACAGCAAGCTCAAATCCCAACTGCTGCACACCAATGTGAGAAGTTGGCCTGATATATGATGCTCACTAATTCTAGTGATCACCTTGTATCAGTCCAAACAACCCTTATGGTGATTGGTTGTAAGTCAACCTTATAGACCAGCTATCCTAATGGTAGCATGGACAAAGCAATCTTAGGCTAAACTCTTTTGGCATATGAAGCCAGCTGTTTTACCACATATAACCCCTTGAATACCAGATGAAAGGATACCACACAGGTTGTTATAAAAATAAACAGTATATTTATTAATAACAAACACTTCTCAACTCTTTGAGATCAGAGGGCTAAGCACATGACAATCTCTTAGGAAAAATACGATAAGTTGCACAAAATTACAATGGTGCCCAAGGGGCACGGCAAACCATATAATAAGTAAATGGTATAAGGAAATCGATAGAAGGATTGGAGCTGTCCAGAGGCTGTAGGATCGCTGGGACTACACTACCCTAACTTTAGGTAAGTAATAGGAGGCCCACGGAACGCGTGTGCAGAGTGTGAACTCACACGCGGGATGCGTAACAACGTCTATGGACAGTACAGTTCAAGAAAAAGGTGAGTACGGACAACCCTGACCAGTTAGGACTAAAACAACTGTGAATCTGGACACTAGGAGAGTCAATCTACCCTTGAGCACCGAAATGCTCTTGTTACCTCACCCACGGGCTGCGGGTGCATAGGTGTCAAAGTGTGTCGGGTTTCCGCGTCGAAGTCTATGGAGCCTTGAAGAAAGATGCTGCAGGCGACCAGGAGGAAGATGTCCGGTGCGATCCACGGGTGGATCGAGGAAGAAGAGGACCTGAAAGCAGAGGGGACAGTGTTCAAAGTCACTAGCCAGTGACCGGTGTGGAACCAGGAGGGAACCAGATGCTGTCGTCGCGATCAGGTGAAGAGTGGACGCTTGTCTCTGCAGCCACGTGGACCAGGAGGTGTCTTTGACGACCAGGATGGAGGCACGAGCTGTCCCACGCAGGCTCTCGCTGTCGGCGGTGTCGGATCCGGATTTGAGTCAACAGGCCTTGGCAAAGGCAACCCATGCGGTGAGTGGAAAAGGCGTCTGGAATGGACCAGGAGGGTCCAGGGTGCTCCTCTTTTGGAAGGGAGCAAGGGCCAGTCTGGAGCAACCAGACCAGCAGTGTAGATTTCTGGGATCGTCGTCTAGGAGGTCACTAGTCAGCCGGCAAGTGACCAGACAACGCGTCGAGCAGCAATCAAGCAAAAGGGCCCCACGCAGATCTCGTGGATGCTGGAGGGCTAATCTTTGATGCAGGAGCTGCTCGGGGCTGGGGCTTCTCAATCCCCAAAGCACTTTCTCGAGGATGCCTCAGAAGTCGTGCTGGAAGCGAAGTGCAGTCTCTTCAAGATGGCCGGTCCCACGTGTCTCGTCGCACCCACAGGTCTCAGCTGTGCTGCAGATGTGAGTAGAGGTCGGAGAGGTCTGAGAGTCCGGGTCTAGTCGGGCTCTGAAGTCTGGATCCGGCAGGAAGGACGACAAAGTGGACCGCTAGGACGCTTGATGGTGCCTGCAGTTGCAGGGTGGACACTCCTTGCCCACAAGGGAGATTCTTCAGTCTTCTGTGGAGCAGAACGTTGAAGTCCAGAGTTTCTTCTTGTAAAGTTGTTCAGGATAATCTAATTTGGAATGGGACCAGCTCCTACCTTTATTCTCCTAAAGGGGGCTGTACTGGTGACTAGGTCCCTCCCATGGGTGGTACCAGGAAGGGGGGTGGTTACACCCCCTATTCTTTGTCCGGTTTTGCGCCAGAACTGGGGCTGGAGTGCCCCAGTGTGAGAAGTTGGCCTGATGTGCAGTGCTCACTATTCTAGTGATCACTATATATCAGTCCAAACAACCCTTATTGATGATTGGTTGTAAGTCAACCTTATAGACCAGCTATCCTAGTAGCATGGATACGAGCAGTCTAAGGCTAAGACTCTAGAGGGCGTGTTAAGCCAGCTGTTTTACCATCACATTACCCCTTGAACACCCAGTGAAAGGACACCACACAAGTTGTTATGAAAATAAACAGTGTATTTATTTATAACAAGACTACCCTGGCTCTTTATGAGACAGGGAGCTAAGCACACAACAAAACTCTTACGAAAATACTTTTAAGTTAGCACGTTACACAAATGCCCGAGGGGCACGAAAAACCATATACGCTGAAAGTGGAATGCGAATTACTAGCAGGTAAGTAACAGTTCTAATAGGCTTTGGAATCGCTAGGACTGGACTAGGGAATCGTTAGATTACTACTAGGAGGCCCAGGGGACTCGGGTGCAGAGTGTGCACTCTCACGCGGGATGCGGGACAAAGTCTATGGAAGCTAGAATTCACAAAGTTAGTGTTCACGGGCGAACCCGACCTGGTAGGGAGAAAACGACAGTGGATCCTGACCCTTGGATAGTGAGGCTATGCTGGGACACCGGAGTGCCGAAGTTACCTAGCCCAGGGGCTGCAGCTGCATAGGTCTGAAAAGACGTCGGGGATCTCGTTGCCGGACCAGGAGCCTGGAAGGAAGAAGTTGCTGGCAGGCGACCAGTGAAGAAAAGTTCGATGGATCCAAGCCTGGATCAAGGAAGAAGAAACCTGAAAGCAGAGGGGACCAAGTTCTTGAATCACTAGCCAGTGATTAAGTGGGCACCAGGATGGCACCGGGCGAAGTCACCGCAGTCAGGTGAGTGGGCGCTGCTGGGCTCTGCAGTCTCTCGGACCAGGAGGCGTTGTCGGCGACCAGGATGGAGGTGCGAGCTGTCCCACGAAGGATGAAGTCGTCGGCGTCGAAATTACCCAGGAGTGGGCAACAAGCCTTGGCTAATTCAAGCCCACGCGGTGGACTCAAAATGGCGTCTTGAGTGGACCAGGAGGGTCCGGGGTGCTCCTCTTCTGGAAGGGAGCAAGGGCCAGTCTGGAGCAACCAGACCAGCAGCAGAAATGTCGTCGGGCGTCGTCAGGAAGGCCACAAGCCAACGGGCTAGTAGCCAAACAACGCGGTGAGCAGCGGAAAGCAGAAGGGCCCCACGCAGATCGTGGAGATGCTGGGGGGCTGCACTTCGGAGCTGGAGCTGCTCAGAGTCGGGGCTTCTCGGACCCCAAAGCACTCACCAGGAATTCACTCGGCGGGCTTGCTGGAAAGAAGTCGTGCAGTCTTGCAGATGGCCGGTCCCTTGAGGTCTCGTCGCACCCACGGTTCTCAGCTGGGCTGTAGAGGTGGGTAGAGGTCAGAGGTGCCAGGGAAGCCGGTTCTCGTCGAGCTGGGCAGTCGGATTCCGGAGGAAGGACTTGCAGCAGACCGCAGTGTTCTTAGATGGTGCCTGCGGATGCAGGGTGACTACTCCTTAGTCACAAGGGAGAAATCTTAGGAAGAAGTCTTGAGTTCCTTTCGCAGAAAGTAGTTTCAGGATTCAAAGATGATCTGATTTGGAAGGGGGCCAGTCTCTACCTTTATCCTGTAAAAGGGGGCTGGCACGCGACTAGGTCCTGCCCTATGGGTGGGACCAGGAGGGGGGTGGTTACACCCACTTCCTTGGCGGGCTTTTCCCCAGGCCAGGGGCTGGAGTGCCCCTGGAACTGGTTCCAGCCAGCCTATGCACAGTGAGCACCGGGGTGCCACGTGCAGTCACCTTCCTCTAAAGCCCTGCCTACCTACAATACACAAAACCCTGTCTGGGACGGTGCTGGCACCGCCCCTGGCAGGAAACCCTTTGTCCTTATCTCCTGCTCTGGGAGGACTCCCAGCAGCAGGAGGGCAGACTTGTGTCTCGGTGGCAGCATCCATTTTGTGGATGCTAAGGCTCTGTCTGACTTTTAACCGGGTTATAGGTTACAGGCATGTCGTGTCCCTCTAGAAGGGTGGAATGCTAACCCCGTCGCCAGAATTGGCGAGGGGTTAGTATTCCAATTCGTATGACACCTTACTCGACATGTTTTGATAAAGCGATACCAGAGTTGGCACATAACCGCGAGGATTATAATGCACTTAAGAGTATATGGTATGCGATATCATGGAAACGGCTAAGGGATGGATCCCGAAAGCCGCAGACAGGCTCAGCTCATGCTAGAGCACCATCTCACACGATTCCAAGCACTCTGCCTTCAGGATTGTTAAGGCCTGCTATAGGAGTGACTGATGGGAGATCTGTGTGTCCATTTTTAGGGTTAGATATAGGTATACTATATCTAAAGCAAAGGGTGAGTACACCACCTTGCCCCAGCTGTCGTGCAGCCAGTTGTGTCAGTTTTAGTTAGTCAATCCAGGGGTGGCATAATACATGCTTCAGCCCCTGGGAGACTTCTGGGTGCACCTCAGCCCTGGGTACAGGGACTTGGAGAGGGCCCAGTGCCAATTCAGTACCTAGGTACAATTTGGATAGAGAGAACAGCTAGGCTGTGGGTCTGATTAGCAGGCCCACAGCCAGGGGAAGTCGTAAACCAGTGCAGCAAAAAGCAAAAATCTGGGTGATCATAGGATTGCAGACCCTACTCTCCTACATGACCCCCCCCCCAAACTTTGGGACAATAAGCTAACCTTGACCAGGTGAGTCTTCTTGCTCTAAGTGGAAATACCTGGAGAGCCCATCAGCATTGCTGTGATCAGTCCCAGGTCTATGCTCCACTGTAAAATCCATCCCCTGTAGGGAAATGGACCACCTAAGCAGTTTGGGGTTTTCACCCTTCATCTGATTTAGCCACAAGAGGGGCTTATGGTCTGTCTGAATGGTGAAGTGAGTGCCAAACAAGTAGGCCCTCAGCTTCTTCAGGGCCCAGACCACAGCAAAGGCCTCCCTCTCAATAGCTGACCAATTTTTCTCTCTGGGTGTCAACCTTCTACTAATGAAAGCAATAGGCTGATCATTACCATCAAAATTCAGTTGAGACAGAACAGCTCCCACACCCAACTCAGAAGCATCTGTTTGGACAATGAATGGCTTGGAGTAATCTGGACTCTTGAGGATAGGTGCTGTGCACATGGCCTGCTTTAGGTCATTGAATGCTTTCTGACAGCTTGCTGTCCACTGAACTTTCTTTGGCATCTTCTTGCTTGTCAGGTCATTAAGGGGGGTCACTATGGACCCATAATTTCTGACAAACTTCCTATAGTACCCAGTCAGGCCCAAGAAAGCTCGAACCTGAGTCTGGGTGATTGGAGGAGTCCAGTCCTTGATGGCCTGTATCTTACTCTCCAGTGGCTGAACCTGGCCTCCACCTACAAGGTGGCCCAGGTATACAACCTGTGACTGCCCTATCTGGCACTTTGTGGCCTTGATAGTGAGGCCTGCCTTTTGCAGGGCCTCTAACACTTTCCTCAGGTGGACCAGGTGATCCTCCCAGGTGGAGCTAAAGACAGCAATATCGTCAAGATAAGCTGCACAGAAGTCATCCAGCCCAGTGAGGACTTGATTCACCAACCTTTGGAAGGTGGCAGGTGCATTTTTCAGTCCAAAGGGCATTACCACAAATTGATAATGCCCTCCAGGGGTAGAAAATGCTGTCTTGGGTTTGGCTTCCTCAGCTAACCTGATTTGCCAATACCCAGCTGTCAAATCAAATGTGCTTAAGAAGTTGGCAGAAGCCAATCTATCTATAAGCTCATCTGCTCTTGGTATTGGGTGGGTATCAGTCTTAGTGACTGCATTGAGGCCTCTGTAGTCTACGCAAAACCTCATCTCTCTCTTACCACCCTGGGTGTGAGGCTTTGGCACTAGAACTACTGGGCTAGCCCAAGGGCTATCTGAGGGCTCAATGACTCCCAGCTCCAACATTTTCTGCACTTCAGTTTTGATGCAGTCTCTAACATGATCAGGCTGTCTGTAGATTTTACTCTTGACAGGCAGGCTGTCTCCAGTGTCAACATCATGGGTACACCAATCAGTTTGGCTGGGTGTCAGAGAGAACATATGTCGAAAGGATTGCAGAACTTGCCTGCAATCCTGTTGCTGATGTTCAGTGAGGCTGCCACAAAAGACAACACCATCAACTGACCCATCATCAGGATTCTGAGTGAGCAGGTCTGGGAGAGGGTCACTCTCTTCCTCCTGTCCCTCATCTGTGGCCATGAGCAAGCTCATGTCCTTCCTGTCAACATATGCCTTGAGCCTGTTAACATGGAGCACTCTGAGAGGGCTCCTGGGAGTTCCAAGGTCCACCAAGTAGGTAACCTCTCCCTTTTGCTCAATGATGGTGTGGGGCCCAGACCATTTGTCTTTCAGAGCTGCTGGGGCCACTGGCTCCAGCACCCACACCTTCTGTCCTGGCTGGTACACAGTCAGTACAGCCTTTTGGTCATGCCAAGCTTTTTGAAGTTCCTGGCTGGCCTCAAGGTTTTTAGATGCCTTCTCCATATACTCAGCCATCCTGGAGCGGAGACCAAGTACATAGTCCACTATGTTGGTTGCAGGCTTTTTGAGAGGTCTCTCCCATCCTTCCTTCACCAAACACAGGGGTCCTCTTACAGGATGCCCATACAGAAGCTCAAAAGGGCTGTAGCCAACCCCCTTCTGTGGGACCTCTCTGTAAGCAAACAAGAGGCAGGGGATCAGGACATCCCATCTTCTCCTAAGAGTTTCAGGTAGTCCATGAATCATCCCTTTGAGGGTCCTGTTGAATCTCTCAACAAGCCCATTGCATTGTGGATGGTAGGGTGTGGTGAACTTGTAGTTCACACCACACTCCTTCCACATTGCAGTCAGATATCCTGACATGAAGTTTGTACCTCTGTCAGAAATGACCTCCTTAGGGAAACCCACTCTGGAGAACACTCCAACTAGGGCTCTTGCCACTACAGGGGCTGTAGTGGTCCTAAGGGGAATAGCCTCAGGATACCTGGTGGCATGGTCCACCACCACCAGTATAAACTTGTGTCCTGATGCTGTCTGGGGTTCCATTGGACCAACAATGTCAATCCCCACTCTTTCAAAGGGAACCCCCACCACAGGTAGTGGTATGAGGGGGGCCTTTGTTGTGCCACCTGACTTACCACTGGCTTGGCAAGTGACACATGAGCGACAAAACTCCTTGGTATTCTCATTCATATGGGGCCAGTGAAAGTGTGAGACAAGCCTGTCCCAAGTCTTTGTCTGACCTAAATGACCTGCAAGGGGAATCTCATGGGCCAAGGTGAGAAGGAAACCTCTCAGAGACAAGGGGATGACCAGCCTCCTGGTTGCACCAGGCTTGGGGTCTCTTGACTCAGAGTACAGGAGTCCATCTTCCCAGTATACCCTGTGGGCACCTGTGGCATTCCCTGCAGCCTCAGCAGCAGCCTGCTGTCTGAGGGGTTCAAGGGAAGGGCAGCTCAACTGTTCCTTCCCCAGGTCTGCTCTGGAGGGTCCCCCTGAGCCCAGAAACTCAACTTGATCAAGTTCAAGCTCTTTAGGCTCAGTTTCCCTCAGCTCTTCTAGATCAGCCTCCTCAGAGACTTGATCCTCAACCTGGGGCAAGGGGGAAGGCAAAGCCTTACCCTTACTGCTCTTCTTCTTGGAAGGTGTCTGGTCCATTATTTCAGGATCCAGCACCTGTTCAGTGGGGCATCTTCTGGCCTGTGACCTAGTCACAGCAAGCACATGTGCTGGCAAGCCTAACATCTCCATGTGAGTCCTCTGCTCCACTTCTGACCATTGTGATGACTCCAAATCATTGCCCAACAAACAATCAACTGGGAGGTCTGAACTGACTACAACTTTCTTATGTCCCTTCACTCCACCCCAGGAGAAAGCTACAATTGCCACACTATGACTAGTAGTGACATTGCTGGCATTGGTCACCAGGAAATCAGTACCTGGCATGATCTGTCCAGGGTCCACAAAGTTAGGTGTCACCATGGTGACACTGGCACAAGTGTCCCTATAGGCCTGAGCCATTTTGCCATTAATCAAAGGTGTCTGCCTGTATTTGCCCAAAGTATTGGGACTTATGTCAGGGGACATATCCATATCCCCTGTACAGACAAGGACAGCCTGAGTGAGTGTGCCAACTAAGTTGTCAGACCCCTCAGTACCCAAGGTTAACCCAACTAATGCCTTGGGAGTGACACTACCACTACTGACTGTACTAGGGGGTGCAGTTGCTTTAGGAGCTGTAGTGGCAGGAGTTTGTCCTCCTCTTTTGGTGCACTCACTAAACCAGTGAGATTTACTTTTGCAGTACTGGCACCACCTTTTTGACTGGCCTTCTTGAGTCTTCTTCTTCTGGGAAGCCTGACCCCCACCCTCTTTGGTTTGTTGGGGACCTGGTGAAGACTTCTGGTCATTTTGCTCATTCTTAACATTACCCTTCTGGTCTGCTTTCTTCTGACCACCCTGGTTCTGGTTCTGGTTCTGCTTGATCCTTGTCCTGACCCATTTGTCTGCCTTCTTTCCCAATTCTTGGGGAGAGGTCAGATCTGAATCAACAAGGTGCTGGTGCAGCAACTGGTTCTGACAATTGTTCAAAATTTGTTCTCTCATCATTAGATTATACAATCCTGTGTAATCTGTAACCTTGCTACCCAGCAACCAGCCCTCCAAAGCCTTAGTGGCACAATCCACAAAATCAGACCAGTCCTGAGACTGAGTTTTCTGGGTGTCTCTGAACAGCAACCTGTACTGTTCAGTGGTTAAACCAAACCCATCAACCAGTGTATTCTTCAGGACCTGGTAATTGTTAGCATCCTCCACTCTTGTAGTGAGGAGCTTATCTCTACCTTTACCATCAAAGGAGAGCCACAGTATAGCTGCCCACTGACTCTGGGGAATGCCCTGCACAGTGCAGGCCCTCTCCAGAGCAGCCATCCATTTCTGGATGTCATCCCCTTGCTTAAAGGGGGGCACGATTTTAGTCAGGTGTTTAGTATCTAAACCCTTCTCTCTATCTCTTGGGAGATTGCTGCCACCAGTGGGAGCTAGCCCACTTATCTGCTGCTCTCTTGCCAGGGCAAGCTTCTCTTTGGCCAGGGCAATTTCTTCCCTTTCAATCCTCAGTTCAGCTTGTCTCATCCTAGCTTCATGCTCCTTTCTCTGAGGGGAAGTAAATCTCCTCTGTGGAGGATTCCTTCTCCCCTGAGAAGAGGCATTAGAGTGCAGAGATCTATTGGAGTCCCTAGAAAGAGATCTATCTCTCCTAACTCCAAGGTTAGGCCCACTTCGGGTCAGTACTGGGGGGCCCCCAGATCCTAGCCCAAGTAAGTCTAAGTTGGTCCTAGTTAGCCTTCTGACTACCTCAAGACCCTTGTCTACCTCATCCCCAGAGAGTACCTCCTGATCCTCCTCCTCAACTGCTGAATCAGTGTTGTGGAGATCTGGATCCCCAGAGGTTCCCTCTAAGGCTGGCATGTTCTCATGTAACTGAGAAAGCTTTCTGGCATCATATGTCTCTAAGAGACCTATCAGAAAGGAAGTGGTGGGGTTAGACCCCTGCTTCAGTTTTCTGGAGACACAGATCTGTCTCATCTCATGGAAACTGAGAGCTGCATATCTTGAAGTGACCTGTGGAGGGTCAACACTGACCAGGGGAGTCTCAGTAGAGTCCCCCTGAGTCGACATGCTTTTCTAGTGAGGTGTAAGTGGTGCACTTACCTACACTATATGTTTGCCTACTGATCCCTTGCTAGAGTTGTAGTTTAGGGTGTGCTAGGCCCTAGGAGCTACAACAGCTGGTTCAGTAGAACTCAGAGTATTCTAAGCTAAGTTATATGTACCTTTAGTACTTATGTGATCTTTCACAAGATATTCTTAGGATATGTGTGGTAAAACAACAGCAAGCTCAAATCCCACCCGCTGCTCACCAATGTGAGAAGTTGGCCTGATGTGCAGTGCTCACTATTCTAGTGATCACTATATATCAGTCCAAACAACCCTTATTGATGATTGGTTGTAAGTCAACCTTATAGACCAGCTATCCTAGTAGCATGGATACGAGCAGTCTAAGGCTAAGACTCTAGAGGGCGTGTTAAGCCAGCTGTTTTACCATCACATTACCCCTTGAACACCCAGTGAAAGGACACCACACAAGTTGTTATGAAAATAAACAGTGTATTTATTTATAACAAGACTACCCTGGCTCTTTATGAGACAGGGAGCTAAGCACACAACAAAACTCTTACGAAAATACTTTTAAGTTAGCACGTTACACAAATGCCCGAGGGGCACGAAAAACCATATACGCTGAAAGTGGAATGCGAATTACTAGCAGGTAAGTAACAGTTCTAATAGGCTTTGGAATCGCTAGGACTGGACTAGGGAATCGTTAGATTACTACTAGGAGGCCCAGGGGACTCGGGTGCAGAGTGTGCACTCTCACGCGGGATGCGGGACAAAGTCTATGGAAGCTAGAATTCACAAAGTTAGTGTTCACGGGCGAACCCGACCTGGTAGGGAGAAAACGACAGTGGATCCTGACCCTTGGATAGTGAGGCTATGCTGGGACACCGGAGTGCCGAAGTTACCTAGCCCAGGGGCTGCAGCTGCATAGGTCTGAAAAGACGTCGGGGATCTCGTTGCCGGACCAGGAGCCTGGAAGGAAGAAGTTGCTGGCAGGCGACCAGTGAAGAAAAGTTCGATGGATCCAAGCCTGGATCAAGGAAGAAGAAACCTGAAAGCAGAGGGGACCAAGTTCTTGAATCACTAGCCAGTGATTAAGTGGGCACCAGGATGGCACCGGGCGAAGTCACCGCAGTCAGGTGAGTGGGCGCTGCTGGGCTCTGCAGTCTCTCGGACCAGGAGGCGTTGTCGGCGACCAGGATGGAGGTGCGAGCTGTCCCACGAAGGATGAAGTCGTCGGCGTCGAAATTACCCAGGAGTGGGCAACAAGCCTTGGCTAATTCAAGCCCACGCGGTGGACTCAAAATGGCGTCTTGAGTGGACCAGGAGGGTCCGGGGTGCTCCTCTTCTGGAAGGGAGCAAGGGCCAGTCTGGAGCAACCAGACCAGCAGCAGAAATGTCGTCGGGCGTCGTCAGGAAGGCCACAAGCCAACGGGCTAGTAGCCAAACAACGCGGTGAGCAGCGGAAAGCAGAAGGGCCCCACGCAGATCGTGGAGATGCTGGGGGGCTGCACTTCGGAGCTGGAGCTGCTCAGAGTCGGGGCTTCTCGGACCCCAAAGCACTCACCAGGAATTCACTCGGCGGGCTTGCTGGAAAGAAGTCGTGCAGTCTTGCAGATGGCCGGTCCCTTGAGGTCTCGTCGCACCCACGGTTCTCAGCTGGGCTGTAGAGGTGGGTAGAGGTCAGAGGTGCCAGGGAAGCCGGTTCTCGTCGAGCTGGGCAGTCGGATTCCGGAGGAAGGACTTGCAGCAGACCGCAGTGTTCTTAGATGGTGCCTGCGGATGCAGGGTGACTACTCCTTAGTCACAAGGGAGAAATCTTAGGAAGAAGTCTTGAGTTCCTTTCGCAGAAAGTAGTTTCAGGATTCAAAGATGATCTGATTTGGAAGGGGGCCAGTCTCTACCTTTATCCTGTAAAAGGGGGCTGGCACGCGACTAGGTCCTGCCCTATGGGTGGGACCAGGAGGGGGGTGGTTACACCCACTTCCTTGGCGGGCTTTTCCCCAGGCCAGGGGCTGGAGTGCCCCTGGAACTGGTTCCAGCCAGCCTATGCACAGTGAGCACCGGGGTGCCACGTGCAGTCACCTTCCTCTAAAGCCCTGCCTACCTACAATACACAAAACCCTGTCTGGGACGGTGCTGGCACCGCCCCTGGCAGGAAACCCTTTGTCCTTATCTCCTGCTCTGGGAGGACTCCCAGCAGCAGGAGGGCAGACTTGTGTCTCGGTGGCAGCATCCATTTTGTGGATGCTAAGGCTCTGTCTGACTTTTAACCGGGTTATAGGTTACAGGCATGTCGTGTCCCTCTAGAAGGGTGGAATGCTAACCCCGTCGCCAGAATTGGCGAGGGGTTAGTATTCCAATTCGTATGACACCTTACTCGACATGTTTTGATAAAGCGATACCAGAGTTGGCACATAACCGCGAGGATTATAATGCACTTAAGAGTATATGGTATGCGATATCATGGAAACGGCTAAGGGATGGATCCCGAAAGCCGCAGACAGGCTCAGCTCATGCTAGAGCACCATCTCACACGATTCCAAGCACTCTGACTTCAGGATTGTTAAGGCCTGCTATAGGAGTGACTGATAGGAGATCTGTGTGTCCATTTTTAGGGTTAGATATAGGTATACTATATCTAAAGCAAAGGGTGAGTACACCACCTTGCCCCAGCTGTCGTGCAGCCAGTTGTGTCAGTTTTAGTTAGTCAATCCAGGGGTGGCATAATACATGCTTCAGCCCCTGGGAGACTTCTGGGTGCACCTCAGCCCTGGGTACAGGGACTTGGAGAGGGCCCAGTGCCAATTCAGTACCTAGGTACAATTTGGATAGAGAGAACAGCTAGGCTGTGGGTCTGATTAGCAGGCCCACAGCCAGGGGAAGTCGTAAACCAGTGCAGCAAAAAGCAAAAATCTGGGTGATCATAGGATTGCAGACCCTACTCTCCTACACCCAGCAACTGGTTTGAACCGGTGTATGCACAGGGCACCTTGTGTGCCCCAGGCATGTCTCATTCCTTTCAGGCCTCCCTACCTCAATACACAAAATCCTGTCTGGGGTGGTGCTAGCACCTCCCAAGGCAGGAAACCCTTTGTCCAGGCCTCCCTCGCTGGAAGAACTCCCAGCAGCAGGAGGTCAGACTTGTGTCTGTGGTGGCAGCATCCATTTTGTGATGCTGAGGCTCGAGTTAACTGTAACCGGGGTTCACAGTTAGATACAGGTCGTGTCCCTCCTAGAAGGGTGGAATGCTACCCCTGTCGCCAGAATTGGTGAGGGGGTAGTATTCCAATTCGTATGACACCTTACTCGACATGTTTTGATAATGTTATACCAGAGTTAGCATTTAACCGCGAGGATTATAATGCACTTAAGAGTATATGGTATAGCGTTATCATGGAACAGCTATAAGGACTTGGTTCCGCAAGCTGCAGACAGGCTCAGCTCATGCTAGAGCACCATCTCACATAATTCCAAGCACTCTGCCTTCCGGATTGATAAGGCCTGCCATAGGAGTGACTGATAGGAATATATGTGTCCATTTTGGGGTTAGATATAGGTAACTATATCTACAGCAAAGGGTGATTATACCACCTTGCCCCAGCTGTCTTACCAGCCAGTTGTGTCTCTTTAGATGGCCAGCCAGGGGTGGCATAATACATGCTTCAGCCCCTGGTAGGCCTTGGGTACACCTATGCCATGCGTACCTAAGGTACACTGTACAGGGACTGATAAGGTGGCCCAGTACCAAATGGTAAATGCACCTAAAGTACATGGATGTCAATTTAGAGAGAGAACAGCTAGGCTGTGGGTCTGATTAGCAGGCCCACAGCCAGGGAAAGTCGTAAACCAGTGAAGCAAAAAGCAAAAATCTGGGGTGACCATAGGATTGCAGACCCCACTCTCCTACAGTGTTGGTGACCAGTTGTGCATACAACTCTCTGCGTTGGTGTAATCCACAAAACCTTTGCAAAGGACGACTGTTCCAAGAGCCTGTACCACAAATAGTGTTGACAATGGACGCATCCCTGATAGGATGGGGAGCCCATGTCCTTCAGTACACAGTGCAGGGCCTATGGGCAACACAACAGAAAAAAATGCACATCAACTTGCTAGAGATGATGACAATTTTTCTGTCAATGAAAGCGTTCAAAGTACATTTGTGCAACAAAACTGTGTTGATCCGGACGGACAACATGACAGCAATGTACTACATACAGTAACAGGGAGGAACACACTCTCCACAGCTATCACATCTAGTCCAAAGCATGTGGAAGTGGGCTATTCAAAGAAACATTTTTCTCATGGCGGAACACCTCCCAGGCAAGGACAACCAAATAGCGGATCTGCTCAGCAGACACAGCCAACAAATGCACGAGTGGGAGATTCATCCCACAGTGCTAAAACCATACTTCCAACAGTGGGGACAACCAGAGATAGACCTGTTCGCCACAAGGGAAAACGCAAAATGCCAGTAGTTTGCCGCCAGGTTTCCACATCCGCAGTCGCCGGGCAATGCGATATGGATGAACTAGTCAGGCAGATTTGCGTACGCTTTTCCCCCACCACCGTTAATGCCGCTGGTGGCACGCAAACTACGCCAGCATTCACTGACACTAATCCTGGTTGCTCCAACATGGGCGAGGCAACCATGGTACACAACTTTCCTATAACTTTCCGTGGTGCCTCATCAAAGACTGCGGCTAACACCCACTCTTCTCACTCAGAGCCATGAAAACATACAGCACCCAGATCCGCAACAACTGAACCTTGCAATCTGGCTCCTGAAGTCTTAGAGTTTGGGTACCTAAACTTACCTCCTGACTGTATGAACATTATCAAAGAGGTAGAAAACCTACTACCAGAGCTTGTTACGCTGCAAAGTGGAAGCGTTTTGTCATTTACTGTAATAACAATAACATAAACCCACTAGATGCTTCAACGCAAAATATCATCTGCTATCTTTTGCACCTACATCGTTGCAATCTAGCTTATTCATCTATAAGAATACACTTAGCTGCCATTGCAGCTTATCTTCAGAACAGACAGCATCTTTCGCTGTTTCGAGTACCTGCAATTAAAGCATTCATGGAGGGACTCAAATGAATAATCCCTCCAAAACACCCACCTTCACATGTCTGGAACCTAAACATTGTTTTAACCAGACTAATGGGACCACCATTTGAACCGTTGCATTCATGTGAATTACAATTTTTGACATGGAAGGTGGCTTTTCTTGTAGCAATTACTTCGCTTAGAAGAGTTAGTGAGCTGCAAGCCCTAACTATTCAAGAGCCATTCATCCAAATACATGCAAATAGGGTAGTTCTTAGAACAAACCCTAAATTTATGCCCAAGGTGGTATCCCATTTTCATATCAATCAGACAGTAGAACTGCCAGTGTTCTTTCCAAATCCACAGTCAGTACCTGAAAGGGCTCTACACACACTAGATGTCAAGAGAGCACTTCTATACTACATTGATAGAACTAAGGATTTTAGAAAGACTAAACAGTTGTTTGTTGCCTTTTTCACCACAACACAAAGGCAACCCCATTTCAAAATCTGGGTTAGCCAGATGGATAGTTAAGTGCATTCAAATATATTATCTAAAAGCAAAACACACTTTAACAGTTCCCCCAAGAGCGCATTCTACACGCAAACTAGGGGCATCCATGGCTTTCATAGGAAACATTCCTCTAGAGGAAATATGTAGAGCAGCCACATGGTCTACCATACATACTTTTACAAAACACTATTGTGTAGATGTACATTCCAAACAGCAAGCAGCTGTAGGACAGGCTGTTCTAAAAACTCTGTTTCAGACTGCTGCAGCTGGCACAGGTAGCCACCGCTAAGGGAGAGACTGCTATACATTCTATGCACAGATATGAATTCAGCAGCCCACATGCCTCGAACGGAATATGCTACTTACCAATATGCATCTGTTCTTGGCATGTAGGGCTGCTGACCTTCATATCAATATAGCATGGAGAATGGTCACCTTGCAAGCTCCACTCTTTCAGTCATAATATACATGTGAATAATTGGGCCAGAAAAGAAGCACCCGCAATAGCCAGAGGGGAGTTGCTAAGGCAGGGGTCTCCAGTAGTAGATTGAGAGCCACTAGTAGCTAGACAGTATCCAGGGTGCAGTCCAGAACAATATATAATTCAGCCCAGCACATTAAATAGTTCAGAGAGTAGCTGGCTTGAAGATAGCAGCACTACACACCTCCATATCCTTGGAGTGGCCTCCAGCAAAACCAATGACCGGGGTAACACACTTACCACAAATACACACTATGATGGCCTGAGGTACCTGCAACATGACTGTGAGAAAGTGCCATCTTTCTTGCCTTGGTATGCCCCCACTTTTTTCTTAACTGCTGATGTGCTTTGACTGAGTGTGCCCTGGGTCTCTGCCAATCAGGTACCCAGGGCCTGTGTTCCTTCCCTAAAACAGTATAGAAACGAAATACCCAATTGGCATCTCTGGCCACCTGTCAGCCCCTAGTAAATGGTACCTTAGGTACCCAGGGCATGGTGACCAGAGAAGACCCCTGAGGACTGCAGCACTGATTGTGCCATCCTCAGGGACCCTGTACCCTGGCACCCACACACTGCCTTCGCAGGATGAGTGCCTAAGTACAGAACCAAAACCAGAGTCGACAGGGCACACATCCCTGTGTGCCCTGCCCACAGAACCCACTGCCCTGGCATACCTCAGTCACCCCTCGGGCTGGGTGCCCTATGCCAGAGGTGAGGGCACGGGTGCATGAGCCCTGTGCCCCTACAGTACCTAGGGCCATTCCTGGGCACTGTAAGTGCAGTGATGCCATTAAGAGTATATGGTGCTGGGAGGTTGTCATTACGAACCCCACAGCACCATAATGGCTACACTGGAGACTGACAAGTTTGGTATCAAACTTCTCAGCACATTAACATGCACGAGAGGGCATCTTGGAGACGCCCTCCAAAACCCGAACCTACAATCCACGTCTGGGCTGAGTGGCTGCAGAGGCTGCCACACAGCAGACATGTTGCTGGACCCCTGGGTGGAGAGCCCCCCGCTCTCCTGGGTCTGCAACAAAGCACATCCTGGGCGAGGTGCTATGTCTCCTCCCCCAGGATGGACAGGGGGAAGCTTCAAAGGCATACCGCCTCTGAGAGCTTCTCCAGACCATTTGCTGTACCCAGCAATCAGCCCCCCACCAGTCCTACCCCCCACTTTGGCGGGAAGACTGGCGAGAAAAACCACGTCAGGGAGGGGGATGTGCCAACCTGTGCCAACTCCACCCCTCAGGTGGAAGAGGCGAGGTGAAGCACGACCCCGGGCCCCGGCCATCTTGTAGATGGGGAGCCCTACCCAATTCCAGCTAGGCTCCTGCCCCCCTCCAACAGGAGAGGAGAAGGTCAGGGGGTGTACTCACCCCGGGACAGGGACCCATTGGTCCCTGCCCTTCCCCTACCTTTAACACCCCTAAATTCAGTATTTAGGGGCTCCCTGAACCTTCCTTCCTCTGATCCCGATTGAAAAAAGAAGCAAGAAGATAAAGAAGAAGAAGACCCGCCGCGCAGCTGCTAACAACAGGACAGCACCAACTGACTTGGCCCCAGCCCTATCGGCCTGTTGATCCTGGAACCTGCTCCTGCCTGAACCCGGCGACCTCGACGGACAGTGACCTTAGGACACCCAGAGGACCTGCCTGCCGTGACCCTCTCGATGATTGGGACTCCCTCCAGCAGAGGCTCTGCTGCAACAACCCACCTGGTGCCAGCCAGGAAGCTCCGGACCAGCCCACTCTGCACCAGCCGAGCCCGGGCCGGGCCAACCCGAACCACGAGGACGTCCCCCCGGTGACTGGGACCCGAAGTCCAGTGCCCAAAGACCCTCCTCGACGAACCAGCCGACGCCTGCCGACTCGGATCCAGGGGCCACCCCAACCGCGACCAGCCGAGGGTAAGCTTTTCCGACACCCAAAGACACCCGGCGCCCTCCAGCCCCCTGTGCCTCCCTTTGGGGTAACTACCTGTGCTCCAAGATCCCAACTTACCCCTCGAAGTCCTGAAGAGTCTCCGTCCCCAAGCCTGCAGCCTTTCTCCCTTTTGCAAGATCCTCATTGGATAATATTGAGCGCCCGACGGCTCAACAGCACCGTGCACCCAGCCGCCCGAGTGCCGCTGGCTGCGACCTCTCTGTCCTAACTTACTTCCCCCCTTGCCCTGAGCAAGTGACCAGGAGCCCAGCTCCCACAACCGCGTGGCCTGCGAGGCAGCAGCCACCAACCAAAGGCCCCCTTTCCCTCATTGGATATCATTGGGCCTACCTACCTCTGCACCCGGCCGCCCCTGTGCCGCTGAGGGTGAACTAACTGTACCTACCTGACCCTGGGGGACCCCTGAGCCTATACCCAGAACATTGACTTAATCAACCAAGTACTCACCTGGAAACCGGTAATTCACTTACCTGCCATTGGATAACATTGACCCATCTTTACTCGAAAATTTTCTAAGTGTGAAGTTTTGAAAACTGAAAATATTCCTATAAAATCAGCCAAAGTCCGAATCCGAAAGTACTCACCTGTGATCAGGGGAGAAGCCAGTACTGTACCTGTCAACCCAGTACTGAACCGCAAAAGTAATCCCTAGTGGGTTTACTAGTAACCTGTATTTTCTCCATAGGAACCCATTGTCTGCTTTTCTCTACTTTTGAAAACTGCAAATATTCTTTAAAAATCGTACGGCATACTGAAACGCAATTACCTACCTGTTTTGAGTTAAGCCCCCAGTGCTGGCCCTAGGAGACTAGTGCTGGGTTACAAAAGTAATGCGATCGTACTTTACCTGTAACTTGAATTTCCTCCTATTGAATAACATTGTGAGAATCACCTAAAAAAGTTTCTAAGTGTGAACTTTTAAAACCGCTTTATATTCAGGAAAAATCATCACTATAACTAAAACGTTTTTGCTAATCTGGTTTCAGCTTAGACCCCAGGACTGAATCCAAGATCTAGTCCTGGAACTACCAAAGTAATCCATAAAGTAATCAACTGTACTTTCCTATGAAAACCATTGAGCTCAATGCTAGAGTGTGTTGCAGAACTGTATTGCTATTAGCTAACCTGTGAATATTGTGTGTATAAACGTATTGCTCCTCTGCAAAGTATTTACCTGAGAGTACTCGTATCTCAAAGTATATTTTTACAACTGTTGGTTCTAAAAATAAAACTATATCTAAGGGCATAATAACAATTGGCCTGGAGTTCAGTTCTTGAGTGTGTGCAACCTTTTGCTGACTGAGTGTGTGCAACAAATGCTTTACACTGTCCTCTGGTACTGGCTTACTGCTTGACCAAGCTACCACTTTGGAGAGTAAGGTCAGTTCTGACTTTAACCTCTGTTAAACCTTTGGGGTTGTGGACTCTATACACACTGTACTGCCTTATTGACCAGTATATATAGAGCCACCTTCTCACAATGACCACCTGTTACCACTCTTAATTTAGCAAACTCACAATGAAATAGTAAATCTTGACATGTTGGGCATCCACGAATGAATCGAGGTATAATGTCAACTATCCTTGCCATATTGTGAATACTCTTGGCCTTTAAATGTGGCCATCTATCAAATATGATGTGGTAATTCTTTGCAGCATGGCTGGCAGTCATAGCACAGTGTGGCTGACACGTAATGGTGGGTTGTCTTGACATAATCTAGGCATGTGTGACCTTATGGTAGTAATCTCTAGCATCTGCCCTTGGCGAACAAGCAGAAAGAGCTTTATTGAAGGTAAAGAACTTGTTGTTTTGGATGAGGATTAGATAAAGGGAGTTACATGTTTGCTAATTCATTCTCTTTCCTTCTTAAACCACAGGACACTGTTCTGGCAGAGCTGCTTCAGGAAAGGAAGGAGTTTATTGTTACCTATCATGAGCACGATTCGTTGCTCGACCACAAAGAGGAGGAGGAACTATCGGAGGAGGACAGGAAGGCAGCTTGGGCTGAATATGAAGCAGAAAAGAAGGTTGGTTGAGATTATATGCATGTTTATCTTTGGAGTTATTTAAAGTTTGTTTTGTTGTAGAAAAGTCTTTGGAAGTCACAGGATAGGTGACTCCTCCTTTGGATGATTCTGCGCATGGGCATCGGCTCCATCCCCAGATTGTTTTTTTCCGCCACCAGGCTCGGATGTGTTTCCAGCGCTCCGTGTTGGAACCGATTCCTTCGGCGCGCAATCCTCACCGACTTACAGAAATTAAGTTTCGAACGCTTTTCCAGTCGACGCTACTCTTCAACACCGAAAACTTTGATTCCAGTCGACCGCCTTCGGGCCTAACTAGGCCTCGACTCCAGCTCATGGAAAGGACGCCATTTAAAAAGTGTCCTCAATGTGGGTAGAAGTTTCCTCACACCGACCTTCATGAAGTGTGTAACCTTTGCCTCTCCCCAGAGCACGAGGCCAAAGACTGCGCCGCTTGTGCCTCTTTCTGCTCCAAAAAGACTATCCGGGACCGAAGAGCGAGGAGAACAATGGCTCGTACTTCAGCTTCGATTCTAGACGACATCTTTGAAGAAGGCGTCAGCGTTCCAGAACAACACGACGTCGACCGCAATTCCAAGGCAGAAGACTCCGAAGTCGAGGACACCACTCCAGCACAGCGGGTCGTAAGTAAGACCGTCGACCCCGACCCTTCCTCGACACACCCAAAGAAGGCCCCGGTCACACCCTCGCCCTCGGGTGCACACCGACCCACTGCTTCTACTGCCCCACCTTCGTGCCCGGCTAAGACGCTAATTAAGCCTTCAGGCGACTCGGGCTCGAGTCGGCCTTCGCACGGTGCCGGCGCACACTTACCGGCACCGAAAAAGACAATTTCACCGGCTACGCCGACATCCAAAACATCAACGCCGAAACATACCACTGCTCCTTGGGCACCGAAACACAGGTTGGAACCAAGCAAACCCGCTTCGGATTTGAAAAAAACCACCAGAACCGAAAAAAAACATCGGATCCAAAAAATATACCGGAGCCGAAAAAATCCTCTGAGCCGAAAAAGACTCCTGTTTCTCCAGTTAAAGACATTGCCAAAAAAACAAAACAAACCGCTTCGGTGCCGAAACCATCCTCCGCACCAAAAGATCGACCTCCTGCAGAGGACTTACTTTATCCAGACCCTACTCCAAAGACTCTAGCTAAAGATTCAATCACTGGACAGCTAATTTTCGCTTAGAAAAAGCGACCCCTGGACACACCAGCTCCGCATTCAAAGAAGGACATGGCTACCTCTCCTTTAAGACTGCCTTCCCCTTCCCTTTCACCTGTACCATCACCACATCCTCCCATACCATAACATTCCCCAGCATCCTCTATCATGCCAGACGATGACAACAGGGATGATAGCTCTGATGATATGGGGGGTAACTTACCTGATCAGCTACTCCTACAGGATTACCTGACCCGTGGGATGATTATATCACCCCAGATGTCCCAAATGTCCCTCAGGATGACATATACCCCTCAAGGCCTTCCCCACCAGAAGACACCATGGGTTTCAATCAATTGGGTCATCACTGGGTCAAAAAAGCACTCCCATATTACCCCTGACCTGAAATCCCTGAATTGGCTGCCTTTTGAAGCCAGAATACATCTGAAAATCGCCTGCATGACACACAAGGCGGTACACCTAAACTCACCCGGCTACCTCGCTCAGAAACTGACAATCTCTGGGGGAATTAGAAACACGAGAGGCACAAACAATCTTCTGCTGAAACCTCGAAGATTCAGGAAGGAAAAAACATACAAGCGCTCCTTCTCAGGATTGGCGCCTAGGATTTGGAACTCACTCCCTCCCGAAACCAGGCTTATCTCTTCCACTACACTCTTTAAAAAAGAAGTAAAAGCTATCCTCATGGCTAAATACACTTGATCTATTATCTCGATCTCTGTTAACACCCTGCACCGATCTGTACTACATGCTTGACCCATTTACTTATTTGTATGAGTTGTCTTATTACTCACGTGATGGGCTTTGCAGCCACCTATCTGTACTGTATTGTTTGACTTATTGTTTGACTATGTTCCCTCATGTACCCCTCTATGTAAAGCGCTCTGATATCTGTGAAGATCTTGTTCGCGCTATATAAAACTTTGAAAATAAATAAAATAAATAAATAAATAAAATAAATTGATTCACAGAGCTGCGAAATATCATGGGGTAGACATGCACACAGAGCCTGTAGATGAAGACTTCCTAATGGATACCTTTGATAATGCACAAAGGTCCTCATCCATTTTACCAATGCTTAAAGGAGTGATTAAGCATGCTCCTGAAGTCTTCAAGGACCCAGTCAGAACTCCGTCATTAACCCTCGTATAGAGAAATAATATAAAGCTACCCCCTCAGACCCAGCATATAATAAAGGTCCAGTACCACTAGACTCACTTGTAGTTTCCAATGCACGCAAGAGAGCAAACTCACAAACATCAGGTGAAGCTCCACCACCAGATAAAGAGTCTAAGCTACTTGACTCATCAGGGAAAAGAACGGTGTCTCAAGCAGCAAACATGTGGCGTATTGCCAATACACAGGCATTATTAGCCAGATACGACAGGGCACTGTGAGAAGTTGGCCCGGTATATGATACTCACTATTCTAGTGAGCACCTTGCACCATTCCAAACGACCCATATGGTGATGGTTGTAAAGTCAACCTTATAGACTAGCTATCCTAGTGGTAGCATGAACAAAGCAGTCTTAGGCTAAACTCAAGAGGGCATGTGAAGCCAGCTGTTTTACCATATGTAACCCCTTTAATACCAAGTGAAAGGACACTACACAGGTTGTATATCAAAATATATATGTATTTATTTCTAACACAATCCTCTGAACTCTTTATGAGGTCAGAGGCACCAGCACATAACAAGATACTCAATTAAAATACAATAAGTTGCACAAAATACAGTAATGCCCTAGGGGCACTTCGAACCATACACTAAAATAGTGGTATAAGAACCACGTCACAAACAAAGGATAGGCCTAGGGCCTGGAGAATCGCTGGGGCTATGCTGTACTACCAAAGGATAGGGAGCAGGAGGCCCACGGGATGCGCGTGCAGTGTCTTTACACGCACGCAAGTTACCAAAGAGTTAGAATGGGAACAAAAGAAATGGAAACTAGTTCTTTTGGGACACTTCCGGATGGACTAGGGAAAAGCTACTTGAAACTAGGACACTAGGATAGTTAATACCCACAGGAGCACCGAAGTACTCGCATTACCGCACCCACAGAAAGCGGGTGCATAGGTGTCAGTGTGTCGGGTTTCGTCGCTGATTCCTATGGAGCCTTGGAGAAGGATGCTGCAGGCGACCAGGAGAGAAGTGTCCGGGTGGATCCAAGGGCGGATCGAGGATGAAGAGTACCTGAAAGCAGAGGGGACAGAGTCTGGGTCACCAGCCAGTGACCAGGAAGGAATCAGGCGATGTCGCGAAGCCATCAGGTTATGTCGTGAAGCTTGCCTCTGCAGCCACGTGGACCAAGACGTGTCAACGACGAGCAGGAGCTGGATACGGACTGTCCCACGAAGGCTCTCGCTGTCGGCGGTGTTGGCTTCCGGATTGGAGTCAACACGCCTTGGCAAAGGCAACCCACGCAGGAATCGAAGATGGCTTCTGGATCAGACCAGCAAGGTCTGATGGGCTTCTCCTTTTCAGGGAAGCAGGGGCCAGTCTGGAGCAACCAGACCAGCTTTGTGAATTCAAAGGTTCATCGTCACAGAGGCCACTAGCCAACGGGCAAGTCACCGGACAGACGCGTCGAGCAATAAAATGCAGAAGGGCCCCACGCAGAACTCGTGGAGTGTGGAGGGCTGATCTTCAGTGCAGATGATGCCTCGGGGCTGCGGCTTCTCAATCCCCAATGCACAACTTCGAAGGTGCCTCAGAAGTTGCACGGAAAGCAATTCGCTGGCTTTCCAAGATGGCCGGTCCCACGTCTCTCGTTGCCTCCATGGGTCTCAGCTCTGCTGTGACTGTGGATCGGGCTGTTGGAAGTCCGGGTCTTGTCAGGCTCTGTGCTCGGGCTCTGGCGGAAGCGCCGACAAAGCAAACCGTTGATCGCTTGATGATGCCTGCTTGCACAGGGTGGTCACTCCTTGACCACAAGGGAGATTCTTCAGTCGTCTTCTTGCAAAGTAGATCGTCGAAGGTCCAGAGTTTCGTTTCAGAGTTTGTCAGGATAAATCTAAAGTCTTGGGACTCAGCTCCTACCTATATACCAAATTTAGGTGCTGGATTACCTGCTAGGTCCCTCCTATGGTTGGGACCCAGGAAGGGGGTGGTTACACCCCTTTCCCTTTGTCCAGTTTCAAGCCAGATCTGGGGCTGGAGTGCCCCAGCACCGGTTTGAACTGGACTATGCAAGGGACACCTTGTGTGCCCCAGGCAGTGTCTCATTTCATTCAGCCCTCCCTGCTCCAATACACTATGGCCTGTCTGGGGTGGTGCTAGCACCTCCCAAGAAAGGAAACCTATTGTCCAAGCCTCCCTCGCTGGAAGGACTCCCAGCAGCAGGAGGTCAGACTTGTGTCTGTGGCAGCAGCATCCATTTTGTGATGCTGATGCTCTGGTTAACTTTAACCGGGATTTGTAGGAACAACATGGCTTCTCCCTCTAGAAGGGTGGAATGCTACCCCCGTCGTCAGAACTGGGGAGGGGGTAGTATTCCAAAGCGTATGACACCTTACACGACATGTTTTGATAAAGCCAAACCAAAGTTAACATTTAACCGCGAGGTTCATAATGCACTTTATAGTATATGGTATGGCTATATCATAGAACAGCTATAAGGACATGGTTCCGAAAGCTGTAGACAGGCTCAGCTCATGCTAGAGCACCATCTCACATACAACCAAGCACTCTGCCTTCAAGATTGTTAAGGCCTGCCATAGGAGTGACTTATAGGTGCATATGTGTCTATATATAAGGGTAGGTATAGGAATACTATACCTAAGCAAGGGGTGATTACACGACCTTGCCCCAGCTGAGTGATCAGCCAGTTGTGGCAGTTTGGATGGCCAACCAGGGGTGGCATAAGATATGCTGCAGCCCCTGGTAGGCCTTGGGTGCACCTATGCCCTGGGTACCTATGGCACACTGTACAGGGACTCATAAGAGTGACCCAAATCCCAATTGGTGATGTACCTAAAGTACATGGTGTGAAATTTAGAGAGAGAACAGCAGGGCTGTGGGTCTGATTAGCAGGCCCACAGCCACATTAAGTCGAAAACCAGTGAAGCAAAAAGTAAAAAATGGGGTGACCATAGGAAAGCAGACCCTAATCTCCTACAGGCACATTATGATGAATTAGAATCATTAATGAGGCACCTCCCTGATAAGTACAAGGATAGAGCAAATGAGCTTATCCAAGAGGGGACAAATATTACAAACACCTATTCAGTGTGCACTTGTTGCAGCAGATACTGCCTCTAGGGCAGTTAACACCAGCGTTTTATTTCGCAGACATGCCTGGCTACGCATATCAGGGTTCAAACCTGAAGTACAAAAGTGCCATTCTTAATCAACCCTTTGATGAGCAACACCCATTCGGACCTAACGTAGATGTATCACTTGAAAAAATCAAAAAGGATACAGATACCGCCAAATCTATGTGAGCCCTTCAGTCGCAGGCTCCCAGACGTTCATTTGTTTGCTCATCCTATCGAGGTGCCACCAGGGGATACTCTTCAGACACACATTCTACCTCATACAAAGCCCCTACGCAGTCCACTTACAGCAAGGGCTACCAAAGGGGTGGTTACAGGTGTAACAATAACAAAGGCAGAGGTAAAAATAACAACTCCCGCTCTGCCTCTACCCCTGCCCAATGACTACCTTCTCCCGTCCCATTCCACTCCTGTCGGGGGAAGACTTCAACAATACCTGCCAGCCTGGGAAAACATCGCATCAGACAAGTGGGTGCTCCAAATAATTCAATCAGGTTACTGTCTAGAACTAACATCCAATCCCCCCAAACATACCACCCAAGCAGCGTCCAATGTCACAGGAACATTTAACACTGCACAGACGGGAGGTAATATCCCTCCTGCAGAAAAATGCAATAGAAATAGTTCCAGAGCATCAGAAAAACGGAGTATACTCCCTATATTTCCTAATACCAAAGAAGGATGGATCTCTAAGACCCATCCTAGACCTCAGACCTCTAAACATTTACATACAGTCGGATCATTTTCATATGGTCACACTCCAACAAGTCCTTCCACTTCTGGTACTAAACGACTTCCTTGTCACTCCAGATCTCAAGGACGCCTACTTCCATATTCCCATCCACACAGCGCACAGAAAATATCTCAGATTTGTGCTAGACGGGCAGCACTACCAGTTCAAAGTGCTCCCATTCGGAGTCACAACAGCGCCAAGGATGTTTACAAAATGCCTAGTAGTAGTAGCAGCACACTTAAGAAGACAACATATTCATGTCTTCCCATATCTAGACGACTGGCTCATAAAAGCCAGCTCATACAGCCAGTGTGTACAACATACTCACGCTACAATTCAACTGCTCCACAACTTGGGATTCACAGTAAATCACACCAAATCGCATCTGCAACCCTCGCACATACAACAGTATCTCGGCGCTACAATAAACACCCAACTAACACTAGCTTATCCCTCTCCAGCCAGGATAACAAGTGTACAAACTCTCCTAACTAAATTCAAACCGCAACACTCGCTACCAGCTCGAGTGTTCATGCAGCTCATAGGAATGATGGCATCTTGCATATTTGTAGTACCTCACGCAAGACTGCAAATGCGTCCACTTCAAGAGTGCCTAGCACTCCAATGGAACCAGGCTCACGGTCAACTAACAGACCTAGTGTTGGTAGAAGGTCGGACTCATCGTTCTCTGCAATGGTGGAACTCTAAAAACCTTTCCAAAGGGCGACCATTTCTAGAGCCAGTTCCTCAAATAGTCATGACAGCGGACGCATCGCACTCCGGTTGGGGAGCTCACCTATTGCATCACACCATGCAAGGCAGGTGGACACCGCAACAAAAGCTACTCCACATCAACCACTTGGATTTGCTAGCTGTGTTTCTAGCCCTAAAAGCTTTTCAAACTCAAGTGTCGGGAAAGCTGTCTTAGTCCGCACAGACAATATGACAGCTATGTACTACATAAACAAACAAGGGGGAACACACTCTCTGCAGCTCTCTCAGTTAGCACAGCAGATATGGAGATGGGCTATACCACTAAAGATCTTCCTCTTAGCCCAACACGTCCCAGGAGTACAAAACACTATGGCAGATATGCCAAGTCGACAAACACAGCAGATCCACGAGTGGGAACTTCATCCGCAAGTTCTTCATCCGTTCTTTCAGATGTGGGGACAACCTCAGATAGACCTCTTCGCCACCCACGAAAACGCAAAATGCCCAAACTTTGCCGCCAGATACCCACACCCATTTTCCAAAGGCAATGCGATATGGATGAACTGGTTAAAACTATTTGCGTACGCTTTTCCTCCTTTCCCACTACTTCCGTTAGTGGTACGCAAACTACAGCAACATTCCCTGACGCTCATTCTAGTCGCTCCAACTTGGGCCAGACAACCGTGGTACACCACGCTGTTGCAGATGTCTGTAATACCACACCAAAAACTAAACCTATCTCCACGCCTATTAACACAGAACCATGGAGAGATCAGACACCCGGACCCAGCTCAGCTCAACCTAGCGATCTGGCTCCTGAGGTCATAGAGTTTGGTTACCTCAACCTTCCTCCAGAATGTATGAATGTTCTCAAAGAAGCTAGACGTTCCACTACTAGAGCATGTTATGCTGCTAAGTGGAAACAGTTTGTCATATACTGCCAAAACAACCAAATAAATCCTTTAGGCGTGTCTATTCAACACATCATAGGATATCTATTACACCTTCAAAAGTGTAACTTAGCCTATACATCTATCAGACTACACCTCGCTGCCATTGCAGCATACTTACAAAATAGACAACATCTATCTCTTTTTAGAGTACCAGCTATAAAAGCTTTCAAGGAAGGACTCAAAAGAATAATTCCTCCCAGAACGCCACCTGCACCAGTGTGGAACTTAAACATTGTTCTCACAAGATTAATGGGACCTCCCTTTGAACCATTACATAAATGTGAATTGCAATTTCTAACCTGGAAAGTAGCTTTCCTAGTAGCTATTACTTCTCTCAGAAGGGTTAGTGTACTACAAGCATTTACCATTCAAGAACCCTTTCTGCAAATGCATCATAACAAAGTGGTTATTCATACTAATCCTAAATTCCTTCCTAAAGTCATTTCGCCATTCCATCTAAATCAATCAGTTGAGCTGCCCGTATTTTTCTCGCAGCCTCAAACAGTCGCAGAAAGAGCTCTAAACACCTTAGATGTCAAAAGAGCATTACTGTACTATATCGAAAGGACACAAACTTTTCGTAAAACAAAACAACTTTTTGTATCTTTTTCACCGCCACATAAAGGCAACCCCATATCAAAAACAGGGATCGCTAGATGGATTGTTAAATGCATACAAATATGCTACCACAAAGCCAAACGTACATTAACAATTCCTCCAAAAGCCCATTCTACAAGGAAAATAGGGGCTTCAATGGCATTCTTAGGGAACATTCCCCTAGACGATATATGCAAAGCAGCTACATGGCTTACACCGCACACATTCACAAAGCATTACTGTGTAGATGTGCAAACTAAACAACAAGCCACTGTGGGCCAGGCTGTACTAAAAACACTGATTCAAATAACTGCAACAGATACTGATGGTCGCCGCTTGATGTGGGTACTGCTATACAATCTATGCACAGTGTGTAATCTGCAGCTCATATTCCTCGAACGGAAAATGCTACTTACCAGTATGCATCTGTTCTTGCATGTAGAGCTCCAGAGTTACACACGCCCACCCGCCTCCCCGGCTACCTTTATCTGTTCCAGTATTATCTTAATTCGATGCAAATCACATGGACATCACTACCTCTTGTACAGCTCCATCACTTCCCTAATGGCGAAAAACAATCTGGGGATGGAGCCGATGCCCATGCGCATTATCATCCAAAGGAGGAGTCACCTATCCTGTGACTTCCAAAGACTTTTCTACAACAAAACAAACTGCAAACATCCGGGCCCAACACTGGGTGACCATCTATTCACAGTGTGTAACTCTGCAGCTCTACATGCCAAGAACAGATGCATACTGGTAAGTAGCATTTTCCTTTCTGAAATCTCAACAAAATGTCTGATTCTTGGATGTATATTTTTATATTTTCTGTATCCTCTTTCCATTATTAGTGTATCATTTCGGTTCCATTATTTTCATTTAAATGAGTGTTGCAAAAAGCTTTACAATTGGGAACAGTGTCTTTGCTTGTCTTTTGAGCCTCAAGCAGTATGTGTTAGTGTTTCATATATACATAGTGTGAAATCAGTTGGCTCTGATTTCTTTAGTTTTGTGTGGCTAGTAGTGCTTACTTAATTGACTGACGACCATCATTAACGCAATTGGAATTGAAGTGTTAGGTTGAAATCTGCCTATTCAAGAAAACAAATGTATTTCAGCTTGTATTGAGAGTAGTTTTCACATGAGACAGCATTTTTCAGAAACCCTTCAATGTATTATGATCTACATATTTAACTAGATGTTTCCCTATGGTGGGGACAGGTAGTAAGTTCTGTGATCTTTATCGGAGTGAGAATGCTCTTAATCAGATTGTTGGCTGTCTTTTACATGCAACGGTGCATTAATTTCAAAGCAATCTAATCCTCCACAACACTTCCTGTGTATCTTCCTTTTAAAGAGTTCTTGTAGAGTGTCACTTAAGTGTTGTTCTCGTCTATGCTTAACAACCATGAAAGAAATGTTAGTCTTTTATTGCCCCTCAACTGATTTAGATATCTAATAAAGCCATCTAGGCTAAGATTCCTTACTTTAGAATCTTCCCCAGGCTCAAGATTGTATTCGGAATTCTTTCCCCAATGTACGTCCGCGCGTCAGCAGAGGGCCTCGCGCGACTCCATGCGAATGTCCACCGGATGTGACGTCGACATAGTCCATATAACTCTTTCACCGACATCCGTTACCGGAGCAGTTAGGAGTCTGTTTTTCGGCCCATCTTGTCGATTCATCAGGGGAACAGTGTGGTTTTTGTGATGTCTTCAAGGCTTAAACCCTGTGGATCTTGTGAAAGACAAATGTCTAGCATAGATCCTAATAACATCTGTTTGTCGTGGCTTGGATTACACTTTGACTCCTAGTAGCTTGGTTCCTGTCAACGTCTTCGGCCAAAGGTGTTGAAAAAGCGTTGTATGAAACTAATGTCAGTGCAATTATCTGAGGCACCTCATCGCCGTTAGTTCTCGCTGAAGCACAGAGACCCGTCGAGAAGCCTATTCGGGTGAGAGACTGCTGACGTTGAGGGAGGCTCCGAAGCGCAAACGCTCAGTACATAAATCCGGGTCTGACGTAGTCTCCCAACCTTCGGGTGCAGAGCATTCACAGGAGTCCACTCTGCACCTTCCTAAATATCCTGGAGCCAGGGCCACTCCAGCCTAAATGCATAAATATTACTTTTCCCTTCATAAGGTTTTTGAGCGTCAGTCTCCCTCTGGTGCACTTTTTGCCCCAAGGAGATAGGAGGTGCCCTGATTGAATCCTCACCTGCAAGTTCACCTTTGGTGACAGAGGGCCCTCTACATCAGTTACCGGAATAGAGTCGTCCTGGTGCACAGCAGGGTTCATTCCTTCAGCATCAGGGCAGCCAATGACGTTGGCAGCGTCAATCAACAATAAGCCCATTACTCTTTCTGACACCAATATGGCACCGGATGTTGTGCCGATGGAGCAGTGTTTTTTTGGCACCTCTTTATCTGGCCCGATTCAAACTGTTCCTGCTTTTCTTAAGGGAATACTCAGTTTGGTAGCTGGAAGGGAGAAAATAGGGCGTTGAAACCCTTTGGCCAATACTACTCAGCCTCCCATGGAGGAAAATTGGCTGACTGAACTGGGGGAGGCTAGTGGACTAGGGTCCTCTCCAGTTTGTTTTACTTTCTCCACGTGGTATGGCAACAGAGGCGAGTTCTTATGCTGCGGTATTGTGGAGGGCAGCTGCAGTATTAGGTTGCCAGTTTTCTTCATTGAAATTATCCACATACCCTTTGGTGGGTGTTGTTCACCAAAGTGAGACAGGAGTGGAGCCTTTACTCCCTTATAATGAGTCTGACCTTTTGGTAGGAGATTGAGCGAAACCTGTTACAGGAGCTCCAGTTGACTGGGCTGTGGCCCATAGGCATGGACTCGCTTCGATAGACCCAGTTTTTCTCTTGCCGAATCCCACCACAAAAGTCCAGATGGCTAGAACATTGTGGGAGGAATATGTTCTCTTCCGTCAGTTTGGCACTGAGGTTGTCAAACACCGGTTTTAGGCAGATTAGCTCATGCTTTATGGGACTCTGGCGTATCAGAGGAAGTTAGGAGTAAACTTCTGCAGGTGGTACAAGATGGCCAGGAAGCAGCGAAACTCACCATAAGACACCCCCGATTCTGTGAGTAGAGCGATGCTCGGTCAGCTGCCCTGCGCAAACCTGCATGGAGGCCTCAGTCTGGGTTTTCAAAGCCTGTACATGATAGATATTGATACCTTTTTAGAGGGAGCCAATGCCGCTGTCTACCATACTGACTGAACATGAATCAAAGGGTGGAAACTGGTTTTTATCATTTCTTTTGTTTTATTTTAGCTCTCAAAATGAACAAGAGAAAAGCCAGGATTTAAGATTTTTTTCTAAAACTTAAGAGGCCTCTCAAGTCCACCAGTGGGCTGTAAAGTGGAATAAACTCCTGCTACCTCGCACCCCAGGTCCCACCAGTTGAATCTTCAGATTTTACGAACATTGATTGTTCTGAAATTTGTCGAACGCAGTGGCCTACTGGGGTTATACCAAGTAAGATTTCTCTTTAGGTAACTTGGGGCAGTTCCATGTGTGGTTTTGTGAGCAAGACAAAGAGACTTGAATCTAACTATTCTACACGGCAACCAATGAAGCTCTTTTAGTGCACCTGATACTGACTGAAATTTAGGAATTTTCTTTTAAGTCTTGGTGCTGCGTTCTGAAGGCTTTGAAGTTTTTTCAAGGAATGCTGATTAAGACCTACATATAGGGCATTGCAGTAGTCCAATCTTGATAACATGAGCGCTGTAACTACTGTTTTTTACAATTCAGAAGGTATGTACAAAATAAGCTTCCTGATTTTGTGTAGTAGAAAGAAACATGAGGAGGTGCGTCAATTTATATACATATTGAACTATAGACAGGAGTCAAAGATTATCCCCAATTTATTAACAGTAGATTGGGTCTCCCTGGGTCAGGTAGGTACTGTTGGTGCACCCTCAGTGGCACAGGGGCAGCCGGGTGCAGAGGTAGTTAGGCCCAATGTTATCCAATGAGAGGCAGGGGCCCTTCGGTTGGTGGCTACTGGCTAGCAGGCCACGCGGCTGCGGGAGCTAGGCTCCTGGTTACTTGCTCAGGGCAAATGGGGAAGTAGGATAGGACAAAGGTTGCACTGTCAGGGGCACTCGGACGGCTGGGTGCAGGGTGCTTTTGAGCTGTCGGGCGCTCAATGTTATTCAACGGAGATCTTGAAAAGGGAACAAAGGCTGCAGGCTCGGGGACGGAGGAGCTTCTGGAGCGACCAACACTTCGAGGGGTAAGTTGAGATCTTGGAGGGTAGATAGGCACCCTGGAGTTGGGCATAAGGGGTCTGGGGGCGCCGGGCGCAGGGGTGTCTTTTAGTGTCTGGAAATCTTACCCTCTGCTGGTAGCGGTTGGGGGGGGTCCCGGGTTCTGAGGTTGCAGGTGTCGTCGGGGTCATCGAGGAGGATCCTTGGGCACTGCATTCCAGGTCAGAATTGCCGGGGGACGTCCTCAGGGTCTTTGTCCACTCGGGCACAGGCCAGGCTCGGCGGGTGCAGAGTGGGCTGGATTTGCGGTTCCTGGCTAGCACCAGGGGTATTGCTGTTTGAGCAGAACCACTGCTCTTGGGAGTCCCAGTCTCTAAGAGGGTCGAGGCAGGCAGGTCCTCAGGGGTTCTCGAGGTTGCTGTCCGCAGGAGACGCCGGGATTTAGCAGGAGCAGGTTCAAGGTTCAACAGGCCTGTTGGGCTGGGGCCAAGTCAGTTGGTGTCGTCCTCTTGTTAGCAGCTGTGCTGCAGGTTGTCTTCTTCTTGGTCTTCTTTCTTGTTTCGAAATCGGGATCTGAGGAAGGAAGGTTCAGGGTGACACTAAATTTAGGGGCGTTACAGGTAGGGTGAGGGCAGGGACCAATAGGTCCCTGTCCTTCGGTGGGTACACCCCCTATCCTTCTCCTCTCCTGTGGGAGGGGGGCAGGAGCCTAGCTGTGAGTGGGTAGGGCTCACCATCCTCAAGATGGCGGTAGCCCGGGGTCGTGCTTTACCTCGCCTCTCCCACCTGAGGTGTGGGGTTGGCACAGTCTGGCACACCCCCTTTCCTGATGTAGGGTTTCCCGCCAGTCTTCCCGTCAGAGTGGGGGTCAGAACTGGTGGGAGCCAGTTGCTGAGTACAGCAAGTGGCCTGAAGAAGCTCACAAAGGCGGCATGCCTTTGAAGATTCCCCTTGCCCATCCTGGGGAGGAGACCTAGCACCTCGCCCAGAATGTGCATTGTTGCAGGCCCAGGAGAGCGGGGGACTCTCCACCCAGGGGTCCAGCAACATGTCTGCTGTGTGGCAGCCTAGGCAGCCTCTCAGACAAGACGTGGATTGTAGGTTAGGTTTCAGGGGGCATCTCTAAGATGCCCTCTGTAGTGCATTCTACATTAAATCTCACACTAGCATCAATGTGGGTTTAATGTGCTGAGAAGTTTGATATCAAACTTGTCAGTCTTCAGTGTAGCCATTATGGTGTTGTGGAGTTCGTAATGACAACTTCCCAGGACAATATACTCTAAATGGCATCACTGCACTTACAGTGCTCAGGAATGGTCCTGGGTACTGTAGGGGCACAGGGCTCATGCACCTGTGCCCACACCACTGGCATAGGGCAGCCAGCTAGAGGGGCGACTGATGTATGCCAGGGCAATGGGTTAGTGGGCATGGCACACAGTGTGCCATGGCGACTCTTTGTTTAGTTCTGCACCAGGACACTCTGCCTGCAAAGGCAGTGTGTGTGTGTCAGGGTGCAGGGCCCCTAAGGGTGGCACAATAAGTGCTGCAGCCCTTAGGGGTTTTCTCAGGTCACAATGCCCTGGGTACCCATGGTACCATTTACCAGGGGCTGACATGTGGCCAGAGATGCCAATTGGGTTTCAGCTTCAATACAGTGTTTAGGGAAGGAACACAGGCCCTAGGCACCTGGTTGGCAGGAGCCCAGGGCACACTCAGTCAAAGCACATCAGCAATTCAGCAAAAAGTGGGGGCATACCATGCTAGAAAGATGGCACTTTCTCACAACAGTGTAAAGCATTTGATGTACACACTTAGTCAGCAAATGGTCTCAATGGAGCTTCTCCAGGACAAAGAAACACTGCAGGCTCGGGGACGAGGATCTTCCAGGAGTGACCACCACTTCGAGGGGTAAGTTGGGATGTATAGGGATGGTTAGGCACCACTGGGTTGGGCACACAAGTCCGTGGGATGTCGGGTGCAGGAGTGCTTTTGGGCGTGGGATTTTCTTACCCGCTCTGGTTGCGGTAGGAGGGGGGTCCTCTGGATTGAGGCTGCAAGCGTTGTCTGGAGGCTTGAGGCAGGTGAGGATCGCCTGGGGGGACCTCCTCATGGTGTATGATTACTCAAACACGGGCCGGGCTTGGCGGGTGCATAGTGTGCTGGATTCGCGGTTCCTGGCTGGCACCAGAAGCTGCATTTTAAACATGTCCGGTGTTCACGGGAGGAACAGCTTGAAAAGTGAATGCAGGCAGGTCCTCCGGGGGTTTTGAGGTTGCTGGCCGCTGGACTCGCCGGGGTTTTGCAGGCGGAGGTTTGAGGGGAGACAGGCTTGTATGGCTGGGACCAAGTCAGTGGGCGTCGTCCTCTTGTTAGCTCTGCATGGCGTCTCTTCCTTCTTCTTTTGTGGTTGCTGGATCTGAGGAAGGAGGGATCAGAGTGCCCCTAAATACTACATTTTGGGGCGGTACAGGTAGGTAAAGGTCAGGGACCAATGGGTCCCTTCCCTAGGGTGGGTAAACCCCCTATTCTGCCACTCCAGTGGGAGGGGGCAGGAGCCTTTCCCTGGTTGGCTGGGTCCCACCATCCTCAAGATGGCGGGGACTCGAGGTTGTGCTTCACCTCGCCTCCCCCACCTTAGGGATTGTGTGGGCTATTGTTCAGGGTGGTCCGTGAGATGTAACTGTTTAAACATGTGAAGTATACCATATAACTGCAATAAAGAAATTTTTTTAAAAAATGGTAGTATAAAGTTAAATAAGATATTAAGTATGGAAAAGAAACTTTGATAGCTAGTGAAAACCAAGGCAAGTATGTGATCTTACTTTTATGACTAGAGACCCATCTGCAGAGCATCTAGAAAAAAAAAAAAAACTCTGTGAGAAGTTGGCCTGATATGCAGTGCTCACTATTCTAGTGATCACTATGTATCAGTCCAAACAACCCTTATTGATGATTGGTTGTAAGTCAACCTGATAGACCAGCTATCCTAGTAGTATGGACAAGAGCAGTCTAAGGCTAGACTCTAGAGGGCGTGTTAAGCCAGCTGTTTTACCATCACATTTACCCCTTGAACACCAGTGGTATCCATGCTACTAGGATAGCTGGTCTATAAGGTTGCCTTACAACCAATCATCAATAAGGGTTGTTTGGACTGATATATAGTGATCACTAGAATAGTGAACACTGCACATCAGGCCAACTTCTCACACACAACAACCCTGGACTCTTTATGAGGACGGGGTGCTAAGCACACAACAAAACTCTTAAAGAAATACTGAAAGTCCCACAATTTACACAAATGCCCGAGGGGCACGAAAAACCATATACTACAAAAGTGGAATGCGAATTACTAGCAGGTAAGTAACTATTCTCAGAGGCTTTGGGATCGCTAGGACTGTACTACTGAACCTTTAGATTACTAGCAGGAGGCCTAGGGGGATCGGGTGCAGAGTGTGCACTCTCACGCGTAATGCGGGACAAAGTCTATGGAGGCTAGTAAAAGCAAAAGTTAGTGTTCTCGGGTGAACCCGACTAGGTAGGTCAAAAATGAAAGTGGATCTAGACACTTAGAGAGTTGTTCTACGCTGGAGCACCGTGGTACTCGGTTTACCTAGCCCAGGAGCTGCGGCTGCATAGGGTTCAAGTGTCATCGGAAACCCTCGTTGACGAACCAGGAGCCTGAAGGAAAAGTTGCTGGCAGGCGACCAGTGAAGATGTTCCGGGCTGATCCAAGGACTGGATCAGTTGAAGAAGAGTACCTGTAAGCAGAGGGGACCAAGTTCTGAATCACTAGCCAGTGATTAGGTGGGCACCAGGATGGCATCGGACGAGGTCACTCAGCCAGGTGAAGAGGTGACACTGGATTCTGCTGCTGCACGGACCAGGGCGCTGATGTCGACCAGGCTGGAGGTCTGTGAGCTGTCCCACGTCGGATGTCTGCTGCTGGCGATGCTGGATCCGTTGGAGGAGGCAACAAGCCTTGGCTAAGGCAAGCCCACGTGGAGACACAAAATGGCGTCTGGAGTGGACCAGGAGGGTCAGAGGAAGTTCCCCTTCAAGAGGAGACAAGGGCCAGTCTAGAGGAGCTAAACCAGTGGTGAAACAACCGTAGGACGTCGTCTGGAGGGTCACTAGCCGACGGGCAAGTGACCGGACAACGTGGCAAGCAGCGCTGGAGCAAAAGGGCCCCACGCAGATCTGGAGGATGCTGGGGGGCTGGACTTCGGTGCTCGTGCTGCTTGGGGTTGGGGCTTCTCTTACCCCAGTGCACCCACTCGAGGGTCCCTCGGTGGTCGTGCTAGGTCAGTGTCGTGCTGGTTCTGATGGTCGCCGGGTCCTCTGGTCTCGTCGCACCCACGCTTCTCAGCTGTGCTGTAGAGGTAGGTTGAGGTCAGAGAGGGCAGGGAGTCCGGGTCTCGTCGAGCTGGGCAGTCTTGATCCGTAGGAGAGGCTGGCAGCAAACCGCAAGATACTTAGTTGGTGCCTGCTGCTGCAGGGTGACTACTCCTTAGTCACAAGGGAGAAATCTTGAGAAGAGTCTTGAGTTCCTTTCGTGGAAAGTAGTTTCAGGATTCAAAGATGATCTAGTTTGGAAGGGGGCCTGCTCCTACCTTTATCCTGAGAAAAGGGGCTGGCACGCGACTAAGTCCTGCCCTATGGGTGGGACTAGGAGGGGGGTGGTTACACCCCTCTCCTTTGTCCGGTCTCTCCCCAGCTCAGGGGCTGGTGTGCCCCCAGAACTGGTTTGAGCCGGCCTATGCATAGTGAGCACCGGGGTGCCACTTGCAGTCACCTTCCTCTAAAGCCCTGCCTACCTGGGATACACAAAATCCTGTCTGGGATGGTGCTGGCACCGCCCCTGACAGGAAACCCTTTGTCCAGGCCTCCGTTTGCTGGAAGGACTCCCAGCAGTAGGAGGGCAGACTGGTGTCTCGGTGGCAGCATCCATTTTGTGGAGCTGAGGCTTGAGTTAACTTTAACCGGGGTTACAGCTACATACATGTCGTGTCCCTCTAGAAGGGTGGAATGCTAACCCCGTCGCCAGAATTGGCGAGGGGTTAGTATTCCAATTCGTATGACACCTTACTCGACATGTTTTGATAATGTTATACCAAAGTTAGCATATGACCGCGAGGTACATAATGCACGTAAGAGTATATGGTATAGCGTTATCATGGAACAGCTATTAGGACTTGGTTCCGCAAGCTGCAAACGGGCTCAGCTCATGCCAGAGCACCATTTCACATTATTCCAAGCACTCTGCCTTCAGGATTGTTAAGGCCTGCCATAGGAGTGACTGATAGGAATATGTGTCCATTTTAGGGTTAGATATAGGAATACTATATCTAAAGCAAAGGGTGATTACACCACCTTGCCCCAGCTGTCAAGCAGCCAGTTGTCAGTTTTGGATGGCCAGCCAGGGGTGGCATAATACATGCTTCGGCCCCTGGTAGGCCCTGGGTACACCTATGCCCTGGATACCTAAGGTATACTGTACAGGGACTGATAAGGTGACTCAGTATCCAATCAGATATGTACCTAGGGTACATGGAATCCATTTTAACAGAGAGAGCAGTGGACCTGGGGTCCTGAATAGCAGGGCCCCAGGTCAACTAAGTCAGAAAACCAGCAAAACACCAGGCAAAAAGTTGGGGGCAACCATAGTCAGGGATCTACCTTCCTACATACTCTTCCTCTCTTTGTTTTTCCAGCTGGTTCTCCCACCCAAAGTGGGGGGTAGAACCAGTGGGGACCAGTTGCTGAGTACAGCAAGTGGTCTGGAGAGGCTCATAAATGCAGTATGCCTTTGAAGCTTCTCCTTTGTGAACCCTGCCCATCCTTGGGGAGGAGGCTTGGCACCTCGTCTCAGGATGTACATTGCTTCAGGCCCCCAAGAGGGGCAAGCTCTCGACCCAGGGGTCCAGAAACATGTCTTGGGGTGGCAGCCTCGACAGCCACTCGGTCAGGTCACTGGGAGTTGGTAGAGTTTCAGGGGGCATCTCTAAGATGCCCTCTGATGTGCGTTGTACATTAAATCCCATACTGGCATCAGTGTGGGTTTAATGTGCTGAGAAGTTTGATACCAAACTTCTCAGTCTTCAGTGCAGCCATTATGGTGCTGTGGAGTTCATGATGACAAACTCCCAGCACCATATACTCTTATTGGCAGCACTTCACTTACAGTGCCCAGGAATGGTCTTGGGTACTGTAGGAGTAAAGGGCTCATGCACCTGTACCCTCACCACTGGCATTGGGCACCCAGGTAGAGGGGTAACTGATGGATGCCAGGGCAGTGGTTTGTGGGCATGGCACACAGGCATGTGTGCCATATCGACTCGTCACTGTTCTGCATCAAGACACAGAGCTTGCAAAGGCAATGTGTGTGTGTCAGGGTTACAAGGCCTCTAAGGGTGGCACAATAAGTGCTGCAGCCCTTAGGGGCCTTCTCTGGTCACTGTGCCCTGGGTACCTGTGGTACCATTTACCAGGGCTTAGCTGTGCCCATAGATGTCAATTGGGTTTAGGCTTCAATGCAGTTTTAGGGAAGGAGCACAGGACCTGGTAACTGATTGACAGGAGACCAGGGCACACTCAGTCAAAGCACATCAGCAAATTCAGCAAAAAGTGGGGCATACCATGCAAGAAAGAGGACACTTTCTCACACCCTCTTTCCTAGTGTTGGTTAATATGATGAAGTGTCTCTTATAATTGTATATGGTATTTGTATGACCTTATGCAATAGTTTGAGGTGCCACTGATGGAATAGTGCAGCACTAAGAGGTCTATCCCAAAATTTCTTCTGGTATTTTCACAGAAAGCAGCTGGTAGCCTACTTTATTAGTGTCTTCTGATTTTTCCCTGATATCTGCCTTACATTTAGTTGATGGATTGCTACTTATGATTGTTAACCCCTTCCACGCTCATGACGAGCTGGGCTCGTCATGAGGTAGCCTCCTCCCACGCTCGTGACGAGCCCAGCTTGTCACGTAACATGCGGTTCCGCAAATCTCAGCGTGCGAGCGGAATTCCGCCCGCACGCATGCGGTTAATAAAAGTTTTCTGCGAGGTTTAGAACATTTGTTAACCAAAAGATTATCATCTTTGAGTTTTAAGACACTACTTGTTTTGCTCTACAGGTTTTGTCTTAGAGCCATTGCTGCTGATTGCCTCTTTTGCCCCTTCGTATAGACATTGTTGGTTTGCACATGTTCCTTGAACATGTTTGTTTGTTTTTCCTGGGTTTATGTCTTGCTATTACAGGTCTCCAGGCAGACATACTTTCTCAGGCGATTCTATTATGAGGAATACTTAATATTTTTGACTCTTTTTGAGTTGGTATGACGCTGTGCCTTATTACTAAAGATTTTCTTCTTTTCAGAAGGACATTTCTCTCTAATGCTGTACTTTTCGTGTTCATGTATTTGGTCCTTGAGGGTAAGAGATGTTGGCCTTATGGGTGCTACTTTTTGTATAAGACTTTTTTCCGGTCATACAGGATCGTTGCTCATCTAGGGAATAACTTTTAATTATTTACTTGTCTCTAGTTGCTGGTTCAGTTCACACTTTGCGAAGTGGCATACACAAATTGATGTTTATTTTATAGATCAGTGGATTCTTTTATTATGGAGTCCTATAAAGTTTCTGCTTTCAGTATGGGGGACTTTTTTCTAGATCCTCTGCAGATGGGTCTCTAGTCATAAAAGTAAGATCACATACTTGCCTTGGTTTTCACTAGCTATCAAGGTTTCTTTTCCATACTTAATATCTTATTTAACTTTATACTACCATTTTCTTTTTAATTTCTTTATTGCAGTTGTATGGTATACTTCACATGTTTAAACAGTTACATCTCACGGACCACCCTGAACAATAGCCCATACAATCCCTGGTCAGAAGCTATTGATCCAATGTGGGTTGCCACTGAAGTATTTACCAAACCGACAATTAGTATGAATATTAGCATTAATAATCACAGTAACTTGTAACTGAACGCCATCCCCCTCTCCCCCATCCCCCCTCCCCCCAACACACCATTCCCCTCCCCCATCCCCCCTCCCCCCTCCCTCCATCCCTTCCCCCCCTCCATCCCTTCCCCCCCTCCCCTCCCCCACCGGGCCCACCTAACAGCAATTCAATCAGGGGTATCCTCTTGTCTCTCCCCTTGTCTGGGGGATTCAATTCCCACGTGACCATCCCTAGGCGATACCATCTGTGTTCTAGGGTAGCCTCTCTCTATCTCCTGGACCATTAGCCCCCACGCCTGCAATACTTCCGGGAGTTTGGCATCCCTTCTGGTACTATATATGTGCCCCTCCTTCGCCAATGCCCATTTCTTCAGGTCCGCTTTCCAGTTCACTATCAGCGGCCCATGTTGTGCCAGCCAGTGGATGGCTATTCGCCGCCTAGTTGTCACAAGCCCCAATACCAGGAACTTCCTGCTGGTTTTGTGTTTGTGGTCTCGGGGAATCAATCCAAGGAGACAAGTTTGCACCTCTAGGGAAACCCTCCATCCCGTTATTCTAATCTGAAAGAAACAGGTTAGTATTAGATTCCTTACCTTAGAATATCCTCAGGCGTCGACTGGATCCGGAAAATTTTGCGTAGCAGTACCCCTGCACGTCGGTAGGCGTCGTCTGCGACTCCGCGTCCGTCGTCGTTGGCGCCGGGATGACGTCGTCGGAGTACATAGACGCCGCCATCGCGCGCTGACGTAGTTCTTCTTTTTTCCGCGCCAGCTAGCGCAGGTCCGGAGAAAGCAGTACCTTAGTCATTTTTTGGCTAAAACTTTTTTGATCTTTTTGATCTCTTCTCGAGTCTTCGCGACTCTCGGTGCCGATAGGGAATGCCTGGTTTCAAGCCCTGTACCGACTGCAACCGACTAATGTCGGTTACCGATCCCCACCGCCGGTGCCTGTATTGCCCTGGGGCCGACCACGACGACCGGTCGTGCCCCGACTGCCGGGCCTTGACGTCGAAGGCTAGGCGGGAGCGGTCCCGCAAGTGCCTCGAGCTCCGGCAGTCGGCCCCGTGCCACTCGAGGTCCCGGTCTAGGAGGGGGTCGAGGGACCGGTCATGGGGCCACAGTCATCGAAGCTCGACAAGTTGACACCATTCGTCGGGCTCCAAGTCCTCAGGTAAGAGGCACAAGAAGTCGAAGAGACGCCATCGCTCTTCTGACTCCCCCCTGTCGCTCGTGCGATGCAGCAGGGGGTTCAGGCGACACCGGCTCCGCCGGAGCCGCAGTCACCACAGCCAGCTCCACACCCGCCGGTCCCTGAGCTGAACGCGACGCCGGAGGAGATAGAGGCCTTCCTCAGGGCCATGCGGTCCATCTCTTCTCCGTCGGGTCCCGCTGTGCCTCCGGGCCCCGACTGGGAGTCCAAGCGGGCCGGGTGCTCCGGCACCAGTGCCGTCAGGTGCTTCGGCCCCGGTGCCGTCGGCTACTTCGGTCCCAACGCCGCAGGCTCCCGCTGGATCCTGTTCTGGATCCTGGTCGCCGGTGGTCGACCTCATGACCCCGCCGGCGTCGACCCCCAGGGTGTCGACCCCGGCGCCGTCTCCGCACGACGCCATCCCTGATCCCACTCTCGGTCCGGATCTGGCGTCGACGGACGCCGCACTCGACGCCGGCTGAAGAACCTTTCTTTGATCCGGCTCCATCCTTTGACCCTGAGTTTCAGTAGATGGAGGACGAAGGGGATTGGGAGGGGTCTGAAGACACCAAAATTACGTGGTCAACCGTGTCAAAAGCTAAAAAATCAAGGAGCACCAAGACTTGAGTGGTACCCTTGTCATCTTCTTTCCTTAATTCATCTAAAACGGTCAGGATTACTGCCTCGGTTGGATGGGAGGAGCGGAAGCCTGTTTGGTGAGAAGCAAGGAAATGGGACTGCTTAATGAAAGAGCAGAGGCAATTTGCCACATGAGTTTCCAACACCTTGGCCAGAAAAGGGAGCAGATAAATGGGATCAAGCGGTCCGCACCAGTTTCTTGATAAGGGAAACTATTACTGCTTCTTTAAAGGCTCTGGGAACGCAACCCTGTATTAATGAGCCATTCAGAAGAGAAAGGGCAGGGTCAGATTTTGCAGTAAAACCTTCTCTCATAATATGAGGGGGACAGCTGTCAGCAGAAGATCCAAACTGAACTCTGATGAGCAGGTTCAGAAAGACTTCTCTGCTGATTACAGAGAATTGATTCAGAGTGAGGATTTCTAAAAGCCTTTTGAAAAGCATCACGGGACAGGTTAACTGGGGTGCTGGCTTTAATAGTGGTGATTCTATTGATTAAAAAAGTGTTCAAAGAGTTAGTGACTGGGAGGGAGCAAGTTTCATTAGAACTATGTCTGGATTGGATGGCTCAGTGGCAATTGCAAATATTTCTTTTGATTTGTTAGTGGAATTCAAAATCTTAGTAGAGAAGAAGCTAGCTTTAGTATAAGGAATGGATTGTTTGTATTCTTTAGGTTGGCCTTGATAAATATCTTTTTTATCAGAGTAGTTCTGTCTCCAGATCCGTTCTGTTTGGCGCAGAGATCATTTTTGAAGTTTTAAGTCTTTTGAAGACCATCTCTGGGCATCATGACACCTGACTATTTTAATTTTCCTAAAAGGGACATGTTTCTTGCAAGCTGCTATTAGCCATGATGTAATATTTTCTTCACTTAAGTCAACAGAAGGCTGATTGGTGGGTACTGTAGTCGCAAACGAGTTACAGAAGGCATAGATATCAATGTGGTTCCATTTCCTTGCCATTAGCCCCTCTTGACTGGGTGTTTGGCTACTGTCAGATTATTAATAGAAAACTTTATTAAAAAATGGTCAGACCCTGTGTATGGGGACACTGCCAGCGTGGTGGCAGTAAGGTTGGAGGTCCATATTTGATTGAGGGTGTATCCTTTTATATGTGTTGGGGAGGTCACATGTTGGACACAATTCAGCCCATTAAGTAAATCTGTCAATTCTGATGAGCATGGCCACCAATCACATCATTAGCCCAATAAATAAAATCGCCAATCAACAGTATTTTGGCATGGTTTATTATTAAGTGTGATATTTGTTTCCCCAATAATTGGGGGAAAAGAGGCATATTCTCGGGGGGCCTATACAACAGTACACAAATTAAGGGTGTCGAAACGGAGTCCAGTTTAATAACAGTTTTCCACAGAGGTGATATCTAATGCAGTGAGTGTGGTAAAATTCAGTTCTTGGTGGATTATGGCGGCCACCCCTCCCCCTATTTTCCCAGAAGACCGATTGACCTGGAGAATATAGTAATTGTTGGCAAGAGCGGCCAGAATATCGGGATAAGACTCATGCAAGAGCCAGATTTCAGTTAATAAGAGTATATCTGGTATGGCGGCGTCCATTAAATGAAAAATGTCCAACTTATGTTTTAGCAAGGATTGAGTATTTATATATAATTTTGTAAATTCAGATATCCTATGGCTATCCTGTCGCTGAGTAAAGTCTACAGCAGGAGGCAGTTGATTGAGTTCAGGGAAAGAATCACTGGTTTTCAGAATCCCCAATTTAACTAATCTGGGGCAAATGGAGGAGTTAAGTGGGTGGTCTTTAGAATGGCAATACTTTAATTCAGTCATCGAATAACTTAAAATTTGGGCATAGTGACTGGGCGAAGACGGGCTTACCTTTGGCGCTCCCGCACTGCTACTGTCATTAAATTGTCGGGTGCAGCTTTAGCTCCTCCCCCGCACCCTCCATGATTGGATGCCCCTGCTGGGCCTAAACAAACTAGTGAGATCGGCGCTTGGCCGATGTGAGAAGGTAAGAGAAACAAAGTCTTAACGGTCTATTAAAAGGTTTTTTAAAAATTAGCAGCAGTGCAGGTCAAATTCATACAGAACATAATACAGAAGAGTTAAAAAAAAAGTACAATCAACACAGGGCAACAAACACAAGGCAGCGGCAATGTTAAGACCAAATGGGTTTATTTCATAGGGTCATTTGGTGATGGTGTCTTATTGTCGGGGGTAATGTTCTCTCCATGCTTTTAATATGTTTGACTTTGGTTACTGTGGTTCTGTCCACACATATTGTACGGTGAGAATGCATGGTTTGGATCCCATTAGGGTGGCAAATTGTTTTATACTCCTATTGTTGGTTAGCTCCTGACACAGATTAATCATACTAACATAGGAATTTTATTCCCATGGTTTAAATGTCTTGCAAGTTTACTTACCTGTGGGTTCTTTTGCGGGTTTTTATTTGGTAAATTATGTTATTGCTCAACTAAGTTATTAGGACTGTCTGGTTGTTTTCTCTTGTTCTGGACCAGGTGTCTTATAGTAAGAGTCTTTCCATGGTCTCAGTTCGCAGACCCTCCTCCGAGGATGCTATGCTACGGTATTTGATTCTAAAGTAAGGAATCTGTGGCTAGATGTCTCAATAAGATTAATAAGTTATTTACCTTTGCTAACACATAATCTGGTAGAGACAGGATTTAGCCGCAGATATCTTAACGACCCGCCCGTCCTCCCTACGAACTGAGCCTTTTATTGTCTCAGAAATTTCATTATGATCATTCACATCCTGAAAAAAAAAGGAAGAATCCAGGGACTATTTGACACAAGGGTGTCTTTTATCTTAGCACACTGTTTCAATAGGCATTTTCCAGGAAAATAGTCATTGAAGAAACGGACGTCAGCGAGGGAGTTTTTATAGATTCCGTCGACGTCCCATATCGTGGGCGACGTCGGTATAGAGTCGCGCGACGCCCTCCACTGACGTGTGGATATGCTATGCGAATAAAATTCCAGATTGTCTTGTAACTGGGGAAGATTCTAAAATAAGGAATCTGCGGCTAGATCCTGTCTCTATCAGATAATGCATTACCGAAGGTAAGAAACTTGTTCTTTACACTTGAAAGGATTCTGTGTTGCTTCAACCATTAGCACCTCCTACAATCGGGAATGTAGGAATATCTCAGCCCTTGCTGTTACCAATGCTGGATTATGACTAGTTTTAATGGAGCACTGTGAAACTTAACAAGATTCGTGAATGTAGTTTATACTAAAAAGACGTTTTGTTTTGATGTCAACTTGATTCTATTTTGATATTAAATGGCCTGTTCAAGTGAATATGAACACCCTCGTATAATGTTTTGTTGTTCAGTAAATCATGACTTTTGTTTCTCTTCTCAGGGTTTGACCAATCGCTTGAGCATGTCTGCTGGCATTAATTATACCCAAACCAATTACCCTTCTCAAGCCCCTTACATGTCTCTAAATCTTGGAGCACTGTCTGCTTTGTCAAATTCACAGCTTGAGGTAAGTGAAAAACAAAGTAGAATTATCATTTTGTAATTTTTTGTCATTCTTTAATTCAGGTGGATCCCTGCTTGAGCTTTTAATAGAGCCACTAGAATTTAATGTGACTTTTAAGTAAATTACTTGCCTAATGGAGAACTTTTACTTGGTCCGTTTATTACTTCCTGCACTAGACTGTTGTTTAATTTAAATTAACATAATGGCATCATTAAGCTTACTTATTGTCATAGCCTTGCACAACAGAAATGTCAGCAGCAACAATAAAAGCAATAGCTACCTTCACATCGCCAGTCAGGTTTCCAAACATTGAGTATTTTTATTCCATTTACTTCTATTTTAATAAAGCACTAAAAACTCTAGAAGATGAATTCCCCCAAAGATAAAAAGTGGCGTCCCGCTTCCATAAATTCATCAGGTCTCTCTGTCATCATTATACAGCTAATATATAATCTTGTTATCTCTTTCAATCCTACTCCATTTCATTCATCACTATATATACACTTCATATATGTCCCGCAATTCCATGCTGGACTTTGGGATATAGTACATGACGCAGATCAAGTACTATTTTATATAGGTTTAGGTATTGCCTGATCAGTTAGGTTTTACTATTTACTATATAAAGGGCTCCAAACAACGACAGTAGCTGTATCTAAACACACAATTTTGTACAGTTGTTGTTGTGAAGATGCTTTTTCTCCAAATATGGATGAAGAAGCCTCTGTAAGAAGTGTTTTGGTAACTTATGTGCTATTGTGTTTCAAACCTTATTAGGACATTGGAACTGGTAAAACCCAGCTAAGATTTAAGGATCCCTCTGATTGAAAGTTTAGAGGATCTAACCCAGTGGCATTGTGTAATTAATTAGTGGCAACTTGCACATTATTAAAATATGCTTAAAATACTACTTTATTCATTCTAAAGATATTACCAATGAATATGCAAGAAACTTTTCAGCAGTACCTCTCTGCTGGAAGGTGGCTCCTTGCAGCTCCTTGCTGAGGCCGTTCTGCTCCAGAAATGATGTGTGGAGATTATATAGGCACCACTCCTGCACATTGACGTCAGTTCCTTTCTTTCTGCATCTCCAGACACAGAGCTTCCTCTCATCTCTGAAACAAATTACCTCAGTTTTCTCTAATTCTGAAACAGAGTGCAAGGGATGTCAACCCCTGAAACGTCCGGTTTCAAACCCTGTAATGACTGTTGCAAGCGGATGTCTGTGGCGGATTCTTGTCAGGTGTTCCTGTGGTGTCTGGGGTCGAACCACAACTCCAAGACCTGTGGAGACTGCCTGTCGATGAACCGGAAGGCAATCGGGGAACGAGAGGCGAACGTTTTTCTCCAAACAAACGAAAACTCTGCTCCGGTACCGCTCTATGTCCAATTCTGTGCCAAAGTTCGATCCCGTTCCCATAGTCATGGAGCCGCTCCAGAGGATGATCTTCATTGCATTCCAGGTCTACAGGTAAGCATAAGAAGCACAAGAAGTTGAATTTGAGTTCCTTTCTTTCATGCCACCTGCACTCCCCTGAGCAAGAACATGGGCAGTGTCAACATTCCTGAGCTCATTCTCGAAGCCAGCTTACTTCAGATTCCGCAGCAGTTTCCGGCACAACCTGAATTCCCAGCGTCTTCAGCCATGCCAAACCAAATCGGACTGCTGAATGCAACTATGCTCCAGCTCTTGGGCTTCTTACCCATTACCTCTGGTGTGCCAAGGAGCTGAGAGGTTTTATACCTGGAATAGTGCCGGCAGGGTAGCCCTAGTGCCAGATGGTCCTTCTGAGCCCCTCTTGCCTCCTGTCCCGACGCCGCTCCTGGTGCCCAAGCCCACGTTGGGCCTGGGCACATGGATACTAACCTCACCACCCAAAGAGGTGGCCCCAATTGTCCTCTCTGGTCACTTGCCGGCTGGCTAGTGGCCTCCTAGACGACGAACCTTTGAATCTTTGCTGCTGGTCTGGTTGCTCCAGACTGGCCCTTGCTCCCTTCCAAAAGAGGGGCACCCCAGACTCTCCTAGTCCACACCAGACGCTTTCTTCACTCACCGCGTGGGTTGCCTTTGCCAAGGCCTGTTGACGCCGATCCCGGATCCAACACCGCCGACAGCGAGAGCCTGCGTGGGACAGCTCGTGCCTCCATCCTGGTCGTCGAAGACACCTCCTGGTCCACGTGGCTGCAGAGTCAAGCGTCCACTCTTCACCTGATCGCGACGACGACATCTGGTTCCTTCCTGGTTCCATTCCAGTCACTGGCTAGTGACTTTGAACATTGTCCCCTCTGCTTTCAGGTCCTCTTCTTCACCAATCCACCCTTGGATTGCACCGGACATCTTCCTCCTGGTCGCCTGCAGCATCTTTTCTTTCAGGCTCCATGGACTTCAACGCGAGAACCCGACACGACTTTGCACCTATGCACCCGCAGCCCGTGGGTGAGGTAACGAGAGCATTTCGGTGCTCAAGGGTAGTTTAACTGTCCTAGTGTCCAGTTCCACAGTCGTTTTAGTCCTACCTAGTCAGGATTGTCCGTACTCACCTTTAACTTGAACTGTACTGTCCATAGACGTTGTTACGCATCTCGCGTGTGAGTTCACACTCTGCACACGCGTTCCGTGGGCCTCCTATTACTTACCTAGTGTTAGTGTAGCATGGTCCCAACGATCCTACAGCCTCTGGACAGCTCCATTCCTTCTATTGACTTTCACATTCCACTTACTTAGTATATGGTTTGTCGTGCCCCTAGGGCACCATTGTAATTTTGTGCAACTTATCGTATTTTTCCTAAGAGATTGTCATGTGCTTAGCCCTCTGACCTCATAAAGAGTTCAGAGGTGTTTGTTATTAATAAATATACAGTTTATTTTCATAACAACCTGTGTGGTGTCCTTTCATCTGGTATTCAAGGGGTTATATTGTGGTAAAACAGCTGGCTTCACATGCCAAAAGAGTTTAGCCTAAGACTGCTTTGTCCATGCTACCATTAGGATAGCTGGTCTATAAGGTTGACTTACAACCAATCACCATAAGGGTTGTTTGGACTAATACAAGGTGATCACTAGAACTAGTGAGCATCATATATCAGGCCAACTTCTCACAGTCGCTCTCTCCTCCGTCAGGTTCCGCGGCGCCTTCGGGCCCCACTGTCCCGGCTGAGAGCCGAAGCGGGCCGGGTGCTTCAGCCCCGGCGTCGTCCGTTGCTTTGGCCCCGGCGCCGCAGGGCCCCGATGGATCCGGTTCCGGGTCGCCGCTGGTCGACCTTACGACCCCGCCGGCATCGACCCCTAGGGTGTCGCCCCCGGCGCCGTCCCTGGTTCTTCCCTCGGTCCGGATCCGGGGTCGGTCCGGCGTCGCTCAACGCCGCATTCGTCGCCGGCAGAAGAGCAATTCTTCTATGATCCGGCTCCATCCTTTGCACCTGATTTTCAGGAGATGGAGGGCGAGGGTGACTGGGAGGGGTTTGAGGACCCTCTGACATGGGCGCGTCAGTCATTTCAGGACTGAACAGACGAGCTAGGGGAAGCCAGTGGTCTAGACACTTCACCGGACGCTGGCTTTGTCTCCCCTCCTACCGTGGCTACGGAGGAGAGGGCTGCTTATAGTGTGGTGCTGAAGAGGGCGGCCAAGGCCTTGGCTCTTGAGCTCCCTGTCGCGACTGTGAGGTCTAACATCCTCACTGAGGTCCTTAAACCGCAGGCAGGCTCTTCGGAGCCTCTACTGCCGTTTAATGAGGCTCTCACGGACGTCCTGTTGGGCACCTGGTCCAGGCCCGCTACAGTTTCCCCTGTAGATAGGAACGTCGCTAGGCGCCACCGCCCGGCTCCAGGCGACCCTAGTTTTCTGTCCACCCACCCCACCCCGAGAGCCTGGTTATCCAGGCCTCTACTTCCCAGTCCGCATTCCGGACTGCACCTTCGGATCGGGAATCCTAAAGGTATGAACAGTTTGGCAAGAAACTGTTCTCCTTCCTCAGTTTGGGGTTGCAGTCAGTCAACACCGCTTGTCTTTTGGGCCTTTTCACCCATTCTCTGTGGGTTGCGGCCGGAGTGCCCGGAGGGGTCCCGGGCCAAGCTCGCTCAAGCCCTTGCGGAGGGACGAGACGCAGCGCGGTATTCCATTCGATGTGGGCTGGATACCACAGATTCGCTGGGCAGGGCGATGTCAACGACGGTGACGGTTCGCCGCCAACTTCTCTGCTGATGTCCAGAACACCCTCATGGACATGCCGTTCGATGGCAGCCACCTCTTTGGTGGCAAGGCAGATCATGCGCTTGAACGCTTCAGGACTCCAGGGCTACGGCCAAGTCCTTGGGCCTGTCGGGCCAGCGTCAGCCTTCTTCTGCCTTTCGCTCCTTTCGTGACCAAGGAAGGGGCGCCCCTTCACATCCTGCCAGCCACAGGCCGCAGTCTAACATCCAGCGCGGCGGCGGACGTGGTAACCGCCGTGGCGGTGCCAGGGGACAACGGCAAGGCCATCCCACACCCACCCCCGCAGCATCTGCCTCAAAGCCCTCCTAGTCCGAGCTTTCAGGCCCATTTGACGCCAGTGGGGGGGCAGGGTCTGCCATCAACTCCTCCACTGGCGCAACATCACTTCAGACAGGTGGGTGCTGCAAATTGTCCGAAGGGGCTACTCCCTCCCCTTCGAGGCGACCCCTCCAGCCATGCCACCGCAGTACCACCGTGTGTCCGGGGATCACTTGCAACTTCTGCAAGAGGAAGTATCGTCCCTCTTGGCCAAGGGGGCCATCGAGCGCGTTCTTGGGCCAGAAGTAGGGAGTGGTTGCTATTCTCACTACTTTCTGGTTCCCAAGAAGGGCAAAGGGGGCCTACGCCCTATCTTGAAACTGCGGAACGTCAACGGCTTCCTCTGGAAGGAGAAGCTGCCCTGGACACCGGAGACTGGATGGTAGCGTTCTTTTTTGTTATGCTAATCGATATTTGTAAAGCGCGAACTGTCGCTCCGGAAGAAGCATCCTGGCGCTAAGGAAGGGGGGAGTCAACAGAGGTGAGAACTAGATGGCGGCCAATACATATGCATCTGACAGGTTGAAGAGCCAAGTTTTGAGTTGTTTTCGGAAAGGGGCTTCTCGATCTAGTAGTCTTAGTTCTTTTGGTATAGCATTCCATGCCCTAGAAACCAGGACACAGAGTTTTTCCACCTTTAGTTTTGTAATGAAATGTGGGAATATTGATAAGGTTACAGCCTGCTGATCTTAAAACTCTGGTCGGATTGTAACGGGTATATCTTTTCGAAAGATACTTCGGGCCAATGTTGTTTAACGCTCTGAAGGTGGTCAGTAAGATTTTATGAAGAGGGAGCCAATGCAATATCCTGAGGGCCGCGGACGCCGAAGATTTTCTGGGCAGTTTTAGTACCAAACGTGCAGCTGCGTGTTGAACGCTTTGTAATTTTTTTAGCGTCTGCTTTTTTACCCATGCCATCAGACCGTTACAATAGTCGAGGCAGGAAATTATAAGGGCAACAGCCACAGGCTTTCTTGATTCGATGGGGAGAAAGTCAAAGAATTTCTTCAATGATTTTATAATGTTAAAACCGCTTCCTGCTACATTCCTTACATGGTGGTCAAAAGACAATGCAGAGTCGAAAAGAATGCCCAGATTTCTTGCCACCTCAACCGAACAGGGGGGCGGAGTGATGCCCTTTGGCCACCATTTACTGGGGCTGAAATTAAAAAAAATTCCGATGGACAATATTTCAGTTTTACTTGAGTTGCATTTTAGATGGTTGTTATTCATCCATTGGAAAATGTCAGTCAGACAATTCTGGAAATTTTGCTCAGCCTTTGTGGAGTTGTTGTCTAGGGATACAATCAATTGGGTATCCTCAGCATATGATGTTACCAGTATCCCATAGGATTCGATTAGGGTGATAAGGGGCGCCATATAAACTTTGAAAAGTAGGGGACTCAAGATGGAGCCTTGAGGGACTCCTGAGGTAATACTTTTCTCCCTCGAGAGAAAAGGTCCCAGTGATATGGTTTGGGTTCTCTCCGACAGGAAGGAACTTATCCAATCAAGGGCCCCATCTGTTTTTCCATTTACTCTCAGTCTATCGATGAGAATTTCATGGGAGATAGTATCGAACGCCGCCGATAAATCAAGTAATATCAGGACGGCGTTTTTCCCTTCATCCTGTACATTTTTAATAGTCAGTTAGTTCGATAAGAGCCGTTTTGGTGAAATGCTTTGGTCGAAACCCTGATTGTTGAAAATTTACGATATTGTGCATTTCCACAAAATTCGTTAGCTCTTGGTGGACCATATGTTCAGTTATTTTCCCAAGGGCTGGGAGAAGGGATATGGGGCATAGATTAGAAAGGTCGGTGGTATTTTTTTTTTTTCATCAGAGGTTTCACTATAGATTTTTTCCAGTCCAAAGGGACAATACCAGAGCGGAGACATTCATTAACTATTTTGTTTATGATGGGGTTCACAATATCTATTATCTGATGGAGAATGAACAGGGGACAAGCATCAGAGGGGGAACCTGATTTACAGGATATGATGGCTTCACGGGTTTGCACAAGGGACACGGGCTTAAAGTTACTGAGAGTATTCGACGCTGTTAAAGGGGTGTCTTTTGTGGTGAGTTGGGAGATAGCTGAAAATTCATCCTGTATAAGTTTTATTTTCTCTTCAAAGTAATCAGCGATTTGATCGCAGAAACTTTGGGAAGGTGGGATTTCCCGTTGAAGGGTTTTCGGGTGGGTGAAAGATTTTACTATGGAAAAGACCGTTTTTTGTCTTTGATGGGCCTCCTTGATTATTTTTTTTATAGTAATCCTTCTTAGCAGTTTTAATGTTTGCAAAATATAAATTCCTATATTTTATGAAAAGAGCTTTTGCTGTCAGGTCATAGTCTGTCCTCCATTTTCTTTCGCCTTTTTTACACTGAAGATGAGCTTCAGCAAGAGACTGCGTGTACCATGGGGCGCTTATCTTTGTAGTTTTATCATTTTTCACAGGGCGCTTTTGAGGGGCAAGGTCATTAGTTCCTTGTTGCATCCAGGTATGGAAAATTTTAGAATCTTGTTCAACATCACCGGACAAGCTGGGGACCTGTGACTGGACTGAATGCTTGAGCCTGCTGTTTTTCGCAATGATTGTCCAATTCTGTCTGGTGAGAGGTTGCAAAGTTGTTTTTGCCATTTTGGAGGGGCGACGCACATATATACTGAATGGTATGAAACAGTGATCCGTCCATATTTGAGGGATCGGCGTATGGGTCGCTAGGGGAGAAAAGTTGGAACAAACCCCGTCTAGTGTATGTCCTGCTCTGTGTGTAATATTTACTACTTTTTGAGAAAGACCGAATATTTCAAGTGTCTGATAGAAATTAGCGACCTGAGGGTCTGTTTGTGATTCCAACTGTAAATTGAAATCTCCAAGGAGTGTGAAATGGGGGTAACGAAGTAACTGCTGTCCTAAGGATTCAGCCAGAGATTCGAGGAACACAGTAGGGCTACCTGGGGGACGGTATATTAAACCTCCTGTGAAAGACAGCGATGCGTTCAGCATAATAGAAAAGCCAATACTTTCAACACATTTGAGGTTGAACGTATGGCACTTCAGAGAGTTTCTGGTGATTATAGCATTGGACTTGCAGGACGCTTATTTCCACATCCCCGTCCTGTCGGCCCACCGGCGTTACCTGCGGTTCACGGTAGGCCACAGGCACTTTCATTTCATCGTGCTCCCCTTTGGCCTCACCAGCGCCCCACAGGTGTTCACGAAAGTGATGGCGGTGGTCGCAGCTCATCTGCGCAGATTAGGGGTGTCAGTCTTTCCCTATCTCGACGACTGTTTGTTGAAGGCGGGCTCGCCCCAGACAGTCGTCAGCCACCTCCAGACTACGGCCGATCTCCTGCACTTGCTGAGGTTTTCCATCAATGTGCCGAAGTCACACCTGTGTCCCTCTCAAAAGCTCCTCTTCATCTGAGCGGTTCTGGATTCGGAGCAGTTTTGGGTTTATCCTCCCGAACAGCGGGTTCAGGATGTTCAGACTCTGATTCCGATCTTTCAGCCTTTATCCCGGGTCTCGGTCAGGTTGACGCTGCGGCTTCTTGGGCTGATGGCCTCCTGCATCCTTCTAGTGCATCACGCCAGGTGGCAGATGCGGGCTCTGCAGTGGGACCTGAAGTTTCAGTGGGCCCAGCATCATGGCAACCTGTCCGACCATGTCCTGATCTCGGACCGCGATTGGGTCAGCGGCAGATCTCTCTCCCTACCCCAACTGGAGCACGTACTGGTGACGGATGCATCCCTCCTGGGCTGGGGGGGCCACATGGGAGAGACGGAGATCAGAGGCCTCTGGTCTCCGGCGGAGTCCCGGCTCCACATCAATATTCTGGAGCTGCGGCCAATCCGGCTTGCACTGAAGACATTCCTTCCCTCTGTCCGGGGAAGTGTGGTGCAGGTGTTAACGGACAACACCACCGCCATGTGGTACTGCAACAAACAGGGTGGGGTGGAGTCGTGGACCCTTTGCCAGGAGGCTCTGCGCCTCTGGCAATGCCACCCTGGTGGTTCAACACCTGGCAGGTTCCCTGAACGCCAGGGCGGACGAACTCAGCCGTCGGTGCATGATGGATCACGAAGGGCGGTAAAGTGAGAGTGGTAGAGTAAGGGTGGTAGAGTGGTGAAGTGAGAGTGGTAGAGTGAGGGCGGTAGAGTGGTAGAGTGAGGGCGTGATGGCGGTAGAGTGCTAGAGTGAGGGCGGTAGAGTGGTGAGGGCGGTAGAGTGGTGAGGGTGTGAGGGTGAGGGGTGAGGGGGTGTGAGGGTGTGAGGGTGAGGGGGTGTGAGAGTGGGTGTGAGGGTGGGTGATTGGGTGAGAGGGTAGGTGAGGGTGGGTGAGAGGGTGAGTGAGAGGGTGAGTGAGGGTGTGAGAGGGTGTGTGAGGGTGAAGTAGGGTGAGGGGGTGTGAGTGTGAGGGGGTGTGAGGGTCAGGGTGTGGGGGAGGGTGAGGGTGTGGGGGAGGGTGAGTGGGTGTGTGAGAGGGTATGAGGGGGTGTGTGGGGGGGTGGGGGGATGTGAGGGTGAGGGGCAGTGAGGGGAAGGGGGTGTGAGGGGGTGTGAGTGAGAGGGTGGGTGGGGGTGTGAGGGGTGAGGATGAGTGAGGGTGAGAGGGGTGAGAGGAGGGTGAGGGTGTGTGTGGGGGGGTGAGGGTGAGTGAAGGTGAGAGGTGTGAGGGTGTGGTTGGGTGAGGGTATGTGAGTGAGGGTGGATGAGGGTGAGGGTGAGGGGGTGTGAGAGTGAAGGTGTGTGAGGTTCAGGGGGTGTGAGGGTGAGGGTGTGTGGGGGTGAGGGTGAGAGGGTTGTGAGGGGGAGGGTGTGTGAGGGTCCGAAGTAAATGGTGGCAGGGCAGACATCATAAGACAGAGAGAAGAGACTGCGTGGTGACTGCGTTGGTCAGTTTCAGAATCAGGAGGGGCAGAGTCAGCACAGTCTGCGAGGGATCGACGTGTCTAGAGGCAAAGCATAGCAGATGTAGCATTGCAGCTAGCAAGTCGAGTGTTTTCAAGCTGAGTGTCCCTAGAGAGATGGCAACACAGCAACAGCATTTGAAGAGCAAGGCTACTGTAAACAAGCACGGTAGGCTTTCACTTTCGTCCAGTAAAAAAAAACGAGAAAGGTGCAGAGAACGCCGAACAAAACACGGCTTCCCCGCGAAATGGATGCAAAAAAAAACCAAGCTCTCTGCATTGCTATGGCGCGGGAGCGCATTCCTTTGAAGTCTGATGGGGGGGGGGGGGAGCGGCTTGGGAGCGGATTCCAATGAAGTCTAATGGGGGGCGGGGGAGCGGCAGCCTTTGAAGTCTGATGCCAAGGCTCAGACAAATGATGGTGTGTGATTTTGGCTGGTGATGTGCACGCGCATCAGATCAAAGGAAGGGTGGGAGGGACATTGGCGAGCGAGGGGTGAGGGGGTGTGCAGCCTGGTGAGCTGAAGCGGCAGCAGAGGTGGAGTGCGGCGCTCGCACAAGCACGTGGTTGTGCTCACATGCACTGTGTCCGCAGTTTTGGTAGACTTTTTAGGTCGCCTACTATAATCTCGCCAACAAGCATTGCTAAAGCAATGCCTTAGGCTCGACCTAAACATGAAAAAAGACACAAGGACTGCTAAGTCCATGGGAGCGTTACAGTCTCCATATCAATAATCTGGAACTGCTAGCTCTGAAATCATTCCAAGTTCATGTACTAAACAAAGCTGCCTGATCCGCACAGACAACATGACAGCCATGCATTACATACAAAACAAGGAGGCACACATTCTCTGCAACTATCCCAGCTCGTATAAAATATTTGGAGGTGGGCCATTGCACAAAACATCTTTTTTTTTTTTACTTTATTTATTGATTTCAAAGTTGGGTTAAAAGTTCAGAATATTGAAAAGCAAGACGGCCATAGAAACCCCGCAAACAGCCCCTCCTCCCTCTCCCCACCCAGGCAGAACAACATATTTGCAGCACATTCCGGACATAGCGACACATCCTCTACAGTAAAAGGAACGCATGGCAGTTTTGAGGAAAGTTCTTACATATAGTCCACCTATACATACTAGGAATGAGAACACATCAACTCCCTGGTGTTTTGTAAAATCTACAAATGTTCTGGCGACAGGCAAACTCCTCCAGAGGGCCCTCACGGTGTGGAAGGAAAATAAAAACCATAGAGGTGGCTGGCCATAGTATTCACAGTATGTCAGGATGGGACATCAAATATGCCGTAAGGGGGGGCCCAGAAATCTTTGCGGCAGCTCCTCCTCGTAGATCTGCAGAGATCCCTACAGTATATCAAGTCACGGAGCCATTTTTTTTATAGTGGGAGCAGCTCTGGCTCCCCAGCATTGCGCTACCGCCCTTTTGGTGAAGAGGGTGGAAACTGCCACAATGCCTCTACCTCCAGGCTTGAGGCCTTTACGTAGCCCAGCAGACGCCGCTCAGGAGTGCAGCACACACTCCAATACAATATCAGTGAGAATGGTCACTACTGCAGTCCAAAAAGCAAACTCACCCTTGCACAACCAAGCAACATGGAGAAAATCCGCATCCGCTGCTCCACATCTCACACAGGTAGCAGTCTTTCTCAGACCATATTTGTGGAGCTGTAAGGGGGAGTAGTACACCTGATGCAGGAATTTTAAATGAATAATTCTAAGATTGCAGTTGGATGTGAGGCGGCCTGTAAGTTGGCAGCACGCCGTCCAGACCTCCGGCGCAATAGGAACACCCAACAGAGCCTGCCAGCGCAGGCAGGATGGATGTTCTTCCTGGTCCCGTTCACTTAAAGAGGCATTATAACGTTTTGTAATTAGCCCTTTGCGAGACTCTCCTGTGGGCTCAGTAGGATATTCTGGATATGCTGGACGGACAGCTTGACGAACCCGGACGTATGTGAAATTCAACATAATGCTTCTATCTGTGCCATTCTGCGCCTCATGCAGTGTTTTAAACCGCCCCCCTTGTATAAGTCGCCCAACCGAGAGATGCCCGGAGCAGCCAATTCTCATAAGGCGGGAGTCTCCCGTGCTGCTCAAATATCAGGATGGGAAGCTAGTGGTAGCAGTGGAGCATATACATAGGATAGTTGAGCCCTTGGCGCAAGAATTCACCATGCCCACGCCGTGCACTGTGTAGGGTTAATCTCGGTCCGCGGACCTCCAGATCCCCCCGAAAGGACCACCGCCTGCAACGGGATAGGAAGCACAGTATCTTTCAATAGCCACATGAGGCTGAAAGCGCTGTGGGAAATGCCAATAATGAGCAAATTGCGCTTGAGTGCATAAGTAGCAAAGGCGAAGATCAGGAGCCTCAAACCCTCCTTGGTCAAAAGGCTGCACCAACAACTCCCATCTGCATCTAGGTTTCTTATCTCTCCACACAAATGTTAATAGCTCAGATTGAAGAGTGTGGAATAGCGCTATGTTCAATTTTATAGGGATGTTGACAAAAAAATACAATAATTTAGGCCAAAAAAAATCTGAAAAAAACAGGTTAGTGTTAGATTCCTTACCTTAGAATATCCCCAGGTGTCAGACTGGATCCGGAAAGTTTTCGTCAGCAGTACCCCAGCGCGTCGCTACTCGTCTGCGACTCCGCGTTCTGCGTCATGTTCGTCAGGATGACGTCGTCGGTGTGAGAAGTTGGCCTGATATATGATGTTCACTAGTTCTAGTGATCACCTTCTATCAGTCCAAACAACCCTTATGGTGATTGGTTGTAAGTCAACCTTATAGACCAGCTATCCTAGTGGTAGCATGGGCAAAAGCAGTCTTAGGCTAAACTCGTTATGGCATGTGAAGCCAGCTGTTTTACCACAATATAACCCCTTGAATACCAGATGAAAGGACACCACACAGGTTGTTATGAAAATAAACAGTATATTTATTAATAACAACACCTCTGAACTCTTTATGAGGTCAGAGGGCTAAGCACATGACAATCTCTTACGAAAAATACGACAAGTTGCAAAAAAATTACAATGGTGCCCTAGGGGCACGACAAACCATATACTAAGTAAGTGGAATGTGAAAGTCAATAGAAGGAATGGAACTGTCCAGAGGCTGTAGGATCGATGGGACCACGCTACACTAACACTAGGTAAGTAATAGGAGGCCCACGGAACGCGTGTGCAGAGTGTGAAGTCACGCGCGAGATGCGTAACGTCGTCTACGGACAGTACAGTTCAAGTTTAAGGTACGTACGGACAATCCTGACTGGTTAGGACAACAACGACTGTGGAACTGGACACTAGGACAGTTAAACTACCCTTGAGCACCAAAATGCTCTTGTTACCTCACCCACGGACTGCGGGTGCACAGGTGTCAAAGTGTGTCGGGTTCTCGCGTTGAAGTCAATGGAGCCTGAAAGAAAAGATGCTGCAGGCGACCAGGAGGAAGATGTCCGGTGCGATCCAAGGGTGGATCGGTGAAGAAGAAGAAGATCTGAAAGCAGAGGGGACAATTTTCACAATCACTAGCCAGTGACTGGAGTGGAACCAGGAAGGAACCAGATGTCGTCGTTGTAGGAGAGTGGGGTCTGCAATCCCATGGCCACCCCAGATTTTTGCTTTTTGCTTCACTGATTTACGACTTTCCCTGGCTGTGGGCCTGCTAATCAGACCCACAGCCTAGCTGTTCTCTCTCTAAATTGACAAGCATGTACCTTAGGTGCATTTACCAATTGGTACTGGGCCACCTTATCAGTCCCTGTACAGTATACCTTAGGTATCCAGGGCATAGGTGTACCCAGGGCCTACCAGGGGCTGCAGCATGTATTATGCCACCCCTGGCTGGCCACCCAAATCTGACACAACTGGCTGCACGACAGCTGGGGCAAGGTGGTGTAATCACCCTTTGCTTTAGATATAGTATTCCTAGATCTAACCCTAAAATGGACACATATATTCCTATCAGTCACTCCTATGGCAGGCCTTATCAATCCTGAAGGCAGAGTGCTTGGAATTATGTGAGATGGTGCTCTGGCATGAGCTGAGCCCGTTTGCAGCTTGCGGAACCAAGTCCTTATAGCTGTTCCATGATAACGCTATACCATATACTCTTAAGTGCATTATAATCCTCGCGGTTAAATGCTAACTTTGGCATAGCATTATCAAAACATTTCGAGTAAGGTGTCATACGAATTGGAATACTAACCCCTCGCCAATTCTGGTGACGCGGTTAGCATTCCACCCTTCTAGAGGGACACGACATGAATGTAACTGTAAACCCCGGTTAAAGTTATCTCAAGCCTCAGCATCACAAAATGGATGCTGCCACCACAGACACAAGTCTGACCTCCTGCTGCTGGGAGTCCTTCCAGGGAGGGAGATTCAGACAAAGGGTTTCCTGCCTTGGGAGGTGCTAGCACCACCCCAGACAGGATTTTGTGTATTGGGTAGGCTCAGGCTGAAAGGAATGAGACATGCCTGGGGCACACAAGGTGCCCTGTGCATACACCGGTTCCAACCAGTTGCTGGGGCACTCCAGCCCCAGCTCTGGGGGGAAACTGGACAAAGGATAGGGGGTGTAACCACCCCCCTTCCTGGTCCCACCCAGGGGAGGGACCTAGTCGTAGTGCAGCCCCCTTTAGCTGAATAAAGGTAGGAGCTGGTCCCATTCCAAATTAGATTACTCTTGACAACTTCCACGAAGAACTCTTGACCTTCGGCCTGATATCCAGAAGACTGAAGAATCTCCCCTATGGTCAGGGAGTGACCATCCTGCTTCGCAGGCACCATCAAGCTCCTGTGCGATTTGCTGCAGAGTCCTTCCATCCCGTAATCCGATGACCCAGCTCGACAAGACCCGGACCTCCAGACCTCTCTGACCTCTACCCACATCCACAGCACAGCTGGGACCCGTGGGTGCGACGAGCAACGTGGAGACGGCCATCTTGAAGAAACCTGCAGAGCGCTTCCAGCACGACTCCTGAGGGTTCCTCGAGTGAGTGCATTGGGGACTGAGAAGCCCCACACCGACGCAGCTCCTGCACCAAAGACCAGCCCCCCAGCATCCCCGTGATCTGCGTGGGGCCCTTTTGCCTGGTTGCTGCCCTTCCTGTTGTCTGGTCACTTGCCGGCTGGCTAGTGACCTCTGAGACGACGACCCGAAGAAATCGACACTGCTAGTCTGGTCCCCCAGACTGGCCCTTGCTTCCTTGTGAAAGAGAAGCACCCCGGACCTTCCTGGTCCGCACCAGACGCCATCTTTGTTCCACCGCGTGGCTTGCATTAGCCAAGGCCTGTTGTCCAGCTCAACGATCCGACACCGCCGACAGCAGCAGACTACGTGGGACAGCTTGTGCCTCCAGCCTGGTCGTGAAGAGCAGCTCCTGGTCCACGCAGTTACAGAGAGAAGCGACCCTTCCATCACCTGACTGCGGCGACAGCATCTGGTTCCTTCCTGGTTCCAGCACCGTCACTGGCTAGTGACCGAGACTCTGTCCCCTTCCCTTTCAGGACTTCTTCCTTCAAGTTCCATCCTTGGAACCACCGGACTCCTCCATCTGGCTGCCTGCCAGCAACTCCTTGTTTCAGGCATCACCGGGATCAACGCAGCAAACCCGACGCAACTTCAGCCCTATGCACCCGCAGCCTGTGGGTTAGGTAACTAAAGCATCTAGGTGCTGAAGTCTGTGTCCACTATCCTAGTGTCCAGGTCCACTGTGTTCGAGGCATGTGGGCTGCTAAATTCATATCTTTAGCATAGATCGCCCTGTTTTCCCTCCATCCAGCCGGGTTCGTCCGGAATCCGTAACTTTCCAAACTGTAAGATCCATAGACGTTGGTACGCATCCCGCGTGAGAGTTCCCACTCTGCACGTGAGTCCCCTGGGCCTCCTGCTCCTTACTTACTTAGTTTGTAGCGTAGTCCCAGCGATCCTCCAGCCTCTGGATCTCCTTACAGTATTTTCCTTCCTCGCATTCCATTGTTCTGAGTATATGGTTTGCCGTACCCCTCAGGCACACTTGTAGATATTGTGCGAACTCGTATTTCTTTTGTAGTATTGTCATGTGCTTAGCCCTCTGACCTCATAAAGAGTTCAGAGGTGTTGTTATTAATAAATATATCGTTTATTTTCATAACAACCTGTGTGGTGTCCTTTCATCTGGTATTCAAGGGGTTATATTGTGGTAAAACAGCTGGCTTCACATGCCAAAAGAGTTTAGCCTAAAGACTGCTTTGGTCCACGCTACTAGGATAGCTGGTCTATACGGTTGATTTTACAACCAATCACCATAAGGGTTGTTTGGACTGATACAAGGTGATCACTAGAATTAGTGAACATCATATATCAGGCCAACTTCTCACAGTCGTCGCGATTAGGTGAAGAGTGGACGCTTGTCTCTGCAGCCACTTGGACCAGGAGGTGTCTTCGACGACCAGGATGGAGGTACGAGCTGTCCCACGCAGGCTCTCGCTGTCGACGGTGTTGGATCCGGAATCGGCGTCAACAGGCCTTGGCAAAGGCAACCCACGCGGTGAGTAGAAAAAGCGTCTGGTGCGGACTAGGAGAGTCCGGGGTGCTCCTCTTTTGGAAGGGAGCAAGGGCCAGTCTGGAGCAACCAGACCAGCAGCGAAGATTTCGAAGTTCGTCGTCTAGGAGGCCACTAGCCACTCGGCAAGTGACCAGACAATGCGTCGAGCAGCAAACAAGCAGAAGGGCCCCACGCAGATCTCGTAGAGGCTGGAGGGCTGATCTTCGGTGCAGGGGCTTCTCAATCCCCAAAGCACTTGGTCGAGTTTACCTCGGGAGTCGTGCTGTAAGCGAAGTGCAGGTTCGTTCAAGATGGCCGGTCTCACGTGTCTCGTCGCACCCACGGATCTCAGCTGTGCTGCAGATGTAGGTTGAGGTCGGAGAGGTCTGGGAACCCGGGTCTCGTCGGGCTCTGAAGTCTGGATCCTCAAGGGAAGACGACAAAGTGAAGACGCTGATGGTGCCTGCAGTTGCAGGGTGGACACTCCTTGCCCACAAGGGAGATTCTTCAGTCTTCTGTGGAGCAGAACGTCGAAGTCCAGAGTTTCTTCTTGTAGAATGGTTCAGGATAATCTAACTTGGAATGGGACCAGCTCCTACCTTTATTCTCCTAAAGGGGGCTGCACTACTGACTAGGTCCCTCCCCTGGGTGGGACCAGGAAGGGGGGTGGCTACACCCCCTCTCCTTTGTCCGGTTTTCGCGCCAGAGCTGCGGCAGGGATGCCCCAGCAACTGGTTTGAACCGGTGTATGCACAGGACACCTTGTGTGCCCCGGGCATGTCTCATTCCTTTCAGGCCTGTCCTCCCCAATACACAAAATCCTGTCTGGGGTGGTGCTAGCACCTCCCAAGGCAGGAACCCCTTTGTCCAAGACTCCCTCGCTGGAGGGACTCCCAGCAGCAGGAGGTCAGACTTGTGTCTGTGGTGGTGGCATCCATTTTGTGATGCCAAGGCTCAAGTTAACTTTTAACCGGGGTTCTCAGTTACATACATGTCGTGTCCCTCTAGAAGGGTGGAATGCTACCCCCGTCGCCAGAATTGGCGAGGGGGTAGTATTCCAATTCGTATGACACCTTACTCGACATGTTTTGATAATGTTATACCAGAGTTAGCATTTAACCGCGAGGATTATAATGCACTTAAGAGTATATGGTATAGCGTTATCATGGAACAGCTATAAGGACTTGGTTCCGCAAGCTGCAAACAGGCTCAGCTCATGCCAGAGCACCATCTCACATAATTCCAAGCACTCTGCCTTCAGGATTGAGAAGGCCTTCCATAGGAGTGACTGATAGGAATATATGTGTCCATTTTAGGTTTAGATATAGGTATACTATATCTACAGCAAAGGGTGAGTTCGAGGCATGTGGGCTGCTAAATTCATATCTTTTGCATAGATTGCCGCCTAGTGTTGGGTCCGGATGATCGCACATTGTTGTCCTGGAAGAGTCTTCGAAGTATCCTGAGATAGGTGGCTCCTCCCCTGGACTACAGTGCGCATGGGCATCGGCTCCATCCCCAGATTGTTTTTTTCCGCCATTGGGTTCGGATGCGGTCTCGACGTCTCTCTGTCGGAACCGAGAAAACGTACTTCTTTAAGGCCAAAAGGCCTTCGTTTCCTTACGTCGGTATTGTTTGCGTACGGTCTCGAGTTCTTCTGTCTCTTTGAGTCGGAATCTGCGGAGTCGTTTCACTCTTCGGACATCGAGGCCTTCTCATCGCAGCAAGACCACGACTTTTCAACATGGAGCGGAGCCCGTTTAAATACTGTCCCGTCTGTGGGTCCAAATACCCACATATCGACGTGCACCCGGTCTGTAATAAATGCCTCTCGCCAGACCAGAACGAGGAGAACTGCATGGCCTGCTCCAGATTCAGGTCGAAGAAGACGCTCAAGCTTCGGCGCGCGGTGCGCCTCGAGGCCCGGCAGGCAGCCCCGGCACCAGATAACATCTTCGGCGACCCAGAAGAAGAGGTCCTGAGCCATCATCTTGAAATCTCACCACCTGCGACGGTGGTCGAGGCCGATCCCGAAGAAAACGACGGGGTCATGGACCAAGACCTTGAATACGTCGACGAGGTAGGGGACGACGAAGAAGTTTATGGGGCCGCGGAAGATAGCTCAGGGGATGAGCTATGCCCCGAAAGCTACACGGATCAGGCTCGGGATCGCCACTCGGCCTTACCCAAGACCCTGCACCGCAAGCCACGGCCCCGCCTTCAGGCCCGGCCACGGACATACTTGCTACGCAGCCCGTATCGAAACCGAAACTGAAAGCATCGGTATCGACTGCACCTAAAATAGCCGACCCAAAATCGAAACCGAAACTACCGGATTCGAGTGCACCTAAGATGGCGGTCGTTCCACCAAAAACACCAAAGCCTGCTACCTCATCGGCTCCGTCGACCTCCGGTCCACAGAAGTCGAAGAAGACTGTCGACTCGACAGTGCTGAAGTCATCGGCGGGTGAAGCGTCCTCTAAGAAGGTCGTCCGTCAAGGGTCGACCGGGGCAACGCCGGCAAAGTCCACAAAAGTCGTCGACAAACATTCAGTGCCGACTGGGACGCCGTTAGTCGGACGCATGGTTGAGGCGGAGTATGCAAAATCCCTCGGATCGAAGGGCGGAGGCTCAACACATAGGTCCAAAGACTCTGTGTCTACGGCTGCAGCATCGACGTCTAAGACTCAAAAGGGACCACAGAACGTCGAAAGCGAAGGCACGGTGGCGGACTCCTCGTCGGCGCCAAGTGCCGCAGTGAGTGGCGCATCTCTCATCGCTACTTCACTGCAAAGAATTCGTGATAAGGCCACTGCGACGTCGGCTCCCGTGCCGTCGCACCAGAAGCCGATGGACATGCCTGCAAAGCCTGCTGCCAAGCTTCTATACATTCTGCCGCCGAAGGAGGCACCGAAGGCCTTTGCGCCAAAGACGGCGCCGAAGACATCTGAATCTTCAACGTCTAGTGGAACATTGGGTCGACAACACGACTCGGGAGACGATTCTGAGCGTTTTATCGACGCGGATACGGGCAAGTTGACCCTTTATAAGCGGAAAATGACTTCCCAACCAGTGGACTCCTATATAATTCCACTGAAGAAGAAAAGGCCTGCACAGGACATTCCAGCCCTGGTTGAACCTATCCAGCCTCCACCTAGGAGAAGTCCAACACCTTCCCCCGACCACTCTGGGGGAGAGGACGAAGGACAAGATGACCAATACAATTTCCCCATCAATGACCCTGATGCACAACAGGATTCCTATGACGACACAGGTGACCAGGGAATCCAAACAGTGGGGCAAGACCCACAGCTTTTCAGTGCACGTGCATCCCCAACAGAGGACTCTGCAGGATTTCATGCACTCATTGAACGGGCAGCTGCTAATCATGACGTGGACATGCATGCTGACCCAGTGGAGGAAGATTTTCTATTTGACACTTTTTCAGTCTCTGAAAGGACAGTCAAGACACTTCCTATGCTCAAAGGTGTCCTTAAGCATGCTGCGGAAATCTTTAAGGAGCCTACCAGAGCGAGAGTGGTCAACCCACGCATCGAGAAGAAATACAGACCAGCACCTGCAGACCCTGCATACATTCGGGGACAGTTGCCGCTTGACTCTCTTGTAGTAGCAAATGCCCGCAAACGGGCAAACTCTCAGACAACGGGTGAAGCTCCTCCCCCAGACAAGGAGTCTAAAGTGCTTGAGGCAGGGGGCAAAAGAGTAGCTGCGCAGGCTGCCAATTTCTGGCGTATTGCGAACACACAGGCGCTATTGGCACGTTATGATAGGGCGCATTACGACACCCTAGAGCAACTTTTACAACACCTGCCGACGCAGTTTCAAGAGGGTACCAAACTGCTCATAGAGGAGGGTAAACTCATCTCCAACGCAGCAATAAAGTGTGCACTTGATGCCGCAGACACAGCAGCTAGGGCTATTAACACTAGCGTCATGCTAAGGCGACAAGCGTGGCTACGCATTTCAGGTTTTAAACCGGACATTCAAACAACAATACTCAACCAGCCCGTCAATCCTGATAGACTGTTTGGTCCTGATGTTGACACCACCCTCGAAAAGATTAAAAAAGACAACGAAACAGCTAAGTCTATGGGGGCCCTTCAATCACAACAATTCCGGGGTAACACTTTTCGTCGCTCAGGTGCACGTGGTGTTACCCGAGGACAGATGGGTCAACAGTCACAGTTCACTAGAGGTGGAGCACAGTCCTCGTACCCCAAGCAGAATAAAGGGGGTTATCGAGGAAACAGCAACAGGGGACGTGGCAGAGGAAACAACAACTCCCGTTCCTCTGCCCCGAACAAACAGTGACTCTCTGTCACTGCCCCCCGACCATTTAACACCTGTCGGGGGGAGACTCCAGCAGTTCCTGCCAGTCTGGACCAACATCACCACAGACAGGTGGGTAAGACAACTTATCCAGTACGGTTATTGTCTGGAGTTAACGTCCACTCCACCCAACATTCCACCAAGGCAACGTCCTATGTCCGCAGAGCATTTGCACTTATTGCAGCAGGAAGTAGTGGTGATGCTGCAAAAAGGCGCAATCGAGCTCGTGCCAGTGGAGGAGGAAGGCACAGGAGTCTATTCCCTGTACTTCCTTATTCCAAAAAAGGACGGATCCCTCAGACCTATTCTGGATCTGCGCCCCCTCAACCTGTATATACTGTCAGAACATTTCCATATGCTTACACTGCAACAAATTCTTCCCTTGTTAAACCAGGGGGACTTCCTAGCAACCTTAGACCTCAAGGATGCTTATTTCCACATACCACTACACCCGTCCCTCAGAAAGTATCTCAGGTTCACCATCCAAGGCAGGCATTATCAGTTCAAAGTCCTACCCTTCGGAGTGACCACCGCCCCCAGAGTGTTTACCAAGTGTCTGGCGACGGTAGCGGCGCACCTCAGGAGGCAGAACATACATGTCTACCCCTACCTGGACGACTGGCTTGTTCAGGCAAAGTCGGAACAACAGTGCGCCGCGGACATGTCGACCACCATTCACCTCCTTCACAGTCTGGGCTTCTCGTTGAACTACCCAAAGTCGCACCTTCAACCAGCACATGTGCGGCAGTTTCTGGGTGCGACAATAAATACCCTGACTGCTATGGCTCAGCCAAACAAGGTCAGGATAGACAGCATACAGTCTCTAATCCAAAAGTTCAGGGCGCAACACTCGCTTCCAGCGAGAGTGTTCATGCAGTTGATAGGCATGATGGCCTCCTGCATCTTCATAGTCCCTCACGCGAGGTTGCATATGCGTCCGCTCCAAGAATGTTTGGCAAATCAGTGGACACAGGCTCGGGGACAAATGACAGACCTAGTGTTGGTTACCGGTCGGGCATACAACTCTCTGCATTGGTGGAATCGACACAACCTTTGCAAGGGCCGACCGTTCCAGGAGCCAGTGCCACAGATTATCTTGACAACGGACGCATCTCTCCACGGATGGGGAGCTCATGTGCTCAATTACACAGTGCAGGGACTATGGACGACGCAGCAACAGAAGATGCACATCAACTATCTAGAACTGATGGCAATCTTCATGGCGCTCAAGTCCTTCAATGTACATCTGTGCAACAAGGTAGTGTTGGTCCGGACGGACAACATGAAAGCGATGTACTACATTCAAAAGCAGGGAGGCACCCACTCGCCACAGCTGTCTCATCTGGCTCAGAGCATGTGGAAGTGGGCCATTCAAAGGAACATGTTCCTCATGGCAGAACACCTCCCGGGCAAGGACAATCAGATGGCGGATCTGCTCAGCAGATACAGCCATCAGATGCACGAGTGGGAGTTACATCCATCAGTACTCCGCCCGTACTTCCAGCAGTGGGGTCATCCAGAGATAGACCTGTTTGCCACAAGGGAAAACGCAAAATGCCAAAACTTTGCCGCCAGGTTCCCTCACCCACAGTCGCAGGGGAATGCGATATGGATGAACTGGTCAGGCAAATTTGCGTACGCTTTTCCCCCAGCACCTCTCATACCGCTGGTGGCAAGAAAGCTAAGGCAGCACTCGATGACACTCATCCTAGTTGCTCCAACGTGGGCACGCCAACCATGGTACACCACGTTTCTGGAACTCTCAGTGGTGCCGCATCAAAGGCTGCGATTAACACCCAGGCTCTTGACGCAGAACCATGGCGACATTCAGCATCCAGATCCGCAACAGCTCAACCTGGCGATCTGGCTCCTGAAGTCCTAGAGTTTGGCTACCTTCACTTACCTCCAGAATGCATGGACATCATCAAAGAGGCAAGAAAGCCCACTACCAGAGCATGCTATGCCGCAAAATGGAAGCGTTTCGTCATTCACTGTACAGCCAATAACATAAACCCGCTAGATGCTTCTATCCCTAACATCATTTGCTATCTGCTACATCTTTACAAGTGCAATTTAGCGTATACTTCCATTCGGATCCATCTATCCGCCATAGCGGCTTATCTTCAGAACAGGCAGCATCTCTCTGTCTTCAGGGTGCCTGCCATTAAAGCCTTCCTAGAGGGTCTGAAACGAGTCATTCCCCCAAGAACACCGCCAGCTCCGGTGTGGAACCTCAATGTGGTCCTCACCAGACTGATGGGCCCACCTTTTGAGCCACTGCACTCATGTGAACTCCAGTTCCTAACGTGGAAAGTGGCTTTTCTTATTGCTATTACGTCACTGAGACGTGTCAGTGAGCTGCAAGCGCTCACGATCCAAGAGCCATTCATACAAATCCATCCAAATAGGGTAGTACTACGCACTAACCCCAAATTCCTTCCGAAGGTGGTGTCACAGTTTCATCTCAAACAAACTATTGACCTGCCCGCATTCTTCAAAAACCCACAAACAGTAGCGGAAAGAATGCTCCACCCTTTGGATGTTAGGAGGGCGTTGATGTACTATATCGACAGAACACAACACTTTAGGAAGACAAAACAACTTTTTGTTGCCTTCTCGCCGCAGCACAAAGGCAACCCTATTTCCAAAGCAGGAATAGCCAGATGGATTGTTAAGTGCATTCAAATCTATTATCAAAAGGCTAAGCGTACTTTAACAATACCCCCAAGGGCGCACTCCACACGCAAGTTGGGGGCATCCATGGCTTTCCTGGGGAACATTCCTTTGGAAGACATTTGCAGAGCAGCCACATGGGTTACACCGCACACCTTTACAAAACACTACTGTGTTGATGTGCATTCCAAGCAGCAAGCAGCTGTAGGACAGGCTGTTCTCAAGACACTTTTTCAGGTTTCTGCAGCTGGCACGGGCAACCGCCGCTAATGGAGGGACTGCTATATATTCTATGCAAAAGATATGAATTTAGCAGCCCACATGCCTCGAACTGAACATGCTACTTACCAGTATGCATCTGTTCTTGGCATGTAGGGCTGCTAACATTCATATCGCCCACCCTCCTCCCCGGTGCCTGTCGCAGCTGCAGATATACTCTTGCATTCAATCATTAGCATGGACATCCTTTACACTTTTCACTCCATCTCTGCCACAATGGCTAAAACAATCTGGGGATGGAGCCGATGCCCATGCGCACTGTAGTCCAGGGGAGGAGCCACCTATCTCAGGATACTTCGAAGACTCTTCCAGGACAACAATGTGCGATCATCCGGACCCAACACTAGGCGGCGATCTATGCAAAAGATATGAATGTTAGCAGCCCTACATGCCAAGAACAGATGCATACTGGTAAGTAGCATGTTCATTACACCACCTTGCCCCAGCTGTCGTGCAGCCCGTTGTGTCTATTTTAGATGGCCAGCCAGGGGTGGAAGAATACATGCTTCAGCCCCTGGTAGGCCCTGGGTACACCTATGCCCTGGATACCTAAGGTATACTGTACAGGGACTGATAAGGTGGCCCAGTACCAATTGGTAAATGCACTTAAAGTACATGGTTGTCAATGTAGAGAGAGAACAGCTAGGCTGTGGGTCTGATTAGCAGGCCCACAGCCAGGGAAAGTCGTAAGCCAGTGAAGCAAAAAGCAAAAATCTAGGGTGACCATATTTTTTTTTTTTGGGGAGTTTTATATAGCGCGAACTAGAACCGAACCGAATCAGTTATCAGAGCGCTTTACATAGCACCAGTTACGTTACATGAGGACACACTTGCATGTTTTTTAGGCACGGGGAGATTAAGTGAATTGCCCAGAATCACACCATAGGATTGCAGACCCCACTCTCCTACAGTCGGAGTACTTAGACGTCGCCCTCGCGCGCTGACGTCAGTTCTTTTTCCTGCGCCAGCAAGCGCAGATCTGGGAAGAGCAGTACTCTTAGTCATTTTTTGACCAACTTTTTGATCTCTTTTGATCACTTTTCGAGTCGACCTTCGACTCGCGGAGCAGATAGGGAAGTGCCCTGACTGCCGGGCCTTGTCCTCGAAGGCTAGACGGGAGCGGTCCCATAAGATACTAGAGCTCTGGCAGTCAGCTCCGCACCGCTCGAGGTCGCGGAAGAAGTCGAGGGCCCGGTCGCGGAGCCGCAGTCATCGCCGCTTGATGAGTCACCTCCACTCGTCGGGCTCAAAGTCCTCCGGTAAGTCAAGGCATTCGAAAAAGAAGTCGAAGAGGCGTCATCGCTCTTCCGACTCCCCCCGACGCTCACGCGGTGCGGCCGGGGGTTCGGGCGACAGCGCCCCTGCGGCTCCGTCAGAGCCGCAGGCGCCGCGTCCAGCTTCATACCCACCGGTCCCTGGGCTGCACGCGACGCCGGAGGTGATAGGTGCTTTCCTCATGGCCATGCGGTCGCACTTCCCTCCTTCGGAACCTGCCGAGGCGCCTTCGGGCCCTGAGGGTCCGACTAGGAGCCCTAGCGGGCTGGTGGCCCCGGCCCCGGCGCCGTCGGATGCTTCGGCCCTGGTGCCGTCGGGTGCTTCGGCCCCAGCGCCGTCGTCGACTCCGGTCCCGACGCCACAACGCCCCCAAGGATCCAGGCCTGGATCGGGGCGTCGCCAGTCGATCTTACGACTCCTCCGCTGGTGCCGACCCTGAGGGTGTCGCTCCCGGCGCAATCTCCGGACGACGTCTTCCCCGGTTTCAGTCCGGATCCGGCGTCGGACCGTCGCCAACGCGATGGTTGAGGCCTTCACCTACGACCCGGCTCCATCATTTTTACTGACTATTAGGAGATGGATGACGAGGGGGACTGGGTGGAGTTTGAGGTCCCTCTGGCACTGCAGTGCCAGTTGAGCCAGGACTGGGCAGAAGAGCTAGGGGAGGACAGTGGTCTGGACACTTTGCCCGACACTGGATTCATCTCTCCTCCCTCCGTGGCTTCAGAGGAGGGGGCTGCTTACAGCGTGGTGTTGAACAGGGCGGCCAAGGCCTTGGCTCTTGAGCTCCCTGTCGCGGCCATGAAGACTAACCTCCTCACTGAGGTGCTAAAACCACAGGCAAGCTCCTCGGAGACTCTACTGCCATTTATCGAATCCCTCACCGACGTTCTGATGGGCACCTGGTCCAAGCCCTTCTCAGGCCTCCCTGTGGATTGGAACGTTACCCGACGGCTCCGGGCGACCCCTGCTTTCTGTCCGTTCACCCCACCCCTGAGAGCCTGGCCATCCAGGCCTTTACGTCCCAGACCGCATTCCCGACCACTCCTCCGGATCGGGAATCCAAAAGGTATGATCAGTTTGGAAAGAAACTGTTCTCCTCCCTGAGTTTTGGGCTGCGGTCTGTCAACACCGCCTGCCTTTTGGGCCGTTACACCCACTCTCTGTGAGATATGGTTGCGGAGGTACTGCCACAGTGCCCGGAGGAGGCCCGGGAACGGTTCGCCCAATCCCTGGCGGAAGGGCGGGATGCAGCACGCTTCTCGATCCGGTGTGGACTTAACACCACGGACTCGCTGGGTAGGGCGATTGCAATGACGCCTTGCTGAGGTCCGCCAACTTTTCAGGGGATGTCCAGGCTACCCTCATGGACATGCCCTTTGATGGACGTCGCCTTTTTGGCGACAAAGCGGACAGGACTCCAGGGCTACGGCCAAGTCCTTGGGCCTAGGCCAACGCCAGCAAACTTCCGCTTTTCGCTCATTTCATGGCCAAGGAAGGGGCGCCCCCTCACGTCCAGCCAGCCACAGGCCGCAGACCCAGGCTCAACTCGGTCGCGGACGTGGTTACCGCCGTGGCGGTACTGGGAGACACCGGCAGGGTCAGTCCACACCCACCCCTGCAGCATCTGCCTCTAAGCCTTCCTAGTCCAGCATTTCAGGCCCATTCAACGCCAGTGGGGGGGGCAGGGTCCGCCATCACCTCCCCCCACTGGCGTACCATCAAGTCGGACACGTGGGTGCTGCAAATCGTCCGAAGGGGTTACTCCCTCCCCTTCGAGGTGACCCCTCCCGCCATGCCACCGCAGTACCACCGCATGTCGGGGGATCACTTGCGATTTCTGCAGGAGGAAGTTACGGCCAAGGGTGCCATCGAGCACGTTCCTGGGACAGAAGTAGGACGTGGTTGCTATTCCCACTACTTTCTGGTACCCAAGAAGGGCAAAGGAGGCCTACGCCCTATCTTGGACCTACGGAGCGTCAACGGCTAACTCCGGAAGGAGAAGTTTAAGATGCTGACTTTGGCTCAGGTCCTAGCTGTGCTGGACCCAGGAGACTGGATAGTAGCGTTGAACTTGCAGGATGCGTATTTCCACATTCCTGTCTTGCCAGCCCACCGGCGCTACCTGCGGTTCACGGTAGGCCACGAGCACTTTGTTTACTGTGCTCCCATTCGGCCTGACCAGCACCCCTCGGGTGTTAACGAAAGTGATGGCGATGTTCGCAGCTCATCTGCGCAGATCAGTGGTTTCAGTCTTCCTCTATCTCGATGATTGGTTGTTGAAGGCTCGCCCCAAACAGTCGTCTCCCACCTCCAGACTACGGCTGACCTGCACTCGCTGGGGTTCTCCATCAACGTGCCGAAGTCACAGCTGTGTCCCTCTCAGAAGCTCCTTTTCATCGGAGCGGTTCTGGACTCTTCACAGTTTCGGGTTTTTCCCCCCGAGCAGCGTGTTTGGGATATTCAGGCTCTGATTCTGATCTTTCAGCCTTTACCCGAGTCTGTTAGGTTGACGCTGCGGCTCCTGGGGCTGATGGCCTCCTGCGTCCTTCTGGTGCATTACGCCAGGTGGCGGATGCGGGCTCTGCAGTGGGACCTGAAGTTTCATTGGGCACAGCATCACGGCGAGCTGTCCGACCACGTCCTGATATCGGAGGGCACTACGAGTCAGTTGCAGTGGTGGCTCACGAACCGCGATTGGGTCAGCGGCAGATCTCTCTCCCTACCCCAACCGGAGCACGTACTGGTGACTGGTATGTCCCTCCTGGGATGGGGGGACCACATGGGAGAGGCGGAGTCCTGGCTCCATATCAACCTTCTGGAGCTGCGGGCGATCCAACTTGCACTAAAGGCATTCCTTCCCTCTGTCCGGGGAAGGGTAGTGCAGGTGTTCAGACAACACCACCGCCGTGTGGTACTGCAACAAACAGGGCGGGCTGGGGTTGTGGACCCTTTGCCAGGAGGCTCTGCGCCTATGGCAATGACTGGAACACCAGGGCATCACCCTGGTGGTTCAACACCTGGCAGGTTCCCTGAACGCCAGGGCAGACTAACTCAGCCGCCGGTGCATGATGGATCACGAATGGCGTCTGAACTCGGACGTGGCGCAAGGTCTCTTTCAGCAGTGGGGAGAGCCTTGGTTAGATCTATTTGCCATAAGAGAACGTGCAATGTCATCAGTTCTGTGTGTTGGAATTTCCAAGGCGGCCCTCGCTCGGCGACGCTTGTCGTCACGAGTGGAGCTGCGGTTTGTTGTACGCCTTTCCGCCTATACCACTTCTGCCCAGAGTGCTGAAGAAGATCAGGCGAGACCGGGCCCAAGTCATCCTTGTGGCTCGCGACTGGGCACGAAGATACTCGTATACCGAGCTAATCATCATGTCAGTCGATCCCCCGATTCGTCTGCCTCTTCAGGAGGACCTTCTGTCTCAGCAGCAGGGGACGGTCCTCCACCCGAACCTGTCCAGTCTCCACCTACATGTGTGGAGATTGAGTGGCGGCAGTTGAGGCCATTTGACTTGCCTCCTGAAGTTTACAATGTGATTCTGGCAGCCAGGCGTCCCTCCACAAAAACGGTATACGCCTGCAGGTGGAACAAATTTGTGGCATGGTGCACATCAAAGGTTGTAGATCCACTCTCCGCCCCCTTTTCGGAGGTTCTCCTCTTCCTTCTTTCTCTTGCCCAGCAGGGCTCGGCTCTGGGCACTGTCAAGGGCTACCTCTCGGCCATTTCAGCCTTCTTAAGGCTTCCTGATCAGCCTTCTCTTTTCAAATCCCCTGTTAATAGATTCTTGAAAGGCATCACGCACATGTTCCCCCCCCCCCTGTTCCCTTTGTGATGCCTCAGTGGGGCTTAAATCTTGTTCTAACATATCTAATGTGCGCTCATTTTGAGCCACTTCATAACTGCCCTCTTCGTCTTCTGACTCTTAAGACTGCATTCCTGGTTGCCATCACCTCTACCAGGAGAGTGAGTGAGCTCCAGGCTCTATCTTCTAAACCTCCTTTCCCCTCTGTCCATCCAGACAAGGTGGTTTTAAGGACTTGTCCTTCTTTCCTGCCCAAGGTAGTCACAGCCTTTCACATCGGGCAGTCCATCACCTAGCCCACCTTCTATCCACCTCCGCATCCCTCGAAGGAGGAAGAGAGGCTCCACCGTCTGGACCCAAAACGTGCGCTCTCATTCTATCTGGACCGCACACGCCAGTTCCGGGTGGACGACCAGCTCTTTGTTGGAAGTTGGGCGCAAAGAAGGGACGGGCGGTGCACAAGCGGGCCATCTCTCGGTGGGTCGGTCGTCTTGTGCATCAAGGTTTGCTACTCCTTGGCGTAAAAGGAGTCTCCTGTTTGGCTGCGCGCCCATTCCACTCGGGCCAAGGCAGCTACGACTGCCCTGGGTCGAGGAGTCCCCTTGCAAGACATCTGTCAGGCAGCTACGTGGGCCTCGCTGCACATGTTTGCATGGTATGATGTCGGTGATGGACCCGCACCGGGTGTGTGTCTACTTCCTGGAGCACGACCAGGACCCCAAGTCGTGCCGGGCCATGGCGCCGACGACTTTGCGGGAGCGGTCCCGAAAGTTGCTTGAAATCCGGCAGTCGGCTCTGCACAGCTAGAGGTCCCGGTCCTGTGGGAGGTCGAGGGACCGGTCGCGTAGCCCTCACTATCGTTCGTCAGGATCGAAGTCTTCGCAATCGGGGTCAGGTAAGACGAAGCATCACAAGAAGTCTAAGAAGCGTCATCGCTCACCGACTTCCCCTCGCCCGTTGTGACTAAGGGTGCAGGTGGTGCCAACCCGCGGCTACAACGGAGCCTACGGTGTCGCAGACGGCCTACCCGACCTTCCCGGGTCCGTCGGCGACTCCTGCCCAGCTGCAGGAATTTCTGTCAGTCATGGCCTGCCTCTTTGAGCCATCGGGCGCCCCCGGCACGCCTTCGGGCCCCGCAGGCACGACTTTGGGTCCTCGCCCTTCACTGTCGGTGGCTCAGTCTCCGCTGTCTGCTCCGGCCCCAGCACCGTACGGCCCCCCAAGGCCTGGATCCCGGTCGATGCCAGTTAACCTCGTGACACCTCCACCAACGTCGACCCCTCCAGTACCACCTCCGATGTCGCCCATGGCAGCGGACGACGTCGCCTCCAGTTACAGCCCCGATGTGGACACGGAGCCTGAGTGGCGTTGCTCGACACCGATTCCAATGCCGATGGGGCCTTTCTACCCCTATGTCCAGCCTCCTTATTTTAGGCCTGTTCATCAGCCTCCGGAGGAAGGGGAGGACTGGGAGGGGTCTGAGGACCCTCTTACAGCTCAGTGCGAGTATGACCCGGACTGGGCAGAGGAACTGGGAGATGCCAGTAGCCTGGACACCTCTCCTGACCTTAGCATGCTCACTCCTCCTACCGTGGCTACAGAGGAGGGTGCAAGTTACGCAGTGGTGTTGGGTAGGGCGGCTGAGGCCCTCTACCTCCAACTCCCTACAGTGGCCGTCAGGACTAACCTCCTGACAGAAGTGCTTCTGCCGGCGGCTACCTCTGCGGAGCCACTGCTGCCTTTTAATGAGGCACTTACTGACGTTCTTTTGGGCACCTGGTCCAGGCCTAACACAGGGGTTCCTGTCGATAGGAACATGGCACAACGCCATCGCCCCGCCCTGGGCGACCCCCTTTTCCTCACCCAACACCGCACCCCTAAGAGCTTGGTTGTCCAAGCCTCCACGTCCCAGAGCGCATTCCCTACTGCACCCCCGGATAGGGAATCAAGAGACTGGAACAGTTTGGTAAGAAGATTTTTTCTTCCGCCAGTTCAGGGCTGCGGTCTGTGAACAGTGCATGCCTCTTGGGCCGTTATTCCCACTCTGTGTGGGATACGGTGGTGCAAGTGCTGCCTCAGTAACCGGAGGAGGCGCAGACAGTGCTCTCTCAGGCTATTGCTGATGGGAGAGATGCCACGAAGTTCATAATACGATGTAACCTTGACACCGCCGACTTGCTAGGCAGAGCGATTTCCACGACAGTGGCGCTACGCCTGGCTGAGGACTAATGGCTTCTCGGAGGATGAACAGAACACCGTGATGGACATGCCCTTCCATGGCATTTGCCTTTTTGGCACTAAGGCAGATGGTGCGTTGGAGCGTTTTAAGGAAGGGGCGCCCATAAACGTTCCCTTCAGAGCCACAGGCCCCAGCAGTCTCATCACGGCCGCAGGCATGGGACCCGCAGAGGCGGGTCAGGGGGCCAGCGGGCGGGTCAGTCCACTTCGACCCCAGCCACCACTGCCCCAAAACATTCCTAGTTGTCTTTCAGGCCCATCAAACGCCAGTGGGTGGCAGGATACGCCATCACCTCCCCCACTGGGGCACCATCAATTCGGACAAATGGGATTTACAAATAGTCTGAAGGGGCTACTCCCTCCCCTTCGAGACTACCCCTCCAGCCATGCCACCCCAGTACCACCACATGTTGGGGCAATAATTTAGCACGTCTTCAATAGAAGTTGTGACCCTCTTGGCCAAGGGGGCCATCAAGCGCGTTCCGGTGCCAGAAGTAGGACGTGGTTGTTATTCCCACTACTTTCTGGTGCCCAATAAGGACAAGGACAAGGGCCTGCGTCCTATCTTGGACCTCAGGGACGTCAATCGCTTCCTCCAGAAGGAGAAGTTCAAGATGCTAACTCTGGCTCAGGTCTTGTCTGCTCTCGAGCCTGGATGGTAGCGTTGGACTTGCAGGACGCATATTTCCACATTCCCGTCTTGCCGGCCCACCGGCGTTACCTGCGATTCGCAAGCACTTTCAGTTTACCGTGCTCCCCTTTGGCCTTACCAGCGCCCCTCGGGTGTTCACGAAAGTGATGACGGTGATCGCAGCTCATCTGAGCAGATCAGGGGTTCCAGTCTTCCCCTATCTCAACGACTGGCTGTTGAAGGCAGACCGTCGTCTCCCACCTCCAGACTACGGCCGACCTCCTGCATTTGCTAGGGTTCTCCATCAATGTGCCGAAGTCGCACCTGACTCCCTCTCAGAACCTCCTCTTCATCAGAGCGGTTCTAGATACGACGCAGCTTCTGGCCTATCCTCCAGAACGGCGAGTCCAGGATATTCAGGCTATGATTCCAATCTTTCGCCTCTTTCCTGGCTTTCGGTCAGGATGACCCTGAGGCTGCTGGGCCTCCTGGCCTCCTGCATCCTGCTGGTCTCTCATGCCAGATGGCATATGCTGGCTTTGCAGTGGGACCTGAAGTTCCAGTGGGCGCACTGCACAGCAGCTGGAGGGATGGCTCACGAACCGGCATTGGGTCCCTTCCCTAACCGAAGCACACAGTAGTGATGGTCGCTTCCCTCCTGAGATGGGGGCAACATGGGAGAGGCGAAGATCAGAGTCTCCGGCTGAGCCCAGGCTCCATATCAACCTTCTGGAGCTTCGGGCGATCTGACTTGCACTAATGGCATTTCTTCCCTCTGTCAAAGGGAAAGTAGTGCAGGTGTTCACTGACAACAACACCGCCATGTGGTACTGCAACAAACAGGGCGGGGTGGTATCGTCCCAGCATAAGTCCCCTACCTCGGAAGCCAGGAACTGCCAATTTTGTCTGCTGGATCGCCCTGCGCCATGGACCCAAGGGCGTCGCTCGCCAGCTGGTAGGTCCTGCAGCTTGTCTCCGAGGCCTTGCCCTCGTTCGGCGGAGGGCGTGGGTTCCCCTCGGGACGTGCGCTCCTGCCATTCGCCATCCTACCCGCCGTTTCCCGGCTGCGGGGCGACTAGGGCCCAGATGAAAGCCTACGCTGCAGCTCTGCAGGCTTCTTTGGCCCCTCCTGAGACGTGTGCGGATCCCTTGCCTCGCACGAGGCCTTCCGTGGAGTCCCCGGCGGGTCCCGGATTTGTCTCCAGAGGTTGCTTCTTCTCAGGAGGTTTGTCATCTCCTGCTCTCTTCCTCTTCGGAGACAGGACGCCACATCGTTGCTTTTTCACCGGCGTCTTCCAGGGAGGGCTCCTCGCCATCCCCGCAGCCTCAATCCTCTGACCCTCTTTTCCGCAGCTCACGCTTGGTTACTCTGCCGGCTTCTCCGCCTTTCCCGGGGTTCCTCAGGTTCCCCACTCGTCCGTGGATCCCCCACTATTCCGGGCTGGCCGCTACCCTTTCTAGCTGGACTTGGGGACGGACGGCTCAGTTTGCAGCAGTCGCCCATGGAGGAGTTGCTTTCTCCCCCGCGGCGCCCTACGGAGGCTAGTGTTGCCTTTGTTCGGGCTATTTCTACCGCCGTGGCATTTTGCGAATGGGTGACCCAGTCACCCCATTCCCTACGGATAATCTCTTGGAAGTTCTCCACCAGGGCTCTGGTGGACGGGAGCTGTTTCTTCCTTTCAAAGCGTCGTTCCACAACTCTCTTTTGGGGGCTTGGGGGCATCCTGCCACGGGTGATCCGGTGCCTCAGCTGCTCCAGCATCGCCACCGTCGTCCTCCACATGACTCAGTCTGCCTTTCCTTCCACCCTTCTACTCAGGGCTCTCTTTTGCGGACTGCTTTTCCGTCCTTGCCGTCCTTGTTTCCTCCGTCTCGGGACGCCCTGCCTCTTGTTCTGCTGGAGCCTTGCGAGACTATGTCTTTCTTCTCACGCCTGGCTTTCTTGACTGTGGAGCCGTTTCTGACTTGTCCGCTGACTCTAGGCTATGGACGGTTCGGCTGTCCCCTTCACTGTGTATTTTACTCCATTTCTACCTCTTCTCCTTGGAGCCTTGGGGTGATTCTTTCTTCCTCGGTACTCCTCTGCCGGTGTCTGTCCCTCCGGGGCTTTCTGGCGGATGTCCCTGGTACCTTGGCTGGGCTTGGGGTGTCCTGGCCTCCCTTCGCCTCGTCCTTGCTTCCTTCTGCTTGTTGAGGGCTGGTCCGCCCTTCTTGTCCCTATTACACATCCCCTGCTGGGGCCCTGTTTTTTATCCTACTGGGAGGCTCTCTCACAGGCCCTCCTCCCATTCTGGGTATGGCTAGGGTATCTGTTCTACGTTAAGGAATCAGCGGCTAGTAGTCTCTATCAGATGTACGAGTTACTTACCTTTGGTAACGATGTATCTGGTAGAGACGATTCTAGCCGCAGATTCCTTCACGACCCTCCCTTCCTCCCCGGGCTGCGAGGACCTTCAGCTTGGTCTTCTGCACTCTCTTTCCTCCGGGTGATTTTGCCTTCTGCGAGTGCCCTCTTTCACTTCTTCCCTAGTGGGATGCTTCGTTCTGTTTGTTTGATCCACTCCTTCCTTTCTGGTGATTGGTTGGTGGGTTCCTGAGTACTTCTGCGTCCCTGCACCCAGGTCTTCCAATGTGGGACCTACTCATGCTCTCCCCTTTTTCTTGCTTGAAATTTCTGACTCCTCTGCAGTCCTCTGAGTTGGGGGTCTCTTGGCTGTGCCTCGGCCCTTAGCTCTTACAGGGGATGCGCCTCTCCTTGCTGGAGTTGTCTTGTGGTAATCTGTTACTCTTCTGTTCTGGCCTTGTTGTCCTTCACTATTTATGGACTGTGACATTTTTCACATACTTCTCTGCCCCTAGGGAGGATATCGTATTTGCTTGCATGGTTACTTCACAGTAGATGTGCTCTGCTCTTCCCTTCTATGACTTTAGATGCCACAGTGCCTGGCACTCTCCCGAATGGTGCTGTTCCTCACCATTTGCTTTTCCATTTCTGCTTATCTGATTTTTTTCGCACACTGTTCCTATATTCTCACAGTTTTTGTTTGTGATGGCTCCGCGTTGTGGCGTGGAAAAGTTCTCCGAAGAAAACTGACGTTGGCGCGCCGGGGTGAGGCTTATGTGATCTTGCTGACGTCACGTCCGCGGAAGATGTCAGGGCGGAGTCATGTGGTTCCCCCTGTTCATGGCATTTTCTTCTGTCCTCCTTTGGGTGCTTGGTGTTTCCCGTCTCCAATTGCACTGTCATGTTTTGTTTTGTTGTGCTTTTTCTTTACACATAAAACTCATTCGGATTTATCATGACACATGATCAGATCACTTTTTGGTACTCATTTTTCACTAATTCTTTGGCTTAAAACTGGGGGAACAAATTTAAAGCAGCAGTTGTAAGTTGTTTCGTGTTGTCTTTGTCTCAGTGAATAATCTGTTAGTTATGTGTCTTATCATGCTATCAACACAAAACAATTTGTCATTACAATATGGCCCGTACAATGTTAGTAATTAAAAACAGGAAGTAGTTATTTTTATGTTGAATGTTTTCTTTTTCTTTTAGGATCTTATTAACCAAGGCAGAGAGAAAGTGGTGGAAGCCACCAACAATATAACATCAGTGAGAATGCAACCTCTTGATGATATCATTTCAGTTTTGGTAAGTGAAAACACTACATTTTTGGCTCCGCTCTTTCTCATTTTCAACATCTAAGACGATGCAAATCTTGTTTCCAATTCCTCCTGAATTTCTTTTGCAGCATCTTAATATTGAAATGCTCTGATTCAATATTAGTTAGCAGGTTATAGTTCAAAGCAGAACAAGTCTTCTGCAGCACGCCAACACTGTCTGTCAATGAAATACAGAGTGTATAACTGGATCTGCCAGGACCTGTAACCTTCAGTTCTTCTGTACATATTAGCAACTCTTTGCTGCCAGGAAGTCCTCAGGAGTATTCACCTTTTGGGTTTTCCAGAATTTGATCATTCAAATGTTAATTTGAATTTGAGAGATGAGATTGTTGAGAGATGTCACGCGGTCAATTTGCAATGAATTTCAGTTTACAGCAATTGTGTCGGTTAACTGCATCATTAGGTTTATTTAAGAACATCAGACTAAGCGAGTGTTTATTTAGCAATGCGGGTAGAATGGCAGGTTAAACATCGAGGATGGAGTGGGGGTGGTCTTCGCTTGTGGTAAACTCTTGTGATGGACTGAATATTATGCATATACATAGAAATGGTTTTGTTCTGTTTTTGTAATTATCTAGTGGAAATTGGGCAGTGTCATGTTCAATATATCGTCTGTATCGCAGTTGAATGTATTTAAGGAAAATCATTACAGTGTTCAAAGATTGTAGATTAACATGGGCTTTTTGTTATTTTCACATTTGAACAGTTTCCCCTGACGAAGGGCACCAAAATAGCCCAAAATGCATTGGGTATAAGTTTTTAGCTGCAAACATGAATTAAAGCCCTTTCGTGACGTGGTAAGAGGCCTGGATGGGCACAACCGCCTCATGTGAAGCAATATGGGCTTCTGGACAGTGTTATCGTGATTAAGCAAATGAAGTTTAAGAAATTGGATAAATGTTGAATAAACATGCTGAAATGGAAAAAATTAAAAAGCTGTGTATTGACTCATCAAAGCTGTGCGATTGGGCCGGCAGCATAGTGTAATGCTGCCGTTTGTTTTTCGTATTTTCACACGTGCAACGAGGCGAGGCACGTTCAACCCAGTCTGCACGCCAAATGGAAACACATTGAGAAATAATGATTAAACAAACAAACAATGGTGTGCAATTGCGACCTATTTGCGCATTTTAAAATAAAACTTTTGCCAGGCCCAAACCTGTCTTTTTTTTTTTTTTTTTTTTAAACCTTTATTGTTATGGCACGGAAATACAAATATGGGCCTACAACCAAACCGGCCGGCCGCTAATCAGATCGGCAAAGAGGAATAGAGTGTACAAATATACAGCGGTTCGGAGGTCGAAGGTTGAGCAGCATCAAGGATATGACAAAATTTAAATTACCATACAATAATAAGGATCTGAGACGGTTCATTTTACAATAATAAAAAAGAAAAAGAAATCGATGTCGCACAGTCACACACGCCCCAGTACAGCAAAGTGGAAGCAAAAAGTTTTACGCCAGTGATGTACACATAGTGGGAGTGACGGGGGAGGGAGCATAAGAGTCAGGATAAATGTGATAAACACGGAGCAATCATGACGATCTAGTCCCGCCCCTCGAGGCGCACCACACTATAGGAAACATGGAAGATGACGACATCGAAAAAGGAAAAGTGCAAAGGGCCATAGAGACAAAGAGAGAACAAAATAACAATCCCATCCCCCAACCCTGCACCCCTGCAAAAGGCTACGGCCTACCCCCCCAGCAGCGTGCCTGTCGCCCTAAATAAGAGACCCGAAATACAGAAAGGAAAAAGAGAGAAAAAAGACAGGAGAAGGGCCCTCAATCTGGTCATCCGGCCCCTCCCACCTCCGCATCCAAAATCGTCTAAACAGCAACGGTAGAAGAAGTACAAGTAACAGCAATCACGTATAGCGCGATCAATTACAACTCCGCTAAGCACCCCTCAAATCACCATCAACCATCTATAAGTCCCGCCATGTCCCCATCAAAGTCACCCCTGGCCACTTCTGTCTATAATACCAACGTTGAACAGTCCCTCAGACGGGATGCAAAGTAGCACAAAGGGCCTGAATGCACCGGGAGAATCAGGCAGTATCGCTGCTCCATAGGATCCCAGCCACCAAAATCTCGCAGATGATGCATGGCGAAAGTCTGAATACGACAATATCGACATCGCCAACAGTCTCGAGTCAGAGCACAGTCCCGCCAAACATGGAAAAGGGATCACACGATGAGGGAAGCTCCGAAACTCCGCCGGGGCCGCCCAAACCATGGAGCGATGCTGTTCCTCCACTCGCCGATCGGAGAGAGGCCCCGATGAAACAGTCACACGTGCAACAGGGGAATCCACTGCCAGCTCATGTACCACACCTATCCGCAACTCCAAGAACGTAGGCTCATCCGGGGAATAGGTCAATGAATCAGAGACAAACACCTCGGCGCCTTCTCGAGAGCGATCCATGTCGTTACAAAATGGCGGGCCAACAATGGCAGCCACCTTTTTTCCCAATTCTCGGGCCCCCCGGGACAGGGCAGTCTGCAGAGTTGTTAATGCGGCCAAAATATTGCCGGGTGTGGGTCTTTCCTCGCCCTGCCAAACCCCGGGATTCTCTTGTGCATCGGATTCTCTGTCCGGACGGTGGGTACGCGAGAGGGCAGCATCCGCCATTTCAGCCGTTGCGATCTCTTCCCCCTCCACCTCACCGCGGGATCGGGACCAACCCCCGGAACCAGCAGGATCCACAGCGAGATCTCAATAGTCGGGGCAGGGAACAGAAAAGAGAGTCACCAAAAGGCTAAACAAGCTCCCTGCTGCTCTCCAGGAGTCTCCCATCGGCTCCCGGGGGGGGGCTGTTAACATGACCGGGCGTCACATCGAAGGGGAACTGGGCACCATGGACTCTCTCCGGCCCAGCTATATCGCACCTCTCGCGGGGCAACCCGCTATTGGGAGCGGGTTGGTATCATTTCTTTCGGCTCGCGGATCTCAGGTTCTCTCCGAGTGGCTTCCCATCGCGACCAAAGGCCGCTGGAGTCGCAGTCACGGCCGGACACTCTCCTCACTCGAGATCCCGGTCTCAGCACCCCGAAGGCCGCCAAACAGCCGGGGACATTTCTTCGGGTCAACTGCACGGTGGAGCCACAGAAGCGGATGGTAAGTGAATGCTTTCCTTCCCCTACTCGAATTAACAAAGACTGCTCAGGTTAATCGCCAGGATGTATGTGCGGGGCGGGAGGGCTCACGAAGCCGAGCGTTTATGCAGCCATCCCGATCGCCATCTTGGCTCCTCTCCCAAACCTGTCTTTTTAATACATATCAGTCACCCCTAAGGTAGTCCCTGGGCATCCCCATGGGCTGGGAGCAGTATATTTAAAAGGTTGAACATTTTTGTAGGAAGCTGGGTTTCTGTTGCAGCAGCCCCCCCCCTCCCCCCCCCCCACACACACACACTTTTTGCCAGATTTCTGATGCACTTTGACTTGATGTGCCTTGGGTACCTGCCAATCAGGTTCCTAGGGCCTGTGTTCTTTCCCAAAACTGTACATTGGTACTCACTTTTGGCTCCTTTCTGGCCACGTGTAAGTCCCTTATAAAAGGTACCATGCGTCCCAAGGACACTGTGACCAGGAAAGGCCTCTACGGGCTGCAGTACATAGTGTGCCTCACCTTAGAGGTCATGTACCTTAACACACACACTGCCATCACAGGCTGTTGCTTTGGTGCAGAGAAAAGTGAAGAGTCGTCATGGCACACATGCTTGTATGCCATGCCTGCAACCCACTGCCTATGATATAGGTAAGACTCCGCTCTAGCTGGGTGCACTATACCACTCGTGAGGGTACGGTTGAATGAGCACTGTATCCCTACAGTGTCTAAGTCCATTGTTAGACATTGTAAGTGCAGTAAAGCCATGAAAGAGTGTATGGTCTGGGAGTTTGTCATAACGAACTCCAGAGCACCAAAATAGATATACTGCTGAATCCTGGGAAGTTTGGTAGCAAACCTCCCAGCATAATAAACCCACCCTGATGCCCGTGTGGGTTTTATTATATAATGCACTCGGAGGGTATCTAAGAGATGCCCCCTGAAAAACGACCAGTCTCTGGTGGGTTCCCTGACTGGTAAACACCAGCCTGCCACCACCAAACATGTTTCTAGACCCCTGGGGTGGTAGCCTTCGCTCCCTTGGTCCAGAAACAAAGTTCACACCTCCCCCAGGTCAGGAAGAGCCATCTGTGGCAGGGGAGCTTCAAAGGCCTTGCTGCCTTTGTAACACAACCCCCAGCCTCTCCTGCTATCAGGAGCAGACCCCCTTCCTACCTCACCCCATTTCGTCTGGAAAATTAGAGCAGCCAGAAGGTGTGCCCACCTATGCTGAACACCCCCTTCCTTCCCCTCCAGGTAAGGGAGGGGAGGTGAAGCCCACTCTTCACTGCCCGCAATCTTGCAGATGGCAGGCATTCTCCAATCAAGATTAGGGATTGTGTCCGCTTCCCCACGTGGGGTGAGCAAATCGAGAGTGTAGTCACCCTAAGGCCATTGGCAACTGACCTTGAGACCCCTGAAACGCTCCATAAATATAGTATTTAGGAGGCAGCCCTGAACGAAGAAGGCAGACTCTTGCAACCTACGAAGGACAAAGGAAGATGCCCAGCAGAGGATACTGCAGAGAATAACTAACTTGGCCCCAGCCCTACCGGCCCATCTTCAGTTTCCTGAGATCCTGCGTGTAGGAAGCTTGCTCTGTATATAATATACCAAAGTGAGGTATTATGTGCACAACGTCTAGTGGATTCCCAAAGGTAGGCAGAGGCTGAAGTAGGTAATACCTTACTCTCTATTTGTGATAGTGAGGGCAAGCAGTAAGGCTTTATCAGAGGGTAGTGTTAAGCATTTATTGTACACACTCAGGCAAGAAATGATATCACACACTCAGACTGATCTCAGGCCAATTTTGTTTTTATACAAATATTATGTTCGAGGCATGTGGGCTGCTGAATTCAAATCTATAGCATAGATCGCCGCCTAGTGTTGGGTCCGGATGATTGCACATTGTTGTCCTGGAAAAGTCTTCGAAGTATCACGAGATAGGTGGCTCCTCCCCTGGACTACAGTGCGCATGGGCATCGACTCCATCCCCAGATTGTTTTTTCCCGCCATTGGGTTCGGATGTAATTTCGTTATCTCCAGTTCGGAATCAACATAAACTTTTTCGAGGCCCGAAGGCCTTTTTCGAACCGTCTGTATTGTTTGCGTTCGGCGCCCAGTTCTGTTCTGACTCGGTTTCCGAGTTGGACATCCGGGGAGTCGCGTGACTCTTCGGTGATCGAGGCCCTGTCGACGCAGCAAGACCTTCGACGACACAACATGGAACGGAGCCCGTTCAAGAAGTGTCCCGTGTGTGGATCGAAGTATCCCCACATCGACGTCCACCCGGTGTGCAACAAGTGCCTGTCGCCGGACCACGATGAAGCCAGCTGTATGGCGTGTTCCAGGTTTCGTTCGAAGAAGACGATTCGGCTTCGGCGCATGGCGCGCATGGAGGCCCGGCAGTCGGCCCCGGCGGACATCTTTGACAACGAAGAAGCAGACGAACACGAGGTTCAGATGCAGATTTCACCTCCAGCGGAGGACATCGACTACGACTATGGAGCGGATGTCGAGGGCCTATAAGTAGAAGAAGTCGTCGACGAGGAAGGAGACGACAATGAGGCCTATGGGGCCATGGAAGATAGCTCAGAGGAAGAGCTATGCCCCGTTCGAACAATTACAAAGGCTCAGGTCGAGGGATCGCCACATGGCCTTACCTAAGACCTTATACCAGGATCCACGGCCCCGCCTCCAGGCCCGGCTACGGACACTTCGGCGGAGCCGCCATTGTCGAAAACGAAACCGAAAGTGAAACCATCGGTGTCGACAAGAACAAAAGTGGTTGAGACGCAATCAAAACCGAAGACGTCTGCTCCCCTGTCGACACCCTCGTCTTCCGAGGTGTCGGGGCAACCCAAGCCGAAACAAGCTATCGACCCGGCAAGGGCGTCGAGCCGAAGATAGTCAAGGGAGTCGAGCCGAAGTCCAAGAAGGGCATCGAGCCGGAGTCAAGCAAAAGCGTCCAGCTGAAGTCCAAAAAGGGCGTCGAGCCGAAGTCAAGCAAGGGCGTCGAGCCGACGACTGGGGCCCCAAAACCTGTAATCCAGGCCGCCGATCCGAAACAGCCGGCGTCGACATCTGCTGCCGCGGAAGGAGGGCGTAGCACCCCTAAGCAGGATGCTCCTACGCCTCGGACGGAAAAGCCCAAGTCATCGACGCTCGAGTCTTCACATGTTAGTGGATCGAGATCGTCTGTCGGGTCGACGAAACCGTCCGCTTCCTTTACGAAGCAGGTCTCGGACTCCCTGAAACGCATCAGGGACAAGGCTTCGGCGGAAGACCCAAAGACACCTTCCACCCCGAAGCCATCGGTCCCAACGCCAAAGTCTTCCACGCCAATCCTCTTCACGTTGCCGCCGATAGTGGCACCGAAGGCATTCGCACCACGATCGGTGCCAGAAACGCAATTGCAGGGATCTGCGGGGTCGAAGCCGACTCACCCGGCTGGGGCTTGAAGCATCGACCACCATTGGTAGAGGAACAGTCGGAGCATTTCATCGATGCCGACACCGGGAAGCTTACGCTTTACAAAAGAAAGATCACGGCGACACAGCCTTTGGAGTCATACACAATTCCTCTAAAGCGCAAGAAGCCTGCTTCGGATTCACCAGTCTTGGTCGAGCCAATGGTTCCTCGGACTCCACGAATTGCCACACCCTCACCCACTTGTTCGGATGTGGAGGATGCTGGGGATGAGGACGAGGAATACAACTTTCCTGCCAACACGGATCCTGATGAACAACAGGACTCATGGACAGGGGCAGGGGACCAAGGGGATCAGCAAACCGCCCATGACCCTCAGGTGTACAACGTCAAGACCTCTCCCACTGAGGATTCTGCGGCATTTAATGCCTTAATTGAGAGGGCGGCTAAGAACCACGGCGTTCAGCTGCATGCTGACCCTGTTGAGGTGGACTTCCACTTTTTCAACAGCTGAAAAGGCTGTAAAGACTCTCCCAATGCTAAAGGGGGTCCTAAAACATGCTGCGGACATTTTCAAGGAACCCACAAGGTCAAGGGTAGTCAACCCTAGAATTGAGAAAAAATACAGGCCGGCACCTGACGATCCTACCTACATCAAAGGCCAGTTGCCATTGGACTCTCATGTCATTTCTAATGCCCGCAAAAGGGCAAATTCGCAAACCACTGGTGAAGCTCCTCCCCCGGACAAGGAATCCAAAGTGCTGGAGGCATCAGGAAAGAGAGTAGCAGCTCAGGCAGCCAATATCTAGCGTATCTCTAACACGCAAGCACTCTTGGCTAGATAAGACAGGGCACACTACGACACACTAGAGACCCTGTTGCAACATCTCCCAGACCAATATAAAGAGGCAGCGAAGATGCTTATCCAGGAAGGGAAACTCATCTCCAATGCTTCCATTAAGTGTGCACTAGACGTTGCGGACACTGCAGCCAGGGCAATTAACACCAGTGTGATATTAAGACGTCAGGCATGGCTCAGAATCTCCGGGTTTAAGCCGGAGATACAGACTACCATCCTCAACCAGCCGGTAAATCCTGACAGATTATTTGGTCCTGAGGTGGATACCACCCTGGAAAAAATAAAGAAGGATACCGGGACTGCTAAGTCCATGGGAGCTCTCCAGTCCCAACAGTTTAGAGGGAGCACTTTTCGTCGCTCAGGCAATAGAGGTGTTTCCAGAGGCCAGATGTCCCAGCAAACGCAATTCAATAAAGGTGGGGCGCAATCCTCTTACACCAAGCAAAATAGAGGAGGATACCGGGGCAACAGCACCAAGGGCAGAGGTCGCAGAAACAACAACTCCCGCTCCTCCGCCACCAACAAACAGTGACGCCCTGTCACTGCCCCCCGATCATACTACACCTGTCGGGGGGAGACTCCAGCAGTTCCTGCCAGTCTGGAAATCCACACCACAGACAGGTGGGTCAGAAAGCTTATCCAGTACGGTTATTGTCTGGAGTTGACATCCACTCCACCCAACATGCCACCAAAACACCGTCCTATGTCCACAGAGCATTTGCACTTATTGCAGCAGGAGGTACTCGTCATGCTGCAAAAAGGGGCAATCGAGCTCGTGCCGGTGGAGGAAGAAGGCACGGGAGTGTACTCCCTGTACTCCTTAATCCCAAAGAAGGACGGGTCCCTCAGACCCATTCTGGACCTCAGACCCCTGAATCACTACATTCTGTCAGAACACTTCCATATGCTCACACCGCAGCAAGTTCTCCCGTTGCTCAATCAGGGAGACTTCCTCGCAACCTTGGATCTCAAGGATGCCTATTTCCACATTCCACTGCATCCATCACACAGAAAATACCTCAGGTTCACCATTCAGGGTCGGCATTATCAGTTCAAGGTCCTCCCTTTCGGGGTGACCACAGCGCCCAGAGTGTTCACGAAATGCCTGGCGACAGTGGCGGCGCATCTCAGGAGGCGGAACGTTCACGTTTACCCTTATCTGGACGACTGGCTTGTCCAAGCAAAGTCGGCCCAGCAGTGCGCCGCCAACATGTCCCACACCATTCACCTTCTTCACGATCTGGGATTCTCACTAAATTACCCGAAGTCGCACCTTCAGCCAGCCCATGTGCGGCAGTACCTGGGCGCGACTATAAATACTCTGGCAGCCACGGCTCAGCTGAACCTGTGGGGATCTACAGCATTCAGTCACTGATCCAAAGGTTCAGACCGCAACACTCGCTTCCAGCAAGAGTGTTCATGCAGTTGATAGGCTTGATGGCCTCCTGCATCTTCATAGTCCCACACGCGAGGCTACATATGCGTCCGCTCCAGGAATGCTTAGCTCATCAGTGGACTCAGGCTCAAGGACAGTTGAACGACCTAGTGTTGGTGACCGGTCGGGCATACAACTCTCTGCATTGGTGGAATCCACACAACCTTTGCAAGGGCCGACCGCTCCAAGAGCCTGTGCCGCAGATTATCCTGACGACGGACGCATCTCTCCAGGGTTGGGGAGCTCATGTACTCCACTACACAGTGCAGGGACTATGGACTACGCAGCAAAAGAAGATGCACATCAACTACCTAGAACTGATGGCAATCTTCATGGCATTGAAGTCCTTCAAAGTACATCTGTGCAACAAAGTCGTGTTGATCCGGACGGACAACATGACAGCCATGTACTACATTCAGAAGCAGGGAGGGACGCACTCTCCACAGTTCTCATCTGGTTCAGAGCATGTGGAAGTGGGCCATTCAGAGGAACATCTTCCTCATGGCGGAACACCTCCCGGGCAAGGACAATCAGATGGCGGATCTGCTCAGCAGACACAGCCATCAAATGCACGAGTGGGAGATACACCCATCAGTACACCGCCCGTACTTCCAGCAATGGGGTCTTCCGGAGATAGACCTGTTTGCCACAAGGGAAAACGCAAAATGCCAAAGCTTTGCCGCCAGGTTCCCTCACCCACAGTCGCAGGGCAATGCGATATGGATGAACTGGTCAGGCAGATTTGCGTACGCTTTTCCCCCAGCACCTCTCATACCGCTGGTGGCACGAAAGCTAAAGCAACACTCGATGACACTCATCCTGGTTGCTCCAACGTGGGCATGCCAACCATGGTACACCACGTTTCTCGAACTATCCGTGGTACCGCATCAATGGCTGCACCTCACACCCAGGCTTTTGACGCAGAACCGTGGCGACATTCAGCATCCAGATCCGCAACAGCTAAACCTGGCGATCTGGCTCCTGAAGTCTTAGAGTTTGGCTACCTTGACTTGCCTCCTGAATGCATGGATATCATACCGGAGGCAAGAAAGACCACCACCAGAGCTTGCTATGCAGCAAAATGGAAGCGGTTTGTCATTTACTGTACTGAACACAACATCAACCCGCTAGATGCATCCACTCCCAACATCATCTGTTATTTGTTACATCTTTACAAATGCAATCTAGCATATGCTTCCATCCGGATACACTTATCCGCCATGGCTGCTTATCTCCAAAACAGGCAGCATCTCTCCCTTTTCAAAGTGCCTGCCATTAAAGCCTTCCTAGAAGGACTAAAGCGGGTCATCCCTCCCAGTACCCCGCCAGCTCCTGTATGGAACCTCAATGTGGTCCTCACTAGGTTGATGGGCCCACCTTTTGAGCCTCTACATTCATGTGAGATTCAGTTCTTAACGTGGAAAGTGGCTTTTCTCATTGCCATTACGTCTCTACGACGTGTTAGTGAGCTACAGGCGCTCACTGTACAAGAGCCATTCATTCAAATTCACTCCAACAGGGTGGTGCTGCGCACTAACCCTAAATTTCTTCCTAAAGTGGTTTCGCAGTTCCATGTCAATCAGACCATTGAACTGCCCGCGTTCCTTCAAAACCCAGAGACAGTAGCCGAACGAATGCTCCACACTCTTAATGTCAAACGAGGTTTGATGTACTACATCGATAGAACCAAAGACTTTAGGAAGACACAACAACTCTTTGTTGCCTTTTCAGCCCAGCACAAAGGCAACCCCATTTCCAAAGCAGGTATAGCCAGGTGGATCGTTAATTGTATTCAGATTTGCTATCACAAGGCTAAGTGCACTTTAACGGTCCCCCCCAGAGCCCACACTACCCGCAAGTTGGGGGCCTCCATGGCTTTCCTTGGTAATATCCCTTTGGAAGATATTTGTAGAGCAGCCACGTGGTCTACACCACACACATTTACTAAACACTACTGTGTAGATGTGCACTCCAAGCAGCTGTAGGGCAGGCTGTTCTTAAGACCCTTTTTCAAACATCTGCAGCTGGCACAGGCGGCCGCCGTTAATGGAGGGACTGCTATTTATTCTATGCTATAGATATGAATTCAGCAGCCCACATGCCTCGAACTGAATATGCTACTTACCAGTATGCATCTGTTCTTGGCATGTAGGGCTGCTGACATTCATATCGCCCGCCCTCCTCCCCGGCGCCTGTAGCGGCTGCAGAATTTACACTTACTCTTAGCATGGTCATCGCTCACACTGTTACACTCCATCTTCGCCACAATGGCTAAAAACAATCTGGGGATGGAGTCGATGCCCATGCGCACTGTAGTCCAGGGGAGGAGCCACCTATCTCGTGATACTTCGAAGACCCTTCCAGGACAACAATGTGCAATCATCCGGACCCAACACTAGGCGGCGATCTATGCTATAGATATGAATGTCAGCAGCCCTACATGCCAAGAACAGATGCATACTGGTAAGTAGCATATTCATTAGTTGTATTTCTATTTTCAGAACCAAGCCAGGCCTGATACACGTAAGTGAATAATACTTTACAAGATTTATGCAGTGAATCGCAGATCTGAAAGAAACACATAGTGATAGATTCCTTACCTTAGAATTACCCCCAGGCGTCAGACTAGATCCAGAAAGTTTCATCAGCAGTACTCTTGCGTGTCGGAAAGTGGTGTCGAGAGGCTCCGCGTCCGTCGTTGGCGTCGTGGTCGCCAAGATGACATCGGGGCAGCTACTTAGACACCGCCCTCGCTCGCTGACATCAGTTCTTTCTTTTTCCGCGCCAGCAAGCGCAGGTCCAGAGAGAGTGGTACCCCTAGCCATTTTTTGACAGTTTTTTTAGGCTTTTTGTCTCTGCTTTTTTGAGTCGATCGACTCCTGGTGTCGTAGGGATGCCCAATAAAAGTCTAGCGGAGACTGTCATCGGATGATGTCGGTGACGGACCCGCACCGTGTGCGTGTCTACTGCCTGGGGCGCGACCACGTCCCCAAGTCGTGCCTCGACTGCCAGTCCATGGCGCCCAAGACTTTGCGGGAGCGGTCCTGAAAGTGAAGTCAGCAGTCAGCTCCGCGCCGCTCAAGGTCCTGGTCCCGTAGGAGGTAGAGGGACCGGTCGCGGAGCCATTGCCATCATTTGTAGCTAGTTCTCTGTTCTTGCTTTTGCGGCTCTTCATGGTCCATATTCTTCTTTCTGGTCAGCAGCATCTGATTTCCTGGTGCTTGCCAGGGGCTCCCCTAAACACTAGTTTTAGGTGCATTAGGGGAGTATAGGGTAGTAGACAATGGGCTACTTACCCCTGGGGTCACTATGCCCCCTATATTTCCATTTCCTGTGGGACGTGGGCATACCCTGTCTCAGAGTGCCTAATTCTGCCATCACCAAGATGGCAGACTTTTGATTTTCGTGTCACATCGGGTTAGCCCACCTTCAGGTGAAACTAGCCAGAGGGCGAACACTCCTCTTCTGACTACTAATTTTTCCACCAGTCCAGGTTCCAAATTGGCCATGGCCTGGGGGAGTCTGCATTCCCATACCTCTTAGGAAAGCCAGATTTGCATACCACAGGCAGTGGGCTCTTTGAAGCTCTCTGCCTTGGAGGGCTTTGTTCCTGACCTCCTGAGAGTATGGGCCCTCACCCCTAGTGGGTCAGAAACTAGTCCGTGGTGGCAGGCTGGTCAGCCAGCACACTAGCAGTTGGTAGGTTTTCCAAGGGGCACCATTAAGGTGCCCTCTGGGTGCATGTATTAATAAATCCACCACTGGAATCGGTGTGGATTCATTAATACAAGATATTTGGTACCAAGCATCTTTTGGTTTCAGTGAAGCCATCATGTAGATGTCGGACTAGTTTCTGACCAGTACCGAGCACATGTACTTATGGCTTCCCTGATCACTTGAACTAGCTAGCACACTGGCATATCTGCTCAGGCGGATATGTCCACACATGTGGGACTGTGCACTCTGCCTTAAAGCTGTAAGGCCTACTGTAGGGGTGACCTACTTATATTGCATGCAGTGTCTGTAGGCATGGCACAAGGATGTGTTGGATGTTTTCACTTTTGACTGCACCAAGACACAAAACCTGCAATAGCACACTGCATGGGTTTGGTGAGGGGTCCCTTAGGGACCCTTTTTAACCTCCTCGCCGAGCCATGCCTTTACTACCTTGCTGAAGTCTCAATGATTATCCTTCCACTGGCAGCACCAGTGTCAACTTCGGTCCCAAATACACTTTTGGTGGTCTGACCCTTCTTCAGCAACAGTCTGCAAGATAAACATCAGCGCAACTGTGAAGAAGTCAGAGGTTTGCCAGAATGGAGGTAATTTTTGTATCTGAAACCAATGCAATTTAGATGCCTGAAATGGTATGTCATGAGGAGAATGATGAGGTGGATAATTAACAGCCCGACCTGCTTCACTGATTGCACTGATGCTGTCCTTTACTTAGGTTTAGAAAACACCAGCAGTCTTGAATCTTTATCTGAGTTGGCTTTGGGTTCCCTAATGGCCCTTCCACTGAGGACAGTGCCTTTTGCAGTGGTTTTTAGCAGACCGGTGGAGGTTTTGGAACTTCCGGTCTTGTATGAAGAGGCTAAAGATGATTTGAAGGTGGAAGTTCCCCAACCTCAACTTTCTGATCCTGCGCCTTATTTAACTTTTAACAATATACTGGTGGTTTGTAACCAGTCAGGTTGGTTTAAGCCATTTTCAGCTCCAGCTTTTAGCTGCCCCATTGTACCTTCACCTGGGAACTTGGTGGTAGTGGTGTTCACTTTTAAAGTTGATTCTAATTCATTCAGTTCTACTCCTGTGAACAGGAAGTCAAAACAAATTGGCACCATCAGCAAAAAGGTATATCTGATCAAGACATCTAGTCGCAGATTCCGTAACTTAGAATATCCCCAGGCGTCAGACTGGATCCGGAACATTTTTTGCAGCAGCACCTCTGCGCGCCGGGGGACGGCGCCACGTGACCCCGCCCTGACGTCGTCCACGTACGTGACGTCAGCGAGGTCATATAAGTCCCTCCCAGCGGGCTGACGTCAGTTTCCTTCTTTTCCGCATGCAACTTGGATCCCGAGTAAGTGTAAGAAAGTGTCTCTATATATACTGGACCAAAGTAAGGTACAGTGTGTATAGAGCCCCCAGTTCCCAGAAGTTTGGCAGAGGCTAAAGTTAGATAGAACCTTACTCTCTAAAGTGGTAGCTTGGTCGAGCAGTAAGGCAGTATCAGAGGACAGTGTAAAGCATTTGTTGTACACACTCAGTCAGCAAATGGTCTCACACACTCAAGAACTGAACTCTAGGCCAATCGTTTTGTATCAAAGTATGTAGTGGTTTTATTTTAGAACCAACAAGGTATCAAAATATACTTTCTCAGAATGAGTTACTTTAGTTAAATACTTTTCAAATAGGCAATAGACTTTTTGAATGCAATAGTTAGTTTGTTGCAATAGGCAACACAATTTAAAACACAATTCAACGGAGCTCAATGGAAATTTCTAGTTAAATGCAATTAGTTACTTTGTAGATTACTTTTCTAACCTCAAGACTGTATCCTAGATTCAGTCCTGGGAAATGTCCTGTAAACAGTTAAGTAAAAGCGTTTTGGTTACAGTAGTGATTTTTAAGGAATATAATTGTATTTTAAAAGTTGATACTTAGAAACTTTTTCAGGTGAAATTACCAATGTTATCCTATGGAAGGAAATTCAATTTGCAGGTAAAGTATGTTCACGTTACTTTTGTAATCCAGTGCTGAACTCCTAGGTTCAGCACCTGGACCTCTATCTAAAACCGGTAAGTAATTAAGTTTTTATCATTGGCACGATTTTTAGAAAATATTTGTAAGTTTCAAAAATCGACACTTAGAAACTTTTTCAGCAAAAAGCAGGCAATGATATCCTGTGAAAGGAAATTCAAGTTACTGGTAAGTACGGTTAGAATTACTTTTCAGGGTCAGTACTGGGTTCAAAGATACAGCACTGAGGTCTCTCCTGATAACAGGTGAGTAAAACAAAATTCGTAGTTCGGCTGATTTTAGATGGATATTTTAAACTCCACACTTAGAAGAATTTCCAAGTGAAACCAGTCAATGTTGGCCTATTGAAGAAAAGTGAGTTATTGGCATTTAGGGAAGTACTCGACTGGCAGAGTTAAGGTTCTGAGCATAGACTCAGTGGTCTCCCAGGGTCAGGTAGGTACAGTTGGTACACCCTCAGCGGCACAGGGGCTGCCGGGTGCAGAGGTAGTAGGCCCAATGTTATCCAATGGTAGGCAGGGGGCCTTCAGTTGGGGTCTGCTGGCTAGCAGGCCACGTGGCTGTGGGAGCTGGGCTCCTGGTTACTTGCTCGGGGCAAATGGTAAAGAAGGATAGGACAACGGTTGCACTGCCAGGGGCACTCGGGCGGCTTGGTGCAGGGTGCTTTTGAGCCATTGGGCGCCCAATGTTATTCAATGGAGATCTTGGAAAGGGAACGAAGGCTGCTGGCTTGGCGACGGAGGATCTTCTGGAGCGACCAACACTTCGTGGGGTAAGTTGGGATCTTGGAGGGTAGGTAGGTGGGCACAAGGGGCCGGGGGGTGCCGGGGTGTCTTTTGGCATCGGGAACTCTTACCCTCTGCTGGACACGTTTGGGGTTCCCTGGTTCTGAGTCTGCAGGCGTCGTCTGGGTCGTCAAGGCGGGTCCTTGGGCTCTGGATTCCAGGTCAGAATCACCCGGGGGACGTCCTCAGGCACTGGCCGGGCTCGTCGGTGCAGAGTGGGCTGGATTCGCGGTTCCTGGCTGGCACCATTAGTATTGCTGTTGGAGAAGAACCACTGCTCATGAGTCCCAGCCTCTAAGAGGGTCAAGGCAGGCAGGTCCTCCAGGGTTCTCGAGGTTGCTGTCTGCAGGAGACGCCGGGATTTAGCAGGAGCAGGTTCAAGGATCAACAGGCCTGTAGGGCTGGGGCCAAGTCAGTTGGTGTCGTCCTCTTTGTAGGAGAGTATGGTCTGCAATCCTATGGTCACCCCAGATTTTGGCTTTTTGCTTCACTGGCTTACGACTTTCCCTGGCTGTGGGCCTGCTAATCAGACCCACAGCCTAGCTGTTCTCTCTCTAAATTGACAACCATGTACTTTAAGTGCATTTACCAATTGGTACTGGGCCACCTTATCAGTCCCTGTACAGTATACCTTAGGTATCCAGGGCATAGGTGTACCCAGGGCCTACCAGGGGCTGAAGCATGTATTATTCCACCCCTGGCTGGCCATCTAAAATAGACACAACTGGCTGCACGACAGCTGGGGCAAGGTGGTGTAATCACCCTTTGCTGTAGATATAGTATACCTATATCTAAACCTAAAATGGACACATATATTCCTATCAGTCACTCCTATGGAAGGCCTTATCAATCCTGAAGGCAGAGTGCTTGGAATTATGTGAGATGGTGCTCTGGCATGAGCTGAGCCCGTTTGCAGCTTGCGGAACCAAGTCCTTATAGCTGTTCTATGATAACGCTATACCATATACTCTTAAGTGCATTATAATCCTCGCGGTTAAATGCTAACTCTGGTATAACATTATCAAAACATGTCGAGTAAGGTGTCATACGAATTGGAATACTACTTTGAAATCTTCACTGCTGGTCTGGTTGCTCCAGACTGGCCCTTGCTCCCTTCCAAAAGACGAGCCCCCCGGACTCTCCTAGTCAGCACCAGACGCTTTTTCCACTCACCGCGTGGGTTGCCTTTGCCAAGGCCTGTTGACGCCGAATCCGGAAAAGACACCGCCGACAGCGAGAGCCTGCGTGGGACAGCTCGTGCCTCCATCCTGGTCATCGAAGACACCTCCTGGTCCACGTGGCTGCAGAGTCAAGCGTCCACTCTTCACCTGATCACGACGACGACATCTGGTTCCTTCCTGGTTCCACTCCAGTCACTGGCTAGAACATTGAACATTGTCCCCTCTGCTTTCAGGTCTTCAGCTTTCCTGATCCACCCTTGGATCACACCGGACATCTTCCTCCTGGTCGCCTGCAGCATCTTTTCTTTCAGGCTCCATTGACTTCAACGCAGAAACCTGACACGACTTCGCACCTATGCGCCCATGGGTGAGGTAACAAGAGCATTTCAGTGCTCAAGGGTGGCTTGACTCTGCTAGTGTCTAGATTCACAGTCGTTTTAGTCCTAACCAGTCAGGATTGTCCGTACTCGCCTTTTTCTTGAACTGTACTGTCCATAGACGTTGTTACGCATCCAGCGTGTGAGTTCACACTCTGCGCCCGCGGGCCTCCTATTACTTACCTAAAGTAAGGATAGCGTAGTCCCAGCGGTCCTACAGCCTCTGGACAGCTCCATTTCTTCTATTGATTTCCTTAACCCATTTACTTAGTATATGGTTTGCCGTGCCCCTAGGGCACCATTGTAATTTTGTGCAACTTATCGTATTTTTCCTAAGAGATTGTCATGTGCTTAGCCCTCTGACCTCATAAAGAGTTCAGAGGTGTTTGTTATTAATAAATATATTGTTTATTTTCATAACAACCTGTGTGGTGTCCTTTCATCTGGTATTCAAGGGGTTATATTATGGTAAAACAGCTGGCTTCACATGCCAAAAGAGTTTAGCCTAAGACTGCTTTGTCCATGCTACCATTAGGATAGCTGGTCTATAAGGTTGACTTACAACCAATCACCGGGAAACCTTTGGCAAACTGAACTTGCACCTACTTGGTCCCTGGTCCTCTTGCTGATTATTTACGTGTCCCTGCTGAAATCATCCTAGCGCCTCGCCGGACCCGCTTCGCGGGTCCCGCAGCGCTGTTTGCTTCGTGACGCTGCTGGCTCCTGGTAAACTTTTGGGAGGAGTGCGGGGCTGGTGACTCTGTCAGCGGGGCTGCGAGCACAAGACAGGGACTCCAGTGTCCAGGAGTCCCTGCGCGCCCAACCAGCTTCACCTGGGCTGCTCTCCCCGCTGGCCACGCCCACCCGCCTATCATCCAATGAGATTGCTGAACTTGTTGTTTAAAGGAGTCTAGTTTCACCGCTTCGCGGGAGCGCGCCCGGGAGAAGCCCGGGACAAGGGCGGGACCGTCTGTGGCCGGAGGAGGCCGGGCTGGGCCACCCCACTGACATTGATCCCAACGATCATCATATCTCTTAGTGCATTGCTGTGCCACACAAGTGCTTATCAGTAAGTGGTGAAAAAGGGCTGATAACCTCAAGGAATGCCGGAACTCCCAAGTAATACCGCTATGATGACACCACCGGGCGATGCCGGGCAACTAGTTGTTGGTCCCTTGGATAAATTTTTCAATCGCCCACCTCAGTTGATTGACAAGGAAATATCGCTTGCTGAGAGGCGTGCAGAGCGGAGATTATCTATCGAACTACTAAAAAATCCTGTGGACAAGCGCTCTGCACAAATCTATCCTGCACTCGTTACACCTCTGTCATCACTAAATCTACCTGCGGTATCCTATTTAGCTTATGATGTAACTACTAACAAGGAGAACCAGGGTACCGTGGGCGATTCGATTCCTTCTTGTGTGAGCCATTCAGAGATTATAACCTGTACAGCTGAAGCACGTGCTCTATTGACCCAACCTAAATCAGGTTATAAAAGAAAAGGTAATACTCTATCCAGGAAATGCCTTCCAGCTAAGCCACCCCATAAACTTAGAAAAGTTAACAAAAGTATGCATCCTAGTAAGGCTGCTTCCGAAGTAAGCGGTGGGAGGGAAACTATGCAAAAGGGGGTTGTTGTAACACTAGATAGCCCTGATCTTAGTTCTACCATTCCTACAGACACAGGGATGGTAACGGCAGATAAACAGCCATCCCTGAGCAGTTTGTTCCCTGACTTAGAAAGGTTGTTACGGTCTATATTGCTCCCATTAGAGGAACGCATTAGTAAGCTCTCCGACCGCTTAGACCATTTTGAGCAGGCAACATTAGACAATTTCTTTTCTACCAAGGCACTGATAAAAGTTCAGGCTAGGTTGGATGGAAGCAGCAAATGTCAGAACACTACTCAAACTCCATCACAAGTTAAGGGACAAAGGCAACAATCTAACTCCCCATTACCTGCAAAGACTGATAGTGCGGCAACGAAGAGACCCCTGAAGCCCCCTAACACAGCACCACTGGGACTTGTTCCAAATCCTCCCGCTACTGTAGCATCTGCTCAGACTGCGGCGCAACAACCGCCGACTAGTACAAAAACTTCGGCCACTGTAGTAGCAGGAGATGTTGTGGGCATTAGAAAGGGTAATGTCTTACCATCTGCCCTACCTACTGGTAATCAACCTTTAGCGAATAAATCTATACCCCGCCCTGTTTCTACTGTCTCCAGACCGTCCGTACCACCCCCGACAAAGCCACCACATAAGAAACCCCCCATGAACCTCACCCCAGATTCCTTCCCCTTTGTAGCAGTCCTAATAAACGTCCCACCACTTCCACCGGGACAGAGAGAAACCTTCCAGATGCTCAAAAACAAGGCTATGCACTGGCTAAGGGTGAACCGGCCTCTACCAGGGGAAGTTGATGGTCTTATATTGGGAGTGAGGCGAATAGATTGGATAGGCTCCACCGCCAAAAGCCTGGGGGGGGACTGTATTGTGGTCAATTTTCAAGATCCAAGGGTGGTAGGATGGCTAACAAGACAGGGCTGGTGCACAAGTAAAGGAGGAATTGGTATTGTTGACCTCACTTTCTTTTACCCACGTCCCACTAGTGTTTCGACCTGTTTGCTTAACGAGCAAAATGGCCTCTCAAGTTGTCTGTGGCCAGGGATTGTCACATCAGTTCCACCCCCGCAGTACTATAATCATACTATTGTCCCGTCCACTAACGCTTCGGGTGGTTGGCAAGATCTAGGGAGGGGTTGGTGACAATCCCCTGATTACCAGGAAAATAGTAGGGGGATAACTATTAATAGAGTGGATGAAACACCTAACTCCAGAAATTCCAATTCTGTATTAAGAAACGACCTACTGCCTACTCCAGGGGAGCATGTGGCTTTAGGTGATACATGGGAAGCAGGGGTGGTGATGGTCCAAACTGAGCCTACCATTGCCTGTCCTCCGACGGGAGATTGGTGGGCCCTGTCGAGCCCAGTAGCATTTCGGCTGTGACGGACCCATTTGTTAGGGTTCTCAGTTGGAATGTGGCCGGCCTGGACAGGAAATTGGCCTTGCCAGACTGGAACGCTCTTGTGGAGGAATACTCCATATGCCTGTTCCAGGAAACCTGGTGCAGGGAGCCCTCTCATAAGGCGGGTTATTCATCCCACCATATACCGGCAGTACAACTAGAGACTGGTAGGGGTCGCCCTTCGGGAGGCCTCCTTGTTTGGGTAGCCACTGCACTTAATTGTAGGGTGGAGGAGCATGATACCCAGTGTCCGGACCTCCTTAATATCACATTGAAAAATCCAAAGGGTCAGGTTATTCTAAATATTTTTAATATTTATGCCCGAGGTATGAAGGGGGGTAGAGAATCCCCCACCATAGCCCACCTGGAGGCCTTGCTTCGATCCTCTCCACATAAGCGCCGCACCTTGGTTGCGGGCGACTTCAACTGCACCTTCGAGCCTCTTGGCCCTGAAGTTCTACAGGATCAAGAGGTCGACGATAATAGGTGGGGCATACCCGCCTTAGAGCTTAGCCCAATTAAAAAATGGACGGAAGTGGTGCTCCAGGTTAATTCCATAACAATTGAGTTTGACTTGAGGGCCCTTAATGGTAGGACTAGTCCTGACAAAAAGGGAGCCCACACATATAACAGGCCCGCGCATACGTCTAGAATTGATTATTTCCTTCTTGACACCCACTTATGGAGCATGGTAAAGGATATGGTTATCATACCCTCTGTAGAGAGTGACCATAATCTTCTTTCGCTCACTCTGACCCTTAGGTGCCTAGACGGTATAGGTAGTAGAACTCCTTGTTCTCCCGTCCCGGACATGTCGGTAGTATCTAATTGCGGTCAACGGTTAAAGTGGGCTAAGCTGTCGCTCTCAGCGGAGAAAATATCCTCTATAACGCAGCTTTTAGCTGCAGCCTTAGAAAACCTTGACTCTCTGGGGGGTGGGTTGTTGGATGTGCCGGCCAGGTTTTGTAACTTAACTCTGGCTCTTAGCGAGCTTTTTATTGTTTCAGGTTGCACCAATGGGAAGAAACCAGGTCCCCGGGTTAGACAAGGCTGGTTTAACCGTAAGTGCAGAGAGGCGAAGACCCTGCTTGTTGACGCAGTTAAATCTAAATCTCAAACCAGGATTAGGGAGGCCAGAAGGTTATACGCACAATGCCAAAAAACCGCAAAGGAAGAATGGGAGGATAACTTTTGGCAGGATCTTTTGACCGCCAGTCGAGGGAGGGATGCCAAAGGGTTTTGGGACTTGGTGGGTAGAAGGAACCGTCCTGATGACACCTTGAGGACTTGTACTATCACTGCCAAGGCGTGGTTTGACCACTTTTTGGCTCTCTATTGTGCTATTGAAGGCACACTTAATGATCATTTTATCCTTCCCCCCCCTATACTCTGGACAGAGATACGGATCTCTTCTCTGCACGCGAGGTTACGAACCTGATCAAAACTCTTACCCCACTAAAAGCAGCTGGCCCGGATGGGTTACCAGGGGACCTTCTTCGAGCTTATCCAGGTGAATGGGGGGCGTTGGTCTCTGCACTTTTAAATGCCATTATTGAGGGAGGATCTGTACCAGAGTCCTGGAAAGGGGCGGAGGTAGTCCCAATTTTTAAAAAGGGTAGTCGGGACTTACCAGGAAATTACAGGCCAATAAGCCTTATAGACTCGACCCAGAAGGTGGCGGGAAAAGCAATTCTGGGGAGGATTCTTTCATGGGTGGATGACAACCACATACTGTCCGAGATGCAGGCTGGGTTTCGCTCAGGCACAGGAACAATCGAACAAGTCTTCAGACTCCTGTTACTACATTGGAAGGTGGTGGAGCTGGGCAAAGGCAGTCTTTATCTGGCCTTTATAGACCTGAAGACTGCCTTTGACCTAGTTCCTAGGGAGGAACTTTGGAGGGTGTTGTATGGTCTTGGGATGCCCCCTTACATCTTAAACCTCCTCATGAAATTGCATAACGCCAACTATGCCCAGGTTAGATGGGGTTTGAATGGGGAGAAGACTGATAAGATCCGGGTTGAGAGGGGTGTCCGGCAGGGCTGCGTTTTAGCTCCCACCCTATTCTCGCTCTATGTGAATGGGGTGGTAGAGCATCTGCTTGAAGAACCAGCAGACGCCCCCACATTGGGTGGCGTTAAGATCCCAACCCTGTTGTTTGCCGACGACACCCTTCTCATTTCGAAAACCCCCCAAGGCCTCCAGAAGCTCCTGAACCGGTTTCAGGATTTTTGTGTAAACAGAGGACTTGTCATAAATGTGGACAAAACAAAGTATTTAATCATGCACCCCCCCAGGAAACTTGGCCGCCCCCCCCATCCTGAATTCTATCCCTCTTGAAAAAGTATCAGAATTTGATTATTTGGGAATCCGTTTGAGTGATGCTATGAACTGGTCTCCCCACATTAATAAGATGACTCTGGGTCACAAAAGGGTGGGGGGAGCCCTGTTAAAGGAGTATAACAACTCATCTAAACACTGTGTAGCTCCGATAATTGATATATACAAGGCTAGAGCAGTATCAGCTTCACTTTACGGAGCAGAGTTATGGGGTCTGGGTAACATGGAGTCTCTGTCTAAGGCTGAGAATAAATTTATTAAGGACCTATTGACAATCCCGATGAGCACCCCGACAGTTCCGGTGCTCATGGACGTGGGCTGTAAACCAATCAAGGACCTGGCCTCTCTTATTGTGGGCTCGCCTGTGGAGGGTCCCGGAACTAAAATCTTATGCAGACGGGCTGGTAGAGGTAATGCATTCGGATGGTTGGCAGAAGATTAAATGGCTTAGGGACATTAAACACCTGCTTGGGGATCTGGGATTGGGTTCCTGCTGGTCCACACATTCAGCTCCTCCGAAGGAGACTCTGAAAAAAATATATTGGGAATGGGTTTCCACAAAGCTCATCAGCAACCAGCATCACTGCAATTCCACCGCAGCTTACCTGAGAATAAAAGACGTTGTTGCCTTTGAACCCTTTTTGGACATTATTACCATCCCAATGGATCGGGCCCTATATATTAAATTTAGACTAGGGACCTTACCCCTAGCCGATCTCCTCTCCAGATGGAACTTGAATAAGCAGGTATCACGCAATTGTGCCCTATGTACTGACAGACCCGAAACCGTGGCACATTTCCTCTTTGAATGCCCGGATTATGTGCGCCCCAGATCCCACTGGCTCAAACCACTTTGTAGAGAGATGGGTATTCGTCAGCATTCGGTGGCTTTACGTATTTTATTGACTGATACAGCCCCTCCCATTGTCTGCGCTGTTTCTAAATTTTTAAAATGGGCCTGGTTGATCAGTTTAAAAAGACTGTCTATATCGATTTAATGCCTTTTTAATTTTATTTATTATGTCTAATAATCATTTTTACCTGATGTTTTTAATGTACAGTCTGTTTTACGATGTGCTGTTTTATATATCTTTGTGTAATGCTTTTATGATATATGCATATCGAAATAAAGCTATCAACCAACCAACCAACAACCAATCACCATAAGGGTTGTTTGGACTGATACAAGGTGATCACTAGAACTAGTGAGCATCATATATCAGGCCAACTTCTCACATTGGTGTGCAGCGGTTGGGATTTGAGCTTGCTGTTGTTTTTACCACATATAATCTTGAAATATCAATTGAAAGATCACATAAGGTACTATAGGTACATATAACAAGCTTAGAAATACTCTGAGTTCTACTGAACCAGCTGTTGTAGTAGAAAGGGCCTAGCACACCCTGACTACAACTCTTAGCAAGGGATCAGTAGGAAAACCCATAGTGTAGGTAGGTGCATCACTTACACCTCACTAGAAAGCATGTCTACCCATGAAAATTCTTCAGAGACTCCCCTAGTGGTTAGTGACTCTCCACAGGTCCTTTCCAGATATGCAGCTCTCAGTTTCCAGGAGATGAGACAAATGTGTACCTCCAGGAAACTGAAACAGGGTTCTAACCCTACCACTCCTTTTCTGTTAGGTCTCTTAGAGACATATGATGCTAGAAAGGCCTCTAACCCAGGCCCCTCTAATCCAGATGGGAGCATACCCCCCTTAGAAGGTACTCCTGGTGATCCAGACTCTAACCTCCCTGAAACAGAGAATGTTGCTGAGGAGGAAGAAGAAGACTTATCTGAGGGTGAGGCAGACAATGGGCAACCTTTAGTCAGTAGACTTACAAGGGCCAACTTAGACCTACATAGGGAAGGAACTGGGGGACCCCCAGTGCTATCCCTAATCAGGCCTAACTATGGGGTTAGAAGAGATAGATCTCATTCTAGGGACTCCAATAGATCTGTGCACTCTCGTGCCTCTCATGTATCTGCTCAGAGGAGGATGACTTCCCCTCAGAGGAGAGAGCATGAGGCAAAGATGAGGGAGGCTAATCTGAGGATTCAAAGGGAAGAACTTGCCCTTGCCAAAGAGAAGCTTGCCTTTGCTAGAGAGCAACAGTTGAGTGGGGTAGTCCCCTCTGGTGGCAGCAATATCCCTAGGGATAAGGAAAGGGGTTTTGATACTAGAAACCTGAGTAAAATAGTGCCCTCCTATAAGACAGGAGATGATATCCACAAGTGGATAACTTCTTTGGAGAGAGCCTGCAAAGTACAGCGGGTACCCCAGAGTCAGTGGGCAGCTATATTGTGGCTCTCCTTTGAAGGCAAAGGTAGAGATAAGCTCCTCACTGTTAGAGATGAGGATGCTAATGGTTACCAAGTCCTGAAAACTGCACTGATTGATGGGTTTGGCTTAACAACTGAACAGTACAGGTTAATGTTCAGAGACACCCAGAAAACTCAGGCTCAGGATTGGACTGACTTTGTTGATTGTGCCACTAAGGCTTTGGAAGGCTGGTTACTGGGAAGTAAAGTTACTGATTACACAGGATTGTATAATCTAATTATGAGAGAGCAAATCTTAAATAATTGTCAGAACCTGTTGTTGCATCAGCACCTGATTGACTCAGATCTGACCTCTCCCCAAGAATTGGGAAAGAAGGCAGACAGATGGGTCAGAACCAGGGTCAAGCAGCAGAACCAGGGTGGTGGCCAAAAGAAAGCAGACCTGAAGGGTAATGAGAATAAGCAAAATGATCAGAAGTCTTCAACAGGGCCCCAACAACCTAAGGAGGGTGGGTCCCAAAATTCCCAAAAGAAGAAGAATGATGGTCCTAAGAAACCATGGTGCCAATACTGTAAAAGTAAAACTCCCTGGTTTAGTGAGTGCACCAAGAAAGGCCAAACTCCTACCAATACTGTCCCTAAGACACCTGCACCCCTAGTACAGTTAGTAGTGGTAGTGTACCTCCCAAGGCTATAGTTGGGTTAACCCTGGGAACTGAGGTGGGTTCTGACTTAGTCAGAATACCTACTCAAGCAGTTCTTGTTTGTACTGGGGACATGGATATGACCCCTACTGTACGTCCTAGTTCTCTGGGCAAATACAGGCAAACGCCTTTAATCAATGGAAAGATGGCTCAGGCCTACAGGGACACATGTGCCAGTGTCACTATGGTGACACCAACATTTGTGGACCCTGACCAGATCATGCTAGGTTCAGACTACCTAGTGACCAATGCTGGCAACGTCACTACCAATCACAGTATGGCAGTTGTTAACTTCTCCTGGGGAGGGGTAACTGGCCTCAAAAGGGCTGTAGTTAGTTCAGACCTCCCAGTAGATTGTCTTTTGGGCAAAGATTTGGAATCCTCGCTGTGGTCAGATGTGGAGTCCAGGACTCCTGTAGAAATGCTAGGTCTCTCCTCACATGTCCTTGCTGTGACACGGTCACAGGCCAAGAAATGCCCAGCTGAACAAGTGCTGGATCCTGAAAGAATGGACCAGACACTAACCAAGAGGAAGAGCAGTAGGGGTAAGGCTGAGCCTTCCCTCCTGCCTCAGGTTGAGGATCAGCCCTCTCAGCAGGCTGACCCAGAGACCCCAGAAGGAACTGTCCTAGAAGAGCTTGAACCTGAACAGGTTGAGTTTCTTGGGACAGGGGGGCCTTCCAGGGCAGACTTGGGCAGGCACATTTAGACTGTTCCTCCCTTGAAACCCTCAGGCAGCAAGCTGCTACTGAGGCTGCAGGGAATGCTACAGGTGCCCATAAGGTATATTGGGATGATGGACTCCTATACTCTGAGGCAAGAGACCCCAAACCTGGTGCTACCAGGAGGCTGGTCATCCCCTTGTCTCTTAGAGGTTTCCTTCTCACCTTAGCCCATGAGATTCCCCTTGCAGGTCACTTAGGCCAGAATAAGACTTGGGACAGGCTTGCCCCACACTTTCACTGGCCTCATATGTCTGAGGACACTAAAGAGTTTTGTCGCTCATGTGTCGCCTGTCAAGCCAGTGGCAAATCAGGTGGCACAACAAAAACCCCCCTTATACCACTACCTGTGGTGGGGGTACCCTTTGAGAGAGTGGGGATAGACATTGTTGGACCAATGTACCCCCCAACAGCATCTGGGCACAGATTTATACTGGTGGTAGTGGATCATGCCACCAGGTATCCAGAAGCTATTCCCCTTAGGACCACTACAGCTCCTGTTGTGGCCAGGGCCCTACTTGGAGTTTTCTCCAGAGTGGGGTTTCCTAAGGAGGTTGTCTCTGACAGAGGTGCAAACTTCATGTCAGGATACTTGACTGCAATGTGGAAGGAGTGTGGTGTAAATGACAAATTTACCACACCCTATCACCCACAGTGCAATGGGCTTGTTGAGAGATTCAACAAGACCCTCAAAGGGATGATAAAAGGGTTACCTGAAAAGCTCAGGCGAAGATGGGACATCCTTTTACCCTGCCTCCTGTTTGCTTACGGAGAGGTCCCACAGAAGGGGGTTGGCTACAGCCCTTTTGAGCTTCTGTTTGGGCATCCTGTAAGAGGACCCCTATGTCTTGTGAAGGAAGGATGGGAGTTACCTCTCAAAAAGCCTAAGCTTGACATAGTGGACTATGTACTTGGTCTCCGCTCCAGGATGGCAGAGTACATGGAGAAGGCATCCAAAAACCTTGAGGCCAGCCAAGAACTCCAAAAAGCTTGGCATGACCAATAGGCTGTCCTAACTGTGTATCATGCAGGACCGAAGGTGTGGGTGTTGGAGCCAGTGGCCCCAGCCGCTCTCCAAGACAAATGGTCTGGACCCCATACCATCATTGAGCAAAAGGGAGAGGTCACCTACCTGGTGGACATGGGAACTCCCAGGAGCCCCCACATGGTGCTTCATGTAAACAGGCTCAAGGCATTTGTCAACAGGGAGGACATGGGCTTGCTCATGGCCACAGATGAGGTGGCAGGAGGAAGAGAGTGACCCTCTCCCAGACCTGCTCACTCAGAACCCTGATGATGGGTCAGTAGATGGTGTAGTGTTTTCTGACAGCCTCTCTGAGCATCAACAAAAGGATTGTAGACAGGTTCTTCAATCCTTTAGACAAATGTTCTCACTGACACCCAGTCAGACAAACTGGTGCACCCATGAGGTGGACACTGGTGACAGTCTGCCTGTCAAGAGTAAAATCTACAGGCAACCACGTCAGGGACTGCATTAAGAAAGAAGTTCAAAAGATGTTGGAATTGGGAGTCATTGAACCCTCAGAGAGCCCTTGGGCTAGTCCTGTAGTTCTAGTGCCAAAACCTCACACCCAGGATGGTAAGAGAGAGATGAGGTTTTGTGTAGACTACAGGGGTCTCAATGCTGTCACTAAGACAGATGCCCATCCAATACCTAGGGCAGATGAACTCATAGACAAGTTGGCTTCTGCAACTTTCTTGAGTACATTTGACCTAACAGCTGGTTATTGGCAGACCAGGTTAGCTGAGGATGCCAAGGCCAAAACAGCATTTTCTACCCCTGGAGGTCATTACCAATTAGTGGTGATGCCGTTTGGTTTGAAAAATGCACCTGCCACTTTTCAAAGGTTGGTGAACCAAGTTCTCACTGGGTTGGATGACTTTTGTGCAGCATATCTAGATGATATTGCTGTCTTTTAGCTCCACCTGGGAGGATCACCTGATTCACCTGAGGAAAGTTTTGGAGGCCCTGCAAAAGGCAGGCCTCACTATCAAGGCCACCAAGTGCCAGATAGTGCAGAGTCAGGTTGTGTACCACCTCCAACCACCCAGACACAGGTCAGAGCTTTCTTGGGCCTGTCGGGTTACTATAGGAAGTTTGTCAAAAATTATGGGTCGATTGTGACACCACTTAATGACTTGACAAGCAAGAAAATGCCAAAGAAAGTTCAGTGGACAGTTAGCAGTCAGAAGGCATTCGATGACCTAAAGCAGGCCATGTGTACTGCACCTATTCTCAAGAGTCCTGACTACTCCAAAACCTCCATTGTCCAAACAGATGCATCTGAGTTGGGTGTGGGAGCTGTTCTATCTCAACTGAATATTGATGGTCATGACCAGCCCATTGCTTTTATAAGAAGAAGGCTGACCCTAGAGAGAAACGTTGGTCAGCTATAGAGAGGGAGGCCTTTGCTGTGGTTTGGGCCCTGAAGAAGTTGAAGCCCTACTTGTTTGGAACTCACTTCAAGATTCAGACCGACCATAAGCCCCTCTTATGGCTAAATCAAATGAAGGGTGAAAACCCCAAACTTCTTAGGTGATCCATTTCCCTACAGGGGATGGACTTCACAGTGGAGCACAGACCAGAGACTGACCATGGCAATGCAGATGGTCTCTCCAGGTATTTCCACTTAGAACAGGAAGACTCACCTGGTCAAGGTTAGTTTAATGTCCCTAAGTTTGGGGGGGGGTTATGTAGGAGAGTAGGGTCTGCAATCCTATGGTCACCCCAGATTTTTGCTTTTTGCTTCACTGGTTTACGACTTTCCCTGGCTGTGTGGCTGTGGGCCTGCTAATCAGACCCACAGCCTAGCTGTTCTCTCTCTAAATTGACAACCATGTACTTTAGGTGCATTTACCAATTGGTACTGGGCCACCTTATCAGTCCCTGTACAGTGTACCTTAGGTACCCAGGGCATAGGTGTACTCCGGCCTACCAGGGGCTGAAGCATGTATTATGCCACCCCTGGCTGGCCATCTAAACAGACACAACTGGCTGCTAAGGCAGCTGGGGCAAGGTGGTGTAATCACCCTTTGCTGTAGATATAGTATACCTATATCTAACCCTAAAATGGACACATATATTCCTATCAGTCACTCCTATGGCAGGCCTTATCGATCCTGAAGGCAGAGTGCTTGGAATTATGTGAGATGATGCTCTGGCATGAGCTGAGCCCGTCTGCAGCTTGCGGAACCAAGTCCTAATAGCTGTTCCATGATAACGCTATGCCATATACTCTTAAGTGCATTATCATCCTCGCGGTTGAATGCTAACTTTGGTAGCATTATCAAAACATGTCGAGTAAGGTGTCATACGAATTGGAATACTACCACCTCGCCAATTCTGGCGACGGGGGTAGCATTCCACCCTTCTAGAGGGACACGACATGTATGTAACTGTGAACACCGGTTAAAGGTAACTCGAGCCTTGGCATCACAAAATGGATGCTGCCACCACAGACACAAGTCTGACCTCCTGCTGCTGGGAGTCCTTCCAGCGAGGGAGGCTTGGACAAAGGGTTTCCTGCCTTGGGAGGTGCTAGCACCACCCCAGACAGGATTTTGTGTATTGGGTAGGACAGGCCTGAAAGGAATGAGACATGAGACATGCCTGGGGCACACAAGGTGCCCTGTGCATACACCGGTTCAAACCAGTTGCTGGGGCATCCCTGCCCCAGCTCTGGCGCGAAACCCGGACAAAGGATAGGGGGTGTAACCACCCCCCTTCCTGGTCCCACCCACAGGAGGGACCTAGTCGTAGTACAGCCCCCTTTAGCAGGATAAAGGTAGGAGCTGGTCCCATTCCAAATTAGATTATCCTGAACAACTTTACAAGAAGAAACTCTGGACTTCGACGTTCTGCTCCCCAGAAGACTGAAGAATCTCCCTTGTGGGCAAGGAGTGTCCACTCTGCAACTGCAGGCACCATCAAGCGTCCAGCGGCTTCACTTTGTCGTCTTCCCTTGAGGATCCAGACTTCAGAGCCCGATGAGACCCGGATTCCCAGACCTCTCCGACTTCAACTCACATCTGCAGCCCAGCTGAGATCCGTGGGTGCGATGAGATTCGTGGGACCGGCCATCTTGAAAGAAACTGCACTTCGCTTCCAGCACGACTCCCGAGGTAAACTCGACCAAGTGCTTTGGGGATTGAGAAGCCCATTGACTTCAACGCAGAAACCCGACACAACTTGGCACCTATGCACCCGCAGCCCGTGGGTGGGGTAACAAGAGCATTTCGGTGCTCAAGGATGGCTTGACTCTCCTAGTGTCTAGATTCACAGTCGTTTTAGTCCTAACCAGTCAGGATTGACCGTACTTACCTTTTTCTTGAACTGTACTGTCCATAGATGTTGTTACGCATCCCGCGTGTGAGTTCACCCATTTACTTAGTATATGGTTTGCCGTGCCCGTAGGGCACCATTGTAATTTTGTGCAACTTATTGTATTTTTCCTAAGAGATTGTCATGTGCTTAGCCCTCTGACCTCATAAAGAGTTCAGAGGTGTTTGTTATTAATAAATATATTGTTTATTTTCATAACAACCTGTGTTGTGTCCTTTCATCTGGTATTCAAGGGGTTATATTTTGGTAAAACAGCTGGCTTCACATGCCAAAAGAGTTTAGCCTAAGACTGCTTTGTCCATGCTACCATTAGGATAGCTGGTCTATAAGGTTGACTTACAACCAATCACCATAAGGGTTGTTTGGACTGATACAAGGTGATCACTAGAACTAGTGAGCATCATATATCAGGCCAACTTCTCTCACTCTTGTTAGCAGCTGCACTGCAGGTTCTCTTCTTATTGGTCTTCTTTCTTGTTTCGAAATCGGGATCTGAGGAAGGAAGGTTCAGGGTGCCCCTAAATACTACATTTAGGGGCGTAACAGGAAGGGTGAGGTCAGGGACCAAAAGGTCCCCGTCCTGGGGTGGGTACACCCCCTAACCTGCTCCTTTCCTTTGGGAGGGGGGCAGGAGCCTAGCTGTGAGTGGGTAGGCTCCCCATCCTCAAGATGGCAGTAGCCCGGAGTTGTGCTTCACCTCGCCTCTCCCACCTGAGAGGTTGAGTTGGCACAGGCTGGCTCACCCCCTGTACTGATGTAGGGTTCCCGCCAGAGTGGGGCTCAGAACTGGTGGGGGGCAGTTGCTGAGTACAGCAAGGGGCCTGGAGAAGCTCACAAAGGCGGCATGCCTTTGAAGCTTACCCCTGCCCATCCTGGGGGAGGGGAGAAGACCTAGCACCTCGCCCAGGATGTGCTTTGTTGCATAGTTGCAGGCCCAGGAGAGGGGGGGGGGCTCTCCACCCAGGGGTCCAGCAACATGTCTGCTGTGTGGCAGCCTAGGCAGCCTTTCAGACAAGACGTGGATTGTAGGTTAGGTGGCAGAGCACAGCCCTATTCAGAGTCCAGGGGCACTCCCACCTCCCACTAAGGTGTAATCCTTGCATTCACCACCTGTCATCATCCCCCAGCCCTGTCACTCACATAACCCAGACAGTCAGATACATATCCAAGCAGAGGCGGGCTGAAATGGTTAGGCAAGCAAATGCTAACTTTCTAAAAGTAGCATTTGCAAACACAGGATATTAAAATAAACTTTACTAAAAGAAGTATTTTATTATTCTGAGTTCAGGCATATTAAACTTTATTTTCTACCATGTTCCCTGAGCCTGCTGGGATTATAGAGTGTAATAATTCCAGCAGCTCATCTTGGCCTAAGAGAACAGGTAGCCTTACAACAGTGAAAAACTAATTTGGCAGTAATTCACTATTAGGACATGCCACGCTCATCAAAGCATGTCCTACCTTACACTTACAATGCACCCTGCCCTTGGGCCTACCATAGGGGTGACTCATAAGAAGTTAAGGGAAGGTTTAGAGGCTGGCAGGTGTGTGCACTTGCCCAGCCAGCATGACAGTACCAGACTGCACGCAGGTTCTGCAATGGCAGACCCTAGACACATTTTAAAAGGCTGCTTTTGTGGGTGGCGCAACCAGCGCTGCAGGCCCACTAGCAGTATTGGCATTTACAAGCCCTGGCACTCCTGGTGCACTTTACTGGGGACTGACAGTAAACCCAATGAACCAATCAGGAAGATCAATCACAGTTACACTTTACATAGGGAGCACTTGCACTGCGCACGGGTTGGCCGTGGCGCAGTGCCCTGAGCAGCGGACACCAGCAAAAACATCTGAGGCACATCAGCAAAAAGTGGAAGGGAAACTCATGCCAAGGTGCCAGGTCTAACAGCTCCTGCCCCCCCTTTGGTGACTGGGTGTGCACAAGGCGTGTTTCTTGTTCCTGCCTGCACTTCTAAAACATTGCTCAGTTTCTACCTCTTGCCCTTTGGTTCCTGGCTATAGCCTCTCCTGGCCTTCCTTCCTTGGGCTAGCCTGGCAGGATCTGGTTGCATTTCTTCATGTTTTCCTCAACCTTTGGTTTGTTGTCTACATAGTGCGCCATTAAGCTGAGAGTGGTCGTCCTTCCTCCTTCCTTCGGGACTCTCTCTCTTTTGTTCTTGTATATAGGTGGTGCCGTTTCTACATCTCATACTTATACGGGGTATGGTGTAGCACCAATCTGAAAGAAACAGGTTAGTGTTAGATTCCTTACCTTAGAATATCCCCAGTTTTCAGACAGGATCTGAAAAGTTTTGCGTAGCAGTACCCCTGCGCGTCGGTAGGCGTCGTCTGCGGCTCCACGTCCGGCGTCGTGGTCGCCGGGATTACGTCGTCGGAGTACTTAGACGCCACCCTCACGCTCGGACGTCAGTTCTTCTTTTTTCCGCGCCAGCAAGCGCAGATCCGGGAGGAGCAGTACTCCTAGCCACTTTTTGACTAAATTTTTCGATCTATTTTAGATCTTCTCGAGTCGATTCTCGACTCCGGTGCCGATAGGGATTTCCAGGTTCAAACCCTGCGACGACTGTAACCGACTGATGTTGGTTACCGACCCCCACCGTCGGTGCCTTTGCCTCGGCCGACCATGATGACAAGTCGTGCCCCGTCTGCCTGGCCTTGACGTCGAAGGCTAGGCGGGAGCGGTCCCGTAAGCACATCGAGATCCGGCAGTCGGCCCCGCGCCGCTCGAGGTCCCGGTCCAGGAGGAGGTCGAGGGACCGATTGCGGGGCCACAGTCCTCACAGCTCGGCGAGTCGACACCACTGGTCGGGCTCCAACTCCACAGGTAAGTCGAGGCACAAGAAGTCGAAGAAGCGACATCGCTCTTCTGCCTCTTCCTACCCCATCCCACCCCACCCGCAAGCGCTGCGTCCAGCTCCACACCCGCCGGTCCTTGAGCTGAACGAGACGCCGGAGGAGATCAGCGCCTTCCTCATGGTCATGAGGTCGCGCTTCCCTCCGCCGGGTCCCCCCGAGGTTCCTTCGGACCCCGCGGACCCGTCTGGGAGCGCAAGTGGGCCGGCGGCTTCGGCCCCAGTGTCGTCAGGTGCTTCGGCGCAGTCGACGACTTCGATCCTGATGCCCGCAGGATTCCACAGGATCCAGGCCTGGATCTCTGATGACGCCGGTCGACTTTACGACCCCTCCGCCGACGTCGTCACCAAGGGTGTTGCCCCTGGCCCGTCCTCGGCCGGCGGCGTCCCTGATCCCCACCCCGGTCCGGATTCGGCGTCGGACAGGCGTCTTCTGCGCTGTTTTCGACGCCAATCGGTGAGCCCTTCGCTGACGACCCTGCTCCATCTTTTCTTCCTGACCTTCAGGAGATGGATGACGAGGAGGATTGGGAGGGATCTGACGACCCTCTGGCACTGCAGTGCCAGTTGAGCCAGGTCTGGGCAGACGAACTGGGGGAGGCCAGTGGTCTGGACACTTCGCACAACACTGGTTTTGTCTCCCCTCCTACCGTGGCTACGGAGGAGGGGGCTGCCTACAGCGTGGTGTTGACTAGGGCAGCCAAGGCCTTGACAATTGAGCTCCCAAGTCGCTGCCGTGAGGACTAACCTCCTCACTGAGGTGCTCAAACCGCAGGCAAGCTCCTCGGAGCCTCTCCTGCCGTTCAACGAAGCCCTCACTGACGTTCTGTTGGGCACCTGGTCCAAGCCCTCTACAGGCCTCCCTGTAGATCCGAACCGATCTACAGGGAGGCCGCCCGGAGCCACCGCCTGGATCCGGGCGACCCCATTTTTCTGTCTGTTCACCCCACCCCTGAGAGCCTGGTGATCCAGGCCTCAACTTCCCAGACCGCATTCCCGACCTCTCCTCTAGATCGGGAATCCAAAAGGTGTACGACCAGTTCGGTAAGAAGCTGTTCTCCTCACTGAGTTTGGGGTTGCGGTCTGTCAACACCGCCTGCCTTTTGGGCCGTTACTCCCACTCTTTGTGGGATACGGTTGCGGAAGTGCTGCCGCAGTGCCCGGCGGAGGTCTAGGCAAAGCTTACCCAAGCCCTTGCGGAGGGAAGGGATGCAGCATGATATTCTATTCGGTGTGGACTGAATACCACGGACTCGCTTGGCAGGGCGAATGCAACGACGGTGGCGGTTCGCCGCCACGCTTGGCTGAGGTCCGCCAACTTTTCGTGCGATGTCCAAGCCTCTCTTATTGACATGCCCTTTGATGTCCGTCGCCTCTTTGGCGACAAGGCGTACAGCGCGCTGGAGCGTTTCAAGGACTCCAGGGCTACGGCCAAGTCCTTGGGCCTTGGCCAACGCCAGCAGACTTCCGCCTTTCGTCCCTTTCGTGGCAAGGAAGGGGCGCCCCCACACGCCCAGCCAGCCACAGACCCAGGCTCAACGCGGATGTGGTTACCGCCGTAGCGGTACCGGGGAACACCAGCAGCGTCAGTCCACACCCGCTCCTGCAGCATCTGCCTCTAAGCCTTCCTAGTCCGGCATTTCAGGCCCATTTGTCGCCTGTGGGGGGCAGGGTCCGCCATCACCTCCCCCACTGGCGTACCATCACGTCGGACAGGTGGGTGCTGCAAATCATCCAAAGGGACTACTCCCTCCCCTTCGAGGCGACCCCTCCAGCCATGCCACCGCATGTCGGGGGATCACTTGCAACTTCTGCAGGAGAAAGTTAAGGCCCTCTTGGCCAAGGGGGCCATCGAGCACGTTCCTGGGCCAGAAATAGGACGTGGTTGTTATTCCCACTACTTTCTGGTATCCAAGAAGAGCCAGAAGACTGGATGGTAGCGTTGGACTTGCAGGACGTGTATTTCCACATCCCTGTCCTGCCGGCCCACCGGCGTTACCTGCGGTTCACGGTAGGCCACGAGCACTTTCAGTTTACCGTGCTCCCCTTCGGCCTTACCAGCGCCCCACGGGTGTTCACGAAAGTGATGGCGGTGGTCGCAGCTTATCTGCGCAGATTAGGGGTTTAAGTCTTCCCCTATCTCGACGATTGGTTGTTGAAGGCAGACTCGCCCCAGACAGTCGTCTCCCACCTCCAGACTACGGCCGACCTCCTGCACTTGCTGGGGTTCTCCATCAACGTGCCGAAGTCACACCTGTGCCCCTCTCAGAAGCTCCTTTTCATCGGAGCGGTTCTGGACTCAGCGCAGTTTCGTGTTTATCCCCCGAATAGCGGGTTCGGGATATTCAGGGTCTGATTCAGATCTTTCAGCCTTTATCCCGGGTCTCGGTCAGGTTGACGCTGCGGCTCCTGGGGCTGATGGCCTCCTGCATCCTTCTGGTGCATCACCCCAGGTGGCAGATGCAGGCTGTGCAGTGGGACCTGAAGTTTCAGTGGGCACAGCATCAGGGCAACTGTCCGACCACATCCTGATCTTGGAGGGCACTGTGAGCCAGTTGCAGTGGTGGCTCACGAGCTGAGATTGGGTCAGCGGCAGATCTCTCTGCCTTCCCCAACCGGAGCGCGTAGTGGTGACAGATGCGTCCCTCCTGGGATGGGGGGGGGAGGGGCACATGGGAGAGAGGGAAATCAGAGGCCTCTGGTCTCCGGCGGAGGCCCGGCTCCATATCAACCTTCTGGAGCTGCGGGCGATCTGTCAACGACGGACGCAGAGCTGCAGACGACACCTAGTGACGTGCAGGGGTACTGCGGACGAAAACTTTCCAAATCCAGTCTGACTCCTGGGTATATTCTAAGGTAAGGAATCGAACACTAACTAATGTTTCTTACAGATATATCGTTACCGAAGGTACGTAACTTGTGCCTCTTGCGCTTTGGTCTGGGTTCCTAGGATTAGATTGCCCATGCTATGGCAACCAGTGCTGTCCTCTGCATACACTTCTGGGTATATTCTACAGGATTTTTAGGAAATGTACAGGATTTCCTGATGGACATGTCATTTAATGGTGCCAAGTTGTTTAGTGAGGTTGATTTAGCTCTGGTAAAGATTAAATTAAGCAGTGCAATCGTTCTCTCTCTGACCTCTTCAGCATGCCTTTACAACCAGCAACATTCGGAGTTTCAGGGCTACTCTGGGGGTCTTTCCTTCCATCATCGACAACTTCATAGCCTATCCAATAGTCCCTGCAGTCTCTTTGGAATTCCAGGGGCAAAGGCTGTGCAAAAGGAAGACTTTAGCAGCCGCAAACACCTCCTCACCGGCACTGCACCAAAACCTCTTTAAATTGCCTTTGGGTGTGCATACACACCCAGGATGAGGCAGATTGATACTCTTATCAGCTCACTAAGTATACATTTCCTCAGATCACTTGATCCAGCAAATTGTCCATGTTAGCTACACCTGGCGCTTTTTGGGCACTTCCCCACATCCCACCAGTGTTCTATTGCTTTCTACAGACCATGTTCCAATCCTGTCCATTGTGGAGTTGATATCTACCACATGCGCAATTCAGATAGTACCTGAGGTGGTGAAGGGAATGAGGTGTTTACAGCCATTACTCTCTAGTTGTTGGAAACCCCAAAGGCCTGCGGCCGATACTGGACCTCAGAGTCTTGAACTGGTTCCTCCAGAAGAACAAATTAAAAAGGACCCTTTTTCAATTCTTGTTGACCTTGAACAGTAAGGGCTGAATGGTGTCCTTGTAGTAGCAGGGACATGTCAATCCTGCAGTCCCACAGTAAATGCTTTTCGTAGGGTGTTCCACACAATTTCAGTTTGCAGTTGGTGATGCATATATTCCTGTACATCGACGACTGGCTGTTGAGGGTGATCACATCATAGTTAGTCTTGGACCACCTGCAGAGCATATCATCACTGCTTTTCAACATGGGGTTTTCCATCAGTGGTTCAAAACTCAACCTGCATGTGACGCACAACTGACTGTTCTTTGGAATGATACTGGACACTGTCTCTTTGACAGTGATGGCTTTTCCACAAATTAAGTGGATCTGGGACGTTCAGGGTATGAACGTGATATTTCAGGTGAAAACTGCTATTTCCGCCTCAACAATTTTGAGGCCGCTAGGCTTGTTGGCCTCTTGCATCCTCTTGGTGCCCCTAATTCCGTGACACATGCAGGTGCTTCAGTGAAACTTTCATCTGCAACAGGACCAATACTGAGACAATATCCAACTTTTTGGTGCCTGCAGTTGCTAAAGTCCATTTTATCCTTCCCACTGTTTACCACAGTGGTAACAGATGCATGTTGCCTTTTGGGGCTGGAGTGGGGGGCATCTGAACTAGGGGAGATACAGGGTCTCTGGTCCTCAAATGGAGTAAGCTGCAACATACATCTGTTAGAGCTGTGTGCCATACAGTAGGCCCATAAGGTATTTATGCGATCAATCAAGAGCAAATTGATAGAGGTGCTCTCCTACAAAATAACGGGCATGTAGTTCTGCTAAAAGCATGGAAATGTGGGCCCACAAGTTCTCTGGAGGTGCTAAGGCCATGGAGCTGGATATAGCTCAATACGATCTTGCTGTCAATGAGCCTTTTCGCAGGTTCTCTCAACATTAGTGCAGATGAACTCAGCAGGAATGGTCTTGTCGAACACAAATAGTGCTTAATCCCCGAAGAGGTTCAGGGAATCTCCAATGGTGAACCTTTGTGCTACCTCTGAAAATGCTAAGTGACTTGCATTGTGCTTCTTCCAGTTAGCACCAAAAGGGTGTTTGGGAGACTCAACCTGCCTTTGTGATGCTTAGCCCTTCTAGCCTTTGCACCACTTGCACATTCTGAGTAAAGTAAGGCAGCACCGAGTGTAGGTCATCTCAGTGGATTAAGATTGGAATTTGGAGGGCGTGAGGCTTCAAATGTCTGACCTTAAAATCTGGTCTCTTTTTACTCTCCTCCTCAGAAGTACCTTCACTCCCAGCAACAGGGGTTTGGTTACAGAGAAAATGATTACCTTCAAAGGCAAAGTTGTTTGATGTACCTTTGTTTGTCCTATCCTTGGCCCAGTAAATTTTTGCTTTGGGGCGAAGTAAGGGTATGTTCATGGCATGTGTGGCTATAGATGCGCATGTTGTGCATGCTTCCACCATCTAGTTTGGGGCTCATATGTGTACAACTTGTTTTTCTTCGAAGTAAGTATTTTTGGGTCACAAGGTCTAGTGACTCCACATCAAAACCTGCTCAACATTAAGTGGAGGCTATTTTACTCAAGGGAGCCATAGAGCCCGTCCCTCTTCAGTATCACGGTACAGGACTGTACTCCCTATTCTTTCTAATTCGCAAAAAGGATGGCTCACTACAGCCTAACTTAGATCTCAGGCCCTTAAATCATTTCCTACTATCAGAACACTTCCATATGGTCACTCTTCAAGATGTGATCCCATTGCTTCAGCTAGACGACTTGTCAGCACTAGACTTGAATGACGCTTACTTCCACATTCCAATCCACCTAGCTCATCGCAAGTACCTCAGATTTTTTTATAGCTGGAAAGCATTATCAGTTCAAAGTTTTCCATTCGGAGTCCCTACTGTATCCCAAGTGTTAAAATATTCATGTCTTCCCACATCGGGGCGACTGGCTCATCAAAGCTGGTACACATCACCTATGTCAACAACACACACAGACTGCTCTCCATCATCTGGGGTTTACTATCACCCTACAGAAATTACACCTTCAACCTCTACAGATCCAGACTTATTTAGGGGCCATGCTCAACACAGAATTGGGTTTAGCATACCCAAATGTAGCCAGGATTCAAAATATCCAAAGACTGCCACAGCAGATTCAACCCAACAAACTCCACAGTCAAAACAGTTATGCGACTACGGCATGATGGCATCTTGCATCGCAATAGTACCACATGCTCGACTGAATATGCGACCGCTACTAGAATGTCTAGAACGCCAATGGTCTCAATCACAGGGTCAGACACAAGATCTAGTGTTGGTGGACAGCTGTACTCCTCGCTCTCTGCAGTGGTGAAACACACAAAACCTATCAAAGGGACATCCATTTCTAAACCCTGTTCCTAGATCACTCTCGCAGCGGATGCATCCTTCCAGGATGGGGTGCTCACCTCCAGGATCTCACAGTTCAGGGTCTCTGAGATACCAGTCACCAAGGTCTCCACATAAACCTCGAGTGTTGAGCTTTTCACCTAGCATTGAAAGCATTTCTAACTCACATGGCAGGCAAAGTTGTCTTGGTCTGAGCAGACAACATGACAATCATGTACTATTTACAAAAGAGGGAGGTGACCACTCTATACAGTTATCACGCCTATCTCAGATGATTTGGCGCTGGGCTATATGTCACAACATTCTTCTGTTGACGGAACACCTCCCAGGGATGGACAACCACTTAGTCGAACTCCTCAGCAGGATGCGGTAACAAGTCCACGAGTGGAAACTCCACTCACAATTCCTTCTCCCCTACTTTAACAAGTGGGGGTTGTAGGAAAGTGGGTTTGTTGCAGTACCCCCACTCCCCCACACTTTTTTGCCACACTACTGATGCACTTTTACTTGATGTTCCCTGGGTCCCTGCCAATCAGGTTCCCAGGGCCAGTGTTCTTTCCCCAACACAAACCCAATTGGCATCTCTGGCTACAGGTCAGTTCCTGGTAAAGGGTACCACAGGTACCCAGGGCAATGTGACCGTAGAAGGCCTCTAAGGGCTGCAGCACTTATTGTGCCACCCTTAGAGGTCATGTATGACTACACTCACACACTGCCTTTGCAGGCTGCGTATGTTGGTGCAGAACAAAGTGAAGAGTTGACATGCCTACAACCCACTGCCTTGGCATATATCAGTCGCCCCTCTAGCTGGGTGCACTATACCAGTGGTGAGGGTACAGGTGCATGATCCCTGTACCCCTACAGTGTCCGTCCATTCTTAGACCTTGGAAGTGCAGTACTGCCATTAAGAGTATATGGTGCTGGGAGTTTGTCACTACGAACTCCACAGCACCACAATGGCTACACTGAAAACTGAGAAGTGTGGTATGAAACTTATCAGCACATTAAATCCACACTGATGCCAGTGTGGGATTTAATGAAAAATGCACACAGAGGGCATCTTAGAAATGCCCACTGAAAATTAACCCACCACTAGTGTCTTGACTGAGTGGCTGCTTTCAGCTGCCACCGCCAGACATCTTTCTGGACACCTGGGACGAGAGCCTTCTGCTCTCTGGGGCCTGAAACATTGCATATCCTTGGACGAGGTGCCAAGCCTCCTCCCCCAGGATTGGCAGGGTTCACGAAAGGGAAGCTTCAAAGGCATGCCACCTTTGTGATCTTCCCCAGACCCCTTGCTGCTTTCAGCACTGGTCCCCACTGGTTCTGACCACCACTTTGGGCGGGAGAACCGGCGGGAAAAACAAGTGAGGGAGACAGGTGTGTCCACCTCTGCCAACTCCACCCCTCTGGTGGGGGAGGCGAGGTGAAGCACAACTCTGAGTCCCCGCTGTCTTGAGGATGGGTTGACCCAACCAACCAGGGACAGGCTCAGGCCCCCTTCCCACTGGAGGGTGAATTAATAGGAGTGTATCTACCCCAGGGAAGGGACACATTAGTCCCTGCCCTCTACCTACCTGTAACGCCCCTAAATCTAGTATTTAGGGGGCACCCCGAACCTTGCTTACTCAGATCCAGAAACAACAAGAAAGAAGATAAGAAGGACAGATGAGCCGTGCAGGGCTAACAAGAGGACAACGCCCACTGACTTCCCTGCCTCCCCTCAAACCTGCTCCTGCAAAATCTCGGTGTGTCCTGTGTGAGAAGTTGGCCTGATATGCAGTGCTCACTATTCTAGTGATCACTATGTATCAGTCCAAACAAACCTTATTGATGATTGGTTGTAAGTCAACCTTATAGACCAGCTATCCTAGTAGCATGGATACGAGCAGTCTAAGGCTAAGACTCTAGAGGGCGTGTTAAGCCAGCTGTTTTACCATCACATTACCCCTTGAACACCCAGTGAAAGGACACCACACAAGTTGTTATGAAAAATAAAGTATATTTATTTATAACAAGACTACCCTGGCTCTTTATGAGACAGGGAGCTAAGCACACAACAAAACTCTTAAAGAAATACTTAAAGTCGCACAATTTACACAAATGCCCGAGGGGCACGAAAAACCATATACTATACAAGTGGAATGCGAACTTACTAGCAGGTAAGTAATACTTTTCTAGACTGTAGAAACGCTAGGCCTACAATGCTGAACCCTCGGATTAGAAGCAGGAGGCCTAGGGACGCCGGGTGCAGAGTGGGAACTCTCACGCGTAATGCGGGAACAAGTCTAGGAATGCTAGCAGTTGCAAAGTTACTGTTCTCGGGCGAACCCGACTAGGTGGGACGAAAACGGGAGTGGATCCGAACACTTAGAGTGTTGGACTATGCTGGAGCACCGGGGTACTCAGTTTACCTAGCCCAGGGGCTGCGGCTGCATAGGGTTCAAGTTGCGTCGGACACCCACGTTGACGGACCAGGAGCCTGAAGAAAGAAGTTGCTGGCAGGCGGCCAGTGAAGAAAGTTCGTGGAGATCCAAGCCTGGATCGGTGGAGAAGGATACCTGTAAGCAGAGGGGACCAAGTTCTGAATCACTAGCCAGTGATTAAGTGGGCACCAGAGTGGCACCGGGCGAAGTCACCTCGACCAGGTGAGTGGGCGCTGCTGGGCTCTGCAGTCTCTCGGACCAGGAGGCGCTGTCGGCGACCAGGATGGAGGTGCGAGCTGTCCCACGAAGGTACTTGCTGTCGACGTCGCTGGACCCAGGATTGGGCAACAAGTCTTGGCAAATGCAAGGCCCACGCGGTGGACCTAAAATGGCGTCTTGAGTGGACCAGGAGGGTCCAGGGGGGCTCCTCTTTTGGAGGGGAGCAAGGGCTAGTCTAGAGCAACCAGACCAGCAGTAGTTGTCGTCGTGGAGCGTCGTAAAAGGGCCACTAGCCAACGGGCAAGTGACCGGGACAACGCTGTGAGCAGCAAAGAGCAGAAGGGCCCCACGCAGATCTCGTGGATGCAAGGGGGCTGAACTTCGGTGCTGGAGCTGCTCAGGGTCGGGGCTTCTCTTACCCCAAAGCACTCGGTCGAGGGTCACTCGGTGGTCGTGCTGGACAAGCGTCGTGCAGTTCTGAAGATGGCCGGTCCCTCGAGGTCTCGTCGCACCCACGGATCACAGCTGGGCTGGTGATGTAGGTTGAGGTCAGAGGTGCCAGGGAAGCCGGTTCTCGTCGTGCTGGAGCAGTCTTGATCCGAAGGAGAGACTGGCAACAAACCGCGATGCTTGGTTGGTGCCTGCTGCTGCAGGGTGACTACTCCTTAGTCACAAGGGAGAAATCTTGAGAAGAGTCTTGAGTTCTTCGTGTAGAAGGTCGGTTCAGGATTCAAAGATTGATCTAATTTGGTAGGGGGCCTGCTCCTACCTTTATCCTGAAAAAGGGGGCTGGCACGCGACTAAGTCCTGCCCTATGGGTGGGACCAGGAGGGGGGTGGTTACACCCCTCTCCTTTGGCGGGCTTTCCCCAGCTCAGGGTCTGGTGTGCCCCTGGAACTGGTTCAAGCCGGCCTATGCACAGTGAGCACCGGGGTGCCACTTGCAGTCACCTTCCTCTAAAGCCCTGCCTACCTAGAATACACAAAACCCTGTCTGGGACGGTGCTGGCACCGCCCCTGGCAGGAAACCCTTTGTCCTTGCCTCCTGCTCTGGGAGGACTCCCAGCAGCAGGAGGGCAGACTTGTGTCTCGGTGGCAGCATCCATTTTGTGGAGCTAAGGCTCTGTCTGACTTTAACCGGGGTTATAGGTTAAATACATGTCGTGTCCCTCTAGAAGGGTGGAATGCTAACCCCGTCGCCAGAATTGGCGAGGGGTTAGTATTCCAATTCGTATGACACCTTACTCGACATGTTTTGATAAAGCGATACCAGAGTTGGCATATAACCGCGAGGATTATAATGCACTTGAGTATATGGTATGCGATGTCATGGAAACGGCTAAGGGATAGATCCCGAAAGCCGCAGACAGGCTCAGCTCATGCCAGAGCACCATCTCACACGATTCCAAGCACTCTGCCTTCAGGATTGTCAAGGCCTGCCATAGGAGTGACTGATAGGAGATCTGTGTGCCCATTTTTGGGTTAGATATAGGAATACTATATCTAAAGCAAAGGGTGATTACACCACTTTGCCCCAGCTGTCAAGCAGCCAGTTGTGTCAGATTTGGATGGCCAGCCAGGGGTGGCATAATACATGCTGCAGCCCCTGGTAGGCCCTGGGTACACCTATGCCCTGGGTACCTAAGGTACACTGTACAGGGACTGATAAGGTGACTCAGTATCCAATTAGATATGTACCTAAGGTACATGGAATCCATTTTACAGAGAGAGCAGTAGGCCTGGGGTCCTGAATAGCAGGGCCCCAGGTCAACTAAGTCAGAAAACCAGCAAAACACCAGGCAAAAAGTTGGGGGCAACCATAGTCCGGGATCTACCTTCCTACATCCTGCAACCAGCAACCTCAAAACCCTGGAGGACCTGCCTGCCTTCTCTTCCAAAGACTGCTTCTCCCGTGACCACCGAATTTGTTCAACTGCAACCTCAGGCTCCGTCCGGACACCACGAATCCAACCCACTCTGCACCAGCAGAACCCGGCTCAAGCTAGAGTGGAAAAACACGACGAGGAGGTCTCCCTGGCTATTGTGACCTAAGAACCAGATAACCCCCGACCAGCCTCAAGACCCCAGCCGACGCCTGCAGCCCCAATTCACAGGATCCCCTCTACCGCGACCAAGAGCGGGTAAGACCTACCAATGCAAAAAGGAACCCCTGCACCTGACGCCCCACAGCCTTGTGTGCCCCAACCAACAGTGCCTAACCAACCTAAGACATCCCAACTTACCCCTGGAAGTGGTGGTCGCACCCAGAAGATCGTGGTTTCCGAGCCTGCAATGTTTCTTTCGACCAGACTGTCTCCATAGCAAACAGGCTACCCGGCGCCAAAACAGCACTCTGCACCCAGCCGCCCAGTGCCGCTGAGGGTGCACCTTTTGTGCTGACCTGCAACCCCAACTGCAACCCCAGCTTTGCTCCCACAGCCGTGTGGCCTGCTTGATAGCAGCCACCAACCGGAGACCCCCTATCCTCCATAGGGTAACATTGGGCCTCAATACTCTGCATCCGGCCGCCCTAGTGCCGCTGAGGGTGTAACGAGAATACATCACTGACCCTGAGGGACCCCTGAATCTAACCCCAGAACCTTGACTTCCACAGTTGTTAACTTACCTTTGAACCAATAACCTACTATTCCTCCATAGGATAATATTGACAATTTTTCTTCCAAAATGTTTCCAAGTGTGGAGTTTTGAAATCTAAAAATATTCTTCAAAAATTGCACGATTAACCATAATGTATTTACTTACATGTTTGCAGGAAATGTCCCAGTGCTGAATCTCGATATCCAGCACTGAGTGAGAAAAGTAACGTAAAAAGTAACTTACCTGTAATTTACTGAAAAAGCCTATTCATTTCAATGTACTGTATTTGTTAAGTATTGCAACCTACTGCAGTCCCTGTAAATCAAACAAACCTCAACTCCTATTGCTTTTTCAAACTGTTCGACATGCAGCAACTTATTACTGTAAAGTATTTAATGCTTACCTGTGCCAGGCTTGTTTGGTTTTAAAAATAAAACCACAGTATATTTTTATACACAAACCATAGGTCTAGAGTTCAATCCTTGAGTGTGTGAATTCATTTGCTGACTGAGTGTGTACATCAAATGCTTAACACTGTACTATGATACTGCCTTACTGCTCGACCACTCTACCACAAATAGAGAGTATGGTTCTATTTAACTTGAACCTCTGCCTACCTCTGGGGTCACCTGGACTCTATACACACTTTACCTCCCTTTGGTGTAGTATATAAAGAGCCAGTTTCCTACACACAGTGATGCCAGTGTTGGATTCTTTAATAAATGCACTCAGAGGGTACCTCAGAGGTGTGCCCAGAAAACCTACCAACCCACTAGTGTGTACCTGACTGGTCTGCACCAGCCTGCCACTGCTAGGCATGTTTCTTACCCCCTGAGGTGGGAGCCTAGCGCTCTCGTAGGTCAGAAACAAAGCCTGCTCTGGGTGGTCGTCCCTCACACCTACCCCCAAGCAGGAACAACATTGAACGGCAGTGAGCCTCAGAGGCTTCTTGCCTTTTGTAAGGCTAGCCAGGGCCTCTCATGCTAGTGGAGATGCCCCCACAGCCCCACGTTTGGCGGCAAGGTCGGCGGGAAAATTAGTAAACGAGAGGTGTGTCCCCTTTCAACCAGAACCACCCCTAAGGTGTCATGAGCTGAAGTGGCCTCCTCCTTTGAAAATCCTCCATATTGTTTTTGGAAAATTTCAGCCAATAGGATTAGGGGTATGGCCCCACCCTAAAGGGATTGGACATACAAAGGGTGTAGTCACTCTAAACGTATGTAGCTCATTGGCTACTACCTTCCATCCCCTATAATATCCCTAAATGAAATATTTAGGGGCACCTCTGTACCTTAATCCTTAGTTTCTGCGACCTTAAAAGCGAGAGGACGAAGAAGATGCCATGCTGAGAAGACGGAAGACACCAACTGACTTAGCCCCACCCCTACCGGACAGTCTGCAGCTTCCCAGATCCTTCAAAGAAAACGACGCCTGTCCTGCAGCCAATGACCTCCAAAATCCATGGGAGGACTGCCTGCCTTAAAAAATGACTAGTACTCCCGAGGACAGTGGACCCGTCTCCAAGAAACCAAGAAGACAAAGACTCTGGTGTCCTCTGGAACCGCAATCCCTGAACACACTGCACCCGACTCCTCGAAGATCCTGAGTCCAAGTCAAGTGTTGGCTGACCTCTCCTGGATTCCATGACGACTCCTGCAGTGTAAATATGAAGGATCCCCCCAACCGTGACCTGCTCCGGTAAGAGAAACCTGATGTCAAAGGACACACCTGCACTGAAGCTACCTGGGCCTTGGAGAGCTTGACCGATTGTGTCCCTGTGAACCACCGCATCCCAACTCACTCTGCTGGCGCTGGTGTTCTTTGTGCAGCCTCCGATTCACTGCCTGCAGCCTGTTTTCCTAAACCGAGTCCTCAATTGACTTGCAGTGGGCCCCCGACACCATGTTTGCTCCCTGCACCTGGCCGCCCCTTTGCCACTGGTGGTGTATGTTTGATGCTACCTTGTGCTTGCCTAAACCTCTGAAGCTAGAACCCGTCGCTGCTTTACTTATCTGCAAGCTTCATGTCTTCAGGCACTTCCTATCTCCATTGGTTAACATTGGACCCTACCTCCAGATTCGACCTCTGAGCCCAGCCGCCCCTGTGCTACTAATGGTGCAGTGTTTGTCCTTACCTTAAACCCCGAAGACTGGAATTGTAAGTTGTGTACTTACCTGCAAAATCGCATTATTGTTTTTCTCCCATAGGATAACATTCCTCATTTGAGATATTGCACTAAGTGTATGTTTTTCTTTATCTGCTTGATCTGCACAGTGTTGATATTTCTGAAAACTGTATACAACTATCTGAACTGAAGTCCTGCACTATTATTCCATTACTGCATTGAAGAGTATTGCCAGTTTGAAAACTGTACTTACCTGCTACTAAGTTTCTTTTATTCTAGTATTAAAAGTAAAAAAGTAATATTTTTTCAAATCATTGGTCTTGGATTTTGCCATTGAGTGTGTGTAATCAATTCTTGACTGAATGTGTACAACAAATGTTTAACACAGCGCTCTGATAAGCCTAACTGATAAGCCCAACAGCCTAAAGCTCACACTACCACAAAAAAGAGAATTAGTATGTTCGAGGCATATGGGCTGCAGATCACACACTAGTGAATAGATCGCCATCTGGTGGTGGGCCCGGATGATTACACTTTGTTGTTGTCTTGGAAGATTGTCTTTGTTTGGTACATGACTGCTCCCTTGGAGCACAGTGCACATGGGCATCGACTCCATCTTCAGATTGTGTTTTTTTCCGCCATCGGGCTCGGATGTGCTTATCGTTCAGTCCTGTTACCGATTTCCTTTTGACTTCAAGTCCTCCATCATACCGTCTGTATCGTCTTCGATCTCAATTCCCCTGTTACTCGCATCGAAAAACTTTGCGCTTCTCGATTCCGGCGCTCGTCGGGGCTGTTGGGTCTAACTGCGCCACTGGGCCTTTGGAAAGAACACCCTTTAAGAAGTGCCCTCAGTGTGATGACACAAATTTCCCCACACTGATCTACATTAAGTGTGCAATCTGTGCTTATCCTGGGAGCACGAGAGCCGAGGTTGCAAGGCCTGCGCTCGGCAACGAAGAATACCAAAAAGCCTCTAGGCGACTCCAGCTCGTGTCAGCCTCTCGGTCCCGACAAATTTAAAAGTGCTTAAGCCGAAACTAACTCTGGCACCGAAGCAACCCTCTGAGCCGAAAACAAGCTCAGTACCGAGAGATATCAAACTGAAGCCAAATCCGGTACTGAAAAAAGTTGACCCAAAGTCTACTATGGCACCGAAACACACTTCGGCACCTAAAGTTCTCGACCCTAAACGTGCTTCGGAACCAAAAATTCCGGATCCATAAACATCCGATCTGAACAAAAGACACAGCACCAAGAAGGATTCTGACCGCAAGTCTTCGAAACCGGAAGCGAAACCAAAATCTACTCCAAAGACTGTAATAGACACTGCTAAACCTTCTAAGCAACAAGACAAGTCGGTGCCGAGGAAGGATATTTCCACAGAAGAGCTTTTAAGGCCAGATCCAAAACAAAAGACTCTTCTTATCAATCCAAAAACTGGACATGTCATTGCAGTACCTGGGAAAAGGAAGCTGGACCCTCCCAAAACACCTCCAGTTCCTCTTAAAAAACATGCTCAAACTTCCCCTATACGAATACCTTCACCCTTGCTAGAACTACTAGATTTAGATATTTCCCCTCCACACTCACCATCCACCACACACAGCCCTGCACCAGCAGATGATGATGGGAATGTGGATGATTATTCAAGGGTGATAGAAGATGAGCAACACATAGATGACCCGGATGATATTCCTGGTCCATCAGATGATCCCTGGGAAGATTATAACGCGCCAGATGCCCCAGATCTGCTACAAGATGACGCATACCCTTCTAGGCCATCTCCTCCAGATGACACTATAGGGTTTACGCAACTCATTCTTAGGGCAGACACCTTTCATGGGGTAGATCTGGACACTGAACCTGTAGAAGAAGACTTCCTTATGGACACACTATTGCCATCACATAAAACCACAACCATATTACCAATGCTTAAAGAAGCGCTAAAACACGCACCAGACTTATTCAAAGACCCCTTTAGAGTCAGGGTAATTAATCCCAGACTGGAGAAAAAGTATAAAGCAGCTCCAACTGACCCAGCATACATCAAAGGCCAGTTGCCCTTAGACTCATTAGTAGTCTCAAATGCCAGGAAAAGAGCTAATTCACAGACAACCGGGGATGCTCCACCCCCTGATAAGGAATCCAAACTTTTAGATGCTTCAGGCAAACGCACCATCTCACAAGCAGCCAATGTTTGGAGAATTGCTAATACTCAAGCCCTATTAGCAAGGCATGATCGAGTTAACTACTATGAGCTTGAAACCCTTATGCAACATTTGCCAGACAAATATAAGACATGGGCTTCTGATTTAATACAAGAGAGTAAAGTCATTACTAATACCTCAATACGTTGTGCTTTAGATACTGCTGACACTGCCTCAAGAGCAGTAAATACAGGCGTACTGTTACGAAGACATGCCTGGTTGCGAATCTCTGGTTTCAAACCAGAAGTACAAACCAGCATCCTTAATCAACCTTTTGACCAGCAATACCTTTTTGGTCCCACAGTTGATAATGCACTGGAGAAAATGAAACAGGATACGGACACAGCAAAATCCATGGGAGCTTTACAAACTCGCTCCTCTTATAGGGGCGCCTCCAAAAAAATTTAAACAGACAACACCTCCTCTTCTTACAAGGCACCCACACAATCCTTGCCCAATAGAGGTTATTTCAGAGGAGGATATAGAGGAAACAACAATAAAGGTAGAGGCAGAGGTAACAACCACCGCAATGCCTCCACTCCCAAGCAGTGACCCTCCCCCCCCAGACCATTCCACTCCTGTCGCGCGGGAGATTACAACAGTTCCTACCTGTCTGGAACTCCATCACCACAGACAGGTGAGTGAGACAAATAGTTCAGTCAGGTTATTGCCTGGAGCTCACTTCCACTCCTCCAAAAATACCACCCAAACAGCGTCCCATGTCACAGGAGCATCTCACACTCCTAAAACAAGAAGTTGCCTCTCTACTGCAAAACAATGCAATAGAACCAGTTCCAGTACACCATCAAAACACAGGAGTTTACTCCCTATACTTTCTTATCCCCAAAAAGGACAGCTCCCTCAGACCTATACTAGACATGAGACCACTAAATCTTTACATACAATCCGACCACTTCCACATATTCACATTGCAGCAGGTCCTTCCTCTGTTAAAATAAGGTGACTTCCTTGCCACTCTAGATCTCAAGGACGCCTACTTCCACATTCCCATCCACCAAGCTCACAGAAAGTACCTTTGGTTCGTACTGGACGGTTAACATTACCAGCTCAAGGTACTCCCTTTCGGTGTCACTACAGCACCTCGAGTTTTCACAAAGTTTCTCTCAGTAGTAGCAGCACACTTGAGAAGGGACAACATCCATGTCTTCCCATATCTCGACGACTGGCTAATAAAAGCCAAGTCATACCTTCAGTGCGTGCAGCACACGCATCAAACCATCCACCTGCTACACAAGCTCGGATTTACAATAAATCAAAGAAAGTCTCATCTCCAACCATCCCTGTCTCAACAGTATCTGGGTGCCACAATAGATACCTCCAAGGCACTTGCATCCCCCAATCCAGCAAGGATACAAAGTATGCAAGCTCTTATACAAAAATTCCAACCGCAACACTCACTACCAGCTCGAGTGTTCATGCAATTAATTGGAATGATGGCATCTTGCATCTTCATAGTGCCACACGCAAGACTCCAAATGCGCCCTCTGCAAAAGTGCTTAGCAAATCAGTGTAACCAGGCTCAACAACAATTACCGGTTCTGGTGGTGGTGGCGACCGGACATATCGCTCTCTGCAGTGGTGGAACACCAAAAACCTTTCCAAAGGCTGTCAGTTCATAGAGCCAGTTCCACAGGTACTGCTAACCACAGACGCATCCCTTACAGGATGGGGAGCTCATTTAGCAGAGCACATATTACAGGGCACATGGACACCACAACAAAAGCTATTCCACATAAACCATCTGGAGTTGCTAGCCATTTTTCTAGCTCTAAAGACATTTCAACATTACCTATCAGGCAAGGCTGTATTAGTCCGCACTGACAATATGACAGCCATGTACTACATCCAAAAACAGGGAGGAACTCACTCCTTACAGCTCTCCCGGCTGGCGCAGAGCATATGGAGTTGAGCCATTCCTCAAAAAATATTTCTCTCAGCAGAACATCTACCAGGAGTTCACAATCAAGTTGCCGATCTGTTAAGTCGTCAAAGACAACAGATACACAAGTGGGAACTTCATCCTAATGTTCTTCAATCTTTCTTTCACAAGTGGGGCCAACCAGAGATAGATCTATTCGCCACGCACCTAAACTGAAAATGCCCAAGCTTCGCCGCCAGGTATCCACCACACCCATTGTCTAAAGGCAATGCGATATGGATGATTTGGTCAAACAGATTTGCGTATGCTTTTCCACCTCTCCCACTCATTCCGTTAGTGGTGCGCAAGCTACAACAACACTCCCTCACATTAATACTCATTGCAACAACGTGGGCAAGACAACCGTGGTACACCACGCTACTGGAGCTCTCCGTAGTACCACATCAAAAGTTGAAACTCTCTCCACACCAACTAACACAGAACCATAGAGAGATCATGCATCCCGGCCCCATGCAGCTCAACCTAGCGATTTGGCTCCTGAGGTCTTAGAATTTGGATATCTCAATCTTCCGCCTGATTGCATGAATGTTATAAAAGAGGCTAGGCGTCCCACCACTAGGGCATGCTATGCAGCCAAGTGGAAAAGGTTTGTTGTGTTTTGCACAAATACCAACATTAACCCACTAGATGTTTCCATACAAAACATAACATGTTACCTGCTCCATCTACAAAGATGTAGTTTTGCATACTCAATCAGGTTACATCTTGCTGCCATAGCAGCTTACCTTCAAAACAGACAACATCTGTCAATATTCAGAGTACCTGCCATCAAAGCATTCATGGAAGGACTCAAAAGAATAATTCCTCCCAGGGTACCACCCTCCCATGTATGGAATCTAAACATTATTCTCACTAGACTTATGGGTCCTCCATTTGAACCCTTGCATAAGTGTGAATTACAGTTCCTTTCATGGAGAGATGCCTTTTTAATTGCTATTACCTCACTCAGAAGAGCAAGTGAGATCCAGGCTTTAACAATTCAAGAACCATTCTTGCAACTCCATCACAACAAAGTGGTTCTAAAAATAAACCCCAATTCCTTCCAAAAGTCATTTCACCGTTCCATCTCAATCAGTCTATTGAGCTGCCAGTATTCTTTTCTCAACCCCAGACAGTTGCTGTGTGGTAAATAAATAATTTATTACCGGATCTATTTTTCAGAATAATCAATAAACAGATAGCTCAATAAATAAGAGTCAAAATTCGAGGTAGCTGGAGTTTACAGGCTTTAATCAGGCATAAAGGACAGGAACAGGACAGCCTGTACGGGAATAGGATGGCAGCTGCCGGGGGCAGGATCTGGGAATCGGCGCTAACTTTTAATAACAGTGCACAATATATATAGTTAAACAAAATACATTACATTCAATACAGTAGGCGTAGCAGTAGGCGTGGTTCGTAACAGTCGCGAAAGATAAGGGCAAAATGATGTAACAAGAAGGCGTGTACGGGGCGTATACATAGACATGTGATGCAAACGTAACAGAATATGTCATAAAAGGGGCGGAAACATGGAGGGGGCTACCTGAGCAGCTGGGACCTCTAACCTAGTGGTGCGCGCAAACGGGCAATGACGTGTTACCAGGGAGAACTGGGGGCTATGACTTCTGCGCTAGAAGAGGAGACTAAAGTCTGGAGTGTCAGAGCGACATGTACCCAGGCATATCTAGTATCTAGTGTTTGGAGTACATGTTGATAGACTCCAAAAGTTATCAGGGCAAAGGCTAACAGACATTAAGACTGGTGCATGCATAATTCTATATGTAGTGCGTGTGTGAGGAATATTCTATGAATATTAATACAGTATTTCTCTTACATGGAGACATAAAGGCTAGACCATGACGGAAACTATTGATGCGATTCAGTAGCTTAGGAATGCAGAGAAGGAGGGCTGGACTGATAACTAGAAGCATAACATACTCTTGGCAGACTGGGAGGCAGAGCCAGGCCGGGCCGGGCACTGTGAGGCAAGAAAGTAAGCTAAGGGTCAGGGATGCAGGTGGGGGCTGTATCGCTCCTCGGAGAGGGTTCAGGAGACAGGAGCTGAATCTGAGTCCGGGCCCTTTTGAGGCCTAGAAACGGGGACAATTCCATGAATTAACGTGCACACTGCAAAACGTGGCAACGTAGGTTTACATAGGCCTAATATTCGTTGTATCCACGAAGATTGGAAACTGGCATACTAGAGATGGACACAACTATAATTGCGTCTTTAATCGATCAGAAGGGAATACATGCATATCGATCATGCACATATAACATAAGATGGGGAACACGTAGGCACATACAACATGGCAAAATTTACTTTTCCACATTCCCTCCTTGTGCCCTACGTTTCCATCAGGAAACATCAATATTCATGATACCATCTATCATTTCATATAGCATCATTTGCTCGTCTCGAATTGTCTTGGAACGGGATTTAGGACTAGGAATACAAGAGGTAGCGCACATGCCGCAAATCGCAGGGCCACATTGTATACAGAGGCAGCAACTGAATATGATCATTACTGCAATACCTAGGAATGAGAATACTTTCCATCCCCAGGCAGATATAATACTCCAGAGCCAACCGGACCATGTCCAGGTGCCTGGATTCTGGTGTAACTGATGGGCAATTTTATGAAGTCTGGTTATAGCTGAATAAACAGACGGCGCGTTATTAGGAATGAAAATGCAACAACTAGATCCGATGACTCTACATGCTCCTCCTCTATCGGCCAGTATGACGTCAAGAACGAGACGATTTTGGAGCACGACGAATCTCATAGCAGATTGCTCTTCGGTTAAGTTACCTAGAGCAGAAGTAGTCTCATTCACTACTGCTTCAAGGGTTCTGGTTAACCTACGGATTAACTTACTATTCTGGACAGGGCCTATAAAAAAGAAGAAACCTTTATTGAAGTCTTGATACTGTTCTAGAGTAGTTTCAGTTTGATCGACAATTGGGGACTCAATCTCCCTTCTATGTCTGACGTGTACTAGATGTGTGTTTCTGTGATAATCAGATGGGGCTAGAAAAACTGGTGGCAGTAGGAAGGCAATGTAACATGTTCCATCCCAATCGAGGGGCAGACGAACATATGCGGTCCGACCACAAACAAAATAAGAATGACGTGAAGCTTTGAAAATAGATTTCCCACTGTCACTATACTTGACAATAGTAGTACAATCACTATGTCCTACATGTGCGGAACCATTCTTTCTGACACATAATTCGCCTTTGACTGGTAGTACTGTAATAGCAGGCAAATCTGGAGTAGTATCAGACTGAACATTCAGGACCATGAAATTCGAAGAATAATTACCTAAATCATATACTTCATTTTCGAGATCTAACCCTGTTCTATGGGGGAGACCTTGCTTGTCTGGAAAACATGTTCTGTTCAGAAGGGACATATCATTGGAGGATGACGTTAACGTGGACCATGCTCCACACGAACCATTATGTGAAAACGGATAAGGAAAAAGTGGCAGAACTCCCTTCGGTGTCTGGAAAGGGGGGAGTCGACCACACACCCAACAATTAGTAGCATTGCTGGTCTGGTGTGAATAGTGTAACATTCTAATAAATGTATTATTTCTCATAGCAAGACGATAGGATAACTCGTGAGGAGGCAGATCACTAAATGTGTGCTCTACTGTAGCATTAGGAAACTTATTTACATGTGAACTTGGAAAACATAAATGTAAAGCATAACTTGTGCAGGTAACCATAAGACTCAGAAACAATATAAAACTTAGAAAAACGATACATCTTATAGAGTTTTGACTAACTCTCTCACTATGGGGGTCTATCTCATACATGTCAGAAACCTGTCTAACCGTTTCACCCGAGAGGGACTTAGACAATTAAACTGGCTGACTTATTTTACTAGACCGGAGTTTCAATTTATACTCCTGTTGCGGAGTTTTCTCTAACTGAGGAACTTTCAGTTCAGAATCAAGTCCAGAGTCTGTTTTTAGGCAGTCTTTAGTAATGGAACAGTCCTTAGCAAAATATTTTTCACGAAGTCCATGGAATTTTTTGACGTGGGACAGGTGGACCCATCCCTTCCTGCCCTCCTACTTCACTGCTGTCCTTGTAGTTAATAAGACTAGGCGAGGCTCCTTCCAACAGGGCTCCAGCGGGCTTGAACGATCAAAGTTCCGCACCAACACGAGGTTTCCTGGAATGACTTCATGCGGTTTCACCTCGGTGTTGTCTGGAAATGCGGCGGCAACCTGTGAACGACAAGAGTGTAGGGCAGACATCAAGGAAGCTAGGTAATCTGTCAGCATATTACTGGAAACATCTGTAAAACTGCGGGGTCTATGAGTACCCCACATATTTGGGGGGCGGCCGAATACGACCTCATACGGGGACAGACCTGATCTGGAATGTGCAACCATCCGCATATAAAATAGAGCAACTGGCAGGGCAACTAGCCTGTCTACACCTTTCTCTTTGCATACTTTGGCAATGCGAATTTTCAGGGTCTGATTATGTCTCTCTACGAGACCGGCTGCTTCAGGATGGCGCACACAATGGAACTTCCACTGGTACCCTAACAAAAGGGAAACATGTTTCATAAGCTCGGACGAGAATGGCTGGCCGTTATCAGAATACACGACCCTAGGGAGTCCATAGCGGGGAAAGAATTCACGAACCAACTGCCTGGCAGTGGTCGCTGCTGTGTAATCTGGAACTGGATATGCTTCTGTCCACCTGGACAAAGCGCATACAACTACGAGAACATACTTGAAACCTCGACATCGCTCCATCTGAATATAATCCATCTGGAGGACCTCAAAAGGGTGGTCAGGAGGTTGGAATCCACCTTGTTCCACCGGGACACTTTTACCTGGATTGAATTGACAACATATCATACAGGTACGGACTTTCTGCTTGGCTGCAGCTCGTAAGTGCTTGTTGAACCAAAGGTTCTGAATACTGTCTAACATGGCTTTTTCTCCTAGATGTGCTGGACTATGTGCGGTATTGATAATGACTTGAACCATAGAGTCAGGGAGAAACCATGTGGCTTTTCCCTTCGCCAACCATCCCTGATCTGTCTGGACCCCTCCTTGTTCGGACCATTTCTTGATTTCCTCGGGAGTAGCATGTAACTGTATGTCTATGACATCTTGTGTAGGGTCCTTAACTGTCATACATGTAGTCGGATCTGGAGTGAGTGTCTGTGTCGGAATGTCTGGGGTCTGAGCTGTAAGCTTGGCTGTTCGATCTGCTAGATCGTTACCTTGGGAAATGATATCAGTAACTTTCGTATGTGCCTTGCACTTCATGATAGCGATAGCTGTCGGTAAATGTATTGCATCTAACAGAGCTTGAATGAGGAGACCATGCTGAATCTTGGTTCCATGAGAAGTCATGAAACCTCTCTCCTGCCAGAGCACTCCGAAGTCGTGTACAACTCCGAATGCGTAACGTGAATCTGTATATATGTTTACTTTCAGGTTCTTGGCACGTATGCAGGCTTGGGTCAGAGCAACTAGCTCTGCTGCTTGAGCAGACAAGGTGTCAATACGGTGTGTTTCAATAACTTCGGTTTCAGTAGTCACTGCATACGCGGCTACTAGTTCTCCTGTACTAGTTCTCATACATGAACCATCCACATAAAGTGTCAGGTCGGGATCAGGTAATGCAATGTCTGTCAGGTCTTGTCTCGGCTTTGTCATAGTGTTAACAACTTCCACACAGTCATGTGTGGCAGGATTTGAAGTAACTGACGGTAATAGTGTAGCAGGATTTAAAATGTTGCAGCGTCTGATTTCTGTGTGTGGCTGGAACAGTGTCAGTTCATAACCTGTTAAACGTGCAATTGTCAAGTGCTGAGTCTGTGTTCGGTTTAAAAGAACTTCCACGGAGTGTGGAACTTGTACTGTCAGGGAGTGTCCTAATACTATGGAATCACTTTGTCTGATAGCTAGAGCTGTGGCTGCAACTGACTTGAGGCACGCAGGCAGAGCCTGGGCTACTGGATCTAATGTGCTCGAGAAATAAGCACAGGGCTTGTACTGTCCTGCTTGATCTTGTGTGAGAACAGATAATGCAGTACCATCACGTTCTGTGACAAAAAGTGTAAAAGGCTTACTATAGTTCGGTGTAGCTAGAACAGGTGCTTGGCATAAGGCTTTCTTTAATTCATTAAAAACAAGTGTATGTTCAGATGTCCAAGGGAGGACAGTCGATACGGCTGCCTCCTGTGTCGTTAACTGTATCAGTGGCTTGGCTAAAAATGCATACTGAGGAATCCATTGTCTGCAATAAGAAGTGAGGCCAATAAAGGCTCGTACCTCCTTCTGTGTCTTGGGCTGTGGAAGACTCGCTATCAACTGGATACGGTCTGGTGTCAACTGCCTACCCCACTTGGACAGTAAGTGGCCTAAGTAGATCACTTGCTGGACACAGAACTGAAGCTTCGAAGGGGACACCTTGTGCCCCTGCTCGGCCAGGAAATACAGGACTGTAAGTGACGCACGCTCGCAGTCACGTTCAGAACGGGCTGTGATCAGTAGATCATCGACATACTGGAGCAGGGCAGTGTCAGTTGGCATGTGAATATTGTCTAGTTGTCTCTTGAGTGCTTGACTGTAAATACTAGGACTTTCTGTGAAACCTTGAGGAGCTCGTGTGAATTTATAGCTCTTTCCATTTAAACAAAAAACGAAAAGGTACTGGCTGTCTGGATGAATGGGGACACTGAAAAATGCGTTCTTGAGGTCGATAACAGTGAAGAATGTAGCTTCAGAATCAATAGCTGTCAATAGGGATGAAATATCTGGGACTACTGGATACTGGGGTATGATACATTTGTTAAGTTCTCGAAGGTCAATCACTAATCGATATACTGGAGGAGCATTTGGATCAGTACGTTTCAAGACCGGAATGATAGGAGAATTACATACATTGGAGTCAGTTTCTTCAACCACTCCTTGAGCAATAAGCTCGTCAATAATTTTGGATAAGGCTGCTACAGCCTCAGGTGGCAATCTGTACTGTCTGATTCGTGGCAAAACTATACCTTGTTTGAGAGTCACACGATGGGGTGTGATGTGCATACATCCTACATCAGTTGGACCTTGCGCCCATAAATGCTGCGGGACATTCAGTAATCTTGGATCAAAATCACGTAATACATAGTGACCTTTAAAGTCACGCAAGAACAATCGGACTCCTTCTGGGGAGCAGCAAATTACTGCACCTAATTCTTTCAGTGTTTTAATGCCTAACAAATTTTCTGGACATGACTTCGTAAGTAACAAATCAGTAGTTCGGGACAATGGACCAACTTCTAGGGAAACTGGTTTCGAAATTTCAGTAACAATAGGCTTTCCTGAAAATCCAAGGGAAACATTTTTAGAGCCTGAGAGCGGAGCCCCTGGAACCTCGTCATGACTGATAGTAGTCCTACTTGCCCCTGTATCAATCAGAAACTTTCTGTCTTTCCCTAATACTTGACTGTGTATATAGGGACCCTCTTGATCTACAGGTATCTCGATGAGAGGCAAGCCTACCTCCCTCTCTAGGCTGTTTCATGAATACTGTTGATACTCTGGATACTCTGTCTGGGCATACTGGTACATCTGCTGTGTAACATGCTGTGTTGCAGCGATAGGCTGCGGTGCTGGAACTGTCTGTTGTGCATTCTGGGGTGACTGAGAAGTCTGTGAAACTTGTTCTTGTCTAGGCGGACGTGGTCTTTCTTTAGTTTTACCAGTGGCTATGTTGTGTTTCAGAACTGCACACTCGTTTATAAAATGACCTGGCTGTTTACAGTAATTGCATGTCCCTTTAACAGGAGCTGCAGGATGACTGGCTTGATTCGGACCCCTCTTCTGACTGTCTTGGGGAACAGATTGTGCAACTAATACTTTCATTTTCGTGTCCTTCATACGTCTCCTTTCGTGTTCTTGCTCTTCCCTGATTCTATTCTGGTGATCCTGGAGCATCTGGAGCATTTGTGACGGGGTATTAGCTTGCCAACTACTTTCGACTTTCAATACTCGATTTTTAACTTGTGGACTTGAATTCTCGACTAGTTTAGTAACAAAAAGATGAGGGTACGATTCACTACCTGTCTTCAAACCACTGTTGATAATAAAACATTTCTCAAATCTAGAATAAAAATCACTAGTGTCTTCATCCTGTTTCTGTTTACATGCTGAGATTGCATCCCAATCTTCCTTTTTCGTGGCTAGTAACCTTGGCAAAACTTGTATCAATAACTCGGGCAATTCTTTACATTTGTCCCCAAGACCGGTACCTGGTACTCGTATTTTATCTTCAGCTTCTAGAGCTGTCCAATCAATCTTTTTCTCTCCCACCTCCCATTCTTTTTCCTTGAGTCTCTCATATACCCCTGCGGGCAACAGGACCTTTAGCATTTTAATGATATCTGGATACGTGTATTCTCCCATACGGAGCATGTCTTTTAATTCTCGATGGAACCCTGCTGGGTCTTTGTCGTGACAGGGAATTAATTTCTTCATCTCTAAGAGTTCCATCTTTGTGATAGGGGTGTAAACAAATACTCGTTCTAGTTCACCACCCGCTGTCCTAACTGGGTGTACTTCTCGTAACGGATGCTGTCTATCTATGTAGAATGGTTTACTTTCTGGAGGTGAGACGTGAACAAAATGCGGATTCAGAAAAGTTCGATATTTGTGGCGCTGTTCTAGAATGACACTAATTAAATCAGTACCTAGACCTCTCCATCTATACTGGAGTAACTCGTTCAGAACATCATGTAACGGACCTGGATCAGAATGTTGTCCCTCATACAGTGTAATGAGGTGCTGGATCATATACATACCCACCAGTCGCTGCTCGGCTGGGGGCAGTTTCAGAAACATTTGTGCCACTATTTCGTCTGGAAAAGTGGTAGAATCAGTAGCCCATCGGACTGCTGATCGGGCTAGTTCTTGTTCATGCATGGTGCTAAGTTCACTATAACCGATTCGTGATTTCAGAATGTGATCGGTAGCTTGAAATACTTGCTCAAGAGAACCTTGTTCTGGTGCTGGAAGAGGAAAAACTTTCTTGTGTTCTAGACGTGAATGTCGGTCGGGAAGTCTAGTTTTACCTACATACGCTATTCTGGTAGGATTCTCGTCGTCTACCTCTTCGGTAGCAGAGTCGTCTTCTTTCTCGGACACTTGTGCTGCTTTGCGTTTCTCGTGTAACTTTATTATTTCCTTACGAATTTTCTTGTACATACTCTCTATACAACCTAGTGTCTTGTGTTTTCCCTCGGCTATATGATCACTCCACCTGGTCAGGACTTTCATTTCGGTCGGATCTTTAGTTGGATAATCTTGTTCCCTTATTAAACAATTAATTAGAAATTTTAATAGCATGAGCTGAGTCTCGGCTTTCCTTTGAGACATGGCTTCGCCAATAATTCCTGGATCATCTCCTGTACGGATGAAACGATATATTCTGTCTAGATCTTCTTTCATATTCGGTAGGGTGTCCAAATACTCGGTTACCCGTCTTACACGTAATGAATATATGACCATATCATTATCGCCTGGGACTGGATCATAACGGCATTCAGTGAGAGCTCGCTTGATATCTGCAACGGACTGGGGTCTGGGCATACGCTGTAACGCACGTTCATGTAACTCGAGAAATGACGGACGTTTGTGTTGCGGCGGGGTACAAGGAGGACTTCCCCCCCCCCCCCCCCCCCCCCCCCCCCGCGGCTCCTAAACTAGAATCGTCGACTGGTACTATTCGTGCTGGCAGAGTGACTGATGTAGCGGGTACTTGTACTATAGGCTGGACCGGGGGTACCGTAACAGGTGCTGTAACGGGTGCCCCGGTGGCTGGAGGGACAGGAATTACATTATTTACAGGAGCTGGCGGAACTGTATTTGCATATTCTGGGACTGTGTCGTCCAAATAGGACGAGAAAAAAATATCAGCTGCGGTCGGTTTGTGACGTAGCTTAATCGGAACTAATGGTGGCGGAAAGTTACCTGGTGCTTCCGGGGTTGCTTTTGGCAAGCCCTCGGCAAGAAGAGGATACATACCCTTAATAAGGGCATTTCTCTGTCTGTCTGACTGTTCGGCTTTAACTCGTTCACCTATTTCGATTAATTCCCTTTCTTGGGCTCTTTCTGAGGATTCCCTACTTAATTCTGATTTTCTGATTTCTTTTTCAGTTCTTTTATGAGATTCTTTGCGCCATAACTCGATGGCATCTTTCTGGGACTGTCTGGCTTTCTTTTTCCATAACACTTCTTCTACTCGCATGATGCACTCGGCATCCCACGTACCTGATACGGGCCATCTATATTTCTCTTCTAATTCCTTGGTGTACTCCACCCATAAGTCTAGATATAATATGGCACTTATGCCATGCTTATGATACATAAAATGACCTGGACTGTCCCTAGGCGGGACAGGAACTGCTTCTTCAAGCAGACCTTTTCTGGTTTTTAACTGACGTAACTTCGAGAACAGAGGCATTACTTAGGCTGGAGTCTGGACACAATACAATACACGATAAACACAATAATAACTGAAAAACGAATCATTCATACCACGACATTGAGAACACATGGAATAACATTTATAATAACAGTTCGGACAGAATACATGAATTTTTCCTCGAGAACAGAAAACTTACTAGAATGACTAGATGCACTGCTAAAACAGTACGAAACTTACCGGTCCCATAAAGAGACACGTCAGGACCCGCGTCCACCTAGGTGAACACTTCGTGTTGGATCTGTGTACCCAAACCCACGGACCAGAGACAAATTGATTGACCCTGTCTAGATACTACCCCAGCAAAGGTACTCACCGGGCAGCAAGAACGGAAGGCCTCGGACTGGACTGGACTGCTACGACGATGGACGAACTTCGGACTTCAGTTACAGGTGGGCCTCTGGATACCTCGGACCTTGGACTCTCGGCTTGGGCTCTGGTCGGGACTCGCCGCGTTCCTCACCGCCTCGTCTGGACGCTGGACCGCAACCTCCGTCTCCTCCGTGGGCCTGAGGGATACTTGAAGCAGAAATATCTGCACGTGCACGGTATGGTTCCGTCACGGCTGCAGAGGATCAGGGGGCCTGCGTGGCTTCTCCGGCGCGTGGGGAAAGGGCAAGTCCCTGTTCGGGCGCCATTATGTGGTAAATAAATAATTTATTACCGGATCTATTTTTCAGAATAATCAATAAACAGATAGCTCAATAAATAAGAGTCAAAATTCGAGGTAGCTGGAGTTTACAGGCTTTAATCAGGCATAAAGGACAGGAACAGGACAGCCTGTACGGGAATAGGATGGCAGCTGCCGGGGGCAGGATCTGGGAATCGGCGCTAACTTTTAATAACAGTGCACAATATATATAGTTAAACAAAATACATTACATTCAATACAGTAGGCATAGCAGTAGGCGTGGTTCGTAACAGTCGCGAAAGATAAGGGCAAAATGATGTAACAAGAAGGCGTGTACGGGGCGTATACATAGACATGTGATGCAAACGTAACAGAATATGTCATAAAAGGGGCGGAAACATGGAGGGGGCTACCTGAGCAGCTGGGACCTCTAACCTAGTGGTGCGCGCAAACGGGCAATGACGTGTTACCAGGGAGAACTGGGGGCTATGACTTCTGCGCTAGAAGAGGAGACTAAAGTCTGGAGTGTCAGAGCAACATGTACCCAGGCATATCTAGTATCTAGTGTTTGGAGTACATGTTGATAGACTCCAAAAGTTATCAGGGCAAAGGCTAACAGACATTAAGACTGGTGCATGCATAATTCTATATGTAGTGCGTGTGTGAGGAATATTCTATGAATATTAATACAGTATTTCTCTTACATGGAGACATAAAGGCTAGACCATGACGGAAACTATTGATGCGATTCAGTAGCTTAGGAATGCAGAGAAGGAGGGCTGGACTGATAACTAGAAGCATAACATACTCTTGGCAGACTGGGAGGCAGAGCCAGGCCGGGCCGGGCACTGTGAGGCAAGAAAGTAAGCTAAGGGTCAGGGATGCAGGTGGGGGCTGTATCGCTCCTCGGAGAGGGTTCAGGAGACAGGAGCTGAATCTGAGTCCGGGCCCTTTTGAGGCCTAGAAACGGGGACAATTCCATGAATTAACGTGCACACTGCAAAACGTGGCAACGTAGGTTTACATAGGCCTAATATTCGTTGTATCCACGAAGATTGGAAACTGGCATACTAGAGATGGACACAACTATAATTGCGTCTTTAATCGATCAGAAGGGAATACATGCATATCGATCATGCACATATAACATAAGATGGGGAACACATAGGCACATACAACATGGCAAAATTTACTTTTCCACAGCTGAAAGATCTCTCCATACGTTGGATGTCAAAAGAGCTCTTCTCTACTATATTGATAGGATGAAGCCATTTCGTAAGACAACACAAATGTTTGTGTCTTTTTCTCCTCCACATAAAGGTAATCCCATTTCAAAAACTGGGATTGCAAGGTGGATCGTCAAGTGCATTCAAATTTGTTTCCAAAAAGCAAAACAAACTCTATCCATTCCCCCTAGGGCTCATTCCACCCGTAAACTAGGGGCATCTATGGCATTTTTAGGAAATATTCCCTTAGATGACATCTGCAAAGCAGCTACATGGTCTACACCGCACACATTCACAAAGCACTACTGTGTAGATGTGCAAGCAAAACAACAAGCTAGTGTGGGCCAGGCTGTACTCAAAACACTATTTCAAACTACTGCAACAGATACTGGTGGTCGCCGCTAAGGGAGAGAACTGCTATGCAATAAGTGCACTAGTGTGTAAACTGCAGCCCATATGCCTCGAACGGAAAATGCTACTTACCAGTATGCATCTGTTCTTGGCATGTAGGGCTGCAGAGTTGCACACGCCCACCCGCCTCCCTGGCTACTTTTATCTGTTTCAGTAAAATCTTCATTAGATTCACTATACATGCACATCTTTTTCTGTTCTCATACAACTCCATCATTTTCCCAATGGCGAAATACAATCTGAAGATGTAGTCGATGCCCATGCGCACTATGCTCCAAAGGAGGAATTATCTACCAAACACAGACTCTTCCAAGACAACAACAAAGTGTAATCATCCGAGCCCACCACCAGATGATGATCTATGCACTAGTGTGTGACTCTGCAGCCCTACATGCCAAGAACAAATTCATACTGGTAAGTAGCATTTTCCTATCTACTTTAGCCTTGGTAAAGCCTATGGGGATCCACAAGACTCTGTGCACACTATACCTTACTTTGGTATAGTACATACATAGCCAGCTTCCTACAGTCTATACCAAACACTTTCACCCAGTATTATTGTGTGGATGTTTTAGCACGCGAACAAGCCAATGTAGGGCAGGCAGTGCTATGTACTTTTTCAAACAACTGCAACACCCACAGGTTAGCCATCGCTTTTGGAGAGGGACTGCTTTACAATTTATGCAGAGCATGTGTATCTACAGCCACACATGCCTCAAAAAGAATGTTACTTAACCTGTAAGCATCTGTTTGTGGCCAGGAGTGCTGTAGATACGCTCACCCCCTTCCTGGACACCTGTGGCCGTTACAGTTATTTTACACTATTTCATTTGCATGAACATCTCTTTGCTGATACTCACTATCTGAAAGAGACACGTTAGTGATAGATTCCTTACCTTAGAATATCCCCAGGCGTCAGACTGGATCTGGACATTTTTCGTAGCAATACCCCTGCGCGTCGGTAGGCGTCGTCCGCGTCCGTCGTCTGCGTCGTTAGCGCCGGAATGACGTCGTCGGAGTACTTAGACGCCGCCCATGCGCGCTGACGTCAGTTCTTCTTTTTTCCGCGCCAGCTAGCGCAGATCCGGAGAAGCTCTACCCCTAGTCATTTTTTGACTAAACTTTTTGATATTTTTTGATCATTTATTTCTTGAGTCTTCGACTCTATCGGTGCCGGTAGGGATGCCCGGGTTCAAGCCCTGTTCGAAGTGCGACCGACTGATGTCGGTCACGGACCCCCATCGCCGGTGCCTGAAGTGCTTAGGCCTCGACCACCACAACCGCACCTGCTCCGACTGCCGGGCCCTGACGTCGAAGGCTAGGCGGGAGTGGTCCCGCAAGCGGCTCGAGCTCTGCCAGTCGGCCCGCGCCATTCCAGGTCCCGGTCCCACGTTGGGATGGAGTTGATGCCCAGGATCACCAAGAGGAGGAGTCACTATGTCTCATGACTAGAAAGACCTCTTAGAAGAAAAACAACTTGCACACATCTGAACACCACATTAGATGATGGAAGTATGCAGAGCATGTGAAACTACAGCACTACATGCCACAAACAGATGCTTACGGGGTAAGGAACCTATTCCTTAGAATTCCTGTTATTAAAGCATTTGGAATAAGCCTTAAAAGAGTTATTCCACTTAGGATGCCCCCATGCTCCACTTTGGCTCTTAATCATTGTCCTCACCAAGTTCATGGGTCCTCCTTTTGATCCCCTTCACTCTTGCCCACTACAATTCCTGTCTAGGAAGGTGGCCTTCCTTGTGGCCATCACTTCCTTAAGAGTCAGTGAAATACATGCTCTTGACCTAGAGGAACCATTTTTCCAGATACATCAAGATAAAGTGGTCCTTCGAAACAATCCAAAATGTTTTCCTTAGGTAGTTTCCATCTTCCACCTTAATCATACAATTGAACTACTGGTCTTCTTTCTGCAACCAGAATCTGTTGCACAACACGCTCTTCATACTCTCGATGTCAAAGGAGCACTTGTGTACTACATTGAGAGAACAAAACCATTTAGTAAGACCCAACAACTGTGTCATACTCCTTGCCTCATAAGGGATGTGCTCTTTCCAGAGCAGGATTTGCACGTTGGTTATTCAAATGCATACAGACTTGTTATGCCAACCTCATTCCACTCGTAAGAAAGGGGCTTCCATGAGGCTTTCTTGTGGAACATACCTTTAGCTGACATCTGTAAACCAGCTACCTGGTCCACCCCACATACTGTCGCTAAACATTACTGTGTGGACTTTATGGACAGACAGCAAGCTAGAGTTGAGCAGGCTCCCCTACGTACACTTTACCAGTCCCATTCAACATCCGCTGGCTAAGCCACTGCTTTTAGGAAGACTACTTTACAGTCGATGCACAGCATGTGTATCTACAGCTACACATGCCACAAACTGAAAACATTATGTTCGAGGCATATGAGCTGCAGATTGTACACTTAGCAATAGATCACCACCTGGTGTTGGGCTCCGATGATTGCAGGTTGTTGTCTTCTTGGAAGAAGTCTTTGTAGTCACGAGATAGGTGACTCCTCCCTTGGACAATACTGCGCATGGTCATCGACTCCATCCTCAGATTGTTTTTCGCCATGATGGGAAATGATGGAGTTAGTAGAAGTAAAGAGAAAGGATGTCCATGCGTGTGCATCTAACTAAGATGAGTACTGGAACGGATACAAGTCCCAGGGAGGCGGGAGGGCGTGTACAACTCTGCAGCTCTACATGCCACGAACAGATGCATACTAGTAAGTAGCATATTCCGTTCGAGGCATATGAGCTGCAGATTGTACACTTAGCAACGATTGTGCAGCAGTGTCTCCCCTAGAGATGGTCGCTTGTATCCGTTGCAGCATACTGAAATAGTGTATCTGAAAGAAACAGGTTAGTATTAGATTCCTTACCTTAGAATATCCCCAGGCGTCAGTCTGGATCCGGAAACTTTTGCGTAGCAGTACCCCTGCGCGTCGGTAGGCGTCGTCTGCAGGCGTCCCCTGCGGCTCCGCGTCCGTAGTCGGCGTCGTGCGCCGTGATGACGTCGCTGGAGTATATAGACGCCGCCTCCGCGCGCTGACGTCAGTTCTTCTTTTTTCCGCGCCAGTTAGCGCAGATCCGAGAAGTGCAGTACTCCGGTCTTTTTGACCAAAGTTTTTGTGAATCTTTGATTCTTGTTACGGTGCCGGTAGGATGCCTGGTTTTAAGAACTGTGACGGCTGTGACCGCACGATGTCGGTCACGGATCATCACCGACTCTGCCTTCGGTGTCTAGGCCCCGACCACGCCGTGGACGACTGTGTCGATTGCCGGGCCCTGACGAGTAAAGCTAGGCGGGAGCGGTCCCGCAAGCTACTCGAGCTGAGGGTGTCGGCCCCACGTCGAGAGCGATCCCGGTCCGGCCGGAGGTCGAGGGAGCGGTCGAGGGAGCGGTCGCGGAGCCATCACGAGCGCTCCGGAAGTCGTCACCATTCCTCTGGTTCCTCAGGTAGGAAACACAAGAAGTCGGGGCGTCGTCATCGTACCCCCGACTCCCCCCGACGCTCGCGCGATGCGGCTGGGGGTTCGGGTGGCCCCACCCCCGCGGCTCCGCGTGAGTCGCCGGCGCGGCCTGCTCCATACCCTTCGGTCCCTGGGCAAGGCGCGTCGTGTGAGGAGATAGAGGAGTTCCTCATGGCCATGAGGGCACTGTCTCCCCCGACGGGGCCTACGGCGCCTTCGGGCCCTGTGCTCCCGTCCGGGGGTCCTAGCGGTTCGGGTGCTCCTGCCTCGACGCCGTCGGGTGCTCCGACGCCGCCGACGGCTCCGACCCCGGCGCCGCAGGGACCCTCAGGGTCGACGCCGACTGGTCTACCGGCCTCTCCGGCGCCGATTCCATCGGGGTTGCCCCCGACGCCGCCCTCGCGCGGCGCTGGTGCTCCGGCGCCGGCTCCGGGCGGCGCCGTCCCCATAACCTCTCCGACTCCGGACGCGGAGTCGGACCGGCGTCGTCCGACGCCGAGTCCGACGCCGATGGGGCCTGTCTACATTGTTGACTCCGAATATGGGGAAGATGTAGATTACGGAGAGGGTTGGGAGGGGTCTGAGGACCCTCTGTCACGCGAGTGTCAGTACAATGTGGACTGGACAGGTGATTTGGGTGACGCCAGTGGTCTGGATGACTCTCCTAACCCTGGCTTTGTCTCGCCTCCTACTGTGGCTTCGGAGGCTGGGGCTGCTTATTCAGTGGTGTTGATGAGGGCTGCCAAGGCCTTACACCTTGAGCTCCCCGTCGCGGTCGTGAGGCCTAATATCCTCACTGAGGTCTTCAAACCGCAGTCATGCCCACAGGAGCCACTGCTGCCGTTCAACGAAGCCTTGACAGACGTTCTTCTGGGCACGTGGTCCAGGCCCGCTTCAGGTTCACCTGTTGATAGGAACGTGGCCAGACGCCACCGTCCGTGTCCGGACGACCCCAAGTTCCTGTCCACCCATCCCACCCCTGAGAGTCTGGTGATCCAGGCCTCGACTTCCCAGACCGCATTCCCGTCGGCCCCGCCCGACCGGGAATCCAAGAGGTACGACCAGTATGGAAAAAAGGTCTTCTCGTCCCTGAGTTTGGGACTGCGGTCTTGCAACACCGCTTGCCTCTTGGGCCGCTACACCCACTCTCTGTGGGATACGGTCGCGGAGTTGCTGCCAGAATGCCCGCAGGAGGTGCGGGCAAAGCTCGGCAAGGCTATGATTGAAGGCCGAGATGCAGCAAGATACTCCATCAGGTGTGGTCTTGATACGACCGACTCGCTGGGCAGGGCGATGTCCACGACGGTGGCGATTCGTCGCCACGCCTGGCTGAGATCCGCCAACTTTTCGGCAGATGTCCAAAATACATTGATGGACATGCCGTTCGATGGCAGTCGCCTGTTTGGCGACAAGGCGGACCACGCGCTGGAGCGCTTAAAGGACTCCAGGGTCACGGCCAAGTCCTTGGGTCTCTCGACCCAGCGCCAGCAAACGGGTTCGTTTCGCTCCTTTCGTGGCCAAGGAAGGGGCGGTCCCACACGTGCTGCCAGCCACGCGCCGCAGAACACTTCTCAACGCGGTGGCAACCATGGAGGCTGCCGTGGAGGCGGTCGGGGACAACGGCGAGGTCAGACCACACCTCCCCCCGCAGCATCGGCCTCTAAATCCTCCTAGTCCATGCTTTGAGGCCCATGTGACGCCAGTGGGTGGCAGGGTTCGCCATCACCACTCCCGCTGGCGCACTATCACATCGGAAAGGTGGGTGCTGCAGCTCGTCCGAAGGGGCTACTCCCTCCCTCTCGAGACCACTCCTCCAGCCATGCCACCACAGAACCACCGTGTGTCGGGGGACCACTTGGCACTTCTGCAGGAGGAAGTTACGGCCCTCTTGGCCAAGGGGGCCATCGAGCGCGTTCCTGGGCCAGAAGCAGGGTGTGGTTGTTATTCCCACTACTTTCTGGTGCCCAAGAAGGACAATGGAGGCCTCCGTCCTATCTTGGATCTACGGAACGTCAACGGCTTCCTCCGGAAGGAGAAGTTCAAGATGTTGACTTTGGCACAGGTCTTGGCTGCTCTAGACCCGCAAGACTGGATAGTAGCGTTGGACTTGCAGGATGCGTATTTTCACATCCCCGTCCTGCCGGCCCACCGGCGTTACCTACAGTTCACGGTAGGCCACGAGCACTTTCAGTTTATCGTGCTCCCCTTCGGCCTTACCAGCGCCCCACGGGTGTTCACGAAGGTGATGGCGGTGGTCGCAGCTCATCTGCGCAGGTTAGGGGTTTGTCTTCCCCTACCTCGACGACTGGTTGTTGAAGGCGGGCTCGCCCCAGACAGTCGTCCACCACCTTCAGATGACGGCAGACCTCCTGCACGAGCTGGGGTTTTCCATCAATGTGCCGAAATCACACCTGTGTCCCTCTCAAAAGCTCCTTTTCATCGGAGCGGTTCTCGACTCGGCGCAGTTTCGGGTTTATCCTCCGGAACGGCGAGTCCGGGATATACAGGCCTTGATTCCCATCTTTCAGCCGCTATCCCGGGTTTCGGTCAGGTTGACGCTGCGGCTGCTGGGGCTGATGGCTTCCTGCATCCTTCTGGTGCATCACGCCCGGTGGCGGATGCGGGCTCTGCAGTGGGACCTGAAGTTTCAGTGGGCCCAGCATCAGGGCAACTTGTCCGACCATGTCTTGATCTCGGAGGGCACTGCGAGACAACTGCAGTGGTGGCTTACGGACCGCGATTGGGTCAGAGGCAGATCCCTCTCCCTTCCCCAACCGGAGCACATAGTTGTGACGGACGCGTCCCTCCAGGGCTGGGGAGGCCACTTGGGAGAGGCGGAGATCAGAGGCATCTGGTCTCCGGCGGAGTCCCGGCTCCATATCAACATGTTGGAGCTGCGGGCGATTCGCCTAGCACTGAAGGCATTCCTCCCCTTTGTCAACGGGAGTGTAGTGCAGGTGTTCACGGACAACACCACCGCCATGTGGTACTGCAACAAGCAGGGCGGAGTGGGGTCGTGGACCCTTTGCCAGGATGCTCTGCGTCTCTGGCAATGGCTCGAACGTCAGAGCGTGACTCTGACGGTTCAACACCTGGCAGGTTCTCTGAACGCCAGGGCGGACGAACTCAGCCGTCGGTGCTCGGTGGATCACGAATGGCGTCTGAACTCAGACGTGGCGAAAGGCCTCTTTCTGCAATGGGGAGAGCCTTGGTTAGATCTATTCGCCACAGAAGAGAACGCGCAATGTCATCAGTTCTGCGCGTTGGAGTTTCCAAGACGGCACTCGCACGGCGACGCCTTTCCGTCTATACCACTTCTGCCCAGAGTGCTGAAGAAGATCAGGCGCGACCGGGCCCAAGTTATCCTTGTGGCTCCGGACTGGGCTCGAAGGTACTGGTATCCCGAGCTACTCAGCATGTCAGTCGGTCCCTTGATCCGCCTGCCCCTTCGGGAGGACCTTCTGTCGCAGCAACAGGGGACGGTCCTCCACCCGAACCTGTCCAGTCTCCACCTCCATGCGTGGAGATTGAGCGGCGACAGTTGAGGCCATTTGACTTGCCTCCTGAAGTTTGTGATGTGATTCTGGCAGCCAGGCGTCCCTCCACAAAGTCGGTATACGCCTGCCGGTGGAACAGATTTGTGGCATGGTGCACAGCAAAGGCTGTGGACCCTCTCTCTGCCCCTCTCTCCGAGGTTCTCCTCTTTCTTCTCTCTCTTGCCCAGCAGGGCTCTGCTCTGGGCACTATCAAGGGCTACCTTTCTGCCCTTTCGGCCTTTCTGAGGCTGCCTGATCAACCTTCTTTGTTCAAGTCCCCTATTGTAACGAGATTCTTGAAGGGCATCACGCACATGTATCCACCTGTTCCGTTCGTGATGCCTCAGTGGGACTTGAACCTGGTTCTGACTTTCTTGATGTGCGCTCCCTTTGAGCCACTTCATTCCTGTCCTCTCCGTCTCCTGACTTTAAAGACGGCCATCCTGGTTGCCATCACCTCTGCCAGGAGAGTGAGTGAGCTCCAGGCTCTTTCTGTCAAACCTCCTTTCATGTCCATTCATCCAGACAAGGTGGTTCTGAGAACTAGACCTTCTTTCCTGCCCAAGGTAGTTTCTGCTTTTCACATCGGGCAGTCCATCACCTTACCTTCCTTCTTCCCGCCTCCGCATCCCTCAAAGGATGAAGAGCGGCTCCATCGTCTGGACCCAAAACGTGCGCTTTCATTTTATATGGATCGCACACGCCAGTTCCGGGTGGATGACCAACTGTTTGTTGGCTACGTGGGTGCGAAGAAGGGAAGGGCGGTACATAAACAAACCATCTCTCGGTGGGTCGTCCTGTGCATCAAAGCGTGCTACTCTTTGGCTCGGAAGGAGCCTCCTGTGGGGCTGAGAGCCCATTCCACTCGGGCCACGGCGGCTACTACTGCCCTGGGCCGGGGAGTCCCCTTGCAGGACATTTGTCAGGCGGCTACGTGGGCCTCGCTGCACACGTTTGCGAGGCACTACTGCTTGGACAGTCAAGTCCGGAGGGATGGCTTTTTTGGCCGTTCTGTCCTCCAGGACTTTCTGGTGTAAGCTGTATTGGTTCGCAGACCCACCACCGGGGTTGGTATTGCTGGGGTATCTATTCTAAGGGATTCCTTACCGCCCCGCCCATCCTCCCCGTTCTGCGAACTGATACATAGGGTTAAGGTCATCCCCTTCAGGGCCCTAGTTTCGCATGGCACCAGTGTTGGTTCTTACATGGCTCTGCGTGTTCTGGCGCGGAAAAGCTGTGTGCAAAGAACTGACGTCAGCTCGCGGAGGCGGCTCTATATATATACTCCAGCGACGTCATCACGACGCCGACGACGGACGCGGAGCCGCAGGGGACGCCTGCAGACGACGCCTACCGACGCGCAGGGGTACTGCTACGCAAAAGTTTCCGGATCCAGACTGACGCCTGGGGATATTCTACGGTAAGGAATCTAATACTAACTACTGTTTCTTACAGATATATCGTTACCGAAGGTAAGTAACTTGTTCTTTAAGGACAGCTTGGCATACTGCAGCTTGCTGCTTGCCTTGCACATCAACACAATAGTTTTTAGTGAAGGTGTGTATGGTAGACCATGTTGCTGCCTTGCATATGTCCTCTAGTGGTATGTTTCCTAAGAAAGCCATAGAGGCCCCTAGTTTGAGAGTGGAGTGTGCTCTTGGAGGAACTGTTAGTGTACGTTAAGCATTTTGATAGCATATTTGAATACACTTTGCAATCCATCTTGCAATTCCTCCTTTAGAGATGGGAGTGCCTTTGTGTGGGGGAGAGAAAGATACAAATAGTTGTTTTTTCTTTCTGAAGGATTTAGTCCTGTCTGTGTAGTATAAAAGAGCTCTTCTAACATCTAAGGTGTGTAAAGCCCTTTCTGCAACAGAGTCTGGTTTTTGAAAAAACACTGGTAACTCTACTGATTAGTTAAGGTGAAAAGGAGTAATCACTTTTGGCAGGAATTTAGGATTGGGTCTAAGAACCACTTTGTTAGGGTGTATTTGAAAAAATGGTTCTTCTATTGTGAATGCTTGTATTTCACGAACTCTTCTGAGAGAGGTGATGGCAACGAGGAAGGCAGTTTTCCATGTTAGGAATTGCAGTTCACACTTGTATAAAGGCTCAAAAGGGGGACCCATAAGTCTTGTAAGGACCACGTTTTGGTTCCATACTGGTGCAGGTGGTAACCTAGGTGGGAATATTCGTTTTAATCCTTCCATAAATGCTTTTATTGCAGGTACTCTAAAGAGAGATAGATGCTGTCTATTTTGTAAATAGGCTCCAATTGCTGCTAGATGCAGGTGTATGGAAGAATAAGCCAAATTGTACCTGTAGAAGGTAGCAAATAATATTTTGGATGGAAACATCCAGTGGATCAATGTCATTGTTGTTACAGTATATTGCACGTGACTTCAGCGAGGTCACGTAAGACCCGCCCCGGCGAGCCCGCGTCAGTTTTTTCCTTTTCCGCGTGCAACGCGGATCCGGTCCTTGCTAAGGGCCTGTTTCGGGCCCTTTTTCTCAATTCTTTTGGTGGAACAGTGTGCAAATCCCTTCGGGCTTCAAAACTTGTATGTTTTGTGAGCGTCTTATGTCGGCGACGGACCCGCACCTCATTTGCATGTGGTGTCTGGGGGAGGATCACTGCACCACCGACTGCGAGGCCTGTCAGCAGTTGAAGCCAAAGTCGTAGCAGGAGCGCCGCTTGAATCTTCTCTCGGCGCGTCTTTCCAGGTCAACGTCCTCCCCTCGGTCTGCTTCGGCGGACGGCTCCAGGTTCGGCCGAGGTAGTCGTCCACACCCTTCTCCGATGTCACATGAGCGTCGCTTCCCGTTGGGCAAGTGTCGCAGTTTGTTCCCGGGGGCTGGGGTCCGGCCTTCCGGGGACCGGGACTCTCCGCTGGTGATGCGGCTGAACGTGTCATCCTGTCAACCGTTTCCCGGTGTTGTGGCGTCGAGAGTCCAAATGGAGACATACGCGCCAGCCTAGGCACACCAACACAAATGTAGGCTGGGTTGATAAGTTACCCCCTGGTGTTTTTTGTGTTTGGGACCACCCCTTTGTTGTATACTCCACCCCAAATTGAGAGGAGGCACATATGTAAATTGGTGTATATATTCTCTTTTTTTCAAGGGTACAGAGAAGTGTGTTTGGTATTGTACAGTGTTTTGTGTATTTGTACATATTGTAGATGTGATGTGTTGTATATAGATTGTATCATTTTGTGATATTGTGCCTCTCTGGCTGTTTGCTCATATATGTGTATATGAATTTATATATACCTATGCTGCGTATAATTCGCGTATCACAAGATAATTGACTGTTTCTTGTTTGAAAATTAAAAGTAGATTGATCCCTTCAGTACCTTTTTGTTGATACTTTTTTATCCTTGGATGTCTCCTGCTCAGGTACGGGAGGGTAAGGTGGGCAGAACCCCTAACCATTTTTTCTAATCCGGCGCCGATTGGTTCGGATCCAGGTTTGGAGGACGTGGTGCTGTTGGGGTGCGGCTCCTCTGGGGCACCTCCTTCAGGCCGCGGCGTCTCTGCCTCACCGCAAACTCCTACGGGATTCCCTGTGGTGTCGCGGCAGGTCACCGGGGCTCGGGTCGCATTCCCGAGCCCCAATTGGCCCTTTGACAAGGTGGTCTTGTCTAAGGCCGAGGTGACGCGGCTACGGCGCCGCCAGCTGCTGGACCGGGGTCGTTGCGCCCTCCTTGTCCCGCTCTGGGTCGTGGCCGGGTGTGGACCCCTCTCCGGGCCCTTCTCGTTCCTCCCCACAGGCCGCTGCCTCGGAGGGCGAGTCGGAGGTTGGCTAACTCAATGGGAGTCTGGTCGGTGCCGGTCCGGCGCCGCCCCGGGACTGGTTCGACTCCAGCTCTGGTCTCGGCTCTGTTTTCCGATGCACTGTGACTTGGAGGAACCTTGTCCGGCGACGCCGGCTTAGGCCGAAAACCTGCCTCGGGCTGCGGACTCTATTGCTCCGCGCAGGGGTCGTAGCGCGGATTCGTCTTCGGACGCTCCTTCTTCTCCGGAGGCAGGCTGTATATTGGTGTCCTCCTCCCCGGAGACTGGTCGCCGTGTGGTGTCTTTTTCACCAGCGTCGAAGGGCGGCTCCCCGCCCTCCCTGAGGCAGAGATGTTCGTCAGAAGAGCAGCACTCTCTCATTCTTCAGCTTCTCCTGGCTTTCAGGTCTGGCCCTTGCCCATTCCGCTTGGCCTCGGGGACATCCGCCTTCGTTTGCAGCCATCGCCCGCGGAGGAGCTGCTTTCCCCTCTGCCGTGCCCTACGGAGGCGGGTGCGGCCTTCGCTCATGTAGTGTCCACTGCTGTGGGCATCCTGCGTATGGGTGACCCAGTGGCTCACTTCCCGGCGGACCATCTATTTGAGGTCCTCCACCAGGGCTCTGGTGGGAGGGAGATCTTGCTTCCCTTTGAGGGGTCCCTCCTTTCTTCCTTGACGGGCGATTGGAGGCATCCTGCCTCAGGGGACCCGGTGCCTCAACATCTTCTGCATTGGCATCTCCCGGCGCCACGTACGTGCGCTTCCCCCGGGGTTCCTGATCCACTTTCAGAGCAGGCCCACTGGCATAGGGGGTGTTGTGGCTATATTATATCGAGACCAATTTGTCTGTAGGGCGAAGGATAGCAGCATTTCTGACTGTGAAAGCTGCCACTTCTCCCTACTAGTGTCTCCCACCATATCCTTTGTGGGCCTGCTCGTGTTTCGCCCCCCGGGTGGCTCTAGCCACTTTGTGAGTTCTCTGGTGGAAACAGTGACTGTCCTGGCCTCGTCTGCTCCCAATTTTACCATACTGGGAGACCTTAATTTGCATTTTAATGATCCCCATGATAAAGTAGCGGTGGATCTCCAGCTCGATCTTAGATCTTTCGAGCTGGGTTTAGTTAATACGGGTGCCACGCAAAATAAAGGCCATCTCCTTGACACTGTCTTTTCCAACATCTTTTCATTTGAACCCAGCCCCTCCCTCCCTCTCCCTTGGTCCGACCACTTTTTTGTCCCCTTCACTTGGCAAGTCGGGACCGAAACGCCGCAAATCCCCAGTGTACATATTTTAGAGAGGGCTTGGTCCAAGCTCTCTGTTGAAAACTGGACACATAAGCAAAAACTTCAGGAATTGGCTTGCTAGCTCACTTGATCTAGTTCCGCCTAAGAAAAGAATGGAGAAAAAGAAGGGGCGAGTATATTCTGCCTCCTGGTATACGCCCGAGCTTAGGATCCTAAGGAAAGGCTGTAAAAAGCTTGAGCGTCTCTGGAGGAAAGACTGGGACAGGTCTAACAAAGATGCATATCGTGCAGCTATTAGAGCTTACAAAGCCGCTCTTCAGAATGCTAAGACTGTATTCTTTGACGAAAGGATTAGAAGTTCCTCTAATTCCACCAGAGAAACCTTTCAGATTGTCAAAGAATTACTGAAAGTGCCTGATCCTCCCTTGGCTCCAGATATTTCAGGAGCTAAATGTAATGAGTTGGCAAATTATTTTGATCCTAAAATCCCAAACATTTTAATTACTTTGCCTCAGTCTGACTGCGCAGCAGTTGTCTGTAGCCGGCCCGTAGTTTTTGGCCCTCAGGTTGTAGCGTTTGACCCAGTCTCAGTGGAAGAATTCCTAAAAGTTTTGGCCACTATGAAAAGTGGCTCTCCTAACGATCCGGTTCCTATGCGGATCCTGAAACGGATTGCTACCACCATTGCTACTCCGGCAACTGAGCTAATCAATGCTTCTCTTGCTCAAGGCATTGTCCCGCTCAGTTGGAAGGGGGCCATTGTAAAGGCCCTTTTAAAAAAAAACGCAGCTCGACCCGTTGGAAATGGCCAATTTTCGGACGATCTCACTACTTCCAGGACTTGGTAAGATCACAGAAAAAATGGTGAATTATCAACTTTCCCATTTTTTGGAATCTAATGAGCTACTGCAGAGTTCTCAAACAGGTTTCAGGCCAGGCCAGGGCACTGACACTGCCCTCCTCTCTGTCATCGAGGAGGCGAGGTGCATCTTGGATTCGGGAGGATCGGTGGCAGTGATCCTCCTGGATCTAAGTGCAGCCTTCGATACGGTTAATCACCGTGTCTTAATTCAGCGCCTATCCGAGGTTGGTGTTGCAGGGTCTGCCTTGGCCTGGCTAACATCGTTCCTGGCTAATCGCACCTTCCAAGTTTGGGAAGGCAACTCACGATCTGCCTTAATCCCCCTCCAGTGTGGTGTACCTCAGGGCTCGTCCCCGAGACCCACATTGTTCAATGTGTATATGTCCCCCCTGGAGGATGTGGTGGCCCCGTTTGGGATTAAAATAGTGAGTTATGCAGACGACACTCAACTTGTCGTCTCACTTTCCCAAGTGAACCAATGTTCTGATAGTCTTCACTCTTGCCTGTCGAAAATACATGCCTGGATGAGTGAGTCTTCCCTCAAATTAAACGGGTCTAAAACAGAAATTATGCTGCTAGGGCATAAGGTGACTTCTATACCTGCCGCCATCTGGCCTGCCTGTCTGCGAGAACTTCCCCGCCCTAAAAACGAAATCAAAAGTTTAGGTGTTTGGTTGGAACAGGATCTCTCGTTCAAAACCCAAGCAAAAAAAAACGGCGGGAGTCTGTTTTGGCTTACTCCGTTCAGCCCGTAAAGTCCTTACTCTCCTCCCTCCGCTTTCAAGGAAGCTGTTAATCCAAGGATTTATTTTGTCCAGATTGGATTACAGCAATGCCCTCTTCCTGGGTGCCCCTGAAGCCACAATTAACAAACTGCAACAGATCCAGAATGCCGCAGCCAGATTGCTTACCGGCACCTTGGTCAGGGCTTCAGCTAAACCGGCACTCAAATCGCTCCACTGGCTCCCTATCCGTGATAGGATAAAGTTTAAATCCTTGTGCATTGCCCACAAACTTTTACAAGGTAAGGGACCTTCTATTTTGAATAGTTTAGTCCTGCCTTACAAGGCCAATAGGTCCCTGCGCTCCAATCATGAGTGTCTGGCCAGAATTCCGAGAGTAAAGAAGGCACGCACAGGAGGCCGCCGATTCTCTGTGAACGCAGCTACTCTGTGGAATGCTCTTCCTCGGAAGCTGCGGGCCGAACCTTGTCATGTGCGGTTTCGGAAGCTTTTGAAAACTTTCCTTTTCCCCCAGTGATCCGTGCCTCCTATTCCCTCGTGTGAGTGTGGCTCTTCTTTAGCGCTGGGATGCCTCCGGGTAACCATGCGCTCTATAAATCTGATTACATTACATTATATTACATTACACGTGATCCTGCGTGCCTTTCCCTCCACCCCTCTGCCTCCAGTTCTCTTTAACGAACTGCTTTTCCCTCCCTTCCACCGCTGTTGACACCGCCATCCCGTGAGGCTCGCTGGCTAGACTCTTGGGGGCGCAACATGTTCGCCTCAACCAGCGCTGCCCTGTGGGCCCTGAACACCTTGTGTGTGCTAGCTCGGGCCTCCTCCTGTTTATGGGACTCGGCTGAGTCTCTGGGATCCGCAGCATCCCAGGAGGGTAGTCAGGTGGACTTACGGCATCATGCGTTGGATGGCTGGGAGCTAGCAGCGTTTATTCTCCGCTCTGCTCTAGACATCTCAGAGGTGCTGGGCCGGGCCATGGCTTCCTCTGTCGCTCTCCGTCGCCATGCTTGGCTTCGGGATAGAGTATTTCCTGAGAATATTCGGGAGCCACTCATTGATCTTCCGTTTGATGGCAGCTTGTTGTTCCATTCCACGGCCAACTCCGCCATCCAGAGGCTCTTGGCAGGGCCCCGTCGTCCTCCTCCTTCGCCTCCGCCTTACTCTCCTCTTCCTCCTCCGTCCCCTCCTCAGTTGGGTTGATTCTGGGCCTTCTTCGGCCACTTGTTCTGGCTGCGGAGTGCGTTTCTGACCATTGCGTCCTGCTTTGGGACTTTGGCATTGTTGGCTGCTGCATGTCCCTTTTGTTGATTGTGTGTTTGGAATTGTTGTGCTGACTTGGCCCTGAGATTAGGTCTTCTGCTTGCTTGGGCTGCTTGTCAAGCCTTTCGCGGGGGTGTTTTGTTCCCTGTGGCTCTTTTGTTTTTCCTCTGTTGTGGACGTTCTTCCAAAGAGGGCGCCCATATTTTGGGACTTATCGTACCCTAGGTGGGGTAGTGATAGCTGTCATATGGCTTGCTCTCTGCTGGAGGGTTCTGGTCACCTTCGGGTGCCTGTTCTCCATGGCGGTTGTGCAGGTTGCTTTGCTCCTTGAGGTCGTATGCGCGGCCACTCTTAGAGGTGTGCCCGGAAATCTCCTCCTCTCCCTGCTCCTTACCCTGAGGCCTCGGGTTCTTCTTCTTAAGTCTGGCGGTTGTTGACTGCCAGCGCTGTTCTGGCCGGCAGGTTGTTCTCCGCCTTCTTTCCCTCGCTTCCTTGGTCCTTCTAGGCTTCTTCTTCTTCCTCCCTTCCCGTCTTGGCATGGGGCAGAAGCTGTGTTGCCTTGTGGGGCAGTGGGGTGCTTCAGCCTCTCTGACCTTGCCCTTGGTTCCTCTTCAGCCTTCTTCTCCCTCCTACATCCTTTTGGGGTCAGTGGGGGTCTGCTTGGGGGGTGTTTCCCCTTCCCTGGCAGGGACGACAGATCTGGGTCCCTGTGGGCTCTCTGTTCTGTATTGGCTAGTGGGGTCCTTTCGCAGACCCTCCTTCCCAGGGGGTATTGCTAGGGTATCTACTCTACTTGAAGGAATCTGTGGCTAGTAGTCTCTATCACATGTACGAGTTACTTAACTTCGGTAACGATGTATCTGGTAGAGACGATTCTAGCCGCAGATTCCTTGACGGCCCGCCCTTCCTCCCCTATTCTGCGAGGACCCTTAGGTTGGTCTTTGGTACTCGCCTCCCGGTGGGGGCTGTATCTCCTGGGTGTGCCATCCTTGTTTTTGATGGGTTGTTCCGTCTGGGGGCGGTTCATTCCTTCTTGGTTCTTTGGAGGATGGGGTCCAGGTGTTTGGTGCCCTGCTGTCCAGGCTACTTTAGGTTTGGGGGAGATTGCCTTTTATCCCTGTCCTCCCTCCCCTCCCTTCCTCCCATTGCTTCCTCTGATTAAGGGTCAGTTGGCCATGTCTTGCCTTGTCTCTTGGGGGTGGTTGCCCTTTCTGTTGGGGTGGCTTAGAGGTTTAGGGTCCCTGTCTGTATTGGGACTGGTTCCCTTCCTTGCTCGGGATGGGGGTGGAGGGTTCCTGCGTGTACCATGTGTAGGAGAGAAGGGTCTGCAATCCTATGATCACCCAGATTTTTGCTTTTTGCTTCACTGGTTTACGACTTCCCTGGCTGTGGGCCTGCTAATCAGACCCACAGCCTAGCTGTTCTCTCTACTCCAAATTGTACCCAGGTACTGAATTGGCACTGGGCCCTCTCTGAGTCCCTGTACCCAGGGCTGAGGTGCACCCAGAAGTCTCCCAGGGGCTGCAGCATGTATTATGCCACCCCTGGGCTGACTAACTAAACAGACACAACTGGCTGCTTGACAGCTGGGGCAAAGTGGTGTACTCACCCTTTGCTTTAGATATAGTATACCTATATCTAAACTTAAATGGGCACACAGATCTCCTATCAGTCACTCCTATGGCAGGCCTTGACAATCCTGAAGGCAGAGTGCTTGGAATCGTGTGAGATGGTGCTCTGGCATGAGCTGAGCCTATCTGCGGCTTTCGGGATCTATCCCTTAGCCGTTTCCATGATATCGCATACCATATACTCTTAAGTGCATTATAATCCTCGCGGTTATATGCCAACTCTGGTATCGCTTTATCAAAACATGTCGAGTAAGGTGTCATACGAATTGGAATACTAACCCCTCGCCAATTCTGGCGACGGGGTTAGCATTCCACCCTTCTAGAGGGACACGACATGTTGGTAACCTGTAACCCCGGTTAAAGTCAGACAGAGCCTTAGCATCCACAAAATGGATGCTGCCACCGAGACACAAGTCTGCCCTCCTGTTGCTGGGAGTCCTCCCAGCGCAGGAGATAAGGACAAAGGGTTTCCTGTCAGGGGCGGTGCCAGCACCGTCCCAGACAGGATTTTGTGTATCCTAGGTAGGCAGGGCTTTAGAGGAAGGTGACTGCAAGTGGCACCCCGGTGCTCACTGTGCATAGGCCGGCTTGAACCAGTTCCAGGGGCACACCAGACCCTGAGCTGGGGAAAGCCCGCCAAAGGAGAGGGGTGTAACCACCCCCCTCCTAGTCCCACCCATAGGGCAGGACTTAGTCGCGTGCCAGCCCTCTTTTTCAGGATAAAGGTAGGAGCAGGCCCCCTTCCAAATTAGATCATCTTTGAATCCTGAATCTACTTTCTACGAAAAGGAACTCAAGACTCTTCTCAAGATTTCTCCCTTGTGACTAAGGAGTAGTCACCCTGCAGCAGCAGGCACCAACCAAGCATCGCGGTTTGTTGCCAGTCTCTCCTCCGGATCAAGACTGCTCCAGCACGACGAGAACCGGCTTCCCTGGCACCTCTGACCTCAACCTACATCATCAGCCCAGCTGTGATCCGTGGGTGCGACGAGACCTCGAGGGACCGGCCATCTTCAGAACTGCACGACGCTTGTCCAGCACGACCACCGAGTGACCCTCGACCGAGTGCTTTGGGGTAAGAGAAGCCCCGACCCTGAGCAGCTCCAGCACCGAAGTTCAGCCCCCCTGCATCCACGAGATCTGCGTGGGGCCCTTCTGCTCTTTGCTGCTCACCGCGTTGTCCCGGTCACTTGCCCGTTGGCTAGTGACCCTCTGACGACGAACTTCGACGACAACCACTGCTGGTCTGGTGGCTCCAGACTAGCCCTTGCTTCCCTCCCAAAAGAGGAGCACCCTGGACCCTCCTGGTCCACTCAAGACGCCATTTTAGGTCCACCGCGTGGGCCTTGCATTTGCCAAGACTTGTTGCCCAATCCTGGGTCCAGCGACGTCAGAAGCAGATACCTTCGTGGGACAGATCGCACCTCCATCCTGGTCGCCGACAACGCCTCCTGGTCCGAGAGACTGCAGAGCCCAGCAGCGCCCACTCACCTGGTCGAGGTGACTTCGTCCGGTGCCACCCTGGTACCCACCTAAATCACTGGCTAGTGATTCAGAACTTGGTCCCCTCTGCTTTCAGGTTTTCTTCTTCCCTGATCCAGGCTTGGATCACCACGAACTTTCTTCACTGGCCGCCTGCCAGCAACTTCTTTCTTCAGGCTCCTGGTTCTTCAACGTGGGTTTCCGACGCAACTTCAACCCTATGCAGCCGCAGCCCCTGGGCTAGGTAAACTGAGTACTCCGGTGCTCCAGCATAGTCCAACACCCTAAGTGTTCGGATCCACTCCCGTTTTCGACCCACCTAGTCGGGTTCGCCCGAGAACAGTAACTTTGCCAATTGCTAGCATCCCTAGACTTTTTCCCGCCTTACGCGTGAGAGTTCCCACTCTGCACACGACGTCCACAGGCCTCCTGCTCCTAACCTAAGTGTTTAGTATTGTAGGCCTAGCGATTCTAAAGTCTAGAAAAGTATTACTTACCTGCTAGTAATTTCGCATTCCACTTCTTGTGTATATGGTTTTTCGTGCCCCTCGGGCATTTGTGTAAATTGTGCGACTTAAAGTATTTTTATAAGAGTTTTGTTGTGTGCTTAGCTCCCTGACTCATAAAGAGTTCAGGGTAGTCTTGTTAGAAATAAATACACGTTTATTTTCATAACAACTTGTGTGGTGTCCTTTCACTTGGTGTTCAAGGGGTAATGTGATGGTAAAACAGCTGGCTTAACACGCCCTCTAGAGTCTTAGCCTTAGACTGCTCGTATCCATGCTACTAGGATAGCTGGTCTATAAGGTTGACTTACAACCAATCATCAATAAGGGTTGTTTGGACTGATACATAGTGATCACTAGAATAGTGAGCACTGCATATCAGGCCAACTTCTCACACCATGTCTTTACGCATGTTCTTTGCCTCGGGGCACGGGGGTGGGAGGCTGTGTATGTGTTGGCAGGGTGGTTGTGCAGGGCTCTGCGTATTTCTTCTTCTTCCCTGCCTTGGGTTCTACGGTGTGACACTCCTTTGGGTGGTGGTGTTAGTCACGGTTTCTTTCCATATTTTCTACTTTTCGCACACTGTTTCCATGCTTCCACTTTTTGTTTGGTGATTCCGCGTTGTGGTGCAGAAAAGTTCTCCGAAGAAAACTGATGTGGGCGCGCCGGGTCTTATATTACCTCGCTGACGTCACGTGCGCGGACGCCGCCTGGGCGGAGTCGTGTGGTGTCGCCCCACCCCCGGCGCGCAGGGATGCTGTGGCAGAAAAGTTTTCCGGATCGAGTCTCACGCCTGGGGATAAATCGACGTGAAGGAATCAACGGCCAGAATCGTCTCTACTAGATACATCGATACCGAAGGTAAGTAACTCGTACATCTGAAAGAAACAGGTTAGTATTAGATTCCTTACCTTAGAATATCCCCAGGCGTCAGTCTGGATCCGGAAACTTTTGCGTAGCAGTACCCCTGCACGTCGGTAGGCGTCGTCTGCAGGCGTCTCCTGCGGCTCCGCGTCCGTCGTCGGCGTCGTGCGCCGTGATGACGTCGCTGGAGTATATAGACGCCGCCTCCGCGCGCTGACGTTAGTTCTTCTTTTTTCCGCGCCAGTTAGCGCAGATCCGAAGAGCAGTACTCCGGTCTTTTGACCAAAGTTTTTGAATCTTTCTGTTACTCTTAAGGTGCCGGTAGGATGCCCGGTTTTAAGAATTGTGACGGCTGTGACCGCACGATGTCGGTCACGGACCATCACCGACTCTGCCTCCGGTGCTGGGCCCGGACCACGACGTGGACGCCTGCATCGATTGCCGGGCCTTGACGAATAAAGCTAGACGGGAGCGGTCCCGCAAGCTACTCGAGCTCCGGGTGTCGGCCCCGCGTCGAGAGCGGTCCCGGTCCGGACGGAGGTCTAGGGAGCGATCGAGGGAGCGGTCGCGGAGCCGTCACGAGCGCTCCGAGAGTAGTCACCATTCCTCTGGTTCCTCAGGTAGGAAGCACAAGAAGTCGGGGCGTCGTCATCGTACCCCCGACTCCCCCCGATGCGGCCGGGGGTTCGGATGGCCCCACCCCCGCGGCTCCGCGTGAGTCGCCGGCGCGGCCTGCTCCATACCCTACGGTCCCTGGGCAAGGCGCGACGCCCGAGGAGATAGAGGCGTTCCTCATGGCCATGAGGGCAATGTCTCCTCCGACGGGGCCTACGGCGCCTGCGGGCCCGGTGGTCCCGTCCGGGGGCCCTAGCGGTTCGGGTGCTCCTGCCTCGACGCCGTCGGGTGCTCCGACGTCGCTGACGGCTCCGGCCCCGGCGCCGCAGGGGCCTTCAGGGTCGACGCCGGCTGGTCCACCGGCCTCTCCGGCGCCGATTCCATCGGGGCAACCCACGGTGCCACCCCCATTCCCTCTCTGACTCCGGACGCGGAGTCGGACCGGCGTCGCCCGATGCCGAGTCCGACGCCGAGGGGGTCTGTTGACCCCGGGGAGCCGGTCTACATTGTTGACTCCGAATATGGTGAGGATGTAGATTGCGGAGAGGAGTGGGAGGGGTCTGAGGACCCTCTGACCCGCGAGTGTCCGTACGATGTGGACTGGACAGGTGACTTTCGGGACGCCAGTGGTCTGGATGACTCCCCCAACCCTGGCTTTGTCTCGCCTCCTACCGTGCCTACGGAGGAGGGGGCATCTTATTCAGTGGTGTTGATGAGGGCTGCCAAGGCATTACACCTTGAGCTCCCCATCGCGGCCGTGAGGACTAACATCCTCACTGAGGTACTCAAACCGCAGTCATGCCCACAGGAGCCACTGCTTCCGTTCAATGAGGCCTTAACTGACTTTCTTTTGGGCACGTGGTCCAGGCCCGCTTCAGGTTCGCCTGTTGATAGGAACGTGGCCAGACGCCACCGTCCGTGTACGGATGACCCAAAGTTCTTGTCCACCCATCCCACCCCTGAGAGCCTGGTGATCCAGGCCTCGACTTCCCAGTCCGCATTCCCATCGGCCCCGCCCAACTATCTAAAAGGTACGACCAGTATGGTAAGAAGGTCTTTTCGTCCCTGAGTCTGGGACTGCGGTCTTGCAACACCGCATGCCTCTTAGGCCGCTACACCCACTCTCTGTGGGATGCGGTCGCGGAACTGCTGCCTGAATGCCCGCTGGAGGTACGGGCTAAGCTCGGCAAGGCTATGATTGAAGGCCGAGACGCAGCGAGATACTCCATAAGGTGTGGTCTTGATACAACCGACTCACTGGGCAGGGCGATGTCCACGACGGTGGCGATTCGTCGCCACGCCTGGCTGAGATCCGCCAATTTCTCGGCAGATGTCCGGAATGCATTGATGGACATGCCGTTTGATGGCAGTCGCCTGTTTGGCGACAAAGCGGACCACGCGCTGGAACGCTTCAAGGACTCCAGAGTCACGGCCAAGTCCTTGGGTCTCTCGACCCAGCGCCAGCAAACGGGTTCGTTTTGCTCCTTTCGTGGCGAGCGCGTTCCTGGGCCAGAAGTAGGATGTGGTTGCTATTCCCACTACTTTCTGGTACCCAAGAAGGACAAAGGGGGTCTACGTCCTATCTTGGACCTAAGGGACGTCAACGGCTTCCTCCGGAAGGAGAAGTTCAAGATGTTGACATTGGCTCAGGTCTTGGCTGCTCTAGACCCGCAAGACTGGATGGTAGCGTTGGACTTGCAGGGTGCGTATTTTCACATCCCCGTCCTGCCGGCCCACCGGCGTTACCTGCGGTTCACGGTAGGCCAGGAGCATTTTCAGTTTATCGTGCTCCCCTTCGGCCTTACCAGCGCCCCACGGGTGTTCACAAAGATGATGGCGGTGGTCGCAGCACCTCTGCGCAGATCAGGGGTGTCAGTCTTCCCCTATCTAGACGACTGGTTGTTGAAGGCGGGCTCGCCCCAGACAGTCGTCCACCACCTTCAGATGACGGCAGACCTCCTGCATGGGCTGGGGTTTTCCATCAATGTACCGAAATCACACCTGTGTCCCTCCCAAAAGCTCCTTTTCATCGGAGCGGTTCTCGACTCGGCGCAGTTTCGGGTCTATCCACCGGAACGGCGGGTCCAGGATATACAGGCTTTGATTCCCATCTTCCAGCCGTTATCCCGGGTTTCGGTCAGGTTGACGCTGCGGCTACTGGGGCTGATGGCTTCCTGCATCCTTCTGGTGCATCACGCCCGGTGGCGGATGCGGGCTCTGCAGTGGGACCTGAAGTTTCAGTGGGCCCAGCATCAGGGCGACTTGTCCGACCATGTCTTGATCTCGGAGGGCACAGCGAGACAACTGCAGTGGTGGCTTACGGACCGCGATTGGGTCAGAGGCAGACCCCTCTCCCTTCCCCAGCCGGAGCACGTTGTTGTGACGGACGCGTCCCTCCAGGGCTGGGGAGGCCACTTGGGAGAGGCAGAGATCAGAGGCATCTGGTCTCCGGCGGAGTCCCGGCTCCATATCAACATGTTGGAGCTACGGGCGATTCGTCTAGCACTGAAGGCATTCCTCCCCTTTGTCAACGGGAGTGTAGTGCAGGTGTTCACGGACAACACCACCGCCATGTGGTACTGCAACAAACAAGGCGGGGTGGGGTCGTGGACCCTTTGCCAGGAGGCCCTGCGTCTCTGGCAATGGCTGGAACGTCAGGGCGTGACTCTGACGGTTCAACACCTGGCCGGTTCTCTGAACGCCAGGGCGGACGAACTCAGCCGTCGGTGCTCGATGGATCACGAATGGCGTCTGAACTCGGACGTGGCGCAAGGCCTCTTTCTGCGATGGGGAGAGCCTTGGTTAGATCTATTCGCCACAGAAGAGAACGCGCAATGTCATCAGTTCTACGCGTTGGAGTTTCCAAGACGGCACTCGCACGGCGACGCCTTTCGGCGCGAGTGGAGTTGCGGTCTGTTATACGCCTTTCCGCCTATACCACTTCTGCCCAGAGTGCTGAAGAAGATCAGGCGCGACCGGGCCCAAGTCATCCTTGTGGCTCCGGACTGGGCTCGAAGGTACTGGTATCCCGAGCTACTCAGCATGTCAGTCGGTCCCCCGATCCGCCTGCCCCTTCAGGAGGATCTTCTGTCGCAGCAGCAGGGGACGGTCCTCCACCCGAACCAGTCCAGCCTCCACCTCCATGCGTGGAGATTGAGCGGCGACAGTTGAGGCCATTCGACTTGCCCCCTGAAGTCTGTGATGTGATTCTGGCAGCCAGGCGTCCCTCCACGAAGTCGGTATACGCCTGCCGGTGGAACAGATTTGTGGCATGGTGCACAGCAAAGGCTGTGGATCCTCTTTCTGCCCCTCTTTCCGAGGTTCTCCTCTTTCTTCTCTCTCTTGCCCAGCAGGGCTCTGCTCTGGGCACTATCAAGGGCTACCTTTCTGCCCTTTCGGCCTTTCTGAGGCTGCCTGATCAGCCTTCTTTGTTCAAGTCCCCTATTGTAACAAGATTCTTGAAGGGCATCACACACATGTATCCACCTGTCCTGTTTGTGATGCCTCAGTGGGACTTGAACCTGGTTCTGACCTTCTTGATGTGTGCTCCCTTCGAGCCACTTCATTCCTGTCCTCTCCGTCTCCTGACTTTAAAGACGGCCTTCCTGGTTGCCATCACCTCTGCCAGGAGAGTGAGTGAGCTCCAGGCTCTTTCTGTCAAACCTCCTTTCATGTCCATTCATCCTGACAAGGTGGTTCTGAGAACTAGACCTTCTTTCCTGCCCAAAGTAGTCTCTGCTTTTCACATCGGGCAGTCCATCACCTTACCCTCCTTCTTCCCGCCTCCGCATCCTTCAAAGGATGAAGAGCGACTCCATCGTCTGGACCCAAAACGTGCGCTTTCATTTTATATGGATCGCACACGCCAGTTCCGGGTGGATGACCATCTGTTTGTTGGCTACGTGGGTGCGAAGAAGGGACGGGCGGTACATAAACGGACCATCTCTCGGTGGGTCGTTCTGTGCATCAAAGCGTGCTACTCTTTGGCTCGGAAGGAGCCTCCTGTTGGGCTGAGGGCCCATTCCACTCGGGCCACGGCGGCTACTACTGCCCTGGGCCGGGTAGTCCCTTTGCAGGACATTTGCCAGGCGGCTACGTGGGCCTCGCTGCACACTTTTGCGAGGCACTACTGCCTGGACAGTCAAGTCCGGAGGGATGGCTTCTTTGGCCGTTCGGTCCTCCAGGACTTTCTGGTGTAGGATTGTATCGGTTCGCAGACCCACCACCGGGGTTGGTATTGCTGGGGTATCTATTCTAAGGTAAGGAATCTAATACTAACCTGTTTCTTTCAGATGAACAAGTTACTTACCTTCGGTAACAATATATCTGTAAGAAACAGTAGTTAGTATTAGATTCCTTACCGCCCCGCCCATCCTCCCCGTTCTGCGAACTGATACCTAGGGTTAACGACATCCCTTTCAGGGCCCTAGTTTCAAATGGCACCAGTGTTGGTTCTCGCATGGCTCTGCGTGTTCTGGCGCGGAAAAGCTATGTACAAAGAACTGACGTCAGCGCGCGGAGGCGGCGTCTATATACTCCAGCGACGTCATCACGGCGCACGACGACGGACGCGGAGCCGCAGGAGACGCCTGCAGACGACGCCTACCGACGCGCAGGGGTACTGCTACGCAAAAGTTTCCGGATCCAGACTGACGCCTGGGGATATTCTAAGGTAAGGAATCTAATACTAACTACTGTTTCTTACAGATATATTGTTACCGAAGGTAAGTAACTTGTTCGTTCATGGCATGTAGTGCTGTAGATTCACATGGGTCCACTCTCCTCCCTGGTCGCCTGAGGTTGTTGAGGATTCTATTCTTTTTCTATCATTTTCATTCTCTGTACTTTGTATGATCATCTTTACTGTTTTCTCTATGCTCCATCTTGAGTCTCGCCCTCCATGCGGTAAAAAACAATCTAACAATGGAGCTGATGCCTATGCGCAATATCACTAATAGGTGGAGTCGTTAGACCTTGTGACACAATAACTTCCTTTGAAGAAAAACAAGTTGTACACATTTGAGCCCAACTGTAGATGGTAAAAGTATGCACAACATGTGAATCTACTGCACTACATGCCACAATCAGATGCTTACAGAGTAAGTAACATCAACTCTTTCGGCTTTTCTCCGTTCACATGAATATGCCTAATTATTCAAATCACCTGTTGTAATGTGTTTTCTAAAAGGACTGCCACATATGCTTCTTCCTGCTACTTTTATTATGTCACAGTCTGACCTTAGTGTTGTCTTGATCTTTCTGATGTGTGCCTCTTCATAGCGTGCACTCTTTAGTTTCCTGCACTGAAAACTGTGCTCTTCATTCCAATCACTTCTGCATGCTGCCCTAGCAAGCATCAGGATTTGTCAGTCCATCTTCCATGTATTCTTCCCAGACAAGATGCTTCCAAGGACACATGGATCCTTTCTTTCAAAAGTGGTGCTGCCCTTTCTTGTGGGGCAGGCCCATTACACGTACTATGTTCTTTCTCCCCTCCACATCCATCTAATAAAGAGGAAAGGCTGTATCATACCCTTAGCTTCTATACTGGTAGGACTAATATGCACCAAATTAATGATCAGCTGTAAATTGGACTCACCACTTAAAAGAATAGAAAAGTGGTTCAGAATTGAACTTTTCTCACTGGAATTTCTTCTGCTTTAATCTATGCTATGCCCTGGCCAAGAAGAATCTTCCAGAAGGCCTGAAGGCTCATTCCACTAGAACAAAGTTTGCAGAAACAGCTCTCCTTTTGGATTTGTGTGGTTTTGACATTTGCCAGGCCGCTGTTTGCGTTTCTGTCCATATTTACACCAGGCACTACTCCATTGAATATAAGGTCTGCTGCGAGAAACATTTTGTCCATTTGGCTCTGCAGAACATCTTCGTGTTATGCCCAGTCCTCAGACCCACCTTCCAATTGTAAGAAAATGGCCTGATTTAGAAGGGAAGGAATATGTGCTTAGAACCATCCATCAGATGAATAAGGTACTTACCATTTTGCTTCCTATTTGCCTATAGATTGCACACTGTATGCCTCCATATTCTGTGGAGTGAACTTTAGGGAAATAGAGTTCACTGGGTGGGTGGATTCCCGATGGATGCCGATGACACCACCTGCAGGCATGCAGGATCAGTGCAAGCTTTTACTGTATCCATTCTTTGGTTCCATAGAGGATTCTAAAGGTCAGTTGATTACCCACAGGAAAGAGCTTTACCAAAGGTAAGTAACTTGCTCTTTGTGCTTATCAGTGATGAGTGAAATCAAAATGTGATAACTGTGGCATCCTTTGAATACACATGAAATTTGGCAATCAATTTACATGTTCAGTCTTATGTGGGTATGCCACGTTTTGTGCAGATCCTTTTTTTAAATTATTTTATTTTACAGAGATTTATATAGCGCGAACTAGACCCGAATCGGGTATCAGAGCGCTTAACAAAGCACCAGTTGCATTACATGATGACACATTCATGTTATTGTTAGGCACTGGGAGATTAAGTGATCCGCCCAAATCACAAGATGTTCAGCGTCATTGCCAAGACAGGTACCCAGTTCCCCAGATTCGAGGTTGACCGCCCTAGCCGTTAGGCCAACTTTTCTCTCCTTCAAGGAAGGGATATAGTTAAAAGCTGGAGCAGGCAAAAACTTCTCACATGCTTATTATTTTGGTGCTGTTAAATGAGCGCATGACATTTTTACTGGCTATTAAGTTAAACACTGAAGCGATTTCAGGTTTCAATAGGAAACTATAAGGGAGTGCAAAGGGGCATCGAAAATCTTTGATTTGTTTAGAAAACTGCTCATCATCACCTTTTGAGTGTTTCATCTCTGTATGAACTAATCCGCATGAGAATCAAAGTTACAAGTTAAAAAAATTTCTTACAAACCTTTATTGTATTAATGAAATCAAATTGCATATATTTTCTAGAGAAAAGATAATCCCAATATGACGGATGCAGAAATTCGTAGTTTGGCAATAAACAAACAGACAAATCTAGAGATAGAAATACAGCGAAGAGAACAAATGTACACTGATGTACTATCAAAACAGCAGATGGTAAGAATTCAGAATGTTGTTTTTTTATGTATTAAAGGTAGCGGCAATCTAATAAAATAAACTTTACTTGCATGATATATTTTTGATGTGTTGCCAAAGTTAAATGCATGGCATATGATCAGTGAATATATCAATATCACTACTGTTCATAGCAGGTGAAGCTATAGATATACAAGCTGTGTATACTCCTGCTATCTAGTGTTTGCTTTTTGTTTTTCTTCAGAGCTGTTTTGAGGTCACAAGGTGTACTGCAACCTTAAATAAAATGTTATCCCGCCATTGGGTTGGGACAATCAAATGTCTCCTCTGGGACTGATGATTTAATTTTTCTGGGACCTGTAGTGCCAGCTGTCAGGACTTCAACCTCAGCAGTGGGAAAAATTATGCAGATAGCACCTTTCTTCTGTACCAAACATCAAGATCTTCAGTTCCAGTGACAATACAGCTTTGTTAGACTGCAAAAGTGTGGACTTTGGAGCAGCATCGTGTCATAATTCTAGAATGACAGTAGGTGTTATGCTCTTTCCGTTTTGCCCTGAGTGCGGCGCCAGATCCTCCTGGTCAGACCAACAAGGTGTGGAACCTGTGCTTGTCCCTCAGCCCCATTCACCCACCACTCACTCACCTCACTCCTTCTCACATTCAGGAGGCATAAACTCGGACCTTGGCAGCCTATACGACCCCAGGTAACCATACTACGAGCCGGTTGCATTCGGGAAGAGAGATGATTCTAGAAAGGATTATCAGGACGACCGTCAAGGAGGCCCAGATGTAAACTCCTACCTGCCAGGGTTTCCTCTCACAACAACACCACTGCATACTCGGCAGTTGCCCTCAGGGCAACTCAACACCACAACATTGACAGAAAACTTTAAATGACCTAGACAAAGCTACGCCTGCTCTGAAAGATCTTCGTGTATCCACACCGAATCCAGAAAGACGTTCACCCATGCACTCATCTGCAGCAGACTTGACTACAGCAACGCACTTCACACCAGCATCACGCAGAAACTCCTCAAAAAACTGCAGACCATTCAGAACGCCTCTGTCAGTGTTAGCCCCAAAAGGTAGGATTCAAAAGGGAAGCCACTTTTGAAGGGCAGATGTACAACACTAGGGAGAAGGGCAGTCCCATTGTTTAGGAAGACAGGCTGGCACGGGGAGCAGAGAGGGGCATGTAGCCCTGAGGTAGCCAGACTGTGGAGGTGGGCTAGTGAGGTCTGAACACCAAGAGAGGAGTCTCGCCATCTTGGGAGTGGGCTGAATGGTGCATCCTGGACTAGCCAAATGCCACACTCCACAGGAAGTGACCACGAGGTGGGAGGGAACCTGGTAGCCCATTGCCTACCAAACGCATCCTGCCCTGAGGGCACTTTCTGAGCATAAAGAGGGCATCCCTGGCACATAGACCTCAGATCACAGTTGACTTGAAAAAATGGCCTGCTTCACCGAGGACCAGTAAGGAGAGGCTGCACAGGCGAAGACCTGTTTCCTAGCGAAGACGAGGACTGTGACGGTCATATCCTGCTCAAGAAGAAGCTTTCTCCATAGCCCAGTCAAGCCAAGAGAACTCCAAGGGCCAGCTGAGTGGCTTCCTGTTCGCAGCACAGGGACACAACAAATGAAGAAGCCTGCTGGGCTAGTTGGTAGCCCAGAGTTTCCGAGTTCCTACCACCGCCGCCATGCAGCACTGATGACCAAGATCCGACACACAGAGTTGTACCAGAGTTTGTTGAGCCCAGGAGGTCTTTTGGATAGCTGCTGGAATCCTCAGCAAGCAGGCTATCGACCTGGGAACGATTGGCCTTTGACCGCAACACGGGCGACTGGTAGTCCTGTGGTGACTGGACTTAGGCTAGACTGGATAGGACTTTGTGGGACGTCAACCCTTCAACCAGGACCCACTTACCATCTTCGTCGACTATGTCACATCCACAGCATCCTTAGAGCATCTTAAGCAAACTTCATCGCTTACATCAGGACGCCTCCGTACAAATACATTGCAACGTGGATATAGTGCTTGGAACTGCTTAAGTACTGCTTTTTCTATGAATGATGCTGGTCTCCCTGACTAGCTCCCTGCCGGAATTGGTCGCCCCAAGTATTTCTAACCGTCAGCATTGACACTTTTCAAAGTTTTCTTTGAAAAGATTTCCATGTGTCAAATTAGTTGACTTTACAATGGCTTGTTTGTGGTTGAGTGAAAGTACTTTGTTTTATTATTGCTTGCAAAATCCCTGGAACCCTCAGATGTATCTCTTTCCTTCTGGTGTCTAAATTCATAGAAAAATAGTCTATTTTTTAAATTGGTGTCCGATTTCTTGTGTGTTGTCAAATTCTTCAATTGTGTTTGTGCTGTTTAAATGCTTTACACCCGCTCCTCTGGGTAAGCCTTGCTGCTCATTGACAAAGTTACTCAAGAAATCAAAAGGGGAGTGAAGAGTAAAAAGGTAGAATCGTCCTCCTCTCAATACTGTTTTTCAACACAAAGATTCTACAGTTACTCTACTAGATACATGGGTACATTAATGGTTCCAATCAAACACCATCCCTTTTTTGATTGGAACCATTAAGGTGACATTGCCACAGTTACCCAGGGTTGAGTTGAGGGTTTTACAGACAAAACTTACTAGACCTAAAGGGGTTGGTAATTGTATTACACATTGTGGTTGCACAACCATAGCATAAAATACACCCCATTTCCTCACACTTTGTATTTCAATACTTTGATGGCTGGAAGGTGGGTCCCTTGCTGGAGTCCTAGAATATTTTTAGCTCACCATGGCGTTCTTTTTCATGATTCTGGGTTTACCATCAACATTCAACTTTCCTTACCTTCCCCCTTCCCTCCCCCTCTCCCCCCATCCCTTTCCGCTCTTCCCCATCCCCCGCACTCCAAATTCTTCTCTTCCAACTTCCTTCTCTCTTCAACCTCCCCACCCTCTTCCTTTGCTTCCCAACCATGTCTCCCTCCTTGACAATTCCTTCCTCGTTTCTCCCTCTGCCCTTGCATTCCGTTACTCCCTCAGTTTCCATCGAGCCCAATCCCCCCATTCCACCTGTTACCTGTCCCCCTTCATCCACCATTCTTAACCTACAGTACCTGTCCAGCACCATCCTCTCTCTTCTCCCCATACTCCTTGCCTTCCTGGGACCCCCCTTCTTCCCCCGCCTGTTCAGCACCCTCTCCTCTCCACGTACCTTTGGCATTCATCTAACCCCCTGTCCCCCCTCCCTGTTCAGCCTGTTCTCCTCTCGTATCCCCTTACCTTTGGCCTTCATCTGACCCCCCTCGTACTCCTTAACTTTCTCCTCCTATTGATGATCTCTACTCCTCCCCTCTGTTCAACACCAGTACAAATGTTTATCTTCCCATCACTGTTTTACCATCCATTCCTATCGCTCACCACCTTACCCAACCTTCTACTCTTGCTCCCACTTCCCCCACCCCTCCCCTCCCTCTGCACTTCCTCCTTTATCCCGTTCCCCCACCTTACCCTGTCCTCCCTCACTCCCTACTCTCCCTCCCGTTTACCACTCCTCCATCCCTTCCCGACCTCAATCACCCTCTGCACCACCTCCCTTATCCCGTTCCCCCACCACTCCCCGTCCCCCCTCATTGTGCTCAGCTCTCCTCTCCCTGGAAAGCAAACTTGATTCTCTCATCTCTTCTATTTCACAGCGTGTAGCGTCCTTCTCACTTTTAAGCGCCAAGTGGTCCCCCTTCCCGAATATCCTCCCGAGGAGTTCTGTGCTCCCGCGCCCCAATAAAGCCAACCACAGTCTGTCCTCTACAGACATCTCTTATCTTATCTTAACAAGGTTTTATAAAGTGCTCGCACACCCGGAGGTTTCATGGCGCTAACCGACAAAAGCTATATGACTACAACTTAGACGACTAAGTAGATTTAGGCCATGGACTGGGCGAACAGCCAGGTTTTAAGATGCCTCCTAAACGGGAGGAGAGTGGTAGAGGAACGAATTTCCAGGGGAAGGGAATTCCATAGTTTAGAGGCAAGGGTGGCGAACCTTCGCCCACCGTTGCATTGGAACTTGAAGCGAGGGACAGAAAGGAGAATTTGCGAGGCAGAGCGTAAGCTGCGGGGGGAGTGTATCTGGGCAGGAGGTCTTGAATGAACTTTGGACTACGAGCATGCAGAGTCTTAAAGGCCATACAGGCAGTTTTAAAAATAACGCGCTGTGTGATAGGGAGCCAATGAAGTTGCCTGATTAACGGTCTGGCTGACTGCCAGCGTGGGAGTCGATATATAAGTCTGGCAGCCTGATTTTGGGCCATCTGCAGGTGCCTACTGAGGGCCGCAGGGAGGCTCAGGTAGATGGCGTTGGCATAGTCTAAATGAGACAGCACCAAGGCCATCACCACCTGGGTCAAGGCTGACTGTGTGAGCACCCGACTGATCTTTTTTATTTTTACGGAGCTGAAAAAAACATGTAGACACCACCGAGCTTACTTGAGGTTTTAATGATAAGTCTCTGTCAATAAGCACCCCCCAGACTTTTGACCGAGTTGGACGGAGTAGGGGGAGGGGGGGCGGGGGGGGGAATTCAGAAGGCCAATAATGTGGGCCCCAAAATAACTGGCTTTTGCCAAAGAGGACCAGTTCCGTTTTATCCGGATTTAACTTCAATTGGTTACCATCCATCCAATGACGTATGTGGAGCATGGTTTTCTGAAATAGGTTGATCGAATCAGGGGAGTTATCAATTGTGAAAGTGAGTTGCAGATCATCTGCATAGTTAAAAGTGGTAACTTTAAAGGTTTTAAGAGACTGAAGCAGGGGAAGCAGATATATATTAAATAAAATAGGGGACAGTGAAGAACCCTGGGGGACCCCACAAGTGGTATGGAGTGCAGGGGATGAAAAGGGGGGCAAACCAACCAACTGCCTGCGAGCGGTCACTAAGAAATGCCCTGATCCACAAATGCCGGCTAGTCTGACACGGTCGAGCAGGATGTTATGGTCGACCGTGTCAAACGCAGCCGACAGATCGAGTAGGACCAAGGCCTGAGGGATGTCCATATCTGCATTAAGACGCAGGGAGTCCAGGACCGCCGTGATAACCGACTCGGTTGAATGGGCCGGTCGAAACCCGGCTTGAGAAGGATCCAGGACGTTGGTTTGTTCAATGAAACTAGAGAGATGTGAAGTAACATGGGCTTCCAATACCTTGGCTAGATAAGGAAGGAGGGAATTGGCCTGTAGTTTGCTAGAATGGTAGGCTCCGCTCTTGTTTTTTTTAGGAGGGGCTCCACAACTGCCTCCTTAAACGAGTTAGGTACCGTGTCTAAGGTTAACGATGTATTAAGGAGACCTAGGATAGGGGAGGGGAAAGCAGCAAATACTTTTTTTTAAATATAAGGTGGGCAACAATCTCGAGGGGATCCAAACTTTACCCTATTCAGAAGGGTGAGCAAGGACGGGGCATCCAGGGAAGGGAAGTGATCCAGCAAATGAATATTCGTGACATGTTTCTGGTCAGAGGGGACGGGTGTAGTGGCGGGAATGCTAGATTTAATGGTCACGATTTTGTCCAGAAAATATTGATTAAGAGTATTACAGAAATCCTGGGTTACCGCAGGCTTGGGCTGGGTTCTACCCGGATTCGAGAGTTTGACTATGGAAAAAATGTCCTTAGGGTTGTTGTTTGACTGCTCGATTATATTAGAGAAGAAGGCAGCTTTGGCTGAAAGAATGGCCTTCATGTAATCAGCGCGAGCGGCCGAGTAAAGGGCCTTTTCGAGAGGATCATAAGATCTTCTCCATGCTCGCTCTTTTTGGCGAACAATCAGTTTTTTAGCCTTAAGATCAGGGGAGAACCATTTGTGGGCGTCAGATTGGCAGATAGTTTTAAGTTTTTTCCGCGGGCCGTAAATATCACTTGCGGTTGCAAGACAGTTGGAAATGTTGGCCACGGTCTCGTTTAGGTCAGTATTGTGAAGGGGTATGGCGTTCTCTAAATTTTCCAGAAAGGCTGGGGTATCCAGGGAGCCCCATTTTTTGAAAAAACCCTCCTTGGTGTCCGCATTTGTTTTAGGCTCAAAGATGGAGATGTTAAATTGAATCAGAAAATAGTCAGACCAAATACATGGGAAACAACGGGGGGGGAGATACAGAGGTTCATACTCCAGACCTGATCTAGTGTATGCCCTTTAGTGTGGGTGGCAGTGTTGATGTGATGGCTAAAATTGAGCCCTGTGAGGAGCTCTGTAAGTTCACTGGCCGACGGGCCACCAAGCTCACTGTTGAACCAAAAATTGAAGTCACCGATTAATAGGATGTTTGTATAGTTGGTGACCAAAGTGGCCAGTTGGTCACACAGAGAAAATGGGAATAGTGGCATATTCTGGGGGGGTCTATATATCAATACACACAGGAGTGATCCTGATCTAGATTGTCAGCTGCGGTAAGGTCAAGAGACGTCATTTTCGAAAATGCATAACTTTTGTTAATTATGGCAGCTACTCCACCCCCTACTTTCCCTGAGTCGCGGTCTACCTGTAGGATGTAATAATTGTCTGATAGTGCTGCTATGATATCTGGGGATGACTCGATATTGAGCCAGGTTTCCGTAAGAAGTAAAATATCAGGTTTTTTGCAGGTAAGGAGGAGGAACATATCAAGTTGATGTTTTACTAGGGTTCTGGTGTTCAGATAGAAGATATTTAGCCTTTGAGTTTCAATCAGTGCAGGCCCATGCCAATGAAAGGCTTGGAGCAGGGGTCTCAGGGAACAGGATGGAAGTTGGAAAATGCCCAGATTTTTAGATGAGAAATGGTAGCTGGGCACAGAGGGCAAGCTGAGCTTTGTAGATTTAACAAAGTCTCCCTGGAATGTGTTAATAGACTCCAACTTACTAGCCAGCTACAAGACCACCAGCGACACCCCATCCACCTTCCTCCCCGAAGAATTCTACGCAGTTGACTATTCAGACCATCTCCTCTGTCAGATCCTACTAGCCTCCCTCGTACCGGGTACCCTCATTCAAGAATCTCATCCCTATCTCCCTTAACCGCCCTAACACCCCTGTCACCAAAACGGTATCATCAGAACTGCACTGCTTGCTCCACAACTGCAGATCTGCAAACACAAATTGGAAATATCTGAAAGAGACACGTTAGTGATAGATTCCTTACCTTAGGCGTCAGACTGGATCCGTAAATTTTTTGCGTAGCAGTACCCTTGCGCGTTGGTAGGCGTCGTCTGCGGCTCCGCGTCCGTCGTGGGCGCCGTGATGACGTCGTCGGAGTACTTAGACGCGGCCTCCGCGTGCTGACGACAGTTCTTCTTTTTTCCGCACCAGCAGCGCAGATCTGGAAAAAGTGGTACCATAGTCATTTTTTTGACTAAACTTTTTACGATCCTTTTTGATCATTTGTCGAGTCTTCGACTCCGAACGGTGCCGGTAGGGATGCCAGGTTTTAAGCCTTGAGAGGACTGCGACCGACTAATGTCGGTCACTGACCCTCACCGCCGGTGCCTCCACTGTCTCGGCGTCGACCATGACGACAAGACCTGCTCCGACTGCCGGGCCCTGACTTCGAAAGCTAGGCGGGAGCGGTCCCGCAAGCGACTCGAGCTCCGGCAGTCGGGCCCGCGCCGCGAGAGGTCCCGGTCCGGACTGAGGTCGAGGGACAGGTCGCGGGAGCGGAGCCATCATAGCTCCGGGAGTCGACATAACTCCTCAGGTTCGAAGTAGTCAGGTAAGCACAAGAAGTCGAAGAGACGTCATCGCTCTTCCGACTCCCCCCCGACGCTCGCGCGACGCGGCCGGGGGTTCGGGTGACACCCTCCGGTCCCTGGGCCGCACGTGACGCCGGAGGAGATAGAGCGTTTCCTCATGACCATGAGGCCCCTCACTCCTCCGGCGGGTTCCGCGGCGCCTTCGGGCCCAGCGGACCTGTCTGGGGGCCCTAGCGTGTCGGGAGCTTCGGCCCCGACGCCGGCGGGTGCTTCGGCCCTGACGACGCCGGCACCTTCGGGCTCGGCGCCGCAGGGCCCCGCTGGATCCGGGTCGTCGCTGGCTGACCCGACGACCTCACCGGCACCGGTCCATCAGGTGTCCCCTCCAGCGCCGTCTTCGGATGGCGCCGTCCCCGATGCCTCCCTCGATCCGGCGCCGCTCTTGACGTCGCTTGGGGAGTTTTACTTCAATGAACCAGCCCCATCATTTGACACCCCTGAATATCAGGAGATGGGTGATGAGGAGTATTGGGAGGGGTCTGAGGACCCTCTGACACAAGAGTGTCAGTCCCAGGAGGACTGGACAGGTGGACTTGGGGATGCCAGTGGTCTGGACACCTCGCCAGACACTGGTTTTGTCTTACCTCCTACCGTGGCTTCGGAGGAGGGGGCAACCTACAGTGTGGTGTTGACGCGGGCAGCCAAGGCCTTGGGCCTTGAGCTCCCTGTCGCGGCCGTGAGGACTAACCTCCTCACTGGAGTCCTTAAACCGCAGTCAATCTCGGCTGAGCCTCTGCTGCCGTTTAATGAGGCCTTAACCGACGTTCTTTTGGGCACTTGGTCCAGGCTCGCTACAGGTTCGCCTGTAGATAGGAACGTGGCCAGACGCCACCGCCCGGCCCCGGGCGACCCTTGTTTCCTATCCACCCACCCCACCCCTGAGAGCCTGGTTATCCAGGCTTCGAATTCCCAGACGCATTCCCGTCGGCTCCACTTGACAGGGAATCCAAGAGGTAAGAGCAGTACGGCAAAAAGGTATTCTCCTTCCAAAGTCTGGGACTGCGGTCTTCCAACACCGCGTGCCTCTTGGGCCGCTACACCCACTCTCTGTGGGATACGGTCGCGGATGTGGTGCCAGAATGCCCATTGGAGGTACGGGCTAAACTTGGTCAGGCCCTTGTGGAGGGCCGAGATGCAGCGCGGTATTCTATCCGGTGTGTGCTGGATACCACCGACTCACTGGGCAGAGCAATGGCATCGACGGTGGCGATTCGTCGCCACGCCTGGTTGAGGTCTGCCAACTTCTCTGCCGATGTCCAGAATACACTCATGGATATGCCGTTTAATGGCCGTCGCCTTTTTGGCGACTGGGCAGACCATGCGCTTGAGCGCTTTAAGGACTCCAGGGCTACAGCCAGGTCCTTGGGCCTCTCGGCCCGAGCCAGCAAACGGGTGCCTTTCGCTCCTTTCGTGGCCACGGAAGGGGCGCCCCCACACGTGCTGCCAGCCACGCAGCGCAGACTAACATCCAACGTGGAGGCGGTCGGGGACAACGGCGAGGCCAGTCCACACCCTCCCCCGCAGCATCCGCCTCAAAACCCTCCTAGTCCGTGCTTTCAGGCCCATGTTACGCAAGTGGGGGGCAGGGTTCGCCATCACCTCCTCCACTGGCGCACTGTCACACGGACAGGAGGGTGCTGCAAATCATCCGAAGGGGCTACTCCCTCCCCTTCGAGGCGACCCCTCCAGCCATGCCACCGCAATACCACCGCGTATCAGGGGATCATTTGCGACTTCTGCAGGAGGAAGTTACGGCCCTCTTGGCCAAGGGGGCCATCGAGCGCGTTCCTGGGCCAGAAGTAGGGTGTGGTTGCTACTCCCACTACTTTCTGGTACCCAAGAAGGGCAAAGGGGGCCTACGCCCTATCTTGGACCTACGGAACGTCAATGGCTTCCTCCGGAAGGAGAAGTTCAAAATGCCGACACTGGCTCAGGTTTTAGCTGCCCTGGACCCAGGAGACTGGATGGTAGTGTTGGACTTGCAGGACGCTTATTTCCACATCCCCGTCCTGCCGGCCCACCGGCGCTACCTTCGGTTCACGGTTGGCCACAAGCACTTTCAGTTTACCGTACTCCCCTTCGGCCTTACCAGCGCCCCACGGGTGTTCACAAAGGTGATGGCGGTGGTCGCAGCTCATCTGCGCAGGTTAGGGGTTTCAGTCTTCCCCTACCTCGACGACTGGTTGTTGAAGGCGGGCTCGCCCCAAACAGTCGTCAGCCACCTCCAGACTGTAGGAGAGTGGGGTCTGCAATCCTATGGTCACCCCAGATTTTTGCTTTTTGCTTCACTGGTTTACGACTTTCCCTGGCTGTGGGCCTGCTAATCAGACGCACAGCCTAGCTGTTCTCTCTCTAAATTGACATCCATGTACTTTAGGTGCATTTTCCAGTTGGTACTGGGCCACCTTATCAGTCCCTGTACAGTGTACCTTAGGTACCCAGGGCATAGGTGTACCCAGGGCCTAACAGGGGCTGAAGCATGTATTATGCCACCCCTGGCTGGCCATCTAAACAGACACAACTGGCTGGTAAGACAGCTGGGGCAAGGTGGTGTAATCACCCTTTGCTGTAGATATAGTATACCTATATCTAACCCCAAAATGGACACATATATTCCTATCAGTCACTCCTATGGCAGGCCTTATCAATCCTGAAGGCAGAGTGCTTGGAATTATGTGAGATGGTGCTCTAGCATGAGCTGAGCCTGTCTGCAGCTTGCGGAACCAAGTCCTTATAGCTGTTCCATGATAACGCTATACCATATACTCTTAAGTGCATTATAATCCTCGCAGTATTGCTAACTTTGGTATAGCATTATCAAGACATGTCGAGTAAGGTGTCATACGAATTGGAATACTACCCCCTCGCCAATTCTGGCGACGGGGCTAGCATTCCACCCTTTTAGAGGGACACGACATGTATGTAACTGTGTACCTCGGTTAAAGTTAACTCGAGCCTCAGCATCACAAAATGGATGCTGCCACCACAGACACAAGTCTGACCTCCTGCTGCTGGGAGTCCTTCCAGCGAGGGGGACCTGGACAAAGGGTTTCCTGCCTTGGGAGGTGCTAGCACCACCCCAGACAGGATTTTGTGTATTGAGGTAGGGAGGCCTGAAAGGAATGAGACATGCCTGGGGCACACAGGGTGCCCTGTGCATACACCGGTTCAAACCAGTTGCTGGGGAACTCCAGCCCCAGCTCTGGCGCGAAACCGTACAAAGGATAGGGGGTGTAACCACCCCCCTTCCTGGTCCCACCCATAGGAGGGACCTAGTCTTAGTACAGCCCCCTTTAGCAGGATAAAGGTAGGAGCTGGTCCCATTCCAAATTAGATTTATCCTGACAACATTACAAGAAGAAACTCTGGACTTCGACGTTCTGCTCCCCAGAAGACAGAAGAATCTCCCTTGTGGGCAAGGAGTGTCCACTCTGCAACTGCAGGCACCATCAAGCGTCCTAGCGGTCCACTTTGTCGTCCTTCCTGCCGGATCCAGACTTCAGAGCCCGACGAGACCCGGACTCCCAGACCTCTCCGACCTCTACCTACATCTGCAGCACAGCTGAGACCCGTGGGTGCGACGAGACACGTGGGACCGGCCGACTTGAAGAGACTGCACTTCCCTTCCAGCACGACTTCTGAGGCATCCTCGAGAAAGTGCTTTGGGGTTTGAGAAGCCCCAGCCCCGAGCAGCTCCTGCACCAAAGACCAGCCCTCCAGCATCCATGAGATATGCGTGGGGCCCTTTTGCTTGATTGCTGCTCGACGCGTTGTCTGGTCACTTGCCGGCTGGCTAGTGACCTCCTAGACGACGATCCAAGAAATCTACACTGCTGGTCTGGTTGCTCCAGACTGGCCCTTGCTCCCTTCCAAAAGAGGAGCACCCTGGACCCTCCTGGTCCACTCCAGACGCCGTTTCCACTCACCGCGTGGGTTGCCTTTGCCAAAGCCTGTTGACTCCAAGTCCGGATCTTCCACCGCCGACAGCGAGAGCCTGCGTGGGACAGCTCGTGCCTCCATCCTGGTCGTCAAAGACACCTCCTGGTCCACGTGGCTGCAGAGACAAGCGTCCACTCTTCACCTGATCGCGACGACAGCATCTGGTTCCCTCCTGGTTCCACACCTTTCACTGGCTAGTGACTTTGAACACTGTCCCCTCTGCTTTCAGGTCCTCTTCTTCCTGCATCCACCCGTGGATCGCACCGGACATCTTCCTCCTGGTCGCCTGCAGCATCTTTCTTCAAGGCTCCATAGACTTCGACGCGGAAACCCGACACCCTTTGACACCTATGCACCTGCAGCCCGTGGGTGAGGTAACAAAAGCATTTCGGTGCTCAAGGGTAGATTAACTCTCCTAGTGTCCAGATATCCAGTTGTTTTAGTCCTAGATAGTACAGACTGTCCGTACTCACCTTTTTCTTAAACTGTACTGTCCATTGACTTTGTTCCGCATCTCGCGTGTGAGTTCACACTCTGCACACGCGTCCCGTGGGCCTCCTGTTACTTACCTAAGATTAGGATAGTGTAGTCCCAGCGAAAGTACAGCCTCTGGACAGCTCCATTCCTTCTATCGATTTCCTTATACAAATTCAAATTTCAAATCTTTATTTCGATCATTTGATCATAAAATATATACAATAATTCATCATCATAAAAAATTTTAAAGGACTATTAAAACAGAAATTAGAGTGTATCAAAACAGCAAGTTTTCAATGGTCCTCTGCCATCTTTACATGTCGGGTTCTAGCATACCACATTGCTGTTAAAAATTTAGCCAGGACAAACACCGTTGACGGTGATAGATCTGTTTTTAAAACTCTAAATGCAGGGAGGAAGGTTCTGAATCCCAGGGTTCTCAGTAGTGGGGCCAGCCAATATCGTCTGCTTTTGAGATAGGCTGGGCAAAAGAAGATAACATGAACTTCACTTTCTCTAGTTTTGGCACAAGCAGGACACAACTCATTCGGCGACTGTCCCGCCCACGCTTTAGTGAAGGACTTTAGGGGAAGAGTCCCATACCTCCATTGCAAGAAAAGTTTCCTTGTCAGAGCAGGAGCCATGCCATCCAACACGTTTTCAAAGTTGTATAAGTCTTTAATTATCATGAAGGCATGCGTCAGGGATCCTTCTCGGGCAGTAGCCAGACCTCGGGTGAGCATTTTTTCGTAATACACTCTAGAGAGTGCTTTCCTTGGGATCCTGGTGCTGGTACTATCTGGGTGTAACCACAGTTCTGTTAATCCGAGGGTCTCGCATGTTGTCTTTATATAATTTAGCCAAGGTATCTTGGCGGCGTTAGGTAAGGTTAAAAATTCCTGCAACTCAAATCGATAGGAAGTAAGGTCCTGACTGCTCCAAATGCGACGCCAAAATGTTAGGGGCTTTAACCCTAATTCTTCTGTAATGGGCCACAGAGCCAAATCCAGTCTCAAGGGCATGAGTGGGGTACTTATTGGTAGGGCTGTTAGTTGTCTTATGAATTTATTTTCCGTCATCTGTAGATTGGAAGATGACGTGTGACCCCACATCTCTCCCTCATAGGTAACACCACCCCGAGCCTGCATTTTATAGATTTGGATAGCCGGGGACAAAGGGTGAAAGGTTGATTTGGACGCGATTCTCATGATGCCCCCCGCCTTCTGAGCTAACCTCATATTGGCTTTTATCCGGTGGGCCCCCCATGTTTAGTTTTCATTTAGCGTTAGCCCCAAATACTCAATAGTGTATACCCTTTCCAGCCGCACAGTGCCAAGTAAGGGATTTGGGCGCTTTTTGGACTTAGGATTCATAATCATGAATTTAGTTTTTTGGGGGTTTATTTCGAGGCCCCTTTCTGTACAGAAGTCCTGGAAGCCATCAATCACCCTCTGTATGCCCATTGGGGTTTTAGATAGCAGCAGGGTGTCATCCGCGAACATAATGGCGGGCACCCTGCTGCCGGTCAATTTTGGGGTGTCGGTATTGGCGATCCCGGTCAGGTGTGAGATTACCCCGTTCACAAAGAGGCAGAACAGGGTCGGTGCAAGCACACAACCCTGCCTCACCCCTCTGCGAACGGGGAATTTTTCAGTCAACTTCCCACTTCTCCCGCATCTGACCCTCGCGAAGTTGTTGTGGTGTAATTTAAACAAAATCGCAAGGATATCTTTTGGGACGCCCAGTTCTATCATTACCTCCCACAATTTTGCTCTTGGCACTAAGTCGAAGGCAGCCCGCAGGTCCACAAAGACCGTGTATAAGGTGCCGCCCTCGATAAGTGCCCGTCTCCAGTATATGACATTTAGTCTGAATACTTGATCAATTGTGGCGACACCCCTCCTGAATCCAGCCTGATATGGGCTGAGTATGTCCGTTTCCTCCAGCCAATTCTGCAGGCGATTCAGGATTAGTCTGCCAAAGAGCTTTTGCGAGACATCAATGAGGCTTATGGGGCGATAGTTGGCTGGGAGCAGGGGGGATCCCTTTTTAAATATAGGGACCACCTCTGCGCCCAGCCAAGTATCTGGGACCTCCATACCCCCAAGGACCGCGTTAAATATCAGCAATAGATATGGTGCCCATATCTCTGGTTCCTGTTTGTACAGGTCTCCAGGGACCCCGTCCAATCCCGATGCTTTGCCTCCTGCCAGCCCCTTAATTGCGGCGCGAACTTCTTTTAACACGAATGGTTCGCCCACTTGGCCTATCATGCCAATACTGTTAGAATTGATAAGGGGCATGTCCTCAGTTGAGTATAGGGATTGATAGTGTTCCTGCCATAGGGCAGGAGCAATGTTAGGTTCAATAGCAGAGGGGAGATCCTCTGACCCGTGGTTAACCACTCGCCAAAATTTGCGAGAGTGTTTGTTGGCTAATGCCTCAGATAGGTCCTCCCAATGCTTTTGGTCCCATTCGGCTTTGGCATTTCCCAGCAATGTCCTATATGCCCGTCTTTTGCCTTGTATTATCTCACGGGATCCATGAGCCTTAATTACAGATAAAAGTTCCCGTTTCGATTCCCGGCATGCGGTGTTGTACCAAGATGTTTTGTTTAGCATGCTACTTTTTAGTGGTGCTTCTGAGAATAGGTCTGACTGTAGTGTATTTATTAGGTCTTTATGGGTTTGACCCAATAATTCTACGTTCCTTCTGTCCACTAGTTTATCGGTGAGACCAAATGCCCTTTCAAGTATTGGGGTAATTCTGGCATAAAGCCTAGATATTTTTGCATCGTTTGTTACCAACTTCCCCCACCTCACTCTCCTCCTGTTGTTCTCTAGGAGTGGCCCAGAAATCCTATTTTCATTATCCATTCCTGTGTCATCTATACCAGGGATAGCATATTCAAGTATGAGTGCATTATGATCGCTATCCTCTCTGGATTGTACCCTGAAATCAATTATTCGTGTCCAGTTTGATATTTGAGCTAGAATGTAATCTAGTCTGGATTCGCTACCCGGTTTGTTGAATGTGCATTTACAGGGGTTGTCTGATTTTGTACGCCTGTTGCATGCGCGTAGACCGTAGTTAAGGGTCAAAGCTGTAATTTGTAATGCAAGGGGTGTCCAGGCTCTTGGTGGAGGAGCCACCGTGTCTGGTATCAGGCAACTAGCATCCTCTTCTAGGGGGGGTCCTTCCAACAATCCGGGAAGTGGCTCATAGTGGGAATTGAGGTCTCCTGCTACCAACTGTGGAAGATCCCTCGTAATGTTACTCAGAAGGGTTGAGAGATCCTCAATTGTTTTTGATTCCCTAGATATGGGTACGGGTCTCGAATAGACGTTTATGACCAGTAACTTAGCCAGATTTGGCCATTCTAGAAGGACCGGTAGAATATCCTCAGAGTCCACAGCTAAACAACTAGCCTTACAGCCCAGGTGGGAGGCGACCAAAGTTGCCAACCCTCCTGACGGACGTCCCTTGCCCCCCCACTTTGCCTTTTTAGAAAAAACTTCAAAACCTGGACATGTGAAATCCTCTCGTGCCCAGGTTTCCTGAAGGAGACAGATTCCTTTTGAGCTGATAAATGACAGCCAATCAGGACATTCAATTTTGTGACCAATACCTGCTACGTTCCATGAAATTAAGTTAAGCGTAGCAGGTCTTAGGGGTGGTTGCTCAGTATTAAACAGAGTGTTCTCTGTAGGGACGAGGATAGTATTTGCCATTGGGGTTTGTGGAAATTCTCCTTGTTCGGACTCTAAGTTGGTGGTATTGTCCCTAATAGCAGGTATGCTGGTAGCATATTCTTGGGAACAATTTAGAATGTCAGGGGTGAATTTTATTTCTGGTTGTAACACAGATTTGCCTCCGGTGGTGGGTCTATCTTCTGCAGGATATACTGCAGCAAGGTGGTCCGCCACCTTTATATTGGAATCAGCCAGTCAGTCAACCTTTTCCAGGGTACTGTACCTATTTGAGGTTGGAAGATAGGCTGGGTGATGCAATCTATGTGGACCAGGGACTCCTCTCGGTCTACCGCCCCATCCTCCTCTCCTTCTTGTGACGTACTCCCACCCCTCCCCCTCTTCGTGTGGCGGTAGATATTCAGGGTGGATATTCCTATGATAGTATGGTTCCCTTCTCCGTACACAGTTGTTTTCCCACTCTCCCAGTAACTCCTGATGATGACCCCATCTGGGATCCTCTACTAGATAGATGCTTGATGGGTAGAAAAACGAGAGGGGGATAGCCTGGATTAAATTCCCTTGATCGTCGGGGGCCCAACTACAGATATACGCGGCTGTCCTTGGATCCTTAAAGCTAACCACAATGCAATCACCCCTGATTGTCTTTCTCTGGTTGCCCACCCAAGCGGCGCGTCTCACCATGGATACATCGCTAGTTGTTCCTTGTGGGAGGGGTCTGTAAATAGACAGCCAGTTAATGACTTTGTTTTTGAGCGAGGCTGTCGTCTCAATAGAATTGATAGATAGTTCAGGAGCTCCCGCCAAAATCACTGTATAGGGGGATGCTTCCGGTGGTAAGTTTACGTGTTTGGGTTTCCAATTGTTAGTCTGGGTGTTATCTGAGGGCCGCGTGGCATTCTTAACTCTATCTGGGGGATCAAGCTTGTGTGTGGGTTTGCTAGTTGTGTTTGGGGTCCTAGGAATTGGAGATTGAGTTTGTGAAGGTGGTGCAGTTTTGCTTGTGGTAGCGGAAACCTATATCGTCTTATTTTGTTTAGCAATCGATTTTATATTTTGCGAGGTTGGGGGATCGTTTTTCTTCGTCGGGATAGTATGCTCTAAGTTCTTTTTGGGCATGCTATTTAACCCTATTTTGGTGCCCTTGGTTTCTGACTTTAGACTGTCTGCAAGCTGGACTGTAGATTTCTCAATATTGACCAGCCTTGCTTCGATCTTTATCAGTCGGGCCTCCAGGGGGCTTAAGAGCGACCTAATGAGTGTGCTGATATCTGCAAGGGTAATGTCCTCATTTACCAAATCTATAGAAAAATCACCTTGTGGGAAAGGTTGCTCTATAGATCGAGAGGGTGTTTTTTGGGTGTTCCTAATATTCTTGGATGGTTGTCCCGGAGTATTATCTCCCACAGTTCCGGCGTCGCCAACAAGTTTGGGCTCAGAAGATTTTAACTTGCTGCCATCTTTGGTTTGCCCCCCTTTATTCTTTTTTTGTATTGCTCCCTCTCTTGCCCCCCTCTGTCGTTCTGGGGTGTTCACTATAATGCAAGGGGCAGTCAAATCCTTGCTGGAGGCTAGGGGTGGAGCAGACGATGTGCGGGTCATGGGTAGGATCATGAGACTCATGTCCTCTAATTCCTTGGAGGCCTCCATAGTGAGATCTGGGTTAGAGGCATAGTGGATTGACTGTGATCCCATCTGGATATTACTATTAGGTTCTGGCCTTTCTTCTGGTGTTTTGGCCAGAGCTATTGGTCCCATTGATGATCTCCGCACCCAATCGATCTCTTGGGAGATATGGCGTTCTAGCACAGATATTTCATCTATTAACAATGAACCGGCTTTGACAAAATAATTGTCGATAGTACCTTTAGGAACTCCAGCTGCAGCCAATGCAGATTTGCTTCGCGTTTCCCTGGTGGTCATCATGGATTCCCGGTGGACGAAGTCCTCTAAAAGTCAGTAGGAGGTACAGGGCCGGCCAGGGCGGGTGATCCGGTCCCGGTCTCTCCGGTCCTCAAACGGCCCGCTCTTTGCCCGGTCTTCGCCCCGTGCTGCGTCCCGCGGTCCGCGAGAAGGGGCGGGGTTAAGTAGAGAGTGCTGGGGGCGGGAAGAGACACCAGCTGCGCTGTGGTCATCAAAGCGCTAGGAGTGCTGGGTCTCGCAGTCCCGTCCCGGTCCCCGCAGCCAGTGGTCTCTGCTCCGGTGCTCCAATGTCCTGTGTATCAGAACTCCTCCGGTAGGCAGGGAAGAAAAGCGGAAAGGCAGTGGCAGTGAACGGCTGTGCAAACGGCACCCGTGGAGCGGGAGCCGGAAGCCGCTTTTAGCCTGCGGGAGTGCTGGGGGCGGGAAGAGACAGCAGCTGCGCTGTGGTCATCAAAGCGCTAGGAGTGCTGGGTCTCGCAGTCCCGTCCCGGTCCCCGCAGCCAGTAGTCTCTGCTCCGGTGCTCCAATGTCCTGTGTAGAACTCCTCCGGTAGGCAGGGAAGAAAAGCGGAAAGGCAGTGGCAGTAAACGGCTATGCAAACGGCACCCGTGGAGCGGGAGCCGGAAGCCGCTTTTAGCCTGCGGGAGTGCTGGGGGCGGGAAGAGACACCAGCTGCGCTGTGGTCATCAAAGCGCTAGGAGTGCTGGGTCTCGCAGTCCCGTCCCGGTCCCCGCAGCCAGAGTCTCTGCTCCGGTGCTCCAATGTCCTGTGTATCAGAACTCCTCCGGTAGGCAGGGAAGAAAAGCGGAAAGGCAGTGGCAGTGAACGGCTATGCAAACGGCACCCCATACCATTTCCTTAGTATATGGTTTGCCGTGCCCCTTGGGCACCATTGTGATTTTGTGCAACTTATCGTATTTTTTCCTAAGAGATTGTCATGTGCTTAGCCCTCTGATCTCATAAAGAGTTCTGAGGTGTTTGTATTAATAAATATACTGTTTATTTTTATAAAAACCTGTGTGGGTTTTGGTATTCAAGGGGTTATATGTGGTAAAATAGCTGGCTTCACATGCCAAAAGAGTTTAGCCTAAGACTGCTTTGTCCATGCTACCATTAGGATAGCTGGTCTATAAGGTTGACTTACAACCAATCACCATAAGGGTTGTTTGGACTGATACAAGGTGATCACTAGAACTAGTGAGCATCATATATCAGGCCAACTTCTCACACAGAAGACGGCAGGTCTCCTGCACCAGCTGGGGTTCTCCATCAATGTGCTGAAGTCACACCTGTGCCCCTCTCAGAAGCTCCTCTTCATCGGAGCGGTTCTCGACTCGGCGCAGTTTCGGGTTTATCCACCCGAACAGCGGTTTCGGGATATTCAGGCTCTGATTCCACTCTTTCAGCCTTTATCCCGGGTCTCGGTCGGGTTGACGCTGCGGCTTCTGGGGCTGATGGCCTCCTGCATCCTTCTGGTGCATCACACCCTGTGGCGGATGCGGGCTCTGCAGAGGGACCTGAAGTTTCAGTGGGTCCAGCATCAGGGCAACCTATCCGACCATGTCCTGATCTCGGAGGGCACTGCGAGACCGCTGCAGTGGTGGCTCACGGACCGCGATTGGGTCAGCGGCAGATCTCTCTCCCTTCCCCAACCGGAGCACGTAGTTGTGACGGGCGCGTCCCTCCAGGGCTGGGGAGGCCACATGGGAGAGGCGGAGATCAGGGGCCTCTGGTCTCCGGCGGAGTCCCCGCTCCATATCAACCTTTTGGAGCTGCGGGCGATTCGTCTAGCACTGAAGGCATTCCTCCCCTCTGTCCGGGGAAGTGTAGTGCAGGTGTTCACGGACAACACCACCGCCATGTGGTACTGCAACAAACAGGGCGGGGTGGGGTCGTGGACACTTTGCCAGGAGGCTCTGCGCCTCTGGCAGTGGCTGGAACATAAGGGCGTGACCCTGGTGGTTCAACACCTGGCAGGTTCTCTGAACGCCAGGGCGGACGAGCTCAGCCGTCGGTGCATGATGGATCACGAATGGCGTCAGAACTCGGATGTGGCGCAGGCCTCTTTCAGCAGTGGGGAGAGCCTTGGTTAGATCTATTCGCCACAGAAGAGAACGCGCAATGTCATCAGTTCTGCGCGTTGGAATTTCCAAGGCGGCACTCGCTCGCAGACGCTTTTCGTTGCGAGTGAAGTTGCGGTCTTATGTACGCCTCTCCGCCTTTACCACTTCTGCCCAGAGTGCTGAAGAAGATCAAGCGCGACTGGGCCCAAGTCATCCTTGTGGCTCCGGACTGGGCCCGAAGGTACTGGTATCCCGAGCTACTCAGTATGTCAGTCGATCCCCAGTTCGTCTGCCTCTTCAGGAGGACCTTCTGTCGCAGCAGCAGTTCCTCCACCCGAACCTGTCCAGTCTCCACCTCCATGCTTGGAGATTGAGCGGCGACAGTTGAGGCCATTTGACTTGCCTCCTGAAGTCTAATGTCATTCTGGCAGCCAGGCGTCCCTCCACAAAATCGGTATACGCCTGCAGGTGGAATAAATTTGTGGCATGGTGCACAGCAAAGGCTGTGGATCCACTTTCTGCCCCTCTTTCTGAGGTTCTTCTCTTCCTTCTTTCTCTTGCCCAGCAGGGCTCTGCTCTGGGCACTATCAAGGGCTACCTTTCAGCCTTTCTAAGGCTGCCTGATCAACCTTCTTTGGTCAAGTCCCCCATTGTAACTCGTTTTCTGAAGGGCATCACACACGTTTCCTCCTGTGCCTTTCGTGATGCCCCAGTGGGACATGAACCTTGTACTTACTTATCTAATGTGTGCTCCCTTTGAGCCACTCCATAACTGTCCTCTCCGTCTTCTTACTTAGAAGACTGCTTTCCTGGTTGCCATCACCACTGCCAGGAGAGTTAGTGAACTCCAGGCTCTTTCTTTCATGCCTCCTTTCCTCAATGTCCATCCGGACAAGGTTGTGTTGCGGACAAGACCCTCTTTCCTGCCCAAGGTTGTCACGGCCTTCCACATCGGGCAATCCATTACCTTGCCCACCTTCTTTCCGCCTCCGCATCCCTCGAAAGAGGAAGAGAGGCTCCACCGTCTGGACCCAAAACGTGCGCTCTCTTACTATCTGGATCGCACACGCCAGTTCCGGGTGGATGACCAACTCTTTGTTGGTTACGTGGGCGTTAAGAAGGGAAAGGCGGTGCACAAGCTGACTATCTCTCGGTGGATCATCTTGTGTATCCAGGCATGTTACTCCTTGGCTAAGAAGGAGCCCCCTGTTGGTTCCACTCGGGCCACGTCGACTACTACTGCCCTGGGCCGGGGAGTGCCCTTGCAGGACATTTGCCAGGCAGCTACGTGGGCCTCGCTGCACACGTTTGCAAGACAGTTTTGCGTGGACAGTCAAGTCCGGAGGGATGGCTTCTTTGGCCGTTCCGTCCTCCAGGACTTTCTGGTGTGATTATTGGTTCGCAGACCCACCACTGGGGTTGGTATTGCTGGGGTATCCATTCTAACGTAAGGAATCTATCACTAACGTGTCTCTTTCAGATGCACAAGTCACTACTTTTGTAACGATATATCTGTAAGAGACATTTGTTAGTGATCGATTCCTTACCGACCCACCCATCCTCCCCGTTCTGCGAACCGATATCTAGGGTTAAGGTCATCCCCTTTCAGGGCCCTAGTTTCAATGGCACCAGTGTTGGTTTTTAACATGGCTCTGCGTTTCTGGCGCGGAAAAGCTGTGTCTAAGAACTGACGTCAGCACGCGGAGGCGGCGTCTAAGTACTCCGACGTCATCACGGCGCCGACGACGGACTCGGAGCCGCAGACGACGCCTACCGACGCGCAAGGGTACTGCTACGCAAAAAAATTCCGGATCCAGTCTGACGCCTGGGGATATTCTAAGGTAAGGAATCTATCACTAATGTCTCTTACAGATATATCGTTACACAAGTAGTAACTTGTGCTTCTGACATTATCACCCCCAGCATCTTGACATCTTCTTCCTCACTGAGACCTGGTTTAATGACCCCTCTCATACTCAGTTTGATCTTCTGGTACCCACTGACTACTCTATCCTCACAAATGACAGATCAGAAAAATTAGGGGTGGTGTCGCTATCATCTTCAGGAATTCCCTTCAAATGCAAGTCTTCCCTACCATCCTTTTCCGTACATTCGAATGCCTATCCCTAGAACTGCAAATACATCATGGCTCACCCTTTAGATTCCATGTCATCTACCACTCGCCCAGTAACTGCTCTGCCTTTGTGGAAGAAATCACTGACTTCATCAGTGACCAGTTTTCTCAAAGTGACCGGCAGATTTTCTTGGGTGATCTTAATCTCCATTGGGGCTCTTTGGAAGACTCGGTTGCCAACAAGCTTGCCACCTTTCTCTCAGCTAACGATCTCTTCCAACATTGCTCGGAAACCACTCATTCCAAGGGCTCAATTTTGGATCTTGTTATATCCAAAGCAGACCTGCTGACTACTGCTCCCCCTATCCATGTAGACTGGTCTGACCACTTCCTTGTTCCCTTCCGTTTTCATCTCTCGCACGCTATAACGCTCGGTCAACCTAAAAGAGCTACTACCTGGTTCCGCAACACTAAAAACATTGATCTTGACACTTTTTGTGACTCTGCTATGCAGTCACTTCCTAGACTTCACCCCAACATGGATGTCAACGTTCTCACCTCTCAGTGCCTCTCAGGCCTAGCTGTCGAAATTGACTGGTAGCTCCACTCCAAAGGAAAAGACCCACCCCCTCAGCACCTTGCTTCAAATAAAGCTCTCTAAGAAGAAAGGAAAAAAGCTTAGAAGCCTGGAGAAACATTGGAGAAAATCTTCTTCCACCTCCAATCTCTCTGTTACGTTCAGCAAGATCCAAATACCACAACCACATCTTCCACGAAAAAGCATCACATTTCAGATCCCTTCTCGACTCAGCCAAAAACAGACCCCAAAAACTTTTTGACCTCATCAAAAAACCTAACTGTTCTCCCCTAACTACTAAGCTAGAGGACTCCACAAAGAGAGCAGCCGACTTCGCTATTTTCTTTGATGAAAAGGTCAAAAGGTCAGGTCGCCCACCCCACCCCCTTTGAGGGGCGGGAATCTTTAGTCATCTCGGAAGATGAACTCCTCAAATGCATCGCAAAACCAAATTATCCAACCATTCTTCTGACCCCATCCCTAGCGTCTTCACCATCGATTTCTACACCCATACTCTCTCTTACTGGACCATGCTAGTTAATCTCTTCCTTAGTCTAGGCTCCCTCCCAGTCGCCCTTAAATCAGGTCAGGTTACCTCTCTTCTAAAAAAAAAAACTCCACTGATGCGAACGACCTCAACAACTTCCGAAAATCACCGAAAAATGTGTTGCGAAACAACTTGCCCTACACATTATGGACAATAATCTCCTCTACGTTTTCCAATCTGACTCAGTCCAAAATTGCAGCACTGAAACAGCCCTGCTGCAAGTGATTGATGATGCGCTGCATATACTCGCTTCTGGGGAACCGTGTCTTTTGATTCTTCTAGACCTCTCTGCAGCCTTTGACACTGTTAATCATAACACCCTCATCAACACTCTTCAACAGAGAATGGGATTGGATGGCACAGTGCTGAAATGGTTTGCTTCTTTCCTCTCGGACAGATACCAAATGATTAAGATAGCAAACAGTCTTTCATCTCCATTGGCTGTAGGTCAAGGCGTCCCTCAAGGTTCTATCCTGCCACCCACCATGTTTAATCAAGTCAGGAACCCTTGGGGAACCTCCTAAGTAAATCTGGGATCCATTACCATCTTTATGTGGATGACACTCAAATCTACCTCAAGGTGTCTTCCGCACACGATCTCTCACTACTCAACTCTACTCTCAACTCCATTCACAACTGGTTGTTAGCTCACCAACTCATTCTAAATCCTGCCAAAACTGAATTCTTCCTCCTTTCCGCCTCTCTCACCTCCTCCCATTCAATCGTGGATGGATCAGCTGAACTTACTCAACAACAAACCCATCATTGTCGACAGCGCGAAATCCCTAGGTGTCATACTTGACAAAAGACTTAACCTAATCTCCCACATCAACTTTATAGCCTAGAACGCACAATACCAGTTGCGCCTTCAGTGGGGGATCCGTCAGTTTTTCCAGGAGAAAGACTTAAAAACCTTGGTACAATTGCTGGTTCTCTCAAGACTGGATTATTGCAATTCTCTTCTGCCGGGTCTACCTAAATCTCACCTCTCTCCTCTCAAATCCATCCTCCATTCAGCAGCTCGCTACATTACAGGGTCTAAACGAAGTGACCACATCACTCCTATCCTGTCCTCTCTTCGATGGCTTCCGATCGAGGCAAGATCTATCTACAAAACTGCCTGCATCACGCATAATGCCTTGCACACGTCCTCCCCTTGTTACCTGGCAAACAACTGAAATTGTCCGGAGGCTCGCGACCCTCGCGCAATGCGGAAAAGCTTCTGCTTGAGCGCCCTGTCTTCAAAAGGGAAAGATCGATGGCACAATCCTTCTCAGGCAATGCGGTGAGAATCTGGAACTCACTTCCCCCCATTGCTCCGTGCCACCTCCTCTACCTGGATCCTTAAAGCTGGTCTCAAATTGCTCCTCTTTCAAAGACACTTTCAGAACTAACACTGTCATGCTCAGGCCCCTCTTGGAAGTTCACTCATTGTATATTTGTATTTTTTTTCTTCTTTTTTTCCTGTACATTCCTATCTCCTGCATGCTTTGTTGGATTTTGTGTTTATGTAACCTTCATTTTTAGTTTGTACTGTTGTATTGTGTTTCCACTGTTCTCTTGTAACGTAACTGGCTCTATTGTACAGTGCTCTGACACATTCGGGTAATGTCCGCGCTTTATAAAAATGCACTAAATCAATAAATAAACTCAAAACAGGTTCACCAGCATAGGTCCGGTGTTAGACGTTATCTGTGTAAATGCTTGTTTCCCCTTTTCTGGTGATTGCTGATATTTAGGTTATGAGTCAGATGCTTCTGGTTCAGTGCTGACACAGGTTCTGCAAGTACTCCACCTGGTAGGTTTAAAAGCCTTAGCCATTTGTTGCTGTAACATGGCAGATGAGGGCCCTTCATTTGCCTGAGAATGCAGTGGCTCCAGCATTAAGACAGTCTCTTGTGTCAGTTGCACATTTACAACATGTTTTTCCATATTTGCACTTCTGGATGTGCCCTCCAGTCTGTTAATTCATCCCTTCAGGCCTCTACAGGCCCAGGATCCCGCAGATGCTTCCACTTAGGGCTGGTGCACTTATCTGAGTGACATCATGGCATGGGACCTGTAGTACGCACTGGAACACATTCAGTACATCACTATGCTTTCTGTGAACATCATTCTGATACTTTTGGACAAGACAGTCTTTCTGTCTTATCAACAGGAAGGGTGTAGTGGGGACTTGGAAACCTGCTTTGGCACTTAAACTGGTGAAATGACATCTTTCTAATCATGGTCCAACTTGCAGACCCCAAGAATATGAAGTTATGAGCTACTAACAGTTCTGTGGGGTGAACGAAATCTCCTCAAGGGGAATTGTAAAATAATGTTTTTCTTAAACATTCAATACTAAAAGGGCCTATAAATGAGCCCTCAAGCATGTGTGAAACTTCTCCTACTCCAAAAACACATTTAAAAAAAAATGATTTGCAAAAAACACTATCTGAAAGAGACACGTTAGTATTATATTCCTTACCTTAGAATATCCCCAGGCGTCAGACTGGATCCGGAAACTTTTGCGTAGCAGTACCCTTGCGCGTCGGTAGGCGTCGTCTGCGGCTCCGCGTCCGTCGTCGGCGTCGTGGGCGCCGTGATGACGTCGTCGGAGTACTTAGACGCCGCCTCCGCGTGCTGACGTCAGTTATTCTTTTTTCCGCGCCAGCAAGCGCAGATCTGGAAAAAGCAGTAACCCTAGTCAATTTTTGACTAACTTTTTTTATCACTTTTTGATTGTTCTCGAAGTCTCTCGACTCCGAACGGTGCCGTAGGGATGCCCGGCTTCAAGCACTGTGACGATTGCGACCGCCTGATGTCGGTCACGGATCCTCACCGCGTGTGTTTATCTTGTTTGGGCGTTGACCACGACGACAAGGCCTGCTCCGACTGCCGGGCCCTCTCTTCGAAAGCCAGGCAGTAGCGGTCCCGCAGGCGCCTGGAGCTCCGGCAGTCGGTCCCGCGCCGTGAGAGGTCCCGATCCCATGGGAGGTCGAGGGACAGGTCGCGGGCCCGGAGCCATCACAGCTCCGAGAGTAGGCCGCACTCCTCCGGGTCGAAGTCGTCATCAGGTAAGAGGCACAAGAAGTCCAAGCGGCGTCATTGCTCTTCGGACTCCCCCCGACGCTCGCACGATGCGGCCGGGGGTTCGGGTGACGACACCCACGCGGCTCCGTCGGAGTCGCGGGCGCCGCGTGCAGCTCCACACCCTCCGGTCCCTGGGCTGAACGCGTCGCAGGAGGAGATCGAGCGCTTCCTCATGGCCATGAGAAAACTCTCTCCTCCGACGTGCTCCGCGGCGCCTTCGGGCCCAGCGGACCCGTCTGGGGCCCCTAGCGGGTCGGCGGCTCCGGCCCTGACACCGTTGGGTGCTTCGGCCCTGACGCCGCCGACGCCTTCGGGCCCGGCGCCGCAGGTCCCCACTATCCCGACGCCGCCGGCGCCTTCGGGCCCGGCGCCGAGGGGTTCAGTTGTTCCGGCGCCGCAGGATGCCGCTGGACCTACTTCGGGATCTGGTTCGTCGCCGGTGGATCTTACGACCTCCCCGGCGTCGGACCCTCCGGTGTCGCCTCCGGCGCCGTCCTCGGGCGGCGCCGTCCCCGGTCCTGCCTTCGTTCCTGTTCAGCCGTCGGGACGGCCCCGATGGGCGCCGCTCCAGACGTCGTTTGGTGAATTTCACTTTTATGAACAGGCCCCATTGGTTGAGATCCCTGAGTTTCAGTAGATGGGTGATGAAGAGGACTGGGAGGGGTCTGAGGACCCTCTGACCAGAGAGTGTCAGTCTCAAGAGGACTGGACAGGAGACCTTGGGGAGGCCAGTGGCCTGGACACCTCTCCAGACACTGGTTTTGTCTCCCCTCCTACCGTGGCTTCGGAGGAGGGTGCAACTTATAGTGTGGTGCTGATGAGGGCTGCCAAGGCCTTGGGCCTTGAGCTCCCCGTCGCGGCCGTGAGGACGAATCTCCTCACTGAGGTCCTTAAACCGCAGTCAAGCTCGGCTGAGCCTCTGCTGCCCTTTAATGAGGCCTTGACCGACGTTCTTCTGGGCACTTGGTCCAAGCCCGCTACGGGTTCGCCCGTAGATCGGAACGTGGCCAGACGCCACCGCCCAGCCCCGGGCGACCCATGTTTTCTGTCCACCCACCCCACCCCCGAGAGCCTGGTCATCCAGGCCTCTAACTCCCAGACCGTATTCCCGTCCGCCCCGCCGGACAGGGAATCCAAGAGGTATGAGCAGTATGGAAAGAAGATATTCTCATCCCTTAGTCTGGGTCTGCAGTCTTCCAACACCGCATGCCTCTTGGGCCATTACACCCACTCCCTGTGGGATACGGTCGCAGATGTGCTGCCAGAGTGTCCGTTGGAGGTACGGGCCAAACTCGGCCAAGCCCTTGTGGAGGGCCGGGACGCAGCCAAGTATTCCATTAGGTGTGGGCTGGATACCACCGACTCGCTAGGCAGAGCGATGGCAACGACGGTGGCGGTCAGACGCCACGCCTGGCTGAGGTCTGCCAACTTTTCGGCAGATGTCCAGAACACACTCATGGACATGCCGTTCGATGGCCGTCGCCTCTTTGGCGACAAAGCAGACCATGCGCTCGAGCGCTTTAAGGACTCCAGGGCTACGGCCAAGTCCTTGGGCCTCTCGGCCCCACGCCAGCAATCGGCTGCTTATCACTCCTTTCGTGGCCACGGAAGGGGTGCACCCACACGTGCCGCTAGCCACTCTCCGCAGGGCAATACCCAACGCGGTGGCGGCCGTGGTAACCGCCGTCCCGGCGGTAGGGGTCAGCGGCGAGGTCAGTCCACACCTTCCCCCGCAGCATCCGCCTCAAAACCCTCCTAGTCCATGCTTTCAGGCCCATGTGACGCCAGTGGGGGGCAGGGTTCGCCATCACCACCTCCACTGGCGCACTGTCACTTCGGACAGGTGGGTGCTGCAAATCGTCCGAAGGGGCTATTCCCTCCCCTTCGAGGCGACTCCTCCAGCCATGCCACCGCAGAACCACCGTGTATCGGGGGATCATTTGCGACTTCTGCAGGAGGAAGTTACGTCCCTCTTGGCCAAGGGGGCCATCGAGCGCGTTCCTGGGCCAGAAGTAGGGTGTGGTTGCTACTCCCACTACTTTCTGGTACCCAAGAAGGGCAAAGGGGGCCTACGCCCTATCTTGGATCTACGGAACGTCAACGGCTTCCTCCGGAAGGAGAAGTTCAAGATGCTGACACTGGCTCAGGTCCTAGTTGCCCTGGACCCAGGAGACTGGATGGTAGCGTTCGACTTGCAGGACGCTTATTTCCACATCCCCGTCCTGCCGGCCCACCGACGCTACCTGCGGTTCACGGTTGGCCACGAGCACTTTCAGTTTAGCGTGCTCCCCTTCGGCCTTACCAGCGCCCCACGGGTGTTCACAAAGGTGATGGCGGTCGTCGCAGCTCATCTGCGCAGGTTAGGGGTGTGAGAAGTTGGCCTGATGTGCAGTGTTCACTATTCTAGTGATCACTATATATCAGTCCAAACAACCCTTATTGATGATTGGTTGTAAGTCAACCTTATAGACCAGCTATCCTAGTAGCATGGATACGAGCAGTCTAAGGCTAAGACTCTAGAGGGCGTGTTAAGCCAGCTGTTTTACCATCACATTACCCCTTGAACACCCAGTGAAAGGACACCACACAAGTGTTATGAAAATAAACAATGTATTTATTAGAATCACAACAACCCTGTACTCTTTATGAGGACAGGGTGCTAGGCACACAACAAAACTCTTACGAAAATACTTAAGTTAGCACGTTATACACAAATGCCCGAGGGGCACGAAAAACCATATACTTAAAAAGTGGAATGCGAAATTACTAGCAGGTAAGTACAGTACTAATAGGCTTTGGAATCGCTAGGACTTAACTAGGGAATCGTTAGATTACTTCTAGGAGACCTAGGGGACTCGGGTGCAGAGTGTGCACTCTCACGCGGGATGCGGGACAAAGTCTATGGAGGCTAGTAAAGGCAAAGTTAGTGTTCACGGGCGAACCCGACCTGGTAGGAAGAAAACGACAGTGGATCCTGACCCTAGGATAGTGAGGCTATGCTGGGACACCGAAGTGCCAAAGTTACCTAGCCCAGGGGCTGCAGCTGCATAGGTCTGAAAAGACGTCGGGGATCTCGTTGCCGGACCAGGAGCCTGGAAGAAGGAAGTTGCTGGCAGGCGACCAGTGAAGGAAAGTTCGTCGGATCCAAGCCTGGATCGAGGAAGAAGAAACCTGAAAGCAGAGGGGACCAAGTTCTTGAATCACTAGCCAGTGATTAAGTGGGCACCAGGATGGCACCGGGCGAAGTCACCTCGACTAGGTGAGTGGGCGACGCTGGCTCTGCAGATCTCACGGACCAGGAGGCGTTGTCGGCGACCAGGATGGAGAGGCGAGCTGTCCCACGATGGATGAAGCTGTCGGCGTCGAAGTTACCCAGGATTGGGCAACAAGCCTTGGCTAATTCAAGCCCACGCGGTGGACTCAAAATGGCGTCTTGAGTGGACCAGGAGGGTCCGGGGTGCTCCTCTTTTGGAAGGGAGCAAGGGCCAGCCTGGAGCAACCAGACCAGCAGCAGAAATGTCGTCGGGCGTCGTTCAGAAGGCCACAAGCCAGCGGGCTAGTAGCCAAACAACGCGGTGAGCAGCAAAAAGCAGAAGGGCCCCACGCAGATCGTGGAGATGCTGGGAGGCTGCACTTCGGTGCTGGAGCTGCTCAGGGTCGGGGCTTCTCGGACCCCAAAGCACTCACCAGGAATTTACTCGGCGGGCTTGCTGGAAAGAAGTCGTGCAGTCTTGAAGATGGCCGGTCCCTCGAGGTCTCGTCACACCCACGAATCTCAGCGTGACTGATGATGCAGGTAGAGGTCAGAGGTGCCAGGGAAGCCGGTTCTCGTCGAGCTGGGCAGTCTTGATCCGGAGGAGAGACTTGCAGCAGACCGCAGTGTTCTTAAGATGGTGCCTGCGGATGCAGGGTGACTACTCCTTAGTCACAAGGGAGAAATCTTAGGAAGAAGTCTTGAGTTCCTTTCGTGGAAAGTAGTTTCAGGATTCAAAGATGATCTGATTTGGAAGGGGGCCAGTTCCTACCTTTATCCTGTAAAAAGGGGCTGGCACGCGACTAAGTCCTGCCCTAGGGGTGGGACTAGGAGGGGGTGGTTACACCCACTTCCTTGGCGGGCTTTTCCCCAGCACAGGGTCTGGAGTGACCCTGGAACTGGTTCCAGCCAGCCTATGCACAGTGAGCACCGGGGTGCCACGTGCAGTCACCTTCCTCTAAAGCCCTGCCTACCTACAATACACAAAACCCTGTCTGGGACGGTGCTGGCACCGCCCCTGGCAGGAAACCCTTTGTCCTTATCTCCTGCTCTGGGAGGACTCCCAGCAGCAGGAGGGCAGACTTGTGTCTCGGTGGCAGCATCCATTTTGTGGAGCTGAGGCTCTGTTTGACTTTAACCGGGGTTAGGGGTTACATACATGTCGTGTCCCTCTAGAAGGGTGGAATGCTAACCCCGTCGCCAGAATTGGCGAGGGGTTAGTATTCCAATTCGTATGACACCTTACTCGACATGTTTTGATAAAGCGATACCAGAGTTGGCATATAACCGCGAGGATTATAATGCACTTAAGAGTATATGGTATGCGATATCATGGAAACGGCTACGGGATGGATCCCGAAAGCCGCAGACAGGCTCAGCTCATGCCAGAGCACCATCTCACACGATTCCAAGCACTCTGCCTGCAGGATTGTTAAGGCCTGCCATAGGAGTGACTGATAGGAGATCTGTGTGTCCATTTTAGGGTTAGATATAGGTATACTATATCTAAAGCAAAGGGTGAGTACACCACCTTGCCCCAGCTGTCGTGCAGCCAGTTGTGTCAGTTTAGTTAGTCAGCCCAGGGGTGGCATAATACATGCTTCAGCCCCTGGGAGACTTCTGGGTTCACCTCAGCCCTGGGTACAGGGACTTGGAGAGGGCCCAGTGCCAATTCAGTACCTGAGTACAATTTGGATAGAGAGAACAGCTAGGCTGTGGGTCTGATTAGCAGGCCCACAGCCAGGGAAAGTCGTAAACCAGTGCAGCAAAAAGCAAAAATCTGGGTGATCATAGGATTGCAGACCCTACTCTCCTACAAGGGGTTTCAGTCTTCCCCTACCTAGACGACTGGCTGTTGAAGGCGGGCTCGCCCCAGACAGTCGTCAGCCACCTCCAGACTACGGCAGATCTCCTGCACCAGCTGGGGTTCTCCATCAATGTGCCAAAGTCACACCTGTGTCCCTCTCAGAAGCTCCTCTTCATCGGAGCGGTTCTGGACTCGGCGCAGTTTCGGGTTTATCCACCCGAACAGCGGGTCCGGGATGTTCAGGCTCTGATTCCCATCTTTCAGCCGTTATCCCGGGTCTCGGTCAGTTTGACGCTGCGGCTTCTGGGGCTGATGGCCTCCTGCATCCTTCTGGTGCACCACGCCAGGTGGCGGATGCGGGCTCTGCAGTGGGACCTGAAGTTTCAGTGGGCCCAGCATCAGGGCAATCTGTCCGACCACGTCCTGATCTCGGAGGGCACTGCGAGACAGCTGCAGTGGTGGCTCACAGACCGCGATTGGGTCAGCGGCAGATCCCTCTCCCTTCCCCAACCGGAGCACGTAGTTGTGACGGACGCGTCCCTCCAGGGCTGGGGAGGCCACATGGGAGAGGCGGAGATCAGAGGCCTCTGGTCTCCGGCGGAGGCCCGGCTCCACATCAAACTGTTGGAGTTGCGGGCGATTCGTCTAGCACTGAAGGCATTCCTCCCCTCTGTCCGGAGGAGTGTAGTGCAGGTGTTCACGGACAACACCACCGCCATGTGGTACTGCAACAAACAGGGCGGGGTGGGGTCGTGGACCCTTTGCCAGGAGGCTCTGCGCCTCTGGCAGTGGCTGGAACGCCAGGGCGTGACCCTGGTTGCATCCACACCTGGCAGGTTCTCGGAACGCCAAGCCGGACGAGTTCAGCCGTCGGTGCATGATGGATCACGAATGGCGTCTGAACTCGGACGTGGCGCAAGGCCTCTTTCAGCGATGGGGAGAGCCTTGGTTAGATCTATTCGCCACCGATGAGAACGCGTAATTTCATCAGTTCTAGGCGTTGGAATTTCCAAGGCGGCACTCGCTCGGAGACGCTTTTCGTCGCGAGTGGAGTTGCGGTCTGTTGTACGCCTTTCCGCCTATACCACTTCTGCCCAGAGTGCTGAAGAAGATCAGGCGCGACCGGGCCCAAGTCATCCTTGTGGTTCCGGACTGGGCTCGAAGGTACTGGTATCCCGAGCTACTCAGTATGTCAGTCGATCCCCCGGTTCGTCTGCCTCTTCAGGAGGACCTTCTGTCGCAGCAGCAGGGGACAGTCCTCCACCCGAACCTGTCCAGTCTCCACCTCCATGCTTGGAGATTGAGCGGCGACAGTTGAGGCCATTTGACTTGCCTCCTGAAGTCTGTAACGTCATTCTGGCAGCCAGGCGTCCCTCCACAAAGTCGGTATACGCCTGCAGGTGGAACAGATTTGTGGCATGGTGCACAGCAAAGGCTGTGGATCCTCTTGCTGCCCCTGTTTCTGAGGTTCTTCTCTTCCTTCTTTCTCTTGCCCAGCAGGGCTCTGCTCTCGGCACTATCAAGGGCTACCTTTCTGCCCTTTCAGCCTTTCTCAGGCTACCTGATCAGCCTTCTTTGTTCAAGTCCCCTATTGTAAACAGATTTCTTAAGGGCATCACACACACGTTTCCTCCTGTTCCGTTTGTGATGCCTCAGTGGGACTTGAACCTGGTTCTTACATTTCTGATGTGCGCTCCCTTTGAGCCACTTCACAACTGTCCTCTTCGCCTTCTGACTTTGAAGACGGCTTTCCTGGTTGCCATCACCTCTGCCAGGAGAGTGAGTGAGCTCCAGGCTCTTTCTTGTACTCCACCTTTCCTTTCTGTCCATCCGGACAAAGTGGTGCTACGTACCAAACCTTCTTTCCTGCCCAAGGTTGTCACGGCCTTCCACATCGGGCAGTCTATCACCTTGCCAACCTTCTTCCCGCCACCGCATCCCTCTAAAGAGGAAGAGCGGCTCCACCGTCTGGACCCAAAACGTGCGCTCTCATTTTATTTGAGTCGCACACGCCAGTTCCGGGTGGATGACCAACTCTTTGTTGGTTACGTGGGCGCTAAGAAGGGGAAAGCGGTGTGATAAAGATCAATTCAAAATGGTCAGGCGATTTCAGTAGATGTTTCCTAAGTTAAATTTGCCCGGCGTAAAACGCCTCTAATACCATACGAAGTTATTCAATAAAGAGGCAGGCGCTGGAGACAGGAAGACAGGAAACAAGTTTATTCCGACGGAGTAGAACACATCAGATCAGACAACAAGGTATCGTCTCGAGGTGCTCTCTCAACCTCTCTGAGACCTGGTCTTTTATACCCTGGTTTAAGACATGTGAACGCTCTTTATTACAACAAGGGCATTGTGAAGTATGAGAACGACATCCCCGGCACCCCCCAGTTCCGGCCCATTCCAACACATGACAACAGTAGAGGCCCTTTCCCCTCGTATGATTGGGAGGGGGCTATCACGCAGCTGAGTGTTCTGCCGATTCCTTTGGAATGTGTGCGCCTGATCGAATCTCAGGGGGTGGGGAGGTCATGATCAATAGTGGCTCCTTTCAGGAAAAGCGAGTGCATACAGTAGTGGGCAATAAACTGTATCCTCGGGCCAAGGGATGACCAGCGGTTCGTACAGGCAGTCGGGCTCAGAGGAAGGGGTCATCAAAGGAGGGGTATTCATGGACGGAAAGGAGGTGTTGGTCAGGCGCGGGGTGTGATTCCCTGAGACAGAGTCATGGGAGGGAAGGGTTCATGACTTGTGCGTGTGAGTGCGGGGCAGCCAGGGTGCGCGGGGAAGGCTTGCAAGGTTCAGGGAAGTGTGCTGACGGGCGATCGTGAACAGGGAGACCATGGTACCTAAAATGGCTGTCGTGTATGCTCATACGTGTGCCTGCAAGATGGCGTAGATGATGTTCAGTACACGAACTAAAATTCCACAGTCCTCCCTTTAACATGTCTCGCCAGCTTGTCAATTCGGATCGATCCCCATGAGACCACGCACCTCTATCTCGTATAGGGGACTCATGTGCTCAGTTTTAAAGTTCAAAGTCTTTGGGCACATACAGTTGGAAATGAGTGCACATAAAGGTGGTAAACATTGAATACCTAAGCAACACCCACACAGTATCATGATTGGTATCAATAAAAACGTGAACAATCTCCATCCCCAGTTCTTCAAAGTGTCCCAGAACCAGCCTCCAAGCGACCATCCTTCCTGCTCCTGGTGAACCTCCGAGGACAGTCTGTGGAGGTGTTTGATTGCTTTGTAGACTGAAGGTGAGTTATCTGGCACGTAGGTGCAACAGCTGGAGCCGATGATGCGGCATGCACCTCCACGGTCGGCCAGAACCACATCTAGAACAAGGCGGTTTTGAAGAGCCAACAGGCGGACTGCCTGAAGCTCAGCCGTGTTGTTAGCAAGGATGCCAGCGGTGATGTTAATGGTTGTTTCTACTGCCTGAGTCAGGTGTCAGATAGCGTGGCTATTTGCCATTGGTCCCCACAGAGGAACAAGTCCCTTTGCTGCATCCAGGAACTGTGCTTCGGTGGAGTCGGCTTGTTCAACATCTCCGGCGCGCTTTTGCCGGTGGTGGTAGGCTGAAGCCACATACGTGGGAGGAAGAATGAAGGCGATGTAGCACGTACCCCTCCAGCCTTTTGGGAGCCAAGTGTAAGCTTTGGTGCCACAAACAAAGTACATATTCGGGGAAGCAACAAAGGAGGGGGGGTCAGCTGAGACCAATGTTTTGTTGATGCGACAAGAACTGCGTTCCTTGTCCTTCGAGGCATACGAGTCCTGTGACATTGATGACAGACAGGGCCACGGTCAGGGTGGCAGCCGTTTGTTTCCGCAGGTGGGAGAAGGTGGGTCTGGCTGGATTGTGGAGCACTTGCAATTCGACCCTTTCTTTAGCAGGGATGTTCGTAAGAAAGGTTGAACCTGAAATTGCAGGACAAAAGGGAGCAGACGTCTTTCCTGTTTTGTTCAGCCAGAACCCATAGTAGAAATGTGACACTGTTTGACCAGAAGCGGCGTTGTCCTTGTGGCTTTCCTGCATGAGGATCAACCAGGCGAGGCAGGAGCCGTGAACTGAGAAAGGAGAAGGGATGAAGGGGATGGAGTGTCCGGTAGCATGTGGGAGCAACCCACAGATCCAGCAGTTCGTGGCATTTGCAGCAAGGTTGTGCTGGTGCAACAGTTGTACGAAGGAATTGTTCCAGAACTCCTTACGCCTTTCTCGGAGCTGAGGTGAAAGGGTGATCAGGTGGTGCTCTTTCATGGTGGTTGGCTGGACAGTGGTTGGCAACATCTGGTGAGCGGGTGTGCTTTCCTCCAAGATCCAGAAGGAAGTCATGAGGAGGAGGCAAAAGAGGAAGACAATGAAGAAAGCGATTATCTTTGATTTGGGCAAATTATCAGTCTTTGGGTTCCTGTAGCGGGTATTTCCTGTTGCTTCCGACGTCTTCTTATCTGGCGCTTCCATCATCTTCTTATCTGGCGCTTCCATCATCTTCATCTTCAAGGTGCTCGGTAGTGGGCAGAACCACAGACTTTGTTTAGCTTCTCTCCGGGTAACCCTTGGTTGCTTTGGGTCACCGTTCTGAGATTTTTAACTTAGTCAGTGGCCTACTTAGCCGAAGCTCCCTCCTTTCGACGCAGGAAATACCCTTCTCGGGAAGGCACAGTGGGATCAGAGTGTTTTGCAAGTTCAAGTGCCTCGGTATCAGGATAGCAGTTCAGTGATGGTTGGTCTTTGTTCAGGAGCTCTTTTTGGGTGCTGACGTTGTCTGTCGTGGCCAGGGTCGAGGAAACCTTCTTGCAGTGGTGTGCGTGCAGCCAGTTCTTCTTCCCCTCCACTCGAAGAGCCGTCCGAGTGGTGATCAGTACTTGCCAGGGGCCCGTCCACCGAGGTTCCAGACTCTTCGCTCGTTGAAAGTTCCGGACTAGGACGTAGTCTCCCGGTTGGATATCGTGACCGGGACCCCTGGAAGCATCGGGGATGGCCTGCTGCACCTGTTGATGAATGACAGACAACGTTTTAGTTAATTTGTATAAATAATCTGACAGCAGGACGTCGGGGACGTCGTGAATGGAGGTCGGTTTGGGGGCAGTCCAGAGGTTCATAGGCCGCCCAAACACAACTTCGTAGGGGGTCAAGTGGTGCTTAGTGGGAGTGGAGCGCATCGATAGTAATGCCAGTGGAAGGGCATCTGGCCACTTAAGTCCTGTGGTGGCCACTATTTTTGACAGTTTCAGTTTGTGTAGCGTTGTGTCGTTCAACCAGGCCAGCGGATTGGGGGTGGAAGACTGCGTGGAACCTCTGTTTTACCCCCAACCCCTTCAGGATTAGTTGGATAACCTCAGCTATGAAGTGGGGGCCATTGTCGCTCCATAAAATTCGACAAAGGCCGTAGCGAGGGAAAAACTCTTTCAGTAGTACTTTGGCAGTAGTCATGGCAGTGTTATCAGGGGTCGGATAGGCTTCCACCCATTTGCTGAAGGCACATACAATGACTAATACGTACTTCAAGCCTTGGCACCTCTCCAGTTGGATGTAATCCATCTGGAGGACCTCAAAGGGGTGGTCGGGGATCCCAAACCCTCCCCGGGGTTACCACAGTTCCTTTCCCGGGGTTGTGTTGTAGGCAGATAAGGCACTGCTGGACTAGGCGTTTGGCCGAGTCGGGGATCTTGTTGTTGTGCCAGACTTTGGAAATGAGTTCAATCATGGGGGCAGAGCCTGTGTGCAGGGGAGTGTGCCATTGTCAATATGGGGATCAAGTATGAGTCGGGCAGCAACCATTTGTTCGTGTCTTTTGTCCGCCAGCAGCCTTCATCGTCCCTTAGACCCACCCGTGCCCATTCAGTCAGTTCGAGAGGTGTGCTAGCCGACTGGATGTCCCTAATTGTTTCCCTAGCGTCAGTCCATTTTTCTGCTTGTGACCTGGTCACATACATGCGTGTCGTTGCCCTATTCTCAGCTGTGGTTCGGGCAGTGATGTCGGCTAGTGCGTTTCCCTGTCCAACTAAATCTGTCACCTTCTTGTGTGCCTGGCATTTGATCACTGCTAATTGTTTGAGGAGAAGAACTGCTTCAATCAGGGCGGAGACTAAGTCTCTGTGAAGGATGGGCGTACCGTGGGACGTCAGGAATCCCCTTTCCCTCCACAGGAGCCCAAAATGATGAACCACCCCGAAGGCGTACTGGCTGTCCGTGTAAATGTTTGCCGTGGTTCCTGCTGCTATGATACATGCTCGTGTGAGGGCAATTAGTTCTGCTGCCTGTGCGGATCGTTGTGTGATGCGAGCTGTTTCAACTACTGTTCGAGCTGTCGTCACCGCATAGGCAGCAGAAGTGGTGCCGTCTGGGAGTTTGATACAAGAGCCATCTACCCATAGTTCTCCATCAGGATCTGTAAAAGCAATGTCTCGGAGGTCAATTCTACTCCTAGTCTGTTCGTCCGTGAGGGTCACACAGTCGTGTATAGGGGGCACATCGGGGTCATTTTCGGGCAAGGGTAACAGTGTAGCAGGATTCAATGTCGTGCATCTCTTCAGGGTGATGTGGGGTGCAAGTAGAGTCAATTCGTACCCTGTCAGTCGTGCACTAGTCAGGTGTTGAGTCTTGGTCTAGTTCAAAAGGGTGTCAACTGCATGGGGCACTAATACCGTGAGAGAGTTCGAAAGCACAATTCCCTCACTCTGGCGGATAGAGACAGCAGCAGCGGCTACTGCTCGAAGGCAGGCAGGTAGAGCTCTGGCGACTGGATCAAGAGTGGCAGAGAAGTAGGCACAAGGGCGTTGTTTGGCGCCGATGGGCTGAGTTAGAACAGACAATGCGCATCCCTCCCTTTCGTGAGTGAAGAGGGAGAAGGACTTGGAGTAATCTGGTGTTCCTAGAACGGGTGCCGAGCAAAGGGCATCCCGCAACTCCTTAAAGGATGCTTGGCATTCGGGAGTCCAAGGGAGTGGGAACGGAACATCTTTGGCCAACAGGGAAAGTAGGGGTTTTATAATGAGACTGAAATTTGGTAACCATTGTCGGCAGAAAGAAGTAAGGCCCACTAATGAACGGACTTGCTTCTGTGTTTTTGGAATGGGGGTGTCTAGGATGGTTTGGATACGGTCGGGCGTAAGTTTCCTCCCTTCTTTGGACAGGAGATGGCCTAGGTATGTTACTTGGGGCTGGCAGAACTGCAGTTTCTTTTTGGAGACTTTGTGGCCATTCTCCGCAATAAAGTGCAAGAGTTGGATAGTGGCTGTGATTGCAAGTGGAGTGGTGTCGGCCGCCAAAAGGAAATCATCGACGTATTGGATCAACACCACTCCATCTGGTAGCTGGACGGCATCCAGCTGTCTTTTGAGGGCCTGGCTGTAGATGCTGGGACTTTCAGTGTAGCCCTGGGGAGCTCTACAAAATCGGTACGAACGGTTTTTTAAAGTGAAGCCGAAGAGATAACGGCTGTCTGGATGGATGGGGATAGAGAAAAATGCATTTTTAAGATCAATAACGGTGAAGGTGGTGGCAGTGGACGGGATGAGAGTCAGAATGGTGGCGATGTCTGAGACTACGGGGTACTGTGGCACCACCACTTTGTTGACTTCTCGCAGGTCGATGATGAAGCGGTATGCTTTCTCATCTCCCTCACCTTGTTTCTTGACAATGGGTAGGATAGGGCTATTGCAGACATTACTAACCACTTCCTCTACCACTCCTGCGTCTACCAAGGACTGAATAATCGCTACCAATGCCTTCTCGCCTTCGGGCGATATCCGGTACTGTGGGAGTTTCGGGAGTATTGCATCTGGTCGAACAGTTATGTGTACAGGATCGATCATCATTCGTCCTACATCCGAGTCGTTTCTGGCCCATAGGTACAGGGGTAGGGTATCGAGCAAGGATAGGTCAGCGTCTGTTATGGTGTACATATGTCGTGCGGGGTAGGGTCTGGACATGCTCAGGTTGTCGTACAGGATGACTCGGACTCCATCCGGGGAACACCTAATAGTAGCTCGGAAATGTTTCAGTAAATCAATACCCATAATGGCGTCAGGGGAGTTGGAGGAGAGCAGAAACGTTGTGTCAGTGGGATTGTTTCCTAGGTCAAAGGAGATAGGTACAGACAGGGGATTGGTGGAGGGCGTTCCATCGAAACCTATCGATGTAATGTGTGAGCCAGACAAGGGTGCCCTTGGAATCAGTCGTTTTGATAATACACTACGTGTCGCTCCAGTGTCTACCAAAAATGGAGACTTTGTACCCAGGACCTTAGCAGTGACGTAAGGACCTTGCTGGTCAACACAGAGCTCGACTGGATCCCTCCCTTGCCCCTGGCAGTCCTATGCAAAGTCGTGAGCATTGTTGCAGTCGGACTGTTGGCACTGATTCTGTCGGGGGCGGTCAAATGTGTTTGGTCTGCCAGGTCGGTCATTGGTGGTGTCGCGGGTCTGCCCTCGCCCCTGCCCTCCAGTTTTGGGTCCATTTGTCATGTCCCTTGTCTCTTTATTTTTAATCATTTCCCGAAGGGCCAGGCATTGAGACTTCCAATGTCCAAATTCTTTACAAAATGCACACTGGTTCTCATCGAGGTCGGTTCGTGGAGCGCCAGGTGTGGGGTTGCGGTCTCTAGGGGGCGAATTCCTAGGGGCATTCGACTGGTAGTTTCCCCTATACCGTTCCCTTCCTGTAGTCACTCCCTGCAATTGAGCAATCATCACTCGTTCCTTTAAGTCCTTTTTCTTTCTCTCAGTCGCCCTCTCGTTCTCGTTCTTTTGGTGTTCGTAATACTGAGCCATCTGGAGGATAGCTGCAGGTTTGGAGGCTCCCCAACTACTCTCGCTCGTCTGTAACTTTTGGGAGACCTCTTGCGATAGCCCTTTTACGTAGTTTTGCACGAATAGGTGTTGTCCGGTTGCGGTGGTCATGTCTTGGCCACTGTAGTCGGAGAAAACCGTCTCAAATCGGGAGAAGTATTCTGATACTGTAGTGTAGCTCCTATTTTCCCAATAGGCTCTGCGCATTGGAATAATACCTACAGCAGTAAAGGCCTAGGCCAGACGTTAACTAGGTCTACTACTGTCGATACTAGACTTAAGTTTTGGGTTTGCCAGCGTAGCTCAGAGGTCGCTAGAAACTTTCTCGAATGTTCAAGGAGGAATTAACTTCCCTGATTAGACAAGAAGGGATTTAGTTTCTGACAACCATAGAACATGACAACTTTGCTCTCCCCTAATCAAGAGTCAATCTCAAGAGTCGTGTGAGCACAAGGCAATTATTTTACTCAGTCAGTACGTGCATTCTTAGTCTCATCAGATTGTAGAGAAAAGGAAGAGAGACGGGCGTGTTCAATAAAAAGGTGTTATTTATTGATCAGTCTCTTTTCTCGTACAAGAGAAATGGATCGATATTATTGCAAAACTTATAGTTAAGTAAAGTGCATACATTAAAAGCAATAGTATAAAATAATACTGTAAAAACATTGATATGGTTTCTGAGCCATATGATGTTTGAAATGATTAAAATATATTTACATACACATATACATTTGACTAAACGTACTCAACTGGTGTTTCTAAATACGCCTACCCCGTGTACCTGACCTAAGTCTAATGCGTGGGCGGGAATAGAAAGTTACAGTTTAAGTTAAGTTTGTTTTTGCCAAGTGAATAACTAAAGGAATTCTCTGTGAGGGGTTATTCAGTTCTGTACCTGAAAGTTAGGATGAATGAGGAATGGTATCTCTTTCTCTGCTCTCGATATTCCAGGCTGCCTGCGAGGGCTACCCGGAAGCGCCGGTGCTGGGTCTCTCGGCTTGAGATAGCAGCGCGTCTCTCAGCGCGTCAGGAAGGCGGGGCTGCGCCAGCGGGGTCTGCTTCTGCTCTCGGCTTCGGCAAGTATGGCTGCTCCGTCTTGTCACCACGCGTGTATTTGCATAGGGCAAGATCGGCAATATTTATACCTTAAAGGTGCCGAGATTGACGTAAGGATGGACATAGATACGTCAATAAAGATGTCATACGACTTGCTCGTTAGCACATTCTTTACTAAAGTTCTCTGTGAAATCAAAACAATGGCCGCACGGATTTTTCCAGGTTGTCATAGGTTTGATTTGTTATGAGAACGTCGTATGCCTTATCAGGGGCTGGAGGAATGTCGCTTGTCTAATTAGATCTCAAGCGTTATGACCTAATCAGATAACACGTTCCTGTGCCGTAGTGTGACTGCGTCAGATAACGGTATCTGCATCATGGGGGCTGTTCTTGCCTCATGGGCTGACTGTTAGTTAACTTGATAGTTAGTTTAACCAGAATAGGGTCAGGAATAGGGGGATCGATTCAGAACCTATAGGAATACATGACACCCACTCCACGCTAACTATGGTCATATTTACTAATCTATGCATAGTATAACATAGTCCAACATACTATAGAGTATAGTGTATACCTTACCACCCCAAAATACATAAATGCATTTTGAAACTTTCAAATATACTGAAAAATTGCAGTCATATATATTGTATGCACTTAAGCTATGAATTAAATGCAAAAGTAAACACGCATTTGTATGCATTATTGCTTATTTGGTATATGAGAAATACACATGAAATGGCTCTTAATATGGCTATAAAGAAAGAAAGTTCGAGACCATTTCATCACATAATAAAATATTTGTGAACATCCCAGCGGGCAACTAAAGTTTATAAAGTATCTAAAAATAGAAATCTTAGTTCTCTAGGAATAGTTTCTTACTTTAAGCAGAAGATAAGTGTCCCGAAAATTTTGTAAAAAATAATTTGGGGCTTCTAAAAAATTGTTGTCCGTGAACTGGTGGGAGAAATTGTTCATGTGACTTTATTTTTAAAGTTGAAGGCCGAATTCAGGGAACGCCGTGTGCGAGTTTACTCAAAAGTCTCTATTTCTGTTCTGGAGAGAACATCATATCATTCAGGCTTTCGAAAAAACTGTCAACAGCTTCATGGGAAAGTTCCACTAAGTCGGAAATAGGTGTAACCATGCATTCATGCGCATGATTGTCTCCATTGACATTCTGATTTGCATCACTGACAGAAGGTCGTACCTGTTCAATGCTGCTTTCATCTTGAACTTCACTACTCTTCAATCGTAGTGGTGAAGATTCCAGGAATGCCGTCATCCGGATTGGCAGCCTTTGAGGGCAGCACAAAGCGTGAACCTTGGTAGGAACCAACAGTGTATCTGCATCCACTGGCGCATCCGATTGTAGCGTCAGACAGGTGTCTAACACGCATTCTTCTCCGCATAGCAGACACCTTAGTACAGGTAAAACACACCTTTGCCACATTGGTCGAAATGATAGAAACCAAGTCATGTTCAGGTCTCTAAGCCGGGAGAGTCCCAGGATTTTTGATATCCGGTCCCGGTATCCAATGGCTAGGATCGTCTCTTCCATTGTCGCGAGAGTTTGATCTGTGACATGGGTTGCCATAACGAAAAATAAGGACTAAGAATAGGATTCCTGCAATTAGTCCTAGGATCAGGGGAAGTCCGCCAAAAATCGAATGGACGAAATCTGGAAAAATACCCAGTATGGCTTTGAATGGTGTTAATGCCATCGAAAATACTGTCTTAAATACCTTTGAGACCCCTGTGGTATCAGAAATATTTAAGATTTCGCTCAGGATTTCCGCGAAATGTACGGGGGAATTAGTTGATAATAATGTATGTATCTCTGCAGTCGTCCTTGCGACTTGTAGATCATACGTTTCTTTTGATGACGAGAGCCTTGTAGGCGTCTGAAGAAGCACTGTTTTCATTCTGCTTAAAGTATCTATTCGAATAGAAGTAATTTTCAAATTGGGCCACGCCCTTGCCTCCCTGTCTGGAAAGGAGCTGGGGAACAAAGAACGTCCACAGCACTTGACCTTCGCCGTCGTAGTGACTAGATAAGGAGTCCCGGGCATAAGACTACAACATCTGCGGTCTACAATAAGAATGTAACTCCCATTATAGAGTCTTTGAAAGAATGGTTCTATTTCAGTTGCAGGTGCGCCTTGCTGGTGACATGAAAGGTTGTATGAATTCCCTTCACAGGCTCCGTGCAAACTAATACCGTTACACAGAAGCGTGCCGCTTAGTGACATAGCACAATTGTTGCCACTAAGAAACACTTTCTGTCCTTTATTACTGACACATGCATGTGAATAGGGCAGGTTCCAAGTTGTTTTAAGGTACCCCTTTCCCAATTTCTCGTACATGCCAGCCTGTATATATTTTTGGCAGTATTGAAACCTGAAGGTTGAGATTGGAATATTTATGATTCCGTGTATTATCCATTCACTGACAGGTCGTTCTGACATTGTCATTGGTAATCTTTCTAGTTTTTCAATGCTCAAGATTGTATAATCAGCACCCTTTTGCGCCATACCGATTTGTCTATCAGTAAGGTTAAAGATTTGGAATAGTGACGTTGTGTTGATTAAACGCCAAGGCACATAGCCTGAACGCAGATTTTGTAACGTCCAGCCAAGCTGTACAATAGAACCCAATTGTGACTGACCATGTTGTAATAACAGTAAGTCTTGCGATAATATATCGATTGCTGAAGACACAATGCTGTCCAATGAAAAAATTCTGGAGGACAGTCATTAACCCATTGTCCACTACAGAAAGTGATTTTTCCAAATTGATACGGTCAATTTCCCGTATTCTTTCTGCTGTTTCAATTTGAGTAACCTTCCAGGCCTCATTGTATGCTGCATATACAGAGGCTGCTATGAAACGCTTTTGACGCTGTTTGCGTGGTCCCAGAATGAAATCACGCAAGTCAGCACCATCAGTAAGTAAAGTTAGGTGTTGCTTAATTTCAGGCAGTGTGGAAGTTTGAAGCCATTGAAGGCATAATTTGCCCACACTGTAGGTTGTTATTATCCCTGGGTGATGTCTTTGGGGATATCTAGGGTCTGGCCTGGTCATTTTGAAACCCTGTGTTTTATTCAGGAATCTATCTTGACAGTTATTTGTATCTGTGGGCCAGATCAACCATTGTTTCCAATCAGGAAGTGTTCTGTTTTGGTTTAATATATGGTTTACGTCTATCTCTTCATCTGTAGAAGTGTTGCTAAACATTGTTGGCTTTGGAATAGACGGTTTATTTAAATCTTTGATTTTGGCTAAGCCAAGACAGGTGGTTTGTTGAACAGTGTCATTTAAAAATATCAGTTGTTCTGGGATCATGCAAGCCCTAAACAAAGCTTCTAAACCCTGTACTTGCCATTCTTTTGTACCCCAAACACTTTTCAAATCAACATTTTTGTCCCAATAATCAAATCCAAAGGTATTCATTTCTTCAAAGAATGAATCTGAATATATCAATTTTGTGTTGGTTATCATGGTTTTCATCCCTGTCTTGTTTGACAATTTAAAATAAAATGTTTCAGCATTACTTGTGTTAAAACCTGAAAAATATGAATATTTGTCAAACACGGTTCTAGAGCTCCCTTTTGGAGGTGTAGCACAATGTTCCCATTGATTATAATTTAAAACATTTCTAGGTTGTGCAGATTTATGTAAAAAATGGTTACCATAATGGTTATAGCAATACATACTATCATAATTTGTAGAACCTTGCAAATAATCATGTTTTGTAAATTTAGCAGACATTACTAAGTCAGACATCATGTTGTTAATGCTTTCGAAGTCCCAATCATCAGCAAATGAGTTTGGTTTTGCAAAGTCACTCAAGGAGATCTTGATTTGGTGTGGATATTTCAGGATCTCGACCGGACCATAAATTTCATAGTCAGTGTTGTCCCAGGCTACCCCACCAGGTATAGAATTGGCTGTGAAGTTGGCTGAAGAAAGTTCTCTTTTCTCGACGTGTGAAGATGTGTGTGGTTTGAGGACCAAGTTGATGTTCTGACTTGCTGTGTCCATTTTAGCATATTTTCCCTCAATGAAGCGTCCCAAAGTAAATACCATGATGAGCCAAAGTATGAGGATAAATGCACCAAAACCCACCCAAAATTCAATCCATGGAGAAACCAGATATGTTTCTTTCAGTTGGTTCAAAAGTTCCTTAGCTTTGTCTTTAAAGGATTTTGATGATGGCTGTGTCTTTGATTCACTGAAGCCTTCAGAGGAATCATCGAAGTTGATGAAGTACCCGGATGCAGTTCTGTCAATTGTTCCAATTGCTTCAGGATTTTTGTTTCTTGCATTGTCACTCGGTACTTCATTGTAGATTGGTGTTTCTCTGCTAAATGTTTTTATTTGGGTTTTCAGAGGTCTTAGTTCTATTGCATTGTTGCATAGTCCTTGTTGTTCTTCTGTAGGCGTTTCGAATGTGATGAGCCTCTTTGTTAGGACCTCTGTACTGGTAGCAAACCTTGGTGTTCTGCTACTTATTGGGAGTCCACTTGGCCTACTGTTTGTTATCGGCCACATGTTGTGGTTTTACCAGGTCGATGGATACAACTCGGTTCTCCTTTTTTCCAGCAAGTGGCGGTAGTACAACTGATCTTGTCCCGTTGACAGACAAGACAGGAACTGCTTTTCTGTAAGAAAGCCCAAATTCCTTCTTTACCGCGATCTTCTCCCTGACTAGATCCCCGACTTTTGGAATCCAGACAGGTCTTGCTGGGACAGGTGGTGATTCTTCAGTGGTTGTTGGCTGTTGTTTCAACTGTATGTTGCTCAGGTCTTTTCTTGTTTTGTTTAAGTCCTGCAAAATAGCCAAACGGTCTTTGACATCAAAGGTTTTTTCTTTCACCACTGAAGTCTGACTATCAAGGTCAGAGATAATCATTCTAGTTCCAAATAATAATTCGTACGGACTGAATCCCTTCAGAGAATTTCTTGGCAAGTTATTTAGACTACGTTGGACACTTATTAGATGTTTGACCCACCCAGCTCCCGAACCTAATATCCTTTCTATTATAGATTGCTTTCTGCCTTGGTTTTTTCTTTACACCATCCCGTACCCTCAGGAAAGAAGTGAGAAGATTCCCGCTGGGCTGTGCTCATTTGGCCATGTTTCCCCCCAGGCTGGTGTGCCTGAGTGAAAACAATGGTCGAACGTAGCATGCTCTTAGCGTATATGCCATTTAGACTCGCAAATCTTTGTATAACAGTCCGGACGTCAGCCGAGTGCTGAGGATCTACATTATAAGTGGAAACTAGCCTGTATATGTTAATCGCAAGCCATTCTTTTTACTGGTGATATTATCTGCAGTCAGATTCCACCGTATTATATTTTTTCTCTCCCCACTGCGATTTCTGTTGCAGTTTGGGCAGTTTTTTACAAACATGGTATGATGTAGGCTCATGCCTGGCCACCAGTACCGTGATTGTAATTCTTCCAGAGAATCTTTTAGTTTGAGGTGTCCAAGACCCTCACCCATATGTGCGTCTGCGATTAACAAGTGTCTCCTGTCCATGTTTGGAATCACTCTATCCCCCACTCCAGGGATTCGAGCAAAAGGGACGGAGTTTGCATCGATTATGTATGTATAATTGAGTGGATAGTTGATCGGTAACGCTGAGCAGTCGCCTTTTGATGACGTTTTCACCGCCAGCAATGTTTCACTGTCAATGTATTTTAATGTACGCTTTTTTCGAACTACGGGAGCCTATTTAGTGGCTGCCGCTGCGGCTGTTTCAGCCAATGAATTCCCTACAACGTGAACGCCATCACGCTGATGACTCAGTGAGTGTGTCACGTGAGTCTTTGGTAGTTCTTTTTGTAAAAGAGCTATTTGTTCCCAGAGCAGTTTCTGCTTTATTGGTGCATCTGTGTCATCTTTGTAACCGTTCTGAATCCATGTCTGCAAATCGCTGTTATATGATTTGACGCAGTAATATAAATCTGACACTATAAGTGTCGGGAATTCGCGATCCGCATTATCTAGCGCCATTTTCAATGCGATTATTTCAGTTTGTTGTTCTGAATTAGTTTCTACTGAGTGTGATTTTGTTAATAGAGGTTTTAATATACCTCCGCGCCACACTTCTTTTGTAATCTCACATGTGGGGTTGTATGCTTGTTCTCCCCAAACGGAGGGTTGAGCATGTCCGTTTGTATAGATTACACAGGCGTAATGTCGTAGAGGCAGAATGTCGATTGGCAGAGGATACGTCTTTTCATATTGTAGATTTTTTAATTCCTCTAGTTCTTAGAAAATTGTCAACCATGCTATACTTGATAATTCATATCCTACGTACAAGACTGTCAGATGGGCAATTCTGGACTTTTTAAAGTTGAATTTGTAACCCTCTGCAGCGAACCCAAGTATTATGGTGTTCACTCTTTTCAAGTGAGTCTCCAAGTCATCATTTGTTAAGTAAATGTCAGCTTCATAAGATAATGCTTCATCATCATATAGTTGTAGTAATTCTGTTACTCTCGCTGAGAATACCCCCGGGCTGTTCTTGTACCCCTGGGCTAACCGACAGAATTGTTTTTGAGTGCCATTTACTGAGAATGCAGTTAAATATCTGCTCTCCGGTGCTATGTTTTGACAAAAGAATCCATTGGAGATGTCCAAGGTTGTTTTGTATTTTTTGCGCACTATGTTATTCATTAGTGCAGCACTGTGTGAGTTTTGCACTGCAAAAGTTTTGCAACATGTGTTAAGGTGTCGGTAATCCAAAACTAGACGATATGAATTGTCTGGTTTGGAGACCGGAAACAAAGGATAGTTCATTTGTGAGGTGCAAGTTTCAATCACCCCCTGGTATTCTAGCTGATCTAGTATTTCATTTACTTGTTTTTTGGCTTCTTGCTTAATTGGGTACTGCCTTTGTGCAGTAGGTTGTGATTTTAACTGGATTTTGTGAGGAGGAGAATCCTCATCCCATCCTACATGATTTTTATATAAAGCAGGTGCTAAGGCCACTGCCCACTTTCTAGCAAGTGTATATTTTTTATGAATCGGAATTTGATTCGAGAAGGCAGGCATAATTACTTCTTCGCCATGAGGGCACTCTCTGACAAACTCTGGTGGCCAGTCTTTTTCAGCTAGAAGGATATCATAGCCCTTGGAGAGATGATCCCAAAATAGTCCCCTTATTTTCCTAGTCTTATCTCCCTCTATACGTAATGTTATCTCGTATATCTTGTGGGGTTTGCTAACTCTGGTGTGTGCAGTTTCCACTTGAAGATATTCATTCGTGTCCACTGTCTCCAGATGATTCATAAGGACTTTGCGAGCTATGCTCACCTCTGCTGCGCTGTCTAGCATTGTCTGAGCCCACTCTCCGTTTTTCAGTTGTGTCCTCAGTATTCTCGGCATTGTTAACTACCTTGATACTGGCTACCTTCTTTTTTGGAAATTGTAATTTCTTTTTTAGCTGAGCAGGTTCCTTGTCTTTGGACTTGGCGTGCTCTTCTCTTTGTTTCGATCGTCCTCTTCTTTCCGATTTCTGCGAGGAATTCTGAAAAGATTGAGAGGGACGGGTATCAATGTCTTGATATCTATCGGGTTTTTTAATATTATCCCTATTTCTAAGGTTATATCTATTCCCAGAGGGGTCACTCTGCGGTGACCTCTGTCTTCGGTTTGGAGATTTTTCTCTTCGCCTAGGAGACCTTCCTCTGGACTGGAATTTCTTTTCTTTAGGATTGGATTGTTTGTTTCCATCCCAGTTCTTTTTTGGTGAATTATTATTAAAAAATATTTTTTCTGGACTTTCAGTCAGTTGCGGTTTTACTGGTATTCCACCTAAACTATCTCTACCTAGTTCTTCATAAGATTTTTCTATGATTCTGGCAATTTCAGCTGGTTGGTCTGCTATATCTGTCTCTTTTAACCTCTGGCGGATCGCCACGTTTGCTGCTTCACCTTTTATGTTGGCTAATAATATAGCCGAGACCTGTTTGAAGTCTTTCAGTAATTTCATACCAAGAGTTAAAGCAGGTTCTGGACCGTATTCATCTTGAATTTGTTTTAGCACATCTGGTATTACCGAAATGGATGGAACACCGTGCGTTTTTGTGTAGATGGAAGCAAAGACTGTACCCCAAGTGTCACAGTCCTCAATGTGTGGTGCGATTCCCATTGGGAGACATATAGTCAGAATCCTGTGTTTTTCTAATGGGGTGGTGTCAGGAAACACCGCCTCTATTTGGGTAATTTTCTGTGCCAACCAGAATGGTATTTGTTCCCGTTTAGCTGGAACTTTACCTAGGCAGGATTGGATGTTCTGTGGTGTAATTTTATTTGTGTTCCCCTGGTGAGGGGTCAGCTGTGGAAGTTTAATCGCTGGCTGAATTGTTGATGTCCGCATTACATACTGAACTAATTGTCTATGAATTTTTAGTAGTTGTTTTAGCTGTATTAACAGCTCTGCTGCAGGCATTCTTTCGATGTCTGGATGTGGTGTGTATCCGGCTAAGACCGGCCACGTTGCTCCTGGTCTTCCTAAAGGACCGAGCCTTGTAATGTGATTATGTATTAGGGCGCCATCAAATAAGAGCAAATGCTCTTGGAATTTGAGTGGTACTTCCACCTCCTCGAAAGGAGTGTACATTTCAGGAGGTTCCTCTATTTTGTAATAGTGGAAGTACTTTGTTACAGCATTTGCTGCTGGAAAATGTATCCATGAATAGTATACCTCTGTCTGCCGATATTCGTGTGCCTCAATTACGAATATGACTGTGCCACCTCTAGGTGTCAGTCCATTTTCTATAAGTTTTAAGGTTATAGATCTCCTTTTAATGACCGGAATGAGTGTTATATTCGGGTCTGCTGCTTGCATGGTAGCATCAGCATCTGCGAGTTCAGTTGCTAATCTAACTGCCTCTCTTTCTTCATCACTGTCTCCCATTTTACTAACAGGATGGTATTATGTTTGTTTGCAGATCAGGTTTCTTTATGGAAACAGAGATTAGATGCACAATATTTTGGAACAGTGTATCCTTCAACGTTGACTATACCAAGAACCATACATAGGAGTTCCCTCCTGCGAGGTTTTGGAGGATATAACCTTTCACCCACTCCAGACGTCTTTGGAGTATAATGGGAAAAGGGGTCTGAGTGAGAAAGCACGACTGAGTTACTCTAAATGTCTTACGTTAGTTTTATCGCCCTTTCCAAACGTGTTGGGCGCCATGTAGTGTAGCTCCTATTTTCCCAATAGGCTCTGCGCATTGGAATAATACCTACAGCAGTAAAGGCCTAGGCCAGACGTTAACTAGGTCTACTACTGTCGATACTAGACTTAAGTTTTGGGTTTGCCAGCGTAGCTCAGAGTTCGCTAGAAACTTTCTCGAATGTTCAAGGAGGAATTAACTTCCCTGATTAGACAAGAAGGGATTTAGTTTCTGACAACCATAGAACATGACAACTTTGCTCTCCCCTAATCAAGAGTCAATCTCAAGAGTCGTGTGAGCACAAGGCAATTATTTTACTCAGTCAGTACGTGCATTCTTAGTCTCATCAGATTGTAGAGAAAAGGAAGAGAGACGGGCGTGTTCAATAAAAAGGTGTTATTTATTGATCAGTCTCTTTTCTCGTACAAGAGAAATGGATCGATATTATTGCAATACTTATAGTTAAGTAAAGTGCATACATTAAAAGCAATAGTATAAAATAATACTGTAAAAACATTGATATGGTTTCTGAGCCATATGATGTTTGAAATGATTAAAATATATTTACATACACATATACATTTGACTAAACGTACTCAACTGGTGTTTCTAAATACGCCTACCCCGTGTACCTGACCTAAGTCTAATGCGTGGGCGGGAATAGAAAGTTACAGTTTAAGTTAAGTTTGTTTTTGCCAAGTGAATAACTAAAGGAATTCTCTGTGAGGGGTTATTCAGTTCTGTACCTGGAAGTTAGGATGAATGAGGAATGGTATCTCTTTCTCTGCTCTCGATATTCCAGGCTGCCTGCGAGGGCTACCCGGAAGCGCCGGTGCTGGGTCTCTCGGCTTGAGATAGCAGCGCGTCTCTCAGCGCGTCAGGAAGGCGGGGCTGCGCCAGCGGGGTCTGCTTCTGCTCTCGGCTTCGGCAAGTATGGCTGCTCCGTCTTGTCACCACGCGTGTGTTTGCATAGGGCAAGATCGGCAATATTTATACCTTAAAGGTGCCGAGATTGACGTAAGGATGGACATAGATACGTCAATAAAGATGTCATACGACTTGCTCGTTAGCACATTCTTTACTAAAGTTCTCTGTGAAATCAAAACAATGGCCGCACGGATTTTTCCAGGTTGTCATAGGTTTGATTTGTTATGAGAACGTCGTATGCCTTATCAGGGGCTGGAGGAATGTCGCTTGTCTAATTAGATCTCAAGCGTTATGACCTAATCAGATAACACGTTCCTGTGCCGTAGTGTGACTGCGTCAGATAACGGTATCTGCATCATGGGGGCTGTTCTTGCCTCATGGGCTGACTGTTAGTTAACTTGATAGTTAGTTTAACCAGAATAGGGTCAGGAATAGGGGGATCGATTCAGAACCTATAGGAATACATGACAATACGTCCTCCTGAGGTTTCTGGCGGCAAGCCGTGACTACCGACCAGTCTACCTTCTTTTCTGGGATCAACGTCTTTAGCTTCTGCACTATTTTGTCGGGGAGTTCCAATATGTCTTTTACAGGTTTCTTTCCGGGCTCTCGCTGCCCATCTAGTTCATTGAGTTGTTTCCAGGTGTGTCCGAACAGATCTGTGTGGTCGGCTTTCCGGATTTGCTTCCACACATCGGCCGGCAGACACAACCCGAAAAACAAATCAATGTCCGATAGAGTCATTATGGTTGAGCCCATGGCTGTGCCTAGTTCGGTATAAAATGCTGTAGGGTTCTTTCTTAAATCGGGCAGGGTTTGCCTAAAAGTTAAAATATCTTGCCGATCCCATGGTTGGTAAACCCAGTTGTACACAACCCTCCCTTTTGCATCTGCGTGGTTGATATCATCGTTTGTTCCCTGACATCTTGGGGGAACCCAATAGGGGGCGGCTTCTCTGATAGGCATCATAGTGTTGGCTGCTTCTAATGGGGGTTCAATCGTCTCAGGGACTTTGATCTTGACCTCTGGTTTCTGTTCCGCGAGGTGGCGGAAAACCTCAAGCGTTTGCATGAAGAGGTCCGTCACATCGCTCTCAGTCCCATCTCCAACATCGACCCTTCTATATAGAGTCGTCAGTTTTGCAGGACCCTTATTCTGGTACCTATCCTCATATGCGTTCAGGGTGTGGTAGCTGAACCGTAAAATGAAATGCCGTCTGTGACTACCGGCATGTGAATTATGGATATTCATCGTATATTCTTCGCTCTCCTTCCGTTCTACCAGGGTCTTTGCTATCTGGTCGATTCCATCCCGCTCATCTTTGCTCAACCTATTTGGCCTGGCTGTTAGGTGCCTGCTAGTCTCATGTTCATCTGCTGTTGTTACCAATGCGGCTGGTGCGAAGGCCGTAAGAGCCGGGGCACTAGCGCTAGGGTCACCCTCGCCTACATTTTGAACTGGTGAGTGTTGTGCTAGAGACTGGCAGGGAGCATAAGGAGGAGGCATGTAGATAATTGGAGGACCGAGCAGTAACTCGTCATTTGCCCGCTGTTTGGAGGGCATCTCCCGGTAGAGCGTAGAGGGGGTCCTGACAGGACATTGGCCTGCCAGTCCTGATTCTTGTGTTTGTTTAACTTCCTCTTTTCTTCTTATTTCTTCATCTAGTTCTTTTGCGGCCAGATGGGCGGCTTTTCGTAACTTTCGCTATTTTTGCTTCCTCTCTTTTCTTGCGATGTTCTGCTTCTTTGCGCCACATGCCAATACTATCGAGCATAGTGGGCGTTGCCTTATGTATTTTTACAGCTGCTTCTAGTGTTTTTATTTTATTTTCATCAAAAGAACCTATCAGTGGCCACTGACTTTCAGGATCCTTTTTTGTGTATTTATGCCATAACTTACTATAAGCTATAGCGACTAGTCCTTGCTTAGTAAACATGTCCTTATTAGGGGTGCCTTCCAGTGGAGCTGGATGGTTTATCTCTAATAAGCGGTCCGGGTTGACCCAACTATTAACCAATGGGGAGAAGATAGGCATGACGGATTACAATGGGGGGCAAAAGCCTGCACTACCTATCTTTTCACTATTTGCAAAGACTGGACAGAATATTCTATTCTACGCTATTTGCAAATCGAGAATACCTCCAGAAAGAACCAATTCCAAACAGTCAATGTTTGGACAAACAATCAATCAATGAGGAATGAAATAGGCACGACGGGTTAAAGGCTTGCGTTACCTACCCTTCACTATCGGCAAAGGGAGAGAGAATATTCCTATTCTTCCCCGTTTGCAGGCAGAGAAGATCCTTAAGAGAACCAACTTCGAACAATTCAATGTTCGATTCAAACAATCAATCAATGGGGAGAAAAATAGGCACGGCAGATTACAATGGGGGACAAAAGTCCGCGTTACCTATCCGTCACTATCTGCAAAGACTAAACAGAGTATGGCGACTCTGTGCTTGTTTGCAAATAGAGAATCTCTCAGAAACAGTCAATAAGTAATACTAGTATTTTCAAACAATCAATCAATCAATTTCACGATTCGTCGTGTGTCACGACCTTACCCGGACCGCATGGACAGTTTCTCGTCTTCCGCTTCCAGCGCCCGATTGTCCTCTATTCTCTGTTGCTATCGCGGCACTCCTGGTGGTTCCCAGTCAGGACCGTAGATCACTCGGGAGAGGTCTGCTCGGAATCAGTGAAGTTCAGATGATCGGCTGTCAGACGAGGGTCTATCGGACAGGAGCTCTCCCGATCGTTGCAGTCGTTCACTCTGTCGTCAGGACCTCTCCCACTGGATCCACGTGTCGCTGATGGGCCCCGCGTTTGGGACGCCAATTGATAAAGATCAATTCAAAATGGTCAGGCGATTTCAGTAGATGTTTCCTAAGTTAAATTTGCCCGGCGTAAAACGCCTCTAATACCATACGAAGTTATTCAATAAACAGGCAGGCGCTGGAGACAGGAAGACAGGAAACAAGTTTATTCCGACGGAGTAGAACACATCAGATCAGACAACAAGGTATTGTCTCGAGGTGCTCTCTCAACCTCTCTGAGACCTGGTCTTTTATACCCTGGTTTAAGACATGTGAACGCTCTTTATTACAACAAGGGCATTGTGAAGTATGAGAACGACATCCCTGGCACCCCCCAGTTCCGGCCCATTCCAACACATGACAACAGTAGAGGCCCTTTCCCCTCGTATGATTGGGAGGGGGGCTATCACGCAGCTGAGTGTTCTGCCGATTCCTTTGGAATGTGTGCGCCTGATCGAATCTCAGGGGGTGGGGAGGTCATGATCAATAGTGGCTCCTTTCAGGAAAAGCGAGTGCATACAGTAGTGGGCAATAAACTGTATCCTCGGGCTAAGGGATGACCAGCGGTTCGTACAGGCAGTCGGGCTCAGAGGAAGGGGTCATCAAAGGAGGGGTATTCATGGACGGAAAGGAGGTGTTGGTCAGGCGCGGGGTGTGATTCCCTGAGACAGAGTCATGGGAGGGAAGGGTTCATGACTTGTGCATGTGAGTGCGGGGGCAGCCAGGGTGCGCGGGGAAGGCTTGCAAGGTTCAGGGAAGTGTGCTGACGGGCGATCGTGAACAGGGAGACCATGGTACCTAAAATGGCTGTCGTGTATGCTCATACGTGAGCCTGCAAGATGGCGTAGATGATGTTCAGTACACGAACTAAAATTCCTCAGGTGCACAAGAGGACCATCTCCCGGTGGATCATCTTGTGTATCCAGGCATGCTCCTCCTTGGCTAGGAAGGAGCCCCCTGCTGGATTGCGGGCTCATTCTACCCGAGCCACAGCGACTACCACTGCCCTGGGCAGGGGTGTGCCCTTACAAGACATCTTTCAGGCAGCTACGTGGGCATCGCTGCACACGTTTGCAAGACACTACTGCCTGGACAGCCAAGTCCGGAGGGATGGCTTCTTTGGCCGTTCCGTCCTCCAGGACTTTCTGGTGTGATTATTGGTTCGCAGACCCACCACCGGGGTTGGTATTGCTGGGGTATCTATTCTAAGGTGAGGAATCTAATACTAACGTGTCTCTTTCAGATGCACAAGTTACTACTTGTGTAACGATATATCTGTAGGAGACATTAGTTAGTATTAGATTCCTTACCGACCCACCCATCCTCCCCGTTCTGCGAACCAATATCTAGGGTTAGGGTTGTCCCCTTTCAGGGCCCTAGTTTCAATGGCACCAGTGTTGATTTTTAACATGGCTCTGCGTTTCTGGCGCGGAAAAGCTGTGTCTTAGAACTGACGTCAGCACGCGGAGGCGACGTCTAAGTACTCCGACGACGTCATCACGCCGCCGACGACGGACTCGGAGCCGCAGACGACGCCTACCGACGCGCAAGGGTACTGCTACGCAAAAGTTTCCGGATCCAGTCTGACGCCTGGGGATATTCTAAGGTAAGGAATCTAATACTAACTAATGTCTCTTACAGATATATCGTTACACAAGTAGTAACTTGTGCATCAGTAACTTATTTGAGCTCATTAGCCATGTGGGATGAATATCGAATCTGAGATGAAGCCAGTTAACAAGTGTGGACTATGAATGTTCTTTTAGGGTTCGTCACCCTTTAAGAAACTATCTCACACAGCTGTTTGCAGATGGATAGAATGTTAATGTATGTCAATGAGGGACCTGTTTGCCAAAGTCAAGTTCCTCACATCTGAGGAGAGGGCACAATTTAGAGTGAACACAGGACGATTTCTGCAATATGTGAAACTTACCAGAACAGTGCAGGAGACTTGGTGTGCATTCCAGTTATTCCTTAAAGCCGGGGAGCACTAAAACAAATATTAGCACAGAGCGATAGACTAATCTGCTCACTCTTTTGAACACTGCAAGAGAACAGCTGTAGTCCTATGCTGACGGTCAAGGACAAGTCGGACCCTATCTGCTGTAACACTGCAACATCACATGTTTATCAACTGCGTGGTCATATTTTATATATGGTGTTTCAAATCTAGTTCATGGTCGAAAGGCTTTAAAGGGCACATTTTCAGACATTGTAGTTGTTTGCATTCTGGTTCACTTGAAGTAAATTAAATGTGGGTGTCTCGTTTGACTTCAATCTTTCTTTTACCACTTTGGAACCTGCATGGATGAGGTTCCCTGTTTCTGAGTGGGGTGTTATTTTGTTCTGCATGTGGAATATAATCAGTTTTGGAATTTCCCGCGTATTGGCTAATTAAAGAAGTGGCATGTTGTGTACTTATATTGTAACTTTATTTCCACAGTTGATCAGTTGTGTTCAGCGAATACTCATGAGCAGGCGACTGCAGCACCAGTACACCCAACAACAGCAGCAAATGGCTTTCCAGCAAGCAGCAATGAGCCGTTTCATGGGCCCCAAGCCTCCAACTATGATGATGAACCCTTCCTCATTTCAACAGATTGATATGAGAGGAATGTATCAACAGGGCATGATGCAGCCCCCTACTCTGCAGCGTGCCCCAAACTCAATGAGAAGCAAAAATCCAGGCCCTTCACAGGGAAACTAAATGTGTTTTTGCACTAAATGTTTAAAAGATTGTTAAAATCAAAGAAAGAGCTTTTATTTTTTTAGGAATCAATGGCTTAACAGAACTCAACTGTATAGTTTGGCTTGTCCCCTTCTATCTGCCAAACTGTTGCCTGTAGTAGCTATGATTTTTTTGTTTCCTTTGGTTTAAAACCATTTTAGCTCACTTGTTTCAATGATGTTATTTGTAATCTTCTTACACACCGAGTGCAGGAGATATAATGTTTTCAGTGAAAACAAGCCCTTCCGATTACAGAAGTCCTGGTGAATGCTCAAACAGTATGCCTTACTTATAGTAATCATGAAACCATCAACCAAATGAAGGCACTTAGAGAGGATGTTTTGTTCCCCACATGTAAAGTACATGCAACAGTGTACAGACTAGAGTGTTATTTCTTGCAGTGAAGAATTGTATATTGTCTTGTGAAAGTTTTTTGTGTTGGATATGCAGCTGAAAAGAGCTCCAAAGAAATCTAGAAACGTACCACAGCCTGTTCTGAAGTGAAGATTAACCAAAGCTCTGCACCGCACAAATCTACTGTTTTAATTAGAGGGGGCATTGACCTAAAGATCTTCCCAGTTTCTCCAGTGCTATGAACACAAACCTTTATTTATATTTCTGGCATCCAATAATACCATAAACATATATTTGATAAATACATCAGACCATCTTATAAGCAATGAGAATCCAATATCTTCTAGGGTGTTCATAACAAAGTATCATAAAAGCCTACTACTGTTAGCTGCCTACGTATGCATTGAAGCAAATGGAACACTGATATAAAAGCGTATAAACCAAGAAATCAAACACCATAAAATTCAATCAGATAATTGTAGCAATTGGCACGCATGAGCGATGCAGTGAGATCATTTAACAGCTTCTTCCACTTAAGTGACACCTTTGTTTCTCTAATGCCTTTTGAAAATGGCATCTTAATTCAGATATGGACGTTCATTACCAGTTATTGAAAGAAACCTTTATGCCAGATGGCTAAAATAAATATTGCTACTGTAGAAGTACTCTTGTCAGACCTAAGTTTCTTTTCTAATAGCCTACAATAGGCTCATTACCAGGGCAGTTCCACAACGCATTGCTTTACAACAACCAATTATAGAAAATTCCTTTATTTTTTAATAAGCAAAGTTTTTTATTTAGGGAACATTTTAAAATATTTTTGGTTGTTGTAAAGCGTGTTGTGGAACTGCCCTGGTAATGAGCCTATTGTAGGCCATTGGAAAAGAAATGTAGGTCTGACAAGAGTACTTCTACAGTAACTATGTTCCTTCCCCCTCACTCTTGGACCTCAAAGTACAGATAGGTGGCACCTTTCTTGATATGTTAAAATAAATATTGCATCATTTTAAAATTACAGCACACCCAACAATTTGGAGAGAAACATTTTGTAAAGGTCTTCAACATTATCGCTTTGTTTCTTGGTGTATAAAAAGACATTGTGTGGGTGCTGTATGGGGCCAGTGATATTTTAATGGTTGTGCTTTGTTTGATCCACTCAGCAGTCTGTTGTATTCTGTATTTGCATCAGAGCCTACAAGTATAGAGACTATGAGGTTGACTTATCCTAGTTAGGTTGGTCAACATATCCAAAGGTGGCAATGTGTTTTTTAATAGCAACGGTGAAACTAAAATCACTGAACTATTTCTAACTAGAAAGCTTTAGCAGCAGAAAAGGTATCTTAGTTTCCCTCATATAGAAATCACCTGGGCCATTATACCAGAGGATTTAACAAATTGTAAGCGGTCTTATCCAATCCCTGTTCTTATTTTAGTAGATGAGGCTGCTGCCTTATGTATGTCACTGTTTTGAAGCATTACAGATTGTAGTAGGTGATGGTTAATGTGAATACAGAGTATCATTTCAGTCCCCATTGAATCAAACCTATCATTTTACATAAAGTATGGTAAAGGGAGTGCATACGACCCTTTAATCCAACAATTCTGTAAGAGATTGTTTAAAAAATGTCTTAGAGGGAATGAGGTTCCCTGTGGATCCCTCAAAGTACTTCATTGAAATGCTTTCCATTACCATTTTAAATTGTGGATTTATGGCATCTTAACTAGCTGGTCAAAACAGCACAATGTCAGATGTCAATGAGGTTGCAGTTGTCCATTTTAAAGTGAATCACGCCGAGCAAAATATGACTTTCTTGCAAAAGCAGCTTCTAAATTGTTCTTCCAAAGTAATCATATGTGGTGTAGAAATGTGCCTGTCTTTTATTATATATAAACTTTGTACACTGCAATAACGACAAATAGCATAGCTAACTAAAGGGCTTAATTTAATATCCTGTTGAGCAGTAGATTATAGATTTGTTCCTGAACGTTTGTGATGGTCATCTTTATTGAAGTTGCATCATTCTTGATATTGCTCCAAAGTATGTCAAAACAGGACAATAAGCTCTGGAGCCATTTAATTTTTCAAAACAGATGGAAGAATGAAAATGTTTCACATTATTGCTGCTGAAGTAAAATGGAATGTAAATGTTTTTCACATACAAAGTTTACAACAGATGAGAAAAAAGCTAGTGGGCAATTCCATAAGCAAATGTCACAAGAGCTACCTTTGAAGTTGGAAATTCTCTTAATCCATTCAGTTTTTAGTAACAGTTCAGATGGTGAACAGTGAATTAGCCAAAACGGTAACAGTGAAGGCATACTTGGAAGTTAGGTTTGAATAATAACCCAGAGTGGGTTGTCTATGTAAACTCTGTTGTTCTCTTTACGCTGCCTGGAAGACTGGTGGATTGGGTGGAATTACATTTTTGAGGACTTTGCTGTATTGGTTAGCATTTACTTTTATTGTGATGTAACCAGACTCCCTCAGTCTGTACGATGCAAAGCATGCCACACAGTACTCAGAGATGAACATTTTGTCATGTTGAGGAAGTAAAAGTAAAGGTATATTCAACAGTCACCCCTGACTGTTGAGAGAGGGTTTGACTTTATGTACCTTTTTTCTTGATTAAATTAAAGATTTATCGGGTGAGGGCAAAAAATGTACACATGAAGTGTAAAATGCTCGCTAAGAAGTCCACATCCATACCCATGCCATGGCACACATATTTACACTGAACTAACCATTGCTTTTTAGTTATGCTAAGTTACTCTTATAAGACTCAGTCTTTTAAGACTATTTTAATATAAATAGTTATTTCACTATTTCTCTACCTCTCTTCCTTTCAAACCATCTCTTCAAAAATAAAAGACAAGTAAGCACAGACCTAAGTGAGATTACTTACAGAATCGCACGTTGAGTGGGCACACCTGTCAGCACTGCCTAGATTTTGTATGCTTAATGCCTTCATCACAGTAAGCTGTCTAGGAGGTTTTCTAGATTTTATGAAGGATTACACTTTGTCGCTTTTCATGCAGCTTTTATTGTTTCTGTCAACTAGAATATCTTCTAAAATTTTACAGTTGTAAGTCCTGTGCATCCATAGATTTTCTGAGTGAGTTTAAATAGAGGTTTTCTAAATGCTTACTTTTATAATAAGTTAGTTGCTGACACTATATTGCCTTTTATTCTGTTTAAAAAGAGCTCAGGTTTTTAGTAATTGCCTGGTGCTGTCCAAGTACACTTTAAAATATGGTCTGTATATCAGTGATGGGTTTAATATATCATGATTAAATTGGCTATTGAGTTTATTCTTTATGCGGTTAATATTTATGTCCATTGCTCTGTTTGATTTCTGTGTGTTGGCAAAGGGACTTTTAAAAACGTGGGCAAACCTCTCTGCAGGACATGTACTTCCATGTTTAGGTTTCCTATATGTAAAATACTGATGCTCTTTCCTTCTCTGATCTTGTACCATAGACTTTGTGGGTGCTTCATTTAGCAGCAGAGTTCTTTCTAGGAATTGATTTCTCAAACGATGACTTACTGTTCTAACTAGACATTTCAGAATGCCCTGGAGAAAAGATGTTGGGACCCCGTGGCTGAAACAATCAAAATGTTTCTTTTTTGTAGTGTCAGACTCTAAAAATATATACGAACACTGAATAAAGTGCAATATTCTTGAATAGGGTGCTGTAGATTTCTGTGTAAACTATTTGTCTTAATTGAGGATTTCAGAAGAATATACTTGTTCCTGAGTGCCGCTACAGTTTTTTTGACACAAAACTAGTGATATAAATGGTTTATGACTTAGCCTACAAACATTTTGTTACTCTTTCTGCTGTCTTACAACATATATAGTATTACAATTAAGAACAGATGCTTGAGTTGGTTATTTTTTAATATAAACAACTAGCATATACATTGCTTATATTCCTGCATACATGAAACACGTTTGCAGTTTTGAGGAGTCCTGCACAAATTGTGAAATGCCTAATTTTATAAAGATCTAAAACCTATTTTTTTCATATTTGTAAAAAAAAAATTGAAATACTTTTTTTCAAAGTTGAACAGTGATAAAAGTCCTTGATCGTTAAAACTCACAGTAATGTTCATCCTCTTTATAGGCAATATTAGTAATTCTCCATGAAGCTTATTATAGTCCAATTTTGTAAAGAGTGCTTCATTTTACAGTGACATATTTATTAACGCAGAGCGTAACGTTATTTAAGACATGATTCTATTTTAAAAACAGTTAAGATTGCTGCACGGTATGCTGTAGAATTGAGGTTTACTCTTAAAGCTACAGTAGTTTGTGGACTACGCCACCGTTAGGATTGTTTCCTTTTTTCTGTATGGCACAATCTACATAAAATTAATGATTATCTAGCAGGATGTTGCATTGCTTTGCTGTTGATGGACAAATTAGAGATCTTTTAGATTAATAAATAAGTTATGGCTCTAGTTGACTGTACAGGCAATTGAAGACCATGCATCGTCTTGAATGCAAAAATTACATTTGGGAGTGCCATTAAATATGTTTAAAAATATAATTTTCCCTTTACCACTGATCAGCATTTGTAACCGTTCATAATAATGTGCTTAAACCCCATTCTGAAATCTACATATAAAAATTAATGGCACATTTACACTATGAAAGTAGGAGAAATGAGAAATATGCATTGTGAAAAAACTTTATCACTTACTTTTCTCTTCTCGTTGGGTCTCTTACCTGCAATCTGTATTAGTCCAACTTTTAAAATAATTTTGAGACAATTGCATCAGAGAGGCATAACATGTTTTTATATTTGTTTAGTTTAAAATTATTGCAATGGCTCATACTGACAATAAAAATGATGCTTGTACAGCAATTTTGCTTGCCAAGTGCTCCATTTTGTAACATGTTGATTTATTTGTTGAGAAGTATCTTTGCTTACTATTGTGATATTGTATATGTTCTGTCCCAGATGTATAGTAATGTGTCCGTACATCAACCAGCTTTGGCTTTTGAAATTATACGGCTGTGAATACTTTCCTCTATTTCTATTAGACTGCTTTTCAGTAATGTATTTACTATATGAAGTACTGTTGAAAAGATGTCACCCTCCCTTCACCCCAAAGGATGTTTTGTAAAATATATATATATATATAAGGACTGGAATTGTGTTTTTAAAAAAAAAACAAGAATTCACGTATGGCTATATACATATATACCATCTGTGTTTTCACCATTCAAAGTGCTGTTTAGTAGTTTCAACTTGAAATATTTAATATCTCATTTAATAAAGTGACCAAAACAGATAATGTACCTTGTATTATGTGTTCTATATTTTTATCGCTTTACAAACCAATTTAAAACCTCTTTATTGTAGTCCATATCTTCCTGATTAGTGTGCAAACTTTTTAATTTAGGAATACTTTTGTTCACTTCTGGATATTTTCATATTTCAAAGTGTTTTAATGTCCTTGCTGTGCTGTTTTGTTAGTGGATACTTCTGAGTGTGGTATGTGATCATTGGTGTATCTGAAAGAGACACGTTAGTATTAGATTCCTTACCTTAGAATATCCCCAGGCGTCAGACTGGATCCGGAAATTTTTGCGTAGCAGTACCCTTGCGCGTCGGTAGGCGTCGTCTGCGGCTCCGCGTCCGTCGTCGGCGTCGTGGGCGCCGTGATGATGTCGTCGGAGTACTTAGACGCCGCCTCCGCGTGCTGACGTCAGTTCTTCTTTTTTCCGCGCCAGTAAGCGCAGATCTGGAAAAAGCAGTAACCCTAGTCATTTTTTGATTAACTTTTTTGATCACTTTTGATTGTTTTTCGAAGTCTTTTGACTCCGAACGGTGCCGTAGGGATGCCCGGCTTTAAGCACTGCGATGATTGCGACCGCCTGATGTCGGTCACGGATCCTCACCGCGTGTGTTTCTCTTGTCTCGGCGTCGACCACAACGACAAGGCCTGCTCCGACTGCCGGGCCCTCTCTTCAAAAGCCAGGCGGGAGCGGTCCTGCAGGCGACTCGAACTCCGGCAGTCGGTCCCGCGCCGTGAGAGGTCCCGATCCCATGGGTGGTCGAGGGACAGGTCGCGGGCTCCGAGCCACCACAGTTCCGAGAGTAGGCCGCACTCCTCCGGGTCGAAGTCGTCATCAGGTAAGAGGCACAAGAAGTCCAAGCGGCGTCATCGCTCTTCGGACTCCCCCCGACGCTCGAGCGATGTGGCCGGGGGTTCGGGTGACACCATCCACGCGGCTCCGACAGTCGCAGGCGCCGCGTCCAGCCCCATACCCTACGGTCCCTGGGCTGCACGCGTCGCAGGAGGAGATCGAGCGTTTTCTCATGGCCATGAGGAAACTCTCTCCTCCGACGGGCTCTGCGGCGCCTTCGGGCCCAGCGGACCCGTCTGGGACCCCTAGCGGGTCGGCAGCTCCGGCCCCGACGCCGCCGGTGCCTTCGGGCCCGGCGCCGGGGGGTTCTGTTCTTCCGACGCCGCTGGTCCTCCTTCGGGATCTGGTTTGTCGCCGGTGGACCTTGCGACCTCCCCGGCGTCGGACCCTCAGGTGTCGCCTCCGGCGCCGTCCTCGGGCGGCGCCGTCCCCGGTTCCACCTTCGTTCCTGTTCAGCCGTCGGGACGGCCCCGATGGGCGCCGCTCCAGACGTCGTTTGGTGAGTTTCACTTTTATGAACAGGCCCCATTGGTTGAGAACCCTGAATTTCAGGAGATGGGTGATGAAGAGGACTGGGAGGGGTCTGAGGACCCTCTGACCAGGGAGTGTCAGTCTCATGAGGACTGGGCAGGAGACCTTGGGGAGGCCAGTGGCCTGGACACCTCTCCAGATACTGGTTTTGTCTCCCCTCCTACCGTGGCTTCGGAGGGGGGGCAACTTATAGTGTAGTGCTGATGAGGGCTGCCAAGGCCTTGGGCCTTGAGCTCCCCGTCGCGGCCGTGAGGACTAATCTCCTCACTGAGGTCCTTAAACCGCAATCAAGCTCGGCCGAGCCTCTGCTGCCTTTTAATGAGGCCTTGACCGACGTTCTTCTGGGCACTTGGTCCAAGCCCGCTACGGGTTCGCCCGTAGATAGGAACGTGGCCAGACGCCACCGCCCAGCCCCGGGCAACCCATGTTTCCTGTCCACCCACCCCACCCCCGAGAGCCTGGTCATCCAGGGCTCCAATTCCCAGACCGCATTCCCGTACGCCCCGCCGGACAGGGAATCCAAGAGGTATGAGCAGTATGGAAAGAAGATATTCTCATCCCTTAGTCTGGGTCTGCGGTCTTCCAACACCGCATGCCTCTTGGGCCGTTACACCCACTCTCTGTAGGATACGCTCGCGGAAGTGCTGCCAGAGTGTCCGTTGGAGGTACGGGCCAAACTCGGCCAAGCCCTTGTGGAGGGCCGGGACGCAGCCAAGTATTCCATTAGGTGTGGGCTGGATACCACCGACTCGCTAGGCAGAGCGATGGCAACGACGGTGGCGGTCAGACGCCACGCCTGGCTGAGGTCCGCCAACTTTTCGGCAGATGTCCAGAACACACTCATGGACATGCCGTTCGATTGCCGTCGCCTCTTTGGCGACAAAGCAGACCATGCGCTCGAGCGCTTTAAGTACTCCAGGGCTACGGCCAAGTCCTTGGGCCTCTCTGCCCCGCACCAGCAATCGGCTGCTTATCACTCCTTTCGTGGCCACGGAAGGGGTGCGCCCACACGTGCCGCTAGCCACGCTCCGCAGGGCAATACCCAACGCGGTGGCGGCCGTGGTAACCGCCGTCCGGGCAGTAGGGGTCAACGGCGAGGTCAGTCCACACCTTCCCCCGCAGCATCCGCCTCAAAGCCCTCCGAGCTTTCAGGCCCATGTGACGCCAGTGGGGGAGGCAGGGTTCGCCATCTCCACCTCCACTGGCGCACTGTCACTTCGGACAGGTGGGTGCTGCAAATCGTCCGAAGGGGCTACTCCCTCCCCTTCGAGGCGACTCCTCCAGCCATGCCACCGCAGAACCACCGTGTATCGGGGGATCATTTGCGACTTCTGCAAGAGGAAGTTACGGCCCTCTTGGCCAAGGGGGCCATCGAGCACGTTCCTGGGCCAGAAGTAGGGTGTGGTTGCTACTCCCACTACTTTCTGGTACCCAAGAAGGGCAAAGGGGGCCTACGTCCTATCTTGGATCTACGGAACGTCAATGGCTTCCTCTGGAAGGAGAAGTTCAAGATGCTGACACTGGCTCAGGTCTTAGCTGCCCTGGACCCAGGAGACTGAATGGTAGCGTTGGACTTGCAGGACGCTTATTTCCACATCCCCGTCCTGCCGGCCAACCGGCGCTACCTGCGGTTCACGGTTGGCCACGAGCACTTTCAGTTTACCGAGCTCCCCTTCGGCCTTACCAGCGCCCCACGGGTGTTCATGGCGGTGGTCGCAGCTCATCTGCGCAGGTTAGGGGTTTCAGTCTTCCCCTACCTCGACGACTGGCTGTTGAAGGCAGGCTCGCCCCAGACAGTCGCCAGCCACCTCCAGACTACGGCAGATCTCCTGCACCAGCTGGGGTTCTCCATCAATGTGCCAAAGTCACACCTGTGCCCCTCTCAGAAGCTCCTCTTCATCGCAGCGGTTCTAGACTCGGCGCAGTTTCGGGTTTTTCCACCCGAACAGCGGGTCCGGGATATTCAGGCTCTGATTCCCATCTTTCAGCCGTTATCCCGGGTCTCGGTCAGGTTGACGCTGCGGCTTCTGGGGCTGATGGCCTCCTGCATCCTACTGGTGCATCACGCCAGGTGGCGGATGCGGGCTCTGCAGTGGGACCTGAAGTTTTAGTGGGCCCAGCATCAGGGCAACCTCTCCGACCATGTCCTGATCTCGGAGGGCACTGCGAGACAACTGCAGTGGTGGCTCACGGACCGCGATTGGGTCAGCGGCAGATCCCTCTCCCTTCCCCAACCGGAGCACGTGGTTGTGACGGACGAGTCTCTCCAGGGCTGGGGAGGCCACATGGGAGAGGCGGAGATCAGAGGCCTCTGGTCTCCGGCGGAGGCCCGGCTCCACATCAACCTTTTGGAGTTACGGGCGATTCGTCTAGCACTGAAGGCATTCCTCCCCTCTGTCCGAGGGAGTGTAGTGCAGGTGTTCACGGACAACACCACCGCCATGTGGTACTGCAACAAACAGGGCGGGGTGGGGTCGTGGACCCTTTGCCAGGAGGCTCTGCGCCTCTGGAAAGGGCTGGAACGCCAGGGCGTGACCCTGGTGGCTCAACACCTGACAGGTTCTCTGAACGCCAGGGCGTCGGTGCATGATGGATCACGAATGGCGTCTGAACTCGGACGTGGTGCAAGGCCTCTTTCAGCAATGGGGAGAGCCTTGGTTAGATCTATTCGCCACCAAAGAGAACGCGCAATGTCATCTGTTCTGCGCGTTGGAATTTCCAAGGCGGCACTTGCTCGGAGACACTTTTCGTCGCGAGCGGAGTTGCGGTCTGTTGTACACCTTTCCGCCTATACCACTTTTGCCCAGAGTGCTGAAGAAGATCAAGCGCGACCGGGCCCAAGTCATCCTTGTGGCTCCGGACTGGGCGAGAAGGTACTGGTATCCAGAGCTACTCAGTATGTCAGTCGATCCCCCGGTTCGTCTGCCTCTTCAGGAGGACCTTCTGTCGCAGCAGCAGGGGACGGTCCTCCACCCGAACCTGTCCAGTCTCCACCTCCATGCTTGGAGATTGAGCGGCGACAGTTGAGGCCATTTGACTTGCCTCCTGAAGTCTGTAACGTCATTCTGGCAGGCAGGCGTCCCTCCACAAAGTCGGTATACGCCTGCAGGTGGAACAGATTTGTGGCATGGTGCACAGCCAAGGCTGTGGATCCTCTTGCTGCCCCTCTTTCTGCGGTTCTTCTCTTCCTTCTTTCTCTTTGCCAGCAGGGCTCTGCTCTGGGCACTATCAAGGGCTACCTTTCTGCCCTTTCGGCCTTTCTGAGGCTGCCTGATCAACCTTCTTTGTTCAAGTCCCCTATTGTGAATAGATTTCTAAAGGGCATCACTCACACGTTTCCTCCTGTTCTGTTTGTGATGCCTCAGTGGGACTTGAACTTGGTTCTTACGTTTCTGATGTGCGCTCCCTTTGAGCTACTTCACAACTGTCCTCTTCGCCTTCTGACCTTGAAGACTGCTTTCCTGGTTGCCATCACCTCTGCCAGGAGAGTGAGTGAGCTCCAGGCCCTTTCTTGTACTCCACCTTTCCTTTCTGTCCATCCGGACAAAGTGGTGCTGCGTACCAAACCATCTTTCCTGCCCAAGGTTGTCACGGCCTTCCACATCGGGCAGTCTATCACCTTGCCAACCTTCTTCCCGCCACCGCATCCCTCTAAAGAGGAAGAGCGGCTCCACCGTCTGGACCCAAAACGTGCGCTCTCATTTTACTTGGATCGCACACGCCAGTTCCGGGTGGATGACCAACTCTTTGTTGGTTACGTGGGCTCTAAGAAGGGGAAAACGGTGCACAAGCGGACCATCTCCCGGTGGATCATCTTGTGTATCCAGGCATGCTACTCCTTGGCTAGAAAGGAGCCCCCTGTTGGATTACGGGCTCATTCCACCCGAGCCACGGCAACTACAACTGCCCTGGGCCGGGGTGTGCCCTTACAGGATATCTGTCAGGCAGCTACGTGGGCATCGCTGCACACGTTTGCAAGACACTACTGCCTGGACAGTCAAGTCCGGAGGGATGGCTTATTTGGCCGTTCCGTCCTCCAGGACTTTCTGGTGTGTTTATTGGTGCGCAGACCCACCACCGGGGTTGGTATTGCTGGGGTATCTATTCTAAGGTAAGGAATCTAATACTAACATGTCTCTTTCAGATGCACAACTTACTACTTGTGTAACGATATATCTGTAAGAGACATTAGTTAGTATTAGATTCCTTACCGACCCACCCATCCTCCCCGTTCTGCGAACCGATATCTAGGGTTAGGGTTATCCCCTTTCAGGGCCCTAGTTTCAATGGCACCAGTGTTGGTTTTTAACATGGCTCTGCGTTTCTGGCGCTGAAAAGCTCTGTCTAAGAACTGACGTCAGCACGCGGAGGCGGCGTCTAAGTACTCCGACCACGTCATCACGGCGCCGACGACGGACGCGGAGCCGCAGACGACGCCTACCGACGCGCAAGGGTACTGCTACGCAAAAATTTCCGGATCCAGTCTGACGCCTGGGGATATTCTAAGGTAAGGAATCTAATACTAACTAATGTCTCTTACAGATATATCGTTACACAAGTAGTAACTTGTGCTTTGCCACCACGAGACATGTTTCTGGACCCTTGGGGTGGGAGCCTTAGCTCCCTGAGCCCAGAAACAACGCCTTTCCTCTGCGGAGTTGGTCACACCTCTAAACCAGGAAGAGCCATCTGTGGCAGGGGTGCCTTAAAGGCCTTGCCATCTTTGTAACACGACCCCAGCCAGGCCCCCTTCCTGTCTCCCCTCCTTTTCGGTGGGAAGACAGGCGAGAACAATTAGCACAGCCCAGAAGGTGTTCCCACCTCTGCCAATTCCACCCCTCAGGTGGGGGAGGGGAGGTGAAACCCACTCATCAGATGTCAGGCACTCTCCAATCGGGATTAGGGATTTTGTCCACTCCCCCATGTGGGGTGACAGGGGTGGGGGAATCATATCACCCGACGCCCGAACCATGTGGATTTTTAACAAGAGCAAGAAGATTTAATGTCTAGTTTGTCCAACGGACAAGTAGACATTAAATCACTTAAATAATATACTAACTGTGGGCACTCTGGGGCTCACAGCTAATCAAAAAAGCTGCCAGAGAACCTTTGACTGGGGAGTGAACAGTCATGTCTCTGATTGAAGTAATTTGCTGGTGCCGTGAGGTTTACGCATAAATCATAAACACTGCCAGTGTTTAAAAAGGTTGGCCCCATTACAGGAATGAGCAACAGTCTAGTGAACTTGGGGAGTTTAGCGGCCATCATTTTGTCATCGAGAAGCATGTTTATAACTCCGGTTTCTGGGGGTCACGGGGTGAGCATGTTTATCTTTGTTGCCCTATGGATAGTGCTAAAATTCAGGCTTTCACAGGAGCCGGTGTTTTTCACATTTGTATGGATAAACACGGGCACAGGCGGTCGAGTTTTGTTTCCTTACGATGTGTTTTTGGGGATTTTCGCCCTCCACAACAGAAGATAGCTGCCAGTTTTCTACAGGATGCAGCATTAACTTTTGGTAGGACGAGAGAGGTCTTTCTTTGTATCCCTGCATTATTAATGTATGCTAAATATATTTGCAGAATGCAGATGTCGTTTAAAGGAATATAATCTCCCTTCAGTTGTACTGACCCACGGAAACAAATCAAGGCTATTTTGAGTGCATGTGTGCACATCAAGAGAGCGTGACGATTATTTGTTTCCGATTCCGTTATGTGCAGTTCGGCTCATGCAGACTAGTCTTGTAAGGCCATTCTTTTGCCTTGCTCAAGGAATCATGTTCCCAAGTAGTCCATAAGGAAAATTACATTCAGAGCCACCCGATTGCCAGATAATAATCACGCTCACCTGTTTGTTCTAATAGTAAGCCTTGTTTGACTGCACACACCTCGTAAGCTGTACTCTTTATTCCACTGGACTAGGCACACTATGCACGTTTCCTGTCAAGCACCTTTCCATATCCTGCTATATCCCTATACACTGGCCTCAGGAAAGTGAATACAAGCACAGGTGTCTCCTCAAGTTCTCTGCTTTGGCGATTTATATTTTGTGACACTTCTGATAACTGAGGATCGTAAATCTAATGGCAGTAAGTAGCACTTTATATTTAGTGTACATATTTGAATGTGTGGCTTAGTGATATTTTGTCATTACAGGCTTAGGGTGGCCTTTGTGGTCGTACAGGTGTGGCAACACAAAGGAAGGCATTTGTTCATGCTTAGAGGAAGATTGATTAACCACATTAGGATATAATAACATTAACATAAGAACTAAGAACGCTGTAAAGAAATGGAGTATGTAATTGTCTTGACCCGAGGGTGTTGTTGATTTATGAACATAAAAGCAAAGTTCCACAGTGAACAACTTTTCCGAGTTGGATGCAGAAATGTTTAATTTAAACCACACTCTTAAATAATGAATACTTAAATTAAATTTATTGTAATTTATAATGGCAATGGCTTAAACTTTAGTAAATAACTTTTGTGAAGATTATGTTCAGTGTATTTTGTTGTTGCGAAAATCCAAGAACAGAATTGAAATATGAACATTTTTTTTTACATTTGTAATAAAGCTTGAAACATTGAGAGCACATATTTGAACCAGTTGTTGATTAGTTGCACAGATTGATGCTGTGGTGGCGCTGAGTGATGCTGTGGTGGCGACGAGTGATGTTGTGGTGGCGACGAGTGATGCGGTGGCGTTCAGTGATGCTGTAGTAGCGCATAGTGATGTTGTGGTGCCCCTGAGTGATGTTGTGGTGCCCCTGAGTGATGTTGTGGTGCCCCTGAGTGATGTTGTGGTGCCCCTGAGCGGTGCCCATTTTTTTCAAAAGGTTGGCAACGTTTCCATTGGCAGAGTGGATTCAAACCTCCTGTTGCACCAGGCGTGCAACAACCTGTCATGGTGTGTTTGCATCTGAGTTTCAATCACGAGGCAGAGTGACAGCAGCACGGACACTTCAATCAGTAGCCTGGTGCCACATTTCCTTCCTTGCACTAGAGCCCATGACACAGTGGGTACTTCACTGCCTGAGAGTAAGTATGCAGAGATTTAAATATGCAAACATCATAGATATATCTGGAGCGAGTGAGGATCTGCAAATTACAGTGAATATACACAAAATATGCAGGGGAACCTCACATTTTCAATTTCAGGTTGCTTTTTTGGCACATTTGCCTGGAAAAATCCAGTCTAGAGGGTGTCTGTTACCCAGTGACTATTGCCTTTGTCTTGATTGAGGTGGTTTGCCTTAAATATGTGCAGGTTATTGGGTTTTATGTTTTGTAGTCTCCCTTTTGTTGTGTCCCTTGTTTATTCTGCTTTCATCCGCCAACAGGGTGTCGACCTAATGCCAGCAGGGAAGAAAGATGCTTCTATAAACTAGAATATTGGGGGTGAAACTAGATTACTCTTTTTACGCCGAATAAACTGTCCCCTGACCACTTGCCAAGAAAAGTGAAGCCATGATCTTACAGATGCCTGCCTCCTCATCCGGATGCCTCATGTTTGCCTTGGATCTTTCAGTTGCTTGTGGCTATATTCCCTTCTTGATGCCACCATCTTACCTTCTGCTACTCACTTCCCGATGAGTGCCTCCACTCCTGTTTTACAAACCTGCCCACCTCTCTTCCCAGCATCCTCTTTGCACAACTCCTTGCATTCCTGCACACTACTTCATCACTGTAGCTCCCCACCTCTAACTCAGATCCCACATATTTCCACTCTGAACTCATTGCAACAACCATCTGTCTCTGTACTCCTGGCTAGTAAGTCAGCCACCAGTGTCTTTTTACTACATGCTCACAAGCCACAGCACTACTCACCCCCCCCTCCCCCGTACTGCATCATCCTAGCATTCTTTGAGGTCTTTACAATTACTAATAACTCGCCACAGCGCTTTGTACACTCCAGCTTTTAATGGCACTCCATTTATTGACCTCTGAGTATGGCAGGCAATCTGTTATACTTCAAATCATGGCACGCTGATCACACCAGTTGTCAGTGCAGAGCCCAAATACACTGACTCACCTAGCCGGTTCACATATTCTGCTTTTTAACGGGGCATGCTGCCTTTGTGAGGTACAGGCAAGGACTCCGGTCTCTCCCTTTGTTCCCTAGGCTTATCACTTGCTCTCTCTGTTCTGACAGCTTTCTTCATTTCATGTCTTTCTTTCTCAAGGCAGTCTGGTTATGTCCATGTTCTTCAGTATTGCTTTCCAGTATTTCTTTCCCAACACTTCACATCCCTTTACATTGAGATCCCCCATTCCTTTTCTGTGGCCTTTCCCTCTGCCTCAATCCAAACCGCTCAATGTTTTTAATATAGCCATTCGTACCACACATCTGTCTGTTTTAAGAGCTATAATCAACAGATGTTATTAAGGATCAGTTTTCATGATACTCCATTTACTGAACTTGAACAATGGAATGTGGATCCTTGTCAGGATTTGAACTGCCACCTGCATATCACACTAGTTGTCAGATGAGCCCCAACCTACTAGCCATCTTGCCGGTTTGCAGATTTTGCCTAACAATGGTGCTAGTCTCTCCCACTGTGGCATGATTTAGTCTCCTGGTCTTCCGTTGCCCCAGGATTCTCTAACTTCCTGCATTTTCACACCCTGAACTTGACCTGTATAACTTTCTTCTGCTATCGACACTGCATTTTCCCATTCACTGAGTCACCCCCATCTCTGTGTCCTAGACCTATGGCCGACATCGCATCCCTCAAGTCAACCCTCAATGTAGCCACAGGATCTCCTCGTAAGTCCCTATCTTGTCTGCCCTCATACTCCCTTTCATCTGGTTTGCTGGTCCTCACTTTCATCAGTGCCTAGCTGGTGCTTCCTTTCTCACTTTATCTAGCTCAACACTTCAGTATTTACTTAGTCTTGCTTCCCCATTCCATGTTCTGCTTTTTGCAATTGGCCTGTCCCTTATGCGGCTTTCTTTCACCCAGAAGACAGTAATACTGCTTTTCCACCTTCCTTTCACCTAGTTGTTTTGTCACGGAAGTATGCCTCCAGCCATATGCTTGGCTTGTTCCTGCTGATGGCTAACGTCCTGCATCAGAAGGATATTACTTGCTCTGTTTCAATGAAGAATGCACACTTCTACATATTTTGTTGATGCCAATGTTACTGGACATACATATATCTTTTGTCTTATACATTTTGTCACCTCTGAACTTGTCACATTAAGCCTATCTGGGTTTGTGTCTCAATCAACACTTGTTATTCACAGCATGCCTGTAGGACTGTGGTTGCTATAGGGGCAGAGTGCAGGGCTCATGATGTATAGGGAGGAGTGGTTTGGTGAAGAGGTATCGACTGCTGGCAGCCTTTCTGTTGCCAAGCACAACTCGCAAACAGTCTTAAGAAATGTAGGAAGCTTGTTGTGAAAGAGTGGATGCAAGGGGTTTAAAGCAGTTAACAAAACTACAATAGAATGATTTGGTGTTGAGATAAGATATCAGAGTGGAAGAGGTATGGAACCGGTGGAGAACGGGACATAGAACATTTGGTGAGCTGGAGGCAAAGGGACAAAGCATGAACACCTGTTTTGTGTGCAGTGGAGGAAGGGCCATGGAACCTGTGGCCTGCAGTGAGAGTGTGAAGGGGAAACACTATTCAGTCTGTATTGAGTAAATGGATAAGTAGATAAAGCTTATAGTGTGAAAGTTCAGAAGCAAAGGGTGATGGAGCCTATGATGAGCCTGTGGAAGGGTGTGGACTATAATTAAGAGGAAATGGGACCAGTCTAGCATATGTGGTGAGAGGAAAGTGGAAGTGTATAGGTTTCTGTAAGGGAATTTTATAGTGGTTGATTACAACTGATGGGCAGAAGCAGAGGGCAAGTTTACTTAGGAGGCTGTTAATGATTAATAAAGCAAGTGTGCTGCCTCATCTAAATGATTTAGGTAGTAAAGGGGACCAGTGGATTTCATTACAGGACAAGAAGATTTCTGTACCACTTTGCCCTTTGGACAAGTAAATTTTTTCAAAAATTCCACTCCCCTGGGGGTGATAACACCAACGATGTAGTCACCCTAAGGTCAGTAGCCCATTGGCTACTGACCTCGAGACCACTAAAACGCCCCCTAAATACAGTATTTAGGGGGCAGCCCTGAACCAAGAAGACAGATTCCCTCAACCTAAGAAGAAAGAAGATGCATAGCAGACTGCAGAGAAGAACTGACTTGGCCCGATCCCCAAAACCCCATCTGCAGTATCCAGAGATCCTGCGCCAAAAGTCACCTTGTACTGTAGCCAGCAACCTCCAGAACCCTGGGAGGACTGACTGCCTTCAACATAGAACCTATCTCCTGTGAACAGCAGGTCTGTTCAAAAGAAACTTACAAGACAGACTATGATCCTGTTGAGAACAAAACAACCCGACGCCTATGGCTAAGCTCAATTGGGTCACTGGTCCCAGCGAGGTACCCCAGAGGGTTGACCCCTCCAGGACTGCCTGACGTCTCTTGCAGCCTCTGCACGTCAGTTTCCTTCTTTTCCACGTGCAATGCGGATCCGGAGTGAGTTCCCTTGACCTGTTTTCAGGCCTTCTTTTAACGCCTTTGCGTTGGGAACAGTGTGCAAATGCCTTCGGGTTTTCAAGTCGTGTACTTCTTGTACGCGTCAGATGTCGGCGACGGACCCTCACCCTATTAGTATGTGGTGTTTGGGCGAGCACCATGATTCTACGGACTGCGATGCTTGTCAGCATCTCAAGACGAAGTACTGGCGGGAGCGCCGGATGAAGTTGCTTTCGGCCCGCTTGTCCAGATCGGGCTCGTCACAGTGTCCGTCACCTACCTCAGAAGGGTCCAGAAGCCGCTGATTCCGACTACGGCATTGTCCTTCACCGAGGCCCCATGGGCGTCGCTCGCCGCCAGTGTTGGACTTGGCCCTTCAGGCAGGTTCACCCCTAAACTTTTTGCTTTTGATATGGGACACGGTGTTAGTGATTTTGGGCTTCTGCGCACTTTACCACTGTGTCCCATGGTAAAGTGCGTGCGTGCGTGTAGTGGGGTTGGCCTGCCCTCCCGTAGGAATGCATTGGGAATGTATGTGTCCCTGGTAGTTCCTGATGCGTGGGGAGTGCAGGTGCGAGTTTGGTATGTGATTAAATGCTGCGCGATGATGTGCGCGGCATAATTGTGTCTAGTGTGGAAGTGCCACTTCTAGAAGTTGGCATGTCTGTGTAAATTATGTGAATTGGCTGTCTGGCTTGTGATTGGCTGGAGCTGGCTGGTGAGCCTAGCTCCAGGAGTCAGGATGGGTCTGCCCCAGTGGTGAGTGGAGAGATCTGCATGACTGATGTGAGGGAGGAGTACACCTGGGACCTGAATAGGGCTGGGCTTTCCCCACACAATGCTGGCTCCGCCCCCTGTGGTGCGACTGATGACCCTAGCCTGACTAGTGAATGGTTAAAGGGGCTGAGCATAACAGAGTGCTCCAAAACCAGCTGCGATAGGTTTTCCCCCCACCCTGCAGACACAAACAAAGGGATTTGGTGTATAAAAGAGGGGCTGTGACCCCATGTAAATGTTCTGTTGCTGATCCTAACTTGAAGGGGGCCTGCTGCTGCTGGGTGCCAGGAGGAACCGCCACTGGGGACTGCCTCCCTGCCTGGAGGACCCTGTGAGCTGACCCCTGGGCCCAGCCTTTGCCCCCCCCTTGCCTTCATTCCCTTTTAGAACTTTTCCCTGGACTTGAGACTTTCCTGGGACTGTTGGCCTCCCAGCGCCAGGGGAGCGCTGAATCTTCACTTCCAGGGGAGCGCTTTATTTTGTGTTGCCTAAAAAGGATTGGGCTGTCCTGAGGGGCCGTGCTTCTGATTCCCCGCATCTTTGCCAACTTTGAAATCCCTGGCGAGTGCCCACCCCCCAGGGACGTTGTAACTACACGGGAGCCCACTCCGTTTATTTGCCATACTCTTTAAAACCTATTTAGCAGGTGCCCACCCTGCAGAAATTGCCGCGCTATATTTTAATTCCTTCGAGGGAGCCTACCCCTCATTTTGTGGCAAATTTCCCGGGACAGCAGAGAATCACTGCCGCCCGCGGGCTTCATTTGGAAGAGCGCACCGCCATTGGCTAACGTGCCCCGGAGCCTGGAGGCTCGCCTCCGGGGCCGCGCTGCCATTGGCTGAGGCTCCCCCTGAGCCTGGAGGCTCGTCTAGAGGGCCGCGCAGCGATTGGCTGCCCTGCCCGCCTGCACCTCGGGCCGGGGAAGCTTCCCCGAGGTGGAGGCTACGCCGCCTGGGGTCCCAGGAGAAGGCCCCGGAGGAAAGGAACCTGATTACAGGCGGGGCACCCGTGTCCCCGAGGAAAGCCCCTCACGCTGCCAGAGGAGTCTCCCCGAAGCCAAGTCAGCCTGTGGAAGTCCAGCGAGACGCCGCCCAGGAGTCCCGGTGAGTGGGGCTCCGTTCTGGCATTGGGGGGGCATCCGGTTTCAGAGCCCACAAGAGGCTCCGGCGGACATTGTTATTAAGAGCCCACGTCTGAGGGCTATTGTTTCCGAGTCCCCAAAGGGGGACTCCACCGACGGGGGCATTTCTGTTTCAAAGCCCACGGGGCCCCCAGGCACATTTGCTAATTCCAAGTCCCCCGAGCGGGACTTCAACGTCACGGGGGCGCCCTTGTTTTAGGGCCCAAGAGGCTCCCGGGCGCAGCGTGCATTTAGAGCCCCAAGGCTCTACCAACGTTTAGGGGACATTGTTCTCTTGAGTCCCCCGAGCGGGACTCCAACGACAGGGGCATTTAGGGCGGTAGAGCGGCCCCGGCTGGCAGCGGGCCGCTCCCCCCAGTGTTGGCAGCATTTTTGTCATTAAGAGCCCACGAGGCTCCAGGGGGCATTTTGTGTAGAGCCCATGAGGCTGCCAGGCTCCCACGTTGCTTTGGGCCCTGCAGGGTTTATTTAGAGCCCAGAGGAGATCCCCAGCTGCCCAGCATTTAGTGGGCAGCTGCTTCGTTTAGGCCCTTGCAATCTCTTTGGCTGCCTGCGCAGCCTGCCCTGACAATGTGGACAAAGGGCGTTTCAGCCCCTGAGAGGCCAGTTGGCCTGGGGGACAGTTCATGTGTTGTGCCCTTGCGTGGGGTACATGTTTTTGCCTTAAGTGATTTTCCTGCGCAAATGTGATACCTGCCTAATGTGATTCCTTCATCATGTGTAATGCTTTATACCTCTGAATGTAAGTTATGCCTTCAAGGTTGTTTTTCCTAGTATGGTTATGCTAGTGAGCTCATGGTTCCCTGCGTGATATTTTCCTAAGGTGGTTAGGATTGCGTAGGTGGTACTTACCTTTCACCAGTGGTTACTGGTTGTGTGCTACATTTGTTATTTGGTGCTACAGTTTTTATATGTGCTAAACGTTATTCCTACAAAGTGCTTATTCCTGACAGTGGTCCATGTGGCCCTGTCCTGTACACATAGCCCCTGTAAATTCTGCCCGTGCCTATGGCACATTGTAAAGTGTGTGTTTCTTATCTAATGTGTTTGCTATAATACAAAGGCTATTTTTACATATAACCTTGTGTGGAGTTCTTTTTGTGGGGGCCTTGGATGTTGTTGCTGGTGGGTGCGTGTGCAAATACTTAACTTACATTGCCTCCGGGATAAGCCTCACTGCTCGTGTCACGTTACCCAGAGGGTGAGCAGGGGTTATCTTTGGCGTGTAACTCCCTTGCCCTGACTAGAGTGGTGGTTTCTGCCTGGCTTTGGCGCAAGCCTTAACCAACCGGAAATCCCATTTCTAACACTGGAAGGCAGCGGAAGGGATCCAAATTTTTGTTTGCGCAGTACCACAGCGACAACTGGCTTCACTACAAAAATCTGCATTTTAGATAGTCACATGAAAGGGGATTATTGTTTGTTCTAAATGTCATTTCCTTGGAAATGTGTTTCTAGTACATTGTGATTTTTCTGGATTCACCAGTAGGATGGGATCCAGTGGAGGCAGCATAAGTGTGTCCAGTGCATGTGTTCCCCATCCCATTCCCGGAGTGATGGTACCTGTGTCACGTGGTGGTCAGGTTGAGAAATCAGGGGCGGTAGAAACTGTCTTACCAGTCTTGAGAGGGGTTTGGGGATGAATGTGTGTTGCACTGGACAAATGAGTGTGAGTTCTCTGGGATAGAGAGCTTGCTGAATACTTTGTGAATTGTGTACTCCTGTGTTAGCTCAGACCCCTAGGTTCCTTGTGTTAAACTTTTCTCAAGAGCGTCCACCAAAATGGAGCCTGCTTTTGATCTCTGTGGTCTGTTTAGATACAGTGTGTTAGAGTTGGTAAGGTTCTGTGAAGAGAGAGGCATAGAGGTGGGTGAGTCAGACACCCAGTCCAAACTGAGGGACAGCCTGATCCTATGGCAAAAGGATCAATGGGGGCCCTTTGATTTAATTTTCGTGACCTGTGGCTGCCAACTGCGGACTTGCTGGCGTGCTGCGGGGGGGTGATTCAACCTGCCCACACTTACTGTGCTGCTCTCGACGCCCTGGTGGGACCCGTGGTCCCAGGGTGCACCGTGCTGTTTCCGACGCTGGTGGAGTGCCTAATTGCTCACAGCTGCTGCTGCTGGGGGAGGCGCTGTCATCGCGCTTAAAGCGCCGCCTTCCCCCATGCAGCGCGGGGCCCTTTGATTTAATTTTCGTGACCTGTGGCTGCCAACTGCGGACTTGCTGGCGTGCTGCAGGGGGGTGATTCAACCTGCCCACACTTACTGTGCTGCTCTCGACGCCCTGGTGGGACCCATGGTCCCAGGGTGCACCGTGCTGTTTCCGATGCTGGTGGAGTGCCTAATTGCTCACAGCTGCTGCTGCTGGGGGAGGCGCTGTCATCGTGCTTAAAGCGCCGCCTTCCCCCACGCAGCGCGGGGCCCTTTGATTTAATTTTCATGACCTGTGGCTGCCAACTGCGGACTTGCTGGGGTGATTCAACCTGCCCACACTTACTGTGCTGCTCTCGACGCCCTGGTGGGACCCGTGGTCCCAGGGTGCACCGTGCTGTTTCCGACGCTGGTGGAGTGCCTAATTGCTCACAGCTGCTGCTGGGGGAGGCGCTGTCATCGCGCTTAAAGCGCCGCCTTCCCCCACTCAACGCGGGACGCGCGCGGGAGCGCCCGGGGCTAAGCCCGGGCAAAGGGCGGGCCCTCTGTGGCCCTCAGAGGCCAGAGGAGGACGGGACGGGCCAGAGACCCATTTTTTAATGTTGAAAGATTTACATCATTCATGTGAGACTTTAAATTTAATATTAAGTTTAATAATCTTTTTAATAGTATTTGTTTTACCGGTTTTATTCACTGCTATTACTGCTGTATTGACTGATATCAACGTAAGATTATAGCGCACAGCATAATGCCTAGACTCACCAAGGATATGCCAGTAGCTGGTCTGACTACTATGGATAACTTTCTGGTTAAAAAAGTTAACCAAATTAATAATGAGCGTAGGGCCTCTTTGGGACGTAGTAGCAATCTTCCTGTATCACCTGAAAATGTGCCCACTCAGGTGATAGAAGGGACAGAGGGAATCACAGAAGGGAACCCAAACTCTGGCACTGAAGGGGCGCACAGATCTGTGGTTCAAGTGCAGGTACATGCAGAGGTGCATTCAGATCGGCAAAACTCCTCCAGTGAAGACTCAGACTCGGCTCGCCGCACACTAAGACCCATAAGGAAGTGTAGGAAGAATCAGACGAAACGAGGGGGAAAAAATATTTAAAAAAGAGCTGATACTTCCCGTCCTAACGCAACAAATGCTGGTAACCCAGTTATAAGTGTTAGTGATGTGGATGGTAATAGTGAGGGAGGGTTAAGCTTAACCTCTATCCACTATGAGAATTTAATCAGCACACTACTAAGTAAGGTGGAGGAGAAAATCACAGAGCTAATGAACCCATTACTAACCAGACTGGATGCAGTAGCATCAGAGGTAGAAAGGCTGGGAGGATTGCTGGAGGCACATCTGGCTCATGCCACTGCCATAAAAGCGACTGTCCCAAAAACTAATTCTAGCACTACCTCTAACAAAGCTGTGAAGGGAAAGGTTGAAAGGGCAGAGAGCGCACAGAAGCGATGTGCCCCAGGCTTGATAGAAACCAGGGCTGTTAATAACCCGCCACCAGCAACACAGCCAAAAAATCAAACGCCAGCACCTCTGATTGGCAGATCAGCGCCAAACCAGAGGAAAAAACTTAGGAATGTCAATCTTCCGCCTGACTGTGTACCCTATGTGGTGGTATTAAAAAATGTTCCATGCTTTGAAGAACACCCTGGTCTGCCACATGGGGAGTCTCAAGAATCACTGAAAAACAGAACAGTAGCTTGGTTAAACAAAAATTGTGGTTTTTCAACCCATTACTATGACCAAATTGGGTCAATTGGGTTGGCCCCTCTCGCAAATCAACATTGGGGGACTGTGTGGTTATTAATTTTAAACTTCCACAACATGTTGCCACAGTGTTATTGCGTGCATCCGCACTAATGTATAGCCCAAACAGTGTCTGTGTGCGTCCATTAGGGTATTTCTAAGCGCCTGGGCCAATTACACCCAAAGACTCTCGAAGTTTCAGGCTAATGACCCAAACTCGTTCTCCCACATCGGCAGGACCATACATGTGTAATACTGCTAGCCATGGGGTGAATGGATGGCAGATGCCTGTACAGAATAATAATGGTGTCAATTATGGATGGAGAGGGAGTAATGTGGCCACACAGAACAGATTTGAAGTATTTTCAGGCCTGGATGCTTGTGATTGACTAGTGGAGCAGGAGGGTCAAAGCACTACATGTGTTTCAGCAGATCAGCTTATAGAGGCAAGTCAGTCTACAACACATAAAAATAATGTTATTAGTTGGAATGTTGCTGGGTTGGCCACTAAATTCCAAGATGAGAACTGGATTAAATATATTAAATGCTTTCAGATTATATGCTTACAAGAGACATGGTCAGTAGAGTGTGACCTTTTTATTGAAGGATACAAGACTTTCTTTGTACCCGCTACAGCAGTAGGTAGGGGTAGACCAAAAGGGGGGTTGGTCACGTTTATTTCTGTAGCTATGACATGCACTATACAAAGAAGGGCATCAAGTAATCATGGTATTCTAGGCTTAGTTTTAGCCAGAGATAATTGTATGGCTGGTCTGATCAGTTTTTATAATTCTACTAATACATGCACAGCATTGAATAACCTAAATATCTTAAATGATTATGTTAGTTCAGCAATGAAGGATTGCTCACATAACCTAATGATCATGGGTGATTTTAAAGTTCACCCCTGCGAGGACCCTCTAATGAAAAACCTTCAGGAAATCCATTGTGCTAGACATGAGGGCCTGCACTTGGAACACACATTTGAGGGGGATCTTTTTAATGATTTACTAAATGACCATGATCTTACTTTAACAATGGCACTGTGTGATCCCAGGAAACGCTTTGATACTCCAACTTTCAAAGGGCATGGGAAAGGGAGATTTATAGATTATATGTTGTTGTCTTTGCCTATGCAGGTTTTTGCAGACTCTCGCTATTGAAAATAACGAATTTAGCGATCACAATCCTTTGACTATCCATCTCAGGGGGCCTTGGGTGGTTAATACAAGTTGCAGCCAGTCCATGGGCAGTGTAATGGCAACGGACGGAAGACGCCACCTAAAATGGGCAATGTGTACTCCGGATCTGATTTATAAAAACATTAAAGACACCTGTAGTAAAGAAATTAATAGTTGCACTCAGGATGATTCAGATCCAACGCAAATCCTGTCTGCCTTTCAAAATCTAACAGATAAAGTTTCTATCATAATGACAGACCGAGTAAAGAAGTCTGTGCATAATGGTCCGCGTTGGTTTAATCAAGAATGCTCTAAAGCTGCGCGTAACCTGAGATCTGCCCTGGCAACAAACCCCCATAATAAGGAAATGGTCAAAGGGTGTCGCAAAGAATTTAAATTAGCCACTGCCACTCGCAAAGAATCTCTGAGGAACGAGGCGTGGAATGAGATTTTGGACCCACAAACACTGAAAAATAGTGCTAGGTTTTGGGCTGTAATCAAGAAACCTTTTCTGGTGCAAGACCCAGGAGAGGGACTTGAACATCAGGGTGTGACCCTGGTGGTTCAACACCTAGTAGGTTCCCTGAACGCCAGGGCAGACGAAATCAGCCGTCGGTGCTTGATGGTTCACGAATGGCGTCTGCACTCGGACGTGGCGCAAGGTCTTTTTCAACAGTGAGGAGAGCCTTGGTTAGATCTATTCGCCACAGAAGAGAACGCGCAATGTCATCAGTTCTGCGCGTTGGAATTTCCAAGGCGGCACGCGCTCGGAGACGCTTTTCGTCGCGAGTGGAGTTGCGGTCTGTTGTACGCCTTTCTGCCTATACCACTTCTACCCAGAGTGCTGAAGAAGATCAGGCGCGACCGGGCCCAAGTTATCCTTGTGGCTCCGGACTGGGCACAAAGATACTGGTATCCCGAGCTACTCAGCATGTCAGTCGATCCCCCGATTCGTCTGCCTCTTCAGGAGGACCTTCTGTCGCAGCAACAGGGGACGGTCCTCCACCCGAACCTGTCCAGTCTCCACCTCCAATTCGTGGAGATTGAGCAGCGACAGTTGAGGCCATTTGACTTGCCTCCTGAAGTCTGCGATGTAATTCTGGCAGCCAGGCGTCCCTCCACAAAAATGGTATGCGCCTGTAGGTGGAACAAATTTGTGGCATGGTGCACAGTAAAGGCTGTGGATCCACTCTCTGCCCCTCTTTCTGAGGTTCTTCTCTTCCTTCTTTCTCTTGCCCAGCAGGGCTCTGCTCTGGGCACCTCTCTGCCATTTCCGCCTTCTTAAGGCTACCTGATCAGCCCTCTTTGTTTAAGTCCCCCGTTGTCAATAGGTTCTTGAAGGGCATCACTCATATGTTTCCTCCTGTTCCTTTCGTGATGCCACAGTGGGACTTGAACCTTGTTTTAATTTATCTGATGTGCGCTCCTTTTGAGCCACTTCATAACTGTCCTCTTCGTCTTCCCACTCTTAAGACTGCATTCCTGGTTGCCATCACCTCTGCCAGGAGAGTGAGTGAGCTCCAGGCCCTTTCTTCACAACCTCCCTTCCTTTCTGTCCATCCGGACAAAGTTTTGTTGCGGACGCGACCCTTTTTCCTGCCCAAGGTAGTCACAGCCTTCCACATCGGGCAGTCCATCACCTTACCCACCTTCTTTCCGCCTCCCTCGAAAGAGGAAGAGAGACTCCACCGTCTGGACCCAAAACGTGCGCTCTCATATTATCTGGATCGCACATTCCAGTTTCGGGTGGATGACCAACTGTTTGTTGGTTACATGGGCGCTAAGAAGAGAAGGGCGGTACACAAACGAACCATCTCTCGGTGGGTCCTCTTGTGCATCAAGATTTGCTACTCTTTGGCGAGGAAGGAGCCTCCTGTTGGGCTGAGGGCCCATTCCACTCGGGCCACGGCGGCTACTACTGCCCTGGGTCAGGGAGTCCCTTTGCAGGACTTATGTCGGGCAGCTATGTGGGCCTCGCTGCACACGTTTGCTAGACACTACTGCCTGGACAGCCAAGTCCGGAGAGATGGCTTCTTTGGCCGTTCCGTTCTCCAGGACTTTCTGGTGTGATCTTAGTTCGCAGACCCACCACCGGGGTTGGTATTGCTGGGGTATCTATTCTAAGGTAAGGAATCTAACTAACATATTTCTTTCAGATGAACATGTTACTTACCTTCGGTAACGATATATCTGTAAGAAACATTAGTTAGTTAGATTCCTTACCGCCCCACCCATCCTCCCCAATCTGCGAACCGATATCTAGGGTTAAGGTCATCCCTTTCAGGGCCTTAGTTTCATGGCACCAGTGTTGGTTTTTATCATGGTTTTGCGTTTCTGGCGTGGAAAAGCTGTGTATAAGAACTGACATCAGCATGCGAGGGCGGCGTCTAAGTACTCCGACGTCATCCCGGCGCCGACGACGGACGCGGAGACGCAGACGATGCCTACCGACGTGCAAGGGTACTGCTACGCAAAAAATTCCGGATCCAGTCTGACGCCTGGGGGTTATTCTAAGGTAAGGAATCTAACTAACTTATGTTTCTTACAGATATATCGTTACCGAAGGTAAGTAACTTGTTCATCAAGGCTTGTTATTCTATGGCTAAAGAGGAACCTCCCGTGGGGCTGTGCGCCCATTGTACCAGGGCAAGAGCAGCCACTACGGCATTGGGACCTGATGTCCCCCTGCAAGACATCAGTCAAGCTGTCACGTGGGCTTCACTGCACACCTTTACAAAGCATTATTGCCTTGACAGTCCGGTCCGGAGGGACGGCTTCTTTGGCCGTTCTGTTCTCCGTGACTTTCTGATGTAATCTTATTCGCAGACCAAACACCGGGGTTGGTATTGCTGGGGTATCTATTCTAAGGTAAGGAATCTATCACTAACGTGTCTCTTTCGATGCACAAGTTACTACTTGTATAACAATATATCTGTAAGAGACATTAGTTAGTGATAGATTCCTTACCCACCCATCCTCCCCGTTCTGCGAACTGATTACTGGGGCTAAGGTCATCCTTTCGAACCCTAGTTTCTATGCACCAGTGGTCAGTATCTTACATGGCTCTGCGTTCCTGTCACGGAAAGTTGTGTACAGAACTGACGTCAGACACGCATGGGCGTGTCTAAGTAGCTCCAGTGACGTCATCTCGGCGAATACTACGCCAACGACACACGTGGAGCCGTTCGACTGCACCTATCGACGCGCAGGGGTCCGGATCCAGTCTGACGCCTGGGGGTTTTCTAAGGTAAGGAATCTATCACTAACTAATGTCTCTTACAAATATATCTTTACACAAGTAGTAACTTGTGCGTTGGTCTTGCACGAGACACATACTTCCACATTTCCATCCTGCTTGCCTGCAGACGTTACCTGTGGTTCTCGGTAGGCAACGAGCTCTTTCAGTTTGCAGTGCTCTCCTTCTGCCTTACCAGAGCCCCTCAGGGTGTTCACCAAGGCTGTATTTTCTGTATTTGTAAAGCACGTGGTTACACCCACTGGTGTGTCCCTGCGCTCTTTGTTCTAACTGCCCACTCCGGGAATCAGTACATCTGAGGGCCAGCGACGACCACTCCCTATCGTGTAAAAAGCCATGTTCTTAGTTTCTTACGGAAGAGGCTCTCTGATGGTTCCTCACGGAGTGACAAGGGTAAGGCGTTCCAGCTTTTTGCTGCCAGGTAGCCAAAAGATCGCGCCCCTATTTTTGCCTTCTTTATCCTTGGGACTGTCGCCAGATGAGTTCCAGTGGATCTAAGGTGCCGTTCTGTGTTGTAAGAGGCCATAAGATTACGCAGGTATATAGGGCCTCTGCCCTGCAAGATACGTTGGCCGAAACATAGTGCCCTGAATGTGATTAGTTTCTGAATGGGCAGCCAGTGCAATGTATCCAGTGCATTCTTAGAGGATGCCTGTCTCTACAAATTCAGAGCCAAGCGGACTGCTACAGTCTGGATAGATATCAACTTCTGGAGTCCCTTTATGGTTGCACCTAAGTACATCACATTTCCATAGTCTAGTCTTGTTGTGACGAGAGCATGGGTCAGGGTTTTCCTAGCCGCCGTAGGAAGAATGTCTGGGGTTTTCCTTAATATTTTAAGGATTCCGAAACACCTGCTTGCAACTCTCTTGATCTGAGTCTCAAAGGAAAGTTTGGAGTCTATCCATAATCCCAAGTACTTTACCTCCGTCTTAGGGGTGGGGACCAGTCCTAAGATTGTTGGCCAAAAGGCTGAAGACCAAATGGATTGTGTGTTCCCTACTTTTAGTATTTCCGATTTGTTGCCATTCAGTCTCAGGCAATAATCTATCATCCACGCGGCCAGATCTTTCAAACAGTCTGCAAAGCTGCTGGCAGCTGATGCCAAATTCGGGGCCAGGGTGACCACTAACTGCGTGTCGTCTGCGTATGACACTATTGTGACACCATTTTTTCTACAAGCTCGGCTACGGGGGCGACATATAGATCGAACAGGATAGGGCTCAAGTTGGACCCCCCTTGCGCTAAATTAACATGTTTAGAAGTATATGCAGATCTGAAAGAAACAGGTTAGTATTAGATTCCTTACCTTAGAATATCCCCAGGCGTCAGTCTGGATCCGGAAACTTTTGCGTAGCAGTACCCCTGCGCGTCGGTAGGCGTCGTCTGCAGGCGTCCCCTGCGGCTCCGCGTCCGTCGTCGGCGTCGTGCGCCGTGATGACGTCGCTGGAGTATATAGACGCCGCCTCCGCGCGCTGACGTCAGTTCTTCTTTTTTCCGCGCCAGTTAGCGCAGATCCGAAGAGCAGTACTCCGGTCTTTTGACCAAGTTTTTGATAATTCTAAGTCTTTCTACGGTGCCGGTAGGATGCCCGGTTTCAAGAGTTGCGACGGGTGTGACCGCCTGATGTCGGTCACCGACCACCATTGACTCTGCCTCCGGTGTCTGGGCGCGGACCACGACGTGGAGTCCTGCGTCGACTGCCGGGCCTTGACTAGTAAAGCTAGACGGGAGCGGTCCCGCAAGCTGCTCGAGCTCCGAGTGTCGGCCCCACGTCGAGAGCGGTCCCGGTCCGGTCGGAGGTCGAGGGAGCGGTCGAGGGAGCGATCGCGGAGCCGCCATGAGTGCTCCGGGAGTCGCCGCCATTCCTCCGGTTCATCAGGTAAGCGCCACAAGAAGTCGGGGCATTGTCATCGTACCCCCGACTCCCCCCGACGCCCGCGTGATGCGGCCGGGGGTTCGGGTGGCCCCACCCCCGCGGCCCCGCGTGGGTCGCCGGCGCCGTCTGCCCCCTACCCGTCGGTCCCTGGGGAAGGCGCGTCGCGCGAGGAGATTGAGGAGTTCCTCATGGCTATGAGGGCGATGTCTCCTCCGGCGGGGCCTACGGCGCCTGCGGGCCCGTCGGTCCCGTCTGGGGGCCCGAGCGGTTCGGGTGCTCCTGCCCCGACGCCGCCGGCGGCTCCGGCCCGGCGCCGCTGGGCCCCTCAGGGTCGTCGCCGGCTGGTCCACCGGCCTCTCCGGCGCCGATTCCATTGGGCCAACCCGTGGTGCCGCCTCCGCGCAACGCCGTGGCTCCGCCGTCGGTTCCGGCCGGCGTCGGGTCCCCGGCGCCGCGCGGCGCCACCCCCATTCCCTCTCTGACTCCTGACGCGGAGTCGGACCGGCATCGTCCGACGCCGAGTCCGGCGCCGTTGGAGCCCATTGGCTCCGAGGAACCGGTCTATATCGTCGACCTGGATTACGGCGATGAAGACGAGTATGGAGAGGGTTGGGAGGGGTCTGAGGACCCTTTATCACGTGCCTGCCAGTATGATGTGGACTGGGTAGGTGACCTGGGTGATGCCAGTGGGCTGGACGAGTCGCCCAACCCTGGGTTTGTCTCGCCTTCCCCTGTGGCGTCGGAGGCGGGGGCTGCCTATTCGGTGGTCCTGATGAGGGCTGCCAAGGCCTTGCGCCTTGAGCTCCCCGTCGCTAAGGTCAAACCTAACATTCTCACCGAAGTGTTTAAACCGCAGTCATGCCCCCAGGAGCCTCTGCTGCCGTTTAATGAGGCCCTGACGGATGTCCTTTTGGGCACCTGGTCCAGGCCCGCTTCCGGTGCACCGGTTGACCGGAACATTGCCAGGCGTCACCGTCCGTGTTCGGACGACCCTGCCTTCCTCTCCACCCATCCATCCCCGGAGAGTCTGGTGATCCAGGCCTCCACTTCACAGTCCGCATTCCCGTCGGCCCCGCCCGATCGGGAATCGAAGCGATATGACCAATTTGGCAAAAAGGTCTTTTTGTCTTTGAGCCCTGGACTGCGGTCTTGCAATACCGCGTGCCTCTTGGGCCGCTATACCCACTCCCGTCGCGGAGTGTCTGCCGCAATGCCCGCAGGAGGTGCGGGACAAGCTCAACCAGGCCTTGGTTGAAGGCCGGGACGCGGCGAGGTATTCGATCAGGTGTGGTCTTGACACGACCGACTCGCTGGGACGGGCTATGTCCACGACGGTGGCGATTCGTCGCCATGCCTGGCTGCGTTCCGCCAACTTCTCGCCGGACGTCCAGAATGCCCTCATGGACATGCCCTTTGATGGCAGTCGCCTGTTCGGTGACAAGGCGGACAACGCGCTTGAGCGCTTCAAGGACTCCAGGGTCACGGCCAAGTCCTTGGGTCTTTCGACCCAGCGCCAGCAAACGGGTTCGTTTCGCCCCTTTCGTGGCCAAGGAAGGGGCGGTCCCACACGTGCTGCCAGCCACGCGCCGCAGAACGCTCCCCAGCGCGGTGGCGGCCGTGGTTTCCGCCGTGGTGGCGGTAGAGGGCAGCGGCGAGGTCAGTCCACACCTCCCCCCGCTGCAGCCTCCAAATCTTCCTAGTCCGAGCTTTCGGGCTCACGTGACGCCAGTGGGTGGCAGGGTTCGCCATCACCACTCCCGCTGGCGCGCGATTACGTCGGACAGGTGGGTGCTGCAGCTCGTCCGAAGGGGCTACTCCCTCCCCTTCGAGTCCACTCCTCCAGCCATGCCACCGCAGAACCACCGTGTGTCGGGGGACCACTTGACACTTCTGCAGGAGGAAGTTACGGCCCTCTTGGCCAAGGGGGCCATCGAGCGCGTTCCTGGGCCAGAAGTAGGGTGTGGTTGCTACTCCCACTACTTTCTGGTGCCCAAGAAGGACAAAGGAGGCCTGCGTCCTATCTTGGACCTACGGAACGTCAACGGCTTCCTCCGGAAGGAGAAGTTCAAGATGTTGACTTTGGCTCAGGTCTTGGCTGCTCTAGACCCACAAGACTGGATGGTAGCGTTGGACTTGCAGGATGTGTATTTTCACATCCCCGTCCTGCCGGCCCACCGGCGTTACCTGCGGTTCACGGTAGGCCACGAGCACTTTCAGTTTATCGTGCTCCCTTTCGGCCTTACCAGCGCCCCACGGGTGTTCACGAAAGTGATGGCGGTGGTCGCAGCTCATCTGCGCCGGTTAGGGGTTTCAGTCTTCCCCTACCTCGACGACTGGTTGTTGAAGGCGGGCTCGCCCCAAACAGTCGTCCACCACCTTCAGATGACGGCAGACCTCCTGCACGAGCTGGGGTTTTCCATCAATGTGCCGAAATCACACCTGTGTCCCTCTCAAAAGCTCCTTTTCATCGGAGCGGTTCTCGACTCGGCGCAGTTTCGGGTTTATCCTCCGGAACGGCGGGTCCGGGATATTCAGGCTTTGATTCCCATCTTTCAGCCGTTATCCCGGGTTTCGGTCAGGTTGACGCTGCGGCTTCTGGGGCTGATGGCCTCCTGCATCCTACTGGTGCATCACGCCAGGTGGCGGATGCGGGCTCTGCAGTGGGACCTGAAGTTTCAGTGGGCCCAGCATCAGGGCAACCTATCCGACCATGTCCTGATCTCGGAGGGCACTGCGAGACAGTTGCAGTGGTGGCTTACGGACCGCGATTGGGTCAGAGGCAGATCCCTCTCCCTTCCCCAACCGGAGCACGTAGTTGTGACGGACGCGTCCCTCCAGGGCTGGGGTGGCCACTTGGGAGAGGCGGAGATCAGAGGCATCTGGTCTCCGGCGGAGTCCCGGCTCCATATCAACCTGTTGGAGCTGCGGGCGATTCGCCTAGCACTGAAGGCATTCCTCCCCTTTGTCAACGGGAGTGTAGTGCAGGTGTTCACGGACAACACCACCGCCATGTGGTACTGCAACAAGCAGGGCGGAGTGGGGTCGTGGACCCTTTGCCAGGAGGCTCTGCGTCTCTGGCAATGGCTGGAACGTCAGAGCGTGACTCTGACGGTTCAACACCTGGCAGGTTCTCTGAACGCCAGGGCGGACGAACTCAGCCGTCGGTGCTCGGTGGATCACGAATGGCGTCTGAACTCGGACGTGGCGAACGGCCTCTTTCAGCAATGGGGAGAGCCTTGGTTAGATCTATTCGCCACAGAAGAGAACGCGCAATGTCATCAGTTCTGCGCGTTGGAGTTTCCAAGACGCCACTCGCTCGGCGACGCCTTTCGGCGCGAGTGGAGTTGCGGTCTGTTGTACGCCTTTCCGCCTATACCACTTCTGCCCAGAGTGCTGAAGAAGATCAGGCGCGACCGGGCCCAAGTTATCCTTGTGGCCCCGGACTGGGCTCGAAGATACTGGTATCCCGAGCTACTCAGCATGTCAGTCGGTCCCTCGATCCGCCTGCCCCTTCAGGAGGACCTTCTTTCGCAGCAGCAGGGGACGGTCCTCCACCCGAACCTGTCCAGCCTCCACCTCCATGCGTGGAGATTGAGCGGCGACAGTTGAGGCCATTCGACTTGCCTCCTGAAGTCTGTGATGTGATTCTGGCAGCCAGGCGTCCCTCCACAAAGTCGGTATACGCCTGCCGGTGGAACAGATTTGTGGCATGGTGCACAGCAAAGGCTGTGGACCCCCTTTCTGCCCCTCTTTCCGAGGTTCTCCTCTTCCTTCTTTCTCTTGCCCAGCAGGGCTCTGCTCTGGGCACTATCAAGGGCTACCTTTCTGCCCTTTCCGCCTTCTTAAGGCTGCCTGATCAGCCATCTTTATTCAAGTCCCCTATTGTAATGAGATTCTTGAAAGGCATCACGCACATGTATCCACCTGTTCCGTTCGTGATGCCTCAGTGGGACTTGAATCTGGTTCTGACATTCTTGATGTGTGCTCCCTTTGAGCCGCTTCATTCCTGTCCTCTCTGTCTTCTCACTCTCAAGACGGCCTTCCTGGTTGCCATCACCTCTGCCAGGAGAGTGAGTGAGCTCCAGGCTCTTTCTGTCAAACCTCCTTTCATGTCCGTCCATCCTGACAAGGTGGTTCTTAGGACTAGGCCTTCTTTCCTGCCCAAAGTAGTTTCTGCTTTTCACATCGGGCAGTCCATCACCTTACCCTCCTTCTTCCCGCCTCCGCATCCTTCAAAAGATGAGGAGCGGCTCCATCGTCTGGACCCAAAACGTGCGCTTTCATTTTATATGGATCGCACACGCCAGTTCCGGGTGGATGACCAACTGTTTGTTGGCTACGTGGGTGAGAAGAAGGGAAGGGCGGTACAGAAACGAACCATCTCTCGGTGGGTCGTCCTGTGCATCAAAGCATGCTACTCTTTGGCTCGGAAGGAGCCTCCTGTTGGGCTGAGGGCCCATTCCACTCGGGCCACGGCGGCTACTACTGCCCTGGGCCGGGGAGTCCCTTTGCAGGACATTTGCCAGGCGGCTACGTGGGCCTCGCTGCACACCTTTGCGAGGCACTACTGCCTGGACAGTCAAGTCCGGAGGGATGGCTTCTTTGGCCGTTCGGTCCTCCAGGATTTTCTGGTGTAGGTTGTATTGGTTCGCAGACCCACCACCGGGGTTGGTATTGCTGGGGTATCTATTCTAAGGTAAGGAATCTAATACTAACCTGTTTCTTTCAGATGAACAAGTTACTTACCTTCGGTAACGATATATCTGTAAGAAACAGTAGTTAGTATTAGATTCCTTACCGCCCCGCCCATCCTCCCCGTTCTGCGAACTGATACCTAGGGTTAAGGACATCCCTTTCAGGGCCTAGTTTCAAATGGCACCAGTGTTGGTTCTCACATGGCTCTGCGTGTTCTGGCGCGGAAAAGCTGTGTGTAAAGAACTGACAGCGCGCGGAGGCGGCGTCTATATACTCCAGCGACGTCATCACGGCGCCGACGACGGACGCGGAGCCGCAGGGGACGCCTGCAGACGACGCCTACCGACGCGCAGGGGTACTGCTACGCAAAAGTTTCCGGATCCAGACTGACGCCTGGGGATATTCTAAGGTAAGGAATCTAATACTAACTACTGTTTCTTACAGATATATCGTTACCGAAGGTAAGTAACTTGTTCATTGTGACACTTAAAAGCTCCGGCCACGCAGGTAAGAAACCAGACAGTCCAGGGCAGCACCATCCACACACTCCCCCCAGCCCCCCTTCTCAGTTTGTGCACTACCAGCTCATGTGACACCATATCAAAAGCTGCGCTAAGGTCCAAAAGGACCAGCGCAGTCATCAGCCCTTCATCCACTCTCTTACGTACTGTTTCCGTAGCATAGACCAATGCCCTCTCTGGGATGTAAAAAGTTGTATTTCTTTATGTTCCCCCAGCTGTAGATTTACCACTTTTTCAGTTATTTTTGAAAGGTAAGGGAGCAAAGAGTCTGGTCGCAAGTTCTCCAGTAGATTCCCATTAGCTGTAGTTTTTTTTTTCAGTGGGCGAACAATTGCTCACTTCCACATATTAGGTACCCGCCCTTCCCGAAAGGAGGCTTCTAACAACTGTTGGATTTAGGGTAGTATAACCTCTAGTCCTGTGAAGATCACCTATGATGTAGATGGGTCTTTTTTGGAGCCTGATCTTATGCTTAGCGCTACCTTTTTCAACTCTTCTAGAGAGTGCGGAGAAAATGGTGAAATACTGTTTTCCCTCAACTCCTACGTTTGTTCATTGTGGTTTACATAGCCATTTCGCCCCTCGTCGGGAAGGTGTCCTAGATTTTAGGTACTTTTTCGGCGAAAAAGTCGGAAATTTGATTGCATAACTCTTCCGATCAAGAAGTAGGTGCTACTGTTCTTTCTAGTGAGGATAGCTCTTTAAAGATACCAAATAGTTCCCTGGATGAGTTTTCTGCTATCTCAATTCTCTCTGTATAGTAAGCAGCCCTTGTTTTATAAGAGAGTGATAGTGCCTTAGCTTGAGTTTGTAGACCACTTTATCTGAGTCTAGGAAACCCGCCCTCCATTTGCGTTCTAACCGTTTGCATGCCTTTCTAGCCATCTGTAATGTCTCTTGGCGCGTCTGTGTGGTGTGTTAGTGGTCCATGGGGCAACCAAATTCAATAAATCGGTAATCCATTTGTCAACTGCTTGACGCGCCTCATTAATGTTGTTGCTTAGGGAGGGGTGATTTACTAGCAGGGCCTGTGTGAAGCTGCTCTCATTGAAATTCGCCCATTTCCTATGCATTCTGTTTGGTAGCGGACCCATTTTTGATGATGGTCTTGGTATGGGGATGGAAAAGGCCACGGGACCGCCGTTGTGTGTTCAACTGTCAGCCCTTAGCAGTTTGAAAAAATGGGGTCTAATAGGTGTCCTAGTTGGTGTGTTGCATATGTAGATTGCAGCTCATCTGCAGAGATCAGGGATCTTCTCCTATCTCTACAACTGGCTGTTGAAGGTGAGCTCACCCCAGGCAGTCGTCTCCCACCTCCAGACTATGGCAGACCTCTTGTACTTGCTGAGGTTCACTATCAATGTGCCGGTCACACCTGATCCCCTCTCAGACGTAGCTGTTCTGGACACTGCAGTTTTGGGCTTATCCTCTCGAACAGTGAGTTCAGGATATTCAGGCTATTAAACTGACATTTCACTCTATGTCCTGGGTTTCGGTGAGACTGAGGCAGCAGACTCTCATGACCTCCTACATCCTGCTAGTGATGCATGCCCATTGGCATATGCCCTACAGTGGGACCTGAAGTACCAGAAGGCGCAGCATCAGGGAATCTCAGACATGGTCCATTTCTCAAAGGGAACTACAAAGAGCTGCAGTGCTGGGAGACGGACTGCAATTGGGTCAGCTGCAGACTTCCTTCCCTTACCCAACCAGATTTGACGGTAATGACCAACGTATCACTCCTGGGATGGAGCAGCCATCTTGGAGAGGTAAAGATCAGAGAATTCTGGTATCTGAAAGAAACAGGTTAGTATTAGATTCCTTACCTTAGAATATCCCCAGGCGTCAGACTGGATCCGGAAATTTTTGCGTAGCAGTACCCATGCGCGTCGGTAGGCGTCGTCCGCGGCTCCGCGTCCGTCGTCGACGTCGTGGGCGCCGTGATGACGTCGTTGAAGTACTTAGACGCCGCCTCCACGCGCTGACGTCAGTTCTTCTTATTTCCGCGCCAGCAAGCGCAGATCTGAAAAAAGTTGTACCCTAGTCAATTTTTGACTAACTTTTTACGATCCTTTTTGATCTACTTTCAAAGTCTCTCGACTCCAACGGTGCCGGTAGGGATGCCCGGGTTCAAGCCCTGTGCCGACTGATGTCGGTTACGACCCCCATCGCCGGTGTCTGCACTGTCTAGGCCTGGACCACGACGACAAGTCCTGCTCCGACTGCCGGGCCCTGACGTCTAAAGCAAGACGGGAGTGGTCCCATAAGCGACTCGAGCTTCGGCAGTACGCCCCGCGCCGCTCCCGGTCCAGAAGGAGGTCGACGGACCGGTTGCGGGGCCGGAGTCACCACAGTTCCGGGAGTAGTCATCAGTCTTCAGGCTCGAAGTCCTCAGGTAAGAGGCACAAGAAGTCGAAGAGGCACCATCGCTCTTCTGACTCCGCCCCCCCCCCCCCCCCCCCACCGACGGCCGGGGGTTCGGGCGACACCGCCGGAGCCGCAGGTGTCGCGGCCTGCTCCATACCCGCCGGTCCCTGGGCAGAACGCGACGCCGGGGGAGATTGATGACTTCCTCTTGGCCATGAGGTCGCTCGCTCCTCCGTCGGGTTCCACGGCGCCTTCGAGCCAAGCGGTACCGACTGGGTCCCCACACGGGCCGGGTGCTTCGGCGCCGTCGGGTGCTTCGGCGCCGTCTGCGACTTCGGTCCCGACGCCGCAGGGCCCCACTGGATCCGGACCCGGGTCGCCGCCGGTCGACCTCGCCGGCGCCGGCCCCAAGGGTGTCGCCCCCGGCGCCGTACCAGGATGACGCCGTCCCTGGTCCTGCCCTCGATTTGGGTCCGGCGTCGGAGCGGCGCCGCTCTCTATGCCGATGGGAGATTTTTACTTCTACGACCTGACCCCATCCTTTGAGCCTGAGTACCAGGCGATGGGTGACGAGGGGGATTGGGAGGGATCTGAGGACCCTCTGGCACGTGAGTGTCAGTCTACAGCGCATGCCTCTTGGGCCGCTACACCCACTCTCTGTGGTATACGGTCACGGACGTTCTGCCAGAATGCCCGGTGGAGGTCCGGGCTAAACTTGGCCAAGCCCTTGTGGAGGGTCGAGATGCGGCGCTTTATTCCATCCGGTGTGGGCTGGACTCCACTGACTCACTAGGCAAAGCGATGGCAACGACGGTGGCAATTCGTCGCCACGCCTGGTTGAGGTCTGCCAACTTCTCGGCTGCTGTCCAAAACACACTTATGTATATGCCGTTCGATGTCCGTCGCCTCTTAGGTGACAAAGCAGACCATGCGCTCGAGCGCTTTAAGGACTCCAGGGCTACGGCCAAGTCTTTGGGCCTCTCGGCCACGCGCCAGCAAACGGCTGCTTTTCGCCCCTTTTGTGGCCAAGGAAGGGGCGCCCCCACACGTTCTGCCAGCCACGGGCCGCAAACTACCATTCAGCGCGGTGGCGGATGTAGAAACCGCCGTGGTGGCAGTCGGGGACACCGGTGAGGCCAGTCCACACCAGCCCCTGCAGCATCCGCCTCAAAACCTTCCGAGTTTTCAGGCCCATGTGACGCCAGTTGGGGGCAGGGTTCGCCATCACCACCTCCACTGGCACACTGTCCCATCAGACAGGTGGGTGCTGCAAATTGTCCCCAAGGGGCTACTCCCTCCCCTTCGAGGCGACCCCTCCAGCCATGCCACCGCAGTGCCACCGCGTGTCGGGGGATCAATTGCAACTTTTGCACGAGGAAGTTACGGCCCTCTTAGCCAAGGGGGCCACCAAGCGCGTTCCTGGGCCAGAAGTAGGGTGTGGTTGTTACTCCCACTACTTTCTGGTACCCAAGAAGGGCAAAGGGGGCCTACGCCCTATCTTGGATCTGCGGAACGTCAACGGCTTCCTCCGGAAGGAGAAGTTCAAGATGCTGACACTGGTTCAGGTCTTAGCTGCCCTGGACCCCGGAGACTGGATGGTAGCGTTGGGCTTTCAGGACGCTTATTTACACATCCCCGTCCTGCCGACCCACCGGCGTTACCTGCGGTTCACGGTAGGGCACAAGCACTTTCAGTTTACCGTGCTCCCCTTCGGCCTTACCAGCGCCCCACAGGTGTTCACGAAAGTGATGGCGGTGGTCGCGGCTCATCTGCTCAGGTTAGGGGTTTCAGTCTTCCCCTATCTCGACGACTGGTTGTTTAAGGCGGGCTCGCCCCACACAGTCGTCAGCCACCTCCAGACTACGGCCGACCTCCTGCACCTGCTGGGGTTCTCCGTCAATGTGCCAAAGTCACACCTGTGTCCCTCTCAGAAGCTCCTCTTCATCGTAGCGGTTCTGGACTCGGCGCAGTTTCGGGTGTATCCTCCCGAACAGCGGGTTCTGGATATTCAGGCTCTGATTCCGATCTTTCAGCCGTTATCCCGAGTCTCGGTCAGGTTGACGCTGCGGCTTCTGGGGCTGATTGTAGGAGAGTGGGGTCTGCAATCCTATGGTCACCCCAGATTTTTGCTTTTTGCTTCACTGGTTTACGACTTTCCCTGGCTGTGGGCCTGCTAATCAGACCCACAGCCTAGCTGTTCTCTCTCTAAATTGACAACCATGTACCTTAGGTGCATTTACCAATTGGTACTGGGCCACCTTATCAGTCCCTGTACAGTATACCTTAGGTATCCAGGGCATAGGTGTACCCAGGGCCTACCAGGGGCTGAAGCATGTATTATGCCACCCCTGGCTGGCCATCTAAAATAGACACAACTAGCTGCACGACAGCTGGGGCAAGGTGGTGTAATCACCCTTTGCTGTAGATATAGCATACCTATATCTAAACCTAAAATGGACACATATTCCTATCAGTCACTCCTATGAAAGGCCTTATCAATCCTGAAGGCAGAGTGCTTGGAATTATGTGAGATGGTGCTCTGGCATGAGCTGAGCCCATTTGCAGCTTGCGGAACCAAGTCCTTATAGCTGTTCCATGATAACGCTATACCATATACTCTTAAGTGCATTATAATCCTCGCGGTTAAATGCTAACTCTGGTATAACATTATCAAAACATGTCGAGTAAGGTGTCATACGAATTGGAATACTACCCTCTCGCCAATTCTGGTGACGGGGGTAGCATTCCACCCTTCTAGAGGGACACGACATGTATGTAACTGAGTACCCCGGTTAAAGTTAACTCGAGCCTTGGCATCACAAAATGGATGCTGCCACCACAGACACAAGTCTGACCTCCTGCTGCTGGGAGTCCTTCCAGCGAGGGAGGCTTGGACAAAGGGTTTCCTGCCTTGGGAGGTGCTAGCACCACCCCAGACAGGATTTTGTGTATTGGGTAGGATAGGCCTGAAAGGAATGAGACATGCCCGGGGCACACAAGGTGTCCTGTGCATACACCGGTTCAAACCAGTTGCTGGGGCACTCCTGCCCCAGCTCTGGCGGGAAACCGGACAAAGGATAGGGGGTGTAGCCACCCCCCTTCCTGGTCCCACCCAGGGGAGGGACCTAGTCAGTAGTACAGCCCCCTTTAGCAGGATAAAGGTAGGAGCTGGTCCCATTCCAAATTAGATTAATCCTGAACTACTCTACAAGAAGAAACTCTGGACTTCGACGTTCTGCTCCACAGAAGACTGAAGAAATCTCCCTTGTGGGCAAGGAGTGTCCACCCTGCAACTGCAGGCACCATCAAGCGTCCAGCGGCTTCACTTTGTCATCTTCCCTCGAGGATCCAGACTTCAGAGCCCGACGAGACCCGGATTCCCAAACCTCTCCGACCTCAACTCACATCTGCAGCAAAGCTGAGACCCGTGGGTGCGACGAGACACGTGGGACCGGCCATCTTGCACGAACCTGCACTTCGCTTCCAGCACGACTCCCGAGGTAAAGTCGACCAGGTGCTTTGGGGACTGAGAAGCCCCAGCCCCGAGCAGCCCCTGCACCGAAGATCAGCCCTCCAGCATCCACGAGATCTGCGTGGGGCCCTTCTGCTTGCTTGCTGCTCGACGCGTTGTCTGGTCACTTGCCGGCTGGCTAGTGGCCTCCTAGACGACGAACCTTTGAATCTTTGCTGCTGGTCTGGTTGCTCCAGACTGGCCCTTGCCCCCTTCCAAAAGAGGGGCACCCCGGACTCTCCTAGTCCGCACCAGACGCTTTCTCCACTCACCGCGTGGGTTGCCTTTGCCAAGGCCTGTTGATGCCGATTCCGGATCCAACACCGCCGACAGCGAGAGCCTGCGTGGGACAGCTCGTGCCTCCATCCTGGTCGTCAAAGACACCTCGTGGTCCACGTGGCTGCAGAGTCAAGCGTCCACTCTTCACCTGATCGCGACGACGACATCTGGTTCCTTCCTGGTTCCACACCGGTCACTGGCTAGTGACTTTGAACATTGTCCCCTCTGCTTTCAGGTCCTCTTCTTCACCGATCCACCCTTGGATCGCACCGGACATCTTCCTCCTGGTCGCCTGCAGCATCTTTTCTTTCAGGCTCCATTGACTTCAACGCGAGAACCCGACACACTTTGGCACCTATGCACCCGCAGCCCGTGGGTGAGGTAACGAGAGCATTTCGGTGCTCAAGGGTAGTTTAACTGTCCTAGTGTCCAGTTCCACAGTCATTTTAGTCCTACCTAGTCAGGATTGTCGGTACTCACCTTTTACTTGAACTGTACTGTCCATAGACGTTGTTACGCATCTCGCGTGTGAGTTCACACTCTGCACACGCGTTCCGTGGGCCTCCTATTACTTACCTAGAGTTAGTGTAGCGTGGTCCCATCGATCCTACAGCCCCTGGACAGCTCCATTCCTTCTATCGACTTTCACATTCCACTTACTTAGTATATGGTTTGTCGTGCCCCTAGGGCACCATTGTAATTTTGTGCAACTTATCGTATTTTTCCTAAGAGATTGTCATGTGCTTAGCCCTCTGACCTCATAAAGAGTTCAGAGGTGTTTCTTATTAATAAATATACTGTTTATTTTCATAACAACCCGTGTGGTGTCCTTTCATCTGGTATTCAAGGGGTTATATTGTGGTAAAACAGCTGGCTTCACATGCCAAAAGAGTTTAGCCTAAGACTGCTTTGTCCATGCTACCATTAGGATAGCTGGTCTATAAGGTTGACTTACAACCAATCACCATAAGGGTTGTTTGGACTGATACAAGGTGATCACTAGAACTAGTGAGCATCATATATCAGGCCAACTTCTCACACTGATGGCCTCCTGCATCCTTCTGGTGCATCACGCCCGGTGGCGGATGCGGGCTCTGCAGTGGGACCTGAAATTTCAGTGGGCCCAGCATCAGGGCAACTTGTCCGACTATGTCTTGATCTCGGAGGGCACTGCAAGACGGACCGCGATTAGGTCAGCGGCAGATCCCTCTCCCTACCCCATCTGGAGCACATAGTTGTGACGGACGTGTCCCTCCAGGGCTGGCGGGGCCACATGGGAAAGGCGGAGATCAGAGGCCTCTGGTCTCCAGCGGAGTCCCGGCTCCACATCAACCTTCTGGAGCTGTGGGCGATCCGGCTTGCACTGAAGTCATTCCTCCCCTCTGTCCGGGGGAGTGTAGTGCAGGTGTTCACGGTCAACACCACCGCCATGTGGTACTGCAACAAACAGGGCGGGGTGGGGTCGTGGACCCTATGCCAGGAGGCTCTGCACCTCTGGCAGTGGCTGGAACATCAGGGCAGGTTCCCTGAACGCCAGGGCGGACGAACTCAGCCGTCGGTGCATAATGGATCACGAATGGCGTTTGAACTCGGACATGGCGCAAGGCCTCTTTCAGCAGTGGGGAGAGCCTTGGTTAGATCGAATTGTGAGAATTTGGCCTGATATATGATGCTCACTAGTTCTAGTGATCACCTTGTATCAGTCCAAACAACCCTTATGGTGATTGGTTGTAAGTCAACCTTATAGACCAGCTATCCTAATGGTAGCATGGACAGAGCAGTCTTAGGCTAAACTCTTTTGGCATGTGAAGCCAGCTGTTTTACCACATATAACCCCTTGAATACCAGATGAGAGGACACCACACAGGTTGTTATGAAAATAAACAATATATTTATTACTAACAAACGCCTCTGAACTCTTTGAGGTCAGAGGGCTAAGCACAGAACAAGACTCTTAAGAATAATTCAATAAGTCGCACAATTTACAATGGTGCCGTAGGGGCACGGCAAACCATATACTAAGTAAGTGGTATAACTAAAACGATAGAAGAAATGAGGATGCCCAGAGGCTGTAGAAACGCTGGGGCTACACTACCCTAACCTTAGGTAAGGAGCAGGAGGCCCACGGGACACGTGTGCATTGTTAGAACACACATGCGGGTTTCAATGCAAAGTCAATGGGCATGAACAAATTACGAAATAGGCAAGTAAGGACAGTACCGAATGGTTGAGACTAAAACTACAAGATACCTGGACACTAGGAGAGTCAATCTACCTATGAGCACCAAAATGCTCTCGTTACCTCACCCACGGGCTGCGGGTGCATAGGTGTGAAAGTTCGTCGGGTTTCCGCGTTGAAGTCCATGGAGCCTGGAAGAAAAGATGCTGCAGGCGATCAGGAGGGAGATGTCCGGAGAGATCCAAGGGTGGATCGATGAAGATGGAGACCTGAAAGCAGAGGGGACAGTGTTCAAAGTCACTAGCCAGTGACCGTTGTGGAACCAGGAAGGAACCAGATGCTGTTGTCTCGATCAGGGGAAGAGGTGACGCTTGTGTCTGTAGCCACGTGGACCAAGAGGTGTCTTCGATGACTAGGATGGGGGCACGAGCTGTCCCACGCAGGCTCTCGCTGTCGGTGGTGTCTGTTCCGGGGTCGGAGTCAACAGGCCTTGGCAAAGGCAACCAACGCGGTGAGTGAAGATGGCGTCTGGTGCGGACCAGGACGGTTCCGGGTACTTCTCTTTTGGAAGGAAGCCAGGACCAGTCTGGAGCAACCAGACCAGCGGTGTAGATTTCAAGGTTCGTGGTCTAGGAGGCCACAAGCCAGCCGGCAAGTGACTAGACAACGCGTCGAGCAGCAACCAGGCAGAAGGGCCCCACGCAGATCTCGTGGAGACTGGAGGGCTGGTCTTCGGTGCAGGAGCTGCTCGGGGCTGGGAAATCTCAATCCCCAAAGCACTCACTCGAGGGTACCTCAGAGGTCGTGATGGAAGCAAAGTGCAGTTCTTCAAAGATGGCCGGTCCCACGTGTCTCGTTGCACCCACAGGTCTCAGCTGTGCTGCAGATGTGGGTAGAGGTCGGAGAGGTCTGGGAGTCCAGGTCTCGTCGAGCTCTGAGGTCTGGTTCCGGCAGGAAGGACGACAAAGTGACCCGCTAGGACGCTTGATGGTGCCTGCAGTTGCAGGGTGGTCACTCCTTGGCCACAAGGGAGATTTCTTCAGTCTTCTGTGGAGCAGAACGTCGAAGTCCAGAGTTTCTTCTTATAAAGTTGTTCAGGATAATCTAATTTGGAATGGGACCAGCTCCTACCTTTATCCTGCTAAAGGGGGCTGTACTATCGACTAGGTCCCTCCCATGGGTGGGACCAGGAAGGGTCGATGGTTACACCCCCTATCCTTTGTCAAGTTTCGCCCCAGAGCTGGGGCTGGAGTGCCCCAGCAACTGTTTTGAACCGGGGTATGCACAGGGACACCTTGTGTGCCCCAGGCATGTCTTTCAGTCCTCCCTACCTCAATACACAAAATCCTGTCTGGGGTGGTGCTAGCACCTCCCAAGGCAGGAAACCGTTTGTCCAGGCCTCCCTCGCTGGAAGGACTCCCAGCAGCAGGAGGTCAGACTTGTGTCTGTGGTGGCAGCATCCATTTTGTGATGCTGAGGCTCTACTTAACTTTAACCGGGTTACAGTTACAATCTGGAAGAGACACGTTAGTGATAGATTCCTTACCATAGAATATCCCCAGGCGTCAGACTGGATCCGGAAATATTTGCGTAGCAATATTCCTGCGCGTCGGTAGGCGTCGTCCGCGGTTCCGCGTCCGTCGTCGGCGTCGTTAGCGCCGGAATGACGTCGTCGGAGTACTTAGACGCCGCCCATGCGTGCTGACGTCAGTTCTTCTTTTTTCCGCGCCAGCTAGCGCAGATCCGGAGAAGCTCTACCCCTAGTCATTTTTTGACTAAACTGTTTGATCATTTCTTTCTTGAATCTTCGACTCTATCGGTGCCGGTAGGGATGCCCGGGTTCAAGCCCTGTTCGAAGTGCGACCGACTGATGTCGGTCACGGACCCCCATCGCCGGTGCCTGAAGTGCTTAGGCCTCGACCACGACGACCGCACCTGCTCCGACTGCCAGGCCCTGACGTCGAAGGCTAGGCGGGAGCGGTCCCGCAAGCGGCTCGAGCTCCGGCAGTCGGCCCCGCGCCATTCCAGGTCCCGGTCCCACGGGTGGTTGAGGGACCGGTCGCGGGGTCGGAGTCCCCACAGCTCCGGGAGTGGACATCGGTCGTCGGGATCCAAGTCCTCAGGTAAGAGGCATGAGAGGTCGGAGCGGCATCATCGCTCCTCCGACCCACCCCGACGCTCGCACGATGCGACCCGGGGTTGGGGCGACACCGCCCACGCGGCTGCAAGAGAGTCGCAAGCGTCGCCGCCTGCCCCACACCTTCGGGTCCATGGGCACGGCGCGACGCCGGAGGAGGTCGAGCGGTACCTCATGGCCATGAGGTCCCTCCCTCCTCAGCAGGTCCCGCGGCGCCTCCGGGCCCAGCGGTCCCGGCTGAAGGCCCTAGCGGGTTGGGAGCTTCGGCCCCGACGCCGCCGGGTGCTTCGGCCCCGGCGCCGCCGGCGACTTCGGTCCCGGCGCCGCAGGGCCTCACCGTATCTGCTTCCGGATGTGGGTCGTCGCCGGTCGACCTCACAACCTTACCGGCGCCGGCCCCGAGGGTGTCGCCCCCGGCGCCCATTGTGGACGCCGTCCCCAATCTTCCCTTCGGTCCGACTCTGGCGCCGGAACGGCGCCGTTGGGCGCCGCTTCAGACGGCCTTTGGAGATTTTTATTTCCATGAGGAGGTCCAGTCTGTTGACCCTGGGTTACAGGAGACTGGTGACGGAGGTGATTGGGAAGGGTCTGAAGACGCTCTGGCATAGGAGTGCCAGTCTCAAGAGGACTGGACATATGAGCTTGGGGAGGCCAGTGGTATTGACACCTCGCCAGACACTGGATTTGTCTCCCCTCCCACCGTGGCTACGGAGGAGGGGGCTGCTTATAGCGTAGTGTTGACGAGGGCAGCCAAGGCCTTGGGCATTGAGCTCCCCGTTGCGGCCGTGAGGACTAACCTCCTCACTGAGGTTCTTAAACCGCAGGCAAGCTCCAGTGAGCCTCTGCTGCGATTTAATGAAGCCTTATGTGACGTTCTTGTGGGCACTTGGTCCAAGCCCGCCACAGGTCCGCCTGTGGATAGGAACGTGCCCAGACGCTACCGCCCGGCTACGGGCGACCCTTGCTTTTTGTCCACCTATCCCACCCCCGAGAGCCTGGTTATCCAGGCCTCCACTTCCCAGACCGCATTCCCGATGGCCCCGCCCGATCGGGAATCCAAGAGATATGAACAGTTCGGAAAGAAGGTGTTCTCGTCCCTGAGTTTGGGACTGCGGTCTGTCAATACCGCGTGTCTCTTGGGCCGCTACACCCACACCCTGTGGGACACGGTTGCGGACGTGCTGCCACAATGCCCGGAGGAGGTCTGGGCTAAACTCGCCCAAGCCCTTGTGGAGGGTCGAGATGCGGCACGATACTCTATCCAGTGTGGGCTGGATACCACGGACTCACTGGGCAGGGCGATGGCAACGACGGTGGCGGTTAGACGCCACGCCTGGTTGAGGTCTACCAATTTTTCGGCCGATGTCCAGGCCACTCTTCTGGACATGCCGTTCGATGGCCGTTGCCTTTTTGGCGACAAGGCAGACCATGCGCTGGAGCGCTTTAAGGACTCCAGGGCTACGGCCAAGTCGTTAGGCCTTTCGGCCACGCGCCAGCGATCGGGTGCCTTTCGCTCAATTCGTGGCCACGGAAGGGGCGTCCCCACACGTGCTGCCAGCCACGCACCGCAGAATGCCCAGCAGCGCAGTGGCGGTCGTGGAAACCGACGTGGCGGCGGTCGGGGTCAGCAGCGAGGCCAGTCCACACCTCCCTCTGCAGCACCTGCCTCAAAACCTTCCTAGTCCGAGTTTTCAGGCCCATGTGACGCCTGTGGGAGGCAGGGTTCGCCATCACCACTCCCACTGGCGCACTGTCACGTCGGACAGGTGGGTGCTGCAAATCGTCCGAAGGGGCTAATCCCTCCCCTTCGAGGCGACCCCTCCAGCCATGCCACCGCATTTCCACCGCGTGTCGGGGGATCACTTGCAACTTCTGCAAGAGGAAGTCACGGCCCTCTTGGCCAAGGGGGCCATCGAGCGCGTTCCTGGGCCAGAAGTAGGGTGTGGATGTTACTCCCACTACTTTCTGGTGCCCAAGAAGGGCAAGGGGGGCCTGCGCCCTATCTTGGACCTACGGAACGTCAACGGCTTCCTCCGACAAGAGAAGTTCAAGATGCTGACTTTGGCTCAGGTCTTAGCTGCCCTGGACCCCGGAGACTGGATGGCAGCGTTGGACTTGCAGGACGCTTATTTTCACATCCCCGTCCTGCCGGCCCACCGGCGTTACCTGCGGTTCACGGTAGGCCATGAGCACTTTCAGTTTACCGTGCTCCCCTTCGGCCTTACCAGCGCCCCACGGGTGTTCACGAAGGTGATGGCGGTGGTGGCAGCTCATCTGCGCAGGTTAGGGGTGTCAGTCTTCCCCTACCTCGACGACTGGTTGTTGAAGGCGGGCTCACCCCAGACAGTCGTCAGCCACCTCCAGACTACGGCCGACCTCCTGCACTTGCTGGGGTTCTCCATCAATGTGCCGAAGTCGCACCTGTGTCCCTCTCAGAAGCTCCTCTTCATCGGAGCGGTTCTGGACTCTGCGCATTTTCGGGTTTACCCTCCCGAACAGCGGGTTCGGGATATTCAGGCTCTGATTCCACTCTTCCAGCCTTTATCCCGAGTCTCGGTCAGGTTGACGCTGCGGCTTCTGGGACTGATGGCCTCCTGCATCCTTCTGGTGCGTCACGCCCGGTGGCGGATGCGGGCTCTGCAGTGGGACCTGAAATTTCAGTGGGCCCAGCATCAGGGCAACTTGTCCGACCATGTCTTGATCTCGGAGGGCACTGCAAGACCGTTGCAGTGGTGGCTCACGGACCGTGATTGGGTCAGTGGCAGGTCCCTCTACCTACCCCACCCGGAGCACGTAGTTGTGACGTACGCGTCCCTCCTGGGCTGGGGTGGCCACATGGGAGAGGCGGAGATCAGAGGACTCTGGTCTCCGGCGGAGGCCCGGCTCCACATCAAACTGTTGGAGTTACGGGCGATTCGTCTAGCACTGAAGGCATTCCTCCCCTCTGTCCGGGGGAGTGTAGTGCAGGTGTTCACGGACAACACCACCGCCATGTGGTACTGCAACAAACAGGGCGGGGTGGGGTCGTGGACCCTATGCCAGGAGGCTCTGCGCCTCTGGCAGTGACTGGAACGTCAGGGCGTGACCCTGGTGGTTCAACACCTGGCAGGTTCTCTGAATGCCAGGGCGGACGAACTCAGCCGTCGGTGCATGATGGATCACGAATAGCGTCTGAGCTCGGACGTGGCACAAGGCCTCTTTCAGCAGTGGGGAGAACCTTGGTTAGATCTATTCGCCACCGAAGAGAACGCGCAATGTCATCAGTTCTGCGCGTTGGAATTTCCAAGGCGGCGCTCGCTCAGAGACGCTTTTCGTCGCGAGTGGAGTTGCGGTCTATTGTACGCCTTTCCGCCTATACCACTTCTGCCCAGAGTGCTGAAGAAGATCAGGCGCGACCGGGCCCAGGTTATCCTTGTGGCTCCGGACTGGGCACGAAGATACTGGTATCCCGAGCTACTCAGCATGTCAGTCGATCCCCCGATTCGTCTGCCTCTTCGGGAGGACTTCTGTCGCAGCAGCAGGGGACGGTCCTCCACCCGAACCTGTCCAGCCTCCACCTACAAGCTTGGAGATTGAGCGGCGACAGTTGAGGCCATTTGACTTGCCTCCCGAAGTCTGTAATGTCATTCTGGCAGCCAGGCGTCCCTCCACAAAGTCGGTATATGCCTGCAGGTGGAACAGATTTGTGGCATGGTGCACAGCAAAGGCTGTGGACCCACTCTCTGCCCCCCTTTCTGAGGTTCTCCTCTTTCTTCTTTCTCTTGCCCAGCAGGGCTCTGCTCTGGGCACGGTCAAGGGCTACCTTTCTGCCCTTTCTGCCTTCTTAAGGCTGCCTGATCAGCCTTCTCTGTTCAAGTCCCCTATTGTAAATAGATTTCTTAAGGGCATCACACACATGTTCACTCCTGTTCCCTTCGTGATGCCCCAGTGGGACTTGAACCTTTTTCTTACTTTCCTGATGTGCGGTCCCTTTGAGCCACTTCACAACTGTCCTCTTCGCCTTCTAACTCTGAAGACTGCTTTCCTGGTTGCCATCACCTCTGCCAGGAGAGTGAGTGAGATCCCGGCCCTTTCTTGTACTCCACCTTTCCTTTCTGTCCATCCGGACAAGGTTGTGTTGGGTACCAAGCCATCTTTCCTGCCCAAGGTTGTCTCAGCCTTCCACATCGGGCAGTCCATCACCCTGCGAACCTTCTTTCCGCCACTGCATCCCTCTTAAGAGGAAGAGCGGCTCCACCGTCTGGACCCAAAACGTGCGCTCTCATTTTACTTGGATCGCACACGCCAGTTCTGGGTGGATGACCAACTCTTTGTTGGTTACGTGGGCGCTAAGAAGGGGAAGGCGGTACACAAGCGGACCATTTCCCCGTGGATCATCTTGTGTATCCAGGCATGTTACTCCATGGCTAAGAAGGAGCCCCCTGTTGGATTGAGGGCTCATTCCACTCGGGCCACGGCGACTACTACTGCCCTGGGCCGGGGGGTGCCCTTGCAGGACATTTGCCAGGCAGCTACGTTGCACACGTTCGCACGACACTAATGCCTGGACAGTCAAGTCCGGAGGGATGGCTTCTTTGGCTTCTTTGGCCGTTCCGTCCTCCAGGACTTTCTGGTGTGATTATTGGTTCGCAGACCCACCACCGGGGTTGGTATTGCTGGGGTATCTATTCTAAGGTAAGGAATCTATCACTAACGTGTCTCTTTCAGATTTATCTGTAAGAGACATTAGTTAGTGATAGATTCCTTACCGACCCACCCATCCTCTCCGTTCTGCGAACCGATATCTAGGGTTAAGGTCATCCCCTTTCAGGGCCCTAGTTTCTTGGCACCAGTGTTGGTTCTATCATGGCTCTGCGTATCTGGTGTGGAAAAGCTGTGTATCAGAACTGACGTCAGCGCGCATGGGCGGCGTCTAAGTACTCCGACGACGTCATTCCGGCGCTAACGACGCCGACGACGGACGCGGAGCCGCGGACGACGCCTACCGACGCGCAGGGGTATTGCTATGCAATAATTTCCAGATACAGTCTGACGCCTGGGGATATTCTAAGGTAAGGAATCTATCACGAACTAATGTCTCTTACAGATATATCGTTACACAAGTAGTAACTTGTGCTACATGTCTTATCCCTCTAGAAGGGTGGAATGCTACCCCCGTCGCCAGAACTGGCGAGGGGGTAGTATTCCAAAGCGTATGACACCTTACAGGACATGTTTCGATAATGCTATGCCAAAGTTAGCAATAACCGCGAGGATTATAATGCACTTAAGAGTATATGGTATAACGTTATCATGGAACAGCTATAAGGACATGGTTCCGAAAGCTGCAGACAGGCTCAGCTCATGCTAGACCACCATCTCATATAATTCCAAGCACTCCGCCTTCAGGATTGATAAGGCCTGCCATACGAGTGACTTATAGGAGTATATGTGTCCATTTTGGGGTTAGATATAGGTATACTATATCTACAGCAAAGGGAGACTACACCACCTTGCCCCAGCTGTGTTACCAGCCAGTTGTGTCTGTTTAGATGGCTAGCCAGGGGTGGCATAATACATGCTGCAGCCCCTGGTAGGCCTTGGGTGCACTTATGCCCTGGGTACCTAGGGTACACTGTACAAGGACTTATAAGAGTGACCCAGTACCAATTGGTAAATGCACCTAAAGTACATGTGTGTCAATTTAGAGAGAGAACAGCAAGGCTGTGGGTCTCATTAGCAGGCCCACAGCCAGGGAAAGTCGTAAACCAGTGAAGCAAAAAGCAAAAATATGGGGTGACCATAGGATTGCAGACCCTACTCTCCTACATAACCCCCCCCCCCCCAAACTTAGGGACATTAAACTAACCTTGACCAGGTGAGTCTTACTGTTCTAAGTGGAAATACCTGGAGAGCCCATCTGCATTGCCATGGTCAGTACCAGGTCTGTGTTCCACTGTAAAGTCCATTCCCTGTAGGGAAATGGACCACCTAAGAAGTTCGGGGTTTTCACCCTTCATTTGATTTAGCCACAAGAGGGTCTGTCTGAATCTTGAAGTGAGTTCCAAACAAGTATGGCCTCAACTTCTTCAGGGCCCAAACCACAGTAAAGGCCTCCCTCTCAATAGCTGACCAACGTTTCTCTCTAGGGGTCAGCCTTCTACTTATAAAAGCAATGGGCTGGACATGACCATCAATATTCAGTTGAGATAGAACAGCTCCCACACCCAACTCAGAAGCATCTGTTTGGACAATGAATGTTTTGGAGTAGTCAGGACTCTTGAGAATAGGTGCAGTACACATGGCCTGCTTCAGGTCATCGAATGCCTTTTGACAGCTAACTGTCCACTGAACTTTCTTTGGCATTTTCTTGCTTGTCAAGTCATTAAGTGGTGTCACAATGGACCCATAAGTTTTTGACAAACTTCCTATAGTAACCAGACAGGCCCAAGAAAGCTCTGACCTGTGTCTGGGTGGTTGGAGGAGCCCAGTCCTTTATGACCTGTATCTTGCTCTCCAATGGTTGAACCTGGCCTCCACCTACAAGGTGGCCCAGGTACACAACCTGACTCCACCCTATCTGGCAGTTGGTGGCCTTGATAGTGAGGCCTGCCTTCTGCAGGGCCTCCAAAACTTTCCTCAGGTGGATCAGGTGATCCTCCCAGGTGGAGCTGAAGACAACAATATCATCCAGATATGCTGCACAAAAGTCATCCAACCCAGTGAGAACTTGGTTCACCAACCTTTGAAAAGTGGCAGGTGCATTTTTCAAACCAAAGGGCATCACCACAAATTGGTAATGACCTCCTGGGGTAGAAAATGCTGTTTTGGCCTTGGCCTCCTCAGCTAACCTGATTTGCCAATAACCAGCTGTCAGGTCAAATGTACTCAAGAATTTGGCAGAAGCCAATTTATCTATGAGTTCAACTGCCCTGGGTATTGGATGGGCATCTGTTTTAGTAACAGCATTGAGGCCCCTGTAATCTACGCAAAACCTCATCTCTCTCTTACCATCCTGGGTGTGAGGCTTTGGCACTAGAACTACAGGACTAGCCCAAGGGCTCACTGAGGGCTCAATGACTCCCAATTCCAACATCTTCTGTACTTCTTTCTTTATGCGGTCCCTGACGTGGTCAGGTTGCCTGTAGATTTTACTCTTGACAGGCAGACTGTCACCAGTGTCCACCTCATGGGTGCACCAGTTGGTCTGACTGGGTGTCAGTGAGAACATATGTCTGAAGGATTGAAGAACCTGTTATCAATCCTTCTGCTGATGTTCAGAGAGGCTGTCAGAAAAGACCACACCATCTACTGACCCATCATCAGGGTTCTGAGTGAGCAGGTCTGGGAGACGGTCACTCTCTTCCTCCTGTCCCTCATCTGTGGCCATGAGCAAGCCCATGTCCGCCCTGTCAACATATGCCTTGAGCCTGTTAACATGAAGCACCCTGTGGGGGCTCCTGGGAGTTCCAAGGTCCACCAGGTAGGTTACCTCTCCCTTTTGCTCAATGATGGTGTGGGGTCCAGACCATTTATCTTGGAGAGCTGCTGGGGACACTGGCTCCAACACCCACACCTTCTGTCCTGGCTGGTAAACCGTGAGGACAGCCTTTTGGTCATGCCAAGCTTTTTGAAGTTCTTGGATGCCTTCTCCATGTACTCTGCCATCTTGGAGCGGAGACCAAGTACATAGTCCACTATGTCAAGCTTAGGCTTTTTGAGAGGTAACTCCCATCCTTCCTTTACAATACATAGGGGTCCTCTTACAGGATGCCCAAACAGAAGCTCAAAAGGGCTGTAGCAACCCCCTTCTGTGGGACCTCTCTGTAAGCAAACAGGAGGCAGAGTAAAAGGATGTCCCATCTTCGCCGAAGCTTTTCAGGTAACCCTTTTATCATCCCTTTTAGGGTCTTGTTGAATCTCAACAACAAAAGAACCGGGGGTCTATAACGGAGCTTCAAGTACTCCGAGCTGCTGCAAAACTCCTACATAAGTGAGTTAGGCGCTAATAGAGCTACATAAGTCTCTATATCAGAATGTGTGCCAGGGCAAACCTGTCGAAGGACCTACTGAGATTGTTGGTAAGACCCGTACAGAGATGTGTTGGATTCCCATCAAATAGGTATGTAGATCAAGTGTTCTCATTTGGTCATCCAAAAATGGGGTGGTATGTCTCTTGATCAATGAGACCCATCCATCGCCCTTACTCAATTGGGTCGCACCATCAATCGCTAAGGTACCCATGAACAAATGATAAAGATGGGATCGAGTGCAGTGCAAAAATCAAAAGATGTGTGAATTAAAAACAAGGGGTAAAAGGATCAATAGGCGAAAAACTCTAATGTAATTTGTCCTTTCCCTCAAACAAACAAGAACAATGCAGAGGAAGCAGTCTAAACATATGACTGCATTTACAAGGCCAACATGTTTCAGCCGGTAGGGACAAGATCCCATGGCTTTCTTCAGGGCCAGAGTTCTAAGCATTAGCTACTGCATACATAAAGTGAATGTAACGACAATCTGTAAAGGATATACATAAATAGTCCAAAATCGTGTTCCTCTGTACCAAACGGTGTCTCTTACATCTGAATAGTACAGGGAGTGTACCTCACCTCTCCTGGAACCCAGCTCAGGAAAAAGGGAAAAACATGTTGGCCTTGTAAATGCAGTCATATGTTTAGACTGCTTCCTCTGCATTGTTCTTGTTTGTTTGAGGGAAAGGACACATTTTTGGATGACCAAATGAGAACACTTGATCTACATACCTATTTGATGGGAATCCAACACATCTCTGTACGGGTCTTACCAACAATCTCAGTAGGTCCTTCGACAGGTTTGCCCTGGCACACATTCTGATATAGAGACTTATGTAGCTCTATTAGCGCCTAACTCACTTATGTAGGAGTTTTGCAGCAGCTCGGAGTAATTGAAGCTCCGTTATAGACCCCCGGTTCTTTTGTTGTTAGGATTACAGTTAGGGGGATACGAACTGGGCAGGTCTTTAAATTTCCCCTCAGACCCTTCTTCAATTGTTTGTGTTTTACTATTCTTGTTGAATCTCTCCACAAGCCCATTGCACTGTGGGTGATAGGGTGTGGTAAATTTGTAATTTACACCACACTCCTTCCACATTGCAGTCAAGTATCCTGACATGAAGTTTGCACCTCTGTCAGAGACAACCTCCTTAGGAAACCCCACTCTGGAGAAAACTCCAAGTAGGGCCCTGGCCACAACAGGAGCTGTAGGGGTCCTAAGGGAATAGCTTCTGGATACCTGGTGGCATGATCCACTACCACCAGTATAAATCTGTGCCCAGATGCTGTTGGGGGGTCCATTGGTCCAACAATGTCTATCCCCACTCTTTAAAAGGGTACCCCCACCACAGGTAGTGGTATGAGGGGGGCCTTTGTTGTGCCACCTGATTTGCCACTGGCTTGACAGGTGACACATGAGCGACAAAACTCTTTTGTGTCCTCAGACATGTGTGGCCAGTGAAAGTGAGGGACAAGCCTGTCCCAAGTCTTGTTCTGGCCTAAGTGTCCTGCAAGGGGAAACTCGTGGGCTACGGTAAGAAGGAAACCTCTAAGAGACAAGGGGATGACCAACCTCCTGGTAGCACCAGGCTTGGGGTCTCTTGCCTCAGAGTATAGGAGTCCTTCATCCCAGTACACCTTGTGGGCACCTGTAGCATTCCCTGCAGCCTCAGCTTGCTGTCTGAGGGGTTCAAGGGAGGAACAGTCTAACTGTGCCTACCTCAAGTCTGCCCTGGAAGGTCCCCCTGTCCCAAGAAACTCAACCTGTTCAGGTTCAAGTTCTTCTAGGACAGTTCCTTCTGGGGTCTTTGGGTCAGCCTCCTGAGAGGGCTGGTCCTCAACCTGAGGCAGGGGGGAAGGCACTGCCTTAACCCTACTGCTCTTCCTCTTGGGTAGTGTCTGGTCCATTGTTCCAGGATCCACCACTTGTTCAGCTGGGCATTTTCTGGCCTGTGACCTGGTCACAGCAAGAACATGTGCTGACAACCCTAACATTTTCACACGAGTCCTATACTCCACTTCTGACCATAAGGAGGATTTCAAATCATTGCCCAAAATACATTCCACTGGGAGGTCTGAACTAACTACAACCCTTTTGAGGCCAGTTACCCCTCCCCAGGAGAAGTTAACAACTGCCATACTGTGATTGGTAGGGACGTTGCTAGCATTGGTCACTAGGTAGTCTGAACCTAGTATGATCTGATCAGGGTCCACAAAGGCTGGTGTCACCATAGTGACACTGGCACATGTGTTCCTGTAGGCCTGAGCCATTTTTCCATTGACCAAAGGTGTTTGCCTGTACTTGCCCAGAGTACTGGGACTTACAGTAGGGGTCATATCCATGTCCCCACTACAAACAAGAACAGCCTGAGTAGGTATTCTGACTAAGTAAGAACCCACCTTAGTTCCCAGGTTTAACCCAACTATAGCCTTGGCGGGTACACTACCACTACTAACTGTACTAGGGGGTGCAGTTGCCTTAGGGGCAGTAGTGGTAGGAGCTGAGCCTTTCTTTGTGCACTCACTAAACCAGTGAGTCTTACTTTTACAGTATTGGCACCATGGTTTCTTTTGAACATAATTCTTCTTCTTCTGGGGATTCTGAGGCCCACCCTCCTTAGATTTTTGGGGCCCTGTTGAAGACTTCTGGTCATTTTGTTGATTCTGGTTACTACCCTTTTGGTCTGCTTTCGTCTGGCCACCACCCTGGTTCTGGTTCTGCTGCTTAACCCTGGTTCTGACCCATCTGTCTGCCTTCTTTCCCAATTCTTGGGGAGAGGTCAGATCTGAGTCAATCAGGTGCTGATGCAACAATTGGTTCTGACAATCATTTAACATTTGTTCTCTCATTATAAGATTGCACAATCCTGTTTAACCCCTTCGACGCTCATGACGAGCTGGGCTCGTCATGAGGTAGCCTCCTCGCACGCTCATGACGAGCCCAGCTCGTCATGAATAATGGGTTTTTTTAAAAACAAGCACAGGGGCAGAATTTCGCTAGCGCTCATGTGGTTAATCAGTAACTTTACTTCCCAGTAACCAGCCTTCCAAAGCCTTAGTGGCACAATCAACAAAGTCAGTCCAATCCTGAGCCTGAGTTTTCTGGGTGTCTCTGAACATCAACCTGTACTGTTCAGTTGTTAGGCCAAACCCATCAATCAGTGCATTTTTCAGGACTTGGTAGGCATTAGCATCCTCATCTCTAACAGTGAGGAGCTTATCTCTGCCTTAACCTTCAAAGGAGAGCCACAATATAGCTGCCCATTGACTCTGGGGTACCGTCTGTACTTTGCAGGCCCTCTCCAGAGCAGTCATCCATTTGTGGATGTCATCTCCTGTCTTATAGGAGGGCACTATTTTACTCAGGTGTCTATTATCAAAACTCCTGTCTTTATCCCTAGGGATACTGCTGCCACCAGTGGGTTCTATCCCACTTAATTTCTGCTCTCTGGCAAAAGCAAGTTTTTCCTTGGCAAGGGCAAGTTCTTCCCTTTGAATCCTCATATTAACTTCCTTCATCTTTGCCTGATGCTCTCTCCTCTGAGGAGAAGTCATCCTCATCTGAGCAGATGCATGAGAGACATGGGAGTGAACAGATCTGAGGGAGTCTCTGGATTGAGACCTATCTCTTCTATTCCCAAGGTTAGGCCTGCCTGTGGCTAGGCCTGGGGCTCCCCCAAACCCATCCCCATGTAGGGTTATGTCGGCCCTTGTAAGTCTGCTGACTAAAGTTTGGCCATTGTCTACCTCTCCATCAGATGAGTCTCCATCTTCCCTACCATCTACATTTTCTGTTTCAGGGAGGTTAGAGTCTGGGTTATCTTCTAAGGGGGGCATGCTTCCATATGCTGGGTCTGAGGGGCCTGGATTAGAGGCCCTTCTGGCATCATAGGTCTCTAAGAGTCCTAACAGAAAAGAAAGGGTAGGGTTGGAACCCTGTTTTAGTTTCCTGGAGGTACACAATTGTCTCATCTCCTGGAAACTGAGGGCTGCATATCTGGAAAGGACCTGTAGAGGGTCACTAACCACAAGGGGAGTCACTGTGGCCTCTCCTGTGGTAGACATGCTTTCTAGTGAGGTGTGGTGTGTGCACCTACCTACACTATGGGTTTTCCTACTGATCCCTTGCTAAGAGTTGTAGTCAGGGTGTGCTAGGCCCTTTCTACTACAACAGCTGGTTCAGTAGAACTCAGAGTATTTCTAAGCTTGTTATATGTACCTATGGTACCTTATGTGATCTTTCAAATGATATCTCAAGATTATATTTGGTAAAAACAACAGCAAGCTCAAATCCCAACCGCTGCACACCAATGTGAGAATTTGGCCTGATATATGATGCTCACTAGTTCTAGTGATCACCTTGTATCAGTGCAAACAACCCTTATGGTGATTGGTTGTAAGTCAACCTTATAGACCAGCTATCCTAATGGTAGCATGGACAGAGCAGTCTTAGGCTAAACTCTTTTGGCATGTGAAGCCAGCTGTTTTACCACATATAACCCCTTGAATACCAGATGAAAGGACACCACACAGGTTGTTATGAAAATAAACAATATATGTATAACTATCAAACACCTCTGAACTCTTTGAGGTCAGAGGGCTAAGCACATAACAAGACTCTTAAGAAAAATTCAATAAGTCGCACAATTTACAATGGTGCCCTAGGGGCACGTCAAACCATATACTAAGTAAGTGGTTTAAGTAAAACGATAGAAGAAATGAGGATGCCCAGAGGCTGTAGAATCGCTGGGGCTACACTACCTTAACCTTAGGTAAGGAGCAGGAGGCCCACGGGACACGTGTGTAGTGTTAGAACACACACACGCGGGTTTCAATGCAAAGTCAATGGGCATGAACAAATTACGAAATAGGCAAGTAAGGACAGTTCCTACTGGTTGAGACTAAAACTACAGGATACCTGGACACTAGGAGAGTCAATCTACCTATGAGCACCGAAATGCTCTCGTTACCCACGGGCTGCGGGTGCATAGGTGTGAAAGTGCGTCGGGTTTCCGCGTTGAAGTCAATGAAGCCTGGAAGAAAAGATGCTGCAGGCGACCAGGAGGGAGATGTCCGGAGAGATCCAAGGGTGGATCGATGAAGATGGAGACCTGAAAGCAGAGGGGACAGTGTTCAAAGTCACTAGCCAGTGACCGATGTGGAACCAGGAAGGAACCAGGTGCTGTCGTCGCGATCAGGGGAAGAGGTGACGCTTGTCTCTGCAGCCACGTGGACCAGGAGGTGTCTTCGATGACCAGGAAGGAGGCACGAGCTGTCCCACGCAGGCTCTCGCTGTCGGCGGTGTCTGTTCAGGGATCGGAGTCAACAGGCCTTGGCAAAGGCAACCCACGCGGTGAGTGAAGATGGCGTCTGGTGCGGACCAGGAGGCTCCGGGGTACTTCTCTTTTGGAAGGAAGCAAGGGCCAGTCTGGAGCAACCAGACCAGCAGTGTAGATTTCAAGGTTCGTCATCTAGGAGGCCACAAGCCAGCCGGCAAGTGACCAGACAACGCGTCGAGCAGCAACCAGGCAGAAGGGCCGCACGCAGATCTCGTGGAGACTGGAGGGCTGGTCTTCGGTGCAGGAGCTGCTCGGGGCTGGGGCTTCTCAATCCCCAAGGTACTCACTCCAGGGTACCTCAGAGGTCGTGCTGGAAGCAAAGTGCAGTTCTTCAAAGTTGGCCGGTACCACGTGTCTCAGCTGTGCTGCAGATGTGGGTAGAGGTCGGAGAGGTCTGGGAGTCCGGGTCTCGTCGAGCTCTGAGTTCTGGTTCTGGCAGGAAGGACGACAAAGTGAACCACTAGGACGCTTGATGGTGCCTGCAGTTGCAGGGTGGTCACTCCTTGGCCACAAGGGAGATTTCTTCAGTAGTCTGTGGAGCAGAACGTCGAAGTCCAGAGTTTCTTCTTGTAAAGTTGTTCAGGATAATCTAATTTGGAATGGGACCAGCTCCTACCTTTATCCTGCTAAAGGGGGCTGTACTATCGACTAGGTCCCTCCCATGGGTGGGACCAGGAAGGGGGGGGGGGTTACACCCCCATATCCTTTGTCAGGTTTCGCGCCCGAGCTGGGGCTGGAGTGCCCCAGCAACTGGTTTGAACCGGGGTATGCACAGGGACACCTTGTGTGCCCCAGGCATGTCTCTTTCCTTTCAGTCCTCCCTACCTCAATACACAAAATCCTGTCTGGGGTGGTGCTAGCACCTCCCAAGGCAGGAAACCCTTTGTCCAGGCCTCCCTCGCTGGAAGGACTCCCAGCAGCAGGAGGTCAGACTTGTGTCTGTGGTGGCAGCATCCATTTTGTGATGCTGAGGCTCTGCTTAATTTTAACGGGGGTTACAGTTACATACATGTCTTATCCCTCTAGAAGGGTGGAATGCTACCCCCGTCGCCAGAACTGGCAAGGGGGTAGTATTCCAAAGCGTCTGACACCTTACACGACATGTTTCAATAATGCTATGCCAAAGTTAGCAATAACCGCGAGGATTATAATGCACTTAAGAGTATATGGTATAGCGTTATCATGGAACAACTATAAGGACATGGTTCCGAAAGCTGCAGACAGGCTCAGCTCATGCTAGAGCACTAACTCACATAATTCCAAGCACTCCGCCTTCAGGATTGATAAGGCCTGCCATAGGAGTGACTAATAGGAGTATATGTGTCCATTTTGGGGTTAGATATAGGTATATTATATCTACAGCAAAGGGTGATTACATCACCTTGCCCCAGCTGTGTTACCAGCCAGTTGTGTCTGTTTAGATGGTCAGCCGGGGTGGCATAATACATGCTGCAGCCCCTGGTAGGCCTTGGGTGCAATTGTGCCCTGGGTACCTAGGGTACACTGTACAAGGACTTATAAGAGTGACCCAGTACCAATTGGTAAATACACCTAAAGTACATGTGTGTCAATTTAGAGAGAGAACAGCGAGGCTGCGGGTCTGATTAGCAGGCCCACAGCCAGGGAACGTCCTAAACCAGTGAAGCAAAAAGCAAAAATCTGGGGTGACCATAGGATTGCAGACCCTACTCTCCTACACTAATCGCCACAGAAGAGAACGCATAGTGTCATCAGTTCTGCGCGTTGGAATTTCCAAGGCGGCACTCGCTCGGAGACGCTTTTCGTCGCGAGTGGAGTTGCGGTCTGTTGTACGCCTTTCCGCCTATACCACTTCTGCCCAGAGTGCTGAAGAAGATCAAGCGCGACTGGGCCCAAGTCATATTTGTGGCTCCGGACTGGGCACGAAGATACTGGTATCCCGTGCCACTCAGCATGTCAGTCGAACCCCCAATTTGTCTGCCTCTTCAAGGGGACCTTCTGTTGCAGCAGCAGGGGACGGTCCTCCACCTGAACCAGTCCAGTCTCCACCTCCATGCTTGGAAATTGAACGGCGACAGTTGAGGCATTTGACTAGCCTCCTGAAGTTTGTAATGTGATTCTAGCAGCCAGGCGTCCCTCCACAAAGTCGGTATATGCCTGCAGGTGGAACAGATTTGTGGCATGGTGCACAGCAAAGGCTGTGGATCCACTCTCTGCCCCCCTTTCTGAGGTTCTCCTCTTCCTTCTTTCTCTTGCCCAGCAGGGCTCTGCTCTGGGCACTATCAAGGGCTACCTTTCTGCCCTTTCTGCCTTCTTGAGGCTACCTGATCAGCCTTCTTTGGTCAAGTCCCGATTGTTAACAGATTCTTGAAGGGCATCACTCATATGTTTCCCCCTGTTCCTTTTCGTGATGCCACAGTGGGACTTTAATCTGGTTTTGACTTACCTGATTTGCGCTCCCTTTGAGCAACTTCATAACTGTCCTCTTCGCCTTCTTACTCTGAAGACTGCTTTCCTGGTTGCCATCACCTCTGCCAGGAGAGTGAGTGAGCTCCAGGCTCTTTCCTCTAAACCTCCTTTCCTTTCTGTCCATCCGGACAAGGTTGTGTTGTGGACAAGACCCTCTTTCCTGCCCAAGGTAGTCACAGCCTTTCACCACGGGCAGTCCATCACCGTGCCCACCTTTTTACCGCCTCCGCATCCCTCTAAAGAGGAAGAGCGGCTCCACCGCCTGGACCCAAAATGTACGCTGTCATTCTATCTAGATCGCACACGCCAGTTCCGGGTGGATGACCAACTCTTTGTTGGTTACGTGGGCGCAAAGAAGGGGCGGGCGGTGCACAAATGGACCATCTCTCCGTGGGTCGTGATGTGCATCAAGTCATGCTACTCTTTGGCTAAAAAGGAGCCTCCTGTTGGGCTGAGGGCCCATTCCACTCGGGCCACGGTGGCTACTGCTGCCCTGGGCCGTGGAATCCCCTTGCAGGACATTTGTCAGGCAGCTACGTGGGCCTCGCTGCACACGTTTGCAAGACATTACTGCCTGGACAGCCAAGTCCGGAGGGATGCCTTCTTTGGCCGTTCCGTCCTCCAAGACTTTCTGGTGTGATCATTTGTTCGCAGACCCACCACCGGGATTGGTATTACTGGGTATCTATTCTAAGGTAAGGAATCTAATACTAACCTGTTTCTTTCAGATGCACAAGTTACTTACCTTCAGTAACGATATATATCTGTAAGAAACAGTAGTTAGTATTAGATTCCTTACCGCCCCACCCATCCTCACCGTTCTGCGAACCGATATCTAGGGTTAAGGTCATCCCCTTTCAGGGCCCTAGTTTCATGGCACCAGTGTTGGTTTTTATCATGGCTCTGCGTTTCTGCCGCGGAAAAGCTATGTATAAGAACTGACGTCCGCACGCGGAGGCCGCGTCTAAGTACTCTGACGATGTCATCATGGCACCCATGACGCCTACCGACGCGCATGGGTACTGCTATGTAAAAATTTCCGGATCCAGTCTGACGCCTGGGGATATTCTAAGGTAAGGAATCTTATACTAACTACTGTTTCTTACAGATATATCGTTACCGAAGATAAGTAACTTGTGCCTCTGGAGGAATCTGGACTCCCCATCAACCTTTTGGAGCTCTGTAGGATCTGATTGCCATTGAAAGCTTTTCTGCCCTCCATCAAGGGAAGGCTATTGCAGGTGTTAACAGACAACACCACAAACAGGGTGGGGTGGGGTTGTGGACACTCTGTCAAGAGGCTCTGTGCCTCTGGACATGACTGAAACATCAGGGCATTTCCCTGGTGGTTCAACTCATAGCAGGCTCTGAAAGCCCGAGCAGACAAAGCAGAAGTTGCTAAGCAGGTCATTTATGGAGTCTCAACTGGAGAGGCTGCAAGGTTTCTTTCAACAGTAGGGAGAGGTTTGGTTAGATCTGTTTGCCACTACAGAGAACATGCAGTGTCAGCAGTTCTGCGCGTTGGAGTTTCAAAGGCTCAAATGATGCTTTTTTGTCTCAAGTGGAACTTCAGCCTCCTATATACCTTTCTGCCAATGCTTCTACTGCCCAGAGATTAGGAACAACCAGGCCCAAGGCATCCTTGCAGCTCTGGACTGGCCTCTGACAGTCTGGTATCCCGAGCTGATAAGCATGTCCATTGGTCCTCCTATCATGCTGCCTGTCCAGGAGGATCTTCTGTCACAGCAGCAGGAGAGTGTTTTACACTCGAACTGGTCAACGCTGCTCCTTCATGCGTGGAGATTGAGTGGCAACAGTTGACAGCTTTCGACTTTCCACCTGAAGTCTGTAATGTTATATTGGCAGCTCGGCGTCAGCTATACGCTGTCTGTTAGAACAAATTTGTGGTGTCTAGCCAAACTGGTAGACTCTTTATCTGCATCCCTTTCCCAAGTTCTTTTGTTTATCCTTAACCTGGCCCAACAAGGTTCTGCTTTGAGCACATTGAAGGGTTATTTGTCTGCTATTGTCGCCTTTCTGTGGCTGCCATATCAGCCCTCCCTCTTCAAGTCCCCTTCCTTTAAGGTCTGCGGCATGTTTCCCCAGCTTCCTTTGTTATGCCTCAATGGGTCCTTAACTTTGTTCTTACCTTGCTAATGTGCACTCCCTTTGAGCCATTTCATACATGCCCTCTTAGGCTCCTCACCATGAAGATAGCCTTTCTGGTGGCAATTACATCTGTCCGGAGGAACCATGAACTGCAGGCGCTGTCATCTCAGCCTCCACATATCTCTTTTATTCACAGACAAACCGGTCCTTCGGACTCTAGCATCCTTCTTGCCAAAGGTAGTCACCCCGTTCCACCCACATGTTGCCTACCTTTTACGCTCCCCCTCACCCCTCTAAGGAATAGGTGAGACTCCACTAGTTGGACACAAAAAGAGTTGTCATTCTACCTGGACTGCACAAAAGTGTTCTGGGTGGACAATCAACTCTTCTTGGGGTACGGAGGAGCAAAGAAAGGGAAGGCCATGCAGAAACAAAACATCTCCTAGGGGATTGTACGGTGCATTAAGATGTACTGCGCATTTGCCAAGAAGCAACCCCCAGAGTACTTGTGTGCTTATTCCACCAGAGCAAAGGCTGCGACCACTGGGTAGCACACGGAGCTCCGGTCCTGGACATTAGCCAGGCAGCAACGTGGGCCTCGCTGTACACTTTCACCAAACATTACTGCCTACCTACAGGACCCGTTTGGTCCTGTAGGACTTTCTGGTCTAAATCGGGTTTGCAGACCCTCCGTGGAGGAGGTATTGCTTGGGAATCTATTCTAAGGTAAGAAATCTGCAGTTAGAAGTGTCTTTTAGATGAACAAGTTACTTACCTTCAGTAGCTCCTTATTTTGTAGAGACTATGCCATCTTTCCCGCTTTGTGAACGGATTTCTAGGTACAAGGCTATTCCCTTTGCAGGGCCCTAGTTCCACACACCAGTGGTCAGTGATCTTTGTGGCTCCGCACTACTGGAGAGGAAAGTTGCAAAAAACTGATGTCGGAGCACTGGGGTGGCACCGATAGAGGCACAGCGCACATCACTTGGTAGAACTAGGTCTAATTTCTCCCTAAGAATTGGGAAAGAAGGCAGACCATTGGGTCAACACAAGGATGACAAAAACAACCACTGGGGGTGACCAATAGAAATGGGTTACAAAACCTCCGTAGAGGAATGGTGGTGAAAATCCCCAAGAGAAAAAGCCTGAGTCTTCAAAAGAGCCTCAAAAACCTGCACGGGGGTGGGTCCCAAAACTCTTCACAGTCCAATAATAGGTACTGGGGAAAGAACTGGTGTAACATCTGTGAGAAGTTGGGCACTTAACTGGAGATGCTGCTTGTCCTAACAAGAAGCATCCTAGTCCTCCTACCTACAGCTACTCTCTGGATGGGATCAGCTGTGTGCCAAGAGCAAAAAGGTTGCACGTTGAAGCAGTTCTAGTCACAGAAGGGAAGTTGAGTTTGCCATTTTAGCTGTGTGGCCACCCATCTTAAAGAAATACTTGCAATACCCTTGGATAAATGGGACTAGAATAGCAGCCCTGAGGGAATCGGGTGCCAGCGTCTATATGGTGAGAGATACACTAGTTTCCCAATAGCAATACTTGATTGGGAGATTTTACCCAGTCACCAATGCTGACAGTGTTACCACTAACCATGCAATGGCTATGGTGACAGACTGGTGGGGGGCGGGAGGGGTTATTGGCCTGAAACAGGTAGTGGTCTCTCCAAAGCTACTAGCTGCATGTCTACTTGGTAATGACCTGCAAACCTCAGCATGGGCTGAGGTAGAATTAAAAACCCATGCAGCAATGCTGGACATCCCTGAGATTGTGTGTGTGAAAACAAGAGCACAGAGCAGGGTGAAAAAGAAGGGTTGGAGCCTGAGAGTATAGCCCAGCCTTCCAAGAGAAAAGGTAAGAAGACTGGTAAACCAGCTTCTGTGCAGCAAAAGGATCAGGACCCCTCTCCTCAGGGAGAGGACTTGGACACCCCAGAGGGAACTGAGGCCATGGAACTTGATCCTTATCAGGTTGAATTCTTAGGCCCAAGGGGACCCTCTAGTGAAGAGCTGTGCCTTGGACAGCACGACTGTCCAACTCTTGAAAGCCTGAGCCAGCAAGCTGCTACCCAGGAAAAGGGAGATGTCAGTGGTACCCACAGAGTTTATTGAAAGGAGGGATTACTGTACACTGAGACCAGAGACCCCCAACCCTGGAGCCACTTGGAGAGTGGTAGTGCCTCAGAAGTACAGGGAGTTCCTACTAACTTTAGCTCATGATATCCCCCTAGCTGGATATCTGGGCCAAACCAAAACCTGGGAAAGGCTAGTTAGCTACTTTTACTGGCCCCAGATTGTGAGAAGTTGGCCTGGTGTATGATGATCACTATTCTAGTGAGCACCTTGCACCAGTCCAAGCAACCCTTATTGTGATGGATGTAAAGTCAACCTTATAGACCAGCTATCCTAGTGGTAGCATGGACAAAAGCAGTCTTAGGCTAAACTCAAGAGGGCATGTGAAGCCAGCTGTTTTACCATATGCAAACCTTTTAATACCAAATGAAAGCACACCACACAGGTTATATATTCAAAATATATATGTATTTATTTCTAAATAGATCCCCTTAACTCGTTATGAGCACAGGAGCACAAGCGTATAACAAGTAACTTAATATAACATACAAAAGTTGCACAAATATGGATAGGCCCTGGTGGCCCGTTAAACCCTATACCAAAATAGTGGTATAAGAACCACGTCACGAACAATGGTAAGGCCTAGGGCCTTGGAAATCGCTGGGGCTACACTGGACTAACAGCAGTTAGGACGTAGGAGGCCCACAGGATGCGGGTGCAGTGTCTAAATACACACGCGTGCACCAATGGAAGTCAATGGGTGCACAAAGTTAGAAAGTTGCAGATTTGGAAGTCTTCCGACTGGACTAGAACTAAACCACTTAAAACTAGGACACTAGGGATGTAAATCTCTATAGGAGCACCGCAGTACTCTCGTTACCTCACCCACAGGAAGCGGGTGCATAGGTGTCAAAGTGTGTGAGGTTTTGTTGTGGAGTTCTATGGAGCCTTGGAGAAAAGATGCTGCAGGCGACCAGGAGAGAAGAGTCCGGTTGGATCCAAGGGTGGATCGAAGATGTAGAGTACCTGAAAGCAGAGGGGACAGAGTCTGGGTCACTAGCCAGTGACCAGAAAGGAACCAGGCGATGTTGGGTTGCGATCAGGTGATGTCATGAAGCTTGTCTCCGCTGCCACGTGGACCAGGAGGTGTCGACAATGACCAGGAGCTGGGCATGGACTGTCCCACGAAGGCTCTCGCTGTCGGCGGTGTCGGATCTCGATTCGGAGTCAAGAGGCCTTGGCAAATGCAACCCACGCAGGAATCGAAGATGGCTTCTGAATCAGACCAGCAGGGTCTGATGGGCTGCTCCTTTTCAGGGGAGCAAGGGCCAGTCTGGAGCAACCAGACCAGCGTTGAAAATTCAAAGGTTCATCGTCACAGAGGCCACTAGCCAACGGGCAAGTGACCGGACAGACGCGTAGAGCAGGAAAATGCAAAAGGGCCCCACGCAGCACTCGGTGAGTGTGGAGAGGTAATCTTCGGTGCAAAGGATGCTCAGGGCTGGGGCTTCTCAATCCCCAATGCACAGCTTCGAGGGTGCCTCAGGAGCTGCACGGAAAGCACTTCGCTGGCTTTCCAAGATGGCCGGTCCCACGTCTCTCGTCGCCTCCACGGGTCTCAGCTTTGCTGTGGCTGTGGATCGGGCTGTTGGATGTCTGGAAGTCCGGTTCTTGTCGGTCTCTGTCGTTTGAGCTCCAGCGGGAGCAACAACAAAGCAAACCGTTGAGCGCTTGATGGTGCCTGCTTGCACAGGGTAGTCACTCCTTGACCACAAGGGAGATTCTTCAGTCTTCTACGTCGAGTAGGATGTCGAAGGGTCCAGAGTTTTGTATCAAAGTTTGTCAGGATGATCTAAAGTCTAAGGGCACAGCTCCTACCTTTATTTCAAATCAAGGGGCTGGATCACCTGCTAGGTCCCTCCTATGGGTGGGACCCAGGAAGGGGGTGGTTACACCCCTTTCCCTTTGTCCAGTTTCGCGCCAGAGCTGGGGCTGGAGTGCCCCAGCACCGGTTTGAACTGGACTATGCATGGGACACCTTGTGTGCCCCAGGCAGTGTCTTGTTTCATTCAGCCCTCCCTGCCCCAATTCACTATCTCCTGTCTGGGGTGGTGCTAGCACCTCCCTGTGACAGGAAACCTATTGTCCAAGCCTCCCTCGCTGGAAGGGCTCCCAGCAGCAGGAGGTCAGACTTGTGTCTGTGGCAGCAGCATCCATTTTGTGATGCTGAGGCTCTGGTTAACTTTAACCGGGATTAAGGAAAGTAACATGTCTTCTCCCTCTAGAAGGGTGGAATGCTACCCCCGTCGCCGGAATCGGCGAGGGGGTAGTATTCCAAAGCGTATGACACCTTACACAACATGTTTTGATAAAGCCAAACCAAAGATAGCATTTGACCGCGAGGTTCATAATGCACTTAAGAGTATATGGTATGGCAATATCCTAGAACAGCTATAAGGACATGGTTCCGAAAGCTGCAGACAGGCTCAGCTCATGCTAGAGCACCATCTCATATAAAACCAAGCACTCTGCCTCCAGGATTGTTAAGGCCTGCCAAAGGAGTAACTTATAGGTGCATATGTGTCCAGATATAAGGTTAGACATAGGAATACTATGTCTAAGCAAGGGGTGATTACACGACCTTGCCCCAGCTGAGTGATCAGCCAGTTGTCAGTTTGGATGGCCAGCCAGGGGTGGCAAAAGATATGCTGCAGCCCCTGGTAGGCCTTGAGTGCACCTATGCCCTGGGTACCTATAGTACACTGTACAGGGACTCATAAGAGTGACCCAAATCCCAATTGGTGATGTACCTAAAGTACATGGTGTGAAATTTAGAGAGAGAACAGCAGGGCTGTGGGTCTGATTAGCAGGCCCACAGCCACACTAAGTCGAAAACCAGTGAAGGAAAAAAGCAAAAATTGGGGTGACCATAGGATAGCAGACCCTACTCTCCTACACAGATGTCTCAAAGTAAAGGAGTTTGTCAGCTCCTGTGTCACCTGTCCAGCAAGTGGCAAAGAAGATGGACACCCAAAGGCCCCGTTGATTCCACTACCAGTGGTTGGGGTACCCTTTCAGAGGTAGGTGTGGACATAGTGGGTCCACTTGAACCTCCCACAGCATCAGGAAACAAGTTTACACTAGTGGTAGTGGATCATGCCACTAGGTATCCTGAGGCTATTCTCCTTAGGACTACTAGAGCTCCTGCAGTAGCCAAGGCTCTCATTGGTGTCTTCACCAGGGTCGGGTTTCCTAGGGAGGTGGTTTCAGACAGAGGTTCAAACTAACCTAAAACATGTGGGAAGAGTGTGGAGTGCAGTACAAGTTTACTACACCCCATCACCCACAAACCAGTGGCATTGTTGAGAGGTTCAACAAGACATTGAAAGGCATGATTATGGAGCTCCATGAAAAACTCAAAAGGAGATGGGATGTCCTCTTACCATGCTTACTTTTCGCATCCAGAGAAGTGCCTCAGAAGGGAGTAGGGTTTTCCCTCTTTGAACTTCTGTTTGGCCATCCTGTTAGGGGACCACTCGGTCTTGTAAAAGAGGGTTGGGAGAAGCCTCTACAAGAACCAAAACAAGATATTGTGGACTATGTTGTAGGCCTAAGGTCCAGAATGGTAGTACATGGAAGAAGCTTTCAAAAATCTTGAGGCCTGCAGGGAGCTTCAGAAGCACCGGTATGACCAAAACTCTGCACTGGTAGAATTTCAATCAGGGAAAATGGTGTGGGTTTTGGAGCCAGTGGCACCAAGGGCTCTCCAAGACAGATGGACTGGCCCTTACCCCATCTTGGAGAAGAAAAGTAAGGTCACCTACTTGGTTGACCTGGGCAGAAGCAGGACACCCAAAGGGTGATCCATGTGAACAGCCTTAAGGTTTTTCATGACAGGGCTGACATCAACATGCTGATGGTGACTGATGAGGATCAGGAGACAGAGTGAACCTCTCCCTGACCACCTCTCATATAGCCCCAAAGATGGGTCAGTGGATGGAGTTGTCTTTTCAGACACCCTCACTGCCCAACAGCAGACTGACAAGTCTTGCAGCAGTATGCTAAGCTCTTTTCCTTGACCCCTTGTCAGACATGATGTGGACACTGGTGACAGTGTACCTGTCAAAATCTATTGACAGCCTGATCAAGTCAAGGAAAGCATCAGCTGAAGTCAGCAAGATGCTGGAGTTAGGGGTTATTGAACCCTCTGGGATTCCCTGGGCCAGCCCAGTGGTTCTGGTCTCCAAACATCATCCACAGGGTGGAAAGAGAGAAATTAGGTTGTTTGTGGACTATAGAGGTCTCAACTTTGTCACTAAGACAGATGCTCACCCTATCACAAGAGCAGATGAGTTGATAGATAAATTGGGTGCACCCAAATTTCTAAGTACCGTTGACTTAACTGCAGGGAAGCAAAATAAAAGACAGCATTCTCCACACCTGATGGGAATTATCAGTTCACTGGTATGCCTTTTGGTTTAAAGAATGCCCCTGCCACCTTCCAAAGGTTCTTGAATCAAGTCCTTGCTGGATTTCAGTCCTTTAGTGTAGCTTATCTAGATGATCTTTCTGTCTTTAGTTCCACCTAGCAGAATCACCTGATCCACCTTGGTTAGGTTTTGAAAGCCCTGCAAACTGCAGGCCTAACTATCAAGGCATCTGCATGCCAGATAGGGCAGGGAACTGTGGTATACTTGGGCCACCTTGTTGGTAGAGGCCAAGTGCAACCCTCACAGCCCAAGATACGGGCCATCCTGCACTGGGCAGCTCCAACAACTCAGACCCAAATCAGAGCATTCCTTGGCTTTACTGGCTACTACAGGAGGTTTGTGAAGGGATATGGGTCCATTGTGACTCCCCTCACAGAACTTACCACCAAGAAGATGCACAAAAAGGTAAACTGGACAGTTAGCTGTCAAAAGGCTTTTGACACCCTGAAAGAGTCAATGTGCTTAGCACTTATTCTCAAAGCTGCAGACTGTTCCAAGCAGTTCATTGTGAAGACTGATGCCTCGGAGTAAGGGATAGGAGTGGTCCTATCCCAGGTCAATGATGAAGGTCAAGACCAACCTGTTGCTTTTATAAGCAGAAGGCTTTTCCCCAGGGAGTAGTGTTGGAGGGGCATTGAGAGGGAGGCCTTTGCTGTGGTTTGGTCCCTGAAGAAGCTGAGACCATACTTATCTCAAAGAGACAATTGGTTATGGATTCCTCACCTTAGAATTACCCCCAGGCTTCAGACTGGATCCGGAGAATTTTTTCCTCAGTAGTACCTCTCCGCGTCGATAGGTGCCGTTGGTCGACTTCGCGTTCGTTGTTGGCGTTGTGGTCGCCGGAATTACGTTGCGGTATCCACTAAGACGGTGTGCGCCTGTAGATGGAACAAATGTGTGGCATGGTGCGCAGCAAAGGCTGTGGATCTGCTTTCTGCCCCTCTTTCTAAGGTTCTCTTGTTCCTCCTTGCTTTAGCATAGCAGGGCTCTGCTCTCGGCACTATAAAGGGCTACCTCTCGGCCATTTCAGCCTTTCTTAGGCTTCCTGATCGGCCTTCTCTTTTCAAATCCCCTGTTGTAAATCGCTTCCTTAAGAGCATTACTCATCTTTTTCCCCTATTCCCTTCTGAAATGCCCCAGTGGGACTTGAACTTGGTTCTCAAGTTTCTTATGTGCGCTCCCTTTGAACCACTACATAACTGTCCTCCCAGGCTTCTGATTTTAAAAACTGCCTTCCTGGTGGCCATCACCTCTGCCCGCAAGGTGAGTGAGCTCTGATCTCTTTATTCAAATCCTCCTTTTCTGACTGTGTAAGAAGTTGGCCTGCTATATGATGTTCACTATTCTAGTGAACACCGTGCACCAGTCCAAACAACCCTTATGGTGATGGTTGTAAGTCAACCTTATAGACCAGCTATCCTAGTGGTAGCGTGGACAGAACAGTCTTAGGCTAAAAGACTCTTGAGGGTGTGTAAAGCCAGCTGTTTTACCATATGTAACCCCTTGAATATCAAATGAAAGGACACCACACAGGATATATATAAAATATATATGTATTTATTTACTAACACACTCCTCTGAACTCTTTATGAGATCAGAGGCAAAAGCACATAACAAGTTACTTAATCAGAATACTTTAAGTTGCACAATTTACAGTTAGGCCCTAGGGGCGAAGCAAACCATATATTAAGAAAGTGGTATAAGTACCACGCCACAAGAAAAGGAAAGGCTTAGGGCCTAGGGAATCGCTGGGGCTACACTATCTGAACCTTAGTTTAGAAGTGGGAGGCCCACAGGCGGTGCGTGCAGAGTCTTTACTCACACGCGAGAGTCAATGTTAAGTCAATGGGAACTTAGAGTTTAGAAAAAGAAGGATTTAGGACACTTCCGGTCTAGCTAGAAGGAACCAACTAAAAACCTAGACACTTGGATAGTCAATACCCTTGGGAGCACCGAAGTACTCGCGTTACCTCACCCACAGGAAGCAGGTGCATAGGTGTGAAGATGTGTCGGGTTTCGCCGTTGAAGTCTATGGAGCCTGTGAAGAAAGATGCTGCAGGCGACCCGAAGGAAGATGTCCGGGTGGATCCAAGGGTGGATCGGGAATGAAGAGGACCTGAAAGCAGAGGGGACAGAGTCTGGGTCACTAGCCAGTGACCGGGTGGGACCAGGAAGGAACCAGACGACGTCGAGGAGCAATCAGGTGCTGTCATGAAGCTTGTCTCTTCAGCCATGCGGACCAGGAGGCGTCTAGGACAACCAGATGCTGGAGAGGAGCTGTCCCACGAAGGTTCTCGCAGATGGAGGGGTCGACTGCTGGATTGGAGTCAACAAGCTTTGGCAAAGGCAACCCACGCAGGATTCAAAGAAGGCTTCTGGTGCAGACCAGCAAGGTCTGAGGTGCCTCACCTTTGCAGGGAGGCATGGGCCATTCTGGAGCAACCAGACCAGCGAGTTGGTTCAAAAGGATTGTCGCCACAGAGGCTACTAGCCAGCGGGCCAGCAGCCGGACAACGTGTCGAGCAGAACACAAGCAGAAGGGCCCCACGCAAAACTCGTGGAGTGTGGAGGGCTGATCTCCAGTGCAGGTGGAGCTCGGATTCGGGGCTTCTCAATCCCCAATGCACAGCTTCGAGGATTTCTCAGGAGCTGCACAGTTAGCAAGTCGTGGACTTTTCAAGATGGCCGGTCCCACGTGTCTCGTCGCCTCCATGGATCTCAGCTGTGATGCAGACGTGAATAGAGGGTCAGAGAGGTCTGGAAGTCTGGGTCTCGTCAGGCTCTGTGCTCGGGTTCCGGCGGGAAACGTCGACAAAGCAAGCCGTTGATTTGCTGGATGGTGCCTGGTTGCCCAGGGTGGTCACTCTTTGGCCACAAGGGAGATTCTTCAGTCTTCAGCTTCAGCAGAACGTCGAAGGTCCAGAGTTTCGTTTCAAGTTTCAGTTCAGGATCAAATCTAAAGTCCTGGGGCTCAGCTCCTACCTTTATACAACTAAAAGGGGCTGGATTACTTTCTAGGTCCCTCCTATGGGTGGGACCAGGAAGGGGGGTGGTTACACCCCCTTTCCTTTGTCCAGTTTCGCGCCAGAGCTGGGGCTGGAGTGCCCCAGCAACCAGTTTGAACTGGGGTATGCATGGAGCACCTAGTGTGCCCCAGGCAGTGTCTCATTCTATTCAGCCCTCCCTGTCCCAATACACAAAGTCCTGTCTGGGGTGGTGCTCGCACCTCTCCAGGCAGGAAACCCATTGTCCAAACCTCCGTGACTGGAAGGACTCCCAGCAGCAGGAGGTCAGACTTGTGTCTGTGGCAGCAGCGTCCATTTTGTGACGCTGGGGCTCTGGGTAACTTTAACCGGGATAGTCAGCAACAACATGTCTTCTCCCTCTAGAAAGGTGGAATACTACCCCCATCGCCAGTATTCCAAAGCGTATGACACCTTACACAACATGTTTAGATAAAGCCAAACCAAAGTTAGCATACAATCGCGAGGATTATAATGCACTTAAGAGTATACGGAATGGCGATATTATAGAACAGCTATAAGGACATGGTTCCGAAAGCTGCAGACAGGCTCAGCTTATGCTAGAGCACCATCTCACACATAACCAAGCACTCTGCCTTCAGGATTGTTAAGGCCTGCCATAGGAGTGACTTGTAGGTTACTGTGTGTCTATATATAAGCGTAGATATAGGAATACTATACCTAAGCAAGGGGTGATTACACGACCTTGCCCCAGCTGAGTGATCAGCCAGTTGTGTCAGTTTGAGTGGCCAGCCAGGGGTGGCATAATACATGCTGCAGCCCCTGGTAGGCCTTGGTTACACCTATGCCCTGAGTACCTAGGGTACACTTCTACAGGGGCTGATAAGGTGAACCAATTCCCAATTGTGGATGTACCTAGGGTACATGGTGTGAATTTAGAGAGAGTGCATGTGGGCTGTGGGTCTGATTAGCAGGCCCACAGCCACATCTAAGTCGAAAACCAGTAAAGCAAAAGCAAAAAGTGTGGGTGACCATAGGAAGCAGACCCTACTCTCCTACACACTGTCCATCCGAACAAGGTTGTCCTTAGAACCCGTCCATCCTTTCTTCCCAAAGTAGGTACTCCTTTTCATATTGGACAGACCATCACTTTGCCCACCTTCTTTCCACCTCCGCATCCTTCCAGAGGAAGAGAGGCTCTAAAACGTGCGCTTTCATTTTATTTGGTTCGCACAAAGCAATACAGGGTGGATGACCTGCTCTTTATTGGCTAAGTTTGCGCCAAAAAAAGGTTGAGCCATGCACAAACAGATCATCTCTAGGTGGGTCATTTTGTACATTAAAGCATGCTATTCTTTGGCAAAGAAGGAGCCTCCATTGAGGCTGCGCACCCATTCCACCAGGGCGACGGCAGTTACTACTGTTTTGGGATGAGGAATCTCCGTGAATGACATCTGTCAGGCAGCTATGTGGGCATGGCTGCACACGTTCACAAAGCACTACTGTCTGGACAGCCAAGTCCAAGTCCGGAGAGACGCCTTCTTTGGCCGTTCTGTTCGCCAGGACTTTCTGGTGTGAACTTGGTTTGCAGACCCACCACCGGGGTTGGTTTTGCTGGGGTATCTATTCTAAGGTAAGGAATCTATTAAGGAATCTATTACTAAGTGTTTCTTTCAGATGAAAAAGTTACTTACCTTCGGTAACAATATATCTGTAAGAAACATAGGTTAGTTATATATTCCTTACCACCCCATCCATTCTCCCTGTTCTGCGAACTGACTTCTAGGATTAAGGTATTGCTTTCAGGGCCCTAGTTTTGTGCACCAGTGGTCAGTGTCTTGCATGGCTCTGTGCATCTGGTGTGGAAAGTCATGTACAGAACTGACCACGCATGAGGGCAGCGTCTAAGTAGCTACCGCAACGTCATCCTGGCGACCACGATGTCAACGTCGAAAGTGGAGCCTTTCGACACGCAGGGGTACTGCTGACGAATAATTTTCCGGATCCAGTCTGACGCCTGGGGTTAATTTTAATTACAACAAGGGGTGGTGATGGACAGAGTCTCTGAATTAAGCAGAGTACTCTCACCCAGTCAAGAGATCAGGGCTAGATCCAACACCGTTTTTTAGCTCATTGCACCATCCCAGTTTCAGAACCTGGCTGTATGCAAATTAGTCTGTCCCTGGCCCAGTGCATCATGGGAACAGGGCAGACCAGACTACAAAAGCCAATTCTTACACTGGGAAGGAAACAAGCTTCCGGGGACCGGTTTCTGGCATTTCAGCCGTCTTCGGCCCGGCTTGCTTGAATCCTGATGGTGCAATGAGCAAGGGACTCACATCTGAGTATACCCTTCCACGCTTAGGGTGGACAAAATTATTTACAACAAGGGGTGGTGATGGACAGAGTCTCTGAATTAAGCAGAGTACTCTCACCCAGTCAAGAGATCAGGGCTAGATCCAACACCGTTTTTTAGCTCATTGCACCATCCCAGTTTCAGAACCTGGCTGTATGCAAATTAGTCTGTCCCTGGCCCAGTGCATCATGGGAACAGGGCAGACCAGACTACAAAATCCAATTCTTACACTGGGAAGGAAACAAGCTTCCGGGGACCGGTTTCTGGCATTTCAGCCGTCTTCGGCCCGGCTTGCTTGAATCCTGATGGTGCAATGAGCAAGGGACTCACATCTGAGTATACCCTTCCACGCTTAGGGTGGACAAAATTATTTACAACAAGGGGTGGTGATGGACAGAGTCTCTGAATTAAGCAGAGTACTCTCACCCAGTCAAGAGATCAGGGCTAGATCCAACACCGTTTTTTAGCTCATTGCACCATCCCAGTTTCAGAACCTGGCTGTATGCAAATTAGTCTGTCCCTGGCCCAGTGCATCATGGGAACAGGGCAGACCAGACTGCAAAATCCAATTCTTACACTGGGAAGGAAACAAGCTTCCGGGGACCGGTTTCTGGCATTTCAGCCGTCTTCGGCCCGGCTTGCTTGAATCCTGATGGTGCAATGAGCAAGGGACTCACATCTGAGTATACCCTTCCACGCTTAGGGTGGACAAAATTATTTACAACAAGGGGTGGTGATGGACAGAGTCTCTGAATTAATGTGCATGTAGCCAGGTTCTGAACTCAGATACTCTGTCCATCACCACCCCCTTTTTGAAATTATTTTGGCCACCATAAGTGTGGAAAGGTATGCTCAGACATGAGTCCCTTGCTCACTGCACCATCAGGATTCAAGCAAGCCGGGCCGAAGACGGCTGTAATGCCAGAAACCGGTCCCCGGAAGCTTGTTTCCTTTCCAGTGAAGAATTGGCTTGGTAGTTTGGTCTGCCCTTTTCCCATGATGCACTGGGCCAGGGACAGACTAATTTGCATGTAGCCAGGTTCTGAACTGGGATGGTGCAGTGAGCTAAAAAACGGTGATGGATCAAGCCCTGATCTGTTGACTGGGTAGGAGTGTTCTGATTAACTCAGATACTCTGTCCATCACCACCACCCTTTTTGAAATTATTTTGGCCACCATAACTGTGGAAGGGTATGCTCAGACATGAGTCCCTTGCTCACTGCACCATCAGGATTCAAGCAAGCCGGGCCGAAGACGGCTGTAATGCCAGAAACCGGTCCCCGGAAGCTTGTTTCCTTTCCAGTGAAGAATTGGCTTGGTAGTTTGGTCTGCCCTGTTCCCATGATGCACTGGGCCAGGGACAGACTAATTTGCATGTAGCCAGGTTCTGAACTGGGATGGTGCAGTGAGCTAAAAAACGGTGATGGATCAAGCCCTGATCTGTTGACTGGGTAGGAGTGTTCTGATTAACTCAGATACTCTGTCCATCACCACCCCCTTTTTGAAATTATTTTGGGGTTAATTTTAAGGCAAGGAATCTATAACTAACCTATGTTTCTACAGATATATCATTACCGAAGGTAAGTAACTTGTTTGTTTGGTACTCACTTCCTAGTTCAAACTGATCACAGACTTCTCAAGGGGCTAATGCAGATGAAAGGTGAAAATCCTAAACTGTTGAGGTGGTACATCTCCATCCAGGGAATGAACTTTATAGTGGAACACAGACCTGGGACTGCCCATGCCAATGCAGATGGACTTTCCAGGTTCTTCCACTTAGACAATGATGACTCTCTAGGGAAAGGTTAGTCTCCTCCTTTTTCGTTTGTGGAGGGGCTGTTGTGTGAGAAAGTGCCCTCTTTCTGCATGGTTGCCCCCTACTTCTTGCTGAACTGCTTTTGCCAATCAGGTACCCAGGATTCAGAAAAGGGGGTGGTGATGAACAGAGTGTCTGAATTAAGCAGACCACTCTTACCCAGTCCAAAGATCAGGGCTTGATCCATCACCGTTATTTAGCTCACTGCCCCATCCCAGCTCAGAACCTGGCTATATGCAAATTAGTCCGTCCCTGGCTGTGAGAAGTTGGCCTGATGTGCAGTGTTCACTATTCTAGTGATCACTATATATCAGTCCAAACAACCCTTATTGATGATTGGTTGTAAGTCAACCTTATAGACCAGCTATCCTAGTAGCATGGATACGAGCAGTCTAAGGCTAAGACTCTAGAGGGCGTGTTAAGCCAGCTGTTTTACCATCACATTACCCCTTGAACACCCAGTGAAAGGACACCACACAAGTGTTATGAAAATAAACAATGTATTTATTAGAATCACAACAACCCTGTACTCTTTATGAGGACAGGGTGCTAAGCACACAACAAAACTCTTACGAAAATACTTAAGTTAGCACGTTATACACAAATGCCCGAGGGGCACGAAAAACCATATACGCTAAAAGTGGAATGCGAATTACTAGCAGGTAAGTAACAGTTCTAATAGGCTTTGGAATCGCTAGGACTGGACTAGGGAATCGTTAGATTACTACTAGGAGGCCCAGGGGACTCGGGTGCAGAGTGTGCACTCTCACGCGGGATGCGGGACAAAGTCTATGGAAGCTAGAATTCACAAAGTTAGTGTTCACGGGCGAACCCGACCTGGTAGGAAGAAAACGACAGTGGATCCTGACCCTAGGATAGTGAGGCTATGCTGGGACACCGAAGTGCCGAAGTTACCTAGCCCAGGGGCTGCAGCTGCATAGGTCTGAAAAGACGTCGGGGATCTCGTTGCCGGACCAGGAGCCTGGAAGAAGGAAGTTGCTGGCAGGCGACCAGTGAAGGAAAGTTCGATGGATCCAAGCCTGGATCAAGGAAGAAGAAAACCTGAAAGCAGAGGGGACCAAGTTCTTGAATCACTAGCCAGTGATTAAGTGGGCACCAGGATGGCACCGGGCGAAGTCACCGCAGTCAGGTGAGTGGGCGCTGCTGGGCTCTGCAGTCTCTCGGACCAGGAGGCGTTGTCGGCGACCAGGATGGAGGTGCGAGCTGTCCCACGAAGGATGAAGTCGTTGGCGTCGAAGTTACCCAGGATTGGGCAACAAGCCTTGGCTAATTCAAGCCCACGCGGTGGACTCAAAATGGCGTCTTGAGTGGACCAGGAGGGTCCAGGGTGCTCCTCTTCTGGGAGGGAGCAAGGGCCAGTCTGGAGCAACCAGACCAGCAGCAGAAATGTCGTCGGGCGTCGTCAGGAAGGCCACAAGCCAACGGGCTAGTAGCCAAACAACGCGGTGAGCAGCGGAAAGCAGAAGGGCCCCACGCAGATCGTGGAGATGCTGGGGGGCTACACTTCGGAGCTGGAGCTGCTCAGAGTCGGGGCTTCTCGGACCCCAAAGCACTCACCAGTAGGTTACTCGGCGGGCTTGCTGGAAAGAAGTCGTGCAGTCTTGCAGATGGCCGGTCCCTTGAGGTCTCGTCGCACCCACGGTTCTCAGCTGGGCTGTAGAGGTGGGTAGAGGTCAGAGGTGCCAGGGAAGCCGGTTCTCGTCGAGCTGGGCAGTCGGATTCCGGAGGAAGGACTTACAGCAGACCGCAGTGTTCTTAGATGGTGCCTGCGGATGCAGGGTGACTACTCCTTAGTCACAAGGGAGAAATCTTAGGAAGAAGTCTTGAGTTCCTTTCGCAGAAAGTAGTTTCAGGATTCAAAGATGATCTGATTTGGAAGGGGGCCAGTCTCTACCTTTATCCTGTAAAAAGGGGCTGGCACGCGACTAAGTCCTGCCCTATGGGTGGGACTAGGAGGGGGGTGGTTACACCCACTTCCTTGGCGGGCTTTTCCCCAGCACAGGGTCTGGAGTGACCCTGGAACTGGTTCAAGCCGGCCTATGCATAGTGAGCACCGGGGTGCTACTTGCAGTCACCTTCCTCTAAAGCCCTGCCTACCTACAATACACAAAACCCTGTCTGGGACGGTGCTGGCACCGCCCCTGGCAGGAAACCCTTTGTCCTTATCTCCTGCTCTGGGAGGACTCCCAGCAGCAGGAGGGCAGACTTGTGTCTCGGTGGCAGCATCCATTTTGTGGATGCTAAGGCTCTGTCTGACTTTTAACCGGGTTATAGGTTACCTACATGTCGTGTCCCTCTAGAAGGGTGGAATGCTAACCCCGTCGCCAGAATTGGCGAGGGGTTAGTATTCCAATTCGTATGACACCTTACTCGACATGTTTTGATAAAGCGATACCAGAGTTGGCACATAACCGCGAGGATTATAATGCACTTAAGAGTATATGGTATGCGATATCATGGAAACGGCTAAGGGATGGATCCCGAAAGCCGCAGACAGGCTCAGCTCATGCCAGAGCACCATCTCACACGATTCCAAGCACTCTGCCTTCAGGATTGTTAAGGCCTGCCATAGGAGTGACTGATAGGAGATCTGTGTGTCCATTTTTAGGGTTAGATATAGGTATACTATATCTAAAGCAAAGGGTGATTACACCACCTTGCCCCAGCTGTCAAGCAGCCAGTTGTGTCAGATTTGGATGGCCAGCCAGGGGTGGCATAATACATGCTGCAGCCCCTGGTAGGCCCTGGGTACACCTATGCCCTGGGTCCCTAAGGTACACTGTACAGGGACTGATAAGGTGACTCAGTATCCAATTTAGATATGTACCTAAGGTACATGGAATCCATTTTACAGAGAGAGCAGTAGGCCTGGGGCCCTGAATAGCAGGGTCCCAGGTCAACTAAGTCAGAAAACCAGCAAAACACCAGGCAAAAAGTTGGGGGCAACCATAGTCAGGGGTCAACCTTCCTACATAACCCCCCCCCAAACGAAAGGAGATAAGGCTATCCTTGTCCAGGTAAGCCTATATTGCCTAAGTGGCCATTTAAGGAAGTACCAGCACTGGCATGGTTACCCCCTATGTCATGGTCCACTAAGCAATCCCTCACCCTAAGGGTGTCTGAGGGTCTCCACCATAGGGAATCTCTACCTGTGGTGTGTTTTGTCAAAGAAAAAGGCTGGTGCTGAAATGGAGTACTGAAGTGAGGCTCCACTAATTGTGGGCTCAGCTTCCTCCAATCATTTTCCACCATATAGGCCTTTCTTTCCAAGACTGAGTTGTTTTGGGCTCTCAGGGTCAACCTCTGGCTACCTACAGCTGGAGGTTGGGTCCCTCTGTTTGGCTTACTGGAGGGACAGGTCAGGTCTGGGGCCCTCAGGTCCCAAGTTTGGCTGTGCCCAACAGTGTCCATCTGTGGGAGGTCCCTAACTAATTTTAAGGGGGATCCCTCAGGAGTATGTTCTATTTTCACTTGGCTAGGACTACTAGCTTCAGTGCCCTTAATCTGCTGATTGGGAAATTCTTTTGGACAGGGGGCCCTTTGGGGTCCAACACTGGCCTCCCTGACTTCTACAGCCCTGGGCTGACTGAGGCAGGGTAGAGAGGGGCAGGTTACCTGCTCCAGACTGGGTCCCACCTTGGAAGGGTCCACTGACATCAGGGGTTCTGCCAGGCTAGGCCTGACTACCTCTGTGGCAGTTGCTTCACAAGGGGTCAGATCAGTTCCCTGAGGAGGCTGATCTGTTCCTAAAGTCTGGTGGGAGGGAGATTTCTCTTCCTCCTCAATACTCTCTGTCTGAGTGGAGTGATCCATAGTTTCAGGCTTCACAACACTATCATCTGTCTGAGTTTGAGCTGTGGCCATCACAACTCTCCCAACCTTTTCAGGAGGGGGCTCAGTTTGGGTGTGGGCTGTTACCATGACAGCCTTGACAACCTGTTCTGGGAAGGAAGTTGTCTGAGATTGGGTTGTGACTGGCACAACCCTCCTGACCTGTTCAGGGAGGACATCTTGGACTGGGGCTGTGGCTATCACTGCCCCACTAACCTTACCATGGGTGTTTACCATTTTAGAATGGGTTTCTTGCTCAACTTCAGCCCAGGCTGAGAGCTCTAAATCATTCCCCAGTAGGCAATCTACAGGCAAGTTTGGTGACACTGCCACTCTCTTGTGGCCAGTGACACCTCCCCAGCTGAGATTGACCACTGCCATGGGATGATCTCTCTGTACTCCATCAATATTGGTCACCTGGTAAGTGGCACCAGGTAAAAGTTGCCTTGAGGGGACTAGACTCTCAGTCACCATAGTGATGCTAGCCCCTGTATCTCTATAGGCCTCAACTTTTATACCATTGATGAGGGGCTCCTGTCTGTACTTGCCCAAAGTGTTGGGACAAGTTGTGAAGTTGGCAAACCCCATGCCAGTCTCACAGACAAGAGTATCTAAGTTTGGGGACCTGGTTAGGCCAGAGTCCCCAGGAACTCCCAAAGTAAATGCACCCAAATTCTTGGGGGCACTCCCACCACCTGGGGGATTACTACTAGTAGTAACAGGAGGTTTGGGAATGTTACTTGGGGGTATGTTTTCCTTATTGTTATTCTTGGGGCAACTGCTGTCAGTTTTTAAATGACCCACCTGTTTACAGGGATAACAATAAGGTTTCTTCTGGTTGTTGGAAGGATTCTGGGACCCACCCCCCTCAGAGGATTTTTGGGGCCCTGATGTGGTTTGATCTGTAGATTTATTCCCACCCTTCTCTTGAGGCTTGGTTGATTCCTTTTTCTGGTCACCACCTTGGTTCTTGGGCCTAATCCTGGTTCTGACCCATTTGTCTGCCCTCTTACCCAATTCTTGTGGAGAGGTCAGATCAGAGTCTACCAGGTGCTGGTGTAATAACTGGTTCTGACAATTATTTAAGACTTGCTCTCTCATAATTAGATTATACAATCCCTTGAAATCAGTAACCTTACTACCCAGTAGCCAGCCTTCCAAAGCCTTAGTGGCACAATCAACAAAGTCTGACCAGTCCTGAGACTGAGTTTTCTGGGTGTCTCTGAACAGCAACCTGTACTGCTCAGTGGTTAAACCAAACCCATCAACCAGTGCATTTTTCAGGACCTGGTAATTGTTAGCATCCTCCACTCTTGTAGTGAGGAGCTTATCTCTACCTTTACCATCAAAGGAGAGCCACAGTATAGCTGCCCACTGACTCTGGGGAATGCCCTGCACAGTGCAGGCCCTCTCCAGAGCAGCCATCCATTTCTGGATGTCATCCCCTTGCTTAAAGGGGGGCACTATTTTAGTCAGGTGTTTAGTATCTAAACCCTTCTCTCTATCTCTTGGGAGATTGCTGCCACCAGTGGGAGCTAGCCCACTCATCTGCTGCTCTCTTGCCAGGGCAAGCTTCTCTTTGGCCAGGGCAATTTCTTCCCTTTCAATCCTCAGTTCAGCTTGTCTCATCCTAGCTTCATGCTCCTTTCTCTGAGGGGAAGTAAACCTCCTCTGTGGAGGATTCCTTCTCCCCTGAGAAGAGGCATTAGAGTGCAGAGATCTATTGGAGTCCCTAGAAAGAGATCTATCTCTCCTAACTCCAAGGTTAGGCCCACTTCGGGTTAGTACTGGGGGGCCCCCAGATCCTAGCCCAAGTAAGTCTAAGTTGGTCCTAGTTAGTCGTCTGACTACCTCAAGACCCTTGTCTACCTCATCCCCAGAGAGTACCTCCTCATCCTCCTCCTCAACTGCTGAATCAGTGTTGGGGAGGTCTGGATCCCCAGAGGTTCCCTCTAAGGCTGGCATGCTCTCATGTAACTGAGAGAGCTTTCTGGCATCATATGTCTCTAAGAGACCTATCAGAAAGGGAAGGGTGGGGTTAGACCCCTGCTTCAGTTTCCTGGAGACACAGAGTTGCCTCATCTCCTGAAAATTGAGAGCTGCATATCTTGAAGTGACCTGTGGAGGGTCAACACTGACCAGGGGAGTCTCAGTAGAGTCCCCCTGAGTCGACATGCTTTTCTAGTGAGGTGTAAGTGGTGCACTTACCTACACTATATGTTTGCCTACTGATCCCTTGCTAGAGTTGTAGTTTAGGGTGTGCTAGGCCCTAGGAGCTACAACAGCTGGTTCAGTAGAACTCAGAGTATTCTAAGCTAAGTTATATGTACCTTTAGTACTTATGTGATCTTTCACAAGATATTCTTAGGGCATGTGTGGTAAAACAACAGCAAGCTCAAATCCCAACCGCTGCTCACCAATGTGAGAAGTTGGCCTGATGTGCAGTGTTCACTATTCTAGTGATCACTATATATCAGTCCAAACAACCCTTATTGATGATTGGTTGTAAGTCAACCTTATAGACCAGCTATCCTAGTAGCATGGATACGAGCAGTCTAAGGCTAAGACTCTAGAGGGCGTGTTAAGCCAGCTGTTTTACCATCACATTACCCCTTGAACACCCAGTGAAAGGACACCACACAAGTGTTATGAAAATAAACAATGTATTTATTAGAATCACAACAACCCTGTACTCTTTATGAGGACAGGGTGCTAAGCACACAACAAAACTCTTACGAAAATACTTAAGTTAGCACGTTATACACAAATGCCCGAGGGGCACGAAAAACCATATACGCTAAAAGTGGAATGCGAATTACTAGCAGGTAAGTAACAGTTCTAATAGGCTTTGGAATCGCTAGGACTGGACTAGGGAATCGTTAGATTACTACTAGGAGGCCCAGGGGACTCGGGTGCAGAGTGTGCACTCTCACGCGGGATGCGGGACAAAGTCTATGGAAGCTAGAATTCACAAAGTTAGTGTTCACGGGCGAACCCGACCTGGTAGGAAGAAAACGACAGTGGATCCTGACCCTAGGATAGTGAGGCTATGCTGGGACACCGAAGTGCCGAAGTTACCTAGCCCAGGGGCTGCAGCTGCATAGGTCTGAAAAGACGTCGGGGATCTCGTTGCCGGACCAGGAGCCTGGAAGAAGGAAGTTGCTGGCAGGCGACCAGTGAAGGAAAGTTCGATGGATCCAAGCCTGGATCAAGGAAGAAGAAAACCTGAAAGCAGAGGGGACCAAGTTCTTGAATCACTAGCCAGTGATTAAGTGGGCACCAGGATGGCACCGGGCGAAGTCACCGCAGTCAGGTGAGTGGGCGCTGCTGGGCTCTGCAGTCTCTCGGACCAGGAGGCGTTGTCGGCGACCAGGATGGAGGTGCGAGCTGTCCCACGAAGGATGAAGTCGTTGGCGTCGAAGTTACCCAGGATTGGGCAACAAGCCTTGGCTAATTCAAGCCCACGCGGTGGACTCAAAATGGCGTCTTGAGTGGACCAGGAGGGTCCAGGGTGCTCCTCTTCTGGGAGGGAGCAAGGGCCAGTCTGGAGCAACCAGACCAGCAGCAGAAATGTCGTCGGCGTCGTCAGGAAGGCCACAAGCCAACGGGCTAGTAGCCAAACAACGCGGTGAGCAGCGGAAAGCAGAAGGGCCCCACGCAGATCGTGGAGATGCTGGGGGGCTACACTTCGGAGCTGGAGCTGCTCAGAGTCGGGGCTTCTCGGACCCCAAAGCACTCACCAGTAGGTTACTCGGCGGGCTTGCTGGAAAGAAGTCGTGCAGTCTTGCAGATGGCCGGTCCCTTGAGGTCTCGTCGCACCCACGGTTCTCAGCTGGGCTGTAGAGGTGGGTAGAGGTCAGAGGTGCCAGGGAAGCCGGTTCTCGTCGAGCTGGGCAGTCGGATTCCGGAGGAAGGACTTACAGCAGACCGCAGTGTTCTTAGATGGTGCCTGCGGATGCAGGGTGACTACTCCTTAGTCACAAGGGAGAAATCTTAGGAAGAAGTCTTGAGTTCCTTTCGCAGAAAGTAGTTTCAGGATTCAAAGATGATCTGATTTGGAAGGGGGCCAGTCTCTACCTTTATCCTGTAAAAAGGGGCTGGCACGCGACTAAGTCCTGCCCTATGGGTGGGACTAGGAGGGGGGTGGTTACACCCACTTCCTTGGCGGGCTTTTCCCCAGCACAGGGTCTGGAGTGACCCTGGAACTGGTTCAAGCCGGCCTATGCATAGTGAGCACCGGGGTGCTACTTGCAGTCACCTTCCTCTAAAGCCCTGCCTACCTACAATACACAAAACCCTGTCTGGGACGGTGCTGGCACCGCCCCTGGCAGGAAACCCTTTGTCCTTATCTCCTGCTCTGGGAGGACTCCCAGCAGCAGGAGGGCAGACTTGTGTCTCGGTGGCAGCATCCATTTTGTGGATGCTAAGGCTCTGTCTGACTTTTAACCGGGTTATAGGTTACCTACATGTCGTGTCCCTCTAGAAGGGTGGAATGCTAACCCCGTCGCCAGAATTGGCGAGGGGTTAGTATTCCAATTCGTATGACACCTTACTCGACATGTTTTGATAAAGCGATACCAGAGTTGGCACATAACCGCGAGGATTATAATGCACTTAAGAGTATATGGTATGCGATATCATGGAAACGGCTAAGGGATGGATCCCGAAAGCCGCAGACAGGCTCAGCTCATGCCAGAGCACCATCTCACACGATTCCAAGCACTCTGCCTTCAGGATTGTTAAGGCCTGCCATAGGAGTGACTGATAGGAGATCTGTGTGTCCATTTTTAGGGTTAGATATAGGTATACTATATCTAAAGCAAAGGGTGATTACACCACCTTGCCCCAGCTGTCAAGCAGCCAGTTGTGTCAGATTTGGATGGCCAGCCAGGGGTGGCATAATACATGCTGCAGCCCCTGGTAGGCCCTGGGTACACCTATGCCCTGGGTCCCTAAGGTACACTGTACAGGGACTGATAAGGTGACTCAGTATCCAATTTAGATATGTACCTAAGGTACATGGAATCCATTTTACAGAGAGAGCAGTAGGCCTGGGGCCCTGAATAGCAGGGTCCCAGGTCAACTAAGTCAGAAAACCAGCAAAACACCAGGCAAAAAGTTGGGGGCAACCATAGTCAGGGGTCAACCTTCCTACACTGGCCCAGTGCATCATGGGAACAGGGCAGACCAAACTACCAAGCCAATTCTTCACCAGAAAGGAGACAAGCTACCGGGGACCGGTTTCTGGCATTTCAGCCTCGTCGGCCCGGCTTGCTTGAATCCTGATGGAGCAGTGAGCAAGGGACTCATGTCTGAGTATACCCCGCCACACCTATAGTGGCCAAAAACGATTCAGAAAAGGGGGTGGTGATGAACAGAGTGTCTGAATTAAGCAGACCACTCTTACCCAGTCCAAAGATCAGGGCTTGATCCATCACCGTTATTTAGCTCACTGCCCCATCCCAGCTCAGAACCTGGGTATATGCAAATTAGTCCGTCCCTGGCCCAGTGCATCATGGGAACAGGGCAGACCAAACTACCAAGCCTACTGCTAGGGAAGTGAGGAAAGGTGCACTTTTGTACCGCCCTCCTGGCTCGTGCGGGCCCTTTTCCATTAAATTAATGGAACTTTTGGCACCCCACATACAAACCAACTCTGATTTTCTTCTGGTGGGGGATTTTAATATCCACAGTGAGATCACCACGTGCATTGATGCACAGACGGTGTTAGCAGACCTGGCCACACTGGGACTTACTAAAAAGAATCAGGGTCCGACTCATTCTGCGGGCCATACCCTCGACTTAGTGCTCTATAACTCTGCAGCTATTAACTGTCTTACCCCCAACCAAGTTGTTTGGACCGATCATTCAGTCATTGTGTTTTACACTCGTGACAACAACAAAGCCAAAACTATCTATAAGAAGTTGGCCAATGTCAGAAGGCCTTGGTATAGATTAACCCCCGACAAATTTAGGGCCAACTACTCGGAACCTAAGTGGGAAGCATTTGGTGATGACGCCACCTTAGCTCTAAAGGCTTTCAGGGACGCTGTATTAACAACTATCAACCATGTGGCCCCACTGAGAACCTATAAACCACGACCGGCTCCCAAACAAGAAGTCTGGTTTACGGGAGATCTTAGGCAGCAAAAAAAGATCATGAGAGGGTTGGAGAAAAAATGGAGAGTCACACATAAGGCAGACGATAAGGAGAATTTCAGGAGGTCGTCCAAAAAATATCACAAGGCGATCCGAGCTGCCAGGAAACAACACATAGCAGCCCAATTATCAGATGCTGGCTCCAATGCAAAACTCCTGTACTCAATTCTGCAGACTTTCACCAAGCCCGCTGCCTGTGACACTGATGGGGTCGAATCCCAAGAAATCTGTGATAACATCTCACAGTTTTTCGTAAGGAAAATTGACGCCATTTATAATAAAATATTAACATCCAAATCCCCCTCTTATGACCCAGTGATAACAACTGACTGTCAAATCCCGTCATATACCATGACTCCAGACAATGAGGCTAAGACGCTTATTGCCTTCCCACCTATCTCTATGGAAGAGCTGACTGCCCTTGCCATGCAAACAAAGAGTGGGTGCCAGTCTGACATCATCCCAGCACGTATTATGCCAACTTTGCTGGAGATTTTGGGGGCTGGAATACGGCAGATAGTTAACATATCTCTGCTTACTGGGGAAGTACCGCTGGAATGGAAACAGGCACTTGTGAGGCCTCTGCGCAAAAACAACGCGATTCCGTGGTCTGAGTTGACGAATCTGAGACCGATCTCCCTTCTCCCTTTTTTAGGGAAGCTTGCGGAGAGGCACGTGAATCAGCATTTGTCGAAATTCATTGAACACGCGGGTGTACTGGACCCTTCCCAGTCGGGCTTTAGACCCAGACACAGTACTGAGACTGCCTTGCTGTCTGTCACTGACAATCTCCAGAGGCTACAGGACAGGGGTTATTCCGCTGTTCTGGTGCTTCTGGACTTGTCAGCGGCGTTTGACACTGTGTCACATGACATCATGACCTCCAGACTAGTTGACATCGGTCTGGAAGGCAAGGCCCTGGCCTGGCTCAGGAGTTTTTTCAGCGAACGCACCCAGAGAGTCATCCTGGGACCATATCAATCAGAGGAGGTGGTGATCTCAAAGGGGGTGCCACAGGGCTCTTGTTTGAGCCCCACGTTATTTAACATCTATGTGGCCCCCCTAGCGAACATCATGAGATCCCACGGGTTCATTCCGGTTTCATACGCGGATGATACCCAACTCCTCTTCCCTTTTAAAACTATGACTCCTAAGGTGCGGGCCTCCTTCGCCCAAGGGATGAAGGAGGTGTCTCGCTGGATGGCAGCCAACTATTTGCAGTGCAACGTCTCCAAAACGGAGGTTATGCTTTTCGGAGAGGCAAAACGGTTGTGGACCCCGGACTGGTGGCCTCAAGACCTTGGCCCGGTCCCTGTGCCCAAAACCGTGGTAAAAGACCTGGGAGTCAAACTGGACCATGAGCTCACCTATACACAACAAACTAACCAAGTGGTGGGCTCATGCTTCCATGTCATAGGGCTTCTCAGGAGAGTATTCCCCCTGCTACCAGATACCACCAGGAGAACGTTGGTCCAGTCCTTAGTTTTAAGCAGGCTGGACTACTGCAACGGGTTAATGCTAGCTGCCAATGAGGGCATCTTTGCTAGATTGCAGGTTGTGCAAAATACGGCTGCACGACTGGTACTGAATGTCCCGCCCCGTACTCCCTCAAAACCACTGTTGGCCAAACTGCACTGGCTTCCAGTTAGGCAGAGGGTGATGTTTAAGATCTGCTGCGTCATCCACAAATGCCTAACTGGAACTGGTCCCGGTTACCTCACTGAGAAATTTATCCCCTATGTGCCGTCCAGATTCCTGAGATCGGGAGATCAGGAACTATTATGTGTTCCTAGGGCCATGAAGGCAAGAAAGGGGGAAAGAGCCCTATCGGTAGCAGGTCCAAAGCTGTGGAACCTACTCCCTAAGGAAATCAGAGTATGTAGGGAACATTTCCCTTTTAGGAAAAAGCTGAAAACATTCCTCTTCAAATCCCTAACTGACTGATCTCCTGCCTAGTTTATTAAAATGTTGACGAGTCTTTTCTGTTCTTTGGTTGTGCCAAAGGCGCGGAGATATTCCTTCGGGAATCGATTCATAGCGCCATACAAACCTGGAAATAAATAAATAAATAAATTCTTCACCAGAAAGGAGACAAGCTACCGGGGACCGGTATCAGGTACCCAGGGCCTATGTTTTCCCCCTAAAACTGCATTGAAGACCAAACCCAATTGGCACTCTTTGGCCACAGGTCAGTCCCTGGTAAATGGTACCACAGGTACATAGGGCACTGTGAACAGGGAAGGCCTCTAAGGGCTGCAGCACTTATTATGCCACCGTAGAGGCCCTGTACCTTTACACGCACACACTGCCTTTGCAGGCTGCATGTTTTGGTGCAGGACAAAGTGAACATTTGACATGGCACACATCCCTCTGTGCCATACCTACAACCCACTGCCATGGCATAGATCGACCGCCCCTCTAGCTGGGTGCACTATACCAGTGGGGAGGGTACAGGTGCGTGAGCCCTGTAACCCTACAGAGTCTAAGACAATTCTTCGACATTGTAAGTGCAGTAATGCCATTAAGAGTATATGGTGCTGAGAGTTTGTCATTATGAACTCCACAGTACCATAATGGCTTTTCTGAAAACTTAGAAGTTTGGTATTAAACTTCTCAGCACATTAAATCCACACTGATGCCAGTGTGGGATATCTGAAAGAGACACGTTAGTGATAGATTCCTTACCTTAGAATATCCCCAGGCGTCAGACTGGATCCGGAATTTTTTTGCGTAGCAATACCCCTGCGCGTCGGTAGGCGTCGTCTGCGGCTCCGCGTCCGTCGTCGGCGTCGTTAGCGCCGGAATGACGTCGTCGGAGTACTTAGACGCCGCCCATGCGCGCTGACGTCAGTTCTTCTTTTTTCCGCGCCAGCTAGCGCAGATCCGAAGAAGCTCTACCCCTAGTCATTTTTTGACTAAACTTTTTGATCTTTTTCAATCATTTCTTTCTTGAGTCCTCGACTCTATCGGTGCCGGTAGGGATGCCCGGGTTCAAGCCCTGTTCGAAGTGCGACCGACTGATGTCGGTCACGGACCCCCATCGCCGGTGCCTGGAGTGCTTAGGCCTCGACCACGATGACCGCACCTGCTCCGACTGCCGGGCCCTGACGTCGAAGGCTAGGCGGGAGCGGTCCCGCAAGCAACTCGAGCTCCGGCAGTCGGCCCCGCGCCGTTCCAGGTCTCACGGGAGGTCGAGGGACCGGTCGCGGGGTCGGAGTCCTCGCAGCTCCGGGAGTGGACATCGGTCGTCGGGATCCAAGTCCTCAGGTAAGAGGCATGAGAGGTCGGAGCGGCATCATCGCTCCTCCGACCCACCCCGACGCTCGCACGATGCGGCCGGGGGTTCGGGCGACACCGCCCACGCGGCTCCGAGAGAGTCGCAATCGTCGCCGCCTGCCCCACACCTTCGGGTCCCTGGGCAGGGCGCGGCGCCGGAGGAGGTCGAGCGGTACCTCATGCCATGAAGTCCCTCCCTCCTCGGCCGGGCCCCGCGGCACCTTCGGGCCCAGCGTTCCCGGCTGGAGGCCCTAGCGGGTCGGGCGCTTCGGCCCCGACGCCGCCGGGTGCTATGGCCCCGGCGCCGCTGGCGACTTCGGTCCCGGCGCCGCGGGACCTCACCGGATCCGCTTCCGGATGCGGGTCGTCGCCGGTCGACCTCACGACCTCACCGGCGCCGGCCCCGAGGGTGTCGCCCCCGGTGCCCATTGTGGACGCCGCCCCCAATCTTCCCTTCGGTCCGACTCTGGCGCCGGAACAGCGCCGTTGGGCGCCGCTTCCGACGGCCTTTGGAGATTTCTATTTCCATTAGGAGGCCCAGTCTGTTAACCCTGGATTACAGGAGACTGATGACGGAGGTGATTGGGAGGGGTCTGAGGACAGGAGGACTGGACATATGAGCTTGGGGAGGCCAGTGGTATTGACACCTCGCCAGACACTGGATTTGTCTCCCCTCCCACCGTGGCTACGGAGGAGGGGGCTGCTTACAGCGTAGTGTTGATGAGGGCAGCCAAGGCCTTGGGCCTGGAGCTCCCCGTCGCGGCCGTGAGGACTAACCTCCTCACTGAGGTTCTTAAACCGCAGGCAAGCTCCAGTGAGCCTCTGCTGCCATTTAATGAAGCCCTATGTGACGTTCTTGTAGGCACTTGGTCCAAGCCCGCCACGGGTCCGCCTGTGGATAGGAACGTGGCCAGACGCTATCGCCCGGCCCCGGCGACCCTTGCTTTTTGTCCACCCACCCCCGAGAGCCTGGTTATCCAGGCCTCCACTTCCCAGACCGCATTCCCGACGGCCCCGCCCGATCGGGAATCCAAGAGATACGAACAGTTCGGAAAGAAAGTGTTCTCGTCCCTGAGTTTGGGACTGCGGTCTGTCAACACCGCGTGTCTCTTGGGCCGCTACACCCACACCCTGTGGGACACGGTTGCGGACGTGCTGCCACAATGCCCGGAGGAGGTCCGGGCTGAACTCGCCCAAGCCCTTGTGGAGGGTCGAGATGCGGCACGATACTCTATCCGGTGTGGACTGGATACCACGGACTCACTGGGCAGGGCGAAGGCAACGACGGTGACGCCACGCCTGGTTGAGGTCCGCCAATTTCTCGGCCGATGTCCAGGCCACCCTCCTGGATATGCCGTTCGATGGCCGTCGCCTTTTTGGCGACAAGGCAGACCATGCGCTGGAGCGCTTTAAGGACTCCAGGGCTGCGGCCAAGTCCTTAGGTCTCTCGACCACGCGCCAGCAATCGGGTGCCTTTCGCTCATTTCGTGGCCACGGAAGGGGCGTCCCCACACGTGCTGCCAGCCACGCACCGCAGAATACCCAGCAGCGCGGTGGCGGCCGTGGAAACCGCCGTGGCGGCGGCGGTCGGGGTCAGCGGCGAGGCCAGTCCACACCTCCCTCCGCAGCACCTGCCTCCAAACCTTCCTAGTCCGAGCTTTCAGGCCCATGTTACTCCTGTGGGAGGCAGGGTTCGCCATCACCACTTCCACTGGCGCACTGTCACATCGGACAAGTGGGTGCTGCAAATCGTCCGAAGGGGCTACTCCCTCCCCTTCGAGGCGACCCCTCCAGCCATGCCACCGCAATTCCACCGCGTGTCGGGGGATCACTTGCAACTTCTGCAAGAGGAAGTCACGGCCCTATTGGCCAAGGGGGCCATCGAGCACGTTCCTGGGCAAGAAGTAGGGTGTGGATGTTACTCCCACTACTTTCTGGTGCCCAAGAAGGGCAAGGGGGGCCTTTTAGAGATGACACACTCTGAAAAATGACCTAACACTAGTGTCCAGGCTGAGTGGCTGCTCCCCGGCTGCCACCACCAGACATGTTTCTGGACCCCTGGTTTGAGAGCCAGCTTCTCTCGGGGGCTTGAAACAAAGCACATCCTTGGACGAGGTGCCAAGCCTCCTCGCCCAATATGGGCAGGGTCCACGAAGGGGAAGCGTCAAAGGCTTGCCACCTCTGTGAGCTTCTCTGGGCCTTTTGCTGCTTCCAGCATCTGGTCCCCACCGGTTCTCAGCCCCACTTTGGGTGGGAGAACTGGTGGGAAAACCAAGTGAGGAAGGGAGGTGTGCCCACCTTTGCCAACCCCGCTTCTCAGGTTGGGGAGGCGAGGTCAAGCACAACTCTGTCCCCGCCATCTTGCAGTTGGTGGGACACAACCAACCAGAGCGAGGCATATGCCCCCCTCGCTCTGGAGGGTGGCATAATAGGGGGTGTACCCACCCCAAAGAAGGGACCCAATTTTTTACTTACCTGTAACACCCCTCAATCTAGTATTTAGGGCCACCCCTGAACCATGCCTCCTCAGACAAGAAACTGCAAGAAGAAAAGAAGGACTGAACAGCCGTGCCGAAGCTAAGAGGAGGGCTCTAACTGACTTTCCCCCAGCCATACTGGCCTTTCCCCACCTCAAACCTGCAGAAACGAAACTCCAGCAACCTCAAGAACCCCGAGGACCTTCCCTGCCTTCCAAAGAAAATATTCTGTCTCCTGTGAACACCGGATTTGTTCACCAACAGACTCCAGCTCCGGCGAAATCCGTGAGTCTTCACTACTCTGCACCCATCGCCCAAGTACGAGTGGCCCAACACCACGAGGAGGTCTCCCCAGCGATCCTGACCCAAGATCCAGTGATCCCTGACCTGCCTCAAGCCTCCAGCTAACACCTGTAGCCTCAACCCGGAATATCCCCCCCAACCGCGACCAGGAGCTAGTAAAAAGATCCGACCATAAAAGACACCCCTGCACCCGACACTCCATGGCCTTGGGTGGGCCAACCGATGGCGTCTAACCAATCCCCGGCATCCCAACGTACCTCTCCAAGTGGTGATCGCACCCAGAAGGCCTTCGTCCCCGAGCCTGCAGTGTTTTTTCCAACCGGCCGATCCCCATTGAAAGTAACAGTGCACCCTACTACAAACCAGCACCCTGCACCCGGCTGCCCTAGTGCCGCTGAGGATGTACTTTTGGTGCTATCTTGAAACCCCATTTGGCATGAGCTTAAGTCCAGGAGATTTGCTCCCACAACCTTGTGGCCTGCTTGTAAGCAGCCAGCAATCGAAGGCCTCCTATCCCCCATTGGATAACATTGGACCTCAGCACTCTGCACCCCGATTGCCATAGTGCCGCTGAGGGTACTTTGAGTGCGCATCCTCGACCCTGGGGGACCCCGGAGTCTAACCCCAGACACCAAACTACTGCAACAAAGTACTTACTTCTGAACCAGTAACACTATTTTCTTCCATATGATAACATTGACTGTTTTCTGTGAACATTTTTCCAAGTGTTGAGTTGGAAAATCTATAAAAGTCTCTAAAACTGTAACCAAATAATGTATACGCTTTTACTTCCCTGTTTAAAAGAAATGTCCCAGTGCAGTATCAAGGTATACTGCACTGTGTACGAAAAGTATTCTGTAAAGTAATCTACTTGACATCCTATTGAAAAGTCAATACAAAGTATATGTACAGTATTTCAAAGTATTGCATTACCAGTAATTCTACTGTAATTAAACCAAACTATATATACAACTGCAATTCAAACTGTATTATTACTGCAAAGTATAAATCACTTACCTGTGCCAGCCTTGCTTGGTTCTAGGAATTAAAATAACTAAAAGAATATGTTTATTCAAAACCAATTGGTCTGAAGTTCGGTCTTTGGGTGTGTGCAATCATTTGCTGATTGAGTGTGTGCAACAAATGCTTAACACTACCCTCTGATAAAGCCTTACTGCTCGCCCACACTACCACAAATAGAGAGTAAGGTGTGATCTACTTTTACCTCTGCCTACCTTTGGGGTTCCATTGGACTCTGTGCACACTATACCTCACTTTGGTATAGTGTATACAGATCCAGCTTCCTACACTATCAGCAAAGAGGTGTTGACAATCTTGGATGTACGGATATTCCCTGAAGGAAGTATACTACAAACTGAAACCTATATCAAACCTATTGCCATAATTAATCTGTTCAGATTTGACATTTTCTATTCCCAACATTTGAGAGAAACCCTGCCTTCTGAGCACTTACACCGCTTGTGGCGGAGCTGTAATCGGTTTCAAAAGACAAGCAGAGAATTTAGCGTAAAAACTGATCCGGAAAGGATTATACAAAGAACTAAAAAAGGGCCAGAATCAAAACCAAGATTCATTACTTGACACACTGGTGAGAGAGTACCTGGAACCTCTTATAATACGTGTGACAACCTACAATATTGCCTCTGACAGTGTAAAGAAAATCATATAAAGGAATTGGTGTATTTTGAATACAGGACCCACACAATTGGACTACCCCCACTTTTTACACACAAAAAAGCAAAAAGATTTAAGGACACTTTTGTACACAGAACACCCAAACAGATAACAAGGGTCTCCAACACTATACATAGTGCCTTAAGCCTCCCGGTAGTAATGGGACACTACCCATGTGGTCAGTGTAGTGTCTGCTATCAAACCTCACCCACGAAGGAACTAGATCTGGGTTTACGATTTCCCTGGCAAATGAGAAGACACACCAACTGCTACACAAAACAGGTCATATATATGATTACCTGCCAGTGTAACCTCAAATATATAGGGATGACAACCAGAAAGGTCAGAACCAGGGTATGCGAACATAGAAGCAATATCCGATGCAAATGCAACACCACAAAAATGGCTGAACACCTCATTATTAAAGCACACTGTAACCAACCTCAAATGGGTAGTTCTAGAATAAATAATAGGGGAGAACAGACACATTGACAACATTCTCTTTGAGAAAGAGCAACAGTAGATATATAAATTATCTACAAACAAGGGCTGAATGATTAGATTCCTTGGTGGAACATACTGTAATCTTATTCACCTATTTGAGTCAGAAGTATACTGTCTTGTGAGATATTTTTAATTCACAACTGCACTGCGTCGAAACACAACCCCCCTCCCTTTTATTGAGAGTGCACTACTATGGCATTATTTGTTATCATGTGCACATAATTGTTCTAATATGCCTGCATTTAAAAAATACATGCACTGTTCTATCAGATCCTGACAGTTCACACAGCGATATCTGCCAACTTATGATAAATACCATTTCACCAATGTAGCGAAATACACTCATTAACTATGGGCTCACCTAGGTCATGAGTCACAGTAACTGAACTGTGACGACATTTCCCAGCCAGCGCCACTATAATAAGACTAACCCAGGGGACATGGGTACACTCATGGCATGGAACAGGACATTGTAACTATGCTGTAACTACATGTCTCAGCAAGCCACAATTTACTGGCAGAGCGCGAATGAGCGCCGGGACCTAATTTTTGGAGCTAACTAATTCTAATAGCATAATACTCTCCCAATTTGAGGATACAACATAAGATTCTCCCCATACGAGGGTACATAGCTAGATTCGGCAACCACGGTTCAGGACTACATTTCGTCTTTGTATCGTGGCTCGGGAATAGATATTCTGTCCGCCTAAGGAAACACCACGCCCCTCTGCACATGCTGATGCCAGGGCCCTCATTCTGACATAAGAATAATTGTTTAGAACAAGTATTAATAATATAATATGCTCCCAAAATGAAAATGCCATTTAATACTCATACTTAAAGAGATAGCGCCACTGTGTCACTGACCAACAATTTCCACATTCTTTCGCAGCTCGGGGCTACATTTTCCAGCCCCCCAAGGAAGCATGATGCCCTTCAGCCCATGCGGAAGAAGAGCAACGCAAAGACTGAATCAATTTCATTCCTAATCTGAAAGAGACTATTAGCTATAGATTCCTTACCTTTAGAATTACACCCAGGCGTCAGACTGGATCCAGAGAATTTCTCTCTTAGCAGTAGCCCTAGGCGTCAGAAGGTGGCGCTGTGGTCGCCGGGATAACGTTGCGGTGCCTACTTAGACGCCGCCCCTGCACACTGATGTCAGTTCTTTCTTTTTCCACGCCAGCCTAGCGCAGATCCGGAGAGAGCTTACCGCTTTAGTAATTTTTTGACTAAGCTTTTTTCGACTTTTGTCGACTTCTTTTTTCAAGTCATCGACTCTTGGTGTGCAAAGGATATCCCATCGTCGGACCAGCTTCAAGCCCTACGAGGTCTGTCACAAACTGATGTCAGGGAGAGACCCGCAACTCGTGCGCCTCTTGTGTCTGGAGCATGACCACGACCCGAAGTCATGCTCTGACTGCCGGGCCATGAATCTGAAGTATTTGCTGGAACGGTCCCAAAAGCTTTTGGAGGCCCCGCAGTCGCCTCCCGGTCTCGCTCGAGGGGAAGGTCTCGAGACCGTTTGCAGAGCCACCACACCTCGTCAGACTTTGCACTCCTCAGGTAAGTCGAAACACAAGAAGAAGGCGAAGAAGCACCGTCGCTCTTCGTCTTCTCCCGTCGGTCCGCTGACGCGTCACGACATGGGATCCAGAGCGTCGTCGCTCTAAGGCTCCATCTCCGGGGCCTGATTCAGGGACAACTCGGCTCCTCCCACCGTTTCCAGGAACCTGGGCATCCCCTGCCCAGCTTCATACGTTCTACCTAGCCCTTCACTGCATCATTGGGCAGCCCGACTCTGCTGACGTGCCTTCAGGCCCCGCGGAATCTGTTGGGGCCCTGGGCCAGGGCCAGATGGCCCCACTTGATACAGGCCTGGATCCATATCGATGCCGGTCGACCTTCCCCACCGCCGAACAAGGCGACGATGCCCCCGGAGTCGGCCGTGCCCCTGGCTGACGCCATCCTCATCCCCGAGAATGGACCCAGAGCCAGACCAACTTCGGCCGAATTCAAATCTGACACCGGAGGGTACTTTTGTTCCCTTGTTAATCCCAGGTGTCCCTATCAGCCTGAAGGTGGTGATGAGGACTAGAAGTCGTCGCTGGACCCTTTGGCAAATCAGCTGGAAGAACTGGACTGGAGAGAGGACTTTGGTGATGCCAGTGATCTGGACACTTTACCAGACCTTGGCATGCTTTCTCTCCCTACCGTGGCTGCAGCGGAGGCATCATCCGATGCTGTGGTGGTGCGTAGAGCTCCTTACAGTGGCAGTCAGGACTAATCTCCTGACCGAGGTGCTTCAACCAGAGGCAAATTCCTTGGAACCCCTCTTGCCTACAACGAAGCCCTCACGGATATCCTTCTGGGCACTTGGTCCAAGCCCAGCACAGGGGCTCTTTTGAAACGGACGATTGCCCACCAGCAGTGCCCGGTTCCAGGTAATCCCATTTTGCTCACCTAACACCGTTCCCCGAGAGCTTAGTGGTCCAAGCTCCTTCTTCCAGGGGCGCTTTTCCTTCTGCTCCCCCAGACAGGGAATCCAAGAAGCTGGATCATCTTGGGAAGCGCATGTTCTCTTCCTCCAGCGTGGCACTGTGGTCCGTGAATACCGCGTGCCTCTTGGGCCAATACAGTCTTGGATACGGTTGCGCAAGTGCTGCCTCAGTGACCATGGGAGGCCCGGGCCATTCTCTCACAGGCTATGGCAGATGGGAGAGACGCAGCAAAATACACTGTTCACTGTGGACTGAATACCACCGACTCACTGGGCAGAACAATTGCCATGTCGGTAGCCCTTCAGCGCTACGCATGGTTGAGGATGTCTGGCTTTTTGGGTGATGTCCATGCCACTCAGCTGGACATGCACTTCGATGGCCATCACCTTTTTGGTGACAAGACAGTCTTGGTGCTGGAGCGCTTTAAGGATTCCCGAGCTATGGCCAGATCCTTAGGCCTTGCAGCATCCTCCCGTCCACCACAGTCTGCCTTTCACCCCTATCCTGGCTATGGAAGGGGTACCCCCCCACGACCGGTCCAGTCTAGCCACCGGTCCACACAAGCTGCTCAGCCTATACATGGCTGCGGATGTGGAAGCCAGGGACCTCGCGGGTCTGGGAGCCAGCGGGTAGGCCATTCCACTCTTTACCCCCCCTGCAGCAGCAGCAGCCTCCAAACCCTCCTAGTCTGACCTTTCAGGCTCATCGACAGCCAATGGGTTGCAAGAATACGCCATCACCTCTCCCACTGGCAAACCATCACGTCAGACAGGTGGGTTTTGCAGATAGTCCAAAGGGGCTACACCCTACCCTTTGAGACTACCCCTTCTTCCATGCCACTATTTTTTGATCGCATGCAGGAGGATCATTTGGCGCTTCTCCGCCAGGAAATTTTAGCTCTCTTGGCCAAGGGAGCTATCGAAAGTGTCCCTGCACCAGAAGTAGGTTGTGGTTGCTATTCCACCTACTGTCCGGGGTGCCGCTCGTGAGTGGTTTCATCAGCCTGACTCTGTGCCTTGCTACAGGAGTAGCGCGTTAAGATTCCTGTCTTTCCTGACCCCTGCGTGGAGCAAAAGACCTTTGTGGCTGCAGAGGAGGTGAGAGGCGCGGTGACCGGGACTGCGAGGACCAGCATTCCAGGAAACACCGCCAGCTGGTTCCTCTTCCCGGCCGAGCCGCGCCCCCTCCCAGTGCCACGCCTCCTGCCTGTCGCTCTTCACCTCTCGCGGCCCCCGCTTCGCGGGAGCCGCTCGTGAGTGGTTTCATCAGCCTGACTCTGTGCCTTGCTACAGGAGTAGCGCGTTAAGGTTCCTGTCTTTCCTGACCCCTGCGTGGAGCAAATACCTTTGTGGCTGCAGAGGAGGTGAGAGGCGCGGTGACCGGGACTGCGAGGACCAGCATTCCAGGAAACACCGCCAGCTGGTTCCTCTTCCCGGCCGAGCCGCGCCCCCTCCCAGTGCCACGCCTCCTGCCTGTCGCTCTTCACCTCTCGCGGCCCCCGCTTCGTGGGAGCCGCTCGTGAGTGGTTTCATCAGCCTGACTCTGTGCCTTGCTACAGGAGTAGCGCGTTAAGGTTCCTGTCTTTCCTGACCCCTGCGTGGAGCAAAAGACCTTTGTGGCTGCAGAGGAGGTGAGAGGCGCGGTGACCGGGACTGCGAGGACCAGCATTCCAGGAAACACCGCCAGCTGGTTCCTCTTCCCGGCCGAGCCGCGCCCCCTCCCAGTGCCACGCCCCCTTGTTTATCATAAGCAGGCCTGTTAACGCGCATCGCGGGACGTAGCCCGGGGCGAAGCCCGGGCAAAGGGCGGGCCCTCTTAGGCCCTCGTAGGCCGGAGTTGGCTGGGCTGGTCATACCCTCTTGTGTCTGCTGTAGGTGTACTGGTTCGTATCTGGTATAGGGTATCAGATACTTGATATGCCCTCACCAGCTTTGGATGGATCTACTGTGAAGGCGGGGGGTGTTAAAAACAGGACTCTGGACATTTATTTTTCATGGCCACCGGGTGGTGGGGATGGGGCCAAGGATACTTCTCTGGCGGAGAGTAGGGCTGAGCGACGCCGCTCTATTGAGACTTTGAAAAATAGGCCCCTGTCTGAAATCTCTATCTCCCAAGAGGGTGAGTCTTCTAATATCAGTGAGGAGCCATTATCCCAGGACGGCGTCCCGCTTCTGTTGAGGGATTGTATTATTAGCCCCTGTCTACCCATTGAGCAGGCCCCTAAGGTTACCCATCCCACCAGCCCTAGCTGTACGGCCGTTGATCTAACTTCTCAACCTATCCCAGCACCTAAAGCACGTAAAGCCGGGAAAGTTAAGCCGAAACTAGTTGCTGTGGCGGAATTGCATGCCCCCCCCCTAATAAGCGAAGAAGGAAGACGAGGGGAGGGCAGGGTAAAACCAAAATCCCCCACTCCGATTTTGGGAAAGCCTCTAAGCCCGCCCCAATTCCCGGCAGAATGATGGTGGATGTCCGCAACTCTCCCCCTGATAAGGGTATTAATATTATCGATCTTGCTGAAGTCCCTGCGAATAATCAGTCTAATGCATTACCCCCTGTTGCTCCTCTAGGAAACTTGGAATTCCTACTTAGATCTTTGCTCCTGCCTATCAGCGAGAGCATAAAGAAAGTGGAGATTAGACTCACTATTCTAGAGGCTACATTGAGTAGTATGAAACCACCGGTTACTACCCAATGCAAATCCTCTGAGTCTAAGCCCCCTTCCACCATTCACCTTATTCCACAAATCCCCCCAGGTAACTTGGGACCTCCCTCGGTGACTACTGCTACCCCTCTTTTGCAGCCTCTTATGGCTAATCCCGCCCCATCATTACAACCTTCAGGTTCAGCCCTCCCTGTGACAAATTCCGGTGGGGCTATACTCACTCAGGTAAAAGATGGAGTTAAAGTAACTGAAAGGGGAAAAAATATAGTAGAGAAGAATCCTGCACAAACAAATCCTCCTTTACCAACAACTAATTCTAATCCGCTTACGAGTAACATACCAAGTAGAGAGTTGGGCGAGCAGTCAACACAACACTCAAAAAGATTAAGACGCAGGACAGTTGATCTACCCCCGGAATCAGCCCCATATACAATTGTTATGACAGGAGTCCCAGAGTTAGCAGAAGGGGTCAGAGAGAATTATCATGCCTTAAAAAATAAACCCATTTATTGGTTGAAGCTGAACAGACCCCTTCCCGCACATGTCAATGGAGAAATCCGGTCAGTAAGGCGCGTCGTCTGGGTGGGCTCAAGACCGAAAGATAAAAGGGGAGACGTGATAATTATTAATTTTAAGGATCATAGGGTGGTAAGAACCCTAGGAAATTGGTATGAGGCCGTAGGAGGAGATAATATTTCCACACACTATGTTAGCTATTTCTATCCACGAGAACTGATAAATAATCCTAAACACTATCAAACAAGAAGACAGCGTCCAGAGTGGAGAGAAGTAGGCTATCAACCTATTCAGAACCATTTCCTTAACCAACCTCCGCAATCACTTTATCCTCAGACATACTGGAGTAACTTGAATAACAATTATCAAACATCATTCCCAGAGTTTAACATACCAACATTTAATCCCTTCTCAACGCTGTGTGGTCTAGAAGGAATAGATTGACTTGATAGCAATCTCTCCTCGATTCAAGATCATACCATGACAAAAGAAGCAACTCTTTTTGGTGATACTATTCCAGACACCCCAGCTGAAAATTGTAGTATTGAAGGACAAAGTCAGTCGACTCAACCCAACCGACCATGTGTGAGGGAGGGGCAAAATTCCACCAGGGGAAATAAAACTAGCATTACATCCACTTTAATTCATGAGGAATATAACCGGGATTCGGAGACATCTGTGCCAAACAAGGAAAATAGGACAAATGAAAGCCAGGTCTTTGGCAGGAGAGTAGAAAAAATCCAAATAATGTTCTGGAATGTCGCTGGTCTCCGAGAAAAAATTCTGGATGGAAGTGTCTTACAGTTCAATCAATCAATCAATCAAAGCATTTATATAGCGCACTACTCACCCAGAGGGTCTCAAGGCGCTCGGGGAGGGGGAGCCGCTACTGCTCGAACAGCCAGGTCTTGAGCTGCTTCCTGAAGGCGAGGTGGTCCTGGGTCAGGCGGAGGTGGGTCGGGAGGGAGTTCCATGTCTTGGCGGCGAGGTAGGAGAAGGACCGTCCCCCTGTGGTGGATCTTCGGATGCGGGGGACGGCGGCGAGGGCGGGGCCGGTAGATCGAAGCTGGCGTTTGGGAGCGTAGAAGATGAGGCGGCTGTTGAGGTATCCTGGTCCTTGGTTGTGTAGGGCTTTGTGAGCGTGGGTGAGGAGACGGAAGGTGATTCTCTTGTTGACCGGGAGCCAGTGCAGGTCTCTCAGGTGTTCGGAGATGTGGCTGCGACGGGGGATGTCCAGGATGAGTCGTGCTGAGGCGTTCTGGATCCGTTGAAGTCTTTTCTGGAGTTTGGCGGTGGTTCCTGCGTAGAGGGAGTTGCCGTAGTCCAGACGGCTGGTGACGAGGGCCTGGGTGACCGTCTTCCTGGTCTCGGTGGGGATCCACCGGAAGATCTTACGTAGCATGCGCAGGATGTTGAAGCACGACGAGGAGACGGCGTTGACTTGTCTGGTCATGGAGAGGGAGGAGTCCAGGATGAAGCCTAGGTTGCGTGCGTGGTCTGTTGGTTTGGGTGCGCTGCCTAGGGCGGGGGGCCACCAGGAGTCGTCCCAGGCGGAGGGTGAGGATCCCAGGATGAGGACTTCCGTCTTGTCTGAGTTCAGTTTCGGGCGACTGTTCTTCATCCATTTGGCTACCTCTTTCATCCCTTCGTGAAGGTTGGCTCTGGCGGTGGCGGGGTCGTTGGTGAGGGAGAGGATCAGCTGGGTGTCGTCGGCGTAGGAGATGATGTTGAGGTTGTGCTGGCGTGCGATGTCTGCGAGGGGGCTCATGTAGACGTTGAAGAGGGTTGGACTGAGCGAGGAGCCTTGAGGAACGCCGCAGATGACTTCGGTAGCTTCAGATCTGAACGGGGGGAGGCGAACTCTCTGCGTCCTTCCGGCGAGGAAGGAGATGATCCACTCCAGTGCCTTCTCCTGGATTCCGACGTTGCTGAGTCGCTGCACTAGTGTACGGTGGCAGACAGTGTCGAAGGCCGCAGAGAGGTCTAGGAGGATGAGGGCTGCTGTTTTTCCGTTGTCAAGCAGTGCTCGGATGTCATCGGTGGCTGCGATCAGGGCGGTCTCGGTGCTGTGGTTGGCTCGGAAGCCAGACTGCGAGGGGTCGAGGGATCCGTTTGTCTCGAGGAAGGCGGCCAGCTGCTTGTTGACGGTCTTCTCGATGACTTTTGCAGGGAACGGGAGCAGCGAGATGGGGCGGTAGTTCTTGAGGTTGGTGGGGTCGGCTGATGGCTTCTTTAGTAGAGCGCTGAGTTCGGCGTGCTTCCAGCTCTCCGGGAAGGTAGCGGTGTCGAAGGAGGTGTTGATGATGTTCCGCAGGTGGGGTGCGATGACAGCATCGGCCTTGTTGAAGACGTGGTGAGGGCAGGGGTCGGTCGGAGATCCGGAGTGGATGGAGTTCATCGTGCGGACGGTGTCTTCGGTGCTGATCGGGGTCCAGGCGCGGAGGGTGGTGGTGGGGGGCGGTGGTTCGGTCGTGGCGTGCGTCGGTTGAGTGCTGAAGCTGTTGTGTATGTCTGCGATCTTGTTGTGGAAGTAGGAGGCGAGGGAGTTGCAGAGGTCTTGCGAAGGGGTGATGTCGTTGTTTCCGGCATTGGGGTTGGAGAGCTCTTTAACGATGTTGAAGAGTTCCTTGCTGTTGTGTGCGTTGTTGTCCAGTCGTTCCTTGAATGCGGTTTTCTTGGTTGCGTGGATGAGTTGGTGGTGTTTTCGGGTGGCGAAAGAATGCTAAAGAATGTCAAGTCGTAGCCCTCCAAGAGACTTGGCTTACGAAAGAAATGCACCTGATAGGGTACAAAACTTACTTCTCAGCAGGAATCGCAGGAACCCATGGGAGAGCTAAAGGCGGGTTGATAACCTACATATCAAACACTATACCAGGCCTGGTAGTTACTCCACTTAGCTTAGAACCTCATTACCAGATCTTGAGATTGGTATTTAAGACAAAGAGGACTATTCTTCTCGTTAACATTTATGATAATCTAGTGGAAAACGAGAGAATAAAAATATTGGGGGTTCTATGTAAGAAACTGACTAGTGGTATGAAAGTAATACAAGGGCCAGAACCCCCGAGTATTGTTTGGGGAGGCGATTTTAACCATCATCCTTGTGAAAGGCCAAACAGCAATATCTGTGGTATGGGGTATGAAACAGAAGAACAAATAACCCATTTTAGTCACTCAGTGGTGGGAGATTTCTTAAACGAAACCATGTCCAGTTTGGACCTAGTAATATTAAATCAAATAAATCCTCTATCTGGGAAGTTGGACCCTACTTACCTCGGAAGGGGAAGTGAAACAACAATCGATTATATCCTCACCACAGCGACCCTTGTAAATAGGACCATGAATTTCAGAGTTAAAATTAACACAGTAAGCGACCATTCAGCTTTAACTTTCGAAATAATTTTGGACCAATACCAGTCATCAGCTCAAACCTTAATGTCCACCCTCACCCAGAATAATATACAACTCACAAAAACAAATGGCTATACCCTTGGGTGGGGGAAGATCGATCCAAATGAGCTGACAAACAAGGTTGTAACTGCAGCACAATCAGCAATACTGAAGTGCTTAGATATTGAGGCAACCGATGAGGAAGTCTTGTCCCATTTTAAGGTGATCCTAGGAAAAGTAAATGAACGCCTTACTGTGAAGCAGAAAGGGATCATGGAAAGAAAAAAAGGATGGTTTAACCATGATTGCTCAGCTGCCCATAAAAAGCTAAAGAGAGAACTAACAAAAACAATAAGAGATCAAGAGGAGGTCAGGAATCTGAGAAAAATGTATAGGCTGGCGTGCAAAGTGAGAAAAGAAGAGTTAAAAAAAGCACTATGGGATCAGCTGCACGAAAGCTCACTAAACAAAAATAGCGAATTATTTTGGAAAGTGGTAAAAGCACCTTTCCTGACGGATATAAAAGATCAGCCAAGCATAGAAGTAGCTATAGAGGGACAAACCTGGGTAAATCATTTCGCAAAGATTTTTGGCAAATCCCCAGCAGCAGCCCCTACAGAAAGAAACAATTAAGCATGGGCGTAAAATCCGCTCCGATCGCGGATTTTTCGGATTTTCGGCAAATTCGCAATCCGCGAACTCTCGCGAATTTGTCGAAAATCCGTGAATCCGCTCGCGGCGGATTTTTTGCTTGGTTGCGGCGCGCGGCGTGGTGCACGGCGTTCACTTTCCGTCATTTAGCGTTTGCCGAGTTGTTTTTCTTTGCGAGTGCCGCGCCATTTAGGATCTTGCTGCGTGATCCCGCGGGAGTTTGGCGCCCGCGAATACGTAATCGCGGCTTGCCACCTTGCACAGCACACCTCGCGAGAGTTCGCAATTGCGAACACGTAGTTGCGGCGGAAAGGAACAATCTCGCACTCGCGAAATAGAGATTTTGCAATTCTGCACAAGAAAATCACCAGCAAACAGGATAAACCTTCAGAAAATTATGATTTTTATCAGAATCACTCCTCAGGTTGACATTTGCATGGCCTTTTTTTTTGCAAGGAGTCCATTTTTGGGGGGGGGGGGGGGAAGGAAGTGACCCACAGTCTCCAACTTCCTGTTCCTGTCCAGCAGGCTCCTCCCAGTGCTTGGTCCATCTCCTGGTCACTTTCATTTGGATCTGGAGCTGGAAGGATTACTTTTTGTGGGTGCTGCTGGATATTTGGATTTGAGGCCTTTTTGACTGTCTTTGGATCACTTTTGGATTAGAAATCAACTTTCACAATTAAGTTTGTTTGGGGCATTACAGTTGCTGCAAGTACAATTTTGGAACTTTTTCAGAACATTAAATAAATTATATTGTGGGTAGCCACAGTATCCAGTAGGACCAGGGTTGCATGATACAACTGTTTTATTGAATTTAAACACCATTGAGGCCATGGATGGGCTGGGATTGTGCTGATTTTTGTCGTTTTTTTGGGCCTGCTGGTGTGGCCCTTTGCCCAGGGATGGTGAGTGTTGCATGGGCCTAGTCTTTCTGTGGGGTGTCTTCTTGAATTTAAACATCATTGAGGCCATGGATGGGCTGGGATTGTGCTTATTTTATTGTTTTTTGTCGTTTTTTGGGGGTTGCTGGTGTGGCCTTTTGCCCAGGGGTGGTGGTGCATGGACTGAGTGTGCCTGTGGTGTGGTCTCACTCTTTTTAATGTAAACATCATGGATGGCATTGGATTGTGGTGATTTCTGGCTGTTTTTCTGTTTTTTGGGGGTGTACTGTTGATGTGGACTGGCCATGTGGGTGGTGGTGGTGGCCATCTTGAGTGCTGGCTGGTACAGGCAACATGTGCTTGGGGTGTAAGGGGCCATTTTGAGGAGAGGCAGTGTCTGAGGCCTGCACTTATTTTGCCTACTTTTCATCCATTATGCCCAGGGGTAGTGAGTGTTGCATGGGCCTAGTGTTTCTGAGGGGTGTCTTCTTGAATTTAAACACCATTGAGGCCATGGATTGGCTGGGATTGTGCTGATTTTATTGTTTTTTGTCGTTTTTTTGGGGCTGCTGGTGGGGCCCTTTGCCCAGGGGTAGTGGTGCATGGACTGAGTGTGCCTGTAGTGTGGTCTCACTCTCTTTAATGTAAACATCCTGGATGGCATTGGATTGTGGTGATTTTTTGCTGTTTTTCTGTGTTTGTTGGGGTGTACTGTTGATGTGGACTGGCCATGTGGGTGGTGGTGGTGGCCATCTTGAGTGCTGGCTGGTACAGGCAACATGTGCTTGGGGTGTAAGGGGCCATTTTGAAGAGAGGCAGTGTCTGAGGCCTGCACTTATTTTGCCTACTTTTCATCCATTATGCCCAGGGGTAGTGAGTGTTGCATGGGCCTAGTGTTTCTGAGGGGTGTCTTCTTGAATTTAAACACCATTGAGGCCATGGATGGGCTGGGATTGTGCTGATTTTATTGTTTTTTGTCGTTTTTTGGGGGCTGCTGGTGGGGCCTTTTGCCAAGGGGTAGTAGTGGTGCATGGACTGAGTGTGCCTGTAGTGTGGTCTCACTCTCTTTAATGTAAACATCCTGGATGGCATTGGTTTGTGGTGATTTTTGGCTGTTTTTCTGTGTTTTTTGGGGTGTACTGTTGATGTGGACTGGCCATGTGGGTGGTGGTGGTGGCCATCTTGAGTGCTGCTGGCTGGTACAGGCAACATGTGCTTGGGGTGTAAGGGGCCATTTTTAAGAGAGGCAGTGTCTGAGGCCTGCACTTATTTTGCCTACTTTTCATCCATTATGCCCAGGGGTAGTGAGTGTTGCATGGGCCTAGTGTTTCTGAGGGGTGTCTTTTGAATTTAAACACCATTGAGGCCATGGATGGGCTGGGATTGTGCTGATTTTATTGTTTTTTGTCGTTTTTTTGGGGCTGCTGGTGGGGGCTGCTGGTGGGGCCCTTTGCCCAGGGGTAGTGGTGCATGGACTGAGTGTGCCTGTAGTGTGGTCTCACTCTCTTTAATGTAAACATCCTGGATGGCATTGGATTGTGGTGATTTTTGGCTGTTTTTCTGTGTTTTTTGGGGTGTACTGTTGATGTGGACTGGCCATCTTGAGTGCTGGCTGGTACATGCAACATGTGCTTGGGGTGTAAGGGGCCATTTTGAAGAGAGGCAGTGTCTGAGGCCTGCACTTATTTTGCCTACTTTTCATCCATTATGCCCAGGGGTAGTGAGTGTTGCATGGGCCTAGTGTTTCTGAGGGGTGTCTTCTTGAATTTAAACACCATTGAGGCCATGGATGGGCTGGGATTGTGCTGAGTTTATTGTTTTTTGTCGTTTGTTTGGGGCTGCTGGTGGGGCCTTTTGCCAAGGGGTAGTAGTGGTGCATGGACTGAGTGTGCCTGTAGTGTGGTCTCACTCTCTTTAATGTAAACATCCTGGATGGCATTGGTTTGTGGTGATTTTTGGCTGTTTTTCTGTGTTTTTTTGGGTGTACTGTTGATGTGGACTGGCCATGTGGGTGGTGGTGGTGGCCATCTTGAGTGCTGCTGGCTGGTACAGGCAACATGTGCTTGGGGTGTAAGGGGCCATTTTGAAGAGAGGCAGTGTCTGAGGCCTGCACTTATTTTGCCTACTTTTCATCCATTATGCCCAGGGGTAGTGAGTGTTGCATACTTGCATGTCCCTAGTCTTTCTGTGGGGTGTCTTCAATGTAAACATCATGGATGGCATGGGATTGTGCTCATTTTTCTGTGTTTTGTCGATTTTTTGGGGTGTATAACTGAACTGATGTTCCTCTGTCTTCCATTGCTTTTAGGTGCACAAGACTCAAGAGAACCACCAGTGCCAGGAAGAAGTCCTGCAGGGGTGTGTGTGTGCAGCATAACGTCACGCGACGTCACGTCTGGACACAGACAACTCTGCAACTCGTGCAACTGCTGCCTGCTGTTCTGACCTGCTCTGAAGAAGATGGCCCCAAAAAAAGTAACCCGTAGCTCCTCTAGCAAGAAAGGTGCCAGTAAGGAGCAGAAGAAGCAAGTTACCAAGGAGACTGGTGTGCCGCCCGCCCCTTTTTTTGGGAGTAAAAAAAAAAGTATGCCTGCAGCAGCAGCGGGATCTGCTGGGGACCAAGCTGGCAGCAGCACCCCCGCTCCATTGGGCTCAGTGCCACCACCACCACCATGCCAACTTAAGTCCAAGCCCTTGAGTGCTGCAGAGGCAGCCAGTATAGTTCTTGAATCACCATCGACCAGTGATGTTGGCTCATCGCAAGAAAGCAGCAGCAATGTCCCTCAATCAACACAGGTTGTTGTAGCTCATCTGACGAGTGTTGAACAACCACAGCCGCAACAACAATCACATGTGCAAGTACAAGCCCAAGTACATGTGGAAGGAGAGGCAGCGCAAGGAGATGCGCAAGCAGAGGTGCATGGAGGGTCACAACAAGTGCCCACAATAGTTGTTCCTCCCGAAGTAGGGGTACATCACGAAATCGACAATCAAGGCGAGGTATCATTTGAGGAAGCCACTCCTCCTGATGATCCTTCATTGTCTTCCACACCCATAGCAAGGAAGAGATCAAGGGTGGTGTCTACATCTTCTTCAAGCACACCTCCTTCTGATGATACGGATCAAACTTGGGAACCAGCACCACTGCCGTCTGAGAGTGAGGCACACCATGATCCGACAAAGGTAGTTAAGCGTAAAAGGAAGCTCGTCCAAAGTCTCAGAGTTATGGAGTGTGATGAGGCTCAACAAGAAGTGGCGGATACTGCTGCTGATGAAGACTCTGCCAACGACGACCCAGTCATCATAAAGGTCACTGCAGCCCCAGCGGGCATGCAGCAAACAGACATTTTGACCCTAGCCCGAAGAGCTGCTGAGCGTGATGATGATGATGTTGTCGATGAGGAGGCAGTGGAAACACCACAATCATTGGAGTTAAGTAGTACACCAACTCGTCCCGCTTCCATATTTCTTTCGGGCAAGAAGAGACCTCCATCCACCTCGACCTTAATTAGTGGCGGTGAAAGTGCACAACGTACAAAAGTTGGGAAATCCAGATCCTCCACTTCATCTGGCATTAGCTTCATGACCACCACCACCAGTATCGCCGCCTCCTCCAGGTCCCACAGACACTTCAAGTCCCCAGTTTGGGACTTCTTTACTGTTTGTCAAAAAAATCCAAAGTTTGCCATTTGTACCCTTTGTAAGCTTGCAGTTATTCGTGGTAAGCCAGGTACCAACTATGGTACCGGAGGCCAGAGAGGTCATCTTAGGAGACAGCACACTGTCCAATGGTTTGCGCACCTAGATGCGATCAAGAAAGGCAGAATTCAAGGAAACGTTGATGTTGCATCTGATGATGACGAGGAGGAAGAAGACGTGTCAAACACTTCCCTTACACCCAGTACCCCTGTCAGCAGCACACCCAATGTGAGGCACACTAAGAGTGTTGGAGCGAGTGAGACACCAACGCACAAAAGTTCACCAGCGAGCAAAATTGGGTCAACGAAGTCATTATCAGCCCGTAAATGCTTGGTCCAGGGCAACATTAGAACAATGCTTACTTCAGACGTGCCATATGAACGCAACCACCCACTGACGCGTCTGTATAACACTAAGCTGGCTAAAATGCTAGCTGTGGACCTTCTCCCTTTTTCTTTTGTAGAAGCGGTAGGTTTTCTAGAATTAGTGGCAACGCTCTGCCCTAAATGGAAGGTTCCTAGCCGGTTCTATTTTGCCAGAGTTGCGGTTCCAGCACTACATGAAGATGTGCTGGAGGCGATTGGGGCAGCTTTGCAGAAGAGTGCTGTTCACACAATACATCTGACAACAGACATGTGGACCAGTGGCGCAGGCGCTGATTACATGTGCATCACTGCACACTGGGTCTCTTTTTCAGGTGTTAAAGCAAAGCTAAACGCAGGTGTTGACCCGGACAAAGTTTTCAAAGCTGCTCGGAAACATGCAACACTAGCCATGTTTGGCTTGGAGAAAAGTCACACATCCCAAAACATTTTGGACGAGTTTGACAAAAAGGTCTTGAAAATGCTATCTCCAAAAAAACGCAAGATTGGTTATGTTTCCACGGATAATGGCGCCAATGTAGTTAAGGGCCATGTCGCTGGGTGACTATTTTAGAGTGCCGTGTTTGGCGCACTGTATCAACCTGGTAGTTCAAAAATTCTTGAGTGATAGAGACAGTGCAGCGTTCGCGGTAATGGCCACCTGCCGCAAAATGTGCAACCATTTCAGCCATTCTTTTAAGGCCCGGAAGCATCTGAGGAGGCTGCTACTTCAAAGTCGAATACCAGTGAAAGCACTCATCCAGGAGGTGGCAACACGTTGGAACTCAACCTTCTACATGCTTGAGCGTCTGTATGAGCAGTATACAGTACTCGATCACTATTTCTTAACAGAGGGTACATCTCAGAAGGAGGACCTGCGGATGGGTGCGGCGCAATGGGACATAGTTAAAAGCCTGACAGACATGCTTCGTCCTTTTGAGTTCTTCATGCGTGCAGTCAGCCAGGAGGACTGTAATTTGGGAAAAGCTATCCCATTGTTGTGCATGCTCGAGCACCAACTGATGGCGGTGTCTTCTGAGTTTGAAAAAGATGTACAAAAAAAAGACCATTTTATTTTGTCTGAGAAATTATTAGAGCGCCTACGTGGTGATGAACGTCTTCAAAAGATCAAGTCAGAACAGCATTACATTTGTGCTACTATTCTGGATCCACGCTACAAAAAGGCGCTGGCAGGCGAAGCATTCTTTCCTTTTGCTGATGCAGATGTTCAAAAGTACAAACATTGGTTAGCCTTGTCAGCCAAGAGGTTTGAAAAAGAACGGCAGGTTATTGAAGGAGAAGCAGCATCAGCAGGCCATCCCCAGTCACAAGAATCCACTTCTGCACCTGTGGCTGGGGCACAAGTGACCTCTCAGCCGTTAAAGACACCGGCAACTGGATCATCTGCACCACACACAACACTAACAGTGGCTGCTGAGGAGGATTGGCTAAGTTTGCTTGGGTATGGTTCTCGAAAAAATGTCACAGGCACAGCAAAAAGTAAGCAAAGTGGAGGAACCGTTGATGACCTTGAGTCGATGGTGCATGACTATCTGAATGACTCAACAGAGGTCTTTCTTAATGATGAGCCATTGCAGTATTGGCATGGCAAAAAACAATTGTGGCCACAGCTCTCCAACCTGGCTATAAACTATTTGTCTTGCCCACTCGCAAGTGTGTCTTCTGAATGTGTTTTCAGTGCTGCTGGTGGCATTGTAACTCCCAAACGGAGCCGCCTCTCGCCCAAAAATGTGGAGCGGCTGACAATGATCAAGATGAATCAGCACCTCATACCACCAGATTACAAAGTACGAGAAAGCACGCCGCATGAAGACGAGGAGGACGGCAACGTAGATGAGGGGATTTCTTCTCTGTTCGGTGGCACTGACCTCATCCTGCCTGAATTCGCAGAGTATGATGACGAAATCTTCTTCTTATTCCCTGACACCGAGCCCTGAAAATGAGACAATGAATTAATAACTTTCTTTTTCGTCCTTATTGACTTTTATTCCTGTGTGTCTGTCTTTCTTTGTTTTGCACAGTTAATTTAATTCAAACTTTAATCACCTAATCCCAAAAACAAGACCATCAGCAGAACTGTCTTCACTTGTATGCTTATTGATTTGAAGGTGCCGCAGTCTACATTCCTCAGGTTCACAAGTTCTGAAGAACATGCTCCTCTATCCTCCTCCTCCAGACTGCGATTTCCCTCAAAGCAGAGTGCTGGATTACGCCCAATGAAGAAAGACTCAGCACTTGTGGGGGTGTTCTACTTCTTTGCGGGTGAGTTGACGGATTTGGGCCCATTGCTGTGAAGCTCTAATAATGGATAAAAGTGTTTTGGACCAAATATGAGGTGGAAATTTCTTGCCTTTTTTGCTGACTTGCTTGCCTTTGAGGTGCTCTTTGGCGGGGTTCCGGGTGTTTGTGGGTGAGTTTTGGGGTCTGGGAGCACTGCTGCGACAGTCTAATCTTGATTGCATTTGTTTTTCAGGAAATCCGTGGTGGAAAACAGGAGTTATGATGATTGATGATGACCTAGCTGCACAGCGCCGCGTTTGGACCGAAGGCCGAGAGATATTGTAAGTATGAGATTTCGCTTTTTCGCTGTTTGGGGGTGTTGTCGGGTGTTTTTTTGCGGGTGGGTTGGCGGGTCTTGCCTGGGGCATTCCTGGGAAGGTCTAATACCGGATAGAAGTGTTTTGGACAAAATCCTTAAGGAAAAGCCTTTTTTTTGCTATTTCTTCTGACATCTTGCTCAATGTAGCGTTTTGGGGGGCTTCCTGCTGTTCGTGGGTGGGTTGCGGCCGGGGTCTCTGTCGAAGCACTGCTGCGACAGTCTAATCTTGATTGCATTTGCTTTTCAGGAAATCCGTGGTGGAAAACAGGAGTTATGATGATTGATGATGACCTAGCTGCACAGCGCCGCGTTTGGACCGAAGGCCGAGAGATATTGTAAGTATGAGATTTAGCTTTTTCGCTGTTTGGGGGTGTTGTCGGGTGGTTTTTTGCGGGTGGGTTGGCTGGTCTTGCCTGGGGCATTCCTGGGAAGGTCTAATACCGGATAGAAGTGTTTTGGACAAAATCCATAAGGAAACACCAGTTTTGGCACTTTTTGTAAGTTAGGGTTAGCCCTAGCAGCAGGATTGCATGTGTTTCGGGGGGTTCTATTGCAACGCAGTTCTGGGGTTTTAGAGCACTGTTGGAGCGATGCTGGCTATGGATACTTTTGCTTGCTTGCAAGTGGTTTGAATACAATCCACGGTCTGTATTTGGGCCTACTGTTACTTTCAAAGTACGTTTTGTCACCATTTTTCTGCTAGGCATCGTTTTTGGAGATCTGATTGGGGGTCTTCTGCATTTTTGCGACTGGCTTTAGTAAGGGTCTTGGTGGGAGCATTGCTGGAAAGGTCAAATTTTGTTCTAAAACACAGTTTACAGTACACCTACCTTGAGGGGAAAGATCCGCTATAATATTTTGGCCATACTTATTTATCCTTAAAAAGGTGACTCAGACAGAGCACGCAATTTCAAAAAATATTGTACTGTCTATTAGGAAAATCAAAGTGTCACTTTTTGCACCACACAGCGTACATACCTTTTATTTATTTATCAGTGGTATTGTAATAGCACTTCCTGTTTTCCTTTCAATAATTACAGGCCGGGTTTCAGTCAACATCCGCCAGGCAGGCAGTGGACAGGGTGTCTTCTGTCAGTGGTCACCAACATTGATGGACGAAGCGTCAGCTGGAATGGAGGAGTGCCGCCAATAAGAGGAATTGTTTGCTGCATGCAACTTACTTACCAAATTCAACAGGACAACTCCAACAACATACGCAATACAGATACAGTATCCATTGTTTTATTCTATGAGTGTGACTGCATGTGCTTAGCTTTAGTTTGTACCCAAAGATTCTCTTTATCTTCAATTATTGTTTGTCCATGCTGTGCTTTTTTTTCTTCTCTCAACAAAACCTACCCAAAAAGAAACCCCCATTCCCATCCATTTTCCAAACCCTAACCCTCTTCCCCCGGGCTGTGTTGTTTTGCTTGATGTCTGACTAAAATGACATCAATAATTCCACACACTTGCTGAGGAGGATAAGGTCATAGCAACAGGCTGGTGAAGGAATACGAGGATATCTTCTAGACTTACTCAGCTTCAGTACTATATCTTCTAGTAGTAGGAGCCAATGTCAAATAAATTCAACGCAAGTACTAGTTATACTTGCAAGCAAATACTTTACCATTTGTTAGGCTACATTATGGCACTGTTCTAGTGTACTGTCACCTGCTATATTCTCGATCGTACCGTAACCGTTGTAATGCTACAGTAAGGACAAACCAGGTTTCGTTTTCTTTTTTTCCATAGGCATGCAACTGCCACTGTGCCACACCACTAGTACCACCGCAATGAGGAAATTTCACCCGCCCAGGATTGCCAACGTTAATCCCCATTTCACGTGGAGCCAGCCCTGGGCCTAGCCCTAATTTCTAACACAAATATCTGAAAGAAACAGGTTAGTATTAGATTCCTTACCTTAGAATATCCCCAGGCGTCAGTCTGGATCCGGAAACTTTTGCGTAGCAGTACCCCTGCGCGTCGGTAGGCGTCGTCTGCAGGCGTCCCCTGCGGCTCCGCGTCGTCGGCGTCGTGCGCCGTGATGACGTCGCTGGAGTATATAGACGCCGCCTCCGCGCGCTGACGTCAGTTCTTCTTTTTTCCGCGCCAGTTAGCGCAGATCCGAAGAGCAGTACTCCGGTCTTTTGACCAAGTTTTTTGATTGATCTTTACGGTGCCGGTAGGATGCCCGGTTTCAAGAGTTGTGACGAGTGCGACCGCCTGATGTCGGTCACCGACCACCATCGACTCTGCCTCCGGTGTCTGGGCGCGGACCACGACGTGGAGTCCTGCGTCGACTGTCGGGCCTTGACTGGAAAAGCTAGGCGGGAGCGGTCCCGCAAGCTTCTCGAGCTCCGGTTGTCGGCCCCGCGTCGAGAGCGGTCCCGGTCCGGTCGGAGGTCGAGGGAGCGGTCGAGGGAGCGGTCGCGGAGCCGCCATGGGCGCTCCGGGAGTCGCCACCATTCCTCCGGCTCGTCAGGTAAGCACAAGAAGTCGGGGCGTCGCCATCGCACCCCCGACTCCCCCCGACGTCCGCGTGCTGCGGCCGGGGGCTCGGGTGACCCCACCCCCGCGGTCCCGCATGGGTCGCCGACGCCGTCTACCCCACACCTGTCGGTCCCTGGGGAAGGCGCGTCGCGTGAGGAGATCGAGGCCTTCCTCATTGCTATGAGGGCGAGGTCTTCTCCGGCGGGGCCTTCGGCGCCTGCGGGCCCGTCGGTCCCGTCTGGGGGCCCGAGCGGTTCGGGTGCTCCTGCCCCGGCGCCGCCGGTGGCTCCGGCCCCGGCGCCGCTGGTTCCCTCTGGTTCGTCGCCGGCTGGTCTCCCGGCCTCTCCGGCGTCGGTTCCTGTGGGCCAACCCGTGGTACCGCCCCCGCGTGGTGCAGCGACTCCGCCGTCGGCTCCGGCCGGCGTCGGGTCCCCGGCACCGACGCCGCGCGGCGCCACCCCCCTTTCCTCCCCGACTCCGGACTCGGAGCCGGACCGGCGTCGGCCGACGCCGGACCCGACGCCGATGGGGCCCGTTGACCCCGATGTCTATATCGTCGACCCAGAATATGGGTATGACGAGGAGGAGTATGGAGAGGGTTGGGAGGGGTCTGAGGACCCTCTATCCCGTGCCTGCCAGTACGATGTGGACTGGGTAGGTGATCTGGGTGATGCCAGTGGCCTGGACGAGTCGCCCAACCCTGGGTTTGTCTCTCCGTCCCCTGTGGCGTCCGAGGCGGGTGCTGCCTATTCGGTGGTCCTGATGAGGGCTGCCAAGGCCTTACACCTTGAGCTCCCCGTCGCGAAGGTCAAACCGAATATCCTGACGGAAGTTTTTAAACCGCAGTCATGCCCCCAGGAGCCTCTGCTGCCGTTTAATGAGGCCCTGACGGATGTCCTTCTGGGCACCTGGTCCAGGCCCGCTTCTGGTGCGCCGGTTGACCGGAACGTTGCCAGGCGTCACCGTCCCTGCTCGGACGACCCTGCCTTCCTGTCCACCCATCCCTCCCCGGAGAGTCTGGTGATCCAGGCCTCCACTTCACAGTCCGCATTTCCGTCGGCTCCGCCCGACCGGGAATCAAAGAGGTACGACCAATTTGGAAAAAAAGTGTTTTCCTCTTTGAGCGCTGGACTGCGGTCTTGTAACACCGCGTGCCTCTTGGGCCGCTACACCCACTCCCTGTGGGATACGGTCGAGGAGTGTTTGCCGCAATGCCCCCAGGAAGTGCGGGACAAGCTCACCCGGGCCTTGGTTGAAGGCCGGGATGCGGCGCGGTACTCGATCCGTTGTGGTCTGGACACCACGGACTCACTGGGACGGGCCATGTCCACTACGGTGGCGATTCGTCGCCATGCCTGGCTGAGATCTGCCAACTTCTCACCAGACGTCCAAAATACACTTATGGACATGCCATTTGATGGCAGTCGCCTATTTGGTGACAAAGCGGACCACGCGCTGGAGCGCTTCAAGGACTCCAGGGTCACGGCCAAGTCCTTGGGTCTCTCGACCCAGCGCCAGCAGACGGGTTCGTTTCGGCCCTTTCGTGGCCAAGGGAGAGGAGGTCCCACACGTGCTGCCAGCCACGCGGCGCAGAGTGCTCCCCAGCGCGGTGGCGCCCGTGGTTTCCGCCGTGGTGGCGGTAGAGGCCAGCGTCGTGGTCAGTCCACGCCTCCCTCCGCTGCGGCATCCAAGCCTTCCTAGTCCGAGCTTTCGGGCTCACGTGACGCCAGTGGGTGGCAGGGTTCGCCATCACCACTCCCGCTGGCGCGCGATAACATCGGACAGGTGGGTGCTGCAGCTTGTCCGAAGGGGCTATGCCCTCCCCTTCGAGTCCACTCCTCCAGCCATGCCACCGCAGAACCACCGTGTGTCGGGGGACCACTTGACACTTCTGCAGGAGGAAGTTACGGCCCTCTTGGCCAAGGGGGCCATCGAGCGCGTTCCTGGGCCAGAAGTAGGGTGTGGTTGCTACTCCCACTACTTTCTGGTACCCAAGAAGGACAAGGGAGGCCTGCGTCCTATCTTGGATCTACGGAACGTCAACGGCTTCCTCCGGAAGGAGAAGTTCAAGATGTTGACTTTGGCTCAGGTCTTGGCTGCTCTAGACCCACAAGACTGGATGGTAGCGTTGGACTTGCAGGATGCGTACTTTCACATCCCCGTCCTGCCGGCCCACCGGCGTTACCTGCGGTTCACGGTAGGCCACGAGCACTTTCAGTTTATCGTGCTCCCATTCGGCCTTACCAGCGCCCCACGGGTGTTCACGAAAGTGATGGCGGTGGTCGCAGCTCATCTGCGCCGGTTAGGGGTTTCAGTCTTCCCCTACCTCGACGACTGGCTGTTGAAGGCGGGCTCGCCCCAGACAGTCGTCCACCACCTTCAGATGACGGCAGACCTCCTGCACGAGCTGGGGTTTTCCATCAATGTGCCGAAATCACACCTGTGTCCCTCTCAAACGCTCCTTTTCATCGGAGCGGTTCTCGACTCGGCGCAGTTTCGGGTTTATCCTCCGGAACGGCGGGTCCGGGATATTCAGGCTCTGATTCCCATCTTTCAGCCGTTATCCCGGGTTTCGGTCAGGTTGACGCTGCGGCTTCTGGGGCTGATGGCCTCCTGCATCCTTCTGGTGCATCACGCCAGATGGCGGATGCGGGCTCTGCAGTGGGACCTGAAGTTTCAGTGGGCCCAGCATCAGGGCAACCTATCCGACCATGTTCTGATCTCGGAGGGCACTGCGAGACAGTTGCAGTGGTGGCTTACGGACCGCGATTGGGTCAGGGGCAGATCCCTCTCCCTTCCCCAACCGGAGCACGTGGTTGTGACGGACGCGTCCCTCCAAGGCTGGGGTGGCCACTTGGGAGAGGCGGAGATCAGAGGCCTCTGGTCTCCGGCGGAGTCCCGGCTCCATATCAACATGTTGGAGCTGCGGGCGATTCGCCTAGCACTGAAGGCATTCCTCCCCTTTGTCAACGGGAGTGTGGTGCAGGTGTTCACGGACAACACCACCGCCATGTGGTACTGCAACAAACAGGGCGGTGTGGGGTCGTGGACCCTTTGCCAGGAGGCTCTGCGCCTCTGGCAATGGCTGGAACGTCAGGGCGTGACTCTGACGGTTCAACACCTGGCAGGTTCTCTGAACGCCAGGGCGGACGAACTCAGCCGTCGGTGCTCGGTGGATCACGAATGGCGTCTGAACTCGGATGTGGCGAGAGGCCTCTTTCAGCAATGGGGAGAGCCTTGGTTAGATCTATTCGCCACAGAAGAGAACGCGCAATGTCATCAGTTCTGCGCGTTGGAGTTTCCAAGACGGCACTCGCTCGGCGACGCCTTTCGGCGCGAGTGGAGTTGCGGTCTGTTGTACGCCTTTCCGCCTATACCACTTCTGCCCAGAGTGCTGAAGAAGATCAGGCGCGACCGGGCCCAAGTTATCCTTGTGGCTCCGGACTGGGCTCGAAGGTACTGGTATCCCGAGCTACTCAGCATGACAGTCGGTCCCTCGATCCGCCTGCCCCTTCAGGAGGACCTTCTGTCGCAGCAGCAGGGGACGGTCCTCCACCCGAACCTGTCCAGTCTCCACCTCCATGCGTGGAGATTGAGCGGCGACAGTTGAGGCCATTTGACTTGCCTCCTGAAGTCTGTGATGTCATTCTGGCAGCCAGGCGTCCCTCCACAAAGTCGGTATACGCCTGCCGGTGGAACAGATTTGTGGCATGGTGCACAGCAAAGGCTGTGGATCCCCTTTCTGCCCCTCTGTCTGAGGTTCTCCTCTTCCTCCTTTCCCTTGCCCAGCAGGGCTCTGCTCTGGGCACTATCAAGGGCTATCTTTCTGCCCTTTCCGCCTTCTTGAGGCTACCTGATCAGCCGTCTTTGTTCAAGTCCCCTATTGTGTTAAGATTCTTAAAGGGCATCACGCACATGTATCCTCCAACTCCGTTCGTGATGCCTCAGTGGGACTTGAACCTGGTTTTGACTTTCCTGATGTGCGCTCCCTTTGAGCCCCTTCATTCCTGTCCTCTCCGTCTTCTCACCTTAAAGACGGCCTTCCTGGTAGCCATCACCTCTGCCAGGAGAGTGAGTGAGCTCCAGGCTCTTTCTATTCAACCTCCTTTCTTGTCTGTTCATCCTGATAAGGTGGTTCTTCGGACTAGACCTTCTTTCCTGCCCAAGGTAGTCTCTGCTTTTCACATTGGGCAGTCCATCACCTTGCCCTCCTTCTTCCCGCCTCCGCATCCTTCAAAGGATGAAGAGCGGCTCCATCGTCTGGACCCAAAACGTGCGCTTTCATTCTATATGGATCGCACACGCCAGTTCCGGGTGGATGACCAACTGTTTGTTGGCTACGTGGGTGAGAAGAAGGGAAGGGCGGTACAGAAACGGACCATCTCTCGGTGGGTCGTCCTGTGCATCAAAGCATGCTACTCTTTGGCTCGGAAGGAGCCTCCTGTTGGGCTGAGGGCCCATTCCACTCGGGCCACGGCGGCTACTACTGCCCTGGGCCGGGGAGTCCCTTTGCAGGACATTTGCCAGGCGGCCACGTGGGCCTCGCTGCACACCTTTGCGAGGCACTACTGCCTGGACAGTCAAGTCCGGAGGGATGGCTTCTTTGGCCGTTCGGTCCTCCAGGACTTTCTGGTGTAGGTTGTATTGGTTCGCAGACCCACCACCGGGGTTGGTATTGCTGGGGTATCTATTCTAAGGTAAGGAATCTAATACTAACCTGTTTCTTTCAGATGAACAAGTTACTTACCTTCGGTAGCGATATATCTGTAAGAAACAGTAGTTAGTATTAGATTCCTTACCGCCCCGCCCGTCCTCCCCGTTCTGCGAACTGATACCTAGGGTTAAGGACATCCCTTTCAGGGCCCTAGTTTCAAATGGCACCAGTGTTGGTTCTCACATGGCTCTGCGTGTTCTGGCGCGGAAAAGCTGTGTGCAAAGAACTGACGTCAGCGCGCGGAGGCGGCGTCTATATACTCCAGCGACGTCATCACGGCGCACGACGCCGACGACGCGGAGCCGCAGGGGACGCCTGCAGACGACGCCTACCGACGCGCAGGGGTACTGCTACGCAAAAGTTTCCGGATCCAGACTGACGCCTGGGGATATTCTAAGGTAAGGAATCTAATACTAACTACTGTTTCTTACAGATATATCGCTACCGAAGGTAAGTAACTTGTTCTACAGGTAAGATAAGCGTTTGGTGGGAGGTAGTATAATGGAGTATTATTTAGGACTAGACGAGAGATTGACGGTAGTACTACTAAAGTCCTACGACTGTTCAGGAAAACAAACTTACTGTTACACCCCCGGCCCCCACCCACCAGACTGAAAAGCAGTAAAAAACAGGTATGGTCAGATAAAGTTTAAAAATGTATATTTATGTAGCCCTAACAAAATAATCTCCCTCAAGACCCACCCTAACCCCAACGATTGTCTTTGAAAAGTCCCAAAACGATCCCAACTCCCAAATCCCACCCCCCAAAAGTCTATAAAAAAAAGGGCAAGGGACACTCCACTACTGGAGGGTGCTGGTGCATTTTGCGGCATGGGCATCATACTCCTTGCGGAGGGTGGCAAGCTCGAAGCGGAGGCCCTCCACCAAGTTCTTATAGTTCTGGACCTCCTGCTCCAGGTAGGACATTCGGACTTCGAGGCGGCGTTGGCGTGCCTTGCAGCTCCTGTGGGGGGCAGCTGGTCTTTCTGTTGCTTGGCGGTGGCGGTTGGCTTTGTTAGCCCGGCTCGGTCCCGCTGGAGCACTGCACATGCTGGCGTCCCGTGGGGTAACGGAGGAGGATGCAGCGGTCCCAGTCGAGGATGTTGTTGTTGCACCGGTCGACTGCGTGTCCTCCTCCTCCTCCAGGGCCACCAGCCGCCGATATTCGGCGACAGTGGCATCCAGCCTCCGTTGCCGGGCCATTCGAGCCTGCTCCCTCCGTGATGTTGATTTGGAAGGAGCAACTATATGAAGAAAGAAAGACTTAGTCTGTAACCAATGCTCCTTAGCATTAATAACACAAAGTGATTGAGCCGAAAGTTGGGTCACAGTACAAGTAGCAAATTGAAAGCACAGTACATAACTATTGAGGACAGTATCTATGTAACCTCCCACTTCTGCATCCTTGCTCTAACATTAGTGGTAGTTTAATGAACAAATTCTACGACCACTATGGACTTCCATTACAGTCGACTATGACAGTACACCAGTCTTATTCTTCTTCTTCTCTCTTGTTTAGGAAAATTGGTACGTTATCTTATGCAAGCCGGCAGAATGGCAGCACAGTGAACTTGCACCCGAGAAAAAGTTGCACACCATGATGAGTGAGACAGACTTGCGTTACTGTACCGGTCCAGTACATGCAGGTGGTGAAGCTATTACTTTTCTATTACGGGTGGCACTGAGAATACTCTGTTACAAGGGCTACTGCTTAATTAATTTACCTTTCACCCTACAGTGCAAATGAGTACTAGAAAAGGAAAATGAAGAAGCTAACTAATTTGATTATCTATCACTTCACATGGGACGTATTTGATGACATATGGGATGACTTTAGGTGCTTTGCTTAATATTGAGTGAACAGTGATACACCCACACATGAATGACGTACTACAACTAAACTAAAGTTATTAAGAGAGGTACGGAGTGTCCACCGTAATAACCAGATATATGCTGTGCTTGCAGTTGCAATACAAAGTACTGCTACTATTCATGGTAGTATTGGACACATTTACAATTTCTTTTCCTTGCCTTCCCTGCACTGGAACGGACGTGCGGGTGCGGTGGTACATGCTCTTCAAGGTAAGACTTAGTTCATCCAGCGACCATCTACTCTCTCTAGATACACATGTGCTATCTAAGAGTCAGAGAATACCATGCTCCAGGCATCCATTCATTCAAAGTATACGCACACATACAGTTTCTGTTTCACCCACCCAGGCTGCTGTCCTTCCACCCATCCTTGCTTCATCATTGACCCAGCCATGCACCATACCATATTCTTTCCTTCCCAGCCACCTCGGGGGCCAAGCAAACACATATCGTTCTTCTTTGCCAGCCATCATACAATTTCGCGTCCCACTTACTTACACCCTTCTTTCGCTTTTCGTTCATCCCATCCATCACGTTCATCTAAGAACTTATTGGGATTCTTCTCACCAAAAACTTCACAGCTAAGTCGAAGTACATTTCGAGGAGGCTACTACCTGGTTGATTTGTAATACACCCGTGCAGAAAGCACACTATGCAGTCTTCAATCTCAATAAGTAAGGAATATATAGCTTACCTGTTCCCGCCATCACCGTGCGAACCCCCACAGGACCGTCCGCCGGCTCTTGCACCGCCTCCTCCCCAGAGTCCTCCGAGTCCTCGCCCAACACCGCCACCTCCGCGCTGGCCCCGTCACCAGATGTTCCACCTACAAAGTACATTTAAGAATGTTATAATACACCACTCACTACTATATAATATTTGGTCTAGGAGTAATAAAGAAATGTTAAAAAAACAGACTACAATGTAATCATTTGTGACTGTCTACTCTAACGTAAAAATGTCCCTTTTTCAAGGGAAGGCTGTTGTCTTGCTGCACTTTTATGCACAACTGATGAATGCTTGCTTTTTATTTTTAACACGCACCACTTTTTCTCCTAACAGACAGAAGCTTGACTTCTAAGAACACGACCAGGATCAAGTTCAAACCAGGTGAGAGCTCGGCTCGACCACAAGAAATGTGTCCAATTAATCGTCAACACTAAGCACTTTTCCGTTTTCAGTTAAATAGTTTTATGACAAAGTAGATTTTAATAAATGTGTTTACTTTTAATAAAGCTTTTAAACTTAAATAGACTCTGTGGTTTTTGGTCCTCAAGACTAGAGTGGATGAGCTAAAGGTTTTGGAATTTTTGCAAGCATGAGTGCCTCTGACACTTCTTGACTGTGACTCCGTACTCTTGTCCTGCGTACGATAATCTAGAGATCATTGGGGATCAATCATCGGTGACTTCGGGAGCTAAATGACTCTGCCACACTATCTAGTCAGTAAGGAGGCAGTGCATAGAGCTATTGCTGAATAGAATGGGAGTCCAATGGAATTGCCAAATGTCCAATCTTAGTTAGGTACACAGACAGACTAATAAGAATAATCTAGTAATACCACAGGGAGTCATATTCGAGGCAGGATAAGAATTTATATCCAGTCTACAAGAAGATCAAAGACGATTTAGAAAAAATCGAATGAGGAACGCTAGGAAAAAATAGGTACTCTTTATTAAAATTAAAACTTACTGGGGCCAGCAAAGGAGCCCTCGCCTGCCCGATCCTGGCCTGCATCCTCCTGAACAGCACCCTCCTCCTCCTGTGTCCTCTTGCCCTTGGGGGGAGCTGATGTACAACATGAAAGAAAGAAAGACCAGAAAACATGGATGAGATTTGTCAACCAAATCAACCATTTCAAAAGAACAATAACAAAATATTTCGGAGAAATAGCAAATAGATAGACAACTATTCCACGGGATCTATCTCATGTGGTATACTACGTTATTCGTATTGCCTGATTTGCGGACCGTTGACTTAGAAAGTTCCTATGTAACTCAATAAACAGACTACTACAGAGGTTTGCCTAGGTCTGGCAGGCAGCAGTCCGCAGCACGCGAAGTGACAGACAAAGTCCATCCTGCTTGCAGATCAGTGAATACTCAAACTATCAATCCACCCACCACCACTATTTCTTCTTATAGCCATGTGTCTAAAGGAAGGACTGGACTTCAGTCTGTTGGCGCTGATTTAGAAGTCCCTTGCGGCTCATTTTCCTCCATTGTTGCGTGCCTTTTGTGACGCAGCGGCAGAACAAAAGACTCGCCATGGTGTTGGTGCGGCGTATATATTAAAAAAAAAAAAACATATGGGCGATGCATCACGTTGTAAAGCCCTGCGCCATCAGGGGGCGTTCCGGCGCAAGGGAGGGCGTACCTGCGCAGGAACGAATCCTAAAAGTGGCTGAGGGAAATCTACAAGATGTCAATCAGTCACTTTTAGGACAATGATGCATGACTCAACCCCTGCGCGCTTGAAGCCGACGTACGGCTTGATGCAGCATTGGGGAGATAGGGTACCCCAGAGCATTGCTGGAGCTGCGCCATCGTTGGCACGCAACTCCAGCAATGCGCCGCCTTTACGGCACAGATGCGTAAGGCTTCTGTGACGTTTTGGGCCAATGGGTGGTGGTGGCATGGCACACAATTACTGCCGCATCCCTGCTACTTTGCAGGGATGCGCCGGTAATTGAAAATATGACCCTTAGTGTCTAGCATTACGCAGTTCTTATCTTTACACTACACTCATACATAATTTCTCAGGCCAATGAAATGAACACAAAATACAAAACAAATAAGCATAGTAGCAAGCAAGGCTACTGAGAAGGAGAGCAGTGCACCTGAAATGCATAGAAGATTTTGAAATATAATTTACCTCAATGTAATCGGCAGCATTATTGCTCTTGGTAAAGAACAAAGATTTGCAAATAACAGAGCCGGATAAAACAGAGTAGTAAATGAATAGCTACTACTACTCACCAAGCCCGGGGACCTCTACGCCGAGCGCGTCCAGCAAGTCCCGTTCCCGGTCCATGACATCGGTCCAGCGGTGGGTGGCCTGGTTATATGTGCGCCGGACCCCAGAGAGCTTAAACATGGCCCGGCACACCTTCTCCCACCGCTTCCGGCGCTCCCGGATGCCATAGCCGGTTGCGATCTTGCCGCCTCCCAGGATCGTCTTGGGGAGGCGGCGCTGGACGTGGAAGATGAGTGCGGCCACCTCCTCCGCGCTAAAGATCTCCCGTGGCACCATTTGCTCCCCCCTCAAACGCCCGCACGGGAGCCGGGCACGGGGTGCGGGACCCTTCCCCTTCTCAGGGTGCTTCCCGGCTCCCTTTACCATGGTCTGGGCAGAAATACAGTTAAATGATAAAGAAGAAATAGAATAGTGAAGAAGAAAAGAAAAGAGTTTAAAAAAGTAGTTTAAAAGTAACTAAAAGCAGCAGAAAACACAAAAATATAGAGCTAGAAAAATAGAGGGATAGATAATAAGTAAAATAGATCAAATAAACTTCAAACAAGCAAAGGATGGCAGAGATTGAGAGAGGATACAGAAAGCATGCCCAGAACCATAGCAATGAATGAGAAACAAGATGGCCGCGCCCGTTCACGACCGCGTGGGTAAGTTCGCGCGAGATTTTCCTCGCGAGCAAGCGCAAAATTGTACTAGCGAGCAGCACACTTTGCGAGATTACACATAGCGGCCGGAAACGGAATTACGTCACGCAAACAAGATGGCCGCGCCCGTGTACGACCGCTAGGGTAACTTGGCAAACGTATAGCTACAAGTGCCTCGCGAACACGCGCAAAATCACGCGAACATACACGTCGCAAAAAAAAAAATTTGTGTATTCGCAAGCATTCGCGGCTTCCGAAATCGATCTCGCACGGATTCCCGCCCCAAAAAACGCGCGAAATTGCAGAAAAAACTATTTTTGCTAAACTGAAAGCAATGAGCAGGTGCAAAAGTTCAAACTTAACATTAGTAACATTCAAGGTAGTGCTTCCTGAGGGGCCCCTCCAGAGTTTGCAACTATTCTATGACCCTGCTATGACCCAAACAGCAGGCTCATAGAATAGCTACAAGTAGACCATAAAGGTCCTGTGAACATTTTTTTCACTGCAACAGAAAGCAAATTACAGATAAGGAAGGAAGCAGGTGCCAGCCAGACTGGAACTTTCAAAATAACTGACACATTAATCAACCCCAAATTAATTCATGGCAGTTGAAGTAGGGGAGGTGTGCTTGCTTTTTTCACCCCCCATAAACTACAGTGATAAACAAACCTAATGGGTGGCAGACTGGCAGTGAGGATGTACCAGAGGGTGGCATGGGTGTCCCAGAGGGTGGCAGTGGTGAAACAGAGGGTGCTGTGAACCTGTGATGATAAACCAGACGTAGAAACAACATAGTTGCGGCCGTTGCGAGCCGAAAAGTAAGTTCGCAATTGCGAAATTGTCCCAAAATCGGCGCGAACGCTCGCCAACACAAAAAACGGGAAAATCCGCAAATCCGCGAGAGTTTGCGTATTTTCGCGGATTGCGAATCCGTTAATACACAAGTTCGCGTACGCGAGATCCGCTAGATCCGCCCATGCTTAGAAAAAATAGCCTAAATCAGGACAATCCATTTCCAATCCCATTGGTGGTCAAACTACACGATGTAATAACCGCAGTGAATGCCAGTAAGAGTGGAAAAGCCCCTGGTCCGGATGGGGTACCAGTTGATTTTTTTAAATTTAGATTAGACCTTTGGGCCCCTATTATAAAAAGGGTGTTTGATGCAACAATGAAGTGTGGATTACTCACATCCTGGACCCAATCAATTTTGGTGCCCATTTTTAAGAAGGGAAATAGAGAGTAGGTGACCTGTTATCGACCGATCTCCCTCCTGGACTCACTGGGGAAAGTACTGGGCAGAGTGGTTCTCCAGCGTTTACAGGAGTGGGCGGACGATACCGGGACCCTCTCGGATATCCAGTATGGCTTCCGAGAGGGCCTCGGAACAACGGAACAAGCCCTGAACCTGGCCTTGCTGATGGGAAAATACGTGTCGGCAAAGCGCGAGAAGTTATACATGGTATATGTCGATCTTTCTGCAGCTTTTGACTGCGTCAGCCATGCAAAACTATGGTCAGTCTTGACCAACATGGGAATAGACAAGGTTCTTGTGACCTTTCCCAGAGAACTCTACTCCAACGCCTCCTCCAGGGTGCGTTTTGGAGTACGGGGTGAACTGTCAGAATCTTTTTCTGTAGAGCGCGGTGTCAGGCAGGGATTTGTCCTTGCCCCCTTCCTTTTCTCCCTCTATACCAATGGTCTTGAGGTAGAGATGTTGAGGGGGGGAATGGACTTGCCCCCTGTGAAAGATCGACGCGGTGATCCTAGCACGCACCCCCCCACCTGAGCTACAAAAATCTCTGAATAGCTACGCAAAATTCATGAGTGACCTAGACCTTCACATAAACATAAAGAAAACATATGTTATGATAGCAGGCCAGGTCAGGAATCATGGAAAAAGTATCTTCCTCAATAATGAAAAATTAGAATCTACCCCCCAATACCCCTATTTAGGGATTACGATAGACGAGAAGCTCAACTGGAGAGCGGCCGTAGAAGCGCGTAAGCATCAACTTTTGCGCTCTATTGCTGCTCTTATGAAATTCGCCCAGAAATTAGGGAAAAAGCCTCCGGCTGAACTACTCCAGATCTATAGAGCCAAGTGCCATTCCATCGCACTTTATGGGGCGGGCCTGTGGGGTCACAAAAACACAAAAGCCCTCCAGGCAGCGGAGAACACTTTCATAAGATTTTTATTGTCAGTCCCTAAAAGAGTCTCCACTTTTGCCTGTCATGCAGAATTGGGACTACCACATATCGAGGACCTGGCCAAAATTGAACCCGTACTTCTCTGGCGCCGACTATGGGTATCAACAAAAAACACTCTCACCAAAGATATTGTTGGGGATTGTATGACTCTAGATCGTGTTGAAAAAATAGACTGGTTAACATATGTAAAAAATCTTCTCACTGACCTAGGAATGGCTGAGTACTACCACAATCCTGAAATGATTGCTGAAATTCCCCCCAAAAAAAGAGCTCAAGGCAAAGGCGCTGAGCCACTTTGAAGAGTTACGTATTACTGTGGAGATTAAGAAACCATCGGTACAACACTCTCTAGCGGTCATGACTACTTTGAAAATGGAACCATATTTAACCTATGTTGATTCGCAGTTTGAACGATTCTTACTAGCGAGATTCAGGTTGAATATCTTTCACAGGGCTGTAGTATTTCCTAACAGAAATAGCTGGGAAGAAAGTCTAATGGCCTGTCCATGTGATGAACTATCCGAACAGTCAACAATTCACACCGTACTGTTCTGTTAATATTACTCCGCACACCGCAGGCTTTGGCTAACCCCCCTGTTGAGAACTTTAGGCCTCAGAAAATGCCGTCCTGCCATGTTGTGGCTACAATTTTTAAGTTCTGAATATGTATGTAAAGTTGTAAGCACCTTCTTAAAATGTATTTTTAAACATGGGTTAAATCACCAAAATAATAATTATGAAATTATCCTGATTAAGTAACAGTGACATAAATTTTAAATGAACTGAATATGCATTAGTACTGTTAAAACGCATGTAAATGAAATGTATAAATGCTTTTATGGTTTTTCATGTAAAACTGAAACCGAATAAAGATTTTACTACTACTACCTACTGTCCGGTGCCCAAGATGGACAAAGGCCTGCGTCCTATCCTAGACCTCAGGGCCCTCAACCGCTTCCTCTGGAAAGAGAAGTTCAAAATGCTCTCGTTGACTCAGGTCCTGTCTTTCCTCGACCCTGGAGACTGGATGGTGGTGTTGGACTTGCAGGACGCCTATTTCCATAATCCCGTCCTGCCAGCCCACAGATGCTACCTGTGGTTCACGATAGGCCACAAGCATTTTCAGTTCACTGTGCTCCCCTTTTGCCTTATCAGTGCTCCTCTGGTTTCCACAAAAGTGATGGCAGTGGTCGCAGCTCATTTGCGCAGATCAGGGGTTCCATTCTAACCCTATCTCGACGACTGGCTGTTGAAGGCGGGTTCGCCCCAGGCTGTCGTCTTCCACCTCCAGACGACAGCCGACCTCCAGCATTCGCTGGGATTCACTATCACCGTGCCAAAGTCACACCTGACTCCCTCTCAGACTGCCCTTTGATCGGAGCTGTGTTTTTTTGACACAGTGCGATTTCGGGCCTATCCTCCTGTACAGCGAGTCCGGGATATTTGGGCTATGATACCGATGTTTCAGCCTCTATCCAGGATTTTGGTGAGAATGACCCTGAGGCTGCTGGGCCTCGTGGCCTCCTGTATCCTGCTGGTGGATAATGTCAGGTGGCATATGCATGCTGTGCAGTAGGACTTGAAGTTCCAGTGGGCGCAGCATCAGAGGAATCTTTCCGACTACATCCAGATCTTGGAGGGACCTGCGCAACAACTGCAGTGGTGGTTAACAAACCAGGATTTGGTCAGAGGAAGATCCCTCTCCCTTACCCAACCAGACCTCACGGTAGTGACCGATGTATCACTCCTGGGATGGGGCGGTCACCTGGGAGAGGCAGAGATCAGAGGAGCCTGGTCTTTGGTGGAGTCCGTGCTTCATATCAACTTGTTGGATCTCCGGGCGATTCGCTTGGCACTGAAGTAATTCCTTCCCCTCCCTCAAGGGAAAGGCAGTGCAAGTGCTCCACTGCAATGTGGTACTGCACCAAACAGGGTGTGTGGGGTTGTGGACCCTTTGTCAGGAGTCTCTTCGCCTTTGGACTTGGCTGGAACAACAGGGCATGACCCTGGTGGTTCAACACCTGGCAGGTTCTTTGAACGGCTGAGCAGACAAACTCAGCCGTCGGTGCCTGGTGGATCACAAATGGTGTCTTCACTCAGAGGTGCTGCAAGGTCTCTTTCAGCAGTGGGGAGAGCCTTGGTTAGATCTGTTCGCCACCGAATAGAACGTGCAATGTCATCAGTTCTGCGAGTTGGAGTTTTCAAGGCAGCACTCGCACGGCGATGCCTTTTCGTCGCGAGTGGAGTTGCGGCCTTCTGTATGCCTTTCGCCTGTACCACTTCTGCCCTGAATGCTAAAGAATATCAAGCACGACCGGACCCAAGTCATTCTTCTGGCTCCGGACTGGGCATGAAGAGTGTGAGAAGTTGGCCTGGTATATGATGTTCACTATTCTAGTGAGCACCTTGCACCAGTCCAAACAACCCTTATTGTGATGGTTGTAAAGTCAACCTTATAAACTAGTTATCCTAGTGGTAGCATGGACAAAGAAGTCTTAGGCTAAACTCAAAGGGCATGTGAAGCCAGCTGTTTTACCATATGCAACCCCTTTAATACCAAGTGAAAGGACACCACACAGGTTGTATATCAAAATATATATGTATTTATTTCTAACACAATCCTCTGAACTCTCTACGAGGTCAGAGGCACCAGCACATAACAAGATACTTAATCAAAATACAATAAGTTGCACAAAATACAGTAATGCCCTAGGGGCACTTCGAACCATATACTAAAATAGTGGTATAAGAACCACGTCACGAACAAAGGATAGGCCTAGGGCCTGGAGAATCGCTGGGGCAATGCTGTACTACCAAAGGATAGGGAGCAGGAGGCCCACGGGATGCGTGTGCAGTGTCTTTACACACACGCGAGTTACCATAGGGTTATAATGGGAACGAAAGAATTGGAAACTAGTTCTTTTAGGTCACTTCCGGATGGACAAGGAGAAAGCTACTTGAAAGTTAGACACTAGGATAGTAAATACCCACAGGAGCACCGAAGTACTCGAGTTACCTCACCCACAGGAAGCGGGTGCATAGGTGTCAAAGTGTGACGGGTTACGTCGCTGAATCCTATGGAGCCTTGAAGAAAGATGCTGCAGGCGACCAGGAGGGAAGTGTCTGAGTGGATCCAAGGGCGGATCGAGGATGAAGAGTACCTAAAACCAGAGGGGACAGAGTCTGGGTCACTAGCCAGTGACCAGGAAGGAACCAGGCTATGTCGCGAAGCAATCAGGTGATGTCGTGAAGCTTGTCTCTGCAGCCACGTGGACCAGGAGGTGTCGACCACAACCAGGAGCTGGATACGGACTGTCCCACGAAGGCTCTCGCTGTCGGCGGTGTCGGCTTCCGGATTGGAGTCAACAAGCCTTGGCAAAGGCAACCCACGCAGGAATCGAAGAAAGCTTATGGATCAGACCAGCAAGGTCTGATGGACTTCTCCTTTTCAGGGAAGCAAGGGCCAGTCTGGAGCAACCAGACCAGTGGTGTAAATCAAAAGGTTCATCGTCACAGAGGCCACTAGCCAGCGGGCAAGTGACCGGACAGATGCGTCGAGCAGGAAAATGCAGAAGGGCCCCATGCAGAACTCGTGGAGGGCTGATCTTCGGTGCAGTTGGTGCTCAGGGCTGGGGCTTCTCAATCCCCAATGCACAACTTCGAGGGTGCCTCAGAAGTTGCACGGAAAGCAATTTGCTGCCTTTCCAAGATGGCTGGTCCCACGTCTCTCGTCGCCTCCACGGGTCTCAGCTCTGCTGTGACTGTGGATCGGGCTGTTGGAAGTCCGGGTCTTGTCAGGCTCTGTGCTCGGGCTCCGGCAGGAGCATCGACAAAGCAAACCGTTGATCGCTTGCACAGGGTGGTCACTCCTTGACCACAAGGAAGATTCTTCAGTCGTCTTCTTGCAAAGTAGATCGTCGAAGGTCCAGAGTTTTGTTTCAGAGTTTCAGTCAGGATAAATCTAAAGTCTTGGGATTCAGCTCCTACCTATATACCAAATTTAGGGGCTGGATTACCTGCTAGGTCCCTCCTATGGGTGGGACCCAGGAAGGGGGTGGTTACACCCCTTTCCCTTTGTCCAGTTTCGCGCCAGAGCTGGGGCTGGAGTGCCCCAGCACCGGTTTGAACTGGACTATGCATGGGACACCTTGTGTGCCCCAGGCAGTGTCTCATTTCATTCAGCCCTCCCTGCCCCAATACACTATGGCCTGTCTGGGGTGGTGCTAGCACCTCCCAAGACAGGAAACCTATTGTCCAAGCCTCCCTCGCTGGAAGGACTCCCAGCAGCAGGAGGTCAGACTTGTGTCTGTGGCAGCAGCATCCATTTTGTTATGCTGAGGCTCTGGTTAACTTTTACTCGGGATTAGTAGGAACAACATGTCTTCTCCCTCTAGAAGGGTGGAATGCTACCCCCATCGCCAGAACTGGCGAGGGGGTAGTATTCTAAAGCGTATGACACCTTACACGACATGTTTTGATATAGCCAAACCAAAGTTAGCAATAACCGCGAGGATTATAATGCACTTAAGAGTATATGGTATGGCTATATCATAGAACAGCTATAAGGACATGGTTCCGAAAGCTGCAGACAGGCTCAGCTCATGCTATAGCACCATCTCACATAAAACCAAGCACTCTGTCTCCAGGATTGTTAAGGCCTGCCATAGGAGTGACTTATAGGGGAATTACTACGCAGGGAGAATCGCTAAAGCGGATAATAACAGTAGGGAAATGTTCTCTATTGTAAAAAGCTTCCTATCCCCGGCCGCTGACTCAACCACACTCCCTTCTTCCATGCAATGGTGTGAGGAATTGTCTAATTTTTTTATTAATAAAATAGCTAAAATTCAGAAGGACCTGCTCTCTGCGTTGCCAACAGCCAGCCTAGTGGCTGGCCCCTCCTCTGTGCCATGCCATCGCGACACCCAACAGTTCACGGACTTTTCGCTAGCTGTGGAGTGTGACATACTGCCCCTTCTCCAGTCCCTCAAATCAGGCTCACCTTCAGATTCATGCCCGGCTCGGGTACTTGCAGAAGTGGCTAGTAATGTCTGCTGTGAGGTCACCTAGTTAGTGAATCTCTCCCTATCCTCAGCAGAGGTTCCTATAGGCTGGAAACAAGCAAAGCTGTTGCCGATCTTAAAAAAACCAGGGCTGGATGTGGCTGTGCCTGGGAATTACCGTCCCATATCCCTTTTGCCAGCAATGGCCAAAATTTGTGAAAAAGTGGTTTTTCGTCAACTCGAGAGCTTTGTTGAGACCTCTAATGCTTTACATCCAGCCCAATCAGGTTTCAGGGCAGCCTACAGTACGGAGACAGCCCTGGTTGAAATGGCAGAATCAATCCGGGAGTGTTTGGACGGTGGCGGCAGAGCGGTCCTGATTTTGCTGGACCTCTCTGCCGCATTTGACACCGTTCCACACGCCCTCCTCCTCGCCAGGCTGTCTGCAATTGGTATTGGGGGGTGTGCCCTGGCCTGGCTGTCCTCGTTTCTATCGGACAGGTCTCAACAGGTCTGGATACCGCCTTATGCCTCAGAGCCCAAACCTCTTCTCACTGGGGTTCCTCAGGGATCCACTCTTAGTCCCTTACTGCTCAATATTTACATCACCCCCCTGGTTTATCTGGCGGGACAGTACGGGGCTAAGATTATTGGATATGCCGACGACACCCAGCTGTTGTTCACCTGGCCAGATGACCAACTGGACACCTCAGCAGTCCAACTCTGTTTGTCCTCTGTCTTCCGCTGGTTGACTTTGGCCCAGCTGAAATGCAATGCGGACAAGTCTGAGGTCCTCTTCTATGGTTCTTTCCCCCCCTGCTTTAAAAATTCGCTGTGGCCACCCAACACTCCTAGCCCCAAGGTGATGGGAGGTCCTGCAAAAAATCTTGGCATCTGGTTTGGGGAGGACCTAAGATTCGAGGACCATATTAAAAAGCTATCTGGGACTTGTTTTGCCACCCTGAGAATGCTACGTAGATTTTTTCCGTTGCTTCCCAGGGAAGCAAAAGAGACTGTTGCCCGAGCTCTCATCCTAGCAAGGCTGGATTATGCTAACGCTCTGTTTAGTGGCATTCCTGCTTATTTGGTCAACCGCCTGCAGGTTATCCAGAATGCCGCTGTCCGGCTTCTGTTTAACGTGCCAAGTTGGAAGAGCGTTCGCTCTCACATGTGCAGTCTTCACTGGCTTCCAGTGTCACTGCGCATTTTGTTTAAATCCCTTGTACTCTTGTTTAGAGCAACTCATGATCAAGGGCCTGTCTATTTGAAGAAACGATTCATTCTATATGTCCCCACTCGAGCTCTTAGATCGTCCTCTCAGTATAAAATGACTCTTCCCCGCTTTAGGCGATCTAGACTAGGGGCCAGTCCATATCTGTGGTAGCTGCCCGGGCCTGGAACGCCCTTCCCCTCCATCTGCGCTCCGCTCAGTGTGCAGCCCAGTTTAATAAAAACGTAAAAACGCATTTTTTCACTAGTCTGTTTGTTTTTTTTTAAACATATTTTTATTTTAGCGAAGAAAAGAAAAAAAGAAAGGGCACAAAGCATACAGTCATCGTTACTGTTAATATGCGTCTGATAAGAATACGTAGTTCCAATATCGATACACAGCCATAAACGGCCCACATCCCGGAGGCTGGGCGGCACAGCAGTAAAGCATGTAAGCTAAAAAGGAAATCTGCATTTGTGCTCCAAGGAGATAATGCATATCAATGCCTTCGCTAACTTTAACATTCCGCTCACTTATATCGTGTAACATTGTAACAACAACTAATTACTCCATGAATGGCACCGAAAGTACTGTTCCGAATAAAGTAGGACTTGTGTGTGAGGGCCAGCTAAGGCATAAGTGTCATAATGCATCATGGCCCTATAGGAATCACAGCCATAAATATACATACATATCAAGGGACATCAGAGTGGCCTCTACACCGTCCCAGGCATTTCCACTCTCATCTCCTCCCCCCACAGTCAGAGTCTGAGGCAGCAGAAGAAAACAAGTCTGCGCTGGTGGCATCCGAATCACCCTCTGTCAGGCCCTCCATGCACAATGTTCTCCAGGCAAGCAGATCATCTTGTAACTTCTCATCATTACGAGTGCGTTGCATGTGCGTCTCCTCCGCGAAGGCCCATTCCCTCGCATCCCTCAGCCAAAGAGAAATCTCAGGCGCCCTCTGACCCATCCAAGTAATAGCCACCGTCTCCTCGCCAAAACTAGTAAGAGTTGCAGGAATTTATAAGATAGTCTCTTTTTTTTAGGTTTGGGCACCAGCGCAAGCAGACAGTGGAGTGGGGCTAAAGAAAGCCTAATGTGCGTGGCTCGAGTGATGTACCCCACCACCCTGCGCCAAAAATCCTGAACTAAAGGACATTCCCACGCTAAATGCAGAAAGCCCGCTTTCCGTACCCCGCATCTCGGACAATTATGGCGTCTATCTGCTGATATACGATGGAGGGAAATAGGTGTCATATAGGTGCGGTGGACAAAATTAAAGTGGATAAGTTTAAAACGCGCATTGCAGGAGACCCTATGTGTCAACAGCCCAATTCGCTTTCGCTGTGCAGGCTCCAGTTCCATCCCCAGGTCCGTCTCCAAAGCCCCCCAGGCTGGTGCTATCGGGGGGTCGAGTCTCGGCGCATGGCCGTGTAGAGGAGGGAGATCAGGTGCTTACCTCTCCCACAAGACATAATAATGTCAAGGGTATTGGCGAGTGGAGGCGCCTCCGGGAATTGTGGCCACGTAGTCCTGGCCACATCTTGGAGACTACGATAGTGGAGGTATTGTCCCTCACCGAGCTCAAAGGACTCCATGGCATTCACGAAGGACACGAAGGAGTCGTTCGGGTATAAGTCCGCGAGAGTCTCACAACCACCAGTTCGCCACTCCCGAAAGGACATATTTTCCCCCAGCCTAAGTATCAGGGCCAGTATCCAAATTGGGAGCTCCCTGTGGAACGGCGCGCGTCGTAGCACCTTTTCGACAAACCGCTGCCAAATATTAGCTGCATGCCGCATCACATAAGGCAGAGTGTCGTCAGTCCCACGACCTTGCATCAGGGCCTCCTGCAGAGCCTTATCATCTGCCGTACCAGCCAGCAGTGTCAGTTCCCAATTATCAACCTCAGCAAACCACCTGGCGGTCGGGAGGAGCTGCGCCGCGTAATAGTAGAGGTCAAACCTTGGCGCCTCGAGGCCGCCTTCATCCCAGCATCTCGTAACCGTGCGTAAAGCGACTCTACTGCGCCCACCCGCCCAAAGCAGGGAGGTGAGGAGAGAGTCCAACGTGCGAAACACTCGGGGAGGTAGCGGACACAGGGAGTTCTGCAAAACATAGAGGACCCTAGGAAGCATCACCATTTTGGCAATTGCTAATCGCCCCATAAGAGAGAGAGGAAACGTGTTCCAAAAGTCAATAGATTTGCGGAGGGCTGAGAGTATTCTGTCGACATTATGAGACAGGAGAGTCTCATCAGATGTGGCCACCTGGATGACCAAATATCGGAACGCCGTTCGTTCGTACCGTAGGCCCAAATGTTGAAGATCCGCGATCGGATCCGGGACCATCTGGGTTAGCGGGAAAATTCAGAGACTTGGTAAGATTTATACGCAACCCAGAGGCTGCGCCAAATTGGTCTAGGAGCCGCAACAAGGCGGGGAGGGCCTGCACTGGGGAAGTCAGGTAAAAAAGCGCATCATCCGCGTAGAGGGAGACCACATTGGTAGTGTCACCCACCACTATCCCCCAGGCCTGTAGCTCCGCACGGGCGGAAACGGCGAGGGGCTCAATTGCAAGAGCAAATAGGAGAGGGGAGAGAGGACAACCCTGACGCGTGCCCCTCCCCAGTGGCCATTCAGCCGAGCGGGCGGATCCCAGTCGCACCCTGGCTCGGGGCGCCTCATAGAGCACCCGGATCCAATTGCAAAACCGAGGCCCGAACCCCATCTTCATAAGCACCTGCATTAGATATCCCCAGTGTACTGTATCAAAGGCTTTAGCTAAGTCGACCGAGACCAACACGTGCTGACCCTCACGGCCTTTCACTTCATGTAGTATGTGATTCAGGCGACGCAAATTCATCGCCGTGTTGCGACCTGGAATAAAGCCACATTGGTCGGGGTGGATCAGTCTGGTCATGAGCGGGGCAAGGCGAGTGGCCAACATTTTAGTGAGGATTTTTGCGTCCGTATTTATCAATGTAATAGGACGATATGCCGCGGGATCAGTGCTGTCACCGCCTGGCTTCAGGATCATGCATACCTCACCCTGATTCATGGTGGGCGGAAGGGTGCCAACGCGCAAAGCCTCATTGTAGACCTGCAAAAGGAGGGGGGCTAGGATATGGCCGAAGGCATGATAGAACTCAGCCGGATAACCATCTCCACCAGGGGTCTTAGCACGAGGGAGGGCGGCTATCGCCGCCGTAAACTCACTCATTGCCAATTGTGTGTCAAGCTCCTTCACCGCAGCCTCCGGGAGGGTCTGGAGATGGAGGCCCTTTGAAATAGGTTCCTGGTACTTTGAAATAGGCGCCTTGACGCCCATTGGGCTAAGTCTGCGCAGGATAAGATGCCGTTCATTCATTCATACGATTGACCGATATCCTCCGAGACCAATGGGTCGCCTCATATACAGTCTGCAGATGGCCTCGAAGAACCTCGAGCACATCAGACTCAGAATGGACCATAACCCCATAAGAGTTCCGTAGGGCTACTATCCTCTCAGGTGCGAATTCGCGTCGGAGTATCCAGGCCAACAAGCGGCCGGACTTATCCCCTTCGCGGTGGAGACGTTGTCTGTATTGGCCCAGCGTAAATTTATCAAGCCGTGTGAGTATGTCATGTATCGACACCAGGGCCTCCCTCTCCGTCTGGTGATCTGACTCGTCCGGATCAGCTCGAGATTGGGCGTGTTGAAGCGCCACCTCCGCATCCCGTAGGCCAGACAGTAATTGTTTCCGGACCCCGTACGAGAGGCCCATGCATGCCCCGCGCACCACTGCCTTCAACGCCTCCCACTTGGTGGAGTAGGGTAGGTCACCTCCCACCCAGTTGAGCTCCAAATAATTTGAGATTGTTGCCGCCACATGTTCTCTGGCCACCTGATCCTGAAACAGGTCGGCCGGTAGTCTCCACGTACGTGGACGCGCAGTACGATCAGACCATTGCGCTACACATGCCACTGGGGCGTGGTCCGACAGGTATCGAGCTTGGTGGGTAACTGTCAAAGTAAGAGAGGAGGTGAGGTGAGCCGCTAGAACGCGATCCAGTCTACTATGCGTACCGTGTATTGGAGTGTAGCACGTGTAAATCTTCTGGGTGGGGTGGCAAATACGCCACACATCTATCGCCCCAAGATTGTGCATCATGTCTCGCAGGCGCGCCGTCATACGGGGCTTAGTGCCCGCTCTGGGTGGATGACGGTCCAGCTCATGGTGCAGTATGCAATTGAAATCCCCAAACCAGAGAAGGGGCGCGTCCAGACCTGGAGCTAAAAGATCCTGGATCCGGGAGAAGAACATCAGATCATCAGTGTTCGGGGCATATGTATTAAGGAGCAGGAGTTCCTTGTCGTCTAATCTAAGCTTCACTAATAGGTACCTGCCCTCTACATCCGCATCAATGTATTGAACAGCACAAGGAATCCCCGGGGCTACCCAGATGAGGACCCCCCTAGCCTACGTGGAGAAGGATGAATGGAAAACCTGACCCCTCCATTTCTTGGACAACCGCTGTGCGCCGTCATCATCTAGATGACCCCATGACGTTTGAGGAAGGTGAGGACTCTGTGCCTTTTGGTGCAAGTGCCTAGGCCACGCACATTCCATGTTAAAAACTTGAAACCCATGGCCAATGATTACGCCCATGCGGGCAACAGTGGGTGCGTAACATGAACCGGATCCCCTCGGCCCTCACTGTATGTAAATCTGGGGGTGCAGCCCACAAAATGAGCTCCCTAGAAATCGGAATCAATGTGTACACGATGTCAGTGCCATTCCCTCCATAAACGCCACCCCACCCCCCCAACAACCCCAGAACCCCGAACTTTAGCAACCCCACCCCTCCCACTCCCACCCACGAGCAATAGGATAGCAACAACCAAAAGAAACGCCACCCTGCCCTTCCCCCGCCAGTGTCAGGACGTGCACAGCCACCCCATACAACACACTCAACACCCACTCACTCACTCCAAACCAACCCCACCCACCTTCCCGTTCAGCACCCCGAAAGACCTAATAGACCCAAGTAGCTACCCGGGCATGTCTTTGTAACATTATCAGTTTTCTGGTCATAACCTTAGTCATAATCGTGATCGGTCACAATCTTCCCCCCCACCCACCGGGCCCCCAGGTCTCCAGTCATCCGGCGCGGGCCATTGTTCAAGAAGACCCCATCAACCAGGAGGGGGTGCGGTAGCCCATCACATTGTTATTATAGGTTCACCCAAACGGAGGACATCTTCCCAGTAAGGCATAGTAAAGGTAATACAAGAGAACAAAAGGAAAAATCATTCCGACCTCGATTCAGGTAGGGCCGTCCCCGGGACCACCGGTGCCGTAGAGCCTGCGCCCGGCGGCATCTCCTGGAAGGTGTCCGGTACCAAGATCTCATCAGGAGCGGGAGCCCCGGGAGACCCTGAGTTCGCTCTCGTCGGGGAGGCTTCCATCCGAATAGCTCCATCCGCCCCCACCGTGGGTCGAGACTCCGACGGTCCACGGGATCCAGAACGGCGCCCCCTTCTACCTCGGCGCCTCCTCCGCGGTCTGGTCCCCCAAGTTTCGCGTGAGCCACCTCTCTCGCCCGGGGGCAGGTCATCTCCCCTGATCTCGAGCCACTCCCACACCTCCGCTGGTGTCTCAAAGAAGTGAGCACGGCCTTGAGAGAGTACCTTAAGTTTGGCAGGATATAGAAGCATATACTGTAGCTTCATTTCACGGAGTTTTTGTTTAACCCCTAAGAAGGATTTCCTTTGTTCCTGTACTTGTTGGGTATAGTCAGGGTAGACAGACACGCGACTGTTCTCAATCGTGAGGGACTCCACCTCCCTTGCAGCTCTGAGGATACAGTCGCGGTCCTTGTAATTTAGGATCTTTGCAATGAGGGCTCTGGGAGTCTCACCCGGTCTCGGAGGGGGCACAAGGGCCCTATGCGCCCGCTCCACCACGAAGACGCTGGACAATCCAGTTGGACACAGTTCTGTACGGATCCACGTTTCCAGGAAGCGTTCAGGGTTCCCCGCCTCCAGACGCTCCGGGACTCCCAGGACCCTTATGTTGCTCCGACGCGCCCTCCCCTCTGCGTCCTCGGCACGTCGTTCCAATGCGCGGGTGGTAGAGGTAAGTTGGGCAAGCGATTTCTGCAAAGATGCCACCTCTCCTTGTAACTGGGTGATGTTGCCCTCTGTGTCTGATACCTTGTCCGCCAATTTGCGGAGATCCGTGCGTAGGAGGTTGACATCTATAGAGACCGTCTCTATCTGGCGCTCCAGGGCTGAGTGGGACCCCTGTATAGCTTTAAGGATTTCAGCTCTAGATGGTTCCGCAGACCCCTCACCACCATCATCGGATCCCGACTGCCGCGAGATCCTCTGCGGCTGCTGGCGCGGGGTAGTGTACTGCACAATTGTATTCGGCTGGGAGGCCTTGGAAGAACGGCCTGAGCGGCCCGCCATATCGATTATTACAGCACCAAGACAGCGCGACCCAGGTCGCTCGCCTCAGAATCCGCCGGGTAGAGAAGAACCACTCGACCAGGTCCGGGTCAGGGACAATAGTTGCCACGTGGACACACCCGGGCTCACAGATGTCGCAGTGCCAGTTCCGTCCAGGGCGGTCCAACCGATTCAGCAAGCAAGGCAGAATGGAAACGGAACGTACCCGTCTCCCCACAGCACTGGGAGCACATCGGGGTCCAGGGACCAGCACCTCCCTGCAGGAATAAGGATCAGGGCAGGCAGTAGCACGGGCACATGCACTCCCTCACAGCATGACCCCCCTCACTCTCAGGCGACGGCAGAGGAGCTGTCAGGTCTCAAGGATCGCCTCTCCGAGAGGGCACACAGCTGCAGAGCAGGCAGCGAGAGAGGCCTCGCGCCTCCACAACCCCACCGAGAAGTCGCCTGATGGAGCAGCGAAAATGGCGGGCGTGTGGGGGAGTGGGCGCAGAGCCACCGCTGCTTCAGAGGCGTCGCTCCCCGTGGCCTCCCAAAGGCTGCAGGGTGATTCAGTCCAGGAGCGGAGGGGGGGGGAGGAGGAAATCAGGTGCGCAGCTCCAATGGAGTGCAGTGCAGGGGCCAGGCCAGGTCGGGCACCCAATGAGTCAGGGACCCACACAAAGCACCTGCATCAAACAGGTATCAGGGCTTCAGTACTCATGCCCTCCGCCGCTGGCCCCAAGCTCCCCGACGGTCATCTAGGTGATCTTCGGCAATGTCAGCGCCTGGGGCGGAGCTCCAGCACCGTAGCGCGGCCAAAATGGACAGCACCGCACCCGCGCCGCTGCCACCACCTCTGATCACCGGGGCACCAAGTCGCTGTCTCTCGCCACTGCAGTCCGTCTCCGGAGGGCGCCGAGAAAGACGCCAGAGCTCATCGAGGATTCGCCCAGCCGGAGGGTCCCGGGCGGCCCGCCCGCATTACGGCTCCGCAGCGTAGGCCCAGACCTCGGTGTCCCGTGATTCAGCGCGGCGCCACCAGCGCAATCAATGTCTCTACCTCCGCTCACGGGCAAGTTCAAGAGCGGTTCCTCGGATCAGGGGTTGCGAGCAGTTGAGGGCAGCTTCCGACACACTTTGCAGCCAGTGTGACAGCCCGGGCAGGATGTAATCACAGGAGTTTGTCGGTCCTCGGGACGGAGCTGGTGGAGCTCACGTCCTGTCGGCCATGCTGCTTGGCCACGCCCCGCACTAGTCGGTTTAAGTTGGTTTCTGCCATGTCTTCCTCTGCCTTTTCCCATCGCGCCAGGACACTCCCAAGTAACAGAGCGCGTTACAAAATGGTTTATACATACATACATACATAGGTGCATATGTGTCTATATATAATGGTAGGTATAGGGATACTACACCTAAGCAAGGGGTGATTACACAACCTTGCCCCAGCTGGGTGATCAGCCAGTTGTGTCAGTTTGGATGGCCAGCAAGGGGTGGCATAAGATATGCTGCAGCCCCTGGTAGGCCTTGGGTGCACCTATGCCCTGGGTACCTATGGTACACTGTACAGGGACTCATAAGAGTGACCCAAATCCCAATTGGTGATGTACCTAAAGTACGTGGTGTGAAATTTAGAGAGAGAACAGCAGGGCTGTGGGTCTGATTAGCAGGTCCACAGCCACATTAAAGTCGAAAACCAGTGAAGCAAAAAGCAAAAAAATGGGGTGACCATAGGAAAGCAGACCCTACTCTCCTACAAAGAGTCTGGTACCCCGAGCTCCTGAGCATGGCCATCGATCCTCCGATCAGACTGCCTCTTCGGGAGGATCTTCTCTCGCAGCAGCAGGGGACGGCCCTCCACCCGAACCTGTCCGGCCTCCACCTCCTTGTGTGGAGATTGAGCTGTTACAGTTGACAGCTTTTGACCTTCCACTCGAAGTCTGTAATGTCATCTTGGCAGCTAGATGTCCCTTCCACTAAAACGGTATACACCTGTCGATGGAACAAGTTTGTGGCATGGTGCACGCAAAGGCTGTGGATCCCCTTACCTCCCCTCTTTCTGGAGTTCTTTTGTTTCTTCTTTCTTTGGCCCAGAAGGGCTCTATCTGGGCACTCTTAAAGACTATCTGCCAGCCATTTCTGCTTTTCTTCGTCTACCGGATCAGCCCTCTTTGTTCAAGTCCCCTATTGTTAATAGGTTCTTTAAGGGCATTATTCACCTCTTTCCTCCACCTCTTTCCTCCATCTCCATTCATAATGCCCCAGTGGGACTTGAATCTGGTCTTGACTTACCTTACGTATGCTCCCTTTGAGCCTCTTCACAACTGTCTGCTTAGGCTTCTTACTCTGAAGACTGCTTTCCTTGGGCCATCACCTCTGCTTGCATAGTGAGCAAGCTTCAGGCTCTTTCTTCTAAGTCCCCTTTCTTCTCTGTGCATCCGGACAAAGTGGTGCTTAGGACGACACCCTCATTCCTTCCTAAAGTAGTTGCTCCATTTCACATAGGAGAAACTGTCACTTTGCCCACCTTTTTCCCACCTGCACACCCTTCTAAGGTGGAGGAGAGACTACACCGTATGGACCCTAAACATGCGCTGTCCTACCTTGACCGCACTAAAGATTTCTGGGTGGACGAACAAGTCTATGTTGGATATGTGGATGCCAAAAATGTCGATGCTTTTCAAAAGTGTACCATCTTCAGAAGCGTTGTCCTTTGTATAAAGATTTGTTATGATTTAGCAAAAAAAGACCCTCCAGTGGGGCTGCGGGCGCATTCCAATAGAGCTACGGCAGCAACTACTGCTTTGTCACTTGGAGTCCCACTTGTCGACATCTGCCAGGCGGCCATGTGGGCATCTATGCACATGTTCACCAGGCATTACTGCCTGGATAGTCAAGTCCGGAGGGACGGCTACTTTTCCTGTTCTGTCCTCCAGGACTTTCTGGTGTGAACTTGGTTCGCAAACCCTCCTCCGTGGTTGGTATTGCTGAGGTATCTATTCTAAAGGTAAGGAATCTATAACTAATAGTCCTTTTCAGATGAACAAGTTAATTACCTTTGGGAACGATGTATCTGTATGAGACATTTATTATTTAAAGATTCCTAACCGCCCCACCCATCCTCCCCGCTCTGCGAACTGACTTTTAGGGATAGGGACTCCCTTGCAGGACCCTAGTTGTGGCGCACCAGTGGTCAGTGTCTTTCATGGCTCTGTGCTTCTGACGTGGAAAGTCGTGTCAGAACTGACATCCGTGTTCAGGGGCGGTGTAGTCACCGCAACATCATCCCAGCGACCACGACTCCTAAGACGGACGCAGAGTCGACTGACTCCCAGGGGTACTGCTAAGAGAAAAATTCTCCGGATCCATTCTGATGCATGGGTGTAATTCTAAAGGTAAGGAATATATAACTAATAAATGTCTCTTACAGATACATTGTTACCGAAGGTAAGTAACTTTAAAAGCAGTTTTGACCAGAAACCAGCCACATACAAGGCTCGGGGAAACCTAGTAGATCAATGGAAGTACGACTTCCCTTGATGAAGTAAGTCTCGGGGCATATTTTAAATAGAGCCGTCATGGACAGCATAGCTAACCAGGGAATTACTAATATCACCGTCATTATATTTATCTCGTTACTGTGTGACTACAGGGATGGGGTCCCTCCCCGACGCCTCATGGAGCATAATTAGTCCATGCATTATGTAGGGCACAGAATATCCCTTCATAGGGCACTTATGTATGCATGAAACCACTGTTAGTCATGTTTCTACTCAACTCAAATAATCTTTATTCGGTTTCTAGAAACAAAACCATAAAAGATAAATACATTAAAAATCATACGAAAACAATATTTAAAAAAAATCACATATCTACATTACAAGGACAACTGTCATTGCCCAAGCAGACCGAAACATCCTAACATGCACATTTCATATGAAAACAGTATTTTTGCAAGAGTCAATATGATACCAAAACCACAACCGTATGCAGACCAGCCATTCAATTAAAAAATATAAAAGCAAAATATTACAAGTCCACCCTATAAGCCTATACCTCTAATTGTAAAGTGCCTTGTGCATATGTAAACAAGTATCACAGATTGCTAATGTGGTCCTGTGGCATAATTTCATGAATTCTCATCACATATTAGGTTTATGTAAAGAAGGTAGCATAGTGTCCTATGCATTGTGCTAGCATGATCCCAATCAGGGAGATTTGCAATCTTGCTGCATATGGAGGTTATTTGCTAATTTTCTGACTTCATTTCTAAGACGAACAGCAGCAAAACAAATTTGTAGACCACCATGCAGATATGATCTGAAAGAAAGTTAGTTATAGATTCCTTACCTTAGAATTACCCCCAGCCGTGAGACTGGATCTGGAAAGTTTTTTGTCAGCAGTACCCCTGGGCGTCGGAAGCTACTTAGACACCGCTCTCACGGACTTACGTCAGTTCTTTCTTTTCCTGCGCCAGCCAGTGCAGATCCAGAAAGAGAGGTACTTCCAGTCACTTTTTGACTGACTTTTTTTTGCTAACTTTTGTCGACACCGTTTTTGGGTCTACGAATCCTGGTGCACAATAGGGATGCCCGGCTTCAAGGTTTGAAGTTCCTGTAGCCGTAGTTCCGTGTGCCTGTTTTGCGTGGAGCGCAACCACGACCCCAAGTCGTGCTCTGACTGCCGGACCATGAACCGGCAGTCTTTGCAGAAGCGGTCCCGAAATCTTCTCGAGGCCCGGCAGTCGGCTCTGCGATGTTTGAGGTCCCAGTTGCTTTGGGGGGTCGAGGGACTGGTCGCGCAGCCACCATCATTCTTCTTCCGAATCTTTGCACTCTGGGTCAGGTAAGTCGAAGCACAAGAAGAAGTTGAAGAAGCATTGTCGTTCTTTGACTTCTGCCCATCCGTTGGCCGACGCAATGAGGGATGAGGGTGGTGCCTCTCTCGCCTCTCCGCGTACAGATTATTAAGGGTCGACTCCTGCTTTCCCTCCCTTCCCGGAACCTGGAGCGACTCCTGCCCAGCTTCGTCAATTTTACGAAGCGATTCATGCCATCATTGGGTAGCCCGACTCCCCCGGCGCACCATCGGGCCCCGCGGACTCGGCTGGGGGCTTTGGCCCCGGCACATCAGGGTCTCCTTGGATCCAGGCCTGGATCTGGATCGGCACTGGTTGACCTTGTAACACCTCCCCCAGCACCTATTCCACCAGCACCACGGCCGCAGCCGGTGTCGGCTATATCCCCAGCCGACTACGACCTCGGCCTCCACCTCGAAGTAGACACAGAGCCGGACCAGCATCGACAGGTACTTTTATGCCCTTGTTCTGTTAATAATAATAATAATAATAATAATAATAAAAACATTTATTAATCGCCTGATTACACTAAAACAGTGCATCTAGGGGGAGGAGCTACGACAGCAACCAAGATGGCCGCGTGAGCTCCCGGCTCCGTTGACCTCCGCCACGGGCTTAACACTCCTGTTATTTATCCTGAGAATACGCCCGACCTCCGTGTGGCTGAGGAGTTGCGGATCCCAATGATGCATTTCCGAGACTTTTGCGGGCTCGACCTATGGAGTTACACCGTGCTTCATTTTTCGGCCTAGCCCAGCTGGGGAGCCGGGGCCTCGAGTACTGACCCAGCCGGGTTTCAGTTGAATAACATCGGCCGTGGGACTTGGGCAGAGTCTGGTCTTTCGAAGTGGATGTCATCCTTGCCCAAATCGATTGGCGGTCGAGTGATATGTTTGATGGTACAGGACCGGCGACACCAAAGGTCTGTGGCTGTGACGGGGGGGTCCCTTCCCCGGAGACCTTACACCGCCTCCCGGGTTGACAGGCTGGGGTCCCCGCTTGCCGTGGCGGAGTAATAATGTCGGATCGATAGGTCGCCCTCCGTCGTCGTCCGCCCCGCTCTTGTCTGTTCCCCGGAGTTGTCCGGCCCCTCCGGGACAAAAGATTTTGTTTGAGATCGAGCGTGAGGGGATGGATCAGACGGACTGTGTTTTGTCACTCAGCACTGTAATGGCCGCCATCGGGGCACTCCATCATCAAGTCGAAGCCATCATCCACAAAATGACCGCTGTATTCCAGACTACATGTTTGAGACCGGATTCTGACCCTTCACCAGCCTCGACACAAGTTGAGTATCCTGCGGCGCGGATCTCAAACGATGAAGAGGGCCCCGTGCTGATAATAGATCTGATGCCCTTAATCAACGCCCGAGTAACAGTTTGCGAGCTCAAGACCTCTGAACATTTCTTGCTTTCACCGAAACTGCCGCTTGCGACGGAACCACTTTATTGTTCACGGCTGAATGACTCTTTTGCTACCTTTTGGATTGACTCTACATCTCTTTTCCCCCAATTGACTTTATTATGTTCACCGAGGAAGCGTTGTCGAGATTTTCTGTCAGTGGGGGAATACTTCAGCGTGCCTGATTCATCTCAAGACTTAATATTCTTTATTTGTTTTTGCCGTAATCGTTTGGACTTCCTTGCACATTTTGACTTTCCTGTCAACACAGTGGTTCTAAAGGTGGGAGCTCGCTTGAAGGATCGTAAGGGCCAGGGATGAGCTTGAGTGTCTGGGTTCGAAATTGAGACTTTAATGACATGGGATTCTGCTACCTTTGCCGATGTGAGATTTTGGGCGGATGTTATGACCTTCCCTATATAATTTTGTTACCGATTGCATTTTAATAATTTTAACGCCTCCTCCGCCCCAGACATCACCATTGCCATCCCAGAAAATTATAAGATCATACGCAAGGACCGTACCGGCCACACAGGAGGAGGAATCGCTATCGTCCATAAAAAATCCATCCACATCTCAACCAGCTCTGACGTCAATCTCGCCAACTCTGAACACCTTCACTTCCAGATCCACACCGACCCCAATACCACACTCAGAGGCACCCTCCTTTACAGGCCACCAGGACCCCGCGCACAATTTAGTGAGGACATCACGGACTTCATCACTCCACACGCGCTCCCCTCCAAAAATTACATCCTTCTGGGAGACCTCAATTTTCACCTTGAAAAGAACAACGACCGCAACTCCACCACCCTTTTGGACAACCTCGCCAACCTCGGACTTAAACAACTGGTCACTTCCCCCACCCACATCGCAGGTCACACTCTCGACCCTATCTTCACCTCCAGCAATCATGTCTCCTTCAGCCACACTACGGCTCTCCTTTGGACTGACCACAGCTGCGTTCACTTTACCTACAACAAGCCCAAACCCAACAACCACCCCCAACCAACTCTGCAAAGAAACTGGAACAAAATCACCATCGACCAGATCTCCTCATCGCTTCTTCTAAACCCCCCAGCCCACTCCTCAAACCCCGACCAAGCCGCCACCAACCTCACCCTATGGTTATCCAACAGCGCCGACATCCTAGCACCACTGAAAAAACGACAAAGCAAACTTGGCAGCAAGAAGGCCTCATGGTTCAACGACGATCTTAAGAAATCCAAGAAACTCTGCCGCTCCCTTGAGAAGGCCTGGAAAAAAGACCCAACCACCAGCACCAAGGACGCCTTCAAAAACGCCACCCGCATACACCACCAACTGATCCGAAAGGCCAAGAAAACCGCCTTCAAGGACCGACTAGATAACAACGCCCACAACAGCAAGGAACTTTTCAACATCGTCAAGGAATTTACCAATCCCTCGGCCAACTCCAACGACATCACCCCCTCTCAAGCCCTCTGCGACTCCCTAGCTTCATTCTTCCACAACAAAATTGCAGACATCCACAACAGCTTCGACAACCAACCCGGAGTCCAACCCACCCAACCATCTGCTGAACCTTCACCCCCCTTGAACATCCTCAACGACTGGAACCCAATCTCCACTGAGGACACCATCCGCCTGATGAACTCCATCCACTCAGGATCCCCCACAGACCCATGCCCTCACCACATCTTCAACAAAGCAGACTCCATCATAGCACCGCACCTCCGAGACGTCATCAACTGCTCCTTCAACTCCGCCACCTTCCCGGAAAGCTGGAAACACGCTGAACTCAGCGCCCTTCTGAAAAAACCCACAGCGGACCCCACCGAACTCAAAAATTACCGCCCCATCTCGCTCCTTCCATTCCCGGCCAAAGTCATAGAGAAAGCTGTCAACAACCAGCTCGCCGCCTTCCTCGAAGCCAACAAATCCCTCGACTCCTCACAGTCCGGCTTCCGAGCAAAACACAGCACTGAAACCGCCCTCATCGCAGCAACAGACGACATTCGAACTCTACTGGACAATGGAGAAACAGTCGCACTCATCCTCCTCGACCTCTCCGCAGCCTTCGACACAGTCTGCCATAGCACCCTTCTACAGCGCCTCAGAAACATCGGAATCCAAGGAAAAGCACTAGAATGGATCACCTCGTTCCTCACCGGAAGAACCCAGAGAGTCCGCCTTCCACCATTCAAGTCAGAGGCCACTGAAGTCATCTGCGGCGTACCACAAGGATCTTCACTCAGCCCCACCCTTTTCAACGTATACATGAGCCCCCTCGCGGCCATCGCCCGCCAACACAACCTCAACATCATCTCCTACGCGGATGACACTCAACTGATCCTATCACTCACCAATGAGCCTAGCACCGCCAAAACTAACCTACACGAAGGAATGAAAGAAGTAGCCGAATGGATGAAACACAGTCGTCTGAAACTGAACTCAGATAAAACAGAAGTCCTCATTTTAGGTACCTCCCCCTCCGCATGGGACGACTCTTGGTGGCCAGAAGCCCTTGGAAAAGCACCCATCCCGACAGACCACGCACGGAACCTAGGCGTCATCCTGGATTCCTCACTTTCAATGAACAGACAAGTCAACGCCGTCTCCTCATCCTGCTTCAACATTCTTCGCATGCTCAAAAAAACATTTCGTTGGATCCCTACCGAAACTAGGAAAACGGTCACCCACGCTCTGGTCACGAGCCGACTGGACTATGGAAACACCCTCTACGCCGGTACTACCGCTAAACTCCAGAAAAAACTCCAACGAATCCAAAACGCCTCAGCCAGGCTCATATTGGACATCCCGCGTAAAGAACACATCTCTGGTCACCTGAAAAACCTCCACTGGCTCCCCGTCAATAAGAGGATCACTTTCCGGCTCCTAACCCACGCACACAAAGCACTATACGAAATCGGACCAGAATGCCTCAACACACGACTGTCCTTCTACACCCCCTCCCGCCAGCTACGATCTTCCAACCAAGCCCTTGCCATTGTACCTCGCATCAACAAAACCACCATGGGAGGTAGATCCTTCTCCTACCTGGCAGCTAAAACCTGGAACTCACTTCCCACTCACCTTCGCCTTACCCAGAACCACCTAGCATTCAGAAAGCAACTTAAAACGTGGATATTTGACAAGTAATCCCCCACCCCTCCTTAAGCGCCTTCAGACCCTCTGGGTATGTAGTGCGCTATATAAATTCTCTGACTTGACTTGACTTGACTAATATTTTTATTCGTAGGGGACGTCGCTTTTGGCGGGGGGGGGGGGGAGACCGGGAGCATGTACAACAAACTCCTCCTCCAGTTTTCCATGTTTGGTTCGTAGTTAGATGGGGCAACAGGCACACTGCTAGTTGGGGTTGGACCGAAGCCATATGCAGGGGTGCAGGGTGGGGGGGGATGTTTGTTGTATGTATTTGTGTGTCTTTTATGTCCCAAACTCCTATTCCAATCCTGGTGGTAGATTCCTTCCCGTGGGGTTCTTCTGATCGAGGGGCGGACGGGTCCTAAGGTGCCGGTGTTGCTTTAGACTTCTTACAGTGTTTTCTTCTTAATAGCCACAAATGGGTAACGATCGTAGTCCCGTTTATTGTTTCTATCGTGTTGCCTTCGACAGCCACTCGATTATCTTGTATTTAATATCCTGTTTTCAATGAGTTATGGAAGAATCAATAATGTCGATAAATTGTATTGATGCTTATTGTGCACTGTAGGACGGCATGCCATTTCAGCTCGAGCTCTAGCTTCACCGTATGAACTCTCCGTTCCTTGCATATCATTAATCTGTTTTAATGGAGTGGCCCTATCTGGGGGCGGTGCTGGACAGATTTGGTCTGGGAGACGCGTTCAATGAGATGGTGGACCTAATCTATCAGAGGCCTAGTGTCAGAGTGCGAACGGGCAGGTTACTCTCAGAGGCGGTACGGGTGCGCAGAGGCACCCGACAGGGTTGCCCACTGTCGCCATTGCTCTTCTCGCTGACTATTGAACCCCTGGCAGCACTACTGCGAGCACGGGGGGCGGGATGGGGAATCCCACTGGCTGATGGTACACATATAGTTTCACTGTGACCGCCCTGCTAACACCAGAAACGGTCGCTCCCCCCCCTCCTCTCCTCTCCTGGCTGGTATCGTATTTTTGATGCTGAATTCTGCCTCGCATTTCATTTTATTTTCATTGTATTCTGGAATTTAAAGCTGCGCTGCGCTTTGTGACACTGCTGTGCCTTGCTGCCTTGCTGCCTAATAGAATTACATGTCGAGTGTGGTGCTGCCTAATAGAATTACATCTCGAGTGTGGTGATTAGTTATTAGCCCTGCACAGCGCTTTCTAGCTTCACCTGATATAGCGCTTTCCTCTGCTGGCCTCAGATAGTCTTGCCCTGCATAGCGCTCCACTTTCAGTGTGGCTTTTGTTGGTTGAGACGCTCGCAACGTCTGTTTACCAGACTGCCATTTTGTTGATTTGCTGACCGTCCCTGACCCTCCCTGGACCTCGCTCCCGCCTCCCTGCTGCCCCTCCCACGCTCCGCCCCTCCACTATCCATATATGACTAATGCATCAGCGCGCAGCGTTCACGCGCAGCGTTTTGCGCCCCAATTGCGCCGAAGGTGCGCCAAAGGTAAGCCCGCCTACGCCCGTCCGCGCCTGGACCGCGCCCAGCGCCCGTCCCCCTGCCCTATGCCGCTCCCAACCCCCCAGAGTAACTTATGATGCCGCTACTCTCCTTGCCTTCAACGCCGGACGCACCCCACTATGCTGCGAAGCTACCCCAGGACGTACCCACGGCCCATTCTCCTGCCTCTCCTGTAAGTTCAACTGCTTCAGGACCCTCACCAAACACACTTCCTCCACACTCAGCTCCGAACCCAACGACTTGAAATGCATCCTACTAAACACCCGCTCGGTCCACAGACACGCAACCGAACTCTGGGACCTAATCGACACTGCGTCACCTGACATCGCCTTCCTCACTGAAACTTGGATGAATGCATCTTCTGCCCCCGACATCGCCATAGCCATACCGGACACTTACAAGATCATTCGAAAAGACCGCACCGATCAAACTGGAGGAGGCATCGCCATCGTCCATAGAAACACCATCAAAATTACAGCCAGCTCTGACGACAATCTTGCAACCGCCGAACACCTCCACTTTCAGATCCACACCGACCCCAGGACCACCCTTAGAGGCACCCTCATTTACAGGCCCCCAGGCACCCGATCTCAATTCAGCGAAGACATCACTGACTTCGTCAGCCCGCACGCCCTCGCCTCCGAGAATTACATTCTTCTAGGAGACCTCAACTACCACCTTGACAACATTCTCGACAACAACACCACCACCCTTCTGGACAACCTGTCCAATCTCGGACTCAAACAACTTGTTGACACCCCCACTCACACAGCCGGACACACGCTCGACCCTATCTTCACCTCCAGCAAGCACATCTCCTTCGATCACACTACAGCTCTCCACTGGACGGATCACAGCTGTGTTCACTTCAGCTACAAAACAACCCTGACCCACAACCGTCCACAACCCATTCCCCGAAGAAAATGGAACAAAATCACCACCGACCAACTCCTCGCATCCCTCAGCCAAAACACTCCCACCCTAACAACGGACCCAGACCAAGCGGCCACAAACCTCAGGCAATGGATTACACACAGTGCGGACGAACTAGCACCCCTGAAAAAGGACCAGTTGAAATCATTCAGCAAAAAGGCTCCCTGGTTCAATGATGACCTTAAAAAATCCAAGAAGACATGCCGCACCCTGGAGAAGAATTGGAGAAAAGAACCAACATCAGACAACATGGCCTCCCTCAAGACAGCCACCCGCAAACACCACCAACTGATTCGATCCGCCAAGAAATCAGCATTTAAGGACCGTCTCGCGAACAATTCTCATAACAGCAAGGAACTCTTCAATATCGTCAAAGAATTCACCAACCCTCCCACAGCATCCAACGACATCACTAACTCCCAAGACCTCTGCGATGCGCTATCCTCCTTCTTCTACAAAAAAATTGCCGACATCCACAACAGCTTCAAGAATACTCCCAAGGACCAACTCACCCCACCCCCTTCTGATCCCACCCCTCCAACTAACTACCTCAACTCCTGGAACCCAATTACCATTGAAGATACCATTCGCCTCATGAACTCAATCCACTCTGGCTCACCTTCTGACCCCTGTCCCCACTACATCTTCAACAAAGCTGACTCCATCATCGCTCCCCAACTCCGCGATGTCATCAACTGCTCCTTCAACTCCGCCACCTTTCCAGAAATATGGAAACACGCCGAACTCAGCGCCCTTCTGAAAAAACCAACAGCAGACCCCTCAGAACTGAGAAACTACCGACCCATTTCCCTCCTCCCTTTCCCGGCCAAAGTCATCGAGAAAGCGGTCAACAGCCAACTCGCAGCCTTCCTTGAATCCAACAACTCCCTCGATCCCTCACAGAACGGCTTTCGAGCCAAACACAGCACCGAAACCGCCCTCATTGCGGCGACCGACGACATCCGAGCACTCCTGGACAACGGTGAAACAGTGGCCCTCATTCTACTCGACCTCTCCGCCGCCTTCGACACTGTCTGTCACAACACCCTCATACAACGCCTCAACAACATCGGCATACAAGGAAAAGCCTTGGACTGGATCATCTCGTTCCTAGCCGGGAGAACACAGAGAGTCCGACTCCCCCCTTTCTACTCAGAGCCCACCGAAGTCATCTGCGGCGTACCTCAAGGCTCCTCACTCAGTCCCACCCTCTTCAACGTCTACATGAGTCCCCTCGCCTCCATCGCACGTCAACACAACCTCAACATCATCTCCTACGCCGACGACACCCAGCTAATCCTTTCCCTCACCAAAGACCCCAACACCGCCAAAAACAACCTTCACGAAGGTATGAAAGAAGTAGCCGAATGGATGAAACAGAGCCGCTTAAAACTCAACTCAGACAAAACGGAGGTGCTCATCCTTGGATCCTCCCCCTCAGCTTGGGACGACTCCTGGTGGCCTTCCGCTTTGGGATCAGCGCCCACACCCACTGACCATGCACGTAACCTTGGCTTCATTCTAGACTCCTCTCTCTCAATGTCCAGACAAGTCAACGCCGTATCGTCCTCCTGCTTCAACGTCCTTCGCATTCTCAAAAAGATCTTCCGCTGGATCCCCCTCGAAACAAGAAAGACTGTCACCCATGCACTGGTCACGAGTCGACTGGACTATGGCAACACACTCTACGCCGGAATTACAACAAAATTGCAGAAAAAGCTCCAGCGCATCCAAAACGCATCAGCGAGACTCATATTAGACATCCCGCGCCAAGAGCACATCACCGGTCACTTAAAAAACCTCCACTGGCTTCCCATCAACAAAAGAATTACTTTCCGCCTTCTTACCCACGCACACAAGGCCCTTTATAATCTAGGACCCGAATGCCTCAACACCCGACTGTCCTTCTACCATCCCACCCGCCAACTAAGATCATCCAATCAAGCCCTCGCCGCAGTCCCGCGCATCCGAAAAACCACCATGGGTGGTAGATCCTTCTCCTTCCTGGCTGCCAAGACCTGGAACTCACTCCCCTCCCACCTCCGCCTTACTCAGAATCACATCTCCTTCAGAAAAGAACTGAAAACTTGGCTATTCGATAAACAGTGAACCCCTCCCTCTAGCGCCTTGAGACCCTCTGGGTGAGTAGTGCGCTTTATAAATGCCTGAACTTGAACTTGAACTGTACGCGGACGACTTGCTACTGTATGTGCGCGACCTCACAGCAGTGCCAGACGAACTGTCGGATATTTTCCAGACGTTCGAAACAGTATCGGGGCTCAAGGTCAATTGGGCAAAGTCCGGAGTGTACGCATTCTGTCAAGATACGCAGGAGTGCGACGTGAACCTTGGGGGTGCCAGGCTAACCTGGTATCCCACCTCCTTTAAATATCTAGGAGTGCAAATTTATAGAGACGTGGAGAACATACTGGAGGGTAACCTGGGCCGCGCCACGTCCTCTTTACGAGCCCAGATGGCGTTCTGGAAGACATTGCCACTCAATGTTCCGAGCAGGATTGCTTTAACTAAAATGATAGCATTGCCCAGACTGCTCTATCACTTTGCCAACATTCCGATCTACGTCCCCGCAAAAATTTTCCGGGACCTGGAATCAATGGTCCGCAGCCTGATCTGGAATGCAGGGCGCCCCCGAGTGGCCCTGACAAAACTATACTCCCCAGCAACAGAGGGTGGGCTGGCAGTTCCACATATGGAGCTGTATTATTTGGCGGCACAGCTGCAGTGGGTGACACACTGGCTGAGTGGCACGCACCTAGATGACACAGCCACCACTACGTACGTATGTACACACACACACAGATATGCACACTGTTCCATCCCCTGACTAAGAGACCACGCCCGCTGCCTCTGCATGTAGCTGTGGCCCGCAAATGTTTCCTCCGCAGTTTGAAACTGACCCGGGAAGTCAAACCATATGCCCCAGCGATTCCTCTGCTGGGTACACCCAGGAGAGGCGGAACAGTGACAGCGCGCATTCTAGAGTGCTGGACGGCTGCTGGAGTGGAGACAGTGGGCGACCTTTACGCAGACGGGGCTATGCTTCTATTCGAGGAGCTGGCAGAGGGCACGGGTCTGCCGGCGGGGCAGTTCCTGACCAATGCGTCCATACTGAGGACGTACACAGACTCCTGGGGAGATGTTCGGGTGGAGCCGCAGATGCACCATGCAATGCAGTACCTACATGTGATGGGTAATGGTACCCACATCATCCACTGGCTGGCACAGGCCCTTCTCCTACACACACAGCGGTCCACACAGCCGATACGGGATAAGTGGGCGCACCACCGAGGGAGGGAATGGACGGATAAGGAGTGGACCATGATCCTAGCCTGCCCTATGAACATCCCGCGCAACGCCCGCTTCCGAACCATCCAATTTTATATACTACACCAGGCGTACCTGTCACCGGATAGGATCAACAAATATTTCACGATCAACACCGCTGCCTGTCCCAGGTGCGACCTAACAGGTGCGGATATTTTGCACATGCTCTGGATTTGCCCGTTTCTGGACACATATTGGGGGGAAGTGACATCTCTCCTAACGCGCAGCGCTGGCCCGGGGCTACCACACACTTGGGAGGCCTGCATACTAGGATTATATAGGAGACACACACTAAACAAAACGCACGCGAGGTTCTGGGATCTGGGCCTCATCACAGCCAAGAGGTTAATCACCAAACACTGGAAAAAGAGGGAGCCACCTGTCCCTAAATACTGGTATGCTTCCTTCATCAATTGGGATAGAGCAGAGAGCGTGGCTTTACATCGGGAGGAGGTAGCGGGCCTGCGGCAGTTTCCAATTGCGCAACTCTGGGACGGTTTCGTGAGATCCCTCCAGACAGAAGGCGCGACCAGGGGATTCATATAGGGATAGCCATAAGTAAGACGACACGGACGCCATTGGAGAGGGCACGCTAGATGCGCAGTTAGTGCTTCCCCCCCCCCCGCGACAATCACACGTCAAGAGCGCAGGATGTGTGGCGTTCCCAGAACTGTGGGGACTGCCGCCTCCCCAGCTGCCCAGAAACCTGACCACTGCCCACACCACAAGTCCGATACACTACCAGGTGGACCGGATAGACATCCACCTACTGACGCAGCGACGAACAGACCTGTCACATTGTCTTACCGATCGCCTTTCACGGAGTCGCTCCCTTAGATGCACTCTCCCTCCCCACACCCCCCGCCCCTCCCAAACACCCACCCCCGTTTACCTGTTCTGGACTCTTGCCTCCCATACATAGTTTCTAAATCAGGAGGCACACACGAACAACGACTCAGACAGGAGGAAAAATGTAGGCCACATCTCTCCAGCTAACTGACAGGCTGTAAAGCTGCCCGCGCGAGCCACCACACAATGCAGGGATGAGCTGTGAGGCTCTGCTGTCCATTAGCGGGTGGAGTACCTCGTGGCAAAAGTAGACCGCACACGAATTCCTATTGCATACACACTATAGTCACGCAGCTAAGGTCTACGCGAGATCTTTCTGGGTTCGGAAACATAACTGTTGATATGTTCTTTGGTGATACAACCGACGAAATGGGACACACCGATGAGAAATGTCCAGTTTACAGAGTTGAAATGTTTTTCTTATGTTTAATAAAACAAGACGTCCTTTGAAGACACATTGTACATAGGAGCGCCTATATAGCGGAGATTACCATTGCTGACCTGAAATGTTTAGCAGCCGATATGAGACCACGTACTTGTCGCTTACACTTCTTTATTCTTTACATGCATCCTTAAGTTGCGGCCGGCCCTAAGGGTTGTAGGCTACGCTATGTGTACTGCACTGTGGAAAATTAATAAACGTCTTACAAAAAAAAAATAATCATTAATCTGTTTTAAGACCTACTTATTCCGTGTTGTAAGGCGTCTGCCATTGTATCTTCTGTTTTGTTTTATTATTAACAATAAAAAGAATTATTTAAAAAAAAACAGTGCATCTCCGCACTAGGATGCATTCCAACCTGAGTTCAAACAAAGATCACTCCATGCTAAGGGGGAGGGACAGGGGAGGAGAGCACTGACTTAATACTAAACTACGGGAAACAGATAGGTCTTAAGTTTCTGCCGGAACCTTGTTTCCGATGGTTCCATACGAAGCTCAAGAGGGCGATCGTTCCATTGTTTACTTGCTAGTAACCTAAAAGAACACCCACCCATCCGTGCTTTATAGATGCGGGGTACCGAGAACTGCATACTGCCCATAGATCTCAAAAGGCGTTTTGGACGATATATGGTTAGCATCCTATGGAGATGAGTCGGGCCCTTGCCATGTGCAATCCGATGACTTATGCACATGGTCTTGAACCGGATGCGTTCCCGCATGGGGAGCCAGTGCAAGGTCTGTAACGCCCGTTTCCCCGAGGTCTTCCTTGGCAACTTTAGAACCAGCCTGGCCGCCGCGTTTTGAACATATTGCAACTGGTTCAGGCCCTTTTTGCTAAGGCCACAGAGCAGGAAATTCCCATAGTCAAGATGGGACGTGACCAAGGCATGTACTAATGTTTTCCTAGCTGTGATAGGTAGGAGATCCAAGATTTTGCGCAGGACCTTCAATATGCCATAGCATTTCCCCGCTATCTTGGCAATATGTTGGGAATATGAGAGATTGGTATCCAAAAGAACACCCAAATTCTTCACTGTATTTGAGGGGACGGGTGTAGGACCCAAATCCGTGGGCCACCAGGCAGATGTCCAAATAGATGGAGAGTAGCCAATCACAAGAAGTTCGGTCTTATTACCATTAAGGCGTAGGCAATTGCTCTTCATCCATTCTGCAAGTGATACAAGACAGTACGAGAAATTATCTGCCGTCTCAACTGGGTTGTGAGATAGAGTAACCACCAGTTGCGTAATATCCGCATAAGATACAATGTCCACCCCATAGGATTCCACCATCCTAGCCAGGGGTTCCATATATAGATTAAACAACGTAGGGCTCAAAATAGAGCCCTGTGGGGACCCCTTGTTTTAAAATTCTAGGCGTGGACCTAAAGGGGGGACAATGTATTTGGAATTTTCTATCCGCCAGAAAGGAGACCATTCATTCATAGGCTAGCCCGGCAATCCCCAACTCGCTCAGGCAGGCAAGAAGTCTAGAGTACGACACCGTATCAAATTCCGCACTCAGGTCCAGCAATATTAGAGCGGCGGTCTGTCCTTCATCTACTTTCTGACGAAGCAGTTCTGTAGAAAAGAGGAGGGCAGTCTCTGTAGAGTGTTTCGCCCTAAAACCAAATTGGGAGGGGTGTAGGAGATGATTGTCCTCCACAAATGTAACCAACTGGTTATTAACCAATTTTTCCACCACTTTGGCACAGAATGGTAGAAGAAAAATGGACCGGAGGTTATCCAGTTGCGAAATATTCAAGTTAGCCTTCTTTTTTATAGGAACTACCTGTGCAAGTTTCCATTCCTCAGGCACATGTCTTTCTTGGAAGAAGAGGGTGGCCAAATTGCCTATGTAGTTCCACAGGAGGCGAACATGATTCCTAAGAATTTTAGGCAGAACAGCGTCCATAGGGGATCCTGACTGAATACTCATAATTAGCTTTATCAATTCCTCCCTCGGGGGCACCATGAATTCCTTGAGGCAGGCTTTCTTAATAGGCTTTTGGCAGGTGTCCCGCACTGAGCTTGCTTCGGCTGGACCCTGCTGAAAGGACACATATATCTGCTCCACTTTGCTTACGAAATGATCGGCAATAGATTCGCATATCTCAGTGGAGTAGAGATCTTTAGTCTCTATCTTTGTGAGCGCCGTGAGCTCCTTATAAATTAAAAAGATCTCTTTGGAGGAGTTTTCAGAAGATTCGATCCTCTCTTTGAAGAATTTTCTTTTAGCCTTATTAATCCACCCATGGTACTCCTGCAGACTGTTCCTGTATGACTCTTTCCGAGCCGTGTCATAGTCTTTGCGCCACAGGCGTTCCAGTCTTTTACATCTGGCTTTAGCAGCGCGCAATTCATCGTTATACCAAGGGGCAGACCTAGTCTTGCGTACTGGGGCTTTTAGGGTCCATGGGGCCAGCTTGTCTAAAGCCTTAGATATCCATTATTCGTACTCCTTCCGCGCATCCTTCAAAGTTTTACTAAGCGGAGGCTTATCCTGCATTAACATAAATTCAAATGCCTTCTGGCTGAATTTTTTCCAGTTCCTGCATTTAGGAAGGATGGAACTCTTACATATTTCTCCTACGGACATGTCTATTATTATGAATGGAATGAGATAATGATCAGACCACAGAATCCTAATGGGGGTTAGCACCCTCATCCCATTCCAGTTAGAGAATATGGGATCTAAAAGATGACCCGCCTGATGTATTGGCATCTCACCCAAAAGTGTAAGCATTAGGGATTTCAGAGAGGCAATCATAGATTGTGCCTCAGCACAGTTAGTGTCCTCAAAATGTAGGTTAAGATCACCTAATATGAGGAATTTACTGTAGCGTAAGGCCGGTTGAATAACCGATTCCAGTAGGCTCTCAGCAAACTGTGTAGCGCTCCCAGGGGGGCGGTATATGAGATAACCCATGATGGTACACTCGGGGGAGACCTTGATGGAAAAGAGGCCGGCTTCACAATTACTGATTTTTACGTGCTCTAACGAGCACTGAAGCTTAATATTGTACACCATTGCAATGCCCCCCCCCCTCTTTGGACCCCCCTGTCAATTCTCAGCAAGCTGTAGGCTGGTGGAGGGGCCTCCAGAATCTCCGGCGCCGATGCTTCATCCAACTATGTCTCCGTTAAAAACAACAGATCCGGCTGATGGTCAATAAGGACATCATAAATGTCTAAACTATGTTTTTTAAATGAGCGACTGTTTACTAAGAACATAGTGAGTTGGTCCCCCCTCTTAGTGTTCACCAGGGCTAATGCAGGATCAAAATGGGCAAAGATAGATCAGTTGATCTCCTGTGTATCTTATACTTCCTACCGTCTCACTGGGAGGGAGGGCAGGGGTTCTGGCCGCGTTCGGTCGCGGACGGGCGCAGACGGGCTTGCCCTGTGCGCGCCTTCGACCTGTCGTCATTATATGGGAATGGGAAAGGAAGAGCTAGAGCGTTAACCCGAGCGCTGAGGAGGCAGGAAGTGGTGGACTCCTCACCCTCCGTGCAAACGCCCACAATGGACGCGGCGGACCAGGGCGGACCAAGCAGGAGAACACAGATTGTTAGAAGAACAAACAAGCGGTAAATTATTGTTTTAAAATGAGTCTACAGATTTTAGCCACACAGTATTTAAAAACAACGATTCAATTCATTTGAATAGGGGCCCAATTTACAGCGTGCACCTCCCCTTCATATCCCCACACCGAAGCACTCTTCGGGAATCGAGTGGAGGTGACTGTCACTGCCACTGACAGTTTAGCATCCACAACGAGGGCTCTCCCCTTCCTCCCTAAATAAAATTGGCCTAGGGAAGGCTGGAGCGCTAACCCGAGCGCTGAGGAGGCAGGAAGTGGTGGACTCCTCACCCTCCGCGCAAACGCCCACAATGGACGCGGCGGACCAGGGCGGGACCAAGCAGGAGAACACAGATTGTTAGAAGAAGAAACAAGCGGTAAATTAATATTTTAAAATGAGTCTACAGATTTTAGCCACACAGTATTTAAAAACAACGATTCAATTCATTTGAATAGGGGCCCAATTTACAGCGTGCACCTCCCCTTCATATCCCCACACCGTAGCACTCTTCGGGAATCGAGTGGAGGTGACTGTCATTGCCACTGACAGTTTAGCATCTGGTTCTTTTAGACCATATTGGCAGCCAGAAGAGGGTGAGGAGGACTGGAAGGGGTCTGGAGCCCTCTAACTAACCAGTTAGGCTATTAACCGGACTGGAGAGGGGAACTTGGGGAAGCCAGTAGTCTGGATACCTCACCATACCTTGGCATGTTGTCTCCTCTTACCGTGGCTACGGAGGAGGGAGCGTCTTACACCATGGTGTTGCGTATGGCGGTCGAGGCTCTCAACCTCGAGCTACCTAAGGTGCCAGTCAGGATTATCCTCCTGACAGAGGTGCTTCAACTGGCAGCAAGCTCTTCAGAGCCCCTGCTACCGTTTAATGAAGCCCTCACTGACATCCTTTTGGGCACCTGGTCCAGGCCCAACACAGGGGTTCCTGTGAATAGGATGACTGCCCGACACCACCGCCCGGCTCTGAGCGACCCACCTTTCCTCTCCCAACACCCCACCCCTGAGAGCTTGGTGGTCCAAGCTTCTACCTCAAAAGGCGCATTCCCTAACATACCACCTGATAGGGAATCCAAAAAGCTGGACCATCTTGGGAAGAAGATCTTTTCTTCCTCCAGTTTGGGACTGCGGTCGGTAAACACTGCATATCTGTTGGGCCGTTATAGCCACTCTGTGTGGGATACGGTGGCGCAAGTGCTGCCTCAGTGCCTTTAGGAGGTCCGAGCCGTGCTCTCCCATGCAGTTGCCAAGGGGAGAGACGCAGCTAAGTTTAGCATCCTCTGTGGGCTGATTACCGCCGACTCACTAGGTAGAACGATTTCCACGTCAGTAGCCCCTCTACGCTACTCCTGGTTGAGGTCGACTGGTTTTTCAGGGGATGTCCAATCCACTCTTATGGACATACCCTTTGATTGCGTCGCCTTTTCGGCAACAATGCAGACAACACTCTAGAGCGCTTTAAGGACTCTCGGGCTACGGCCAGGTGCTTGGGCCTCTGCACACCCACCCTGCGCAGTCTGCCTTTCATCCCTTTCGTGCTACGGAAGGGGTGCCCCTCCACGTCCTGCCCAGAGCAACAGGCCAGCACCAGCTGTTCAGCCCAAGCATGGCCAGAGACATGGGAACCACCACTGTGGTTCTGGGGGCCAGCGGGCGGGCCAGTCCACCACAGCCCCTCTGCTGCAGCCTCCAAACCCTCCTAGTCCAACCTTTCGGTGCCACCAGTCGCCAGTGGACGGCAGGATTCGCCATCACCTCCCCACTTGCACACCATCACATCAGACAGGTGGGTTTTGCAAATAGTCCAAAGGGGCTACTTCCTCCCCTTCGAGTTTACCCCTCCATCCATGCCACCTCAGTACCATCGCATGTCAGAAGAACATCTGGCCCTTCTCCAACAGGAAGTTTCAGCACTCTTGGCCTATGGTGCCATCGAGCGATTTCCTCTTCCAGAAGTAGGTTGTGGTTGTTATTCCCACTACTTTCTGCTTCCCAAGAAGGACAAAGGTCTGCGTCCTATCTTGGATCTCAGGGACGTCAACTGCTTCCTCCAGAAGTATAAGTTAAAAATGTTGACACTAGCTCAGGTCCTGTCTGCCCTTCACCCTGTAGACCGGAGGATGGTAGCATTGGACCTGCAGGACGCTTACTTTCACATCCCCGTCCTGCCAGCCCACCGGTTTTATCTACGGTTCACGGTGGCCCACGAGCACTTTCAGTTTACCGTGCTCCCCTTTGGCGTTACCAGCGCCCCTCGGGTGTCCACAAAAGTGATGGCAGTGGTCGCAGCTCATCTGCGCAGATCACAGGTCCAGTCTTCCCCTAACTTGACGACTGGCTGTTGAAGGCGGGCTTGCCCCAGGCTGTCGTCTGCCATCTCCAGACTACGGCTGACCTCTTGCATTTGCTGGGGTTTTCCATCAACTTGCCGAAGTCACACCTGACTCCCTCTCAAAAGCTCCTCTTCATCGGAGCGGTTCTGGACATGATGCAGTTTCGGGTCTATCCTCCTGAACAGCAAGTTTGGGATATTCAGGCTATGATGCCGATCTTTCAGCCTCTCCCGGGTTTAGGTCAGGATGACCCTGCGGCTACTGGGCCTGATGGCCTCCTGCATCCTGCTGGTGGACCATGCCAGATGGCATATGTGGGCTCTGCAGTGGGATTTGAAGTTCCAGTAAGGGGAACCTGACCGATTGCATCCAGATCTCAGAGGGCACTGCACATCAATTGCAGTGGTTACTTACAAACCAGGATTGGGTCAATGGCAGATCCCTTTCCCTTCCCCAACCAGAATTCACAGTGGTGACTGATGCATCACTTCTGGGATGGGGCAGCCACCTGGGGGAGGCAGAGATCTAGGGTTAAGGATTTCCTTTCAAGGCCCTAGTTTTGTGCACCAGTTGTCAGTGTCATGCATGGCTCTGCGCTTCTGCCATGGAATGTTGTGTACAGAACTGATGTCGGTGCACGAGGGTGGCGTCAAAGTAGCTACTGCGACGTCATCCCGGCAACCACGACACCGACGGCAAACATGGAGCCAACCGATGCCACCTTTCGATGTGCAGGGGTACTTCTGATGGAAAATCTTCCGGCTACAGTCTGATGCCTTGCGGTAATTCTAAGGTAAGTAATCTATAACTAACCTATGTTTCTTACAGATATATCGTTACCGTAGGTAAGTATCTTGTTCTGTCTGTCGTAGCTTTAAGTAAAAGAGAGCTAGTCTACACCTTCTAATATTCAAGAGTTTAAGTAACGGGATTATAAATGCTTTCCTGGGCACAGTCTATAATGTACAGAAGAAGAAGTTGGGCATCAGTGTACCCAGAAGATGGACTATGCCAAACTGCATCCATTCTTTGTTGTGCCCAGGAGTGGGGGAGACTGCGAGCGACTGTTTCTCTCCTCCCCAGGAGGGGAGTTCTCCAGCACTTGCCTGCACGAGCGCCCAGGACCACAGCTCCTTGAGCATCAGCACACATAAAAGACATATGACACCCCGCAGGATTCCGGACAAGGGCGGGCCCATACACACCCGTCGGAGCCTGAAGGAGTCTGGGTTGGGCCACCCCCCTAATTTCGGTGCAATCGACAGGTATTGTCCAACTTTATTGAACGTATGTAAAAAATAAAAAAGGGCCTTAGGGGCTAAAAATAATGGAGGGGTGGCTTCGTCACTGGACTCATTTGTGATTAGAGCGGCAAGTGTTCTGAGCCGCACCTCTTTCCTTTGGGGGTAACTCTTGGTAGATCAAATGAGGTTTTAGAGTCCACGCATCCACCTTCATTATTGTCAGCGTCAATTAATCTTTCGCCAGGCCAACATGGATCTAGCTCCCCAATCTCCATCACGCAGGTAACATCATGGAAGGGGCCAGAAAGTTTGCCTGCAAATGTGTCCTGTAAGGAACTTACTCCAAAACCATCAGCCAAGCGCTCTAGAACAGGGGTTACTCTAAATGTTAATCAAAAACAACCCAAAAAAAACCCGTGCTACTAGACTTAAAGGTCCCAAAACGAGGGCGACCAATATACACTCTACAACATCAGCCCCTACAGTGTTGGACAGTACATCATTATTTCAAGTACCCCCAGATGAGTCTTTTTGGAATGAAGTGACTAAGAGGCTGACAGCTGTAATGGATCCTATCTTAATTAAATTCTCCCATATTAAAAATAGGCTGGTTGACTTAGAGACCCAGAATCGGTTATTGATATCTCAATCCCCCTCTTTAACAGGCGCTATTCAAGAAATACCTAGAGGCAGTAACTCTATTCAATCAACTCGAGGCTTGGAACAGTCTACATCTGCAAAAATCCCAATCTTACCAGTTGCTAGTGTCAAAATTCCGGTGGTCCTCTCAATAGGTATTCCTAAAACGAACATAACGCGGGACATTAAAAATATTCAAGAGAAGAATGAAAGGGATTTTTTGCGGCAGGTACCTCTAGACCAAGAGGAACTGGGAGGTTTTCAACAAGTAATAGTACCCTGTGAGACTTTTGCAGGAACAGTAGACAATCAACCGCACCAATCTCTTCAACTTCCACCAGCACCATTGCTACTTGTTTTGGCAAATGTAACTCCTCTGCACGAAATTCAGAGTGAATCCACAAGACAGCTAATGGATAAATGCCTCCATTGGCTGACTGCTAATCTCAAGGGTTCGCAAATAACGAGTCAAACTGTCCACTAAAATTATCATGGCCAGGAGAGTGGATTGAGTGGGCCATACAAGAAAATCTTATATTGGTGATTGTGTGATTATCAATTCTAATGATGCTTATATGGGCTCTTTTCTTATAGACAACCTCTATAGATTTTCCCCAAGGATTTCGCAGATTATTCCCTTACCGTTGGACCATTTTTATAACCATAGTGAAAAGCCACAAAGGGGTTACAGGAACAATGGAATCTCAGTATTCGCAGGTCTGAAAGATAATGTAGACTCTACTACCTGCTATGGGGTGAGGTTGCAGAATAGATCCACACCCCTTTTAGGGTTAGAGTCATGTGATTGACTAAACTCCCCTCCTGCTCTATCCGGGAGAGAATCTATTTCGGCTTCCCGGGGCCAAAGTTACAGCCAAGACCATTCATGCCAACAACTTTAGAGAGGCCTAGTTCAGTAGCACTCCCTATTTTAAGCACACAGGAGAGTGATATGACTACTGGACCGCCACTGACCATCATAGAGGTAAGTAGCCCCACTATGGCATCTTGGAATATAGCAGGGATAGCATCTAAGGGAGGTCAACATGATTGCCTAACCTTGTGGCAATCATTGTAGATTATACTCTTCCAAGAGACTTGGGCCATTGACCCTGTCTTTTTTCTGGGTTTCGTAGCTTTCCTACCCCGGCAATTCCATCGACAGCGGGGAGGGCCAAGGGGGGGGCTACTTACCCTAATTGCAAATACTACACCATATCAACTTAGGCAGGTGGGTTCCACCAACAGCCACTTTCAAATATTCCAGATTGTCAATAGAAAGGAGGACACTTGGTTAATTATTAATTATTACAATAATGAGTTTGGGAGTAATATGAAGAGAGTTATAGACACACTAGCAAGTGAGTTAGAGAGATTTTTGGCAGCTAAGAGTAGGGGTCGCATGAATTTGATATGGGCAGGGGACTTTGACATCCATCTTTGTAAATATAACGGAACTAAGGTATGTGGTTTGGAGGACCCCTATGTTAACCCTTTTCGTCATTTTATACATAACGATTATTGAGAATCTTTAAATATGTTACTATATAAGTGGGACTTGTTCATAATAAATGAAGTAAAGAAGGAGAACCAGGGAGCACCTTCATAAGGGGAAACCAAGAGTCTTTGATTGACTTTGTTTTAGCCTCGGCCTCGTCAAAAGGAATCATGACGCACAAGGGTAGACAATTTTCCTGCCATAGTGATCACGCCATTCTTTTTATTAAATTAAGTATCCTCCCTAAAGAAAAGTATTGCCATCGGGCAATGGATGGTGTGTCCTTGTCCAGGAAAAATGGTTACCACCTGAAATGGTCACAGGCCCAAAAGTTAAACCTGGTACCCGAAATTTTCACCCAAATCAAGACAGAAATTCTATCAGGCTTGGAAGAGAATACATCGCCCACAGTCTTGGTATCCCAGTTTACAGCCCTACTGAGGAAACTAAAAGAAGTACTTACTCGTACAAAGGTAACAAATACTCCCCATACTGCCCGCTGGTTTGACTCTGCATGCTCTCAAGCAAAAAAAGCTCTTGTAAACGCCTTAAAAACACACCGTAGAGATTCAATAAAGATACAGGCCTTGTAAATAGATTACAAGCAAGCAAGAATGAAAAGTGAGATAGATTTAAGGGAGCAGGCATGGGAGGACTTTGAACTCGCACCAATCTCTGGAAGTAGTAGGGATTTTTGGAAAATCGTGAACGCTCCCTATTTTAAAGATTTTAATGATCGCTCCTTAGATTCACATGTGGATGAGGATGCAAGGGTGGGACATTTTCAAAAGATTTTTGGTCTCACACCCACCCTAACTTCCTCACCTTCATGTTCAGTGGCTGCATCTCAGGGCGGGCTAACTTTCTCAACAGAAGAGGTTAGAAAGGGCTGGAATCATGTCCCCCTGGAAAGGCACCGGGGCCCGACAGTATACCAATTGATCTCTTCCAGGAGAATTATGATATGTGGGTCCCTTTTCTGACAAATGTTAATAATTCCATCCAGACTGAGGGCCCACCCGCATCCTAGAAGCAGAGTGTAATAGTGCCAATATACAAGAAGGGTGACAGGGGTTCCCCAATGAACTATCGCCCAATTTCTCTCCTTGACACTACCGCCAAACTCATGGGACGGTTCCTATTAGCTAGACTGGAGGAGTGGGCTGAAAATCATAGTCATTTTATGAAGGCCCAATACGGTTTTCGGAAGGGCATGAAGACGGTGGATCATTGCCTAAACCTATCTCTATCTATAGGAAAATACACCAAGGCAAAAGTCAGGAAAATCTATATGGCCTTTATGGACCTGACCGCAGCCTTTGATTGCGCATCGCATCAAAGGCTGTGGCGTATGATGGAGGAGATGGGCATTGATCCACTGATAATAAGTTTTATCCGTTAACTGTATGCCAACGCCACTGCTTGTGTCTGGTATGGCAGGAATGGGGAGTGCACACGTTCCTTTAGGATAGAAAAGGGAGTGACGCAGGGGTGTGTACTCGCGCTGTTTCTTTTTTCTATTTACAAAAATGGGATGGAAGCTGCCCTTTCTGCCACACCTCGGGACATCCCCAAATTCGATCAGTGCTCCCTTCCGATATTGGCGTATGCCGACGAAGCTGTACTAATGGCTAGAACGGGGATAGCCTTCCAATTACTAATTACAGCCTACACAATATTCATGGCCTCCCTAGAGTTAAAAGTGAATGAAGCAAAGTCTTTCATAATAGTTGCAGGAGCACCCAGAGGAGAGAAACACCCCAACTTTAACTTGGCATCAAAGAAGATTGAGGCGGTTGACTGCTTTTCATACCTTGGTGTCCTCTTTGACAAAAATATCTCTTGGACTAACTTGGTGGCAGCAAGAGCCCAGAGTATGGAAAGGAGTCTCCAAGGTATAAAAACTTTTGCAAAGAAGCTAGGGGCGAGTCCCCTGGATCAGGTAACGAGGCTATATTCTGCAAAAACCAAGGCTGCTGTAACATATGGGGCTGGAGTCTGGGGGATGGCTCCTTTTTTTAAAATCCGGTAGCTTTACCTCAATCAGCCTCCAATAATATTCTGCATTTGGAATTGGGGCTACCATATCTGAGTGACTGTATTAAACTGGCACTGTTATTACTGTGGCTCTCCATCTGGCGGAAGTCCATTGTAGATCTGACTCAGTGTATCATTAAGGTTTGTTGTAAATTGGAATATTACAAAAAGATCAGTTGGTTAAATTATGTGGAGACTCATTTGATTGCACTAGGGCTAGGTGAATTATTCCGGGACCCCGAAACGTGTAGAAAGATCACTAAAAAAAGGTTAATCGACCTGTTTTTGCGAAGAGAGAAAGCGGCTCGAAGGGAAACAAATTGCATCCCAAAAGCCTCTATTGCTTATGATCTGGTTCCATCTAGATTAGAGGAGGGTTTTCATTACCTTACGTCTATTAATAACACCCAGCATAGATTCATCCTTTTACGTTTTAGAATGAATATGATTCCTTTAATGTTAGGGTACCCAGAAAAAAGATATACATTCTCTGATTTGCCACCTTGCCCATGCAATAATTCTTCTCTCCAGTCAGATCTCCATTTAACGTTATTCTGTAAGTATTATACTGCAGAGAGGAAAAGATTTGTTCTCCCAATTCTGAGGTACCACAAATTCAAACAATGCAGGGTGGCTATGTATTTCCTAAAGACCCTTCAGGACCCTTTTATCTGTTTCTCCACAGCTTCCTTTTTATGGGCATGCTTTAGAAGGAGGAAATCTGGGGGTCAGAATTTATTAAGTTTAAACGAAGATGGAAGTGGTTTATGTACATAATATGGGTATTAAATGTTAGTAAGAGACCCATCCTATTTTAACTATCTGTACTGTTTTAATTTTCTAAATGGGTTTTTATAAAATGGCCTATTTGTGAATTGGATACATTTTGATAGATTGGATGTGAATTTTTAATCATGAATTAATGCCCATATTATTTGTTGGAAATGATTTAGAATAAATTTGTACTTTTATGACTTGTGTAATCAAGCTTGAATAAAGCTCGAATAAAGTTGTTTTGTTGTTGTTGACTTAGCCAAACCTAGTCAGAAAGAATCTTTGCGGATGGGAGAGTGGAAAGTTAAGATATGGTTCCATAAATTCTGTGATGACAAGGGGATGATATTTCTTTACACTCTTCTTACCCAATTCAGACTGGTAACATTGTTGTTCACAAGGAATTAGGAAATCCTCTTTTAATTGTGCTTTGGAGGTAGTTGCCATTAGCAGAGGATTCTGGTTGTGGTCCTCCCTCCCCAGTAGGGCAAGCTGCTCCTTTATGTACCTCAACCAGGTAATATTCCTTGTGTTATCTAAAAGCATTCAATCCTCTATTATGGTTTGATTGAAAAGGTTCCTTTTTTGGCCAAAATTGCTCTCCGCATAATTAGTGGTGCAAGTTTAATTCTATCCTCTAGGGTCACCTTGCCTAACTTCTTAGGACACGCAATACTGGCACCTCGGTCAATCTACAAGCAATACTGGCACCTCGTTCAATCTCACAAGCAATACTGGCACCTCGGTCAATCTCATGACCCTCTCCTGCCTGATCGATCAGGCGGAGTTCAGTTCTTGCCCACTCTATATGGGATTTATTGATTACAAAGCGGCCTTTGACAACGTGAACAGAGCCAAGCTCTGGCAGAAGCTGTACAGACTTAACATCCTAACTGACCTTCTAAGAGCCATACAGCTTCTACATCAGGACACATGGGTCAGGATTAAGATCGGGGATGGCTCCAGATTATCACGTCCAATTCCGACGACAAAAGGCCTAAAGCAAGGATGTGTCCTGTCCCCCACACTTTTTAACTTATTTCTATCCGACCTTCCTGAAGCCTTAAACAAGGTAAATTCCCATGCTCCAAATGTAGCTGGTTTCTTGTTGTCAAACCTTCTATACGCCGACGATGTGGTTCTTCTTAGCAAAACAAAGATCGGCATGCAAAGACTCATGGACGCCACCGCCGAATACTCACTCAAGAATGAGCTCCAGATCAACAGCAAGAAGACCAAAATGTTGGCGGTACGTCCAGGGAAGGCTAAGAAGCTTTTTTGGGCCCTGAACAAGGAAAGCATTGCTGAATCTAGCTGCCATAAGTACCTTGGAGTTATTTTTAATAACAACGGCAGATATAAAACTTATCTAGAAGAACAAAAAAAGAAGGGTGCTGCACTTGCATTCGCAATTGGTTCAATACACAAGAAACTACAAGGCCCTACTTTCGCACCAACAATACAGGTCGCGCAGGCAAAAATGATACCCACACTAACCTACGGTAGCGAAGTCCTAAAAGGATCAGACAGCGGCCAACTGGATAAAATCATTAGAAAAATCTATAGAACAGTGTTCAGGTTACCTATTCAAACATCACCGGCCCAAATCAGGTTGGAACTGGGAATCTGCCATCAATCACTTGCCAAAGCATGAGTTTTCTAGTTTGCTGCCACAAATTGAGGTCATCGAAGGAAGGCAGCCTAGCTCATCATCTATGGGTCTGTCTTCACATGAACTTATGGCGAGCAGGGCACGATTATTGGGAAAGAGGCATAACAACTCTATGCCTAAAACATCTTTGGAGCATGCAAGTAAGACAAAATGAATTCAAACGGCTAACGAAAATGAGCTCAAAAAAGCTGTCTTCAGTGGAAGACCAGGCTCGCCTAGCAAAAAGAAGTCATGGCTGGCTGACCCTGCAATCTTATGCCCAATTGATCCCACAGCAGTATTTAACTATACCATTCACTGCACGAACAAAACTACGTTTTTTTAAATTGAGATTGGGAGTTATTAACTTGTTGGTTCACTTGCCAAAATGGAAAAGAGATCACGGACATGAACATTGTCGACTTTGTGGGAACCACAAAGAAGACATAATTCACATCCTATGCCTTTGTCCAAATATGCTGAATGAAAGACGGTCCCTTCTTAGGAAACTCTGGAATATAAACATGATTAGATCGTGCAGAGCAGCAGTTCTGGCCTGCTTTGACCCTCGGAACACCAAACTAAATTGCGCCTTAGTAAGGTTCTTGGATCGAGCAGCAAAAAAAATCCGTGAGGGGACCAAAGTCTGTGAACCGCCATCAGTATAACATCTTGGCAAGTTCCATCTGCCATTCAGTTCCATCTGCCATTCTTTTCTATAATGGACTTAATTTATACTCATTTTTATACGTATCTTTGATATATTTTTAAATCCTGTACTTGCAAAGGTTTTTTTAATCACGCAATAAAGTTCTTATACGCTAGTAGTCCTATGACTCAGGTTTGCTGGGAGACTCATTGGGACTGAAAAAAGTCTCTGACAAATGTATTTTCAGAGACCTGAAGGTTAGACACATCACAATATCCCCATACTCCGGCTCCATAGATAGCCATGGAAGCACAGCGCGCTTTATAGACGTTTACCATGGCATTCAAAATTTTCGACTCCAGCTTCTTAGACATCTAAAAATGGCCTCAGTGATTTGATCAAATCTTAATTTTCTAGACTTAGTCAGGTGTAACCATGTTCCTTGCTGGTCGAAAGGTATCTTGAGGTAGGAGAAAGTTGATACTTGAAGGAGTTTATAGCCATTAATACTGTGTGTTTTTAAAGTAGATTGTGGCTTCCCAATTACCATTACATGTGATTTGGCAGTATTAGTTTTACTCCTAGCCCATTCAAATATAAATGTGATCTAGGTAGCAGTTTTTGTAGGCCAACTATCGTTCTAGATATTAAGAGGTAGTCATCATCATCATCATAAAGCTTTATTCGATTTTTTACAATCATAAAAGCATATACAAACAAAGCAGTACATCAGAGTTACACTTTAAAACAGATGTCTGGCATAAATTCATATAAAACCAAATAGAAAAGACCACGGGTTAAAAGAATAAAACATTGTATGTAACGACATTATATATATGTACAATATAAAAGTTGTTAAATCTAATCAAGGACAATGTGCAATTTGGCGCGTCCTCAAGATCCATGCCCAGCCTAGGAATTTCGCCATAGCTAGTGCAATCGGTAGCGATGTATCTGTACGCACAATTCGTTCAGCCTCCGCTGTTACCCTAGTACCCAGAAGCTTACAGATAGGTAACAGCCAGGCCCGCCATGGGGCAGCATAGGTATCACAAACCCAGAGAATATGTGCCGTTGTCTCATTATTGGCAGTGCATCCTGGGCAACCAGCTGACAAGTGTGATGACCATTTCAAGGTTAAAGATCTTACAGGAAGAGACCCCACCCTGAACTGGAAGTACAATTTGCGATCCATGGGTTTCGTGATTGCATCCCAGTATAATTCCATCCTAGGGACCAGTTTATGATCCATAAAGTGGCTAGTAAGGGAAGAAGACACTTGTTGTCTTGCATTGTTCAGTGAAAACAGTTCCCAGTACTTAGACTTTAACAAAGATTTAGATGGAAAAATTGAGTTTGCAGGATCAGTCCACAATACTGTCAGTCCTAACTTCCCTAAAAGATTTCGGACTGCCCTAAGCTATTTAATTTGATGTAATGTGTCTGTCTTAATAATATCTAGGAAACCCTGGGCATAGACAACAAGTTCGGGAGTAGTCCACAATCTCCTCCAATAGAGGAGGGGGTGCAGTTTGGCTATAGCTGCAATGGGTTTCTTACCTAGATCTAACAACAATGGACACATAGGGGAGCTCTGTCCGGTTATATTTCTTAGAAACCTATTCTCTGCTGAGGTAAGCGCTACAAGGTTCTCACAGCCCCACACCTCCGAACCATACAATGCTGAACTAACAGCCTTCAGATTATAGATTTCAAGGACGGGACTGATAGGCTTAAATAGGGTGCGATTGTACTCCTGACAAAGAGCCCCAGATATCTGTCTGAGTTTAAGTGAGGCTAGATCGATTTGCCGGCCCTACTTCATACTACCTTGGAAGTTGACTCCCTGATAGGTAAACTCATTGACTATTTCTAGAGGGCCCTCCTTCATTGCAAATCCTCTCGTGTATTAAGAGGTAGTCATCTGCGTAGAGTAAGGCTGGTAATTTCCTAGTCCCAACCCTTGGTGTATCTGCCTTCCCTGCATTTAAATGTTCCTCAAGGCCATTTATATAAAGACAAAATAAGTATAGGACCAGTACACAGCCATTCCTCAATCCATGTTTCATGGAAATTGGGCTGCTGAGTTCTGTAGTAGGGGATCTCTGTGTATAGTCATAATCTAGTGAATAGTCCCGCCCATGTGCGTGGACCCCGGAGCAATCAAAAATAATCTCTTACAGTGTCAAAAAATGCAGAAAATGCATAGACACTTAAGAGAGAATTTAAAGACAGATAATGCAGCCAAAAGGCTACACTGTCCAGTACTTCAACTAGAAATTTCCACCATAAAATCCACAAAACAGCAAAGCCTGTACAGATTTCCCTTGCTTAACAGCAAAATCCCTCAGGAATGATAGAGAGAAGAACCTGGACAGACAAGCCCCATAGGCTGCCATTATGTGGCTTAATTAGGATACTGTGCCTTTAAGAGAACCTTCCAGAACCTTCTCTCAGTATCCCAGAATGCATAGCAGGTCCAACTTAGCCTCAGTTCTTTTTTCCGGCTCCTGCAAGCAGGACCCTGGAGCATTGAGCTCTCCCTTTCAAGGGTTTTTGTTAGTGTTTTACACTGATTTCGATTTTTGGTACTTTTAAAGTACTCTGGTGACTTTCTTTCTGTGTTTCTGCACTCTTTTTTGTCCATAATGCCTGCATTATTCGACAAATGCCCTGAGTGCTCAAGAAAGAAGGCCAAGACAGACTCCCATGAGGTCTGTATTCTCTGCCTTCCCTCTTCCCACATCCCTGAGGAGTGTAGGATCTGCAGAAGCTTCTCTGGGAGGACCCTGAAGGAGAGGAAGAAGATCAGGCTTCAGGGACTGGAGGAGAGAAAGCTGAAGGCACGAGGTGGGTCAGGAGGGGCTCCTTCTACCCATGCTGAGGCCTCTGGGGGGCTCCCCAGGGGCAGGAAGACCAGCCCTCGCCCAAGGTCTCCGTCTGGGTCAGTTGCGCTGACCACGACGTCGAGGGGACGGTCAACGGCCAGTTCCAGGTCTCCCCAGGGCTCTGGGTCGAGAAAACGTCGCCCGTCGACGTCGAGGAACGTGTTCCGGCCGCCGTCGAAGCCGGTGTCGATATCCTCGTCGTCGCTGTCGGCGTCGAGTGATCGACATCGGAGGGCCCGGCGTCGGCGCTCGCCGTCGAGGCGACGCCGCCGTTCGCCGTCGAGGACGTCGTCGTCGAGGGGATCCTCGTCGTCGAGGTCGCCGTCGAGACGAAAGGCGTCTCCGGCGCCGAAGAGGTCGACGTCGAAGCATTCCAAAAGGTCGACGTCGAGACGGTCAAGGAGATCGACGTCGAGAAGGTCGGAGAGGTCGACGTCGAGAAGGTCCAAAGGGTCGCCGTCGAAGCGATCCAGGAAGTCGACGTCGAGACCGGCGAAGAGGTCGAGGTCGCCGTCGAGGCACCATCGCCCGTCGTCGAGGTTTCGTGGCTCGTCGATCTGGTCGGGGTCGACGTCGAGACGGAGACACGGTTCGACGTCGAGGAGTGTGATTCGGTCGACGCCGAAGGACCGTTCGACGTCGAGGGGACATCGGTCGTCGTCTGGCCACCGGTCTTCAGCGTCTGGAGGTCCTAAGGACAGGCCCAGGACTGTGGGGGGCTCCCCACTCTCTGGTAGAGGTGATGGCTCGCCGGGACCGGCGCATTCCGGGGTGGATACTCCGATGAGGCCGTCTACGCCTCCTCCGCGGCCGGCTGTGCCGAAGGGTCCTCCTCCGAAGGCCCCTACCCCGCCTCCGAAGCCGGCTCCGCGGGACCCGCGTCCGGTTGCTCCTCCACCCCCGATCCCACCGAGGGAGGTGTCGATGCCTAAGTTCCCGACGCCTCCGAAGAAGACTCCTAAGAAGCCTGGAGCTCCTGACCCTGGGAGGCCGAAGGAGCGTCCGAGGCCCAAGAGGTCGAGGTCTCGCTCGGGGAGACGGGACAAGTCGAGGAGTGGCCGCGGATCTTCATCACGATCCAGGCATCATCACAAGAGACGTCGTTCCAGGTCACGTTCTCCGTCTGGGACCCGTTCCTACTCGCCCACGCTGTCCGATTCGCCGGAGACTAGGGTGTCTCCGATAGACGATATTAGCACATTTCAGGAGGTTCTCCTGCGTGGTGCGGCGAAGTTGGGCATTGAGGTTGAAGCGCCTACGGCTTCTACCTCGGTAATCTTTGAGACTTTACACAAGAGGCACTTGTCTCGCCCCCTGTTACCTCTGGTGCCGGGACTCCTTGAGCCCGCCGAACAGCTATTCCTGACGCCGGCGACGGTGAAATCTGTACCTTCCAGGATACTGAAAAAGTACAGGGCTCCGGACTCAGACCCAGCCTTCTTGAGGAAGGACCCGGTACCGGATTCGGTCATCGTGACTGCTGCTCGGAAACTTCATGCCACCTCCCCTGCGTCCACGGTGCCTCCGGACAAGGAGAGCCGGTGGATCGATTCTGCTGGTCGCAAGGCGTGTGGGACATCCGCCTCGTCCATGAAGGCAGCCAGTGACTCGGCTTTGCTGGGACGGTACGACCGGTCCCTTTGGGACTCGATGGAGCAGTTCGCAGACCTCGTCCCTCGAGACCGCAAGGAGGACTTTGTGGAGATCGTCAAGGAGGGGATGTTGGTCTCTAATCAGGCCATCGGCGCCGCAGCAGACATATCGTTGCTGTCCGCGCACGGATATTGCCACGGGATTCACCAGAGACGCCACGCTTGGCTCAGGTTGACATCGTTGAAACCGGAGGCTCAGCAACGCGTGGCGAATCTCCCGTTTTCCGGAGATACCCTCTTCGGGAAGCACGCGGATGATGAGATGGCCAGGATGAAGGCCGAAGCGGAGACCCTGACGGCAGTGGGCCTGGAAAAGCCCAAGGAAAAGAAACCCTTCCGACAGTACCAACGTCGGTTTGGGGCGCAGGGTCGTGGAAGGGGGCAGTCTGCTGGTCAACATCAGCAGCGGCAGCAGCAGCAGCAGTACAGGCAGCCCTTCCAGAAGCGACAGGGTGGTAGAGGTCGTCAACAGTCCTCTACCGCGACCAAGGGCCCGGCCGGGTCCCGTCCCTGAGCTGTTACTTCCCCCTCGTCCGTTACCCGCTCCGGTGGGGGGAAGCGTTCAATTTTTTCTGGCAGAGTGGAGAAAAATTACTCAGGACAAGTGGGTGCTGAATATTGTTTGCAATGGATACAGTCTACGTTTCACCAGCCCTCCTCCATCGATTCCTCCCGTCAGCTCGCAGTATCAACTGCGCGAGCTTCAGACGGAGGCGGACGTTCTGCTACGGAAAAGGGCGATCGAAGACGTACCTCTGTCTCAAAGAGGAAGAGGTCTGTACTCTCGGTTCTTTCTTGTCCGCAAGAAGGACAAAAACGAGTTCAGGCCCATTCTGGATTTGCGGCAGGCAAACAAGTGGATTCGCAGAGAAAAGTTTCGCATGCTGTCGTTGCATCAGATCTACCCTCAGCTGCAACGGGGAGACTGGATGTGTGCCATAGATCTACAGGACGCATACTTCCACGTGCCCATTGCATGCAAACACAGAAAATTTCTGCGCTTTCAAGTCGGCACCAATCACTATCAGTACACGGTGCTACCCTTCGGACTGAAGTCTGCACCAAGGACATTCTCAAAATGTATGGCAGTGGTAGCGGCACACCTGAGGAAGAACAAGGTGTTTGTCTACCCGTACCTGGACGATTGGTTGATCAAAGCCTCCTCCTTCTCGGAAGCTCGAGCACACTTCCAGAAGACGTGCGTTCTCTTGAACAAGCTGGGGTTGCACATCAACATGTCCAAGTCGGTCCCGATTCCGGTGCAGTGCATCCAGTACTTGGGGGCCTCCATCAATACGCTGTCAGCAAGCGTGTCTCCTTCGGAAGAGCGACGTTTATCACTCGTTCGGAAGGCTCAGGCTCTCATGAAAACTCCGTCTACGACTGTGAGGACCGTGTCTTCTCTACTGGGATCGATGGCCTCTTGCATCTTTCTCACTCCTCACGCACGGCTACAGATGCGACCTCTGCAGGAGTGCTTGGAGGATCAGTGGGACCAGAGGAGAGGTTCTTGGGACGACAGGATACGACTGTCTCTACATGCTCTTCAGTCTCTGAAGTGGTGGTGCTCGAAGGAGAATCTCCTCAGAGGCGTTCCTTTCCACAAGGACATTCCCACACAGACCATCGTGACGGATGCGTCTCTCCAAGGTTGGGGGGCGCATTCCGGAGACCTGCAAATTCAAGGGACGTGGTCCCCGACGGAGTCCACGTACCACATCAATTTCCTGGAACTGAGAGCTGTTCACTTGGCACTGAAGGCCTTTCATCCGTCCTTTCAGACCAACTCTCTGCTTGTTCAGACGGACAACACGACAACGATGTATTACCTCAACAAGCAGGGGGGCTCGAGATCGCGCACTCTGTCGCAGGAGGCGCAGGCGATCTGGCACTGGCTTCTGGCTCGAGGACTGTCGATAACGGCCACCCATCTGCCAGGTGTGCAGAATGTTCAGGCAGACGAACTGAGCAGAATCGTGCAGGAAAACCACGAATGGGTCATAAACGACGAAGTACTAGGAGAAGTCTTCGCAAGGTGGGGAACTCCAGACGTAGATCTGTTTGCCACCGCCGAAAACAGCAAATGCCGAGGCTTCGCCTCCAGGTACTACCAACCAGGGACGCTGGGGAACGCGTTGTGGATCAACTGGTCGAACAGCTTTCTGTACGCTTTTCCACCAATTCCCCTGATTCCGGCGGTTCTCATCAAGCTGTCCCAGTCCAGGGCGAGAATGATTCTGATTGCCCCGGAATGGCCCAGACAGTGGTGGTTCACGGACCTGCTTCACCGTTCTCTCCTTCCTCACATGAAGCTGCCGTGCAGGCCGGACCTTCTCACGAAGTTCGGGGGGCGGATGGTGCACCCCAACCTCTCGTCTTTGAGTTTGGCGGCATGGCTCCTGAAATAGTGCAATATGGCCATCTGAATCTCCCAGAGGATTGTATGGGCATACTGAAGGAGGCTAAGCGACCTTCCACTAGGACTTCCTATGCTTACAAGTGGAAGAGGTTTTGCATCTGGTGCAAGTCTAAGAACTATGACCCTACGTCATGCAAGGAAGATGTCATCCTTCCATATCTACTTCATCTGGCGCAGTCGGGCCTTAATGTCCATTCCATTAAGGTTCATCTGGCTGCTTTGACTGCCTACAGGAAAGGCCCTTCACAGACTTCCTTTTTCCAGATCCCTGTGATCAAAGATTTTTTGGAAGGCTTGAAGAAAGTGTTCCCTCCTGTCAGGCTTCCTTCGCCTTCATGGGACTTGAATGTGGTGCTGTCCAGATTGATGAAGGAGCCTTTTGAACCCATTCATAAGGCTTCGTTGCAGCACCTGTCCTGGAAGGCGGCGTTCCTAGTGGCCATTACATCGGCCCGCAGGGTGAGTGAGATTCAGGCATTGTGTTGCCAGGAACCTTATACTGTATTTCATAATGCTAAAGTTGTTATGCGTACTCACCCTAAGTTTCTTCCCAAGGTTGTTTCTGATTTTCATATCAATCAGACTATCACTTTGCCTACGTTCTTTCAGAACCCTTCCTCTCCGGCGGAAAGGTCTTTACATTCCCTGGATGTGCGGAGGGTGCTGAAGTTTTATCTTGATAAGACTAAAGATATTCGTAGGTCAGACCAATTGTTCATCAATTATGGCTCAGTCAGGACGGGTCTTGCTACCTCTAAACAGTCCATCTCTAGGTGGATTGTGTCCTGCATTCAGTTGTGTTACTGCAAAGCTAATAAGACCTTAGGGGGCAAACCTAAGGCTCATTCCACCAGGGGCAAGGCTGCTACGACAGCTATGCTCCGTAATGTTCCCATTGCAGAGATCTGCAAGGCGGCCACTTGGAAGTCGGTCCATACCTTTGCTAAGCATTACTGCCTGGACTCTGATGCCAGGGCAGACGCTCAGGTTGGGCAGGCTTCGCTGCGGAATCTGTTCGCACAGTAGTGGCGTTATTTTACTCTCCACCGCCGCTTGGTGTGGGGATGGGCTTGCCATTCTATTCACTAGATTATGACTATACACAGAGATCCCCTACTACAGAAGGAGTAGTTTCTGTCCTGTAACTCCAGTTCTGTAGTAGGGGTATCTCTGTTATAGTCATAAGCGCCCTCCCGCCTCCCCGGTGGAGTGTTGTTCATGATCATAATGCTACAGGTCTGGCGTTTTTCTACGCCTTCGAAAAGAACTGAGGCTAAGTTGGACCTGCTATGCATTCTGGGATACTGAGAGAAGGTTCTGGAAGGTTCTCTTAAAGGCACAGTATCCTAATTAAGCCACATAATGGCAGCCTATGGGGCTTGTCTGTCCAGGTTCTTCTCTCTATCATTCCTGAGGGATTTTGCTGTTAAGCAAGGGAAATCTGTACAGGCTTTGCTGTTTTGTGGATTTTATGGTGGAAATTTCTAGTTGAAGTACTGGACAGTGTAGCCTTTTGGCTGCATTATCTGTCTTTAAATTCTCTCTTAAGTGTCTATGCATTTTCTGCATTTTTTGACACTGTAAGAGATTATTTTTGATTGCTCCGGGGTCCACGCACATGGGCGGGACTATTCACTAGATTATGACTATAACAGAGATACCCCTACTACAGAACTGGAGTTACAGGACAGAAACTACTCCTTCTCCATTAATGCCATATCTTACACGCCTCGCCACACCCTCGTGCATCTTAGCTAACAAGGGTACCATTGCAGGTTCAATGTGCATTTTGAGCAATTTTCCCAAAGATTTTCCCTATCTACCCAGTCAAATGCTGAGGATAAATCCATAAAACCTAGATGGAGGGTACCATTCTTTTCCACTGTGTATTTAGATATAATCAAGTGGAGATTGAGGCATTGTTCCACAGTCCAATACCTTGTATAAACCCGTACTGCACATAGGATAGGATCGGATAAAATATATAAAGCGCACTAATACTCGGGGGTGTCTGGGCACTAGGCAGATGGAGGTAAGGAGAGAAGCGCTAGACAGCCGATTAGAATGAAAAAAGCCATGTTTTACTTCAGAGAAATGCCCTTTTCCATCACCCAAACCTCCAGCGATTCAAGAAGAATCCTGCCCATTAGCTTGTGGTGTCCATCAGTGAGATCGGCCGGTAGCATCGGGGATCTGTCCTATCACCTTTTTAAAATATGGGTACTGTATTGGCTGTTAACCAAGGGGTTGGGTGCCCCTCAAAAACTACACTTCTCATTACATTTGTGAGTAATTGTGCCCATAAATCAGGATTATTTAAAAAAGAAAAAAAAAGGTCCCCTGGTACCCCATCAGTGCCATGGGTCTTATTTCTTGTGTTACGTGTTAGTGCGGTTTTAACCTCCATGTAGGTGAGTGGGGCTATCTTCCTACCACCACCTGGGGGTCTAAAGGAAGATGATAAAGGGGATTTGTCGAACCCATCATTGGTGCTATATACTTTAGAGAATTGGGTAATCCATTCTTGTGGGGGTACTGTGACATAAATAGCTGTTTCATTCTTTTTTGGCAGTAGGGGTCATTAATTGTCTTCAAAAAGAGACAAGACTCTTTCCTTACACTTGCATCATGCAATTTTCCCTATGCTTCTTGCCTGATGTCTGCTTTTCTCTGCTAAATAGCCAGTTTGTCATTATGTCTGCATGGTTTTACCAAACCCCTTTTCCCTAGGCCTCTGTTTCAGAGCTCGTGTAAGACATCTGTAGGTCTTCGAATAGTTACTGTCAAGCCACCTTAGTGGCTTGGATTCTCTTTTCTTACTATGAGTTGTTAAAATATCAGGTGTTATGTAATATATTTCCTCATATGCCCTCAGAATGCCCTTAGGGTGGAGTTCATCGTTCAAACAGGGTAGGACATTTCCCCCTACTGTTTTTGTCAACAAATTCTCTAAGATGGTGTTAGAATCCACCGCTGCCCACCTACGTAAAATCTCCTTGGTTTTTATTTTTATACTATTGAAGTGATAGCGGGAGTATCTGTTTGCTGTTTCTTATTTCCAGTGTCGCAAGGCAGGGCCATGAGTAATGATCCCTTAGACCTGTTTGCTGAAATGTAAAATCAATAGCCCTGGGTTTGTAATGATGTGAAAGTGCGATAAAATCAATTAGGCTGCCATGGCCTCTGCCCATATATGAAATGTGACCTTTGTTAAGTTGAATGATCAGATTAATAGTTAAGTAAAAGGACCATATGTTCAGAATAGAGTTAAAGATATCCACGCAAGGGGTGTTTTCAAGGTACAGGGAATTGTCAGTGTTGCAACCTTAATAGTAAGGTCGCTCAAAATTTACTGAGATTTTTCTCTAATTATGCGGCTTTATCTATATGATTCACATTGAAATTGTTATGATAGAAGTTTAAAAGTAACTTCAGTTCATATGTCATGATAATAATTTGGTAGTGAGTTCTAATGACCTTTTTCCAAAAGGTGGTTGAGATTAAAGTTAGTAGCCTGCCTTTATGATGACCTCCTCTAGAAGATACTCTAAAAGATCCCGCTGAAGTGTGGATTGAGAAGAAACCATCTATATGGACTCGTTCTCGAGCCCAAGTTTCTTGTAAGCAGATGATGTTACATGACATAATTAAGGTATTCCACTCAACATTTTTCACCTACTTTTGAAGACCAGCCACATTCCAAAACAGATATTTAAATTCCAACCGAATAGCATTAGTAGGCAATTTTATAGGAACCAATGGTAATATGCCCTTATTCAATAATATCACAATACACATAGCCTCAGTAAGATGAGCATTCTTGTTGTTGTTAAGCTGCTGTATTGTAGTGGGGTTTATAACCGATGTCGCTATCCCTTGGAGCACAACTTCCTCCTCCGCGGTATCCCCAGATCTAAGGATTGAGATGTTCATTACTCCTTTGTTAGTCCTAGAGAACAATCACCCATCAAGTAAATTGATATGACGAGATGCCCTTAGGTTCTCTGTATTGGGGGCTGGGCGTTAAGAGCATCCCGCCGCAGTGAGGCAGTCAGTCTGGTTGATCCAAAGGCATATAGCGGTTGTTGGTTTGGATCCCAAATGGTTTGCATACAGGGAGTTTGTTAGCATGAAATGTATTTGCACTTATTGGAGCTGGTTTATAAAAGAAGCCCAAAGGAACCGCCTTGATTGTACGATTAATCATGACAGTTTTTCCAGGAAGGATCTGGCAAATTTATAGCGATACGATCCCCATTGCCATTTTTTGGTTGATAACCAATCCAATGCACCTGCTGTACATTATTTACATTTCGAAAAAAGAGATTCACAGCTATTTAGGTCGACTTTTTTGGCCAGCGAGTGTACTACCTTATTTTTCAGCTAAGTCCTCATCTTGGCCTATGTTTAAAGGTGGTAAATTTTATAAAACTATAACTAGTGGAGCAGCTTCAGGAGGTAGCTGGAGAGTTCGTTCTGGTTTTGACTGAGACATCAAGCACCTCTCTTTAGCAGATCTGATCTTAGCCCTGGCAGGGGAATCAGAGCTTGGCTGGACTGTTGCTGATTTAGGGAGAGTGTTAGAAGGCATGTTGGCACTTTGTCCATTTTCAGTAGTTGGATTGGGGATAGATAATCACGAAAGAGGTCTATTGCAGTGTGGTCCACTGCCTTGTCTCATGTGTGTCCCATCACAGACCAGTATAGTATTTGTGGCCTCTTCACACACAGCTGAGATAGTAAGCTGTGCTATCGGGTTAGCTTGACTTTGCTTAATCAAAGTGTTTAATGAATGTTCAATGTTTGTCAGAACAGCCATTAGTGGGTCGAATGTTTTTTAGTATTGACTGTAAGTGGATGTTGAGGGCTGCTTATGAAACAATTTCCCCTGGATTGACCTTCTCACCACGTCCTGCAGTCTCATTAAATCCTCTAGAGTTGGCTATATTGCCAGACCTTTCTTGTCTTTTTGTATGTGTGGTAGTAGGTTTGCCATTACTTTTGAACTTTTTCTGCAGGGGCGAACTTATGAATTCATTTCGGTCATTCTGAATGTGGGGATCTTGTTTTTACTGATTCTAACTATAACCATACACTTGTGTCCCACTTTTTTTCCCCCCTATGCTCCCAGCACCCCTGCCCCCCGCCAACCATTTTGTATATTTCTGTACTCGAAGATGTGCTCGGATCCCACTAGTGATCTTTCGTAGCAGAGGGGTCACAGCAGAGAAGGATAACCCTGTTTGACTGCAGTGATTTAAAGAGTTGGACATGTAGTTTTCGTTTTTTTTTTCATTCCTGTTAATTCCCCCTGAGGAGAGACTGGCTGTACTAAAATATATAGGAACTAGCCTTTTCTGGATCACCTCAAGTCCAAGTGCAAAGTGAGTAGTCAGAGTTAAAATGTACAGGTTGGTTTGTATATTTGGCTTGGACTGGTGTAAAGTTATTAAGAAGTGTATGCATTAACATATATAAACTAAGGGAATCTGTGATTTTACAAGGGGTATATTTCCATCCTTTGCTTGTAGTTTTTATTAGGGATGAACTAATGAGCTTCCAACTCAACAGACACTAACCTGTTCTGAAGTACCACAGGCACAAGTGCTAAGTGAGTTGTGGGAATTAATCTACTTGTGTTGATTAACAACATGGCATGAAAATTGGGCAAAAATGACTATGAACAAAGAGTTTGTAAGACCAGGCCTCTGCTCTTTTAATCGTTTTTTCTAATAGTTGTTCATGGATAGACCATGAAGCTCAAAGGGTTTTTCTGCTATAGCCAGTGTTTAGAAAGTGTTGGGAAGAACGAATGAAATGTTTTTTAAGTAGATGTACACAAACAAAAAGACTGGAATGGTATAGGTAATTTGTGCCAGTATTTCCAAGGTTAGGATGGCATTGTGTTATGCACTTTATGGGTAGAATCGTGTTAATAAGTTGTGTTTTTTAATGTGTAAATGTCATTGGCATGTTTGGGAGGAGCAAAACCAAAGGGGATGATGGACGGAGTGTTGAACATTGCAAGCACTCACCCCCAGTCAACTGATCTGGGTTTAATCCATCATCATCCTTTAGCTCACTCAGCCACTCCAGTTCAGCCATGGCCATATGCAAATCAGTCTGACCCAACATGGGTAGTCGCTCACATTTTCCATGGGGCCACAAAGTTTCGTCTGTGTTGTGACAGAGGGCCGCATTGACGCCAGCAGGGTGGTGGTGAGGGGTCGTGTGGGAGGCGGGATTTGCGGTAAGATGGGGATAGGGGAGGCAAAGCGTACACAGCTAGTGTCTGAATTGCATAATATGAATGATAAAGATCAATTTACAATGGTCAGGCGATTTCAGTAGTTGTTTCCTAAGTTAAATTTGCCCGGCGTAAAAACGCCTCTAATACCATACGAAGTTATTCAATAAAGAGGCAGGCTCTGGAGACTGGAAGACAGGAAACAAGTTTTATTCCGACGGAGTAGAACACGTCAGATCGGACAACAAGGTATCGTCTTGAGGTGCTCTCTCTACCTCTCTGAGACCTGGTCTTTTATACACTGGTTCAAGACATGTGGACGCTCTTTATTACAATAAGGGCATTTATGAAGCATGAGAATGACATCAGAACGATATCCCCGACACCCCCCAGTTCCAGCCCATTCCAACACATGACAACAGTAGAGACCCTTTCCCCTCATATGATTGGGAGGGGCTATCACGCAGCTGAGTGTTCTGCCGATCTCTTTGGAATGTGTGCGCCTGATCGAATCTCCGGGGGTGGGGATGTCATGATCAATAGTGGCCTCTTTCAGGAGAGGCGAGTGCATACAGTAATGGGCAATAAACTGTATCCTCGGGCTAAAGGATGACCAGCAGTCAGTGCTGACGTTCAGGCTCAGAGGAAGGGGTCATCAAAGGAGGGGTATTCATGGACGGAAAGGAGGTGTTGGTCAGGCGCGGGGTGCGATTCTTAGGGACAGAGTCATGGGAGGGGAGGGTTCATGACTTGTGCATGCGAGTGCGGGGGCAGCCAGGGTGCGCGGGGAAGGCTTGCATGGTCAGGGAAGTGTGCTGACGGGCAATCGTGAACAGGGAGACCATGGTACCTAAAATGGCTGTCGTGTATGCTCGTACGTGGGTCTGCAAGATGGCGTAGATGATGTTCAATACACAAACTAAAATTCCACAGTCCTCCCTTTAACATGTCTCGCCAGCTTGTCAGTTCGGATCGATCCCCATGAGACCACGCACCTCTACCTCGTATAGGGGACTCATGTGCTCAGGTTTAAAGTTCAAAGTCTTCGGGCACATACAGTTGGAAATGAGTGCACATAAAGATGGTAAACATTGAATACCTAAACAACACCCACATAGTATCATGATTGGTATTAGTAAAAACGTGAACAGTCTCCATCCCCAGTTCTTTAAAGTGTCCCAGAACCAGCCTCCAAGCGACCATCCTTCCTGTTCCTGGTGAACCTCCGAGGACAGTCTGTGGAGGTGTTCGATTGCTTTGTAGACTGAAGGTGAGTTATCTGGCACGTAGGTGCAACAGCTGGAGCCGATGATACGGCATGCACCTCCACGGTCGGCCAGAACCACATCTAGAACAAGACGGTTTTGAAGAGCCACCAGGCGGACTGCCTGAAGTTCAGCCGTGTTGTTGGCGAGGATGCCAGCGGTGATATTAATGGTTGTTTCTAATGCCTGAGTTAGGTGTCGGATTGCGCGGCTATTGGCCATTGGTCCCCACAGAGGAACAAGTCCCTTTGCTGCATCCAGGAACTGTGCTCCGGTGGAGTCGGCTTGTTCAACATCTCCAGAGCGCTTTTGCCGGTGGTGGTTGGCTGGAGCCACATACGTGGGAGGAAGAATGAAGGCGATGTAGCACGTACCCTTCCAGCCTTTTGGGAGCCACGTGTAAGCTTTGGTGCCACAAGCAAAGTACATATTCGGGGAAGCAACAAAGGAGGGGGGGTCAGCTGAGGCCAATGTTTTGGTGATGCGGCAAGAACTGTGACCCACCAGCTGCGTTCCTTGTCCTTCGAGGCATACGAGTCCTGTGACATTGATGACAGACAGGGCCGCAGTCAGGGTGGCAGCCGTTTGTTTCCGCAGGTGGGAGAAGGTGGATCTGGCTGGATTGTGGAGCACCTGCATTTCGACCCTTTCTTTGGCAGGGATGTTCGTAAGGAAGGTTGAACCTGAAATTGCGGGACAAAAGGGCTTTCCTGTGTTGTTCAGCCAGAACCCATAGTAGAAGTGCGACACTGTCTGACCAGAAGCGGCGTTGTCCTTGTGGCTTTCTTGCATGAGGATCAACCAGGCGAGGCAAGAGCCGTGAACTGAGAAAGGTGAAGGAATAAAGGGGATGGAGTGTCCGGTAGCATGTGGGAGCAACCCACAGATCCAGCAGTTTGTGGCATTTGCAGCAAGGTTGTGCTGGTGCAACAGTTGTACAAAGGAATTGTTCCAGAATTCCCTACGCCTTTCTCGAAGCTGAGGTGAAAGGGTGATCAGGTGGTGCTCTTTCACGGTGGTTGGCTGGACAGTGGTTGGCAACATTTGGTGAGCGGGTGTGCTTTCCTCCAGGATCCAGAAGGAAGTCATGAGGAGGAGGCAGAACAGGGAGATAATGAAGAAGGCGATTGTCTTTGATTTGTGCAAATTGTCAGTTTTTGGATTCCTATAGTGGGTATTTCCTGTTGCTTTCGACGTCTTCTTATCTGGCGCTTCCATCATCTTCTTATCTGGCGCTTCCATCATCTTCATCTTCAAGGTGCTCGGTAGTGGGCAGAACCACAGACTTAGTTTAGCTTCTCTCCAGGTAACCCTTGGTTGCTTTGGGTCACCGTTCTGAGATTTTTAACTTAGTCAGTGGCCTACTTAGCCGAAGCTCCCTCCTTTCGACGCAGGAAATACCCTTCTCGAGATGGCACAGTGGGATCAGAGTGTTTTGCAAGTTCAAGTGCCTCGGTATCAGGATAGCAGTTCAATGATGGTCGGTCTTTGTTCAGGAGCTCTTCCTGGGTGCTGACGTTGTCTGTCGTGGCCAGGGTCGAGGAAATCTTCTTGCAGTGGTGCGCATGCAGCCAGTTCTTTTTCCCCTCCACTCGAAGAGCCGTCCGAGTGGTGATCAGTACTTGCCAGGGCCCGTCCACCGGGGTTCCAGACTCTTCGCTCGTTGAAAGTTCCGGATCAGGATATAGTCCCCCGGTTGGATATTGTGACCGGGACCCCTGGAAGTATCGGGGATGGCCTGCTGCACCTGTTGATGAATGACAGACAATGTCTTAGTTAACTTGTACAAATAATCTGACAGCAGGACGTCGGGGACGTCATGAATGGAGGTTGGTTTGGGGGCAGTCCAGAGGTTCATAGGCCGTCCAAACACAACTTCGTAGGGGGTCAAGTGATGCTTAGTGGGGGTGGAGCGCATCAATAGTAATGCCAGTGGAAGGGCATCTGGCCACTTAAGTCCTGTGGTGGCCACTATTTTTGACAGTTTCAGTTTCAGTGTAGCGTTGTGTCGTTCAACCAGGCCTGCGGATTGGGGGTGGAAGACCGCATGGAACCTTTGTTTGACCCCCAACCCCTTCAGGATAAGTTGGATAACTTCAGCTATGAAGTGGGGGCCATTGTCGCTCCATAAAATTCGACAAAGGCCGTAGCGAGGGAAAAACTCCTTCAGTAGTACTTTGGCAGTAGTCATGGCAGTGTTATCACGAGTCGGATAGGCTTCCACCCATTTGCTGAAGGCACATACAATGACTAATACGTACTTCAAGCCTTGGCACCTCTCTAATTGGATGTAATCCATCTGGAGGACCTCAAAGGGGTGGTCGGGGATCCCAAACCCTCCCCGGGGTACCACAGTTCCTTTCCCGGGGTTGTGTTGTAAGCAGATAAGGCACTGTTGGACTAGGCGTTTGGCTGAGTCGGGGATCTTGCCGTTGTGCCAGACTTTGGAAATGAGTTCGATAATGGGGGCAGAACCTATGTGTGCAGGGGAATGTGCCATTGTCAGTATGGGGATCAAGTATGCATCAGGCAGCAACCATTTGTATGTGTCCTTTGTCCGCCAGCAGCCTTCATCGTCCCTTAGACCCACCCGTGCCCACTCAGTCAGTTTGTGTGGTGTGCTGGTCGATTGGATATCCCTGATCGTTTCCCTAGCGTTGGTCCATTTTTCTGCTTGTGACCTGGTCACATACATGCGTGTCGTGGCCCTATTCTCAGCTGTGGTTCGGTCAGTGATGTCGGCTAGTGCGTTTCCCTGTCCAACTAAATCTGTCACCTTCTTGTGTGCCTGACATTTGATCACTGCTAATCGTGTGGGAAGAAGGACTGCTTCAATCAGGGCGGAGACTAAATCTCCGTGAAGGATGGGTGTACCATGGGACGTCAGGAATCCCCTTTCCCTCCACAGGATCCCAAAATTATGAACTACCCCGAAGGCGTACTGGCTGTCCGTGTAAATGTTCGCCGTGGTTCCTGCTGCTATGATACATGCTCGTGTGAGGGCAATTAGTTCTGCTGCCTGTGCGGATCGTTGTGTGATGCAAGCTGTTTCAACTACTGTTCGAGCAGTCGTTACCGAATAGGCAGCAGAAGTGGTGCCGTCTGGGATTTTGATGCAAGAGCCATCTACCCATAGTTCTCTGTCAGGATCTGTGAAAGCAACGTCTCGAAGGTCAATTCTACTCCTAGTTTGCTCGTCTGTGAGAGTCACGCAGTCGTGTATAGGGGGCACATCGGGGTCATTTTCGGGCAAGGGTAACAGTGTAGCAGGATTTAATGTCGTGCATCTCTTCAGAGTGATGTGGGGCGCAAGCAAAGTCAATTCGTATCCTGTCAGTCGTGCACTAGTCAGATGTTGAGTCCTTGTCTGGTTCAAAAGCGTGTCAACTGCATGGGGTACTAATACTGTGAGAGAGTTCGAAAGTACAATTCCCTCACTCTGTCGGATAGAGACAGCAGCAGCGGCTACTGCTCGAAGGCAGGCTGGTAGAGCTCTGGCGACTGGATCAAGAGTGGCCGAGAAGTAGGCACAAGGGCGCTGTTTGGTGCCGATGGGCTGGGTTAGAACGGACAATGCGCATCCCTCCCTTTCGTGAGTGTAGAGGGAGAAGGGCTTGGAGTAATCTGGTGTTCCTAGAATGGGTGCCGAGCAAAGGGCATCTCGCAACTCCTTAAAGGATGCTTGGCATTCGGGGGTCCACGGGAGTGGGAACGGAACATCTTTGGCCAACAGGGAAAGTAGGGGTTTTATAATGAGACTGAAATTTGGTAGCCATTGTCGGCAGAAAGAAGTACGGCCTACTAATTAACGGACTTGCTTCTGTGTTTTTGGAATAGGGGTGTCTAGGATGGTTTGGATTCGGTCGGGTGTAAGTTTTCTCCCTTCTTTGGACAGGAGATGACCTAGGTATGTTACTTGGGACTGACAGAACTGCAGTTTCTTTTTGGAGACTTTGTGGCCATTCTCCGCGAGAAAGTGCAAGAGTTGGATAGTGGCTGTGATTGCAAGTGGAGTGGTGTCGGCCGCCAAAAGGATATCATCGACATATTGGATCAACACCACTCCATATGGTAGCTGGACGGCGTCCAGCTGCCTTTTTAGGGCCTGGCTGTAAATGCTGGGACTTTCAGTGTAGCCCTGGGGAGCTCTACAAAATCGGTATGAACAGTTTTTTAAAGTGAAGCCGAAGAGATAACGGCTGTCTGGATGGATGGGGATAGAGAAAAATGCATTTTTAAGATCTATAACGGTGAAGGTGGTGGCAGTGGACGGGATGAGGGTCAGAATGGTGGCGATGTCTGAGACTACGGGGTACTGTGGCACCACCACTTTGTTGACTTCTCGCAGGTCGATGATGAAGCGGTACGCTTTCTCATCCCCCTCACCTTGCTTCTTAACAATGGGTAGGATAGGACTATTGCAGACATTACTAACCACTTCCTCTACCACTCCTGCATTTACCAAGGACTGAATAATCGCTACCAATGCCTTCTCGCCTTCGGGCGATATCCGGTACTGTGGGAGTTTCGGGAGTATTGCATCTGGTCGAACAGTTATGTGTACAGGATCGATCATCATTCGTCCTACATCCGAGTCGTTTCTGGCCCATAGGTGCAGGGGTAGCGAATCGAGCAAGGATAGGTCAGCATCTGTTAAAGTGTACATATGTCGTGCGGGGTAGGGTCCGGACATGTTCGGGTTGTCGTACAGGATAACTCGGACTCCTTCCGGGGAACACCTAATAGTAGCTCGGAAATGTTTCAGTAAGTCAATACCCATAATAGCGTCAGGGGAGTTGGAGGAGAGCAGAAACGTCGTGTCAGTGGGATTGTTTCCTAGGTCAAAGGAGATAGGTACAGACAGGGGATTAGTGGAGGGCGTCCCATCGAAACCTATCGAGGTAATGTGTGAGCCAGACAAGGGTGCCCTTGGAATCAGTCGTTTTGATAACACACTACGTGTCGCTCCAGTGTCTACCAAAAATGGAGACTTTGTACCCAGGACCTTAGCAGTGACATAAGGACCTTGCTGGTCAACACAGAGCTCGACTGGATCCCTCCCTTGCCCCTGGCAGTCCTATGCAGAGTCGTGATCATTGTAGCCATCGGACTGTTGGCACTGATTCTGTCGGGGGCGGTCAAATGTGTTTGGTCTACCAGATCGGTCATTGGTGGTGTCGTGGGTCTGTCCTCGTCCCTGCCCTCCAGTTTTGGGGCCATTTGCCATGTCCCTTGTCTCTTTATTTTTAATCAGTTCCCGAAGGGCTAGGCATTGAGACTTCCAATGTCCAAATTCTTTACAAAATGCACATTGGTTCTCATCAAGGTCGGTTCGTGGAGCGCCAGGGGTGGGGTTGCGGTCTCTAGGGGTCGAATTCCTAGGGGCATTTGACTGGTAGTTTCCCCTATACCGTTCCCTCCCTGTGGTCACTCCCTGTAGTTGTGCAATCATTACTCGTTCCTTTAGGTCCTTTTTCTTTTTCTCAGTTGCCCTTTCGTTCTCGTTCTTTTGGTGTTCGTAATACTGAGCCATCTGAAGGATAGCTGCAGGTTTAGAGGCTCCCCAACTACTTTCGCTAGTCTGTAACTTTTGGGAGACCTCTTGCGATAGCCCCTTTACGTAGTTCTGCACGAATAGGTGATGTCCGGTTGCGGTGGTCATGTCTTGGCCACTGTAGTCGGAGAACACTGTTTCAAATCGTGAGAAGTATTCTGATACGTCCTCCTGAGGTTTCTGGCGGCAGGCCGTAACTATCGACCAGTCTACCTTCTTTTCTGGGATCAACGTTTTTAGCTTCTGCACTATTTTGTCGGGGAGTTCCAATATGTCTTTTACAGGTTTCCTTCCGGGCTCTCGCTGCCTATCTAGTTCATCGAGTTTTGTCCAGGTGTGTCCGAACAGATCTGTGTGGTCGGCTCTCCTGATTTGCTTCCACACATCAGCCGGCAGACACAACCCGAAAAACAAATCCATGTCCGCTAGAGTCATTATGGTTGAGCCCAAGGCTGTGCCTAATTCGGTATAGAATGCTGTAGGGTTCTTTCTTAAATCGGGCAGGGTTTGTCTAAAAGTTAAAATATCTTGCCGATCCCATGGTTGGTAAACCCAGTTGTACACAACCCTCCCTTTGGCATCTGCATGGTTGATATCATCGTTTGTTCCCTGACCTCTTGGGGGAACCCAATAGGGGGCGGCTTCTCTGATAGGCATCATGGTGTTGGCTGCTTCTAATGAGGGCTCAATCGTCTCAGGGACTGTGATCTTGACCTCTGGTTTCTGTTCCGCGAGGTGGCGGAAGACCTCAAGCGTTTGCATGAAGAGGTCCGTCACATCGCTTTCAGCCCCATCTCCGACATCAACCCTTCTATATAGAGCCGTCACTTTAGCAGGACCCTTAGTCTGGTACCTATCCTCATATGCGTTCAGGGTGTGGTAGCTGAACCGTAAAATAAAATGCCGTCTGTGACTACCGGCATGCGAGTTGTGCATATTCATCGTATATTCTTCGCTCTCCTTTCGTTCTACCAGGGTTTTTGCTATTTGGTCGATTCCATCCCGCTCATCTTTGCTCAACCTGTTTGGTCTGGCTGTTAGATGCCTGCTGATCTCATGCTCATCTGCTGTTGTTACCAACGCGGTTGGTGCGAAGGCCGTAAGAGCCGGGGCACTAGCGCTAGGGTTACTCACACCTGCATTTTGAACTGGTGAGTGTTGTGCTAGAGGTTGGCTGGGAGCATAAGGAGGAGGCATGTAGATAATTGGAGGACCGAGCAGTAACTCGTCATTTGCTCGCTGTTTGGAGGGAATCTCCGGGTAGAGCGCAGCGGTGGTCCTGACAGGGCATTGACCTGTCAGTCCTGATTCTTGCGTTTGTTTAACTTTCTCTCTTCTTCTTATTTCTTCATCTAGTTCTTTTGCGGCTAGATGGGCTGCTTTTCGTAATTCTTTCACTGTTTTTACTTCCTCTCTTTTCCTGCGATGGTCTGCTTCTTTGCGCCACATGCCAATACTAACGAGCATAGTGGGCGTTACCTTATTTATTTTTACAGCTGCTTCTAGTGTTTTTATTTTATTTTCATCAAAAGAACCTATCAGTGGCCACTGGTTTTTAGGATCCCTTTTTGTATATTTATGCCATAACTTACTATAAGCTATAGCGACTAGTCCTTGCTTAGTAAACATGTCCTTATTAGGGGTGCCCTCCAGTGGAGCTGGATGGTTCATCTCTAATAAGCGGTCCGGGTTGACCCAACTATGAGCCAATGGGGAGAAGATAGGCATGACGGATTACAATGGGGGGCAAAAGCCTGCACTACCTATCTTTTCACTATTTGCAAAGACTGGACAGAATAGTCTATTCTACGCTATTTGCAAACAGAGAATACCTCCAGAAAGAACCAATTCCAAACAGTCAATGTTTGGGCAAACAATCAATCAATGAGGAACGAAATAGGTACGACGTGTTAAAGGTTTGCGTTACCTACCCTTCACTCTCTGCAAAGGGAGAGAGAATATTCCTATTCTTCCCCGTTTGCAGGCAGAGAAGATCCCTAAGAGAACCAACTTCGAACAATTCAATGCTCGATTCAATCAATCAATCAATGGGGAGAAAAAAAGAATAGGCACAACGTGTTAAAGTTTTGCGTTGCCTACCCTTCACTATCTGCAAAGACTAAACAGAGTATGGCGATTCTGTGTTTGTTTGCAAATAGAGAATTTCTCAGAAATGGTTAATAAGTAATACTAGTATTTTCAAACAATCAATCAATCAATTTCGCAATTTGTCGTGTGTCACGACCTTACCCGGACCGCATGGACAGTTTCTCGTCTTCCGCTTCCAGCGCCCGATCGTCCTCTATTCTCTGTTGCTATCGCGGCACTCCTGGTGGTTCCCAGTCAGGACCGTAGATCACTCGGGAGAGGTCTGCTCGGAATCAGTGAAGTTCAGATGATCGGCTGTCAGACGAGGGTCTATCGGACAGGAGCTCTTCCGATCGTTGCAGTCGTTCACTCTGTCGTCGGGACCTCTCCCACTGGATCCACGTGTCGCTGATGGGCCCCACGTTGGGCGCCAATTGATAAAGATCAATTTACAATGGTCAGGCGATTTCAGTAGTTGTTTCCTAAGTTAAATTTGCCCGGCGTAAAAACGCCTCTAATACCATACGAAGTTATTCAATAAAGAGGCAGGCGCTGGAGACTGGAAGACAGGAAACAAGTTTTATTCCGACGGAGTAGAACACGTCAGATCGGACAACAAGGTATCGTCTCGAGGTGCTCTCTCTACCTCTCTGAGACCTGGTCTTTTATACACTGGTTCAAGACATGTGGACGCTCTTTATTACAATAAGGGCATTTATGAAGCATGAGAATGACATCAGAACGATATCCGCGACACCCCCCAGTTCCAGCCCATTCCAATCACATTCCTTTCCCCTCATATGATTGGGAGGGGCTATCACGCAGCTGAGTGTTCTGCCGATCTCTTTGGAATGTGTGTGCCTGATCGAATCTCCGGGGGTGAGGATGTCATGATCAATAGTGGCCTCTTTCAGGAGAGGCGAGTGCATACAGTAATGGGCAATAAACTGTATCCTCGGGCTAAAGGATGACCAGCAGTCAGTGCTGACGTTCAGGCTCAGAGGAAGGGGTCATCAAAGGAGGGGTATTCATGGACGGAAAGGAGGTGTTGGTCAGGCGCGGGGTGCGATTCTTAGGGACAGAGTCATGGGAGGGGAGGGTTCATGACTTGTGCATGCGAGTGCGGGGGCAGCCAGGGTGCGCGGGGAAGGCTTGCATGGTCAGGGAAGTGTGCTGACGGGCGATCGTGAACAGGAAGACCATGGTACCTAAAATGGCTGTCGTGTATGCTCGTACGTGGGTCTGCAAGATGGCGTAGATGATGTTCAATACACGAACTAAAATTCCACATGAAACCAAAAACTTGGGATTAATCCTGACATCTCCACCTAACTAAATTGTGTGATCATAGGCAACTGTTTTATTTCACTTTCCCTTCTTTTTCTTCATTATCACATGAGGATCTCAGAGTACATGATTTCAGGATGTGTGTTTTACAAAACCTTCTCCTGTGTTTGATTTAATAAACGATAATGTTCATTATAATAGGAACCCAGGTCCCCCAAAGTGCACACATAACAACTGACTTGACTCTTAGTTCACTATTGGCTGTTGACAGGGCGGGGGTTAAGGAAAGTTTCCAAATTCATGTTTGAAAACGATCACTTTAAAAAATATATATATATTCCTGAATGTACTGTTATAATCTGTTGTGCTATGGTGAAACGGTTCTGAATGTTAATGAAATGCACTTTTTAATTATTATTTTTTGCACAGAGTTTATCATACTTTCAAACTTGCTGCAAGATGTCTATAAAAATGGAATGGTTTCTGAATTTAAGCATTGTGAAACACCCTTGTTACTTCCTTTCTTTAACTTAAATTCACATTTAAATAAATAATTTCCTGTTCATTCAACATCTTTTTAATGTTCGATCTGAATTAAGTAAACAGCAGCCTAGTGCTCCAGCGCTGCTGTTTACCAGGGGCCACATGTAAAGGGCAGCATGTGGCCTCTGTGCTGTACTTTGAGTATCACTCCTCTGCAATAAGATTTTGTACATTTTTGACAGTTTCCGAGCAGTGGGACTGTAAGAGGTGGAGCACTACTGTTGAACATTATTGGAACTGACACCAGTGCGGTTGTCCTAAGGCCAACACTGCTTTTTTCTTGTTTGTATACAGATTTACATGTCCTCGTTGTGGAAAACTTCAAATTCGTTTTTCACTACTGTGAGGCCTGACTCTCCCATACGATAACACTAGGTTACCTTATTATATTTAATGCATTTTGTTTGGGAGCAGTTACAAATGTCATGTTTGGTATCTAAGTAATTCTAATTTAAAATACTCTTTAACCCCTTTGCCGTGGGGGTAATTCTCCTGTGGTGCGGGGGGAGGGTGGGTGAGAGGCCGCTCTTGGCCCTGCGGTGCTCATGAGGAGCCCAGCTTGTCACGAGGCACAGTGGAGCTGTGCTCATGACGAGCTGGGCTCGTCATGACTCCGTCCACTCCTGTAGAACGTCTGCACAGGCGTGGAATTCGCCGCGCGGGGCAGTGGCGCGGCCGTTATGACGAGCCCAGCTTGTCATGAGCTCAGCTCCACTGTGCCTCATATAAGCATGCAAGGGGTTAACAGTAACGTTGGAGTTGAAGTCACAGTTCAGAAAATGCCACTTTTTAGGTCTCGCACACCAAGCGCTGGAGCGCACGTGCGCTCATCGCTCTGCAAGGCTTATTGTCATCGATACACTTTCAGAAGGGAACTTGAAGCTCCGCCCCTTCTTCCCATTGGCTTGCATCATAGTTCAGGCTAAACGCTGTCTTTCGATTGTAAAGGAGGCTTTTTAGTCCCTCCTTATTACCTCCCTGTCTCCTTTTGGCCTCGCCCATCCGGACTGGATCCTTTACTTGCGGCGCGATACTGTCTCCTTTAATTAGTGGGTGAGCACTTTCTTTTTGACATTCCGGCTGCAAAGCGCGATGCTCTAAGTTGTATGTTTTTTTATTTATTTTAATGAGAGCAGCACCCGCTAGGCACACTGCTCTCACTTTATTTATTTATATTTTCGCAGCGTCCACTTCAGGGACACCCCGCTCTGTTCTTTTTTTTTTTTTACTGAGGCCGGGGTGGGGGGATGGGGGGGATTTCTCACATGCTGCGGATTTACCCTTCTTTTTTTGTGGCTTATAATTGTTTATTAGTCATCAATATAGCGATTTTCGGCATAAAGCGCTATTTTTTCCTCTTGATTTTCAGCCAGGTTGGATGAAGCCATGAAAAGCGTTTTGTTTTCTCACCTTGTGTCTTAGAAAAAATAATCTAAGCCGGACAGAAGAAAAGGTTTCGCTTTCTAACACAACAAATCCAATTTGGCCGCCAGCCGATGGTATCTGTCGCCGCTGTATCTTTTCCTTATGTGGAAGCATGGTGGCAGGATCTCAGGGAAGGCCAAGACGGCGTTGGGAGCTTTTGGCTCTCCGTCTGGCCTATTGGATTTTGATAAGCAGGGTATTGCAGTTTAATAATGTCCTCTATCCATTCTCAGCCAGTCCTTAACATGCCTCTTTATTTGTCCCCAAAGTCTCTTCAGCGAGACCTTTTTATTACGTCTCTCTCAGCCAGCTCTCTGGGGAGCCAGCCGGGACAAGAGTGGCAGATAGATAACAAAATAGATTATGTCCCGCAGATGTTTTCTCTCTGCTGGCCCTCAGCCATTCCGTTTAATTAAACAGAGACTAAATGGAGAGCCCACGCCCCTCGGGAGCGCCTGTCACAGCAGCGCAAAAAAAAATAGTATATCCAGAGAAGGTTAGGAGGACACCGGGGCTCGGCGTGCGAGCCCGAACATTCGTAGTGGCTTTTAAGAAGACACTGAGGAAGGAAATGTCAGCCTTTTCTTTCTCCCCGCAGAAGGTCTCATGTGGTGGCAATCCGTGCATCCTGCACCAATCAGAGAGGGCGACATCCCACTTTTCAACCTTTCCCTTCCTGTAGCAAAATGACACATGTTTAGGCGCCTGTAAAAATGCTAATAATAAAAATAACAATGGGCCAGATTCTTTAAAAAAAGTTCAAATTCGCCCTAGCACACTTACACTTACTTTATTTATTTGTAAGGTTTTATATAGCGCTGGCTAGACCCAGAGGTATCAGAGATTGTAACATGAGTAGGAGCAGTCAAATAAAAACAATAGTTCAGAGCAAAAAGCAAAAAACAACAATCAAGAGCAAGCTCCATTAAGACAGGGGAGGCAGAATTCTGAATGATTCACAGGTTAAATACATTTAAATAATAAAATGGAGGTAACGACTCAGAGCACACAAAAGAGTCTAAACAGGGAGAACAAGTTGTAGAAGTAGGGGGACACCTGGTAGGGGGGGTGGAAAGCAAATGGACAAAAACAGGGGAGAGTGCCAACAACAACTAACACCACAGAAATTAGAGCTGCTAGGATAGATGAGTGATCACAAAAAGAAGAGTAAAAAGGGAGAGCGAAAGGTAAAAACAGGTTAGCAGAAGGATAACCAAAACAGGAGAAAAACGGAAAGCCAGGTCTGAAGAGAAAATTATAGACTCCAATAATTGTAGAGTTGGTGCCATTTTAGGTCTCTTTTAAAGCCGAGGTGGGAGGGGTTGCAGCGCAGGTCCCTCGGGAGGGAATTCTAGATGCTCGGACCAATACCAGAGTAGGAGCGAGTTTGGGTGGATTTCTTTTTAACAAACGTGGGAACGAGTAGGAGAGCTGTGGAGCTTCTCATCAGCCTGGAGCAGCTCGTTTGAGTTTGTTTGTTAGGTATGACAGAGATTGTGGGTGGAGTGCTTTGTGCGTGATGCAGGCAGTCTAATAAAAGCATCTTCCTTCGAAGGGCAGCCAATTTAGGCATTTGAGGGCAGGCGTAATGTGGTCATATCATTTACAGTCGGTAATGAGCCTGGCCACCAAGTTGAGCACAGCTCTAAGGGGGTGCAGGTGGACTTTAGGGGTTCCAGTGAGGATAGCATTGCCGTAGTCCAGTTTGGAGAGGACTAGTGATTTTATGACCCATTTGAAGTCGTCTTGAGGGATGAAGACTTTGATTTTCTTGAGGTGTCTGAGAGTGAAAAGTGCTCCTTTGGCTGAGTTATTTATATGGTCCTTCAGTGCCAATTTTTTGTCAAGTATGAAACCTAGGGGTTTCGCCAAGTTAGATAAGGTGAGCAGACTGTTAAGGGCATTGAGGTCCGAGATCCACCCTTGGATGGGGATACAGTTGCTTTTTGGAGAAAAAATAATAATTTCCGGTTTGTTAGGGTTCAGTTTAAGAGGGTTGGAGTAAAACCAGGATTGAATCTTGCTCAGAGTGTTGTTTAAACAAAGTACATCAGTATGGGATTTGATTTTATAGTAGAGTTGGGTGTCATCAGCATAGAGGTGATAGTTGATCCCGGCTTGTTTCATAATGAGAGTAAAGGGTTCCATAAAGAGGTTAAAGAGAGAGGAGGAGAGATGTGATCCCTGGGGGACACCCAGCGATAGGATTGGAGAGGCGGGAGTTGATTTTTATTTGGTGTGTTCGATGCTGGAGGTAGGAAGTGAATCGTTTAAGGACCAATCCATTTAGGCAAGAGGGAGCTGTAAGAGATTCCAGTAAGGAAGAATAATTGACTTTAAAGAATGCTGCAGAGAGGTCAAGGAGAATAACCATGCAAGGGAGGGGTGAATGTCATCAACAATGTTCAGCATGGTGGGTTCTGTACTACAGCCTTTCCTGAAACCAGATTGTAGGGAGTCAAGTAAGTTGAATTTGCCTATATGGTTGTCGAGTTGAAGAAATGCAGGTTTTAGCTAGAAGTGGGAGGTTGTTAGGATCATTAGGGTCAGCATTAAGGTTTTTATGAATGGGAGTGATTTGCCCGAGTTGGAGGAGTTGGGGACGCATCCAATGGCAAAAGAGGTGTTAATGATTTTTGTCCAACATGGGGCAATGATGTGGTTAAGGTTATGACCTAGGTTAGATGGGAGTGGGTCTTTGGTGGTGTGCAAGGTCGTCTTTAATTTTGCAATGATATTAAAGACTTCAAGCTCAGTCATAGGATAGAAATTAGACCAGGAGGCATTATTTTTCAATTGTAAGTTGGAAAGGATGTCACCAGAAATAGTAAGAATGGGTGGGTGAGTGGGAGGATTAAGTGGGAGGGACAGTGCAGAAAAAGGAGGTAAGTCAAAAGAAATTTGGGCGCTAGGCAGATCCAGAATTTGAAGGAAGGATTGATCAATTTTAGCAATTTATTCCGAGAAGAAGTTGGCAATTTCCTCACATCTTGCGATTGAGGACATCAGCCCTGGAGTGCCAGATGGTGTTTGTTTTCTGACAATGTTAAAGAGTTCTCTGGGCCTATTTTTGGCACGATCAAGTTGGGCACGAAAGAAAGATGCCTTTTTATTGTAGTTTATGTAAATCTGGCAGATCTGAGGAGGGCAAGATGAGAAGGCAAGGGGTGTCGTCTCCATGTTCTTTCTGCTAGCCTAAGTTCTCTTCTTTCATTATTGAGTTCAGAATTGAACCTTTGCTGTTTTAGTGTGAGTGGTGCGACTTGATCCATGACCTCATAAATGGTCTTATTGAAATGTTCAGTGAGCTCATTATCGTTTTGGAAGAGAGGGAGGAGTTGTAGTTGAGCTTGAAGTTTAGACTCAAGTTCACTAGGGGGGACTTGTTTAAGGTTTCTGGATCACATCTTTGGTTTGTTATTATCTGCTGGGGGAGAGAAAGGCGCTGGTAGCGACGTTGAACAGAATGAGATGGTGGTCAGACCAGTCAATGGGGATGATGCTGGTAAGGGAGACCAGATCAGTGGTAGAGAGGATTTTTTCAAGTGTGGCCCCTTTGATATGGGTTGGATTGTTGCATAGTTGCTTAAGGTCATTTATCTCAAGAAGGTTAATGAGGTGCCTAACAGTGGGATCAACTGCATTATTTCAATGGATGTTGAAATCTCCCAAAAATAGATTTTTTGAGGCAGAAAGGAAGAAGTGGGTGAGAAGGTCAGATACTTCGTCAGCAAAGAGGAGAGGCTCACCCGGAGGGTGGTAGATGTTATGTAGTCTAATTGGAGGCGAGCCTTTGACAGTGAGTTCTACACTGAGGTATTCAAATGTCAAATGATCAGTGTTCTTCAGAAGGGAGAGTTGAAACTCCATTTTATGGATTATGGCTAGACCACCCATTTTTCTGTTGGGTCTCTCCTGTCTAATGATGGAGTAGCGGGGATGGGGTAGGGGGGTAAGTCAAGGATGGCCGTTGAGTGGTCATTGAGCCAGGTTTTGGTGAGTAAGGCAATATCAATAGCCTCACTGAGGATGGTTTCCGAAAGTTCAGTAGCATGTAATACTGCCAATCTGCAGTTAACAAGCATGCAAGAAAGGGGATTCGGGTTATCTGTAGCAGGTTTAATGGAGTTGATGGTGGCGAGTTTGCCTGGAGGTCTAGGTGAGATGAGAGTAGAAGGAACTCGGTTATTGCCTACGATTACTGGGATGCTAGAGCAAGGGAGGTGATCAGTCATCTGAGACTTAGGGAGATAAGAATTATACAGGTCATTTAGTTCAGCAGCGGAGTGGGAGCAAACAGCACGATGAGGCCTGTGTGCACGTCTGCAAAGGGGTATGGTCAGCCATCGGGCATATTGGGAGAAGTTATGAGTACAAGTGAGGGAAGTATGAGAGAAGTAGGGGCAAGCCCGGGAGTTAGGGATAGAGAGAACCCCTCTGTTATGAGTATATCTCAAACTTTTTTTTGCATTTTCAAAGAATATGACTGGCGCACATCCCCCATGAGTAATAAATAACACATGCAAAAAAATATCTTCACATATGATAATGTACGTATGTCACTGGGAAAATATTTTTCTATATGAAGATTGCTTCACCTGAGTACTTATGAATTTTGAAGGTGTCATCTACCCTGTCCTATACTGAGAAATGATTTACTCCCACCCATGTCAGGAGTAAACCCATATAACAGTAACAAACGCTCACTCTGGTATAATATGAAATATAATCAAATGTAAGTGATTTTGGCTTCTCTAACAATAGCTTCAATCAAGGAAAAACAAAGTTCTAATGACATACCAAAAATGCATTTTGATCAATGTATTAAATCAATGTGGACAGTAATACTCACTTGCTCCTCATCAGTCCATCAACTCTTTCATATATACACGGTATTTATTTCACTTTGCTTCAGTGTATGCTCACTTGAGTCTAAGCACCTTGTCTACATTTATATTTTGTATTATTATCTACACTAACACTACACACCACATACACTCCATAAAACATGGATAAAAGACATAGTCATTTACAATGCCATTTACAACGGCAATAGCTCTAACATAAGCAAATGCGAGACCTATTGCATTTCCAATGCTTGTTGAAAATTGGCATTTTCTTGTCCTAACAATTTAGTGTCAGCAGCTTTTTTCTTGGTAGACAAATGATTAAGTGTAGTTGGCAGTTTACCTTTGAGTATTTCTCCTAGATAGCCACATAATAGAAGGACTGGGTGTTGGCTGGAGGGGCCATCTAAGCAGAATCTTGGGGGTCGGAGCCAGGGCCGGACTGGGAACCACAACCGGCCCTGGCAAAGTGCTCGGCCGCCCCCCCACTCCCCTCTCGGAGGGGATGGGGGGGCGGCGAGCACTTTGACGGGCCGGTTTTTGGACGATTTTGGTACAGGGACGATTTTGCAGCTATGCTGCAAAAACGGCCCTGTAACAAAAACGGCCCCCAGGAGCCCAAAACCGGCCCCTACCCGTTTGGCGCACCGGGGGATTGCCCGGTGCCCGCTATGGCCAGTCCGGGCCTGCTCGTAGCTGTGCGTAGCCAGACTTGCTCTTTAAAGACACTGCTTCAGCTCACACACTAAGTGCTTTGCACTAGATTATTGTGATTGCAGACAACCTTTGGCCAGGACAAGGAGGCAAGACATTCCACACACTTTTGTGAGGGAATCCTCCAGAAGTTTCTTCCATTTCAAAGCTGGCACCAGGTATAACATTAGGACTCTCAGGCCCACTCTTCAGTTAACTTCTGGACCTGCAGAAGGATTCTGAGGACTGCCTTGTAGCCTGCTCTGTACTTAAGAGTTTCATGAATTACTGTAACAATACATTTTATAAATTGGTGGAGAGTACAAAGTCCAACAAAGGAAAACAGAATAATTTTGAATTAAAGAACAATTACATGTATTTGTTGACATCTCAATACAATATTAATTTCCCACTGGAGATTTTCAACTTCCATAAAAGAGACTCAGTCCAAAAATCTTCACTGCTACTTTCTCCAGAGGCTCCCCAACGACAATGGTTCCTCCTCGAACAACACTGTCTGCCTTGCCCTGGTGAGCTATACTTTCAGAGTAATTTTTCTTTAAAAATTCTTGGAAGTCCGAAGGTAAGTGGAGACTGGGCCTAATCCACTTTGTGTATCCGAACCGTGCTCCCTCGCTGTCGGCCATAACATTGGACTTTGCGTTGTGTTCTCACTTCATTAATGTTTAAGTGCTTCATAAATACTTTACACATTGCCTCTAAGTTAAGCCTTACTGTTTACATGCCAAGCTACCAAAGGGTTAAGCACAGGTTAACTTAGTAACTTTCAGTTGTTACCCTGGCAAAGACTGGCTGTGGCTTGAGTAGGTTTCACCCCTTTAACCAACAACCCAATATCTCACAGATACACTGTAACTTGTGTACCTCCCACAACCTACCTGGGGATGGTGCATATTAGTAAGCTCTAGGAATCTCTTTCTAATAGATGAACTCATGCAAGAAACTCACACTATATAATTAAAAGACTTTATTATTACTGAATGCCCTAACCTAGTGCTGAGTATAAGAATAATTGTTTTAGCACAAATAGACATAATAGTTCAAATAGAATGAGCAATAAAACAATATATAACAAATAATATCAACATATTTGATGCTGTATCATTAAACCAAACCATTGTTTGCTGATACTAGTCAATGATAGACTCCCTCCCTTTCAATCACTAGCTAAAAATGTTCAGTACCAAAGTGCCTGCACGAGTTTCTCAAATGACCTTTCACCCACACCTTTGTGGCATAATAAAGTTGTGTTTGATATTTTGCTGGCCGCTGAGAACCGAGGTCGTATCTTGCATCTGTTTTGGCATTATGCATCGTGAAAGCACAGATCAGACTGACATGAGGCTGTGGCCTTCAGCATAAGATGTCTACAGCATACTGCATGCTCTGCTCAAAGCTCCCAGGAAAATCTGAAGGTGACTTTCCCCTAAGATGCTTTTGCATAAGACTTAACCTTTCTACTATGACTGCCGGCTACAGACCCAACGCTCCTGTGTTCCGTGAAACAGACATGCAATTTCCACTATGGCTTTCTCTTCGCTTTCACTGTCTCTTCCTTTTTAGAAGACTATTCATAGAATAAGTGGGGATGACTCAATGCACATTAAGAAGTAGTTAAACAAAAAGTACATGTTAGAGAGCACGCGTGAGTCTTTGAAGGAAAACACTTCACTTGAAGAAACATAAAAGTTAACACTAAAAACCCAAAAATATATTCAATAGTCATACTGAGCTGTGGCCCCATAACCTGCCCACCAACACACATGTGTAACTTCAGACCTGACGGATGACAGGGGGTAGGCTGCTTGTGGAGGTGACAAGTGGGGAACAAAGCCCACCTTATTTGTAGTCGTTGGATGGTTTACAACCATCCCGATAACCAAGGATAACAAGCATTGGCATAGCCAATAGGCCTCGCCTTTCCGACCTTATAAGTGTTTAGCCATGCAACAGTTGATGTTGTTGCACCAAGGATATTGTACTGCATAACTAAATACTTATAAGGTCCCAAAGGCGAGACCTATTGGCTATGCCAATGCTTCTTTTCGGATGCTATCGGGAACAAGCCTACCAAACAGGTGAGATGCAGTTAGGCATCGACCCAGCAGTGGGCCGCTGTTTTGTTTGGTAATCCGGGCAGATGCTGGTTGATTGTTCACTTCCGCCTGCAGCATCTGCTTCCGTTTTAGAAATGAGTGGGTGGGAAGGCGCAAGATGTTTAAATGAGCACAAATGCTTTGGATGTAGTTGTCTTCAATGAAATCAGGCATTTTGGTCTTGCATCTTAAATAATATGCAATCCTGAGTTAAAATAAAAAATGTCAATGCTAACCATAAAATTGTGATGTCTGTACCATATGCCCTATAGAATGCAAACTTGGAACTTAATTGCCGATTACAGTAATTAATTGTACAGGCTACATAATCAATAAAAATAAACACCCATATATAATTATTAACATTGTAGAGTGTCTGTGTATTCTTCTGGTCCGGAAGAGATACGATTCTTGCCAGAGTTACTGTCTACAATGTGAAAGTCAGAAATAACCTGAAAAAAAAGGCAAGATGGAATGTTTTGTTTGACTGAAATCGACTTTTCAGGAACAGATGTAATTGACACGCAACCTTCCGTTGTGTAGGAACTCGAAAGAGCCATTCGCAGATGCCATCAAATCGGTCGTGCTCCGAGCCTTTCTAACAGAAACAATCGATCAAGTTAATAACTAGAAATATTTCTAGGTAAAAGCATGCTCGAAATCACTTTTGTTCTGAAAAAAAAAAAGCATGCTCGAAATCACAACAACACCCTAGCAATGGCACTTAAAGTCAGGTTCCCTTCCCAGACGTCAAATGCTTTTCTTTGCCCTAGCCTTGAAAACGAAAGCCTCACTTTGCTTTGTCCTGCATTATCTATTTTGATGTTTTATAAAGTGTGGAGTGATGTTTTGCTGGGACTTCAAAGCACTTTGGGGGCAACCCGCGCTTCATGCACCCTAGATAAGTGGGTACCTTATTAGGAATGGGGAACTCTGTCCTACATCAGGTGGGGCGCAGGTCTCACCTGAGCCAATACAGATGCCAAAGCTCGAATTCCTAGGCCTGGGGTTTATAGTGACTTTTAATAAACACCAGCATGCAGCGCAGCCGCTCGCACCGGATGCCTCGGGAATAACGATGCCACCAAGCTCTGCTTCACCCAGGTGCCATAAAATCTCCATGTCAGCCTTCTCGTAAACAACAACTGCAGAGCTCTCATTTCCAGACAGGAGACATTCCTACACGAAGCGCAACAAAATCCGAGAAGTAACAGGGCACACACGGAAAGTCTTATTCTTTCTAATTTCCCGCGTAGGATCATTTGATAGATGTGATTTACTTGTATTCAGCAATGCGATTTCTTGTAATATTAATCATAAACGGCATTAACATAAAATCACGCATGCTTAATGGTAGGGCAACACATTAAATACAACAAGCCACGAAAGTCAGTGAAGTGCAGCCGGAAGTCCATGGACAGCCTTTACCTTGCAGGAGCGAGCAGCGGCAGGCGCGATAATTACAAACAGATGGCCCCGCTGCTCGCTCCCGCAAGGCAAACGCCACACTTGCACGAGGGCTCATTGGGAACAGTGCAGTACATGCACGAGTTTCCCAAAAAGTCCTGAGCGATTCCAAGAGGTCCGTCCTAAGCAGCGCTTGCGCGCTGCGTAGGCGAGACCTAAAAAAGACAACAATGACCTGTATGTAGTAACAAGGCACTGCCACTGGGTGGTGCTCTCCTACTCCCGCATTACCTTTCCTTATGAACTTGCCAGCCTTGCCTCCTTCTTAAGGGTGACCACTTCCTACCAGGTCATTATGGACACTGTTTCTTGACCTGTACGTCTGTGCGTCAGCAAATTGCATTCTGGGTGTTGTAATTTTGCTTTGCTTCCATTTGGCTAAAACACCTTAAAGCAATGATTTATATCTGAAAAGTTAAGGCCTGGAGATAGTGTCCTTAAAGAACCTGGCGCAAAGTGGTCGTCAACATGCGTATCTCACACGAGAACTGACCAAAAACAGGCATAAACTTCCAATGGAACCCAATTAACAGAGCACCTTTTGCGCACCCCATTCTGCGCGCTGCACTAATAACCATAACATAAGATTGACTAGCAAGGTGCTGTTAATCCCTCAAGCTTTGCTTGGCGGTGGCAGGCGGCTGCGATAAGTCACCGGGGCGCCACCGGAGAAATCTGGAGCGCTTCCATGCATGCCACGCACATTAATGGCCTCTCTGCGTTAAATCACGCCATTGACATCTGTTTCTCCTCCTAATTACAGATGAGGGGAAGACATCACTCACAATTGCAACATTAAAGAGTGGGCGTGCAGCGGTGCACGGGTGCGCAAGCTCTTGCATGCTGCGTGCGCCGGCCAGGCATGGAGCTGTGACAATATGTCACCCGCACAGCTGACCCATAAAGCGCGGCAGGGGGTCTGTGTGCAGGGGAGGCTGGTCAGGGATGGGGGAGGGGGCGACTCCTTGCACCGGAAATGCCGCAGTAGGTGCCACAGGACGAGCTGCAGGGGCGCTGACAGAGCATGCACGTGCACGCGCTTGTCAGCGCCAGGGAGTGCAGGATGCGTTGCATGCCTCGACTCAGATGCATTGTATTAATATGGAGCTTCCGGCACAGATTGGGCTCAGTGGTCGATCTGCGCTTGGGAGTCGGACCCGATAACAGGAATAGCAGAGCGTGTCATTGTCAGGGGTGAGGTGCAATGGCTGAGTTCTGTAGCCATGCAAGGAACGACTCCATGTGTGGGTTTCAGCATTAAAAGATCAAAATGAAAATACTGCAAACACCAGAGAGAACTAGCAGAAAACACTCAGAAAAAAAAGTAAAGACAATGCTAATGAGGTTATAGAAACACATTAACGGCTTGACTAGCGAGCACAGCATGAGTCTAGCAGCGGCGGCAGCATGCAAGGCTAATCTGGAGCGTATGTGGGAACAACAACTGCTACAGTGCAGAGCCCCTTCACACAATAGCACAAACACACACCAACAGACGCTTACACATAAACAGACATACACAGACCGACTTGTGCACAACGCAATTTCTTGTAATATTACTCATAAACGGCATTAACGTAAAATCATGCATGCATAACGGTAGGGCAACACATTAAATACAACAAGCAACAAAAGTCAGCGAAGCGCGGCCGGAAGTCCATGGACAGCCTTTACCTTGCGGGAGCGAGCAGCGGCAGGCGCGATAATTACAAACAGATGGTGCTGCTGCTCGCTCCCGCAAGGTAAACGCCACACATGCACAAGGGCTCATTGGCAACTGTGCAGTACACGCACGAGTTTCCCAATAAGTCCTGAACGATTCCAAGAGGTCCCTCCTAAGCAGCGCTTGCGTGCTACGAAGGCGGGACCTAAAAAGCAAGGCGAGCCTCTGCCCTGCGAAGCATGGACTAGGAGTTCTCTGAATGAATCATGTCAAGAGTTTAAATCCCCTTGAAGAGTCACCTCCTGCTACTGGATGGCAAAGAGTAACACTGTGTAATACTGTCTTTGTTCATTGTAAATCAGTGTGTGTCTATCATGGTACATCTAGGCCTGTTGTTCATTGCTAGTGTTTGCACCTCACCTACCTATAACAGTACCTTCTTGATACTCATTATCACTGCTCACATTTTGTTTTATTCCAACTTATCGCATTGCCCTATATACCTTCGATATACCTATGTACAGGATTTTGCATCCATGTACTCTGCTAAATAAATAAAAAAAAGCTGCCAGCTAAAGCAGATTGAAAAGACTAAAAGACTGCCAGCATGTTGACAGATGAAAAATAGCATAGATATCTTCAGCCTCCTTAATCAGAGGATGATCTAATAAAAACGATTTTGGAGACGCCAATGGGACCACATTTTCTCTGAAGTTCCCCTCTTTTTCCTGCCTGGTGTCCTTGTAGGTGTCTCTGGTCCAATATAACCTGTTTTTTAGAGAGCCTTTTGCACCGGGGCTGTTTGCTCCGCAGCTCACACTGCAAAATGCCTTCCAAATAGTACAAAGACAGACGGGCATTTCTAAAGGCACCCTTGTTGCCCCGGCACGAACACGGATATATATAGTTGATGGTGTTGGTTTCACCACTAGATAGAGCCAAACCGTAGCAATGCCTTACATGTCGATCCTAACCCGAACTCAGAAGCTCTAGAGGGAGATACTTGTTTTTCTGGTCCAAATCCTTGCTGCTGTCACCTGCAAGAGTCTGGGAGGGCGGGTCTAAAGTCATGTTTGTCTTCAGCCCCCTCAGCACATTTCTGCCTTCAGCATTGACCCACTGCACTGCACCCTTGGTGCCACCAGTGAATATATATGTGTGGTGCACTCCATGCAGCGCCCATAAGGGATCATGGAAGTTTCAGGATAGAAAAGGCAATTGTGGGTCCATGAAGGCGCGTGGTTCCTAATGTCTGTGTAGTGAGTGGATTAAAGTAGATCTGTATTTGACATCATGGCTTGAGTCCCGCTGGTCCCTCCCAGCCTTTATCCTCCCACAGCCAATAAAGTGAGCACCACTGAGTTGGGTAACAATGAACATATCTTTTGCAGCAACAAGAAACTCCTCATCCTATGTAAAACATGTGTTTTACATAAGACACACAGCATTACGTGTGTCTGGGTGACACTTGTTCTGCTGCTGCCTGTGTTGCATGTGATCTCTGTGATGGAGGCTTGTACTGCCGCAGTTCATAATATACATACAGTGGCGGCTGCTTCGGGATGGGGGTGAATGGATAGAAAATTAAATAGCTACCTTCACCGTCTTCGCCGCCACACGCCTCTGCTCCGTTCTCACTCTGCTGGCAGTGCTGGAAGCAGCCAGGCTCCCAGACTCTCCCAGCCAATAACGATGCTGCATCAGCAGCCTTGTGATTGGTCTGAGCCACATGCTTGACCACTCTGGCAGTGCCTGGGAGCCTGGGCATGTTCTCCACCAGGCTGTGCAACACAAGAGGGCCGGCCAAACATCCATGCGCACTTAGAGATTTCAAACCACTCCTCACTTTGCTCAGCCCCGCCCCGCCCCGCCCCAACCTGACACCAGTCCTGCACAGAAAAATAAAATGATGATAACGTATTGTTATTATAATTTTATTTTTTGCACTGCTCAAATGGCAGTGAGGCGACGCTCCTCCGCATTTTTGGAGGAGCTGCCACTGTATACATGCTCTGTGTATGTGATGGACTTTTTGAACTGCTGCTATCTACTCTTGTGCTGGTGATGGTAGGCCGGCCTGAAGCTCACACTGCAACAGTAGCCCTGGATCCCTTTGAATAGAAACCCCAAGTCCTATTATAAAGTTAGGCCCATATTTATGATGGGTTTGCGTTGCCCTTGCACCATGCAAAGGGGTGCAATGAAGATGCAGAACCTTGAATGATATTTACCAAGCCACACACGGCCACTTTGCAGGGTCCTGAATGGCTTGGGGAATGTGGAGTAACACAAGGCAGTGCAAATTACTACCTGGTGTTACTCTGCCCCAGTGGAGGCGTTCCATGGGTTGAGTGGGTTGAACGTGGGTGTTCCCATTCATCCATGCATGTATTTAAGCACATTCACAGATTTACCATTAGTAAATCTGTGAATCTGTAAATCTGCGGCTGTCCTGCTTTACCGCCGCCGTGGGATGGGTAGGTGTTGCCCCGCCTTTGCCTAGAGCCATCAAGGGGACTCCCCGCCGCTCAGGCCTTCCCAAGGACAGTTCGTGGGGCCCGACCACCAGGGGGTATAGGGCATGGACCACCGCAGGATCATTTTCTGCCTTGATACACAGGTTGTATATGAAAGTTTCTTCAACTAGGGGGAGACATTGCACTAACTGATGAGCAACCATAGGTCCTGAAGAATTGCCATAACTGGCATGAAACATGTCGACCACACCATAGGCGAGGGTTGAACGAGGCCGCATTATCCTAATTGTTGCGCTTCGCTACCCCTCCCTTTACCAATTTTAACTAAGCAGTGAGCCACACCATTAAAATTGTCCTAATGGACTCTACTGACTTATTTTAAATTCTCACTCACGCTCACAATTGCACTCCCTAGGTCCCTCACACGCATGCACCCATTGGCCAGGAATAAAAGAACTCCACCAAAAGAGCAGCACTACGTGCTACCCGGCAGGCATTGCACCGCCAGCTTGTCGTTGGAGCAGGAGGCCAATGATGACACAATACAGTTATTTGGTCGGATGGCTACTGTTGTCCAGCCTTTTAATTGTGTGAGGCATCCTTATTCCGTTAAGGGTTTACTTGATTCCCTGCTGCAAACTGCTATCTACCCTAGAGAGAGCGGCTTCCTCCCTTCCCTTCCCTTTCCTTAGTGTATTCACCCCTTGGGGAACTTTGTACACCATTTGTAAACTGAACGTGGGTGTACCCATTCATCCATGCATGTATTTAAGCACATTCACAGATTTACCATTAGTGGTAGACCTTGGAATGCGTCAAAATACTATGCTTCCCCAGGGGAGGTTTACCAAGGAGAAAGATGTTTATTTTTACTAGTTTTTTCCTTTTTCTACGTGTGCTGCACTTTGCAGCACACCGAATAAGAGAAAAATGCTTCTGATGATTGTTTTTGTGCAGAAAGGGGTCCCTTTCTGTGTACAAACAATCCCTCTTACAGCGTTGACACCCTTGCTTCATAGTGCAAGAATGCCTGCGTTGGCGCAAGGCAGCCTAAAGTGTTCCAAGAAAGAACAGGAATGCGCTGTATAATGGTAGATACAGCACAATCCGGCCCTTTCATGCGACACAGTGAATTTTTGATAAATATGGCCCTTAGTCGCAGGGTGACTTTATGTGTCCTTGTAAATATGGGCAGGCACAGTGCGCCACTGATGCATCAAAAGAAAGTGATGCACTAGCAGCACAATGGCCATATAAACGAGGCCCTGGATTTATATTGTGTGTTATATTTGGCATAGTTCCATTCCTGCCACCTTGGAATACTAAACTGCAAGTCAGTGTGGTAAACAGGCATCACACTGTGCTGGTTGTGAACTCTACTGTGATTCTGTATATTTTCTAAAGGAATCAGTCTACAATGTGGGATAGCCTGACTTAAAGACTCCTCTATTTCCCCTATGATGCAGGATCAAGTGTAAATCACGAGTTGACAATGAAAAAAAAACGCGTAATTCTATCAACGTTTACACAGGGCTAAAATGACAGCAAAATTAAAGATGGTGTTGGCTGGATAGATGACTCAAATATACTGAACTTCAGCTGAAAATAGTTCAGAAGAATTTAGGTCCGCATACGTTTGCGCCTGCACTCGAATGACGCAAGGCGATGTTTCACTGCGCAAATGGCAGTGTTAATCACCTTTTGCTTTTAAAAACTATTTTACACTGACAGTTGACACATGCGCACTGCCAAAATTGCTTTTCCTGGAGTACTGTTAACTGCTCCCTCCGCACTGATTATCTATGCAAAGAGGGCATAACGGGACATCCCAGTGCTGATACCCATAGGTTTTCAGTCAAAGCCAGATTTACTAAAATTGTGCATCATGGCTTCGCGTGAGATCCTAACGCAAATGAAACCAGGTGCTATTAGGGGCAAGCAGAATGTGACATGATATTCCTGCACATAGGATGTGTAATTGCTGCATAATTACACATTTTACAAACTTACTCTTTGACAGTTGTCCTTGCTTTGAAATTTGTAAAAGGGGATATATCGCGAGGACAAATCTCTTCCTATAGTACTTAAAGAAGTGTTTCCCAAACTATGAGTCGCGACCCACTGGTGTGTCACCAACCGATTTCTGGTGGGTCGCGAAAGCGCAAAATAAAGAGGCCTTTACATTTTGCATTTATCTCGTCACATTTGCTGTGCTTCAAAGATAGAGGTCAAATGTTAGTCTATGTCTCTTGACAATTTTCTGCTTATTCCTATAACTTGGGCATTGGTGTTTACTTTTATTTCTCTGACTGCAAAGTGACAGGAGTTTTTAAAGTGGACTATGAGACAATCTTGCTAGGGTACAGGGAATGTGAAAGGAAAGGCTGTAGGATGTCTTTTTTTTCTAACACCTAACACAATTTAAATATCTGTAAATGAACTGTACACATATTTCAGAATACATCAACAGTTAGGAAAGCAACAATGCTCCAGTGGAGCTCACCATTTACCACTTTGGGTAGATCAATATCTTGTCACGGTTCGACAAAGACACATCGGAGGGTGTGGTCAAGGTCATGACATTTACAAACAACTGCTGTTAGAGAGGAACACAAACATTGTGAAGAGTATGTTATTTTGATGTTTCACATGATTTTGAAAGCATATCTATTATTACATCGAAAAATAACCCCCACCTCATGGTCGTTAAAGCTAAGTGGGTTGCAAAAGTTTGTTGTTCTAAAAGTTGGGCCATGGCTTAGAACACTTTGGGAAGCACTGGTTTAGAGTATTTCTAAAATATTTGTTTAGCTTGTGTGGCTGATGACATCATCGCCATGTGACTGTTGCTAAATATGGAGCTGTACAATTTTCCCATTATCTCAACTCATACTGATGATTTTCACGCTGCACTGGGTGAATGTTCATTAATCTGGACCCCGTTTGCAATTGTGGACAGGCATTTGTGACCAAGGCCACCTGCAACAACTGCTGCTGTCTGTATATCAGATACTTTCCCCCAGTATGTTGTGATGTGAGAACACATCCAAACCCTATGCATAAAGTCAGCGCCCGAGTCATGGCACCTGGGACAAATATCAGTGGAGGTAGGGTACATTCGTGCAAGCCTGTGCGGGGTTAAGTATGTGTGATGTAAGTAGTTGAATTGCGTGAATTTCGGTCTGACATTCATTGAGATGGTCTTGGGGTTTCCCACTCATTATTTCCATTGCTTGTCTGTGATTTCGGTGGAGAGCGCCATTGTCCAGTATTTGCGTAATGGGGTCAATGAGGGGGCTGTGTCCGCGCTAAAGGAGTTCTAGATGACCGTAATGGCGTTCCTACCTGACCTATGTGTCAGTAGTGTCTGCAAGGCTTCAGAAGTTGGTGGTACCATGCTTATGTCCACCCAGATTGTGTTGCCTGTTGTGTGAGTGTCGTGCGAGGAAGAAACGTTCCAGGTGACACACCACAATTGTCCAACTGAGTGTCAAAATCGCATAGACCGGAGTCAGCAAATAAGCTTCCCCATGTTGTCAGGCCAGCTCCCTGCCATTCGGCCAATTCCGGGCGTTTCAGGCAGTACTATGACCCTAGTGACGTCTCGATGGGGAGGTCTGGGGCTTACTGTGGAGGGCAGCATTTGGCTATCAGGTAGTGCGACCAGGCAGTACGGGCTACCCGTAGCAAAGTGCTGCCCTTAGTCCTCTGGAGCTGAGTTTTAGTGCCTGATAACCACTCACGCAGGTCTGGTTGCGATAACGGGCCAAACACAAGGAGATGATGAACGGAGCACTGAAACTTTTCAGACACTCACCCCAGTCACAGATCTGGGCTGAATCCATCATCTTTCCTTAGCTCACTCACCACCCCAGTTCAGACACAGCTATATGCAAATCAGTCTTGACCCTGTGACTCATGGGAACATTCCAGCTCAAAATGCCAAGCCATGACTGGAAACAATCATCCTGGGACCGGTTTCGGGTTAACAGCCCTCATCAGCCAGGCTAGCTTGAATCCAGACGTGGGTCCCTTGCTCACTTTGCCACTGGATTCAAGCTAGCCTGGTTGACGAAGGGTGTTACCCCGAAAACTGTCCCAGGATGCTTGTTTCTGGTTCAGGGAAGACCTGGCTTGGCAGTTTAGGTGGACTGTTCACCCTGAGTTGTCAGGGTATGCTCAGACGTGGGTCCCTTGCTCACTTTGTCACTGTATTCAAGCTGGCCTGGCTGATGAAGGGTGTTCCCCAGAAACCTGGCCCAGTATGCTTGTTTCCAGTTCAGGGAAGACCTGGCTTGACAGTTCGGGTGGGACGGTTCCCAAGAGGCACAGGGTCAAGACTGATTTGCATATAGCTGGCTCTGAACTGAGGTGGCGAAGTGAGCTAAAGAATGATGATGAATTCAACCCTGATTTGTGACTTGAGGTGAGTGTCTGAAAAGTTCCAGCGCTCTGTCCATCATCTCCTTGTGTTTGCTTTGTTCGCCCTAAGTTGGCAGGGTATACCGAGACGTGGGTCCCTTGCTCACTTTGTCACTGGATTCAAGCTGACCTGGCTGATGAAGGGTGTTACCCAGAAACCTGTCCCAGGATGCTTTTTTCTGGTTCAGGGAAGACCTGGCTTGGCAGTTTGGGCTGGACTGTTCCGATGAGTCACAGGGTCAAGACTGATTTGCATATAGCTGGCTCTGAACTGAGGTGATGAAGTGAGCTAAAGAATGATGATGGATTCGACCCAGATCTGTGACTGGGGGGGAGTATCTGAAAGGTTTCAGCGCTCAGTCCATCATCCCCTTGTGTTTGCTTTGTTCACCTTAAGTTGGCAGGGTATTCCCAGACGTGGGTCCCTTGTTCACTTTGCCACTGTATTCAAGCTAGCTTGGCTGATGAAGGGTGTTACCCAGAAACCGGTCCCAGGATGCTTGTTTCCAGTTCAGGGAAAACCTGGCTTGGCAGTTCGGGCTGGACTGTTCCCAGGAGGCACAGGGTCAAGACTGATTTGCATATAGGTGGGTCTGAACTGAGGTGGCGAAGTGAGCTAACGAATGATGATGGATTCAACCCAGATCTGTTCCTGGGGATGAGTGTCTGAAAAGTTCCAGTGCTCCGTCCATCATCTCCTTGTGTTTGCTCTGGTTGCGATAACGCCATTGCCCAAGTATCTAGTTCAGCAACGTTCTTCTTTGCAAGCCAACACATGGGCCACTGGAGCTTAGCGGCTGCATAGTATAGCTTGTAATCGGGCGCTCCCAAACCTCCCTCTGATACAGGGTGATGATGCTTCTAGAGTGCTACCCTTGCCCTGGAGTTATCCCATCTCAAAGATACTAGCAATGAATGAAGATCGTCTAATAGTTTCTGAGGTGGTCTATAGGGTAGAATGGTAAAAAAGTATTGAAGCCTAGGGAGGAGGAGCATCTTAGATATTGCTATCCGGTGCATGGGTGATAGTGGGAGGGTGGTCCAGAACGGGAGAGTCACCCTAGCACTGGTGATTGCCTTCTCCAGGTTGCCGTCTATCAGATCAGATGGGGAATGGTGGACCTGGACTCCCAGGTATTTAAATGAGCCAAAGGCTCTGACAAGTGGGGCATGAGGTTGCCGCTGTCTCTGTTCGATTGGTATGGGTGTCATTGGGAATAAGACCAACTTATCCCAGTTGACTTTAAAGCCTGACAGCCGTGCATGGGCTTCTAGTAGTGCAAGTAGACCTCGGAGCACCTTGCCCCGATTGCATAGATAAATCACTGCGTCATCCGCATAAAGGGACACTATATGCCACGATGTATGTACTCGTATGCTCCAGTCTATAATGTGACTGCGGAGCACACACATGGCCAGGGCCAGGGCGAAAAGAATTGGTGAGAGTAAGCAACCCTGCCTGGTGCCGCACTCAATGGCACATTATGGCGAAATGACGCGGCCCGTTTTCACCCGGGCACGTTGGTTAGTGTATAGTATTTTCACCCAGCGTATGAACTTGGGACCTGTGCTGAATTGATCCAGCACCACCTGTAGGTAATCTCATCCCAGGGTGTTGAAGGCCTTTTCTATATCCAAGGATGCTATCCAGGGTTGCAATTGGGCCGTTTGAGCCTACTCTAGGAGTTTAAACAAGCGTTGAAGGTTCAGTCCTGTGCTCCTACCGGGGACAAACTCGTTTTGGTCCGTGTGGACCAGTAGAGGAACAGCCTCCAGCAGCCTGTTGGCCAGCAATTTACCCAAGATTTTATAATCCAATGTAAGTAATGACAACGGACAGTATGAACTTATGAGGAGGGGGTCCCGAACAGGTTTTGGGAGGACTACAAGCACAGCCTCACAGAGAGGAGGTAATGTGCCTCTATCAAAGGCTTCTTTAAATATAGTGAGCAGCCGGGGAGCCAGCTGGGTTGAATAAGTAGCATAGAATTCCGTGTGCCAGCCGTCCATTTTGGGGGTTTTGCCTCTAGCTAGCTGTTTGATGGTGTCTGTGATTTTGGCTACCATGAGCCAAGCCTCTAGTTCTGTATATTGGTCCTGCGTTACTTGTGTAAGGGCCACCTGTTCTAGGAAAAGTTGCATTGCCTGAGGGTCATCTGAGTCTGGGACCTTGTATAATGAGGTATAGTATTTATAAAAGGAGTCATTGATCTACTCCTATGTGTTGACTAGGGTACCTTTCAGGGTATATAGTGCGGTGATAGGTGTTTGCGTAAGGTTGCTCTTCAACAACTAAGCAAGTGTCTTGCCTGCTTTGACACCATCCGCGTGATGTCTAGCCGAGTACTACTTGTAAACTAGGGCACACAATTTATCCAGTGCTTCCTTATGCTCTAATCTGGCTTTGGAGAGTGCTGGTAATATATTCAGGTCCGTGGGGGCCTCGGGTTCCTGCTGTTGTTTTCAGCTTCTAGTCCTTGTATTTCCCTAGTTAGTGTCATATGGATACCGTATACTGCCTGTATGACCTGACCACACATGTCAACATTTAGGGCGTCTCTTTCAATACCGGTGTGCGTGGTCATTCCCTCATTAGTTTGGAAGTATGAGGTTATGGACTGTGAAAAGGTAGCACTCAGAACAGGGTCATGAAGTTCCTCCAGAGGGAGGCGCCAAGTTGGTATGCTGGGTCTGGATGCGCCCCAAGTCAGTTGAATTAGCAGGTGGCTATGGTCTGAGATCGTGCGAGCTAAGTACTCCGTGTGAGCTACATACGTCAGCACCGTTTCTGTGCAGTAAATGGCGTCAATTGGCGTGTAGAGGTCATGGAGAGTGGAGTAGTGTGAGTATACCTGGTCTGTGGGATGTTTTGCACGTCAACCGTCAAGCAATTGCATCTGAGTGGCCCAGGTAGACACATTGTGTGCAAGCCCAACAGCCTGTGCTCCAAGGAAGGGAGGGCGGGACCGGTCAAGAGTTAAGTCGGGTACACCATTATAGTCACCCCCCCAATAAGTGGGTATCGAAGCGTCCCTAAGGAGTGCTGGTGTTAATGTCTGAAATAATGTGACTTCCCCTGAGTTAGGTGTGTAAAGTGAAGCCATGGATAATGGGTGACTGTCTAAAGAGCCCTCTAGTATCGCATAACAGCCCTGAGAGTCAACGCGCATATGTATTATCTGTACTGGAATACCTGGTGCCACCCTGATCAGGGCCCCTCTGGCATAGCCTGAATAAGTTGTGCCTATTACTATACCCCTCCATCTTTTCCTGAGTGACTGCAGTGTTTGTTGTGTAAATGAGTCTCGAAGTAGAGTTATGGCAATATTGTGTCTACGTAAGTATTGGTAAACATTATGGAGGATATTCTCAAGAAAGTGTGATAATTATTGCAAAATTAGCTTAACGCAAATCTTCACATCGCAGTCTATCACGAGAAAATGACTTCTTGTGAACGTTGTATTCTCTACACGTTGGTACCATGCTATAGTCTCACGATAACGCGTCAAATGACTGTGTTAAAATCAATGCGATGCCGCAAAAATGCAAAACACGAAAGCAAAAAAAGCGGCATCCCAAACCGCGATACATAAATCAGCGATAGCCAGCAACAGGCCTGCAATTCCCATGCGTCATGCGGGAAAATGCTCCATAAAGGCAAAAAAAAAAAATTGTGAGATAACAATGTACGAGTGCAACCTCACATCCGTGATGTAATGCAAATGTACACTGTCCCGCATTAAATAGGCATCTCCTCACAAACCGTCACAATGTACATTGTCATGCAGTTGTACGTAAACTTCGCCAATGCGTCTGTAGGAGAGTAGGGTCTGCAATCCTATGATCACCCAGATTTTTGCTTTTTGCTTCACTGGTTTACGACTTCCCTGGCTGTGGGCCTGCTAATCAGACCCACAGCCTAGCTGTTCTCTCTACTCCAAATTGTACCCAGGTACTGAATTGGCACTGGGCCCTCTCTGAGTCCCTGTACCCAGGGCTGAGGTGCACCCAGAAGTCTCCCAGGGGCTGCAGCATGTATTATGCCACCCTTGGGCTGACTAACTAAACAGACACAACTGGCTGCTTGACAGCTGGGAGCAAGGTGGTGTAATCACCCTTTGCTTTAGATATAGTATACCTATATCTAAACCTATATGGACACACCGATCTCCTATCAGTCACTCCTATGGCAGGCCTTAACAATCCTGAAGGCAGAGTGCTTGGAATCGTGTGAGATGGTGCTCTGGCATGAGCTGAGCCTGTCTGCGGCTTTCGGGATCTATCCCTTAGCCGTTTCCATGATAGCGTCAGACCATATACTCTTAAGTGCCTTATAATCCTCGCGGTTATGGTAACTTTGGTCTGACATTATCTAAACATGTCGTGTAAGGTGTCATACGCTTTGGAATACTACCCCCTCGCCAGTTCTGGCGACGGGGGTAGCATTCCACCCCTCTAGAGGGAGAAGACATGTTGGTAACCTGTAACCCCGGTTAAAGTCGAACATAGCCTCAGCTCCACAAGATGGATGCTGCCACCGAGACACAAGTCTGCCCTCCTGCTGCTGGGAGTCCTCCCAGCGCGGGAGGCAAGGACAAAGGGTTTCCTGCCAGGGGCGGTGCCAAGCTGTAGAAGTCAAGTTCCTCAATAAATCTTGCAACACACCCCACGTCCCCCACCTAAGCCATGAATAGAATAAGGGAAGCTCGCACCACAACTACGTCAAGCAAGATATCCGATAAACTGAGGATAATTGTGGCGAAATATTATCGCAAACTGCCTGATTGACACATGAATAGAACCCTTCGAAGCAACAATAACACATTTCTGATTAATGACAAACTTCCAGTCAGAATGGCAGGAACTCAGTCTATGTGCCACACAATTACGAGAAGGTAGTCACATTTACACCAATGATGGGAAAGTCACCAGACAGGGGCGTGAGAGGCGACAGAAGGATATGTGGTTCGAGGTGACGTGATATAGCGTGACCATAGGCCCCTCACCCCAGAACAATATAAAAGGCTGGTCCGCCAGATTATTGTTGAACTACTCCGCGTCTGCACTTGAGTGTCTGACAGGAGTTTTTCCCAGGGGTTACTCGAGATAGCCCTTGTTTTATGTACTTAGGTTTCATGTACTTAGATTCTGCTCCTCCATTGTATATTCTGCTGTTATGAAATGCTTTTTCCTCTTTACATTTAAAGTTATATACGCTATTTGAAATGTTATGTTTTCTCTGACATTGTTTTATCTCCACTGCATTTAGGGTGTTTAAATTTGTACTTTCAGGATATCATACATGCAGTGGTGAGTGAGTGTGCCCAATAATATGTGCTTAACCTTTTCTATGCAATCTGCCTCAGCTCAAAAGTGTACTTAAAGCAAAGCCTCTCTCATAGCAGCTCTAAACTGTACTTTGTAAAACTCAAACTGGTCCATGTGACTTTCAAGAGAATGCTGGGTACAGGGCCAAGTACTGCGTGGTTTTTATGCTATCATTGATTATTTCTAGAAGCTGTGTCTTCAAATAAATTGTACAACTCTCAAGCTTCAGTCTCCAATAGCTCATATATATGTTTTTTCCTGTTTTTAGAGCAAGCGTTCCAGGAGCACCGGTTACAAATTAAGGTGTGCCATTTCCCTTAGTTCTCTCTCACGGTCTCCCCAGCGCGGCTTCTGAGCGGCTGCTCTGAGTCCCCTGGCCCCTCCTGCCCCTAATTAATCATCCCCTCCGACATTTTGGTGACCTCACGCGATAATAAGGAGTTAAACTGACAGGATGCAGCTGGGTCCTAAGGAGGAAGTACTAATCTGCTAGACGATCCTGCGCAGCCGTCCTGCTGTACCATTGTGAGGAGACTCAGCGCTGAGGGGTAAGCATACATATTATTGTGTCTGCCCGCCGCTGCGGTCTCTCTCTCTTGGGTGCGGCCGAATGGTGTCCAGTGTTGTAGTGCAGCAGTGCTTCTGCCAATGGTCCAGGCTTCCTGTCTGTTAACCTTGTTATATGATTCCACGCAGAGGAAGGGATTGTGTGCCATGTGGAGACTGAACTTGACGGTTAGGTGATTAGTGAGATTCATGAATTTCCTCTTTGCTTTGTGAATAGTCGCATGTTATTGCTAAGCCTCGTGTGAATACAAAGAAGGATTGTGTTTGTCATCCTTATTTGTAGCTTTTTATTCAGCATTTATTTAGCGGTTAAAGGGAGCCCCTGTTGCATATAGAATACAGGGAAGGAGAGCCGCACGTGGCAGGTCTCTCAGCTTATGGTGGAGCCTCCTCTCACAGGGGGAGGGCCTTTGATACACCTACAATAGGGTGTCAAGGAAGAGTGAAGGTGAATTATACATCTTACTGCTTAAAGGGAACCTCTGAAGTTACAGGGAAGGAAGAGTTGCGTCTGGCATCTTTTCGATATATTCGTGCAAGTGATCCTCTGTTAGGAGCGACAGAGACGAGGAAATCTCTCATGTCAGTAGTCCATGAGAAAGAAGGAATTTCAGCAGGTCCGATTAGCTACCGTGACCTTTGATCTTTCCTTAATTTAGCGGTGATATCCCCTGCTGTATGTCCAGGGAAGAGTTCTGTGCGGGACTAGCAAAGTTTATTTACTCATATTGTAGGCATTATATTTTTGCCAAGCTAAACGTGGTTTGTTAATTATTGTTGGTGCACCCCATATGTATAAAGAATACTCTAGCACACTCTAGTGGCCATAGAGCGTGATTTTTTGTAAAATAATTGTTGAAGTGTTTAATGGTGAATGTATTTAGGTTCATAGAACAAGAACACTTGTGTGATCCTTACTGTTTTCATGGTCTCTTTTGTTAGGAGTCACTGGCTGCCACAGAGGCTGACCATAGCAAGAGTATACTATTGATATATATATATGCTGCTAATATATTTTGTGGCCATCGTTTGAAAACTGGGATATGTTTTAGCGAGATCCAATAACTAGGGAGATTGTAAATGTATTTAGGTGTATCCCATGTACGTTGATCTGCCACTGACTAACTGAAGAAAGTCTATAAGCTACAGCATTTCAAGCGCCACGGCTGTCACACTGACATATTGTTTCCTTTTCTTCTTGCTGCTGCTCCCCTGTGTGCCCACCTGGCAATACAGGATTTCCCCTTCCCTCTACAAAGCACTGCAGGCTTTGCGAGGGAAGTCTCAGGGAAGTGCTCTGCGTTATTTTATTTTTACTACAGATCGTTTAGACTAAATAAGAATGTTTCTTTTTTTAACTGCATTCCACGCTAATGAATAGGTTACATGAGTGTAGGAGGTAATCAGTCATCACAGAAGCATCGTGCTTGTGGTAAACTGCCCCACTCCCGAAAACAACTGACAGGAGGTCAGCCAGATGTCCGGTACATACATGAGCTATAGTGGACAACAAATAGTTGAGGTAGTTCTACACATATTAGACAATAAAATTGTATCAGTGCAGAACGTGTGCGAACAAACTCATAGAAAATATAACAGAAGCGAAATTTCCCTAATATCTAGAGCGTGGGACTTATTGGGAATCCCACTCACACAGGGTACTGAGATAAGGGCATCTACATTGCATCTAGTGAAAGTGTGCCTCCCAGTGCCAACGTATACATCCCTCACTGATAACACACAACTTACACTTCAGTCAGTAGGTAGTGTAGTAGGTAGCGAAAAGCCTTGATACTGCTCACCAGTGTTCACTCACACCACCTTCTCCAAGCACCAGCTGCCCGGAGGGGCAGGGAGATTCATAGGATACCCTCACTCTACTAGGCTGTGAGCATCACGCCCACGAGTTACATGACCAGCTGCAGCAGCAGCCATCACCAAGACTCACAGGACTGTTACAAAGACACCCTTCCACGACGCATTATCCAGAAATGTGGGCATATTCACAAAACAGCATTTTAAAAGGAGATTAGTTTCGCCACATTCACTGCCACAGATAGCCCACCTCAAAGAAAACTCGACTCTAGGAGATGAGCAGACAGCCCAGACAAAACACAAGACTACAGATCACAGTACACATAGTGAACGGCTGTATTGTTGCCCTTTCTGAAGGTACAGCAACATCCCCTGAGTCTGTCTCACCCCTGACATGTACAGTCATTTTGACACTAATCTCAGCCCTAGGAATTGACGTAACATCCTTGCAGCAGGTAAGGCTGACAATAACACCCGGTGGCGTTACACTCTTACCCCTGCTTACACTCAACACAGGAGAATAATGTCAACACCCACAGCACATCCACCAGCCTATGTAGCAGATGACATTAATTTAGGACGAGGTATAAAGACTGACATAGAACTCTTATCAGATGTCCAGGCAGCCGTAGCCCATGACGATGCCTTAGCCCCAGACATCCCAGACAATTCACTAGATAGTACACCAGAGAGTACATCGGGTCAGCTATCCCTAAGCTCCCAAAGCCCAGTACTGCAGGATGCAGCATCAGGAATGCCAGGTCAAATTGACACACTATTGATAGTAAAAATGAGACGTATCCAACTCTGCAGCCCCCAGCAGGAAGAAAACAAAGAGAGCCATGAGGCCTCGGGTGGTTCGCAGCACAGCTCCCACATGTCACTCCCCAGACCTGACCGCCCAGCACCTACATCCCTCACTGAGAATGACGATACTCCTAGAACAAGAACTAGACATTATGGCCCATTCCGATTCCCGAGCCACCAGCATTGCAATACACAGAGTCAGTATAATGAGTGGCAGCCCCTTAACACAGGTCCTAATAGAGAGGAAAAGCACCTGCTACAGTTCAATGATGTAAAGAGAGACAGCGAACAGTATCCCTCTGAGGTAGTAACTGAGGGAGACATTAGCAGGACTAGGGCAGAAAGTGACATACGCCAAAGAACAGGTAAAGAAGAAGAGGACATGTCACACAAACGGTACTCGAGAAGCCCCATAGAAAATACAGCAGCACTCCAGCAACTTGCATTATACCTAGCCAGTATAGGGGATAGAATGACTGAGCATATGGGTGCAAAGAAACGACCAGCACCAAATGAAGTAGCTAGCAGTATGAATGAGGTAGAGCCACACAGTGGTGGGGTCCCAACTATCATGCCACAGCAAGGGCCATGGATAGACTTGCATCAGGAAGCACAAAGTGCAGCCCCACCACAGATCAACATGGCAGTCTCTCTCGCAGCCAACTTAAGTGTACCCCAAGCTCCGTCTGCAGTCATTAATTATAACACTCAGGTGACACGACAACATACGCCTATACCTCAGGCATCACCTCTAGTAGTTACACCACATAGACTAATGACACCACAGCTAGAGCAAGACTATTTGGATCTGCCAAAATTGTTCGAACAGGCAGAAAAGAGGAGAAGGCAGAGAAGAAGAGAGATAGAATGTGTTACTATGTTAGGTAACGAAGGGCGACCTGAGAACATCCCACAGGAATATGATGTATCAGGTACAACACGCCTGCGTACAGCAAGATCTAGAGAACTGAACAACATTGCCCTTTACAGGCCAAGACAGCCATTGACCAATGGCCTGACGCCAAATGAGATAGTAATACTTGGAGAAGGGAGTGACCTTTATGTCATTCCATTCTCAGATAACTTGGCAGACTGGACAAAGGCTAATGCATTTCAAGAGAATGTCTGGCCCCGAGAAGGATCATTTGAGCCAGAGCAAATGGCCACTGCAGAAGAATGTATCTTGCAGGAAGCAGGAGATGATGATTGGAACTACACCTACATGCGCCAAGGCCTAAGGGTCTGGAAGAAATACGCACGCAGGTATGAGAACACAAGACCGACAGGGGTAACACACCAGCTGCCCCTGCTGTCCAAAGAGGTCAATGACCCCCCTTCCTCAGTAACTTGGTCCCTAACGGACAAAGAAAAACTGAAGAGAGAACTCCCACCCCTCACAGAGGGTGCGGAAAAGTGGATACAAGCCTTTGAGAATGACACTTCAGGTGTGTCACTGGCTATTTGGGATATGAGACGTTTGCTCACATCCCTGATTGGAAAGGATGCAGAGGATATGTTTTCACGCATCGACACAAGGCTTTGCACCACTAATTCAGAATTAGAAGGTGATCCTTTCAATAAAATAAGATCAGCGCTATGGAACGAACTGCGCCAGAAGTTTCCAGATGTCTCAGACATCGGATCTCTAATGTCACAAATAAGGCAATCAGCTATTGAGAACACAGCTGCGGAATTAGAACAGCAGACAGTAAAGAAAAGAAAGACTCTTGATGATGCAGTTAGGCTAGCTTCACCAGTAAGTCAAGTGACTACTGTCACTAATGTTTCACAAAGTGCCTTAAATATGCTAGGAGGTAACGCACAGGTAACAAATGATCACATACAACAACAGCTACCTCAGCAACACATGCCTGAGTACAAAATGGTGTCCCAGACACAAGCCCCGATACCACAGGGAGCTACAGTACTGCCCCCCATCAATTCGGTTTCACAGGGCACCATCCAGCAGCACAAGGCTGGAGGCAATTCAAGTTAGGATGAGCCCACAGCCAACTCTAGTGTTTCCCTTATTGACATTAGAGAGGACCCCATTGTGAATGTCAGGATTAATAACATGTATAGTTTTTTGATTGACACAGGTGCCACATTCTCCTGTATCAAGGAGTGGGCACTGCCCATCTCCAACCAGAGCGCAAATACACTAGATTTCTCTGGGGCGATATTAAGGGTCCCTTTCACAGAGTCAGTACAAATAGAAATAGGAGGTAAAAGTATTCAACAGCGTCTACTTTATACACCACAGTCCACATGGTCTGATGGCCAAATTAAATATGAGAATATGTTTCAATGAAAATGGCACAATGCCCTTTACGGTTCCCAAATGCACGCAGACTGTCAATTTTATGTTTGCATTTTCTATATAGAAATAGATAGTTATGTTATGTGAATGGTCACATATAATTCACACACACTGTAAATTTCACCTAATAATGCAAAACTGAGCAACTAAATAGTTACGAGTTACGAGATCATGTGCTGCTAGAGCATTTCATCCTTCTAAGGTGGATTCAGAGAATACCTTGAGTTGGAATACAATAAAGATCTGCTGTTTATAAGTAGCGTTTCTGGCCAGAGTGCATATTCTGGGCATAGAGCCAAAACAGGAAACAGGCTTCCTGTAGTTGGCAGCAAACAATAAGAAGAGATAAGGAATACGTTTCCAGATATGCACCGCCGTGTACAGCTATTACTTCACACATGCCCAGTGCTAGGGAAAAGCAAATTAATGCAGAAACACAGTAGATTTCAATGTTAAAAGTACGAATGCAGGGAATAAGCAATGCTCAGTATTACAACATTGTCAGACTAGAATGTGACGCAATTGATAATATTCAGCAATATGATTTCATTGCACAGCTGCACCTTAGAGAGATACAGGGAAGTGCCCCACCTGAAGGAAAAGAGCTGTGAAAGAAGAGGGGAGTACACAGGATTAAGATTTTATTTGTTTAAATTTTCGGAGAAAAAAAAAAAAAGGATAGGAAGGCTTTTTACAAATAGCACTCACTCAGTTACACCTTCCTACACATGTCCCTCGTGATATCATGTCCACTACTTTGCAGACAGAGTGGTTCATTCCCAATGCACATGAACAGGTACAACTCTTTGTGTCCTTTTAGAGTCCTTTTTGGAGAGACAGATGCCTAAGATAAAGACACATCATGTTAGTGGTGTGCCCTTTTTCACGGTGGATTTGAGTTGGACCGTGAGTCCATTGTGAAGCGAAGGCCGCAGCTACCTTCCTACTTCATGAGGTCATATGTCACTGGGGATTACTGGATGCTGTTACAGTGACCCGCAGTGACAGTGACAGTCATTTTATTTTCATTTTTCATTTTTCAGGCACTGTGACAATGTTAGGGTAAGAGCCTTAACGGCCTGTTCAAGTCTCACCGGCTTGTCATTAACAGATCAATAGATGTGGTTATTCTCTCCGCAACACTTAAAAAGAAGTCACTGGGCCCTCTTCTGATATTGTAAGCGATGAATTGTTCATTTATGTGCACTAATGCGTGCTCCAAAGTTCTTTTTCATTCAGATATCAAAGACAAAGACAAGCGTCCTATCCCTGATGAACTTCCGCCTATCTGCTTTGGGACACACATCTTTTTATGAAGCAGTTCGGAAGTGGAGAAACTTCAATTCAATGAACACTTGCAAATGGACTTTTTGAGGTTCCACCCGTCACCGTCCAAAATCTGAGCATTGACAGCAAAGAAGACATCATGTGCCAGTTAACGATCCAAGATCAAGGAAGTGGAGATCGTATGATGGCCTACGGACTGAGACGCAGCAACAGAACAACCCTCCATGTCAAGCTTTCAATTAAAAAGATATGTACAGCTATTATTTTCTTTTTTATGTTTGTAGCTGCAGTAACAGCATTTCACTGGTTAGCAGTGCGATCAGAGAGAGAGAGAGAGGAGCTACTAGTAATATTAAATTTGTCACGACCACAGAGCTACCCATGCCTAAGACACTTCCTGATAACAAGCAAACTGGGAAAAGCACCAGTAGTAGCTATGACACCTCTGTGCCTGTCTTGACACCTTCTGTACCCCATGCTGACCCTACAGGAAGGGACTTGGTACCTGAACTCACCCTGAATGCCACATGACAGGTACACCTGAACGTCCCCGCCAAACCAAAAGACGTGTTAGATATAGGTTGATTCGCGAGATAGTGCCAGTTAGATATACATCGTGTACCCAACCTAAGGAAGAATAGGCTTTGCAAATTCCAGACTGGATCAGTAATCTCCAAAAGACAGTTGTTTACACCTTCGACCAGCACTCTATGCCTGATTCCCACTCCCAGCGCCCTAGTGATAGAGCAGAGGATAATGAGATTCACAATGTTCTATTAGATAACATGTGGTATAGACACATGAGGGAGGTTGGAAGAAAGGTCACAAATGAGTCTTGCCTTGTATGTTCTCACATTCCACACGCTGTAGGCGCAGATGAATTGTACTTTACGTAAAGTAGTCTCACCACCCGCAGCCAAATGTCTTTTACACCTGTACCTTTGCCGCATACATGGTCAGATAGAGCTCCACTCAGCCAAAGTGGATGATGCATTTGTAAATACCACAGAGTGGGATGACTAGTATGTAACATTTAGGGTGATGAGTAATACATTGGAAATTGAAAGGAGAATGGAGGTTTACCGTGATATGAAAGTACCTGCCGACATAATGCAGATTTGGGAACATCACTATAAGAAACTAGGGTACTTCACCTTCCCAACACCCACATCCGAATGCCACTCACCTGAACATCACCAATGTAACCACACCCATGACACATGCCCTTGTCAGTGGAGACCTATTCTACACCTGAAGGCCAGCATTTATTTCAATATCAAATGGAATGGTCCACATGACTTGATATGTAAGGCAGCCTCCTTAGGTAGCACAACTGTAGGACGAGAGCACAAATGTAATTTAAATGAGGAGATAGAGAGGGAGTGTGCTGAGATATGGGGTAGGGAAACTAGAGGATACACATCCAGTAATGGTACACCATACACACAGAAAAGAGCATACAAGCTAAAAGTCTCCTCTCCTTTGCTTCCTAGGTAATGGGACGGTACCTGTGGGCAGGAATGCCAATTGCAAGAGCACTAGATTTAATTCGAACATGAAGTACGACACATCCATCCTCATTGGTATCTACGGATCTGCGGAGAAAAAATGTATCTGCAGTTGCCTCCCCAATGGCAAGGACTTTCTTCTATCGTGACGATGCATGAATGGCATCTCGTCGTCCCAGCAACGAACATTTCCCACATCCATACACACCCAATGGCAGGCGATGTCCCCCTGCCCCACCACCGAAAAAGAGAAGTCAAAAAGTACTCCTCAGATGACACATTCCACGAGATTCCGGAAGATATCAACGATGCTGAACTTTACCTTGGGGGAGTTATCCCCATGTTCCAGACCAAAAACAATGCCTGATGGCTCCAAGTAACGAGATATGAACTGATGCAGCTTGTTAACAACACCCGTGATGGGTTCAACGCCGTTAAAGAAGAACTACGACCTTTGAGACTCGTGGTCCTGAAACAACGCTATGTTTTAGACCAGTTAATTGCGATGAATAGTGGTGGATGCGCCAGGATGGGAAATTCGTTCTGCTGTGCCTTGATATTGGCCGATGATGCGGATAACAGAACACTTACAAAGGCCATTGGGGATTTGGACAATTTGGGACAACAGATGCCTGAGGATGGAAGTGCAAAAGCAGATGTTTTGAGTAATTGGTCCAACTTGGACTGGACGCCTTTATGGCTATCTGCAGTACTAAAATGTATAATGCCTATATTATGTGTGCTTGTAGTTGTGTATTTCGGAACACAGATTATGTTGCATTATGTTAGAAAAATAAGGTCTAAAAGAGTTGAGAAGAACTACACAGATGTGATCACAGGTATGCACAGGGGACAAGGGGAAGATGTAGAGATAGCAGTGTTGAACATAGAGCGTACTGTCCCCGACCCTCACTTAGAGCAGGTTCCTTCTGAAAGTCAGTACCAGTCCCCAGTACATGGTGGCCCACCACTTCTCTCAGGGAGAGACTTGGTACGTTCCTATGAGACAATGTGTAAGAGACTAGGAGGACCAGGTGAGGATTTAGGAGCTACTTCTTTATAACTAGCCCTGGCCACTTCCCCCATCTCCAGCCAAGTATGCAGTTCGTATGATGTTCGAGATGTTGATTGGTTCAATAATTTGAACCAGAGGGGGGAATGTTGGAGGGTGAATTTTTACCTGCATAGCTATCCAAGGTCACATCTATCACCTGCACGACATGACCCCTGTGTAGGCCCTGCTGTTTGGAAGTTACAGGCCTCAGTTACGTTGCCCTGAGCACTGCCATTTTCTCTTAGCTTAAGCAGAAGCAGAAAGCAGGTCTGACCCGAGCTTCACCCAGCTGCTCTTGTCTGCAAGGACCCGCACCCCTACCAGGCCCCACCTTATTGTACATTTCCCACAAGCTGTAGAAGTCAAGTTCCTCAATAAATCTTGCAACACACCCCACGTCCCCCACCTAAGCCATGAATAGCATAAGGGAAGCTCGCACCACAACTACGTCAAGCAAGATATCTGATAAACTGAGGATAATTGTGGCGAAATATTATCGCAAACTGCCTGATTGACACATGAATAGAACCCTTCGAAGCAACAATAACACATTTCTGATTAATGACAAACTTCCAGTCAGAATGGCAGGAACTCAGTCTATGTGCCACACAATTACGAGAAGGTAGTCACATTTACACCAATGATGGGAAAGTCACCAGACAGGGGCGTGAGAGGCGACAGAAGGATATGTGGTTCGAGGTGACGTGATATAGCGTGACCATAGGCCCCTCACCCCAGAACAATATAAAAGGCTGGTCCGCCAGATTATTGTTGAACTACTCCGCGTCTGCACTTGAGTGTCTGACAGGAGTTTTTCCCAGGGGTTACTCGAGATAGCCCTTGTTTTATGTACTTAGGTTTCATGTACTTAGATTCTGCTCCTCCATTGTATATTCTGCTGTTATGAAATGCTTTTTCCTCTTTACATTTAAAGTTATATACGCTATTTGAAATGTTATGTTTTCTCTGACATTGTTTTATCTCCACTGCATTTAGGGTGTTTAAATTTGTACTTTCAGGATATCATACATGCAGTGGTGAGTGAGTGTGCCCAATAATATGTGCTTAACCTTTTCTATGCAATCTGCCTCAGCTCAAAAGTGTACTTAAAGCAAAGCCTCTCTCATAGCAGCTCTAAACTGTACTTTGTAAAACTCAAACTGGTCCATGTGACTTTCAAGAGAATGCTGGGTACAGGGCCAAGTACTGCGTGGTTTTTATGCTATCATTGATTATTTCTAGAAGCTGTGTCTTCAAATAAATTGTACAACTCTCAAGCTTCAGTCTCCAATAGCTCATATATATGTTTTTTCCTGTTTTTAGAGCAAGCGTTCCAGGAGCACCGGTTACAAATTGAGGTGTGCCATTTCCCTTAGTTCTCTCTCACGGTCTCCCCAGCGCGGCTTCTGAGCGGCTGCTCTGAGTCCCCTGGCCCCTCCTGCCCCTAATTAATCATCCCCTCCGACATCACGTCGAGGTCACCAAAATGTCGGAGGGGATGATTAATTAGGGGCAGGAGGGGCCAGGGGACTCAGAGCAGCCGCTCAGAAGCCGCGCTGGGGAGACCGTGAGAGAGAACTAAGGGAAATGGCACACCTTAATTTGTAACCGGTGCTCCTGGAACGCTTGCTCTAAAAACAGGAAAAAACATATATATGAGCTATTGGAGACTGAAGCTTGAGAGTTGTACAATTTATTTGAAGACACAGCTTCTAGAAATAATCAATGATAGCATAAAAACCACGCAGTACTTGGCCCTGTACCCAGCATTCTCTTGAAAGTCACATGGACCAGTTTGAGTTTTACAAAGTACAGTTTAGAGCTGCTATGAGAGAGGCTTTGCTTTAAGTACACTTTTGAGCTGAGGCAGATTGCATAGAAAAGGTTAAGCACATATTATTGGGCACACTCACTCACCACTGCATGTATGATATCCTGAAAGTACAAATTTAAACACCCTAAATGCAGTGGAGATAAAACAATGTCAGAGAAAACATAACATTTCAAATAGCGTATATAACTTTAAATGTAAAGAGGAAAAAGCATTTCATAACAGCAGAATATACAATGGAGGAGCAGAATCTAAGTACATGAAACCTAAGTACATAAAACAAGGGCTATCTCGAGTAACCCCTGGGAAAAACTCCTGTCAGACACTCAAGTGCAGACGCGGAGTAGTTCAACAATAATCTGGCGGACCAGCCTTTTATATTGTTCTGGGGTGAGGGGCCTATGGTCACGCTATATCACGTCACCTCGAACCACATATCCTTCTGTCGCCTCTCACGCCCCTGTCTGGTGACGTTCCCATCATTGGTGTAAATGTGACTACCTTCTCGTAATTGTGTGGCACATAGACTGAGTTCCTGCCATTCTGACTGGAAGTTTGTCATTAATCAGAAATGTGTTATTGTTGCTTCGAAGGGTTCTATTCATGTGTCAATCAGGCAGTTTGCGATAATATTTCGCCACAATTATCCTCAGTTTATCGGATATCTTGCTTGACGTAGTTGTGGTGCGAGCTTCCCTTATTCTATTCATGGCTTAGGTGGGGGACGTGGGGTGTGTTGCAAGATTTATTGAGGAACTTGACTTCTACAGCTTGTGGGAAATGTACAATAAGGTGGGGCCTGGTAGGGGTGCGGGTCCTTGCAGACAAGAGCAGCTGGCTGAAGCTCGGGTCAGACCTGCTTTCTGCTTCTGCTTAAGCTAAGAGAAAATGGCAGTGCTCAGGGCAACGTAACTGAGGCCTGTAACTTCCAAACAGCAGGGCCTACACAGGGGTCATGTCGTGCAGGTGATAGATGTGACCTTGGATAGCTATGCAGGTAAAAATTCACCCTCCAACACAGGTAGGCAGGGCTATAGAGGAAGGTGACTGCAAGTGGCACCCCGGTGCTCACTATGCATAGGCCGGTCTGAACCAGTTCCAGGGGCACACCAGCTCCTGAGCTGGGGAAAGTCCGGCTGGGGAGAGGGGTGTAACCACCCCCCTCCTAATCCCACCCATAGGGCAGGACTTAGTCGCGTGCCAGCCCCCTTTTGCAGGATAAAGGTAGGAGCAGGCCCCCTTCCAAATTAGATCATCTTTGAATCCTGAAACTACTTTCCACGAGAGGAACTCAAGACTCTTCCTAAGATTTCTCCCTTGTGACTAAGGAGTAGTCACCCTGCAGCAGCAGGCACCATCCAAGCATCGCGGTCTGCTGTAAGTCTCTCCTCCGGATCAAGACTGCCCAGCTCGACGAGAACCGGCTTCCCTGGCACCTCTGACCTCTACCTACATCTTCAGCCCAGCTGAGACCCGTGGGTGTGACGAGACCTCGAGGGACCGGCCATCTTCAAGACTGCACGACGCTTGTCCAGCACGACCACCGAGTGACCCTCGACCAAGTGCTTTGGGGTAAGAGAAGCCCCGACCCTGAGCAGCTCCAGCACCGAAGTTCAGTCCCCCTGCATCCACGAGATCTGCGTGGGGCCCTTCTGCTCTTTGCTGCTCACCGCGTTGTCCCGGTCACTTGCCCGTTGGCTAGTGGCCCCCTGACGACGAACTTCGACGACAAACACCACTGGTCTGGTTGCTCCAGACTGGCCCTTGCTCCCCTCCAACAGAGGAGCACCCCGGACCCTCCTGGTCCACTCCAGACGCCATTTTAAGTCCACCGCGTGGGCTTGCATTTGCCAAGACTTGTTGCCCCAATCCTGGGTCCAGCGACGTCGACAGCAGATACCTTCGTGGGACAGCTCGCACCTCCATCCTGGTCGCCGACAACGCCTCCTGGTCCGAGAGACTGCAGAGCCCAGCAGCGCCCACTCACCTGGTTGAGGTGACTTCGTCCGGTGCCACTCTGGTGCCCACTTAATCACTGGCTAGTGATTCAGAACTTGGTCCCCTCTGCTTACAGGTCCTCTTCTTCCCCGATCCAGGCTTGGATCACCACGAACTTCTTCACTGGTCGCCTGCCAGCAACTTCTTTCTTCAGGCTCCTGGTTCATCAACGAAGAAACCCGACGACACTTGAACCCTATGCAGCCGCAGCCCCTGGGCTAGGTAAACCGAGTACTCCGGTGCTCCAGCGTAGACCAACTCTCTAAGTGTCTAGAACCACTTTCGTTTTTGACCTACCTAGTCGGGTTCGCCCGAAAACACTAACTTTTGCATTTACTAGGATCCATAGACTTTGTCCCGCCTTACGCGTGAGAGTTCCCACTCTGCACACGACGTCTCCAGGCCTCCTGCTTCTAATCCAAAGGTTTAGTATTGTAGGCCTAGTGTTTCTACAGTCTATGAGAGTAGTACTTACCTGCTAGTAATTTCGCATTCCACTTGTGTAGTATATGGTTTTTCGTGCCCCTCGGGCATTTGTGTAAATTGTGCGACTTTCAGTATTTCTTTTTGTTGTGTGCTTAGCTCCCTGTCTCATAAAGAGCCGGGGTAGTCTTGCTATAAATAAATATACGTTTATTTTCATAACAACTTGTGTGGTGTCCTTTCACTTGGTGTTCAAGGGGTATATGTGATGGTAAAACAGCTGGCTTAACACGCCCTCTAGAGTTTAGCCTAAAGACTGCACGTGTCCATGCTACTAGGATAGCTGGTCTATCAGGCTGACTTACAACCAAACATCAATAAGGGTTGTTTGGACTGATACATAGTGATCACTAGAATAGTGAGCACTGCATATCAGGTCAACTTCTCACAGCGTCAACATATATGGAGCACACTGTGAACCTGCATCTCCCCTGTACATTGCAGAGAGACAATCAACACCTCCTGCAGAGCAGAACCCACATCACGTCTGTGATGATGGAGATGACATCCAGGACAACGACTACGACGAACTCCAAGGGTTCATGGACAACCTCCGCACCCCACCTCCAGTAACAGGGCAGCCCAGCACCATTGAGGTGAGCCTACTCCCTGCACAACAGACCACACAGCAGAAAGCACCCACCACCACGTTTGGCTCCCAGCACCTCACCGAAGAACACATGGCGTCCCAACACTGTGTGTTAGACCGCCAGAGGAACTGGCTGAACTGATGAGTAGGATTCCATACTACCTGTGACACACAGAAATGGCATTTCGAACATGTGACACCCTAAACAGCCTCTTTGTACAGAGGTGACACACCCACCATCAATTCTCAAAATATGAGATTGTTAGCACTACATGTTGCACTTACACTTGTCAGAGTGATGTGCTTGTACAGAGGAGTGACATGCACTCAGGGAATGTGTGTTGTAATGAATTTATTTGCACATGCTGTGCCTGTGGGCATTTTGTACTGTCCCATGATTGCAAAGGACTGTGACAATGTGATGTGCTCATGTGAAGAAATTGTCAATGATGGTGTTCCTACGGGCTATTCCTGCAGTGGGGTGTGGTCCACCTGCCTCATCTTCCTCATCATCGTCTGGCGCATCTGGCACTTGTAGCCATGGGGCATTGGTGCATGCACATATGTTGTGCAACACACAACATGCAACGATCATCTTGCACACGATGTCTGGACTGTACAGGAGCCTTCCACCTGTGATGTCCAGGCACCTGAAACGTGACTTCAACACGCCAAATGTGCGTTCCACGATGCCCCTGGTGCATTTGTGGGCCGCATTGTACTGCCACTGGGCCTGTGTGTTTTGGCTCGGAGGGGTGTCATCATCCAAGGGTAGAGTGCATATCCTTGATCACCTGTGACAGTGCAGAGAGACATGAGTCAATAGTTGGTTCTGCATGATGTGTTGGCAGGCTCACTGGTTTATTGGTGTGTGATATGTGTGATGTGTGACTGAGTGATTCCTGTTTGACATGTACTGCTGGTAGAAAATGAGCGGCATCAATGTGTATTATGTAGCCTCACTGCTGCTCCTCCCTCCCCCAAGCCTATTTACTAGTGTTCGCAGCGTGGTTGCATCACTTGCACTCCTACGGCACACCATTGTCATGCCTGTCTGCGCATGTCTACAAGACTGACAACAACACTGTGATGTTGTGCATTGAAGGTGGGCGGCCACGTGTTTGTAGGCATATGGTAAGGATAGGGCGGACACAGATGTAGAGTTCATGGCTGGCTGAACTTGTGATGCGGGTAGACCTCTGGCTCATGCTGCTGTAATAGTGACACATACAACAGTTTCCATGTATGATCCCGGTCCCAAGCTGGCTTGCGCTCCTTCATTTACCCCTTTGGCTGAGCCCCACTCTGGGGGCATTCTACATTGCAACATTGTACGTTGCAGCATGGGTGGCGCCGACACTACAACAGAGACACACGCATTAGTTACTTCCTTGGCAAGGCCAAAACTTAACCACGCCCAGAGCCCCAGGTTGATGAACCACACCCCTACGCTGGACTGTCGTATGCCAGTCCACTCCGCTTATGGTTACAGGGGGGTACGACAGCTACATGGCCCAGGTGTACCCCACTGCCTTAGGTGACATGGTTGAGTCTGCTGTACACAGCACAATGTAATGTGGTGGGGTACGGGGCCCTCATTCATACATAATGACCATACGGACACACTTAGATAGTTTGTGGGACTGACTACAGGCACGTGCGCCCGGCCCCTTTTATTGCCAGGGTCATATGTCCAGTGATGCCTGTGCTAGATGGGTAAGCTACCCCTCAGGGGGTGGTTGCTGCTGGCAACAACTACAACAGTGATCAGACAATCAGAAGTTCAAACAGCAAGGGTCCATGACTTGAGCTGCACAGAGTTAGTGGCATCGCATGCACTGCGACAGCAGGTAGGGCAACGTGAGCTGAGCGGGTCCTCCTTGATGTCCAAGGAGAATGTCGCGGAGTGTTTCGGGGGACAGTGGAAGGTGTTCTTCCAGGGTATGATGCAGAGGGCAGAAGCAAGCTGAAATAGGCAAATGGAGGAGTGGAATGCTACAGCCTCATTTTTACCACCAAGTCAGTATCAGCTACATGATGATGAAGACAACCCCTAGGCCATAGACTCAGATGCCACCATAGTCCCACCAGAGAGTGTCCATGAATTTCGGGGCACAGAGGCCGTGGCACCAGGGCTGAAAGGGGATGTAATTTGTGATGTGGCCTGTACAATGACATAAACTCTGCCATAAATAAATCAAGACTCAGTTCCAAATGTGTGACCTACTTGGCAGCAGTGTAGGCCGGAGGCAGCGCTCAGCAAAGGACCACAGACATGTGTCGCTGGCTTGTGAAACACAGAGTCAGTGGCACCAAAGCAGTTGTTGGTAGTGTTTGATCACCTCCGTTACGATGATCCTTTTTTCCTCCGTACTGAACCGCGTCTTTCTCTTACTCCTCTCCTTGCGTACAATGATATGTACTCTGCCATTGAGAAATCAAGACTCAGTTCCGAATGTGTGACCTACTAGCCCGCAGTGTAGGCCTGAGGCAGTGGTGGAGTACGTCTACGAGAAAGGAGTACTGCGGGCCTGTGTTGCGGAGGCCGTGATGGTCGGAGGAGGCTGCCAAGGTCGCGGGCCTCGGCCTTAGGCTTGGAGCGTGCATGGCACATGGTGGGTCCTCTTTGACACACGCCAGTATCGGCAGGGGAGCACTGAAGCCTGGAGTGCAGTAGGCACACAGGATCGCAGGCAGCACCGCTCACGGCATCGGCCTTGTGGCGGGGTGAGAGGCGCCACCCTGGCAGACACGTTGGCCATTCCGGAAGAGAACAACGCCCAGAGCTCTGTGCTTTTTATTCACACCCCTACGCTAGCCTGGCTTACGCCAGGCCGGCCCACTCTGCTCACGCTTACAGGGGGGGGATGTAGCAAGCTACTTTTCCGCGATCTTAACCACTGGCTGACATAACATGGTTGTGTCCACTGCACTCCAAACACCAGCAGTATATGTTGACATGGACATGTCTGTAGTCTGCATACTGCAGTCTGTCCAGCACACCCACACCACACTTGGCATTGTGTACATTCTCATTCATGGGTCACTTGCCTCCTTCGCAGATGCCTAGTTCCCACCTCTCACCACAATCTGATATTGTGTGGCTGAGGTGCCATGCCGTTGATGGCTTATGTACATGGCTAGCCCTGGTTACCACAGTAAGTTGTGCTGTCATGTCTGGTGGGTGGGCATGTTGTTTGGCATGTTGTATGTGAGTTTGTAACATGTGCATTCCCAGAGTTGTGAGTTGCATGATTGTGGAGTTAAGGTGTGTGGTGTGTTCATTTAGTACTTACCAAAGAGCAGTGCATTTCCATAGGTGCCATCCTGGAAGCTCTGGTTGATGAACTGTCGGAAGATGTAGGAATCATGCACACTGCCTGGGCAGTTGGCGACAACATTGGTGAAGAGTCCCCGGTGGTCCACTATTGCCTGCACATTGATGGAATGCCTGTGCTTTCTGAAGCGGTAATTGTGTGCAGTGTTGGCAGGGGGCACAAGTAGGACATGGGTGCTGTCAATTGCCCCTAACACGTGCGGGAAGCCAGCTATGGCGTAAAAGTCTTGCTTGGTCTCCAGCTGTTCCTGTGCAGTGTGGGGGGAGTGAAGGTGCTTGGGTACCAGGCTGATGATGGCATCCAAGACAGTTGTGATGAACTTTGATAGGGCTGGCGGTGAGACACCTCCGACTCTGGCGGTTGTTGGTTGGAAGGTACCAGAGGCCAACAAGTGCAGCACGGCCAGCAGCTTTGTCTGAGGTAGGATGTTGGTTGTCCGCTGTGTTGGTTCCGTTGGCCTGTAGGCAATGATGTTCAGGATGCGGAGGATAGTTGTCCTTTTGAGCCTGTAGTGGGCAATGACATCCTCTGGTGTTAAGTCTGTGAGTCTGGTGTGCTTCCTGAAGGTCCGCTGTCTTGGTCTGCGCTGCCTCTGTGGTAGTCCGGGGGTGGGGGTGGTCTGGGGGGGGGGGTGTTGTTGCCCTCTTGGGGTTCCAGGCTGCATGATCAGTGGCTCCATGGCATCTGTTGTTCATCAGGTGTGGCTCTTGCCTGGGAACCCTTTTCTGGTGCAGGTTGTCGTACGACTTTACACCAGGTAAGAGCAGGTGTTAAATATCTGCTGCTACCGCGCCTTATCGCCTGTTTTGTGATCATATCGCAGATCCGGTTGGTCGTTGTGAATGTTGCGGAGTGGTGTTTTTTAGGCTTTTTACGCGGGGACGCCTGCTCTGCATAGCGAAACGTCCTTTACGACGCAACTTTTACCACGCAGTGCCTTTACAATGCAGGTTTTTCAACGAAAGTCATTACAACGAATTGCGCTGGGGGGCACTCTAGGATAGGTAAAAGTTTAATTTACTATCTAACACCTCCCTACTATCCACGGGGACTGGAGTTGGAATAGTAAATTAAACTATTCACTTTCCAGCACCCCTCAACGCAAGTCGTTGTAACCTGCGTTGTAAAGTCATGCGTAGTAAAAGCATGCGTTGTAACAACGTACATCCCTCTGCATATCATTAGACGCCATATGCACTTATATGCAGACATAGTAAATTAAGAAGAAAAAGAAAACAGTAAATCACAAAATTCAAGATAAGTCTTTAACAGTCACTTATCGTGTGTGGAACGTGTGGATACTCGCTCAGTCTCGCCATAGCCTCCTACCCACCTTAGTAGAGTATTCATAGATCAGCCGATCAGGAAATGATGAAGTCTTTTGTCCAGCGGTTGCCTCCTGCTTGGATATAATGTTCCATTGGCATGGCTTAAACAATTCCAGTGAGGCCTAGTGATGTGAGTAGTTAACCCAGTTCATCTGAAGTCTGAGGCCATCGCCCAGCATCAGCGTTTGCTGTGATTCTGATTGGAAATATAGCTGTTCAGGGGAGGCCTCTGTTTCTGAGTCTGAGTGGAGAGGGGAAGTGGTGACTCCGTGCTTTTCGGCATGTTTGAGAGCCGGTTCCCTTTCCTGCGCTGCTTGGGCTTTGGTGGGGATATGCCTGCGGGGCAGACCGCGGCGCCCGCAATGAGTGGCCTTTTTCATTATTGGTGGGAGCCCACCATGGATTTCAGAGCTGTCGCCACTCCGTTCTGTTCCACCCAGTTCCAAGCATCATCAGGAGAATGGCAGAAGACCGTGGTTCCTTTATGCTGTATTCACAATGAGGCCGGGTATTCTAATGCGTACTTTAGCTCATGCTTGCGGAGGCAGCATTTGACATCCATAAAGGATGCCCTGTGGCGCTGTACTGTTACAGTGTAGTCCAGATATATGTGCACCTCTGCGTTCTCCATCACCCACGGGCCATGGGCCCTTGTAACTTGCAGGATGTGGTCCCTGTCCCAGTAGTTAAAGAGGCTTGTGACCACCGGCATAGGGCGAGCGCCCGGTTCAAGAGGGCCCCCCGGGACTCTAAGGGCTTGGAATGCTTGCCTTGAAGTATGGCGTCTGAGATTCAGGTTTCCAGGTTTAGCTCCATACTCTGTTCCTCAATGCGTTCGGGCAGGCCCACCAGGCGCACGTTGTTTCGGCGTGATCTACCTTCCTGGTCGTCAACACGATCTCTGAGGTAGTTAACCTCCTCTTGCAGTGACTGATTTGGGCCACCATTGAGGACACGGAGGGCTTCACAGTTGCGATTGTGAACTCCACATCTTCTACTCTGTCTTTTAGTTTTTTGTGGTCCTCTCGCAGAAAAGTGGGCTCTGCGCATAGCGCATCTATTTCAGGGACCAGGGTGGATTTAATGTCCATCACCGCCGCAATTAGCTTGTCGAGGCGGTGTGAGAGGTCAGCTTGTGGTATGGGTTGGCCGGTTAATGGCTGGTCGGCACCCGCGGCGCCAGATGATGGGCCCGGTAGGTCAGTGGCCTGCGGCTGCTGTTTCTCAGGTCTTGTCTTGCCCATGCTGGTGGTAATAGCACTCTGTAAGTACCTCGGAGAGGGGGGAAAAGGGCGCACTGGGTTAAACGCTCGCACCCTGCTGTTAGTTGGACCCCAGGTCAAAGGGAAGTAGTTGTCGCTCCTTGCCCCCACCATGGACGAAACACGCAGACCAGGGCGCTGAGTAATGGTATCAATTCTAGTGCATAATAAGGCAAGGCGGGGAAAGTGTCGGACCCCGTGCAGCAATCCTCCAGGGGTTGCCAGTTAAAGGGCAGTATAGCGGTGCGCTGCCTTATCCATATTTTTAAAGGAGGGTGCCTCCCGTGTAGGCTCCGGCAAAGAAGGCCGTGTGTTGGGGCAGTACATCCCACCAGGTAAGAAGTCATTACTTGCACGTTTTCCCTTTGGGCAAGAGTAGGCCTCTCAGGCCTAGTGATGTGGGAGTGCAGCGCTGATATGGAGAGGGTCGTCTATGCGCCTATGCTCAGCAGGAAGCTGTCGCTGCCCAGGCTCGGCATTCCCCCGGGCATGATGGGGCCCTACAGGTCCAAGAGCAACTTTGGTGCTGTCAAACCAGTAAGGTGCGGGGGCCACCGCGCCTCGCCTGCTGTCGATCTGTGGCAGGCCTGGTGAGTGCCGAAGTCGGCCACACTGTACTTGAGGGACGCACAGTTCGATTAATGATGGCCCTGGTCTTTGAGGGGCTGTCTGGTGGGCCCGTTAATATGGGGGAGGCCATGGATGAAAATCAGGCCCCTGGGTGCCGTTGCCGAAGATAACCACAAAGTTTGAGGTATGCCGGGGGGGGTGTGAGGCATGATTGGCCTACCTGAGCCCGTGCTGGGCCCGTCCCCGGTGTGGCGCAGAAGGGCTCTTGTGATGTCGATGAAGTGGCAGGGCGCTCGGCTGGGTTGCACCCCACGGTGCCAATATCCTGTCACAGTCGTGGGCCTGCAGATGAGGCCCCCCCTTGGCAGCGCCAAGTGGGGGCCCCGGCGGTGAATTAGGTGCCTTTGGCCAGGCACACCCACAGCAGAGGTCTGGTGGGGGAAGGGCTGCAAACGTGGGCTCGAGTCTTTGCTTCGTTGTGATGTCGGTGAAGTGGCAGGGCGCTCGGCTGGGTTGCACCCCACGGTGCCAATATCGTGTCACAGTCGTGGGCCAGCATATGAGCCCCGGGGGGGCCCCGGCGGTGAATTAGGTGCCTTTGGCCGGGCACACCCACAGCAGAGGTCCGGTGGGGGAAGGGCTGCAAAGGTGGGCTCGAGTCTTTGCTTCGTTGTCTTACTTCCCTGTGGCCGCAGTTGCTTCCGAAGGACTCAGCTGGGTCGCTGGTGCATCTCGCAGCGATTCGGAGGGACCCTGGCTGATCTTCAGTGTCTAAATGCAGGATATTTGGGGGTCGCAATGGAGCGAGCTGGAATCGCATCCGCTCACTTTGCCATCTTGGACACGCCCCCCATCAGGACTGCGCCTGCCTGAGGCCACGCAGTGGCCATCAGGAGGGCGGGCTCCTAGTCACGGAGGGCTGCCCCCGCCCACCTTGTGGCCAGCCACTCCTCACCTGGGCAGGTATCGCCCAGTAGAGGTAGGCGGGTCGCTGATGCACGTCCGGGGCGGCTGGGAGGAGCCTCAGGGGGTTTATCACTCCCTTGCACCATCGTGGAGGCCTCTTTGCCGCTCCGGATGTCGCGCTACAGCTTTGGGACACTCTTTTGGGGTGACACACATTTTCTTTGTCCCCCTGCTTGTTGTCGTTTGGAGCTCGGTCTGGCGTTGGGGTGATGTTTCCCGTGGTCGCCGGGTTCGTCTAATAGGCCGGTGAGTGCTCCCTCTCGACGCCCTTGTCCTGCACCCTAATTTCCGGTGCGCGGCCGCCCTGAGGTTCTGGAATGGAGGCCGCCAGGATGTCCAAGCTGCATTGTGCCACGTGAGTTTCACAGCGTGCTTGCTCGGCAATCACCATAGTGGGTGGAGTGCGCCCAGCCATGATTCTTACCCTGGCCCGCCCGCTTGCCCCCCCATCCCCGGTGCGGCGTCCACGTGCCTCGCGGCGGGCCTACTGCCCTAGAGGGCAGGCATGTTTGACGTTTCTCTGGGCCGAGTATCTGTGACTGTGGTGCATCTCCGGTGGTCATGGCCTGAGTTAGGGTTAGTTAGTATGCGGTGTAAATGTTTAGTATGCCGATACAACTTCTTCTAGGGCCCGGTGGCCGTTTCCGTCTAGGGCCGCGGCTACCTAAGCCTTCAGTACGGTGGTCGGTAGCTTCTATTTCAGACTGGATATCCTTGCACGCACGGAGTATCGCCGTGCACACTGTGTGCGAATAGTGCTGGCAAATGTTGATAATCGATAAAAGGTGGTATTTAAGGGGATTTGTCTAAATGTTACACAGTTGAGTCAGCTTAGCACTCCGATAAGGTTCATACAGCATTCCGGGGGATTTGTCGAATGTTACACAGTTGAGTCCACTTAGCACTCATATAAGGTCATACTGTTTATGCTGGATTTGGGGGTATTTGTCTAAATGTTACACAGTTGAGTCAGCTTAGCACTCCGATAAGGTTCATACTGTTCATGCAGTATTTCGGGGGATTTGTCTTATGTTACACAGTTGAGTCCGCTTAGCACTCATAGAAGGTCATACTGTTCATGCTGGATTTGGGGGTATTTGTCTTATGTTACACAGTTGCGTCAGCTTAGCATTCATTATAAGGTTCATACTGTTCAGGCTGTATTTAGGGGGATATGTCTAATGTTACACAGTTGATGCCCGAACTAAAAGATTATTAGCAGGCAGAAATGGTGTAGGGCTGAATTTAATTCATTGGGCGGCGGACAGTGTCCGCAAGGGGGGCCTCGCGGGGGTTTTCTTTGCCCCGCCACTGCTCCGAGATCCCGCCGCGGTGGTCGGCCCAATATTGTGATGCTTGTGTTTCGGCTCCAGTTAGGCGTTGTTAGTGATATGCTTGGGATTCCACCTAACACAGCGTTTCCTGGCACTGATTACGGCCTCCACGCTCATAATATGCCCTCGGCGGTAGTATTCAGAATTTTGTCGTGAACTTTCCGTGGAGAGCGAAAATATTATTGTAAAGGGCAGATCGATTCATTTCCTAGCTTCATGGTTAGCATCGGTATTGCGCCACCAAGCGGTGGAAATCCTACATCGTACGTGACTAGCCCGTAGTCAAGCTTCTTCGTGAGCTTCCCGTGTGCGCAGGGCGTCACTACTGTCTGTGGATAGACGTGGGGCAGCTGCCAGGGCAACTGTCCTCGGAGCCTAGGGTTGTCACAGAAAGGTATATAATACATGTCAGCGCGAAGGGTCTCTCCCCTGTTCTGCCAGACCTCTAATTATCAGTCGGGTGCTCGAGGTTGTCGGTAGGGCTGTGGGGAATGGGCCTCTCCTCCTCAGGGTCGGCATTCCTATTCTTTAGTGCAGAGGTGATGTAGGGCTAGCAGTATTGGAATGTGGGCACGGGAATCGACTCCTTCTTGCTTTCATGTTCTTAAGCGACCTCCTTTGGCTAGTCGCCATAGTGTCTTTGATTCATACTTGAGATGTTAATTTAGCTGCCTCCCAGATTATGCAAAAAGCGACCGTCTTTAGACTGATCTCAGGGTGCCGCGATACTCCGGTGCACACTGATTCAGACTTCCAATTTTATTTAGTCAGGTTTCTACCATGGTTAGAATACATGTTCCTTTTCATTATGCAGTTCGACACTTCCGAAACGGCTCTGTCCGCTGATCGAAACACGAGGTTCAAAGCAGTAAAGAAGGGTTTCCTGTGTTTGCCATCCTGGGCTAGGGGGTCTGGTATTTCAGAGTGACGTAAGCCGCTGTGCCCCTCATGGGTTGCCCCAGGCACCGACATGTAACTTAACGTGTTGCCCAGAGGCTGCTTGAATTTTATATAATGTTATTTCATCAATAGTCTGATAGTACCGTGCCCCCCCTATAAATAATTTAGTTACAGAAAGAGCTATTACCTCAGAATTTAGATCTTGCGGGGGATTATCCGCACTCCACTGGACTGTCTTTAATTGTCATTTTACATGCGATTATATACATCTGTGATTTGTATCATATATAACTTACTGCTTGCAGATAGCCGCGGTTAGGAGTAAGATTGACTTTGGTATAGGACGCAATGCATTGATTTTAAGGCTGGTAAATATTTGTTGTTAGTTGGGACGATGTTTCACTTGTGCGGCATATCCAATAGTGTTATTGTATCATAGTTATAGAAACGGATAATACACTTGGCCCTCCCAATTATACATTCATTTCAACTGCATCCAAGGTGGACAGCAATGACATGCTTCCCGTTAGCGTCCATGCCTCATGGTGCGCGTGTAGGCCCGGTGGATGCGACGCGGCCGGGCCCCTGCGTTAATAGCGATTCTCTCTGGGCCGGGGTTTTGAGCGCTAGAGTCGCCATGCGCAGTGCGGTTATGTGTGTTGCGTGTGGTAAAAGAGATGCTCAATATTGTCCGTCATTTATAGAGGTAGCAGCATGGTATTCCAAAGGCACAACAAGTCCCCTAGCTCAGTTTCCAGTTCTAGCCTCAAATATTTAGTCCTCTTACCCTAAAGCGAATTTTTCAAGATGCCATTAGCCCGGAAATTGAGGCGTGTAGAGTATCCATGTCAGCCTAGCAGAAAAGCACAAACCAAGAGGCCCGGGCCCAAAACTGAAAGTGTTGCACAGATACTCATGTAGGTAATTCTGGTTGGCTGGAATAACTTTCCTGGTTTGTTCCCAGGTACCTCTGTTATGAAATTTACAAGCTATTTATAAGGAAGGGCACTATACGATTTGAATGGGGGTCAGCCGTGCGGTGCTAACCCTTAATTCATGTTACTTCATTATAAATTCACCCGCATCGGTTGTGCCTTCCCTACAAGTCTCTATGAACAGGTGCGAGTGCACAAGCCTTAAACGTCACCAGCTGTTCATTTTGTAGGATGTGCAGTTATGAATATTTCAAATTCATGGTCCCTCGTCCCACTGGGAAATCTTCGAGATCAGAGCGTGGAACAGTGTACAAATGTTCTCCTTCTTTCTTCCTGTGTCAAGGTAGCTACAAGAGTATATTCTTTCCCTGGACTACACCAGACTGGTCAGGAGTCATAGTCACATCAGGGCCACAGGACCCCCCGCCCCCGTGATGCCCAAACCCGCAAATAACACACAGACACAAGTGTTAAGTTTGGGAAAATTTGCTGCAGGTTTATTACATACAACATATGTAATGATGGTGGGTTAGTTTACGGGCGATCCAAGGGCAGGCCGCATTCTCGCCACCTGCCCGCCTGTTGAGCCAATCAGCACAGTGGCGAACCACCCAACTGCTGCACAATTATTATAATTATTATAATTATACTACACACGCCCCTTGCAGGGCGTGACTAGGCAAACCCCCGGCTGCACAGGCCCACAACCGCCCGAAGGACTACTGGGGCGCCGACACGAGTTCCTGCACCTCCCATGAGGTTACAGGTTAGGCTCTGAGGTTAGGCTCTGGCACCCCTATGTGCCCACCGAAGTACAGTTTTTGCACCTCTCTTCTTCCGGATCGCCCAGTAACTCCGCCACAGCCCGTGCGGTGGTTCCCGCTGCCGCACGGGCCCCCCACCTCTGCTACTACTCTTTACCTGCAACCTTTGCTCAGAAGTGCTTCCTTCAGATAGAGGAGGACCAGGTCTAAGTCTGGAGGCGTGAGATGAACACCATCTGCCATAAATAACCCCTGACCCCCAACCTTAGCTCAGCAGAGCTTCTCGTCAGTCCAAAGACAAGACCCAACGACAGGTGTGGGGACCCTTTCCCCCATAAAGAGACCAAATCTCCTGACATGAACCTTACATGCCAGAAGGAGAAACAGGCCCCTCTGCCACAATCTGCAGATCCCCCCCGGGTCCTTAACCAAATCAAGAAAGTGTGCTTACATAAACGCCTGTGCTGCAAACCTCAAAAGAGCACAGGGGCATTGGAGGGATAAATACATAGACTATATACCTTGGGCGAAGTCCCATCGTATGCTAAATACAGGATTTAACAGGAATTACAACAGGCATCACCTGCCCTCTTGGGTTTCAGTCTGAAAGCAGCTTAGGCCATGCTACCACTAAGTTAGCTAGTCTGTAGGTTGACTTATGACCACCATCAAGGGATAGCTGTGACTGACCAAGAGCCCCTTAAGCTCCTGACCTGCATAAAGACACGCCTGTAAAAACCAATGCCACTCTGACACTAATCAGCATATCCACCCCGGGAACAATCCCTCTACAGCAATAGTGTAGACTATCCCAGGTACGTGAGGTCATGCCCCTGGCAAGAGACCAGGTGATGAGGGGGCCTCCCCTGCTGATATCCCTCCCTAATCGTACAGAGGGGAACCAGCGCATGTCACTGAGACACACCACACACCTTCACACAAAGCATCAGAAAACTACACCCAATGCAGTAAGACTTCAGCCGAAGCGCAGATCTCTAAATTCAACTGTAACTGCAATGTTTACGCTTGTGCACTAAACTCACGAAGAATACCGAAGTCTACCGCAGTGCGCAAATGCATATATTGGTATAAAACTTGCGAGGTGGACTTACATGTGATATACAGGAATACCAAGGTAACAGCCGGAATCACATGCCCCCTAGTTTGGCCTGTAGGCTGCAAGTTCTATGCTACCACGAGGATAGCTTGTCTTTAAGGTTGACATACGACCCCCCTAAGGGATATGATAAACTGTACCAAGGGGGGGGGCAAGGTTGGCGACATCAAACGTCAGGCCAGCTTCTCACTATGGGAGGGGCATAACGAAAATTTGAAGGTTACTCAGGTTCCTTCACGCGGCTGTTCAATGCAAGCCAAGGGGGCCCCACCATACAAACCGTGATAGAGTAGCCATGTGTCCACCCTGAAAGGAGCCCAACGTGACAACCACCACCCATAAAAGAGAAAACGGGCCAAGGGGGGGAAGACACCAGATAGAGTGTTCTAAATAAGTCTTCTAGGGGCCCACTACTTAGGGGGGTTATTGGCAATCCAGGCACAGGCTGTGGTTGCCACCGTTGCTCCACTTATACATGAAATGGGTGTTACACTGCAGGCTGCAGACCCCCCCATTCTACTGAGAGGCAGCAGGAGCTCCCGAACTGGGGGCGCAGCGGGTGGGCTGCCTTCGGATACCCGAACCTTGGATGAACAGACAGACAACAGCAGAATTATGGAAGGGGCGAAATGACTATTGACATGTGACCTTTCCTACTCAAAGGTAAATAAACCCAGTACCGGTCCCAGGATGTACAGATAACAGGACTAGCTATACCTCTTGGCTAAGGCCCCAGGAGATGATAGCACCAGGGGATATTCCCATTAGTTTAGGGCTGGGCCTAGAACTTGCTAATAATCCTACTATGGCACATCCTCGACTGTCTAGCATACAGCCAGACCTTGCCATGACAAACAGTCAGATAGAAACACAGATGTGAGGGCCCTTCCCAATAGAGCGCCACAGGAGCAAGCACAGCAGCAAAACTGTAAAGTGTATGAATAATAAGGTGCCAACCCAAATTTCCACACAGCCAATAAAGGGGGTCACATGATGCGGCTCGGGGCTCCCCCCTAGCACACTAGACGTGTGATTCTATGCAGTGCCTATTCTACTGTATTAGAACCGACCCAAAGACGTCAAATACCTGAAAAGTGACTGTAAATTAACACCTTTTGCACACTGATTCCACACTGTAGAGGTCTACATACCCACTGTTCTGCCCGTCGCAGTACTAACTTATTTTGGGATAACAATAAATGAGTCCCGACAACACTCCCAATGGCCTGTCCCCCCCACATATAAATATGCGTTCCTATGATAGGACAAGGCCCTAAATGCCGCACACAACCAAGGTCAAGTCTGATGACAGTGACTAGAAGACCACCTACTTTCACAAATAAGCGGGACACGTGGAAACTAAATTACTTATTCTAAGAGTAAGTCAGGATGACTGCTGCACTGTTACTTTTCCTCCGAATAGACATGCCCTTGCTATTGTTGTAAGGAGCCTCTTAATATAGGATATTAAATTTCCCTGGCTCAGGAAGGTCCTCCCAAGGAGTTCAGTTGGTATGGAAGTCTGCCCCAGCAGCCTGTTAAGCAGCATGTTACCTTCTCTCTGAGCTTGGGCCACTACTGGAACTGCGCACTTCACTTCTCTCTTAGAACACCCCACTACCTGCGCATAGTGTACTCATGCAGCATGCATACCAGACCCTTTCCTCCTGTAAGGGCCCATAAACTCACTCCTGATGTATGCTCAGGGAAACAGGTCTGTACCTAGCTCGACACAGCGGCCCAACCTGGTGGACTTTAGAAAGTGAGAGCAGGGTATCCGAACCTCAAGTGACTGTACAGAACGCAGTTTGGCAGTGCCTACCCCCACCTGTGGAGGAAAGTGCCCCGACACCCTACACATGTATGAGAGGAACCATCCAACAAATAAATACATTTGAGAGAAGGGCTATGGAAAGGTGAGAGGCACTGCACTGTTGGTTTATGATAGTGAGGGGAACAGCGAGGAGCCCCCACCAAGATTGTAAACCCACCTGGCCGTCCAATCCTTTCTGCACAAAACAGTCAACTTAAATTAGAGACACCAGCAACTTCTTGTCAAGATGAACAACTTTGAATGGAAAGATGGGTACCATTTAATGTCCCTGGACTTAGTGTCATAAAACACTGGGATGATAAGGGCACTAGAGTATTTTCTTAGCAAAGGCAAACCAAGACTTTTGCACATTGCTGCAGCAGGGAAACCTTCCCTACTACAAAGAATAGGACAGGCGATAGTAGCAGAAAGTATTTAGAAAATAGGTGGTTCTACTTATACCAAGGGGGGTGTAAAGTCCAAGTATGATGGGCATAAGGTCTGAATAAGAGACGCTGGTATGTGGAGTGAAAATGATTGGGTCAAGTAAAATATCTTCAGAGCAGGTAAATACGGATCCACCAAGGGAACACTTTGTTCAAATATTGTGACTTACCCAGTTCCCTTATGGTTAGAGGGTTACTTGCCATTTTTATTTGTATTTTAATAGCAGAAAGAATACAACACTATTCTCTGTCATACATGGGACTAAAGGTAATGTATCATTAGAAATAGAAGCAGGGATAGAAGGAAGGATCGCTTTCAAAAGTCTATAATGAACCACTCGCACCCTCCATCGCCAGTGAAACTGTCCTGCTAAACTCCTGATGACGCTGGCAGAATATCCAAATATTATCTTGGGTAATATGATCGTGGGCATGTCATTTGCCACCTAAATGCCAGACATTGTAATGGAATGGTTGGACAACTTATAGCAAGATACCATTGGGACAGGATGTTGCGCATTAACATAGACTTCCCCCTATGCCGGGCTCCCAAACCGGACCAAATTGGCGTACAGGGGGACCATGAATTTGAAGGAAGTCCTTCCATTCCTGCTTGTGGGCGTGGGGCAGAGAAGTGCCATGGGGAGAAGAAGTGCAGCATTATGGTGAGTTTGACGCCATCGCGCCCCACAATATAGTGTAAGCGGTAGCCGCCACTGCATCTGAAGTCCTTATAAGAGGACGTTATATGACATGTAAACATGGATTGGGTAAGAACCATTCCTTTGATAACGATTAGGAAAAGCAATCATTAATTTCGCAATATCATTAATTGTGGGGAGTACAAAAAAACTGTTGTAAATGCTTGATATGCTCTCAGTGCCTGGTAATGATTTTGGGCCGTGTTCCAGTTTATCCACCGTTTTTTTGCTCATTGCAGTCAGGGACCAACCACATGCAAGTCTGCCTTGGCTCATTTGCCCAAACCGAGTTAAAACACCAATAGCTGGTTTAACTTTGTGACGTGGATGACCCATACCTGGGCGTACTATACAGGCATTTAGGGTGCCTCATTGGAGAAATAAAGAAAATTCTTTTTGGAATGCTTGAATTAATGTCACTCACTAATTTCATCCTTTGCCTTGTATAAGTATACACAGAATGGCCATCCTTGCATAAGAGAGGCGGACGGGGTTAGAGGAACTGCCTCTCCCATTCAAAACCTTGCTGAACCCACCTGAAATTAAGTTTGTGTTAAAAAATTAACCAAACGGTATATCTTGCGTTAAAATGTCCCCCCAAATTATGCAATGTGACATACTGTTGATGATTTCACATACATTTTGATATGAGAAAGGATCAAAATTACTCCAATGACTCTGTTGTAATAAAAATGTTGCCCAGGCTTATATCCCTTGTTACTCTGGTGTAACTCTTGCCCAGATGCCAGACCTAGTTATCCCTTGACACCACTGGTATCTTCACTTTTCATGTGCAAATATGTTTTGTGAAAAGGCGCGATCCGCAAATCTGGGCCTTTGTTTTTTGAGGGTTTCTGGGCCTATTTTTAATTCCAATCCAACTCTGTACCAAGACCCCTCATACCGCGTTATTTTACCATAGCCATAGAGTACTACAGGCTTTCTACCCCTTCTGTGCCTGTCTTTTTTAGGTCGAGACCTCGTGTATATACTTTAGTATATACTTATATGTGTTTGTACTTTGTGGTGGGCTCTGGAGATCAGCCCCAGGACTTGTCTGCTCCCGTTCAGGGACTTTTTTTTTCTGTTCAACTGCCTCTGTTTTATTGTCTTGATCGAAAACGACCAGCAGAGGTCATTAAAATACCAGAATTGCTTTCTGCTGAAGAACTTTCTTTCTTAAAACATTTCTGGCAACTGCATCTATTTAACTTTCTTGATAGAAAATGACTAGCAGAGGTCAGTAAAATACCAGAATCACTTTAGCATTTTCTAGATTCCAGTCCATAGAAATTGTCCTCCACGAGCACCCGTAGACAATAATACTTTTTTCAAATCTTGTATTTTAAGTGATATGTCCCTCGAAGGCCCTGCTTTTATACAGTTTCACACAGTTTGGTTCTTACCTTCCCTCTCCATGTTAAAGAACAGTAGATGTTTCAGCACGCAGGCTAATATGCTGCATGCTGGGCTCACAGTATTAAAAGGCAGCATAGTTGAGGCGTGACTGTGGACAGTTTACCTGACTGCCTCTCTGCTGTAAGTTTTTTTTTAATTCAATTTGATTCGGAGCTCTAGTGAGGTCGACAAATACAAAACACATTGATGTAAATATTTTTATAATAGTGCACTTTAAAACAGCTTTAAAAAAAACTTTACAATCTTGAACAAGCAGTGACAGACATATTCTTTAGTGGGTGACTTGAATAACATGATTACATCTTGAGTAGAAGTAACATTGAATCTAAAACAGATTGGCTTAGCTGCATCTCAACACCCCTGGTCCTGCATAGGCAGGGTTTGCACACGTGTTTGTGTCGCCTTTTGCCACACAAGATTCTTACTTTTTATAGGAATGATACAAAGTAATAACAACATGATTGGATTGGAACGAAGCAAAATAGAATGTTTGATGAATGTAGCATTTTATTTACGAAACTAAAGAATAAGAGAAACGTTTAAGAGATCAAATCTACCGCTATGCTTTCGGGAAGTAAAGAAACACATTTTTGATTTTAAAATGAGCAGTGAGGTGTGGTCACCTTCCAGTGACTAGGTGTTGGGTGATAGTGAAATGTTGGGTACCTTATCTGCCCTGCTTAATTTTGTTTTCTTGTCCATATTCGTTTCTGCTGAATCTTATCACACTTCAAATAACCTTTGTATGTAGTTTGACACGCCCTCCTAATGTTTGGAAATGTATAAAGTGCTTTTATTCACAGCTACCTTTTAATTTTCGTTTACATTTTTCCATCCAGTTCCTTCTAAATAAATGTTAAGAGCGAGATCGTGCCCGAACGGACCAGGGCGCAGACATTAAAAGGTGGACAAACCTCAATATATCATTGGCGTATACAGCAGGGTATGGTGCTGTTTCTGCTGGTGAAACTTACTACCCTTCAGGTCGCAGAGACCTTTCAACTTCCCACAGCAGACATCCCCCTTAGTTTATTATAGCCTTGCAGGAGGAGGGTCCCTGACAAAAGGTTTGCAGATAGTGATAATAACGTGAAGAATACTTATTAAAAAAAAGAGATCAGGCAGCGCCTCCACGTGTCATGAAGAAATATTGCAGCAGCAAGTACGTGCATTTTGGCACTAAGGGAATGCCATAGAATCCTCTGTATCCAGATCATTACATAGATTATCAGCCAAAAGTTTTTAATTCTTTGGGGCAGATTTACAAGCCCCTTGCTCCACTTTGCGTCACTTTTCCCATGTTAAAAGTGACGCAAAGCTGGCGCAAGGGGCTTGTAAATCTGCCCCTTAGTAAACAAACCAAGTTTGCCTCTAAATTTCAGCTTATGATTTTCGTCAGGTAACTCAACATTACACCCACTTTGAACTTCACACTTTAGACCCAAGGTCATCGTTGTATGCACACTGTGTTCCTTTTATATGCCAGGGATTGCCAACATATGTTATTGGGGATCACAATATGCCAGGAACAACCCCTTTACATCACGTATTTCCCAATATGCCAGAGAGCGCCCCAGTGTGAAGTAATGGTACCTGTATACAAGGGGGGAGATTTACCATTTTTCACGTAGCACATTGCAGCAGCCGCAAATGATGTGCTGCCTGTAAAGGAGAGAGGAGGAGAGCACCCCGTTTACTAAAATAAGGCACTTTCCTCCCCTCTACGTTGCACCGGCACTGGAATCAGCTGCCGTGTGCCACGTAGACACCTTAGCGCCATGGTGCAAGGGTGTCTCTGTGAGTCTAACAAACGTTTTGATGCTGGTAGGGAACCCTTCCAGTACAAAATACTATGCATAGACTAACTTGAAGCCTTTTCCCACTTTGTATGTGTGCAAAGGAGAAATGAAAGCATTTTCCCTTCCTTGTGCCTACTTTAAAATGGTGCAGTTTTCTCACAATCAACCCTGTTTACTTTGTTTAGCAAATTAAGTTTAGCGTGACAAACCTTGGGGGGTTGCATGGGGATGCCCATGCTCCACCGGTGGTACACCCTTTTGGCGCTAATTAATGCAAAGCACAGCATAAGCGCTATGCGCTGCTTTGCATTACTTTGCCGTTATTTCCAGTGCTAAACAAGTTTCGCACTGGAAAGCAAGTCAGGAAAAAAAGATGTTTAGACAATTTGCGTCACTTTTGGGATACAAAAACGGCATAAAATCTTAGTAAATCTCCCCTAAAGAGTGCAATGTCTATGCCTTGAGCTGGTAACGGATGCTATGGATGCCTACCTCTTGCCAGAGATGTTCACTACCTTTCTGGATGCCCATAACATGCACCAAGGATGTTCACTTTAATGCCAAGACTATATATTATGCACATTTATATTTAGGCATTCTCTTATGCATTATACATGTTCATTATTTATGTATAAGTTTTAAATGCAAATGCATAATTAATAATATTGTTAAAATATTTGTTTCACTGCAACGTGATAAACCAGCTTGCTTGAATTTATTAGTTTATTTTAGCATGGCTTGATATTTTCATTTTCTAGTGATTTCTAAGCAGTCGTCAAGGTTTCATAGAAATTGATAACTTTATTTAAAAAAATTTATATAGCGCGAACATGACCCCTGGGGGTATCGGAGCACTTTACAATTGAGTGAGGAAGAGGAGGCAAGTAGAGCAGACAACAATGTAAATGAGAAAATACAAGAAGAAATAACTTTAGGCCAACTGATTAAAATACAAGTGTAACACTCAAATAATACACAAGTGTGAGGAAAAGTGTCAGAGCGGGCCTGGAGATAGGAGGCTCTAGGGTAACATAGTTCTTTACAAATGCTGAAGAAAGAGAAAGCCTGAGGAGCCAGTGACACGGTAAACATGAAAGGCACAAGAAGTAGTGACTCTAAATCAACAGACCAAAAGGCAATTGTAACAGTCAAATCGTAAATAAGGATGAGGAGAGCGTCACATAGAGTGCCTTGTAAGCGGGGGTTCTAGGGCAGAAATTCGATCATCAATAGCACTTTAACTTCCTTTTTGATTGATGCCGTCAAGGGGTTCAGTCTGATTTCAGGGGACAGGGAATTCCAGATTCTTAGGCGAAAGCTCATTTGCAAGTTTTCTTTTTATGAAATTTCTGTGGCTACAGCTGTAAGGTGCTGGCACTTCTAGAGGATATGGAGCCACCAGATAGCTCAAGTTTTTGTTTGAGGTATATTGGGCTGTCGAAGTGTAAGGCTTTATGGGTCATGCAGGCAATTTTTTGTTGTACAAATAAAGATATCCACGAGTCTACAACTGAAGCTGGCTAAGTAGAACACAATCATGTGAAAAAGGCATACCTATTATTGACGGATTCCCATCACTTACGAGGTGACACGCTCCATCATCTGTGTCTCCTCCTAGCGTCACACTAGTGACAACAAGGGCTACAACCCTTACACTATGAAGGGGAGCTGACGGATGTCTTCCAAGCTAATTAGAAAATGTGCAACAGCGCACTACTAGGGGGACCAGTAGATGTGAAATAGATGTTGTAGAAGAGTGATGGACGTAGTGCGTGTGGGTAAGAAAGTGAACTAAAATGAACACCAGGAGAAAGAGATTTATTGGATATCTCCTAATGCCCAAGTTAAAAACAGTGCAACAACAGTTTTAACATAATAACTGCCAGTGTCAAAAAAGAAGAAAAATGGTCTACATGTTTCAGCCTATCGGATTAACTTAATCAACGGCTTTCTTCAGGACCATAAACAGTCAATAAGTTGCTACTGCGAATAATGTGCCTAACAAAATAACATAACAAATAAATTGTAGATAATATCACGGTTGGATCAATCACAACCAAGTAACCTGTATTAGTAGGTATTCTAGCTCCTCATGTATATCAGGAATACTGTGAATACCTGTGAAGACAAACACAGAAGGGAAAAAACCTGTCATGTATCTACTAAGCCATCTAATCATTGATATAACAATAATCATCTAGTTGCTGGATTAGCAAGTATGCCTTACCCGTATACCACAAGGAAAACAATGCAGAAGAACGCCATTTACACTATTAAATCAAGGAAAATATTTGAATAGGCAACCTTCCCTTTGGCTCTTATCAAGCCAGAGGTATCGACGGAGAGGTGAGCAGGACTGGGTTTAAATATGCCTTGCTTTTTAAATTTGTCTTGCTTTTTAAATAACATTGCGTGCGCGTCGTTACCATGCTTTGCATTCCGTGGTCTGTCATTAATAGTGACGCTCCGTCTTCTCCTGAAATGTTCACACACAGGGTAGAGGCAGTCTCTTTGAGTGACGAGTATTAGCTATGTCCCCGTGCTTCATGCAAGATCAGATAAATCATTACGATGTGCGGTCACATGGTATTGCAAAGATCGGACACACACCTGCTTTGGGAACAGTGTTGTTCATGACCCAGAGATCATGGCAATCGGCTGCATTATTCAACAATGGCAACTCCTTACTTGAATTGAATTCTATTCACAATGTGGCCTTCTAATAGACTAAACTGTCTTTTTAAAGATGGTACAGAGTCAATTAATTGTTTTTAGATTCAGCGTAGTACCCAAGGGTGCATGCCGCTTTTCGATTTCTCTATGTGACAAAATGGTTTTGACCTTAACCGTTTATAGGTACAATATTTTGAACATCTGTTTGCTCTTTATTTTCTGTGTTGAATCAAAAAGAGGGAGTAGGAAGTGGTCGTGATCCATTCATCTTCCTTGGTACGTAGTACAAAAAATCAAAAGGGGGAACGGATCACTTGTCCTGGGTCACCAGGGTTTCTTCGTTCTTTCGTTTCACGGTACCGATAAAAAACCCTCAATCACGTGCCAGGGCTCGGATGGCGGTATATCTTGGTTCTCCGCCTTGAAAGGTACGTGGCAGCATCATCATTGGGTTAGTGGTTATTCTTCCTCCACCTGGAGGTAAACCACTGGTTGAACCAGTAGTGATCAGTGATCAATAACGGTAAACTACAACTGAGTGAATTTTTTTTTAAAATCATGAGTGGCCAGATAAAGATTAACATTTATTGTGTCTGGATTCAGGCTGTATTAAAATCATAGGCATGCACTGAAAGAGGAGTTAGGGGTCTTCCTGCACTGATAGTAGTCCATAAAAAAGGTCGACGTGTTTCAGCCTGTGGTTGCCCAGGAGGGTTCAGTTAGGCTTTCATCAGGACCAAGAACTAGTGAAAAATATAAAAATGACCTTTCTATTAGGGTTTCTATTAGACCAGGTATATTAACCTGTCTTTGGGTTGGTCTAAAAGCACCTGTAAAAAAGGGTGAGGAAAACAAGATGTACAAACATATACAGATGGTGTCAGAATGTTGTACCTTTAGCCTACCGATTTGTAGTAAATTCTGTACAAAGAAAGAAACTAAAAATGGCAATTCTCTACATACTTAGCATGACAAAATATCCGCTCATTCCTAATGGCAAATAATCTCCTATTGTTCATTTAGTAATATTCAATTATATATGTCAGGAGTATTATATACAATAGAACTTATGGTGTGCTATGTTTATCATATGCCCATCAAGTCTTATCTCATAGAGTACTCTCAACTTTATTCGTTAAAAGCCTGGAGTGCTGTATTGCCGCAAATCGATAGTTAAACTCACTAGATGTTGTATTTAGTATGCGGCATAAGAGGATTCTTGTTTGCGGGGAACCTCCAATACATCTCCATCGATTTTATGGTGTGTAACAATGGCTGCTAAGGCGAAATGCTCTTATCAGGGCTATATTGAAATTTTACAGCTCCGCGGCATCTAGTTGTTTTAGTGTGGACAAACGTTTTAAATGTGGATGCATAATTCTCAACGGGAGATCCATATTAATGTGCTGGTCTCGCCTGCTATCCCTCTAAAGCGTACCTTTAAGTCAGTAATTTCTGACTTCGTTGGGTGGTCCCAGAGGGATATGCCTGCTGGAAAAGGTAACATGTATATATTACAAAAGTCACATTCGGCATTCGCTTGGTACATTAATGTTTTGACGTGAAGACTCCATTCAAACGTCGCGTCTACCTCGTGTGCAGGGTGTGCACGACTTGTGCTGTCTCTCCCTCTCAATCCCCGGAAGTGTAGGGGGATTCATTTCCTGTACTTTTCAAGTGTGAGGAACAAGGGATAGAAATAGACGACAGACTCAACGTTCTTTAACCAGTCTGTTTACAGTATCCAGTTCTCTGAATCATCTTCCCAAAAAATTATAATACATGAGTCCAGCGTTAATTTGTGGAGTCAATTTCATGTGGTATGCAATTAAGATCTGTTAGTTGATTCATCCATTCTTTGATGGCTGGTGACTGTTTGGGTTGGGCAATTAAGAGGAATTTTTTTTAAGAGCGTTTAATTTAAGATGATTGCGGGTCAGCCAATCTTGCGTTTTCAGTAGAGTTGTGTTGAGGGACCTTATGTCCTCAGGGGAGGAGGCTTTCAAGTAAAGTTGGGTGTCATCGGCATACATGTGGTAATGGATGCTGGATAGTTTCAAAATTTCAGTTAAGGACTCCATGAACAAGTTAAACAAAATGGGTGAGAGCGTGGGCGCATTTAGTACCTCTAGAGTGACCGGTGAGGGTTTGGACAGGAACTGGTTAACCTTGAATCTTTGACTTCTATTGTAGAGAAATGAGGCAAATCAATTTAGGATGAAGGCCCTGAAGGCCCCATCCTATGTTCCAATAGGTTGAGTAGTCTGTAATGTGTAACCTTATCGAGAACTGACGGTAGGTCAAGGAGGTTCAAAAGACACGATTTGTTCTGATCCTGCACTTTTAGCGTGTCATCACAATGTGAGCAAGAGCAGATTCGGTGCTGTGACCCTGATGAAAGCTGGAATGGAATTGGTCTAACAATCAGAATTTTTTTATGTGGTTATATAGTTGGATGTGGACAAATTTATCGAGGAGCTTCGCCACAGCAGGAATGTTGGAAATTGGACGGATGTTGTGTAGGTCAGTGTGACCTGCAGTAGGTTTTGTTTGGAATAGGGATAACCTGCTCAGTCTTTAGGCAGCCAGGAATAGAGCCTTTAAGTAGTGAGGCATTGACTATCTTGGTCCAAAGTGGGAGTATGGATGATTCAATCTCAGTGAAGAAATTCAATGGTAGCGGTTCACTGAAGTGGTTTGAGGGTCTCAGTGCTGCAAGAGTTTTGAGAATGCGACTTTTATCCAGGGTTTTGAATAAGCTACAAGAAACATTGTATTTGGGGAGGGAACCACAGGGAGCGGGGGCACAACAAACTTAGGAGGAGGGAGTCTAATAGGTGGTATGATCAGCAGGTGCTCCAATGGAGACCGCAAATCAAAGTCCATCTTTGTTGTCTTTTCAAGGAAGAAGACTGCAAATTCCTCGTGGTGTGCTGTGGGCAGGATCCCGCTGGAAAAAGGTCAGGTAGACTATTTGATTGAAGTTCAAACAATTATTTGGGTCGATTTTTAGCTTGCAATAGTTGGTTTCTGAAGTAATTAGCTTTAGAACCTCTAATGAGTTTGTTATAGATGTTCCTTAATGATTTCAGATGTTGAGATGTTTCGCTAGTCTCAGATGTCATCTTTTTGCATTTAGACTACCATTGTACCAAGGTTTAGAGACTTTGGAGGACATTCTTTTTACCTGGAAAGGCGCGACCGAGTCTAAAATGTTCATCATGGTGTGGTTGTAGTGGTCTGTAAGGTCATGGACATCGGACAAGTCCACAAGAGGGGGCAAGATGTTATTACTGAGGGATGTCAGATCATTCAGGTTAATGTTTCGCAGGCTTCTTTGCCAATGTTTTGTATTCTTTAGCTGAACCTTATTAGTTATCAGAGATTCTGTGATGAGGAAGGTGATGCAGTGGTGGTCTGTCCAGTTGCAAGAGACAATCGATTCAGACTGAATAAAGTTGACCATACCAATGACTAGATATAAGGTTGATCCTTTGATGTGAGTAGGACTGCTGCTTATTTGGATTAGGTTGAGGTCAATTAAGATGGTTTTAATGCTATTGCCTGCAGAGTCATGTAATTTCAGTGGAGGTTAAAATCTCAGAGAAAGATCTGGGTGCTGTGAAGATCTGCGTTAGTAGAAGTGATTTCCATAATTGGTTTCATGAAGGAAAGGTTGTCTCATGGAGGGTGGTAGAGAGTGTAGAATTTGAGTACTTGACTGTTGTTACATGCAGCCTCGATGCATAGGTATTCTCATGATGATAGAGCGGTGGATTGTGACTGTTTGATTGATAGATTGTTACGGTGTTTACAGACGATACCTCCACCTTGTCCACTAAATTTGCCTAATCTAATTATGTCGTAGCTAGGAGGGACTAGTAAGTCAAGGATAGGTGCAGAGGAGTCACTTAGCCAGGTGTTCATCAGTATTAAGAGGTCGGGATCGTGTGTGAGGATGAGTGCAGCAATGTCTGCTGTGTGTCTTACTGCTGATATGCAGTTGAGAAGCATGCATTTAAGCTTAGGACTGATGTCAACTTGGGTAGTTTGTTAGATGGTGACTTGTGTGAGATTGTTCTTGTTTAAGGATCTGGAGATGACCCTTGTTTCTCTGTGTGGGTCTGCATGGATTGTCTCGATTTGACACATATTGTCTGTGTTAAAGGATTACGTTGGATCATATGAGAGTAGGAGGGAGTGAATATCCTTGTCAGACAATGGTTGGTTCCTTTAGTCTACTGGGGTCGTTAAGGTGGGGTGATATTTTCTATCTAGGGTGAGGAGAAGCGGAGATGGGTAGATCACAGTGGATGGTGGGTGTGCTGGAAGCCTGGTGCAGTAGATAGAGGGATGGGCGTGGTTATGACTGTTTGTCTTCGGAGACCTGTTTAACCGCCGATTATCGGCCCGCTTGGAGTAGAGGTGTAATAGGCTTTCAACCTCTGTCTTGAGTTGTTGGAGGACTAGTGTGATCTCGTCATATCTGGATCCGAGTGAGTATAGGAGCGGCTTCCAAGACTTGCAGCTGGGGGCTGGGTTGGGGTGTGTGTTCTGGAATATAGTACTAGAAAAATCCTGGGAGAACCAACAGAGGCAATGTAGGGTTATGGATGGAGTATGTCTTAATGGGAGGAGGTGGGCAGTGCAACAGCTGGCTGAGTGGAAGCACTGGGGTCACAGCGGTCATGTTGATAGCTGGGTTTGGGAGTTCAGATTTTGGACATGAAATTAATTTGGCTATGGGGAGTGTCTTGGGCACACTAATAGTATCCACAATATCGTGCTTGGAGGTCAAGGGTATAGACGGGATGATGAAGTGACTTCCAAAGCTTTGTAACTCTAACCTAGGTGCTGTAGAGGAGTGGTGAGCATGCAGACTAGTTTGGCGATTGCTGGAGAGAGACTCAGACACACCGGATGGAGTTGAAGAGTTGGTATTGCGTATGATGGTCCCAATGGAGGGGCAATGAAGAAAGGGACGGGTCCATTGAGATGTCAAGGCTATGAGAGGATAATACTTGCGGGCCTTGGGGGGTTGCCTGAGGAACTAGAAAGTCTTTGGGAGGGGCATGATCAGTATTAATCACTGTGTTTTTGATGATGTAGAAAATATGGTAAAAAATATCAGTGTTGCGATCTGATGATTGGATAAGGATAGTCTTATTCTTGTAAAGGGAGATGGTTGCTTCTGCTCTGTAAACAGGTGAGGGGGCAACCGTAAGTCCAGGACCATGAGGAGTATTCTTAGATGTGGTGATCAGGAGCAGTGAGTATGGGGCCTTCCTCCATTGAGCACGTCTTTTCTTATAGAAGATAAGATCAATTATTGTAGCTCCTTTTTAGGTGCAGAAGTAGGGATCAGAAATAAAGGTTTGATTTGAGGAGTCTGTGTTTGAAAATGTTTGATGCGTTTTTTGTTCAGTTAGGTGGTATTTGATTTTATAAGCATTGTCGCTGGAAGGCTCCAAATTAGAAAGGATAGCTCTTGATGATTTAGGATCCATGTCGAAGCTTAATGCAACTGATGCCAGAAAAACTGAAAGTGTAAACAGATAGGGTCAGGTCTCCAGTTAATCATGAGTGTAGTGTCCTCTGTATTCCGTGTACCTGCGAAAGGAGTGCCAGTTATTAGTTCGAAGTTAACCAAATTGGAGTCAACACATGGAGCTGAACCAGTGGTGAAGATTGGGAAAGAAGCGCCTCTTACATGTTCGTATTTGACCTGTAGATAGATGAACCATTCTGTCATAAAGACGCCCAAAGGCACATGGAGTTTAACTATTGATAGATATTGGGAGGAGTGGTGTAAGGTAAGTGTAGTTAAGAATGTAGATCAAATCCTGAGACACTTATGATATGGCAGGACCCTGAGCCGCAATGGGAAAGGCTGCAATGATGGTTGAAGGTTAGTTCAGATCCTGAGTCATTAATGGTATGGCAAGACCCTGAGTGGAAATGGAAATGCTGCAATATTAAGGTGAGAAGTGGATGTACAGTGTAGATAGGTAACGGATCAGAATCATACCAAGTTGCCCACTGCTTAGAGACTTGTGATTAATGTGGTGTCTACCACATTAAAATAATCACCAAGAGATGAATAAAGTCACAAGTCGTATTTATTCACCTCATCCACCAACAGCTCATCTCCAACTGTCCAATACAGAACCTTCAACATCCTTTGGTTCTGAATGGAACCCATGATGATGTCACACACATGATGATGTCACAGTTCCAGTCTTGTGTTTAAGCATGCTTGTAGTCATTCTTTACTTTCGTTGGAACAGCAAGTAAGCAGACAGTCCTACTTTACTTACATTGAAAGTGCAAGTAAGCAGTCCTTTTGCAGTTTCTCTTCAGAAGGAACAGGACCTCCATCTTAGTAATGAGGCCCTTGTGAATAGATGGGACCACAAAATGGCATGAAAGCCACCACTGTGAGTCTCTAAAAAGGGTGGCAGAAGACATGGGCCAGCCCCGGTGTAGCGCTATGGGATCGGCAGGTCCAGAAACTGTCCCGCCACAGCACTAACAGCCACTAATCCGTCTCTAGTGTCTTTGTAGCGCCTGCTCTTCTGCATCTGCTGCCATTAAAATGAAATAGGCTGCCAGGCTCCCTCCCCTGAGTCAATCACAATGCTGCGATGCAGCAGTGGGGTTGGCAATTGGCAACGGGACAAGTCATGCAGCCAGGTGCCGGATGGGTGGGCATGTTATCCATATATGCTGTAATGCAGCCTGCATTGCGAACAGGGAAGAGCGCGTGTCTGCTTTGGGTGGCCTGAGTGGGCCGAACAAACAGTCATTGCGCACTTGAGTGTGCATGCCCATCCGCCCATGCCCTGCTTTGTGTTTGGAGCAGTCCTGCCTCCCTCCCCCTCCCCCCACCCCCTGAGGATACATAACATGATTACATCAGTTAATTATTTCTTGTTTTTCCCATTTTGTACTTTTTTGTTGGCTTTTCAGAGCCCGCACTTCACGCTTCCCATCGCTGCTGCCCCTGTGGGCCTGCGCCCCTGTCCTCCCCCATTCCCACCTCCCAGGTGTTTGGTCGTCCACCCTCCCCTAATTAATGGCGGATGCTGCACGATTGCACAGTGGACCTGTGCCGCTGACGGGCAGAAGGCGCACCTAAGCCAAACCCGTCTGCGCCCATCCGCAAGCCTACCACAACCAGTGCCAGGAACCCTGGATCCCGGGCCACCCACTGCTCCAGCACAGCCACTCTCCATGCACTCAACGCTGGAAAAGCCAGAGACTGCCAATAGCCCTTGCCAAACACGACTCACAGCTAGTTCTCCAGCCACCACTGCCGCCAGAGCTTAACCACCACCCTGGACTCAAACACAGCTGACGCCAGCACCGGTGACACCCTACGATGCATCCTACTCAACGTGCGCTCCGTGCACAAGCACGCCATGGAAATCTGGGAGATACTGGACTCCCTCTCGCCCAACATCGCCTTCTTCATGAAGACCTGGAGCAACGCCTCCTCCACCCTGACATCTACACCGTCATCCCGGACAGATACAAGATCCAGAGGAAGGACAGCCACAACCACCTGGGAGGGGGCCTCGCCATTGCCCTCAACAACACCCTCCACCTCACCACTTCTAGCTAAACCTTCCCCTCTGCCGAACACCTGCACTTCCAGATCCGGACCAGCCACAACTCCACACTCCAAGGAACCCTCGTCTACACCCCCCCAGCCGCCGGACACACCAGCCAGCCCACCATCTCCACCTGGACGCCAGTCACAGCCGAATACACCGCCTCGGTCATGAAAGACATCCACTCGTGGGCCCCCACCAACTCATGCCCTCCTCACATCTACCACAGAGCAGCGTCCGCCATCACACATGATCTACAACGCACCATCAACACCACTTTTAAAACTGGCACCTACACAGACGATTGGAAGCGTGCAGAAGTCTGGCCCCTGCTCAAAAATACCACAGCTGACCCCACCGGCCTTAAGAACTACTGGCCCATCTCGCTCTTCCTCTTCGCGGGCAAAGTTGCTGAGTAAACAGTCAACAGGGAACTGACACGATTCATTGATGACAACACCATCCTCGACCCATGCCAAGTAACCACAGCAACTAGGCCACCCTACTCGCCACCACAGATGAAATACGCACCCTCCTGGACCAAGGCCACTCCGAAGCCCTCATCCTACTTGACCTTTCTCCGGCCTTCGACACCGTCTCCCACCACACATCAGTCACCAGACTACACGACGCCGGCATACAAGGAACAGCCCTAGACTGGATCCGATCATTCATCACCAGAAGAAGCCAAAGGATCAGACTGCCACCCTTCCTCTCAGATCCCACGTAAATCACCTGCGGAGTCCCAGAGGGGTCATCTATGACCCTGACCCTCTCCAACAACAACATGGCCCCCTCCACAACACGGCCTCAACATCGTATCCTATGCAGATGACACCCAGCTCATCCTCTTCCCCTACCGCCAGACTCAACTTCCAGCAAGGAATGCCAGATGTCGCAGTCTGGATGCCCAACAGCTGCCTGAAGCTCAACACCGAGAAGACAGTAGTCCTTATCCTTGGAATCACACCTTCAGCATGGGACAACACTGGTTGGCCACCGCCCTCGGAACCCCACATATCCCCTCGGACCATGTTTTAAACCTCAGCATCATACTCGACCCATCCCTCACCATGAAATGACAGGTCTACGCTGTCACCTCCAGCTGCTTCAACACCCTCTGCATCCTCCACAAGACCGTCAAAGGGATCCCCCCGAAGTCAAGGAAGACAGTCACCCATGCACTCATCACCAGCAGACTGGACTCTGGAAACGTACTCTACGCCGGCATTTACAAATCCATACTCTGCAAACTCCAGACATTGCAGTACACCGCCGCCAGACTCGTCCTCTGCATCCCCCGGCACAAAAACATCAGTCAACACCTACGTAGACTTCACTGGCTCCCCATGGAGTAAAGAGTCACATTCCAAATCATCAATCACGCCTACAAATGCTTACACAACATTGTAACCAAATACCTCAATGACAGAATCAACTTCCACGTACCCAAATGAGACATAAGATCTTCCAACCTTGCACTATCCTTAACCCCGCACATCCACAGAGCCAGAGCAGCCCGAAGATCCTTTTCCCATACTTGCATCCAGGACCTGGAACGTACTACTGGCAGACATCATAGATGCCCCCTCCCTGAACACCTTCAGGAAGACCCTCCAGACCTGGCTCTTCGGCTAACAGATCTTGGCCCCTCCCCCCTTTCCTCAGGGCCTTGAGACCCTCACGGGTGACTAGCATGCATACAATTCCTCTGAGTGATTGAGTTATGATCATGTGAAAATTGTTCTCTTCTGCACTGCTTGAGGTGCTGGGGCAACGCTCTTCCACCATTGCGGTCAAGACGCCACTGGGGGTGAACCATCTACATGTGATAGGCATGAGCGACTCACACCCGGCCCTCCTGCGCTACGCGTCACACCTTCTCCTTGCCTGGACATTGACCTAGTGGCGCAATCCACTGCACACTCTCCAAATCTGTGACTCAGCCACCAGGAGCCTGAACCAGGTGTGATTTCACTGGGCTGGGTACAGCGTAGTCTGCTGGTGGACCTCATGATGCAGTTGATGCAGCAGGGCTCCCTTAGGCGTGTAGTTGCAGCACTCAGACAACACAAGTTGGGCATAGCACAGGGGCCTCACCCTCCAGAGCGTCCGGCCAGCCCAACATCATCCTTCCTGTGATGCAGGGAGACAGCACCCACCGTTGGTAATCCAGTCAGTGAACACCGGTGTAGTGGTGCATTGTAGTATGTGATGCGGACCTCACTACATTGGTGCGCAGCTGCACCTCTATTATTGACTGCTCCAAGGTGCGCAAGGCATACTTCTCACACAGGTCAGCAACGGCGTCTCCATGTGACCTGCTAGACTTCACCACCAGGTACGGGCGACCAGTCACAAGTCCAGCAGGCAGCCAGGCTCCAGGCGCAATCCCAGCAGACATCCAGGCACAAGACGCAGGTCCAGCAAGGCATCCAGGAACAAGACGCATGTCCAGCTAGGCATCCAGGCTCCAGGTGCAAGTCCATCAGGCATCCAGGCGCAAGTCCAGCAGGCATCCAGGCACCAAACGCAAGTCCAGCAAGGCATCCTGGCGCAAGACTCAGGACCACCAAGGCAATCAGGAGCAAGACCCAGACACAGCAAGGCATCCATGCACAAGACGCAAGTCCAGCGGGGCATCCAGGCTCTCATCCTGATGATCCTGGATGGTGGGTGGGGCTTGAGGGGGTTGTTGATGTGTGCTGCACTTGGCCCTGGGAGCTCAGATCTGCATTTAACTTTTTTTTTTGTACATCTTTTCTATGGTAGGTGGACTGATCGGCTATTTTTTCAAAGTCCACACTTGCGGGTTAGCTTGCGTTTTATTATCGCTAAAAGCTTATTGCTGGATTATGCCCGCTATCGCCAGTTTATCTATCGCTATCGCGCAGCGGTTAATGGCAGTTTTCGCTGAAGCTATCGCCTGTTAGCCACGTGATGATAATACGTTGCTAACAAGGCGAATTAAAAGGGCGATAGTTATCGCCAGTCCTTGATAATATGCCCCTAAGAGGCTGACACCAAGGCATGCTGTGTAGTAAAAGACTCTTTTGAGATCTGCAAACAAATGATCGTTCCATTATACCACTTACATCCTTTTTTTGCCTATGTAATTTCCCCTCCAGACTTACCTCTGCGGAGATCTCAAGAGTGCTGTGTCCACTCATGGATAACTCATCCAGGCCTAGTTTTTCTCTTTGCTTTCGGGGACTTGCAGTACTGTTTATCCTATGATAAAATCATCAGAGCACAATCTCTAGAATGCAAAACAATTAAAAACGAACTGGATGAGCTACTAAACATGTACCTGGGCAACATGAGAGGTCTTCGTGTGCCTCATATGCATTGGCTGGGTACCTGGAGGTCCAGTTGTGCTGCTCAGGCCAGCAGACACATCCCAGCCCATCACCATGCCCTCGCAAATGCCACCACAGTCAAAGTACCACACAGCGTGATATAACGTGGCTGACTACACTGCACATTCAGAAGTTGGTTGTGGTTTCTGGGGCTCACAGTTGTGTTGAGTGGTAGCCACAGCTAAATTACAACTCGGTCAATCATAGAGGTAGGCGAGCCAATACATTCACAAGGAGAGCAAGCCACAGCCAGGCAACATTTTGCTTTGGTTTTGATGCCCTGTACACAAGCGCCAGGATACCCTTGGGGGACAGCCGCGCTATACAAGCGCACTTTACATTACATTACAAGCCACACCATTAAAATATTTGGGGGCTTATGTATGAGCCCTTGCGTCACTTTTGCCCTGCCGGTGCGTCACTTTTTGTGACGCACCAGCAGCGTAAAAAATGTGCAATGTATTGTCATGTTTACAGAGTGATGCATCTAGGTAGATGCGTCACTTTGTAAACCCCTGCGACACATTATACCTGCCCCAGGTATAATGTATGCAGGGTGGGCTTTCCGACGCTAGTAAGGGTCGTAGAGGTGATGCAGTGAAATCTATGAGATTTCACTGTGTCACTTCTAGGACACAAATGCGTCAATATCTTATGCCTGCCTTACAGCAGGTGTAAGACTGATGCAGGCATATTTGAAATGGGACTTGCCCATGTGAAATGACCCATTGCAGGAGTTGCATCACTTTTGTGACACACTCCAGCAATGCATCATTTTTGCGCCTACAGATGCTTCAGAAATACTGATGTATCCGTAATCGCTTGCGACAAGATGCGTCATACTGTAAATATGACGCATCCAGCATGTCGCAAGGAGCGATGCGTCACTTTTCATAAATGAGTCCCTGAGCATCTAAATCATGCAAGAAAGATCGGGTAAAAATATAAAAAATCTATTTCAAAATGTAAAAAGTGTACTTTTCTATCTTGCAGAATAGGCCTTTCACTTTAGTACATCATATTATATCATTGCATTGAGAGGCTTGCTGAAATAAAATGTTTGCCTAAGGTCACACAATTTAGTGTAGCGTGGAAACCGAGATTGATCCCATGTTTTCTGGTTTCACATTGTGCAGTTCCTCCAGTAGATGGCCGAGTTGTTTTTTGTTGTTGCCTGTTTTCCATTAAAAGTTACTGCTTTGTTGTCAAGTGATGTAAGGTTACAGCATGGGTGGTAGGCAGAAGCCACGTGAAAGCTTAGCTCAGCTTGGGCTCTGGGGTCCAAGAGCAGGACCTCGAGCTGAGCCAAACCAGGTATCTGGCTTGAACCTGGCTCAAGTTTTCAGTGGGTCGCCCATCTCTAGTCACTCACTGCTGGGACTCCACTGTAAGTCATGAGCATTGGGATAAACCAGGAGTCACAGCAGAGAAGCAATATCCAGCATACTTGTGTCATGCCATGCAAACTAGAACAGAGGAAGGTGATTTCTTAGAATCAACTGTGCTGGGAACAAGTTCTTGAAACCTTCACATTTGCGTAACTCAGTGCTGGCGTCATCTCCTGTCACTGCCGCTCTCTGTTAACTCCGCTCTGAGTGGCTATAGCTAGAAGAAGGAGAGAAGACAACCAAGCTGGGAGTGGCTGACACCAATGTCACTCCACTGATTGAGAGTGATATGGAAGCATGATGAGGATTGGCTTGGAGAGGGCTTCTAACATCCAAGGCAGGTCATATGTATCTTTATCATGAACTATTCATAAGGGGGCTCCACCCACTCCATAGAAGAAGAGGTCTGTTTTACTCCTCACAAGATGATTAATCGTGTAAGTTGTCCTTGAAAGACGCGCACGTCACTGAGGTCAGCTGGCTCCGAAGATCAGCTGCTGCTAATTGCCATGAGTCTGAAATATCAACTGCAGTGGCCAAGGTGCTCAAGAACCCCAGCACCACAAAACCTGCGGGGCTACGTGTTAGGCTCCTTTATGTTGAGCAATTTCCCTCTTAAGCAGCCATTAATGCTGTACCTTAATATCATTGTCAATGAGGTCTTGGTCAGTGGAGATGTCGTGAAGTATGGTGCTTCGTGGTTGATGGGTACCTCAATAAATACTGGTATAATTCCCACATCACCCTCGCCAGAGGTCTTGTAGGTGAGCTTCCTACCCCAACTGTTGGAGCTGCTTCATTCTCTTTTGATCGGAGAGCTGCCGGGCTCCCTGCTGGTAGAGGTCTCTCAAGCAGCTTCCTTGTTCTGGTCTATTCGTGACTCTTCCTCCCTCTTGGAACTTGTGTCCAAAGCTGCTTTGTCCTCTTGGATGTCTTGGGGTTGATTCCAATCTTGGTAGCGATCATGGTCAATATATAAGTCTACGTGACCTATAAACTGGACTCTATTTTGAACTCTTACTGTTTATTTTTGGAGCAAATATTGTTCTATACTTAGATCATAGCATGTATCAGCTTTTGATAATTAAAAAAAGTATCATTCTTGTTTGCTAGTCTGAGTTCAAAATCCTGAAAAGAGGTTTCAAACTTGTATTTTCACCCAATCAGCTCACCGTTAACTCTACCACTGTGAAGAAAATTACTAGGATGAACGGGTTTAGAAAATTAGCCACTTTCTACAGAAAGACATACGTTCTCACATTTGCTTTAACATTTTATATAAAAGCAATACAATCTACTGCTTAGCTGCTGAATACTTTTCATGTATCTGTCTTTCAATGCTGCCAATGTCCATCATCATTAGAGCACTATCTAGTAGCAGAGATGGACACCACCCTCTCTGTAATCCATCTGAAACTCCACCGTCCATACCTCAGCCGTACACTTGGCCTACGGTATCTTCTTCTTCTCTGGCATATCATATAATTTTTTTTACCCACTTTGGCATCATATTTTGCTGCCCCCACTGCATATGCTTTATTCATAACTTTCTCCAATATTGCTTTAAAGTGCACAATGAGGTGCATTGACACTTGTATCAGAACAGGTGAGACTCCAACAGCAATCTGTAAAGATTTCTTTAACAATATATTCTCAACATCTTACTTTCTTACAACTAGAAGGCAAAGGCGACCAATAGTGAGGGGTAATGCAAACTTCTAGAGAAAGATATTTTAGAGTAGTGCAACAAAGTTCACAACATCACATCCTAAAAGAAAGAAAACTACAACAAAGTAAAATAGCTAATGACAAAACAGGTACATTAAAAGTAAAAGTAAGTCTTGTTAAGGTAATACAACAATATTCCTGTTTTATATCTACTTTATAGCTTAAGATAATTTAAGGTTCCAGACTCAAAATAATAAGTATATAAAAGGACAGATAATAAAAGATATCCTGTAACAACACAAGTACTGCATAACAGCATAGTGAAGGTCAACAACGTAATACAGCTGCATATCTTTTTATATCTATTTTATACTGAAAGAATGCTTAAGATAATTTAGCATACTAAAATAAAGATAATGATGTGAAAGTAGACTATTTATTAATCAGGAACGTGCAGTAAAATAGTAAAGTAAAGACAATTAAAGTAATGCAGTAATATGCCAGTTACTTTTTAACATATGTTAATATAAAATTCACAAAGTGTGTCAGGTACTGAAATGTTCGACTGATGCAACAATCTTGTTTTTCACTGTCAAGGTTGGAAACTAATTCAGTTCATTTCACCATTTCTTTTACCACTGTAGCCTCTATGGTAGTGACTTGTTTAATTCTGTATCCTTGAATCTTGTTGAACTGAATAGACTGATTGAAACATTTACAAATTCTTTAAGTTGAAGTCTTAAGTTTTTTTATCTTGTATATTGTATTGTACAAAATGCATAACCGTTTATTATGTCTGTTGTTGTTTTACTGTTTTGTCCTATGTCGACCATAGCTGAAATAGCCCTGGACAAAGAGTTTCACCCGACATACATTGCGGTATATTCAGGAATAGTTTATAAGCTACATGACTATCTGAAAAGCATTGGATTCTCATACACACTGTGATGCCTACAATGCAAAAGGATTCATCACAAATGTAATCATTGTGTGAAATGTTTTTCCAATAAAGTATCAACCTACAAATTGATGATCAATGATGAAATAAAGTTAGACTCCATCCTTGGCATTGCACAAGAGACATGCTGCTTGGATGCAACAGTGCAGTCACATGGAGCTATAGTGCGCAGGTAGAGGACAGGCGCTGCGGTGCATGGAGCCAAGTGTGGTTCTCCAGAAGGGACGCCCCACAGATTACTTTAATAACCTTGTAGACACAAGAGGTCACCAGTAACAAAACCAGCAAGTTACTTCATGCAAAAGCACACAGCTCATTCATGCAGTTTATCCAGTTGGCTTGGTCCTTCGGAGTAAATGAGAACATATGGATACATGTGCAAAACTGCAACAAATGTGATTGCAAATGCTCATAGTCACAAAATGTGAAAACTGACCACCAACACAAAAGCCTGTCATAAAAAAACAAAAAGGCATTTAACTATTTGTCATACGACCAGAAACAGACTTATCGTAAAACACTCAGTTTTGTAAATTCAGTGGGTGTTGCCAAGAAAAAGTAAAACTTAGAAAAGACCTGACAAACCCTAAATGAGAACCTTAATCATTTAGAAGAGTGGGTGGTCACAGTGCTTACGAAATATCTGCTGCAGATCTGACCAATGAGTGTTTAATAAACCTGCTCCGAACATTGATAGAGAATTCCTAATCTCCTGAAATCTTCTTGCAGACTTTTCTAAAGCTGAAAACATCTCCCAGCTTCCTGTTGATGCAGAATGCAAACTTACTTGTGGAAATATGTATAGTTGGAGTAAGTAAGGAGAAACAGTTTTTGGAAGCCATGAGTTATTACCGCATGCACTGGTTCAGTGAGATTTGGGTCAATCAACAATCATGTTTGTTAATTCATGAAAAGTGTTAATTTCATAGGCTAAACTGTTGGAATTTTGAAGTTCGGCAAGCGTGTTCCTTTGACCTGTAAACACCGTGCACAAGAAAGCACATTGATTGGTCGCAGTAAGCAAATAAACAACAACAAATTAAAAAAGTAGTCCACAATATAAAGACAATTTTATTGCCAGCAAGCTCTTAAAGTCAAAATTATTATTTTGTCTCCTTTATCAGTAGGACCTTTTTTTCTCCCTGTCGAAAAAAATCCGGTCATAACATCTCTCATTAGAAAATAAAGTTATTTTGAAATAAATAAATATATAAAATAAATATAATATACATTTTTTTTATATAAATAGGGTTTTGTCCTTATGCACAGTATCCATGCCTGTATCTTAATAACGTTCCCCACAGCAGGAACATCACGCGTCGGGATCAATCCATGAGCCCACACAAAACCAAAAAACTCTTCTTCAGCAGGGTACCATCCATAGTTTTTTTCTTAGCATATATCAGTTCCAAGCTTATCAGCAGCATCTGTGTCAGTTTGTGGTGCTTCGTTCCCTCTTGCATCCATTAGTAGGGGGGACTTGTTTTTTTTACTTCTCTTCTCTTTTTGAGTGTCATTCATACCATGTTATATTCCACATTCTTTCTTTGAGTAGACATCAGGGACAGAAAGTGAAGACCAGAGGTTATATGCAGTGGTCCCACACCTTCTGCCACCCACTCCCTCCCCGACAGAAATAGCCCCAATATACATTTAAAACGGCAAGGAGCGGTAGTGTGTAGAAGTCAATGTAAGTGCTTTTCTACGTTGCCTAAGGAGTCTATAGGAATGACTATGAAAAGAGAGCTTCAGCGAGAAGACGCGGGACCCAGATCCTGTATGTACATGGCACCAAGAGCCATCACCTGGAAACATCACCTATAGTGGAAGAGGTCTCTGTACATGACAGGGATTTTGGCCGTTTCCACAGGCCGCGGTAGGAAGTGAGTAAACTTCTGGTGTCTCTTAGTCCTATATCCTTCTCGCGGGGAGCCATCTTTATTTAAGGCCACATAGTACTGTCTCTCAGAATCCGGATGCTTGTATAGGGTGGAGGCGTACGTGTTGTACCAGTTCTCTTCAAACTGCTCACGAAAAACGCATTCCCTTGTTAACTTCTTCTGTGAAACAAAAAAAGCACTGAATTAAGACATGCATTGCTTGAAGAGTTTAGCAATCTTCTGCATTTCCAGCCTAAGTCAACATCATATTTGTGAGAAGGCAGCACAATAGATGCAGTTCCAAACTGGCTGAGGTTTGTTCTTTCATCATAAACTTCTCAATCAATAGTAAGATCAAGCATGTGGTAGGTTTTTGTGGGACCCAGGACAATACAATTAAGCCAATTCCACAAAAGATGAAGACCCACATCAAATTCACAATGAATATATATATATATATATATATATATATATATATATATATATCTTCAAATTTCCCGTTTACAAATCAAAACAGGCTCCAGCATGCTCGGGCTCACTTTCAAAGGATTTTATTGTGACTACAAGTGATGCGTTTCGACCACCTACACGGTCTTTCTCAAAACTCTATTTTAGATCAAATCAGTAAATTTTTATTCGGACAGATATTCAACCATAAAAGCACATAATAAAACAATTTAGTACATCAAAGTCAATAATAAACCTCTGAAAGATATCAGTCAAATTCGAGACAGAAACATCCTAAAAAAAAACATGTCAATCAAAAACTAAAATTCACAATATATATCTTTTCCTTGATCTCAAAGCATGAGTGATCAAGTTCAAGTAGCAATACAGATCGTTGGTGACTCAAGGCACTGGAGGACAATCAAACCCTCATTATGTGACTTTCCCACTGACAATGGGGCACAAAGAACGTGATCTATGAAACGCACACAGTGGGCAAAATAACATAAAATGAAGCAAACCAAGATCCAGTAACTGGAGAAAAAAAAAGTAATTGAGCATATTAGTCGCAATCGTGAAAGATAAAATCTATGCTCTGGGGGCACGATTCACAGAACTAACTTAAGTCAAAATTCTAAACTTACTACTTTTGGTATTCCCAGAAGTTAGGATTTTGTCTTAAGACAGACTTAAGACAGACTTAAGTTGGAATTGTGTCTTAAGTCTGTCTTAAGTCAAACTTAAGACAAAATCCTAACTTTTGTGAATACCAAAAGTAGTAAGTTTAGGATTTTGTCTTAAGTTAGTTCTGTGAATCGGCCCCTTTGGCTTTAACCCACAAGAGACAGGGTTCCATACCGTTTCATGGGTCAAGCAAAGTGTAATGCTGAATTGTTACCATATTAATTGCTTTCTCAAGGCTTACATTTTCTCTAAATTGCAAGAACTGTAGCTTACTCTGAGCCTTGGAAAAGGAATTAATATCAGCTTTCTTTGCCCATAATTGTATCATTGCAAACTCTAGAAGCGACTTTTTAACATAATCTAACCATGGAAGTGACTGCACATTGCTTTTCTTCAACAATGTCACATGTAAACTTCAGCTCGGAGAAGACCATATTTTTACCCATAACAATATGGTGCCAGACCCACCAACCCCCAGATGCATCAAGCATCCATTTTGCGATTCCTTATTAGCGAAAAATAAGGATTCGCTAATAAGGAATAGCAAAATGCCATGCATGAAGAACTCGCTTTAAAATTAGCGATTTCTTAAAATTCCTTAATAGCAATTTAAGTAATCGCAAAATTTGCGATTTCTTAAATTGCGATTTTTGCATTTGGGATGATGCATCCCAAATGCAAAAATACCGGTCGCAAAGGGGCAGATTCTGAGAATCTGCCCCTTTGCGAGCAGATTTTAGCTTGATGCATCTGGGCCCAAGTCTTTAAGGAATCCTAGTCCTGCTTCTTTATGGGTAATAAGTCTCGATGTGGATCTTGGGAGTCCTAAAAGTCTAGCCAAGCATGTATTCTCCACCATCTGGGGGGGCTTCCTGGGAAACAAATCCCCATACTTCCGCTCCATATATGGCCAAAGTCTGACACTTACTATTGTAGAGCATCACCTGTCAAAAATGTTTACCATAATATTTTTTTAAAGATGTGCTACAAAAAAATAAAATCGGAAAATGTTGTGCCTTATAGGACAAAGGTAAATGTAATGGGAGCTGGGGTCAGGGGGCATACACCTGCTAAATTGAAGAGTAACACTTACAGTGAGGTGGGGAAGAGGGCAGTTGGATAGTAAGGGTATTTAGGATTTGGGGAATGGAATGATTAAGGGGTATTAATGGCTGTTAGGTTTGAGAGTTTCGTAGCATCATGGAGTACTAAAGGTTTTTAGCAGTCAGGGAAGGGTGTGTAGGAGGGTAGTTACAGAGGTTTTAGGGTGCAGAGAAGAGTAGCATTGAGGTGTAGGAAGTAGTTGGGAGGGTTCAGGGAATGTTAGCATTAAGGAGTAGTTAGGGGCTTTTAGGGTTCAGGGTAGGGGCTCGTCACGGTTTTCTAGTGTAAAGGGAAGGGTACCATTTGGAGGTAGGTCAGGATTTTAAAGGGGGAATATTAAGGCACAGATAGATAAATTATAGAATGTATGTAATAAAAAGACTTTTTGAAAAGTCTAGATATTTGGAATTGTTATAGGTAATAATGAAGGACACAACATTATTATCTTGACAGTTTCAACTTGACTTTAGGGTAGTTGATATTTTAAAAGCTAACTTTGTTACTTGAAACTGCAATTTTATGCAGATTGAAGGATGATTTGTCACTTTGATGCAGGATACTGTTGTGGTTGGTGTGTTGCAACAATGAAAACAATTTCATTGATTGAGACCCTCTCCAAGTCACTTGTCTTAGGCAGCAAGCAGGGAACGAGGTAGCACATTCTTGAGGAGTGGGATGGCTCAGCGACAGTGCCATGGAGGGACGAAGCGGGAAAGCGGCAAGGATAGTGGCTGTGTACCAGATGGGGCAGAAATCAGGATTAGGTGAAGTCAGGTGGTAATATAGAGCAGACATGGCAGGGCATTGATGCGGGGGGTGACATTGAATAGGACATCTACAAAGGGGTGTGTGACAGCAGTGGCGTAGCGTGGGTGGAGCCACAAGGGCAGTTGCAGTTTGCGCAAAATTCTTAGGGGTGCAAATGTTTAAAAGGAAAAAAATTTCGTACTACACTTTTTTTTCTTTCACATTTTGCGCCAGGAAGTGTGCAATAGAGCGACCAACATTCCAGAGAATTCCAAGATGGCTGCTATGGTATGCCCGGCAGATGACTTCAGCAGCTAACCAGTCGGTCGCAATGATGTCATCGACAGGGCGCCTCTTCAGGAGAAAGGGGAAGTGCACAAGATGGGGAGGGAGGGACTGACAGGGCTGAGTGCTGCAGGAGAGGAGGACTACTGGGTTGGAGCTATCCAGAGCGAGGTGGTGTCTTTACCAGTGAAAACCAGAACCAAGAAAGAGAGAAGCAATGCAACTGATGTCCGAGTTACGACCAATCTCCCCCGCGGTCCCGGGACACAGGAGGATGCTGAGGACCCCGACGCCATGGCCTAGCAGGGTCATGGCCGAAGGCAAGTCTCAGGAAGGGCAAGGGGAATCTTGGGATGGTGGGCAGCGTGACGCTCACGGTACAGGCATGTGTGAACCCTTACACCTCACTTGTTTTGTTGCCACTTGTGCACGGCACTGGATAATCTGAGCAGTGACGGGCACTGGAGAAAGGGGATTGATCCCTCCGGCAACCATGAACTGAATATCACAAAGTGCTAACGGTCCACGGGTTTGGGGGTGGAATACTTGCCTTGCCTCGGGTACTGGCAGCCCACGCTACACTGCTGTTGACAGGGCAGGGATAATGAGGTGGCTTAGTGAAGAATGGCACAATTCCAGGCCTGACAGGTCATAGAAAGGGACTGTAATAAAAAGTGGTTTGGAGTCCTGCAAAGGCGCGAGTCATTGGATTATCCTTCCATGCCACACTCCTACAAAGACTTAATCTCAGTAATCATTAAAATGCTCCAAAATTGATTGCTCTTACCTCAGAGACAGACAAAATGTGATAACTCTACCACCATTCACATCAGCTTTTCACACCCAACACTGTGGTGTCCCTTTGGAGTTCATCATATCTTCTATATTGTTCAACATCTGCCTAGTCTCCTTACCAGACCTGATTACATCATTCATCATCACCTGTTAGAACTATGCAGATGACACTCAAATCATTCTAAAAAGGATGAAGACCTCTACTACTCAAAGCTTGATGACTGCCTTCCCACCGTAAATGCATGGACGATGAGTACCCACCAAAAGGTCAACATGCAATGAGAGAGATCATCACCTGCAGACACTGGTATAAATACCAGCCTACCTCATATGACCAAGAAACTCAAGCCCCTTTCAACAAGTCAGAAAACTTGATACCACATGCCAACAGGGTCACAAAGTCTCCCCTCCAACCTCACACTTGCTGCTCATGTAGACAAGTGCTTCAGACCCCACAGACTCAACATAATCTGATAAGTAGACAACTTAACTGATCCTCTAGCTCACTGAGGACCCCTCCACTGTCAAAACCATCTTCTGCAAAGCCATGACCAACGTAGCCAAATGGATGAGAGATAACTGCCTCCAACTCAACTCTGACAAAATTGAAGTAATGATCTTCTGGAAGAACCCCTCCGCATGGAACCACAGCTGGTGGCCTGCAGAACACGGAGCTACACCCACACCACCCAACCATACACGCAACCACAGTATCACCTTTGACAGCCAACTGACCATGAAATGACAAGCCAACGCAGATGCCTCCTCCTGCTTCCACACACTTGCTCTGAAGAATCCTCAGATGAATCCCAACCAACAGTAGAAAGACTGTCACCAGCCGCCTCGACTACGCCAACACCCTCGATTCCGGCATCCCCACCCAGCAATTCAGAAGACTCCAGACCTTAAAGAGCATCGCAGCCAGACTCACCCTGGACCTCGCCAAATGATTGCACATTGCGCCCCACCTCAGAGACCTCCAGTGGCTCCCCATCCAGAAGAGATGCCAGTTCAAGTTCCTCACATACGCCTACAAAGCCCTCCAAAACCTAGGACCTGCCTACATCAGCCATCGACTGAACTTCCACCAACCCTCTAGACACCTGTGCTCCTCTTCACTCGCCTTCGCACCCCCTCATCCATCACAGCTACAGCGGTGGCTGTTTCTTCCCCTACATCACGGCCAAGACCTGGAACGACCTACCCCTCCAGCTCTCTACAGCCTCCTTACTGAAAGACTTCAGAGAGAGACTCAAGACCTGGCTCTTCAACGGAGACACAGCGCCAAGATACACCTAGGAGTGACAGTCACTGGCTGCGCTATACAAATGCAGTTTGATTGCTTGATTGATTGAGTGTCCCACATAGGGGTAGAAAGTGCTATATAAATACTGCAATATTATAAAATACCACACTTACTGATGGTTGTATAAGTGGTTATCTGAGATGCATTATAACTCAACCCATGCTGCATCGACTAGAAATAATTAAACACCAACCAGTATAAGTGAAGGTCAGTGATTCTTTGGCGAAAAGCGATGATTGGACCTTTGCACAACATTTTAATTAGGGGAATGACACCCTCGTGGTAGCAGTTGTTTACATTGACAGCAACAAGGGACTAGCCAAGAGAAATCTGCAGCTTTGTGCTCCGACAGCAGTGAAGCAGGCAGCCATATTGGAGAGGTAGAAGGTCAGCTGTCTGCTGGTTCCAGCTGCTGCTAAAGAGCCAGTTCAGGTCTTGCAGCCTCAGTCTGTGCCAGTGAAGAGGCAAATGACGCTTCTCATGCTTAGAAAATAAATATCTATCAGACCTGATTTATGGCTTCAACAAAAGGGTACCGAGCGCAGCTATTAAGTGCCTAAAGTAAGGCGGACACCTGCCCTGGCAAGGCTTTCAACAGCAGATCAAAAGAGCGCCGCCTTTCATCCCAAGGAGGTAAGACATCGCCTGCAACTTTGGAGCAGACTTGGCTCTCTCTAAATTACAAGCCAGGCGAGGGTTGTAATTATATGGCTGTCACTCAAACAATGTGGCCTGGAGAAATGTATTGCCCGTGAACTCGCTGCCACTGGTTGAGAAACACTATTCTCACCCCAGGAATACTCAGCACTAACATGCACAACCTGTGAATGATTGTATCAAAATGGAGATTGCTAACAACGATGCTGTGGGACATAGTCTCAAAACATTCTGCACACTTATGTGACCAAGCTGATAACACACCACAATTGAATATATCAGAGGCAAAGGGCTTTTCGGGATTTGGAGGCCAAATTCATGGCACTTTTGAATGAACACTGGATTTATGTGACCTCGGGAAGGGTCCCCTAATGATAAACAATTGACCAATGAATGAATATCGCCCTGCAGCAGCATCTTGGCACTAGACGTAGATCAATAATACTATCACTGGCCCATGTCTGTAATGCCTTCATAAAAGTCATGCATTCATTCCCTTTTGCCAAAGGCACCTCCCAGACACTCTCGAGTCCAGCAACAGAAGCACCAGGATATCAGGGCATTTAGCCACGATCAGAGGGTGCTCTGTGAATAAGAGTTACAAATCGTATTGAAAGAACGATCTGCTTAGACTCTGGCTTGCTGTCTCCGTGAGTGAATTGTTCATTTACGCAAACGGAGCTCTTAGACACATTATGAAGTGTATGCTTTTCAGAACTGCCTTTTTATTATCTCATCTTGATTTGTGAAAACGTGAGTCTGATACCAGGGCTTTGTAGATTATACATCCGAAGCAAGAGATTTTCGGATGACAGCATTACAGACAGGCATGACTACTAGGACATGAAAAGTAAGCAACAGAGAACACGGGAGAGGAAGCGAAAGAGACAAGCAAACAAAGAAAGGAGACAAAGCAGTAAGTACAGGATAACAAGCGACTCAGAGAGCCACAGGCAGAAAAACAGTGAGGAACGAACAAGCAGACAGAAAGAAAGCTAGAATAAGCGGCATAGACAACCTGAGAAATGGAGAACAGAAAAGAAAGTTAACCAGAGAGGCGGCTAGCAAGAGACAGATAACCAGAGGCAGATAACCAGATAAAAACGGATACCTGGAGAGAACTAGAGATGCAGCTAGTTAGAGAGCCTGATAACCAGAGAGAAAGGTGAAATGAGAAACAGATAACTAGAGAACACGATGACTAAAGAGTCAGCTTGTTAGAGAGACTGATAATTAGGGATGTAGTTAGCCAGAGAGGCTGATACAACAGAGGAGGGTGACCGGACAAACAACTGGAGAGAGGGATGGCCAGGGAGACAGTTAGTTAAAGAGGCTGATAACCAGAGAGGAATGTGACCTGTGAAACAGACAACTATAGAGCGGGATAACCAGCGAGGCAGCTTGTTAGAGAGATTGATGACCAGACAAGCAGCTAGCCAGAGAGGCTAATAACAAGAGAGGTTGGCAACAAGAGAGGAGGCTGACAATAGAAAGAGATAACTGGAGAGAATGATAATACGACAGACAGCTAGCCAGAGAGGCAGCTAGCAAGAGAGACAGCTAGCCAGAGAGGCAGCTAGCCAGAGAGGCAGCTAGCCAGTGAGACAGCTAGCAAGAGAGACAGCTAGCAAGAGAGACAGCTAGCAAGAGAGACAGCTAGCCAGAGAGGCAGCTAGCCAGAGAGGCATCTAGCCAGTGAGACAGCTAGCCAGAGAGACAGCTAGCCAGAGAGGCAGGTAGCCAGAGAGGCAGCTAGCCAGAGAGGCATCTAGCCAGTGAGACCGCTAGCCAGAAACACAGCTAGCAAGAGAGACAGCTAGCCAGAAAGGCAGCTAGCCAGAGAGACAGCTAGCCAGAGAGACAGCTAGCCAGAGAGACAGCTAGCCAGAGAGGCAGCTAGCCAGAGAGGCATCTAGCCAGTGAGACAGCTAGCCAGAGAGACAGCTAGCCAGAGAGGCAGGTAGCCAGAGAGGCAGCTAGCCAGAGAGGCATCTAGCCAGTGAGACCGCTAGCCAGAAACACAGCTAGCAAGAGAGACAGCTAGCCAGAAAGGCAGCTAGCCAGAGAGACAGCTAGCCAGAGAGACAGCTAGCCAGAGAGACAGCTAGACAGAGAGGCAGCTAGCCAGAGAGACAGCTAGCCAGAGAGGCAGTTAGCCAGAGAGGTTGATAGCAAGGGATACAGCTAGCCAGAGAGGGAGCTAGCCATTGAGACAGCTAGCCAGAGACACAGCTAGCAAGAGAGACAGCTAGCCAGAAAGCCAGCTAGCCAGAGAGACAGCTAGCCAGAGAGACAGCTAGCCAGAGAGGCAGCTAGCCAGAGAGGCAGTTAGCCAGAGAGGTCGATAGCAAGGGAGGGCAATAACGAAAGAAATCAGAATCTCGAGAGTGGGTTAACCACAGAGGCAGATGAGCAGAGGAACATTACTGGAGACAGGGATAGCCAGAGAGGCAGCTAGCCAGAGAGGGTGCTAGCCATAGAGGATCATAACCAGAGGGGCTGGCAACAAGAGAGGAGGCTGACTATAGAGACAGATAACTCGAGAGAGAGGGATGATAGGAGAGACAGTTAGTCAAAGAAGAAGCTAGCCAGAGAGGTTCATAACTAGATATACTGTTAACAGGAGAGGGGAAGAAACAGACAGCTTGAGAGAGGGCTAACCAGAGAGCCTGATAACCAGAAAGAGGGAGCAAGTTTGTTGGCCACATTTCCAGAGGTGCAGAAAGCCAGAGACGTGCCTTATCGAACAGTTAGATGAGCAGAAAATCAGACCTAACGAAACGGTAGTCCACCATAATATTGAATCCAGAATATCATGCTACCAGAATATCGAGACATTAACCCCTTCGCCGCAGGGCTAATTCCCCCGCGGCGCTGGAGGGAGGGGGGTTGCACATAGCACCACCGGGCTTGTGACGAGCTCAGCAATTTGTGACCATTGTTTTTGGGACCAGTGTGGTATTTTGCAAACTGACCAATGTACTACTAGGAGGTGAGTCGCACTTTGACCTAATTCATGAGTATTAATGAGGTGTGTCGCAAATTATGACCTACTACCATTTGCTGTTATCACAGAATTGGTGGCCTACTGGGGTCAGCAGATTCCCATGTCTGTGATTGATTTTAAACAAAGCAAACTTTTTTTTAAATTAAACGTAGAGTGAGAAAGTGAAAGAACTCGAAAAGGTCAATTCTAAAGAGACAGATAATCAGAAACACTGATCACCAGAGATGCTGATCACCAGAAGGGCAGAGAAGTGGAGAGATACATAATCGGAGAGACAGAGAGGACATAAATTGAATATCATATGATACATCTGGTATACTTTTTCAATGTCTCTGCAACTCCAAGAAAGTTCCAAAAGTATGGCTGTCAGAAATTGGCTAAACATGTACCTTTACATGATCATGAACTCTACCCTTCACTTGGTGACATGACATGTTCCTGAAGCTGTGCAACTGTGACAGACATAACATCAACTATTGATCCATCACCACATAGTAACAGATGGTTGAAACTAAAAAAGCACAGACTTACCGACCCATACAGCTCGCCCCGCTCATTCATCCCGAGGTAGAGTCCTGAATCTACCCCACGGATACTGACAAGCCCCACCGCCAGGCTAATGAACTCCAAAATTCCTAAAGAAAGAGAAAACATCCAAACTATGAAAAGGAAAAAAGACAAGTTGAGATGAAATTGGCAGCAACAAGTTAAAACACTTACAGTCGTGTCATTTCTAGTTTACTTATGCAGTGTGTTATTGTATTATAAGGAGTAGAGTTTTGCAATGCTTAACATTTCAATGCATTTAATACACCAAGGTCCGATTCCTAGAACTAACTTACAACAAAATCCTAAACTTACTATTCATGGTATTCACAGAATGCACTAATGACTGTCCTAAGTTTACGTCCGCACTCGGGCCGAAATGTCTACACCCGAAGTGTAAGCTCCGCACCCAGAGTGTTAGCCCCACACCCTGAGTGGAAGCTCTACACCTGAAGAGGAATTTCCACAGTTGGGCCGGAATCTCCGCTTCTGAGCTGGAATACCCACAATCAGGTGTTTATTGACTATATCTGATGCATTGTGGGTATTCCAGCCTGGAAGCGGAGATTCAGGCCCAATGCTGGAAATTCTGCTCTAGGTGTGGAGCTTCCACTCTGGGTGTGGAGCTTACACTCTGTGTACGGAGCTTATACTCGGGGTGCGGAAATTCCAGGCTGAGTGCAGACATAAACTGTGTGTGGTCCATTCTGTATCCATAGAAGCAGAATGGGCGGTTGATCATTCTCCCACCAATCTGCCAAATCCTGGTACGGCCTTCCCCAACACCTCGGGAGCTTATCCTCACTTCTTAAATTCTACAAGAAGCTGAAGACCTGGCTTTTCAATTTGTTCTTCTCGTGGGACCATTGAGACTCACTGTACTCGGGCCCAGCCTCACCACACACCTACTCAGCGCCTGGACACCCTCACGGGTGAGAAGTAGCATTCTACAAGTCCACCTTACTTTCAATTTTCTGTAAACTCTCCCATGATCCCATTTATAAAATAGAAGCAGGCAGGCCTCAGGCATCACCCTTCCTCCCCCACAATCTCATATTTCTCTTTTTCCCTAACCTATCTGGTTTTGATGTCTTGGAAAATCTGGAGAATTTAATGTTTACAGTATTTTGTTGAAACCCGCACCTTACTATGGGGCATATTATCAAGACTGGCGTTAAAATTATCGCTGCATTAGCGGCAGGAAACTGCCGCTAAAGTGGCGATAATGGGCTTGATAATATGCCCTTGTGAATTCCCATAGAAGCCCAGGTTCACACCAAACATAGTCTTCTATGGGAATTCTCAAGGGCATATTAACAAGCTCATTATCGCCGCTTTAGCGGCAGTTTCCTGTCGCTAAAGCGGCGATAATTTTAACACCGTTCTTGATAATATGCCCTTTGTGTTTTTTAATGTGGTATTTAAAGGTATTGTTTATTTTCTTTTAACAGAACATGCTACTATGAATTAGAAATAAATAAATAAATATTCACAGGCCAACAATTCCCTTCACTCCTTGCACAAAACCGTGCTCTTGTTTTCCGTGATAAAGCACAAACCTATAAAAAAAACACTTCACAGATATTTTTATGCTGGTGTTCTGCAGTATGACATTCTAAATGGCAGGCCATCTAGTGGTTTCATAGTGGTCACATGCTTACTTCTGCCCTATTAGATCTTAACATTCTTCCAATAATCCTAAAAGTCTGATCAATAAGAATAAATGGAAACATTTTCCTAATCACACAACCAAACACAACATATACAATCAAAACGTGGCTCTTCCAGTTCTACATAAAAGGGCCCCAAATGAAGAAAGTGCCAAGTGCCATAATAATGTTTGAAAGCGCTATAGAAATGTCAATAACTTAACATATAAGAATTAATGTCAAACCATGCGCAGAAACCGCACAGCAGACACAAAGGGCAGAGTTCTGGTTGGCTTACATTGGCTGCAGGCATAGTTACCTTTTCCACCCCGGATTGCTTTCTTGTAACTGGTATCTAACCTCTTATTGAAAACAGTATTTCTCTAGTTTTATGTGTCCCTTTTCTACGTTTCCCGCGTTCTACCGTGTTGGAAGCTGCTGTAACATGAGCATGTTATGGGGTTTCCTTTGCCTGTGCACAAGCTCAAGAGATTTATATCTCCGATTGGGGCAGGATTTATTCAGCTGTTGCAATGCTAAAGAATTCCTTGGAATTCCATTGTTAGTCTGGCTGCTGACAGCATGGAGGGGAGCAGCCTCAGGGAGACAGACTGGGAGAGATTGGGACACACTGGGACAGATTGGGACAGACTGGAGGCTCCTGGGCTGGGGACCGTGCTTTAAATGGGCCGGTGCTCTCCCGTACTGAGTACTTGCACTCTTTTATTTTGAGACAGAGAGTACTAGCACTTCTTAAGAGAGACATAATACTTTTAATTGGAGAGTACCGGCACTTCTCAGAACAAGCCAGTACTGTGGTACAGAGTACCTGCACTTCTATTTTTCTATTTCAAGCCCTGGATGGGGACACGTAGTATCCATGGAGTAGACATGGGGAGATCCTGAGACTCAATTAGAAAAGTTGTTACAATAGGGAAAGCTTTAAATAACTGCTCTACCTGTTGACGTCTCCCTGCTCCCCAATCCATGTAGTTAAGAGCCCTTTACCGTAAACTAAAACCAGGGTCACTTGCTGGGCGGGTCTGAAGACCCTGCCGGAAGGTGGGATGAAAACTACGAGCTGCACTTACTCAAAGCGTTGCATGCAACCACTTGATTATCTCATTGGCGGTTTGGAGGTAGGGTCAATTCAACGAAGTAATTTAAGAAGTTGGCTCCGTTTGTGTTCTCTACCCTAAATGATGGTGAAGTCAAGCTCTGCCTATGTTATTATAATCAGATGTGCAGTGTTGAATGATTTACTTATGTCTGAGGTGATAGGCTATGAACCACTTTGGGTCTCAAAACGTGAAATTAAAGAGTTCAGTGAATTTTTAAGTCGGTATAATAATTCCAGTTTATCGCTCACTGTCTGTGGGCCTCCAGAGAGTGGTATTCATTCACCCACCTATCCTTACATCTGACAGGAAGCAAACATAGCGCCTCGCAACAGCTCAAGCACATGGATAGCCAGTTGTTTTGTGGGCCAAGACCTTCAAAGGCGGTAGGAGAGAAGGTTGGGCAAAAGTTAAAGTGATGTGTTTGTGAGACCAGGGCTGGTGTCCTGCCCCTCACAACCCCCCTCCCTTCTTTCCACAGAGTACCCATCGGTTCCATGAGATTCAAACTGTACCGATAATTACTCGGGATTAATCTCAGGGTAATTCATTTCGGGTCCCTATTTGTTTTATTATTTTTGCATTAACATTAGACGATTTTTTTGTTTTAAATCAATGTTAATTTCCACTACTTCCAACTTTCAGGGGAATTACCCGCTTTTTTAACTTTTTATTTACAAGGGGAGATCCCCATAACTTCCTTTGAAATTGCCATTACATGTTCTGTCTTTTCTCCATAAAACGTACACTTTTCCTTATTACAATGTTCCTACTCTCGCTCAATGTTTTATACCGATTTTGGTGTTTCGCCTAATTTGGTTCCCGTGAAGTTTTTGTCTCGATTTACTCTTCGTCGCCATGTGCTATGTAATGAAATGTGAGCTCGTGCATCTGATGCTAAACTGAACCCTGGATTCTGAAGGGGAGATTGTGCTGCAAAAGTAGCAGAGCTCACGAGTGTGCCTCGAAGTTCTGTTCCGCTCCATTAACTAGAAGATGTTGAATCCGAGTAAATAGTGTGTTGCTCCAGCAGTGTGCTTTGTGTTGCGCGTAAAACCCCTTGGTTACCTGAGGCTGTCGCCCTTAGCAACAGGAGAGACAGCATAGCACGGCGTGAAAATAACGCCTGGAACTGCGCACCAAACAGCGCTGGAATAAGCAGCGCACAAAGGCTGCAGGCCAGCTGACCTTGAGTATGCATCCTGCTGCACAGATGTATCTGGAGCTTTGCACTTTCCCACTTGCCTCAGAGGAACTTGTGGTCATGCATGAACACATGGTCATTGGTATGCTACACCCATGTATCCCATGACCTGTAGCTTGCATGTGGTGTTCTAGCCCCAAGCAGCGCTGTCGCAGCCCCACACTTGCTTCTGCGCAGGGCCACAATGTCCCCGGGCATGGATGTTGCATTGACACAGGCAGGGCGCACGAGGCATTCGCCATTGTTAATGTCCGCATTCTTGTCCTGATATACTTACCGATGATGCCAGTGAGATAGTTGAGCAAGGTGAGGGCCCAATGCACCTCACACAGGCTGAAATCCATGCACTGGCCGCCCAGAGTTTCACCTTTCACAGGCTGATTATAAAATTCCTTCTATTGAGTCGCTTAATACTATCTGTTGATGTTCAGTTTCTAGAAGCAGTTCAGTTTCTTGTGTGCATCATGTAAATAGTCATTTTTAGGTCGAGCATTTGAGACCTCGGTATGTACTTTCGTATATACTTATTATACACTTATATGTGTATGTACGTTGTGGGCTCTGGAGATCAGCCCCAGGACTTGTCCGCCTCGCTTAGGGACTTTTTTTTATGTTCAACTGCCTCTATTTAACTGTCTTGACAGAAAACGACCAGCAGAGGTCAGTAAATACCAGAATTGCTTTGTGCTGGGAGACTTTCTTTTTTTAAACTTTTCTGGCAACTATCTCAATTTAACTTTCTTGATAGAAAACGGCCAGCAGAGGTGAGTAAAATACCAGAATCATTTTAGCATTCTCTAGGTTCCAGTCCATAAAAATTGTCTTCCATGAGCACCCGTAGACAATAATTGTTTTTTTTCAATCTTGTATTTTTAGTGATATGACCACCGAAGGCCCTGATTTTATATTAAAAACAGAGCTTTGGACTACACCCTTTCCCGGTGAAAGGCAATATTTCTCTCCATGTGTTCCCATACCTGGCATATCACGCAGTTTGGTGCTTACTTTCCCTCCATGTTAAAGAACAGTAGATGTTTCAGCACCCAGGCTAATGTGCTGCGTAGCTAAATAGCGAGACCGATTGCATTGTAAATGCTTGTTGGTGCAGCTGAATGTCATGAAAAAGTTGGGAGACAGTCAAAGTTCTCAGCTTAGAACCTCTGCTGGGCCCACTCAACCTTTCATTTTTTGGGGGTTAATTCAATATACGTTAAAAAGGACTATTATCTCACGCCCATGCTAGTCTTATAGCCTTGGGGGCCTGGAATAGTCTCAATAGCCGCACTTGTAGGGTGTGATGGTTAGTAGCTGGTTTGTCATTGGCAGCGCTGGCAGGGGCAATGTGTGGTATAGGCTCCAGTGTCCTCCTGATGAGGGCCCTGGCACTTAATTTTTTCTGACAAATTAGGCACTGGAGGGGACATGTATGTGAGTGGGGAGAGTGACTTCACAGGTGCAAAAGTCTCACCCTCTATGAGCCAGTATTGGCATTTAACGGGAATTTCTGTAATCCCAGGTTCTAATAGGTGTTTCACAGTCGCCTCAGGCGCGAGATTTAAAAGGCGGTCCCTGAGCCCTATCCCCCATCAAATTTCAGCTCCTGTTTCATCTTGTTCTGCTCCAGTCAGGGAAATGGCCTTTTCGCAGTCCCCGTGGCGCGGCGGTATCAATGACTTGGAGGGCTGTCTGGGATGTCGTGACTTTTGTGGGATTTGGTAAATTTACGATGACTTGTGAAGAATGCGGCGAAGGACCATTCCATTGAAAGAAGGGGGTGTTTTAGTGGCCGATGGTGGGACCTGCAGACGTATGCGCTTTAATTACAAAGCGTGAAAGTAGTGAGGTGGAGGCGGTAATGGTCCTGGATCCGTAACAGAATCCCCCTCCTTTACCCACCAATGATGAATGATCCCATCCTATGCTAGACGCGCTCTTGTGGAAGGATGGGCTGGAGGAGGTTGATGGTCTGGAGATGGTGCTGCAAGTAGAGTGGGATGCTCACAAGAGAAGCGATAGAGGTGATGGAGGCGTCATTAATGCTACCTATAGTACTGCCCTTTTCTAGGCGCTGAGCTGAGGGATGCTAATAACTCATTGCCTTAGCAGTAGGCGGATAATGGCTGTTAACTACCACCTCCATCCTTATAGGCCTTCACCTACAGCTCGAAGCCAATAATTAAAGGATAATAACATTTTTTTTTTATTTTTTTTTTTTTTTATTTGCAAGACTTGTAGTGTAAACAGATGAAAGAGAAGATTCACACTGCGTCACGCCAACAACCCGGAGGCAGGCCGCTATCAATAAGAGCATACATAAAAGTGCAAAGAAACAATCTAGGGGCCGACATCCGACCTGGTCAGTCAAGCAGATACAAACATGAATTACAATAAAATCTATAGTGTGCGCAGTGCAGTATCAGCAAGGAAATGGTCATGCTTTTCTCATAGTGCCACAGACAATTAGAAGATAACAACAAATGGGGAGCCGCTCCTAAAGAAGCAGCGGTCAACTATCCGCTGCAGCGGCCCGTGGATAGGATATGTCTATCAGCACTATTGATTCTCCCAACAGGACCCCCCCAACAAGTTAACCCAAAAACCGTCTAAACATAGGTGCAAGTACTAAGAAACAGCATTCATACAACACTTCAGTCCACAAAAGAGATGCGCGGGCCCACAACGGATCACACAGATAGAGGGCAGGTCACAGTCAGGGCGTGTGTGCAAGATCATCTCCTCTGTGCCCATATTGGCAAAAGGGCGTGTGGGGGGAGGGGGGGAAGGGGCAATCAATAGGCTACAGGAGGGTCAGCGGGAGGGGGAGGTCAGGGACACGGTCGGGGCCCGTGGGGGCAGCAAATGATGGGCGCGCGTCAGGGTAGGACCTGACCACCACCGCGCCACCCCATGGGACGGCAATCGATAACCCATGCAGCGCGCACTCTCAGCCCATGTCGTCTGAAACACTCGCAGCGCTCGGAGTACCTGAGGTGTCCGATCTCGCGCGCGCTGCAGTCCACTGCACAAACGGGCCCCATATGTCAGTGGGTCTGGAAGCGGTGGGCATGGTCTCCCAGTAGTGTGCCAATTGTGTGTGGCCATAAGTCACATCCCTAATCCAGCTCTCGAAGGAGGGGAGACCCGGCCTGCCCCAGTGTAGTGCAATCTGACGTTTGGCGTATAGAAGAAGCAACGCATGCAGTTTCCTGTCGCAGGGTGCAGTGTCTTTAACATACCCCAGCAAACCCAGCAGTGGGGACGGGGAGTCATTTCTCTGTATGATGTGATTAATGGCAGTAAAAATTTCCAACCAGTACGCGCACAACTTGGGGCAGCTCCACGCCATGTGAATAAAGGTCGCATCCTCACCCCCACATCTCCAGCAAGAAGCGTTCTCCCGGAGACCCATACGGTGTAATAGTGTCGGAGTGCGGTAATATCGATGTAAAAATTTGAAGTGGATAAGCCTTAATCGATAATTAGGGGATAGGGCTGTTAGTTGTGCACAGCAATATTCCCATGTGGCGTCCGGTAGCTGAGTCTCTAGGTCAGCAGTCCAAGCGTGTTTGGCCGTAGCCTCTGTCACCGGGGCCTGGTCCTGCATGCTGTTATACAGTCTGGACACCAGCTTTTTAGGGGAAGGTCGTGATAGCAAGTTTTGGAGGGCGGTCAGTGTGCAGGGTTCCTCCGGGAAGTTCGGTCCCATCTTCTTGCAAGATTCCCTAAGTGAGTGATGCAATAGTGTGTCAGCAAATGAGCAGGGCTGGTCCTCTCCACCAGCGGACACCTCGAGGAAAGTACCGTCCGGATATAAGTCAGCAAATGTGAGAAGGCGAGTGTCACGGATGGAGAGGACACCACCCCTTGCCGTCAGACAAGGCAGCATCGGGTTACCTCTCAAGGGGATGGCTGGCGCATAAAGCAGGGGGAGACCGGCTCTCTTCTGGAGCTCACGCCAGGACCAGCGGACCATTTCCACCGTGTCCACCTCACGCGACGGACATGTGACTTTACCATACAATGCCACCTGAAGGGGCAATGGGGCGACCACTGCCAGTTCCACCGCCACATGCGGCTGGTACGGGGTGGGGTAGGCCCAGAAATGCAGGAACTGGGCCTGCGCACAGAGGGAATATAGCTTCAGATCAGGGGCACCCAGGCCCCCTTGACGTAGTGGAAGCGTGAGTAAGTCCCAGGAGACTCTGGCCTGACCGCCGGCCCACACCAGTTTCAGCAGCAATGAGCGTACACGAGCATGGAAGGCCGCTGTCATAGGCAGTGGTACGTTGACAAACAAATATAAGAATTTGGGGAGAACCACCATTTTAGTCAGTGCAATCCTCGCGACCAGAGACAGCGGTAGTTTGTTCCAAACCTCGACCTTCCCTTCCAGCCAGTCCACCGCTCTCCCGAAATTCAGTGACCACAACTCCTGTATATCTCGGCTGATCCAGACACCCAGATATTTGACCGCCTCCGTCTCCCATCTGAGGGGGTAATCAGGGGCAGGGCGAGCAGTGCTCTCCGTCAGTGGGAACGCCACCGACTTTGCCCAGTTGATGGAGATCCCCGCCAGGCCCTCAAATCTCACAAACTCGCGGAGTAGCGGATTCAGGTTATCTGTAGGATTCAGGACGTACAGGGTGACATCATCCGCGTATAGCGAAATCAGTAAGCTCCTAGCACTAAATCCAATGCCTCTGGCGGTGTGGTGTTGCCTTATACGGGCCGCAAGCGGCTCCATTGCTATCGCAAAGAGTAGCGGGGATAGAGGACAACCCTGCCTAGTACCTCTTGAGACATTGAACGGTTTGGAGATGAGGCCATTAACGCTCACTCGGGCTCTGGGTTCTGTGTACAGGAGCTTGATCAGTGTCATGAAGTTCTGGCTGAAGCCCATCCGTCCTAGGACACGGAAGAGGTAGGGCCATTCCAGGGAGTCAAAGGCCTTGGTGGCGTCAAGGAACACCACCGCCGCCTGTACAGATGGGTGTAAATAGTGAAGGACAGAGAAGATGGTTCTGAGATTATGTGATGTCGCGCGGCCAGGGATGAATCCCGATTGGTCTGGAAGCGCAATCATGGGCAACATCGGTTGTAACCGATCTGCGATGACCTTCGCGTAAATTTTAGCATCCACGTTTATAAGCGATAGGGGCCTGTAGGAGTCCAGCTGTCGCTCATCTTTATCCGGTTTGAGTAACGTGATAATCAGAGCTTCCCGCATGGAGTCCGGAAGGGTATTAGATTCAAGAGCCTCGACGAATACAGAGTGTAGTTTCGGCGCCAGTTCAGCTACATAGGTTTTATAGAAGGAGGTCGTCAGGCCATCCGGGCCAGGGGCTTTGTTGGCCGGCATGCTCTTAATTACCTGGGTGATGTCTTGGATTGTGACTGAGAGGTCCATGTACTGTCTGTGGTTATCGTTGAACCATACGAGCGCTATGGAATCAAGAAAGTCATTCAGTGAAGGCGGTGCTGTGGGTTGTCTTGAGGTGTACAGGGTAGCATAGAAGTCAGCGAAGGCGCCTAACACTGCCTCTTGGCCCGTCACTAAGTGTCCGGATGTATCATAAACAGTGTGTATGAAGTTTGAATTTGTGCGAGGAGTAATCAGCCTGGCAAGGGTCCTGCTTGGTCTATCCCCTTCCCCGTATCTGCGCGCCTCAGCCTGTTTCCCCAGAAATTTCACCTCCCGTTCCGCTTCCTCATTGAAGGCCAATAGTTTGGTTTTTAGAGCGCCAGCATTCTCCAACGACGGATCCGAGCTAAAAGCAGCATCAAGATCCTTCAGTTCCCCCTCAAGTTTAGCTAGCGTGTCCCTTATGGAGCGAAGGACCCCTGCTTTCCGTGCTATACACTGACCCCTGATCACAGCCTTGAAGGCATCCCAGACTATAGCCTCGGATGGGACAGATCCAGCATTTTCCTCAAAATATGTAGTGATGTCCTCTCTGATCTCCTCTACGAACACTGGGTCTGTGAGTACGTGAGGGGGAAGGCGCCAATGAAACGCCCTGTGGAGAGTGTCGGGAGGGCTCAGTTCTAACATACACGGAGCATGGTCCGACAGCGACCTAGCCATAATGTCTACATTTGACACCCATGTCGCAACTTCAGGAGACACCAACCAGAAGTCAAGTCTAGACCAGGCAGCTTTGTGGCAGGTGTAGCAGGTCCCCATCCTGACCCCCGGATTCCTAGCTCTCCACACATCCAAAAGCAGACCCTCATTCATGACATCAAATATCGCCTGGCGCGCTCTAGCATGTTGTGGCCTGCTCACACCCTCACGATCCATGTCATCATTCAATGCAACGTTGAAATCTCCCCCCAGTACAATCGTCTGGCAATGTAGTAACTCAATCTTCGCCCAAACACTCCTGAAAAAATCAGGATCGTCCACGTTGGGGCCATAGATTGCAGCCAGGACAATGGGACGCCCCTGTAGAGTCCCATGTATCAAAACATACCTCCCCTCCGCATCACGTATCTGCGAGAGCTCCCTCCAATCCAGCCCCCTGCGAATGAGTATGGCAACGCCCCTCGCATAACTGGAGTAGATGGAGGAATAGACATGTGCCCATCTGGAATTTTTCAATCGGGCCGAGGGGATCACATTTAAATGAGTTTCTTGTAGGAAGCAAATATCGACATTGTGTCTGGATAACATGCCATGCAGTAAACGGGCCTTCTTGTAGTCCCCAAGGCCCCTAATGTTCCAAGTCCAGAGTTTGATACCCCCCATTAGAATGCAGGACAACAGAGGATTCCCCCTACGTATCTCCACGTACAGAGGCCAAACGAGTGCCCAGCCATCACATCTGCAGACCCAGCGCGCAAATATATAAGCATGTGTAGTAGTACATTGCACTTAATACGAACAAAAACTCGCAACTCGAGAAATCCCCCCCACCACCCCCCTCCCGCAGCAACCCCCCAATTAGGTCGTGACATATCCCAGAAACTCACACGCGTAGCGTGGAAATACCCCAACAACCCTAAAACCAACAGCAAAAAGAACGGGAGGCACCCCATGGGGCGTGGTGTGCCCAGCGTACTCCCCCGTGTGAACAGGGTGGCCACAAATTAGGGATAAGGGTCCATGAGTTCCGCGAACCCCCCGCCCCGGGATCCCCCGGTCTTACCATATTTAAAATGTCCAGAGGAAGCAGGGCACCATTAAATGCAGCCGGAAGTCCGGGGACAAGACAGGGCCTTACCCAACCCGCATCCAGGTTGCACGCAGCATCTGTGAACGGGAAGTGTCTGCACCAACCCATGTAATACACGAGGTGGTAAACCCACGATGTCTCGGTTCCGACACCAGCACAACATTCAGTCAATGTCACTTAGCTGTTCCGTCGTGTCTTCATGTCTGGGCGATCTTCGCCTAGTCCCCGCTCCGCCGATGTGCTTGGCGAACTTGAGCGCCGATTTCGCATCCGTAAAGAAGTGGGTAGTGTTGTCATGTAGTACTTTCAATTTTGCCGGGTACAGCAGAGAGTACGGCACACCTGCCTGTAGGAATAGTTTTTTCGCCGGTAGAAATTCCTTACGGGCCGCTTGCACCAGGGGGGTGAAGTCTGGATAAAAGGAGATGTTGTTCCCTTTATGGGTGATTTTGCCCTTCTCTCTCGCCAGACGTAAGATCAAGTCTCTGTCCTGGTAATTGAGCAGTTTAGCTAGGATAGGCCGAGGTGTAGCCCCTGGCGGTGGTTTCTTCCCTAGCGATCTGTGCGCTCTCTCGACCGTAAAGACTGAAGACAGGTGTGGGTCAAAGAGTTCATGCAAAAGGTCCGCCACATATGACTCCATTTTGTCGATGTTTGTCGTCTCCGGAATTCCCGTTATGCGTATATTAGATCTACGGGAACGTGCTTCCAAATCGTCTGACTTGGCTCGCAAAATGCCTATCTCTCGTTCCAGAGATGTGATATGTTGCTTGGTTTGCTGCTGGAATTCACAGCATTCAGTTTGTCTGTTTTCCAAGCAGTCTAGCCGAGTCTCATGCACGTCAACCTTGGATTTCACAGATTCCAGTTGCGCAGACATGGCGTCAAGCTTGGTATCGATACTTTTCAGACCGGATCTCACCTCCATGATAAGCGCACCAAAGTCTATATCGGCCGGCAACCCTTGCGACGACGCCACGCCGCCTCCCGCTTCTGTAGTAGGGTTCTTCGGAGGACGACCATTGTCAAAACTGATCCTGGACTGCCTGGCTTCATTTTTCCCCATCGCGGCGGTGGGACCCCAGCAGTGGGTGGCTCGGGAACACAGCGGCCCACTGAGTAAGTTGCGTCGATCTGTGTGGTGCAGGGATTATACAGGCAGTTTCGGGGGTCTTGAAGCTGCAGCCTAGTGTCCAGGTCCCAGTGGAGCGTGTGAACCGTACACGCGGTGTCCGCAGCGTGCCAGGCAGACCCACCTCAAGTCTCAAAATGGCGGGCTAATTGCGTAGTTTACTGCAGCGGCGCCGCGCTCAGTTAGGTGGCAGGGCAGGTGGCCGGCATATAATGACAGGGCCGGAGCCCCCCAGTCTCGCAGTAGTGTAGGTATTGCGCCAGTTACATTAGGTATGCACACCGGCACCACCTAAGCTTAGTTGTGAGGGCACGAGGGCGCCAGCGGGGGCTCCGCCACGCGCACCGCTGTCCGCTGTACCCCGTCCGACTCTGCCAGTGGTTGTAGCGGGGTGCTCACCTGTTTGCCCCAGTCACGGTCACCGTGCGTCTTCTCTGCGACAGTGACGGGCCAAGTCCCGCGTCTCAAGTAGATCTGCCGACAAGCAGGGGATCCGGCCGTCTTCCGTGTCCCAGCCGACCCCAGTGCCTATGACCGATTCAGGGCTCTGCAGGGGTCCGCCTAGGATTGGTCAAAGCTCCGGCGCCGCCGTCAGCAAGTTGTCCCTATTCCGGTCGCCGGGTAGCCAGAGGCCCGCAAAGCCGCGGGCTGTAGTGCGCCGTGTCGCCCAGGGCTGAGCACTTCCGCCCAGTAGCAGGTCGGGCGTGCAGGTCGGCAAAAAGCGGAATGGCTCTAGTCCCCGCGTTGCTTCCACGGTGTGTCCCAAACTTTCACTCCGGGACTATGGAGGTGTCCGCTGTCGAACCCCGAGGCAGCGGGGGTCCGCAGTCGCCAGGAACAGGATTAGAGCAGGATTAATTATTGTAGCCGGCGGAGCTCACTCAACGAGCGGCCATCTCGCAGCACGGCTAGCCACGCCCCAAAGGATAATAACATTAACAGCAGTTATTGCCTGATGCTGTGAGCAATAACACTCTACTTTGATGGTAATTGTAAGTTTTTTTGATGTGATTTGGTTTTCCATGTCCACTATACTCTTTTCCACAATGAGAGCAACTTCTGCTTTGTTTTGACTCTTGCTCACAAGCTAGAGGTATTTGAAAGGGAAAGGATTGGATTGAGACCCCTTTGGTAGTTGGCATAACAGGCTGAATGGTGAAAAGATGCATGTTTTCATATTGTGTTTCTGGTCCCTTAAGACTTCCTTAAGAAATGGTCCCAAAATAGCTCACTTATTTCCTGAGGGAGATACTCCTTGGATAGAGTGAACTAGAGCTGTCCGGCATGTCCTCTTTTAAGTTTAATAAAACTTCCTTCCATTTTGGAGTTCGTCCTAGAATCTAAGGTCAAAGGTCATAGGAACAGTCATCCGAAAAACAATGGCTTTCAAATGAAAATACTTTTGAAGCTCTTTACTGGAACCCTATAAATCAAAGACAATAAATTCCTTTCACACCATTCTTCTCATGAAAACAGAAAATTAGGTGTTCCATTTATTTCTGGAATTTGAAGTGATATCAGTTTTACTGTCTTGAGAAGAGTGGGAGGGGTTGCGAAGGAGCCTTTTTTCACCGTGGTGAAGATACACTGTGGCTCTCTTTGGCCAATGCAGAGAACACTGGTTTTCGCCCATTTATTTGCTTGTGGTCTAAAAAAACTGCACGTCAATGTGAAATAAATATATCTACTCCATATTGCGAATAGCTATTCTGAAGATGTCTACACAAAAGCAAGAGGGGTAATACTCACGGACGTCATTTAGGGGTCGCCAAGGGTCGCAGCTGCGACCCCTGGCCTCAGAGGTGGAAAAATCAGTGCCTGGAACACAGAGACAGCTCTTCCTAATGGACACTGGTTGGAGCTCCACTCGCCTGACTTCTGTCAATTTCTTTTTGTATAGAAATAGTGAATACATTTTATTATTCACTATTATTGTAATGAAAAATTGAGTACATTAGCTGGAATAAGACCCTATGTGGAAGCTAAGGTAAATAAAAAAATGCAGTTAAATGTATGTTGAATGCATGCTTGCGAAAATAAAAAATGCAGTAAAATGTATGTTGTATGCATGCTTGCGGATGAGACTGGGTTTATGTGCACAAGAGCGTGTGATAGTGTTAGTATGTGTAAGCATGTGTGTATGAGTCAAAGTAAAGGTCAAATGGCGTGTAATGTCACTTCTTCCACCCCTGGCATTTTGGTGAATTGTCGACCATGGAAGCGCTAGGGAGCTGGAACCCTAAACACTGCGGGGCAGATTTATGAGGCCCTTGCGCCTCTTTGCGCCGCAATTGCGTCACTACTCCAGCAATGCGCCACCTTTACGGCACAGATGCGTCACGCATCTGTGCCGTTTTTGCCCCATGGTGCGCCGCATTATAAATTCGGCGCACCATGGGTGGCGGAGCTGTGGCGCACTGTGGCGCACATTAACTGGCGCATCCCTGGGGATGCGCCAGTTAACATGAATCTGCCCCTGCATCTCTGCTGACCTCCTTCTTGTGGACCAATGAGAAGCCTCTATGGATTCTGCCAACACAGTCAATGCTGGCATTCATGAGATTAAAAGTAGAAGCAACAATTACTCTACCTTAGCAACACCAGTCTCAGAAACTGTGGCCAGAACTGTGCCCGCGCTAGCATTAACATCCTTACGCCTAGCTTGAGGCCAACACCAACAGAACGAATCAATCAGTCTAGCAACGTCTCCTTGCCGATGGTGCTTCTACTGCCCACTGCTCAAAGTGTTAATAGTGGTTAATGAGGGGGAGGGCAACTATCAGCTGTTAATGCCTGACCGTAAAGTTATTGGCGAATGCCACCCAATGCAGGCAAACAGACCAAATATCCCTCTCTGCCCTATGTCCCTGCTTCATCCCCCCACGCCCCCACTGGCAGACATCAGTGGTCAGTGCCCGCCTTCTACGTGCTTTGATTGGTTGAAGCGATCTCGATCATCCATCCAGGACGCTAATAATTGGTTCAATATCTATGAATGGCATTTTTATGACAGATGTTGATCAGATGCAGGAGTACACACATCATACCCATCCCTCAGTCACCAAACTAATGTTGAGGGTTTAGAGCTCTTCCTAACCCTTCCCATTTTACGAGCAATAATTTAAAACTTGTTTCAGATGGATATATTACCTGTAATGCACACACCATTTGGCATTCCATGGATTGTTTGTGCTAACAGTCATCGCTAGTTCTTTTCTGTTTATGTTGACACAGACAATCGCTGGTAGTAGCTGGCGCTGGCACACAAGGGAATCTGCACAGGGTGCCCTTCTGTTCCTGGCACCCTGCCCACATTCGCCTGTGCGTGCCATTGTTAAAGGGGGGCAGCATGCTCAGATCCGCTTACCGCCCACCTGCTGCATGCACAAGTGTGTTAAGCTGCATAAGAGCTGAGAGAGATCAGATTTCTGGGCAATGCACACAAGCAAGCCATCAAACAATGGCGTGTGTGCAGAATGGCCATGCCTGCACTGTACTGTGGAGCGTGGTCTGTGAAAGGAAGCAGGCACCCACAAGAGTGCCAATGCCTTCTGCACCCTGGAACCTTCTCTGTGAACTGAAGCAAGCTCACACTAGAGTGCCAATGCCTTCTGCACCCTGGAACCTTCTCTGTGAACTGAAGCAACCTCACACAAGAGTGCCAATGCCTGCTCAATCCTGGAAAGCGCTGTCTGTGAAGTGAAGCAAGCTCACACAAGAGTGCCAATGCCTTCTGCACTCTGGAACCTTGTCTGTGAAGTGAAGCAAGCTCACACAAGCGTGCCAATGCCTGCTGAATCCTGGAACCTTGTCTGTAAAGTGAAGCACACTCAAACAAGGGTGCCAATGCCTGCTCCATCCTGGAAAGCGCTGTCTGTGAAGTGGAGCAAGTTTTCACAAGAGTTCCAATGCCTTCTGCACCCTGAAACCTTGTCTGTGAACTGAAGCAAGCTCACACAAGAGTGCAAAAACCTTCTGCACCCTGGAACCTTGTCTGTGAACTGAAGCAAGCTCACACTAGAGTACCAATGCCTTCTGCACCCTGGAACCTTCTCTGTGAACTGAAGCAAGTTCACACAAGAGTGTCAATGCCTTCTGCACTCTGGAACCTTGTCTGTGAAGTGAAGCTAGCTCACACAATTGTGCCAATGCCTGCTGAATCCTGGAACCTTGTCAGTAAAGGGAAGCAAGCTCAAACAAGACTCCCAATGCCTGCTCCATCCTGTAAAGTGCTGTCTGTGAAGTGAAGCAAGCTCTCACAAGAGTGCCAATGCCTTCTGCACCCCGAAACCTTGTCTGTGAACTGAAGCAAGCTCGCACACAAGAGTGTCAAAGCCTTCTGCACCCTGGAACCTTGTCTGTGAAGTGAAGCAAGCGCACACAAGAGTGTCAAAGCCTGCTCCATCCTGGAACCTTGTCTGTGAAGTGAAGCAAGCTCAGACAAGAGTGCCAATGCCTTCTGCACCCTGGAACCTTGTCTGTGAACTGAAGCAAGCTCACACAAGAGTGTCAAAGCCTGCTCCATCCTGGAAAGCGCTGTCTGTGAAGTGAAGCAAGCTCTCACAAGGTGTCAATGCCTACTGCACCCTGGAGCCTTGTCTATGAACTGAAGCAAGCTCACACAAGAGTGCCAAAGCCTGCTCCTTGTAGAAATGCTATCTGTGAAGTGAAGCAAGCTCACAAAAGACTACCAATGCCTTCTGCAACCTGGAACCTTGTCTTTGAAGTGAAGCAGGCTCACACAACAGTGCCAATGCCTGCTCCTTCTAGAAATGTTGTCTATGAAGTGAAGCGAGCTCACACAAGACTGCCAATGCCTTCTGTTTCCCGGAAGCTTGTCTGTGAAGTGAAGCAAGCTCACACTAGAGTGCCAAAGCCGCCTGCGCCCTGGAACCTTGTCTGTGAACTGAAGCAAACTCACACAAGAGTGCCAAAGCCTTCTGCACCCTGGAACCTTGTCTGTGAACCCAAGCAAGCTCACACAAGAGTGCCAACGCCTTCTGCACCCCGGAACCTTGTCTGTGAAGTGAAGCAAGCTCACACAAGAGTGCCAATGCCTGCTCAATCCTGGAAAGTGCTGTCTGTGAAGTGAAGCAAGCTCTCACCAGAGTGCCAATGCCTGCTCCATCCTGGAAAGCGCTGTCTGTGAAGTGAAGCAAGCTCACACAAGAGTGTCAATGCCTGCTCCATCCTGGAAAGCGCTATCTGTGAAGTGAAGCAAGCTCTCACAAGGTATCAATGCCTACTGCACCCTGAAACCTTGTCCGTGAGGTGAAGCAGGCTCTCACAAGAGTGCCAATGCCTACTGCTCCCTGGAACCTTGTCCGTGAGGAGAAGCAGGCTCTAGCAAGAGTGCCAATGCCTGCTCCATCCTGGAAACTTGTCCGTAAGGAGAAGCAGGCTCTCGCAAGAGTGCCAATGCCTACTGCACCCTGGAACCTTGTCCGTGAGGAGAAGCAGGCTCTAGCAAGAGTGCCAATGCCTGCTCCATCCTGGAAACTTGTCCGTGAGGAGAAGCAGGCTCTAGCAAGAGTGCCAATGCCTGCTCCATCCTGGAAACTTGTCCGTGAGGAGAAGCAGGCTCTCGCAAGAGTGCCAATGCCCGCTCCATCCTGGAAACTTGTCTGAGAAGTGAAGCAGGCTGGCGAAAGAGTGCCAATGCCTGCTCCATTCTAGAAATGCTGTCGGTGAAGTGAAGCAAGCTCACACAAGACTGCCAATGCCGGCTGCATTCTAGATAGCGTCAACCACACAGTGAAACAGACTCGTACAACACAACCAATATCTGCATCATTCTGCAAGCGCTGCCTATAACGTGATGTAGGTGCACACGACAGGGTCAATGCATTCAATATTCTGGGATGTGAAGAGAACAAGGGGATGCAAGCTCAGACAGCATGGCCTGCACCATTCTCCTGCAAAGTAAAGCTGGTCACACAACAATGCCCATTTTATGCGCAATTCTTGGATGCTTGAACTACGAAGTGAAGTCAGATTGTGCCACACTGCCCAATGTGTGGCCCATTCTGTGAAGTGCTGTTTGAAAAGTAAAGTGAACTCGTGCAACAGTGAGAAAGCCTGCTGCATTCTGGGTAATGTTATTCACAAACTGAACAGGCTCCTAGCCAAAAATGGCACCATATTAGGAAGTTCTGTCTGCAAAATTAAGTTGGATTACACAACAGAGTAAATACCTACAGCATTCTGGGTAGTGTTAGTCACAGAGTGAAGCAGGATCGTGCAACATGGGCAATGACTGCACCAGTCTTAGAAGTGGCACCTGCAAAGAGAAGGCAGCTTACCCAACAGTGCCAATGCATGCACCATTTCGGGGAGTGTAAATCACAAAATAAACAGGCTCATACAACATGGCCTTCGATGGCACCATTCTGTGAAGTGTAGTCTGCACAGTGAAGGTGGCTTACACAACAGTGCCAATACCTGCCCCGTTGTGGGAAGCAGTGACTATAGTGTGAACCAAGCAAACACAAGGAGATGATGGACGGAGTGCTGAAACTTCTCAGACACTCACCCCCAGTCACAAATCTTGGTTGAGTCCATCATCATTCTTTAGCTCACTTCGCCACCTCAGTTTAGACCCAGCCATATGCAAATCAGTCTTGACCCTATGCCTCATGGGAACAGTCCAGCCCAATGGCATAGGTTCAACATCCTTTGATTCCGGGCAAATCACTTAATCTCTGCGTGCCTACAAAAAATGAATGTGTCCTTAACTGGTGCTCATTAAAAGCGCTCCAATACATTTGGGTCGAGGTTGTGCTATAAGCACCGGTGTTGACGATTAAGTACCGGTGCTGAGCACCGGAAATATCTGGCTCAAATTAAGCACTGAATAGATGGAACACCGACTAGCGAGGGTAAACTGGTTAGCATAGTTTAGACAACTAGCAAGGTATGGAATACTCACAACAGTTAGCTATATAACACTGGTGAAGGCAAGCTTTTGTCAAACATTATGTATACGGGCCATGCTTGGGTCATGGTAGCTCCTTCTGCTCTGAAAGCAGCTCCCTGGTCGCAGCCTACCGGGGAAGTGCCAGACTGGCAGAATGCCCAGCCCTGGTGGCTGGAGGATGGACACTGGAAGGGGAGAGCCAGAAGGCAACATTTGCTTTCTGCAAGTTCTCCCTGGCACCCCTTCCTTGTGAGTTTGCAGGCGGCTGCCAGGCTCTGCCCCAGCCCTGGTCACAGCAGACGGATTAAATCGTAAAGTGCTAAAAACGTTCACAGCTGTGTTTTTAGCTCTGCAACTAATTGTAAGCAATAATCACGGCTGAACCAGGGCTCTCCGTGACTTAACGCCTCTCATGAGTATTTTTTCTCTTGGTGCCACAAAAGTCTCCTTTTCACTGATTTTTTTAACACATCAAAGTTTACGAAGCCAAACAATATCAAAGGGACGAATGTTCTAGAAAGTCGATGACTTGCTCGCGCCTCCTCCACATGAAGGTATAAGCTTTCAATAATCATTCTGAAAGCTACAGAGCAACCAAGGGCCCTTGTGTAATGTGTGCCACTCAGGGCCGGACTGGGAACAGCAACCAGCCCTGGCAGATCCCAGGGGTGGGGTGGGACGGAGACGGGGGATGAGAAGCACCGCTCCCACTTTTGGGGGTAGATATTGCAACACTGCTGCAAAACCGGCGCCCAGTAACAAAACCGGCCCCCACAGGTACAAAACCAGCCCCCTTCCCGCTTTTGTTACAGGGGGTTCATATTGCAACACTTATGCAAAACCGTCCCACACCCCTCTGGCCCACCGTGGAAACGGTACCCAAGCGCCAGTCTGGCCCTGTTGCTCCTTCACCACTGGCACTTTCACGATGCTGAGCTGCCAACTCTCATGGCGCCACCACGTGTCATTCGATTTCGGCTCCCTTTGCACGGTCACCCGGTGAGGAGTCGAAATCACACTGTGGCAGGGAAGACAAGCTGAAAACCACTGCATAAAGCGGCTTTCCAGCTTCTCTTTGGCTGCTGTAAGCAGCTGATGTCCATTAAGAGGTGTAAAAACACACCCAGGACATGTGCAACAGCCTCAACACCTATTTTCGGGGGGGGGGGGGGGAGTTGGGTGTCTCTTGGGTAGCTCACGGTATGAGGCCCCACCCCTTCCAAGGCCCACCCCCTCCTGACACTGTGAAATGTATTTGTAAGTTGGCAGGTATGACGATGGTTATTTTAATTTTAAACTCATTCATACAACATTACTTACAATACTAAAATTCCCAGAATGCAATACGTAGGTGATTAAAAAGCCAGGAATTACACATAATTCTTAATTTAGAGTGAAAACCCTCATTCTAGTCTGAAAACGTTTTCTAGGCGCGTGCATCCCAGCGTCAGTCTCTCTGCAGCAGACAATGGCGCCAGGAGCAGGGTGCAGGTACACGTTCCCGCCACTGGTGTCACCCTGGGTCCCACTATCCTGTCCTCTGGAGAGTCTCCTGCCTGCTGCCCAGGCCTGCCCCACCTCAGACATCACAAGCCTGTCATAGTCATGTGCTGCAGCAAAGCAGTTCTAGGCAGCCAGCTAGGGTACCCACTAAGGCCAACAAGCACCACAGATGACCCTCAGCCAGGTAGCAAGGCAGAAAAATGCCACCAGGGCACCCGCTGCTCACGCACCCTCTGCGGGCGAGTGAGAGCCAGTCACACCCGGAAAGGGGTAGGCGGGAAAAACACCCTTGGGTGCTGTATCACTGCGGAAAAGCGTGATTGCTGCACTACTGACACGCCTTACTGCAGGAGGTGCTGGTGCTGTGTCACTGACAGTATGACAGTCAATTACTGCTGGCGAATGTAAACTACGGACAATATATCACTAGGGAGACATTAGTGCTGTGCCACTGATAATATACCATTACTGTGAATAAGTGCAAGTGCTGTACCACTGACACCTATGAGGCGGCATTATTCAAGCTGTGGAGTTACTATGGACAAGTGTGAGTGTTCTACCATTGACTGTATAGCATAACTACAGAGAAGAGTGAGTGCTGCACCACTGTCAATATACCACCACTGCAGACATGTGCTAGTGCTGTTCCACATACAATCTGACATCACTGCAGACATTTGCTGGTGTTGTACTACTGACAATATAGCATCACTGCAGACATGTGCTAATGCTGTTCCACTTACAACCTGACATCACTGCAGACATGTGCTAATGCTGTTCCACATACAATCTGACATCACTGCAGACATGTGCTGGTGTTGTACTGCTGACAATATGACATCACTGCAGGGGAAACATCCTTTACAACGGAACCACTACAACGCGGTACCGTTACGACACAGTTTTAACAACGAAAGTCGTTACAACGACTTTTGCTGGAGGGCGCTCTAGGATAGGGGATAGTTTAATTTACTATCCAACACCTTCCCTACTATCCACGGGGACTGGTGTTGGAATAGTAAATTAAACTATTCACTATCAGTGCCCCCCAACGCAAGTCGTTGTAGCGACTTGCGTTGTTAAAACTGCGTCGTAATGGGACGTTGTACCGTCATACATCCCACTGCAGAGACATGTTAATGCTGTTCCACAAACATTATGCAATCACTGCCACTGACACAGTGGAGTTGTTATTGAGTTGTGTGGGCGTAGTAGCACGGATTCAATAGCTTTACAATGAATACTTATTGGAGATTTTTCAAAAATGTGATCAGCCATAATCAAAATAAAGCATCAAGAAATAAAAAAGATTTATATTTATGAGCATACTTTGTCCATGAATCCATTTACTTTGCTTTGTGCTTTTGGATTGTGATTCTCACAAAATTGTCAGCAACTACAGTTGGCGTGGTCCCATTCTTCAAGACCAAGAGTCGCGATCATTGCTGGGCAGAATCATTGGAGAGAGGCATACGCCTAGACTCTCTTGGCAAGAAGAATATATACAAAACATTATATAGATATAATATGTAGACAAAATGTATCAATTGATCAAATGCAAAGCACACTGTCAAAGGATCGGTGAAGAAAGGGCCCACAGCCTCAGAGTGCCGTGGCCCAATGCCATCACTGTAAGAAGCGGCCCTTTCTCCACCAATCCTTTGACAGTGTGTTTTGCAGTTGATCAAATTATTGTTGTTCTCAACTTCTGGTACTTCTCCAGTTCCCAACCCAGCCATGGTGCTTTTGGTTGCTACAACCTTGGTCCTGATTTATTTGTAAATATATTTTTATTGCAGAATCAGAAATAAAACCATTCAATAGGCCAACCCACACACTTATGGCTTCCCGACAGTTAACATGACAGTATTGAATTACACAGCCATTTAGCCCACATCTCGGAGGCTGAGCGGCGCTTCAAAGTATCATTCTTCGGGAGATGCCTCAGTGTGTGCCCTGTCCGGGCTGGAGGTCAGTTACGTCGTGTAATATCTGCTTTTATCGCACAACACCCCTCCCCCCCCCCGCACCGCCAATCCCCAGGCTGCCCTTATGGTCGCTCCCTGCAGGACTAATCTATTCCTTCGCCGGGCCCTTCGGGTTGATATATTGCATCGCGGTACTAAACAACCTTGGTCCTGATGATGAACCTGTATTAATTGAATTGGGGTTGAAACGTCGACAGCACTACTAGTGGACTGATGTTGATGAGAATAATTCACACATTGTACTCTAATCTTTAGTCTTATTGCTAAAATTAGATCTAATATAAGCCCCTAGACTGTATATATTGTAAATAGCACCTGCACACATTATTCACTGATGTCACTATTCACTGCAACGTTTTTGTTGGAGCACCTACATTTTGAAAAAAGTCCTAATCAATAATCAAAGATCTGTTGCAATTATATTATGATTGGACAATAAATTGTGTCTACATATGATATCTACATTTTTTTTGTATATATTCTTCTTGGCAAGAGTTGCTAGGCTGATACCTCGCTTCGAGTGAATCACTGTTTTGTATCTTAAGTACTTACTCAGATTCCCAGGATCAGAGAGTTGCCCTGTAATTCTTCCACATGCACACTGCTGGGCACAGGCACAGAATGTGGGAGGGAGGTTCTTTCCTATATACGCACAGCCGGCAATTTACTGGCGTATTTAGATAAGATGCCCAACATAAACTCGGATAGTGGAATTAAATTCGAATTGATTGCTTCAGTGAGCACGTGAACTTATATATGAATACTATGAATAGTATGAATAGTTAAAATTCTCTTTCTTAAATCGGATGCAAGAACACAGTGGGCATGCCGTTCTTGCCCCAAATCTTCAATGTCAAGAAGCCTAGACAACCAATGACTTGCCTAGTGCTATCTTAAATAAACTGAGTAGATAGCTCCTGGACCCAGAGGGAATTCAGCATTGTATTTTGCTGGGCACCCTTCATTGCAGTTACCCAAGGTTGGCTTCTGCCAACAACAAACAACAGCTGTTTGAACTTTTTGGTTTTCTGCCCATATTGAACAAATAGAACCCAAATAGAACCCAAACAGTCACTCTTGGCCCTTAGAAGTATAGAACTATGTCATTGGTCAGTGAAGTCCTACATGGCTCCTGTCTTAGCCTTACGCTTTTTAACAGTTATGTTCCCCCCCTCCCCTCGCCACAATTGTTAGAAATTTTGGCTTTGAGACTATTTCATATGCGGACAATACACCGCTGCTTTTCTCCTTTAAGAATAACCTGAGCAAATCAAAAGTATATTTCTCAGCTGGGATGAAAGCGATTACAACCTGGATGTCAGAAAACAGACTCCAGCTCAAAACCGCGCAAAATGATGTTATGCTATGCGGACAGGCGCAACTTCTTTGGTCACCTGACTGACTGGTGGCCATCAGAACTGGGTGTGGCCCCTGTACTCAAATTAGTGGTAAAAAACCTGGGAGTCCACCTGGACCAATCCCTTTCTATGAAAGGACAAACCTCAACTATTACAGGTTCTTGCTTTTACATGCTGCGTATGCTGAAAAGATTCTTTTCTCTATTACCAGTGCCACTCTCCACAAGTAAAACGCTAGTCCAAGTGCTGGTAACAGCCGTCTCGATTATGGCAATTCGCTTTTGGCCTCCATAAATGAGAAGTTGCTCTCCCAGCTTCTGTTAATTCTGAACACTGCTGCTCCGACACGGCAGCTGCGCTTCTTCTTCAGTCCCTGCACTGGTTACCGATGAGAAACAGAATCATTTTCAAGATCTGCTGTTTAACTCACAAGGCCAACATGGAAAGGGCCTATGTATTTATCTTCAAAGCTTTCTCCATACACCCCTTCGAGACTTTTGAGATCGCGTGACAAGGCCTGGCTCAAGGTCCCTAGGTGCAAAAAGGCCAGGTCAGGTTTCAGATCTTTCTCCTTTCTTGCCCCAAATCTTTGGAACAAACTGCCACTGCAACTATGCACCCCTGACAAGCACTTTCATTTTAGGATAGATCTTAAGGCCCACCTATTTTAAGGATGGATTATCTTTTGTCCATCGCCCGTCATCTTGGTCTTGTGCCGAGATACCCCTTCGTGGGTTCAAGTGTGTAATAAATTAAAATAACAATATAAAGGCACGCAGTTAATCCAAATCCACTGTTCACAATTTGTGGCATCACTTGGCGAGAGCAAACTCACCAACTAGGAATTGTTTAGTCAAAAACACATTCTAATCTATGTTGTGGCTTTCTTGTAGAATTTGTTAACCAGAAAATGTTTCTATAAACCTGACACAGCAAATTATCCACGTGTGCTCCATTGTGACATTGATATTCAACCTGGCCAAACTCTTGAGCTGATAATCATTTGGCCCTTGATTCTAAAAGTGGGTTCTCTGAAAAACTAGGCATCCTTCTAGGCAAGCATGGAGAGGCAAATGCTAGAGGTTTAGTTTCACATTTTAGTGTAGCACAGTGATGGGAACCAAGACCACTGAGCTAAACTCCCAAATAGTGTAGGTCGGGTGTCACCAAATTTGTTTGGGCCCTGGCATAACAACTACTGCTCTTATTAATGGCCTTGCCGAAAATCTTAACTTTAGTCTTAGCTGCATTAACGAGGAGGGGATTTTGGATATTGTGTTTATTTAACTGATGACCTCAGTAGACCAATCCTGGTTGGACCAAACATCACCAGATCGTCAGCGTACTATAGCAACTATATATGGGTTTTGCCTGATTTTTATTGGCTAGATCTGGCTGTCATCAGGGACTCCCCTAGTTCATCTGTATAGAGGCTGGGAACAAGCACTCCTGCTTTAGCCACTTATTGGTGTATATAAGTTTAGATAGATGTGCGGGGTGTCCCAACTTGACTTGGACCCAACCTCTGTTACACAAGATCTGGAAGGCCTTAAACAGAGATTCTGGAATACCCCACTTTATCTAATACATTGTACATTTCAGCCCATATCTCAGGCCTGAATGCCATGAGGCTTATGTTCCATGACATTGCTTATGCAGAGTGCCCATGTCTTCCAAACACAGCAAAGAAACCCTCATGGTGGCTTTCTAAAAGGGTGATATTAGTGTGGAAAGTGTTTGTGCTCTTTCAATAGTTCATCACTGGGAACAAGCTTTGCAGTGTCAGAGTTGTGCAGAAAGTAACATTATAGGAGAAAATGCAGTCCTGTTGAGAAATGCAACTAGTGTCCTGATTAACGTACAGTAGTACAGTTGAGAAGTGTGGACACTGCGCTATTGATGGTGTAGGAGTACTGAGAAGCAGGGTGAATACTGTCCTATAAAAAAGTATAGCAACACTACCAAGAAGTGTGAATACTGTCCTACTGATGGCATAGCAGTAATGACAATAAGTGTTAGTAGTGCCATATTAAAAGTATAGTAGTACTACTGAGACAAGTGACACTGTCTTACAGAAAGTATAGTAGTACTACTGAGACAAGTGACACTGTCTTACAGAAAGTATACTAGTACTTCTGAGACAAGTGACACAGTCTTACAGAAAGTATAGTAGTACTACTGAGACAAGTGACACTGTCTTACAGAAAGTATAGTTGTACTACTGAGACAAGTGACACTGTCTTACAGAAAGTATAGTAGTACTACTGAGACAAGTGAACATTGTCTTATAGAAAGTTTAGTAGTACTACTGAGGCACGTGGGCACTGTCTTACAGAAAGTATAGTAGTACTACGGAGACAAGTGAACACTGTCTTACAGAAAGTATACTAGTACGTCTGAGACAAGTGACACAGTCTTACAGAAAGTACAGTAGTAGTACTGAGACAAGTGAACATTGTCTTATAGAAAGTTTAGTAGTACTACTGAGGCACGTAGGCACTGTCTTACAGAAAGTATACTAGTACGTCTGAGACAAGTGACACTGTCTTACAGAAAGTATAGTAGTACTACGGAGACAAGTGAACATTGTCTTATAGAAAGTTTAGTAGTACTACTGAGGCACGTAGGCACTGTCTTACAGAAAGTATAGTAGTACTACGGAGACAAGTGAACACTGGCTTACTGAAAGGGTAGTAGTAGTACTGAGGCACATTGACACTGTCTTACATCGAGTATAGTAGTACCACTGATACACGTGGACACTGTCTTACAGAAAGTATAGTAGTACTACTGAGACAAGAGCCACAGTCTTACAGAAAGTATAGTAGTACTATTGAGACTTGTGAACACTATCCTATAGAAAGTATAGCAGCATTCCTAAGAAGTGTGCTTCTTATAGTTTAGCAGTAATGCTACAAAGTGTCATTACTGTCCTACTAAAAGCATAGCAGCACTGCCAAGCTGTGGCTACAATATCCTACTGAAAACACAGTAGTATTGCCTGGACGTGTGGTCACTGCCCTATTGAAAGTATAGCAACGTACTATACTTTTAGACTGGGCACTGTTCTACTAAAAGTATAGCAGCACTGCTAGGAAGTGTGGATACAGACTTACTGACTGTATAGCAATATTGCCAACAAGAGTGAATACTCTTTAACTGGAAATATTGCAGTAATGCCATGAAGCATGGATGCTGTCTTATTGAAGCATTCCAGTTCTGCCAAGAAGTGCTGATACTATTGCACTGCGATTTTTTTACATGTACAAAATTGCTGTAGTACTGCTAAGTAACAATACTGTCCAGCTGATAGTACTGTAACCTTGTTGAAAACAGATTTTACAATGTTATTGCTGAGAAATGGTGATGCTGTCTGAATGAACGTATTGTACTTCTGTTTAGAAATGTGAGTTCCATATTACTTACTGAAGGTAAGAAGTCCTGTTGAGAGGTGCTAATACTGTGTTACTGGAGGTATTGTGATCCTATTCGGAAGTGCTGATATAGTGTTATTGTGAGAACTGTAGTGCTGTTGGTGTGCGTCTGCATTGTTACTGTAAGTATTGTAGTCATGTTAAGAATGTCTGACATAGTGTTCTTGAAAGTATTTTGTTCTATTGAGACTCTCTGATAAAGTGTTTATAGAAGTATTGTAGTCCTGTTGACAAATGAGCATACTTGTTACTGAAACTAATGTTGCTCTACTGCGATGTGTGCGATACAGTGTTATTAAATGTATTACAGTCCAGCTGAAAAGTGCCTATACGGTGTTACTGAAAGTATTGCAGGCCTGTTCAGAAGTAATGATACAGTGTTATTATAAGTATTACAGTCCAATTGTAAAGCACTGATACAGTGTTACTGAAAGTATTGTAGTTCTTTTGATAAGTGCTGCTATGATAGCTGATGCAGTGTTGCTGAAAGTATTTTAGGCCGGGAAACAACCTTTACAACGCAACTTTTACAACGCACTACCATTACAACAAAACTTTTACAACGCAACATCCATTACATCGCATGCCATTACAACGCAACCATTACAACGCATGACACTACAACGCATACCACTACAACGCATGTCATTACAACGCAGTCATTACAACGCATACCATTACAACGCATACCATTACCATCCAACACTTACCCTACTGTTGCACCCCCTGGAGTTAGAATAGTAATTTTTACCCCTACACTATCCAATACTTACCATACATGCAATGTAATGCTATGCATTGTAATGGTATGCGTTGTAAAGGTAGTATGCGTTGTAATGAAATGCGTTGTAAAGGTAGTTTTTAAAAATTCGTTTTAATGGCATGCGTTGTAATTGAATGCGTTGTAATGGATATTGTGTTGTAAAAAATGCGTTGTAAAGGTATGCGTTGTAAAAGTATGCGTTGTAACGTCATACATCCTTTTAGGCCTGTTAATATGTGCTATTAGAGTGTTATTAAAGGTATTACAGTTCTATTTAGAAGCATTGGCGCAGTGTTACTGAAAGTATTGTAGTTGTTTTGAGAAGTGCTGCTGTAATAGCTGATGCAGTGTTGCTAAATGTATTGAAAGCCTGCTGGTATGTGCTATTAAACTGTTATTAAAAACATTACAGTCCTATTTAGAAGCACTTAAACAGTGTTACTGGAAGTATTGCAGTCTTGTTGACAAATGAGCATATCATGTTAGTAAAAGTAAAGTAAGCCGGCTTAGATGTGCTGATACAGTGCTATTAAAAGTATCACAGCCCTGTTAAAAAGCACTGATATGGTGTTACTGAAAGTACTGTAGTTCTGTTGAGAAGTGCTGATACAATTGCTGATACGCTGATATTGTAAGTATTAAGGTCCTGTTGAGAAGCGCTGATACCATTTCTGGAAGTATTGCAGTTCTGTAAAGAAGTGCAGATGCGGTAGCTGGTACAGTGTTACTGAAAGTATTTTATTCCTGCTGAGATATGCTGATAGAATGTTATTCAAGGCATTACAGTCCTATTGAGAAGCGCTGATGCAATGTTAAAGGAAGTACTGCTGAGAAGTGCTAAAACAGTGGGGCATATTATCAAGAACTGCATTAAACATTATCACCGGTTTACTGGCAGAAAACTGCCGCTAAAGCTGCGATAATGGGCTTGATAATATGCCCTTGAGAATTCCAATAGAAGCCCATGTTCTGGTGTGAACATGAGCTTCTATTGGAATTCTCCAGGGCATGTTATCAAGGCCATTATAGCCGCTTTAGCATCAGTTTTCTGCAGCTAAACCGGCGAAAATGTTACCGCCGTTCATGATAATATGCCCCAGTGTTACTAAAACCTTCTGATATGTGCTGATACAGTTTTATTTTAAGTATTACAGTACTATTGAGAAGTGCTATGGAGTATTAATAAAAAATATTGCACTTCTGCTGAGAAGTGCTGCTACAGTGGCTGAAAAAAGGGTTACTGAAAGTATTGCAGTTCTGCTAAGAAGTACTTCTACAGTGGCTGATATTGTGTTACTAAAAGTATTACAGTTCTGCTTATAAGTGCTGCTACAGTGGCTGATACAGTGTTACTAAAAGTACTACAGTTCTGCTTATAAGTGCTGCTACAGTGGCTGATACTGTGTTACTAAAAGTATTACAGTTCTGCTGAGAAGTGATGCTACAGTGGCTGATACTATTTTACTAAAAGTATTGCAGACCTGCTAAAATTTGTTTACACAGGGATATTGAAGATATAATCCTTTTGAAAAGTGCCGATTCAGTGCTACTCAAAGCACTGTACTTCTGTTCAGAGGTTCAGATACGGTACTTGAGCTCTACCAAGCAGCGCAGAGACTGTCTTGCTATGAAGTGCTCTGTAATCCTCCTGAGAAGTGCTGGTATAGGCTGAGACAACCCACGTCACATTTCAGGCTGGTGCCACGCAGGCGCGTGTATCCACTGCTGGTCTTGCGTGGGGTAATCACTTCATTTAATGGCCTCTGCAAAGCTGGCACTTCTGAGTCTGCCTCAATCTAATATCTCAAGGATGCCCCTGAGAGGCAAGTCAAGGGTGGGCAGTGCCCATCACGTCAGGCCAGTGCCTTGGAAAAGCTGCAGGGCTGAGTCAGATGCATTGGGATGCCAGGTGGGGCATCAGAAGGGGTAGTAGGGCGGACAAGAGCTCGGTTTAGGCTGGTAAAAGAAATTTGGTAGAGCTGGGGCAGAGTCACTAACACGCCAGGCTCTTGCTGCATGTCAGGAAGGCCCTCTAAATTGTTATTCGAGCTGAGGAAGGATTAGTAACAAGCCAAGCGGGCTCCTGGACGGCTACTAATAGTCAATCCTGCACCGTCCTTGGAATTTAAAATGTAATTATGTGAAAAGTAATCAGAGAGAAAAAATGTCCTTTCCTGTTCTATTCTGGTCCCATCCGTATCTCCCTGGTTCTCCACCTGCGTTCACATGTCCGCTTGGCCCCGGCACGACTTTTGTTTTAGAAACAGCATAAAAGCACCAGCTTTGACCAATCCCAAAGGAACTAACTTCAGGTGGCCTCTCAGATGTACAAAGTGACTGTTTCTACTCACATTCAGTAGTAACGTGCAAACTAGTGCAGTCCACACGCCTGCTTGAAACGAAATGTTCAGAAGCCGGAGGGCACAATTCAGGGAGCTGGGTTGGCAAACATCGGAAATCCACTCGAGTCAGTTTACTCTTATGTTTTCGTTCGGTTTCTGACTTTGTGGAGCTTCACAGCGCTACCCTGAATTGCTACAATCTGTTTTTTCGTGGTAAATCAGGTGGAAATGCCTTTCTCTGCAAGCAAACCGTTCCCCTACACCCAATGATATATGGGTGTGTGCACTTCTCTTTCCCGCCATGAGAGGGCAGTCTACGGGCAAACCCATAACCGCAGACAAGCTTTGCACCAGAGCACTTCGAGGCCAAATAAAAGGCAACTGTGTAGCATAACATAATTTACTTCCACCTTTAAGTGTTTAATATTTTTTGGTGTGAAAAGTTGCACACAATATGTTTGTGAATAACCAGAAACTAATCTTATTGACTGAATCTTGCATGCCCACCCCATGCCCAGTGCTAATGACTGCACCAAAAATATTAATTATCAGTGCTAATATGATGCCACGCAATTTCTGTGCATTGTCTACACAGAGCCGTGTGACAAATCCGTACTCAAATGCATATAGGATGCCAGATGAATTAATTTTAGAATTGTGGCAGTAGTTGCCTATCTGACATTCCCAACATCAAAGGTTATTGTTTAATGTAAGACTTTAAAATGTATATTCTACCACAATGAACATCTCTGAAGACCGTATAAGCAGCTCGTTGATAATAATAGGAAAGGTAAAAAAAAAAAAAAAATTGTTAAACAGGGTAATCATTCCTGTGTTTGGAGCACATTTCTAACTTTTATGGGATGCACAAAGGACCCTCAAGGCTTGCCTGTAAAGCTATGACCGACATCATTTTCCCAGACCTATTGCATAAAATCTGCGCATTTGAAACTTTCACCAAATCTATATTCCGAAATCTGACCCTAATGTTTACTTTTCAAACCACTTCCGCCTATATCATTACTACTTTTCCACATGCGCCCTTCCGAATGCCATCAGGAAACACACTTACTCCTGTCCATGACATGTGTAAACTTGCAACTGTTTACAGAGCGGGATTAACACCCACAAAGGGTATGTAAATACTCATAAATTCACAAGCTTGTGGGAGGGTGTTCACCTACTTTTGCAAGTAGGGCTTTCGAGAAATACCCACAAACCCTTCCTTAACTCTAAATTTCTGATTGCAGAAATTCATCCAGACTGGCAACATTTTTATTCACGTATTCCAATTCCAAAGACAAAATTCTGCCTTTCCCGGTTTTCTGAACTATGCTTTGACTAGGTTGCCAACTGGCCTGTATTTTTACATACTGGATAAAGCAAAAATTAGGAAAAGCACCTAAAACGTGTGTTTTTTCCTGTTTTCAGTGCATACTTAAAGTGCAAATATAAGAAGCACTAAAATATTTTCTAGAGCTGCCTTAATGATTTATGACTGATATGCAAAGTAAACAAAGGCAGTAAAACCATGTTAAAATGAAAACAGTCGATTTTATACAGAGTTCTATTTAAGTATCATGTCCAAACCTTTGCAAAATCCTTAAACAAATAACTGGTATGTTTCTGTCAGAAAGGTAGCAGCCCTATTGCTACAGATATTGTGTGTGCCCTTGTGGCTGAAGACGGCTGAAATGCCAGAAACCGGTTCTAGGAAGCTTGTTTCCGGTCCAGGGAAGGCATGGCTTGGCAGTTCGGGCTGGACTTTCCAGTTCCCATGAGGCACAGGGTCAGACTGATTTGCATATAGCCATGTCTGAACTGGGGTGGCAGAGTGGGCTAAAGGACGGTGATGGATTAAACCCAGATCTTTTGACTGGGTGTGAGTGTTTGATTGGTTCAGATGCTCCGTCCATCACCACCCCTTTTTGTACCCCTTTGTGATATGGCATAAAGAAAACCTTGTGTCTGACAGCATTAGTTCTGACATCCTCATGGGTCATGCTGCCTAACATAAAAAAGTGAAAAATCCCATATCAGAAACGATGCTTTACTTGCAAACAGATTAAACAAAAGCAAAAGGCCAGACAGGTTTTTATTTTTTGTTTTAACACACCTAGTCAAGGAATTCTAGGTGGTATGACTATTTTATTTTAGTCTTTTATATATCATAAAAAGCTTGTTTTCAAGTATATTACTTGCAAACAGATCACATAAGAAACGCAATCCATTCAAGTTGGGAGTCTCGGAAACACATATGTCCATATGGACACAGGAACAAGGGTACTATCAATGGGACACTCTTGGGATCATGGGATACAGCCGCTTGGATATGAACAAAGGGACAAGGCCATCAATGTGGATACCCCGATACAGACATGAGCCTTCAGGAAGCAGGCCTTGACCCTGAGATGGACGTGGAGCCTCAGAAACACACATTGACCGTGATATGGACACATGGACATGTGCCTGTGGAAACAACAATGGACTGGCATGGACCATTGAAGACCGACATTGACTCTGAGATGTACACAGACACTTGGACCCCCACAAGCTGATACTGACTCTGATATGGACACCGACTCTAGGACACGGACTCTTGTAACCAATACTAACTCTGAACTGACATCCACACAGACACCAGGAGATGGACCATCGGAGACTTATATTGACCCAGCCATTGGACACGAATACTAGGACATGGATCATCGAAGACAGACATCGACTCTGAAAAGGACAAAGACAATGGGACACAGACCTTTGGAAAGCGATATTGACTCTGCCATCAACCTAGACACTGGGACGTGCACCATCAGACACTGATACTGACACAGATATGAAGACTAGGACAAGGGAACGGATATTCGGGCATGAATTCTGTGACGAAGACACCAGGACATGGACACTGGGTCAAGGACAGCAGCATTAACACAAGAACATGAACATGAACACTGACACCAGGATATGGACACGGATCCTCCAGAAAGGGATATCAACCTTAAGATGGGCTCTGGGACAAGGACAGCAGCACTAACACAAGGACATAGACATGTAACCTGACACTAGGACATAGATGGATACTCAGGAAAGAGATAGTGACCCTAAGATGAACACTGAGGCGAGGACAGGGACATGACCCACTAGAAACCAATATTGACGACTGAGACATGGGCACAGACACTAGGACACGGAGCCTTGGAAACCAGCATTGACCCAGACATGGACACAAACACTGGAGCATGGACCATGGAGACAGATATTGACTATGAGATTGGCATGAACACTAGGACATGAGCCAATGGAAACCGATACTGACTGTAACACGGACACGAACATCAGGATATTGACCCTTTCAAACCAATACTGAGCCGGATACGAACACAGGGACACTAGGAACCATGCTACAGAGACTAGGACAAGGAAAATGATACTCTGACAAGGGCACTGAGACACGGATGCCAGGACATGGACACCAGAACAAGGATGGGCTCTAACACCAGCACACCGACATGCATGCTGACTGCAGAACCAGAACATGGATCCTCAGGACAGAGACGCTAACCCTCAGATGGACGTGGACAATAGGGTACGGACGACACTGAGATAAGGACTCCGAGGCACTAAGATTGGGAAAAAGATTGACACGAGGGCACAGACACCATGTCATGGACATTGGGACAAGGACATGGAATATGGATTCAAGCAGCTCCTCAGAAACACACAACACCCCTCAGACAGCCCTCGCGCCACGATGCAATGAAAACCACAGATGCTGAGCTGTGTCAATACCACCCAACAATACCAATTACAATATGTGATGTATGCAACACTGGGATTTTTCACTCACAGTCAAAGCCCACGCAACACGTGCATGGTTTACTATAGTTTGCAAGTAAATATATCCATTTTGTTATAACCAAGTCAATCAAATGGAAGTAAGCTAAGATAATTTTACTTGTGTCAATATCATGTACCTTGAAGGGTAGTCAAGTGTCTAAATTGTGAGCTGTGGACTAGGAGCTTTACATTCTAATCCTGGCGACCTCTCTGTGTAATCCTGTGCATCAAAGTCCCTTCTAATCGCTTATTGTGAATTTGCTTTCCAGTGCTCTGCCTGCGTATTATGAACAACACCGATATTTAGTGGATTTATAATTATATAATTTTTACCAAGCGAATCATACTGCGGTACAGATAACCGTGATATTGTTGATCCCCAACTCACTGGCACTCCTTTTATCCATCCAACAAAGACAAAAAAGGCTGACAGGATCTGTATTCTTCAACTTGTACACAAACTTCTAAATTTGATGAATTTGATAAATTTTAGCTCTGCTAAAAGGGAAGTGGGATTGAATGTGTTGTAAACAAACAAAAGCCCCTGGTAGTATGCCTTGATTGAATATGAAGTAAAAATATAAAACCCACCCACTTTGCTTGGTATTGGGTTGATGGGTTTGGGGGTGCTCGCTGAGCGCCCCTCTTTGTGGGGCATGGTGGTATGATCCTTGCGCGGCCAAGGCAGGCGGCTGTGGAGCTCTGAAGCTATGGCAGAAGGTAAGCAGAGAGGGAGGGCGCGTTCCTAGTAGAGGAGAAGCACCTGTTTGGAAGGTAGGGGGGAGGAAAGGGGTAAGGGTTGTGCATGGGGTCTGATGTGCACAGGAAGGGGAGTCTTACTAGCAACATGTAGTAAACCTACAGCTGTGGTGTAAATATCACCAGAGTCCTGCACTCTAGTTCCAGTACCCTCAGAACTGGCAGCTCCAATTTCCTGAATAGTTTTGGGTCCAGTACCTACAGCATCTTCAGCACACCTGTCCTCAGTACCCATAGATCCAGAACCTCGTTCCAGCATCTTTGGTGCCCCTGGACCCATTGTTTACGCACCTTCGGTGCGCCGGCAACCAGTAGCACTAGAACCCTGACTTCCAGGGACCCCAGCTCCTAAAGTGCTTCTTCTACGAAAGATTAATTCAGGAGTAACCTCCTAGGTTTCATCCCACCTCAGCCCCTGTACCCCCCATTCAGTACAATCAGTGGCCCCACTTTATGTATCATCAGGACCCCTTCGCTCTAGTGACCCATGGCACGTATAGGAGCTGGACCCTCGCACCCACAGCCCCACGACCCGCAACACCCAAAGTCCCAAGATCTCAGCACTTATAGTGCTTGTACCCTCAGTAAACTGGCAGCACCCAAACGCACAGCACCCGCAGCACACATAATCCCAGTACCCACTACAACCACAGAGTCCAAGTGCTTTCAGCCCCTTTAGTCCCAGTGCTATCTTCGCCTCCAGTCCCAGACCCCTCGGGGCCCAGGGCCCCAGTACACTTAGCACACATGTCGCCAGGACCCAATAAACCCCCATAGCCTCAGTATCTCGAGTTCCAGTACCCTCTGCACCCCTCTAGTCCCAGGACACCCAGCAGCCATAGTCATCAGAACCTTAGCGCACATAATTCGAATACCTACCTACCACGCCAACATAGTCCCAGTACCGTAAGGCACCTCCAGTTCCAGTACCCCCTGCTGCTCTAGTTCCAAGCTGCTCAGCAGCCATAGTCCCAGCCCACCCAGCAAGCCTCATTCCAGTACTCAACACACCCATGGTGTCCCTGTACCACCAGCACTTGCAGTTTCAGTAGCCGCCTCAGCTCCCCTGGTTCCCGGTCCAACCACACCTCAAGTTCTAGTATTGTAAGCACCTTTGGCTTCAGTGCCCTCTACTTCCAGCACCCTCTGCACCCCTGATACCAGTGCCCTCACCTCCTCTAGTTCCAGAACCCTTTGCACCTCTTGTTGCAGTACTCTCTGTTGCAGTACTCTAACAGCTTTAATTTCAATACCATCCAAACCTCTACTTCTAGTACTTTCACTTCCAATACTCTAAACACCTTTCATTTCAGAACACTCTGCGCCTCTAGTTCTAGTACTATCACTTCTAGTACTCTAAGCACCTTTACTTTCAATACCCTCAGCACCTCTAGTTCCAAAACTATTAGTTCCAGTACTCTAAGCACCTTTAGTTTCAGTACCCTCTGCACCTCTAGTTCCAGTACTCTCGGTTCCAGTACTCTAAGCACTATAAGTTCCAGGCCCCTCTGCAAACACAGTCCTAGCAGCCACAGCACACATTACTCCAATCCCACCACACCCACATAGTCCCAGTACCCACAGTCCAGTGGCATCACAAATTCCACTTCTAGTAACCCCACCACGCACAGTATTGCACTGCAGTTATCGCTTGCTACGCTGCTCTCAGTTCTCGGGGTTCCCCTTCAGTCACCCCTGCACCCCACAAGGTTCCTGTTCCTTTGCAGCCAATTGTTTCACTGCCATCTGTGCCTCCCTGTTTAAGGATGCTCAGAACCCAAGCTCCAGCGCCCTGGGCCTCGAGGCACACAGGGGAGGAGCCAAGCGATTAAAATACCCCAACTGTGCTCCATATCTCCAATGCCAGTCAGCAGGCCGACCCGCCCCAGAAGAGTCTCCGTCAACCTTTCTTCCATCCACACTTTGTAACTTCCATCCACCCATTAGTTCACCATTCCATCCTTTGTTTTGTCATTCAATACATTCATCCTTTCACCCATTCACCAATGTATCCAGCCATCCATTCAAGATTCCTTTCTTTCATTTATCTGTTCACCCATTCACCCTTTAATAATTCCATATGTCTGTTCATTTACCCATCCATCCTTTTAACCTTACATCCACCCTTTCATTCATCCATGTTTTCTCTGTCACACATCCACCCATACACTATTCACACAGGTCAATAATCCATCATTTCTATCACTCAACCATTCACTTGTTCACTCATCGGTCACTTCACCCTTCCTCCCATCTGCTCTTTCATTCATCCATTCATTCACCGTCCTGTCATTCCATGTATTCAACCATGCTTTCCCCTTCCCCTTCAGCCATCGACACTGCCCCCCCCCCCACCCCCGGCGCCGGTCCTTCCATCCAAACACCAGCCCACCCTTCTTTCTTTTCACCGCTCTTCTTTTCACCTCTACATCTTTTAATTCTTTATTTCACCAATAAATCCTTCGTTTTTACCCTTTCTTTCAACTTGTATTTTAATTTTTACAGTGACTGCCTTCCTACCTTCTCTCCTCCTCACTTTTTGGTTTCCTTTCCTTCTTACTTGTTACTTTCTTTCAACTGTCTCTCTCTCTCTCGGCTCTCTCTCTCATTTTCTACCTCTCATATTCCTCAGTCTTCTTTCCCAGCCCGGCTTCTTCCCTTCTCTCGGTTCCACGCCCCTCGCTCTGTCTCTCTCGCTTCTCTCCTTATTTCGGACTTCTCTGCTGACTTGCAGGTAGCAGACGCAGAAACAGCCTGTGTATAAAGAGCCCAGTGCCGCCCCCCTCACCCACACACACACACCATCCACTGAATCAGATAAAGCGGGGGTTCACGGTGCCACTGTTCAGCGCCCCTAAGGCTGGAGTTCTCGGCAAATCTAATTCCGGCATCTCCAGTGCCACTACTTCCGGCGTCACAGCACCCCAAAAACAGTACTGTTGGTGCCAACATTCAGTACCCACCCTGCCCTTTCTTCCATTTTGCTCAGTCCCCAGTACGTCGGCATCTCCAGTGGCAGTGCCCTCCGCACCCTTGTTCTTAATACCACGGGCACCTGAGTGCTTGTACCCTTGACACCCCTCGTCACCCCCTCTCACGCCCAGGACGCGCACTTCCTGAGCAACGTTCACCCCTAGCTACTGTCCACTGCTTCCCTTGAAGTGTCCCCCAATCCTAGTGCCTAGGGGTGTACCCCGAACACCCCTGTTCCGGCACGCCCGTCACCCCTGATTCATGTACCCCCGGCTCCCCCCATTTACTGAACCTCGGTCACCGCTGCTTTCTATACCCCCGTACCCCTGGGCATCCCTGGTTCCTATCCCCAGTACCCTGGCTCCTGTATCCCAGGCACCCCATGTTCCTATACCCAGTACCCCCGGCTCCTGTACCCTGGGCACCCCTGGTTCCTATACCCAGTACCCCCGGCTCCTGTATCCCAGGCACCCCATGTTCCTATACCCAGTACCCCCGGCTCCTGTACCCTGGGCACCCCTGGTTCCTATACCCAGTACCCCCGGCTCCTGTACCCTGGGCACCCCATGTTCCTATACCCAGTACCCCCGGCTCCTGTACCCTAGGCATCCCTAGATCCTGTACCCCACTACCCCTGACCCCGGTGCGCACTGGCTAGACTGCCACCTCGCACCCTGCCAGGCAGCAGACTTGCAGGAATGCGCATCGGATGAGCGCTTTGCAGATGCGCCCATCACACCCAGTAAACCCTCCCTGTGCCGCGATGCCAGGCCGTGCCCTTCAAGCGCAATCCGGGCTCATCGCGATGATTTTACTACGTCTTGCTCCGGAAAATGTGCGCGAAATTAAAATTCCCTGAATCCCGCCCCCAATAGTTTAAAGTATGTTTGTGGTAGTGTGCACACAGCGTACACACTTGTGTAAACTCGTGTGGGGCATGCAGAGCCGAGCTCGGGTAGCTACCAAGCATGAGATGGGTGTGCGCGCGCGCTGTTTATAGCGCCTCCAGGCAGTGTCATTACAAGTTTGAGCTCGTTAACCTGGCCACAAGGGAGTGGCTACGTAATGGCAATGCTTGTTTACACTGGCCGCACTTCTGGATGAAGATAGCTGGCATTTACCCAAGTTGGCATAACGTTATTATTCCCATTTTCCAAAACGTGTTCCATCTATACTGCATATACGTTTTTCTATGTTATGTTATATGTATGAATAGAAATTCACCAAACCATTTAAAGACATTAAATGAAGGCAAGTGCAGATTACCATCCATCCATCCATTCACCCACCTACACATCCACCTTCCCATCCACCCAAACCATCCACCCACCCACCCAAACCATCCATCGACCCACCTACCCATCCATCCACCCATCCATCCATCCATCCATCCACCCAACCACCCACCCATCCATCCAATCATCCACCCATCCATCCACCCATCAATCCATCCACCCAACCACCCACCCATCCATCCAATCATCCACCCATCCATCCACCCAACCATCCATCCCACATCCATCCATCATTCACTAATCCATCCACTGAGTTTTTTCCGCCGTGGCCCCGAGAGTCATGGGACAGAGACATCAGGTGAATGAGGAACGCCCATGGACTTGCCTCGCTCTGTGGTCCACTGTGGGTCCTGACCCAGAGACAGCCTTTGGGGGGCACATCCTCCTTAGCCAAGAAGTACCCCCAAAGCCCAGGACTACAGAGCGGTCTGTGTGAGATATTGACCTCCTTCCCCCCGAGGTCCCTGAGGGTCCCCGAGGTGAGGACACCCACAGACCCGCCCCGCCCGGAGGGACCCCGAGGTGAGGACACCCACAAACCGGCCCCGCCCCGAGGGACCCCGTTGATCCTGTTGTAACATAGGAGTAAGTCCCTCCCTGACTTGCCTCGCCGTGAGCCCCTGGGAGTTCCTGGCTCCCATGCAGCGTTTCAGTGGGGTACACCGCTGAATAGCCTCGCCCCGAGACCCCCTGAGAGTCTGGGATCCTCAGCAGGGATGGTTCTGGGGGCCACACGCGGGCCTGCCTCGCCCTGAGATCCCCCGAGAGTCCTTGGCCCCGGAGTAGGTCTCACTCACTTGCCTTGCCCTGATGTCCCCGGGAGACCTGGACCCTGTGGTATGAGGGCCCCTTTCTGCCTGGACTCCCCTGAGCCCCCCACACAGCCCTGGACTCTCTTGAGGTGGGATGTTAGTGGCATACACGCGCCCGCCTGCTTCTCCCGAGCTAGCTAGCGCCCCGAGGCAGCCATGCAGGCGCTCCGCCCGCGGCTCTTACCGAACCTGCTGTGGTCCTGCCGGGTGCCGTGCACTGTGCCGTTCGAGAAGATCTCCAGGTGGAAGCCGGTCCGGCAGTACAGCTGCCTCCGCCGCAGGATGCCCTTCAGGTGCGCGAAGTCGGTGGGCGACCCCCGCTGCAGCCGGCCCTCGATCTGCCCCAGCCGCTCGGCCAGGAAGCCGGGGGAGTCCGACAGCGCCAAGTTCCCCAGGGAGGCGGCGAACCCGTGCAAATCCCAATCCAGGGCCCCCATGAGCCCCCCGATGTCAGCCATGGCAGGGAGGCACACGCGCGCAACAAGTGAGGGCGCGGCACCGGCGCGCAATCCCAGGCTCTTCCTCCAAAAAGTCAGTTCTTATCGACGCCTTGTCCCCTCAGAGTGGCCTCTGTGCCGGTGCCCGCGTGATCCGTGCAGGGCCGCGGGTCCGCGCATCCGACGCGCTCCCCAGGCTGGTCATGTCTGGACGTGTGTCTGCCCACCCCATGCCGACCGCACTTTATATACATACACACTCCCCTCAGCACCGACATATCGGAGATTTAAATACAGGCCACACCTCGCTGGCATCCCCCTGGCCCGGTGCCCCTCTCCTCGGCCATTCACTTACTGTAGGAGGGGGTGGGGGGAGGGTGAATGCCTGCCTCCTCTTCATCATGAAAAAAAGGCAGGACAAGTTACATATTTCTCGTACTCATGGCACCCCTGGTCAGGTTTCGTCCCATAGGCTGTGCTCACATACAAACTGATAAACACACGGGCACACACACCTCCAACACCCCTCCCCTTCCACGGGCTCGTGTCTGCCAGCTCGGGGGAGCGTTATCATCGGATCCATGCATTAACCTTCTGTTAATGACCTGCCGGGAACGTCTAATAAGATCCATGCTGCTGAAATTAAATACGTATTTTACGCACAGATGCGCGCACTTGTGCGCTCACGTAGTTGAACTATTAGACTGAAACGTTGGACTTTCTCGGTACTTTCCAGCACGAGTCCTGTTGATTGCACTCTTTTACACTCTATTCACACACAAGCACAACATCTTCATACATTTTCGCCCTAGATGCAATCTGTGGGTGACGCCTTGTACCCCATCGGTCATTATGCTTACTTAATGCCCTCCAAAAACTTGGATGCCCTCTTTTACAGTATGTTTACACACGCGAAAAACAGTTACACACAATTGTGTGTGTTTCACACCACAGAGGCACCACACAGTGGAGAGTGTCCACATACAAATCTGTGTGCTTGTGTATACGCCCCCCGCCCATGTCCGGTTGCCTGTCTATTTAGCGCCTAGCTGAGGTGAAGCTTTGCTCCCGCCGGTCATCAAGGTCAGTTAATGCCCTTCAAGAACTTCCCAGCTCAGTCCCACCTGGGCACGCTCTTTTACACTATTTTACACGTGCAAACACAGTTACACCTGTCTCATACCACAGAGGCTCGCGCACAGTGGAGAGTGTGCGCACATAAGTATGTGTGCTTGTGTATGCGGACACCCTCTGCCTACTTAGCGCCTAGTTGAGGTGAAGCCTTGCGCCCGCCGGTCATTGTGAGTAGTTGATGCCTCCAAGGATGTCCCAGCGCACTTTCCTGGTACCTTTCCTGCTCTACAAAAGAACTCTGCAAGAGCCAGTTCTGGTCGGGGATAAAAGCTGCATGTGTACAAAGCGCAAGCAATCTTTTGTAAAACGATACTCCGTTTTTATTGCTTTATTTTACAAGTTGTGGGAGGGGTGGAAGTGAAAAAGAGGTTTGAAGTCTGCGCTGGGCTGTTTTTCCACCTTTTCATGTTGGAAACAGGTGTTTCCCCGATCTTTTTTCTGCCCACTGACACTCTGGCTGCCGGAGCAGCTGCCGGGAAAGCTTGGGAAGGGAGAAGGGAAAGGGGGGGGGGCAGGGGCGCTGGGGAGGGAGCGAGGGGGCAGAGGGGTGGGCAAGAACCAGACATGCTGCGAAGGGGCGGGGAGAGAGTCTTAGAAAGATGCAAACAGAACTTATTGATGCAGCGAGAGAGAGTTTGTAACTGGAGGGGGTGGTCTAGGAGACGCAAAGGAAGGCGCAAAGCGAGAGCAGAACGACAAATGGAAACAGAAGAAAGGAACGCAGAAGGGTAAAAAAGAGACAGGGAAGAAAGAAAGAGGAGATACGAACTTTAAGTGGATAGAGGACGAGGGAGAGAGAGAGAAAGACATGGAGACGAGAAAAATGTAGAGGAAGGGAGAGGAAAGTGCAGAGGAAAACAGAGACAAAAGGGACCTATGTAAATGCGAGGTAAGTAGAAACACACAGGCGGATAAAAAAAATACACACACACATACATATATATATATATATATATATATATATATATATATATATAGAGAGAGAGAGAGAGAGAGAGAGAGAGAGGGCAAATAAAAAAGAAAGGGGCGTTGAGGAGAATGTGATGGTAAAAGAGAACAGTACTATAAAAGAGAGTGACACAAAAGGTAAGAGGCGGAAAACGACAGAGTGAAAGGTCATCACAAAGCGAATATGAAAAATGGAGATGAGAGAGCCTGGGAGAAAGACAACAGACAGAAAGCGCTGACAGGCAGCATGGGAGACAGTAAGAAACATAGAACAGACAGACAAAGAGGGGGGAGAACGTATGAGAGTGAGACACAAGAGATAGGTATTAAATATTAACTCTGACGAGAGAAAGTACTGATCGAAAGAGTGAGAGATTGTCTGAGGAAATTGTGAGAGAGGAAGAAGAGAGAGGCGAGACCGAGAGAGTGGAAAAAACGAGAGTGGCAGAGAGCACGAGGGAGAGAGAACACCACGTCGGACAAACATGCAAGCCATGCCAGAGAACATTATTGAATTGAACCGAGAAAAGAGAGAATGAGCGTGAGGCCCAGGGTGAACCAGCTAGACGGGGGCGTGGCCTCGGAGCCGTGCCCAGCACGGGCAGCCTTTCATCTTTCATCCCAAAGAGAGGATGACGTGATTGCCGGGACCTGGTCGTGGGCAGAGGTGGCGGCTCCATAGTCTACAATGAAGGACGCCTTCACACGAATATTTCCTGGCAGCCTCTAGATGGCAGTATTGGACACAGGTTGGGCTTCTGCACGCTGCGTTGGATTCCACCTGTTGCTGCTCTCTGCCTCCACCCCCACCACTGCTCCTCCAGGGATGTCCTGCTCTCTGCTCTCATGGCTTCTAACAGCAGAGCGTCAGCTCAGTAAATTATAACTTGTCAATTTCAGTGTTATTTTTTTAAAGGTTAGCTATTATCTTTAACCTTTGTTTTTTCAGTGAATCTCTCTCTATAAATATATACACATTCACTGAAAACAACATATACAAAAGTGAGGTTATAGTTAAGTGAATATGTCAATTCCAACATAATGTTTTAAATAAAAAAAACCACAGCAGTTCGTCAGTTAGAGCTAGGTATACCATGCACCCCTACTTATGACTTGACATATTATATCACTCATGACATGTTCTATGACATCATTTATGTAATTTCTGATGATGTCACCCATGCGTCTTTTGTACACATTGCTCTCTAAACTGGTGTTGGAATGTCCCTTTTTGCAGGGTCATCCCTGAACTTTTTGCCTTCCTCCTGTATTTTTTCTGACCAGCTGTTGGCTGTTTTATGACTCTGGGCACTTTACCACTGCTGATCAGTGCTAAAGTGCCTATGCTCTCCCTATGGTAAATTGATATATGGATTAGTGACTCCATGATTAGCTGGTTTGGTTTACTTGTCAGACCCTATTACGGTGCACTGAGTGTGCCCAGGGCTTGTAAACCAAATGCTGCTGGTGGGCTTGCAGCACTAGTTGTGCCACCCACAGAAGCAGCCTGTAAAGTGTGTCTCAGGTCTGCCATTGCAGAGCCTGTGGGCAGTCTGGTACTGCCATTGCTGACTGGGCAAGTGCTCCCCCTTGCCAGTCCTTAAACCTTCCCTTTTCTCATATTAGTCACCCCTATGGTAGGCTCAAGGGCAGGGTGCATTGTAAGTATAAGGTAGGACATGCCCTGGTGTGTGTGGCATGTCCTAATAGTGAATTAACAGCCATTTTCGTTTTTCACTATTGTAAGGCTACCTGTTCCCAATAGGCCAGAATGGGCAATTTGATTATTACATCTTATAATCGTAACTGACCCAGGGAACATGGTAGAAATTCGAGTTTAGTATGCCTGAACTCAGAATAATAAAATGCATCTTTTAGTGAAGTTGGTTTTAACATTCTATCGACCGCAGCGACCGCAACACCATCACCCTGCTCGACAACCTCGCTAACCTCGGACTCAAGCAACTGGTGACCACCCCCACCCACCTCGCCGGACACACACTCGACGCCGTCTTCTCATCCAGCAAAGACATCGCCTTCAGCCACGCAACAGGACTCCACTGGACGGACCACAGCTGCGTCCACTTCACCTTCAAAAGAACGACGATCCACCACCACCAGCAACAGGTTGCCCGAAGAAGCTGGAACAAGATCACAGCCGACCAGCTCACCGCCTCCCTGAGCCAGCACCCTCCCGCCGGCTCAACGAACCCCAGCCAGGCCGCCGACAACCTCACGAAGTGGATCAGCAACTGCGCGGACGAACTCGCCCCTCTGAGGACCCCGCCCAGCAGACCCGGCAGCAGAAAAGCCCCATGGTTCACCGACGAACTCAAGAGCTCCAAGAAGAACTGCCGAGCCCTCGAGAAAGTGTGGAGAAGGGAACAAACAAGGGACAACATGGCTACCCTCAAGCTCGCCACCCGGAAACACCACCAACTGATCCGCGCCACCAAGAAAAATGCATACAAGGACCGGCTTGACAACAACGCACACAACTGCAAGGAACTCTTCAGCATCGTAAAAGAGCTCTCCAACCCCAACGCCGGAAACAACGACATCACCCCGTCGCAAGACCTCTGCAACTCCCTCGCCTCCTTCTTCCACAACAAGATCGCGGACATACACAACAGCTTCAGCACCCAACCGACGCACGCCACGACCACAGCAACGCCACCCACCACCACTCTCCGCGCCTGGACTCCGATCAGCACCGAAGACACCATCCGCACAATGAACTCCATCCACTCCGGATCTCCAACCGACCCCTGCCCTCACCACGTCTTCAACAAGGCCGACGCGGTCATCGCACCCCACCTGCGGGACATTATCAACACCTCCTTCGACACCGCCACCTTCCCGGAGAGCTGGAAGCACGCAGAACTCAGCGCTCTACTCAAGAAACCCACAGCGGACCCCACCGAACTCAAGAATTACCGTCCCATCTCGCTCCTCCCGTTCCCGGCCAAAGTCATCGAAAAGACCGTCAACAAACAGCTGGCCGCCTTCCTCGAGACGAATGGATCCCTCGACCCCTCACAGTCTGGCTTCCGAGCCAACCACAGCACCGAGACCGCCCTCATCGCTGCCACCGACGACATCCGAACCCTGATGGACAACGGAGAAACAGCGGCCCTCATCCTCCTTGACCTCTCCGCGGCGTTCAACACTGTCTGCCACCGCACCCTAATACAGCGCCTCGGCAACATCGGAATCCAGGAGAAGGCACTGGAATGGATCACCTCCTTCCTCGACGGAAGAACACAAAGAGTCCGCCTACCACCGTACAAGTCAGAGGCCACCGAAGTCATCTGCGGCGTCCCCCAAGGATCCTCGCTGAGTCCCACCCTCTTCAACGTCTACATGAGCCCCCTCGCGGCCATCGCACGCAAACACAACCTCAGCATAATCTCCTACGCCGACGACACCCAGCTGATCCTCTCCCTGACCAACAACCCCGCCGCCGCCAGAACCAACCTGCACGAAGGGATGAGAGACGTAGCCGAGTGGATGACGACCAGCCGCCTGAAACTGAACTCGGACAAGACGGAGGTCCTCATCCTGGGCTCCTCGCCCTCCGCCTGGGACGACTCCTGGTGGCCCCCCGCCCTGGGCACCGCACCCAAACCGACTGACCACGCACGTAACCTGGGCTTCATCCTGGACTCCTCCCTCTCCATGACCAGACAAGTCAACGCCGTCTCCTCATCATGCTTCAACATCCTACGCATGCTACGGAAGATCTTCTGGTGGATCCCCACCGAGACCAGGAAGACCGTCACCCAGGCCCTCGTCACCAGCCGACTGGACTACGGCAACGCTCTCTACGCCGGAACCACCGCCAAGCTCCAGAAGAGACTCCAGCGGGTCCAGAACGCCTCAGCCAGACTCATCCTCGACCTCCCACGAAACAGCCACATCTCCGGACATCTGAGAGACCTGCACTGGCTCCCCGTCTAGAAAAGAATCACATTCCGTCTCCTCACCCACGCACACAAAGCCCTACACGACCAAGGCCCGAGCTACCTCAACAACCGAATCAACTTCTACGCTCCCAAGCGCCACCTCAGATCAACCAGCCTCGCCCTCGCCGCCGTCCCCCGCATCCGAAGAGCGACAACAGGAGGAAGGTCCTTCTCCCACCTGGCCGCCAAGACCTGGAACTCCCTCCCGACTGACCTGCGCCTGACCCAAGACCACCTCGCCTTCAGGAAGAAGCTCAAGACCTGGCTGTTCGAGCAGTAACGCCCCCCCCCCCCCCCCCCAGCGCCTTGAGACCCTACGGGTGAGTAGTGCGCTCTAAAAATGTCGTGATTGATTGATTGATTGTTTGAAAATACCACTTTCAGAAAATAGGTATTTTCTTGTCTAACCATCTAAGCCTGCCTCTGCTAGGTTGTGTATTCCTTGTCTGGAGTTTGAGTGACAAGGGATGGGGGATTCCAGGAGACAGGGTGAGTTAGCACAGGGCTGAATAGAGAGATTTGCATGCAGATGGATGGGAGGAGTTGCACCTGGGACCTGAATAGGGCTGTGCCTTCCCTCCACAATGCTGGCTCCACCTCTTGTGGTGCGTCTGATGTCCCTGGCCTACAAAGTGCTCCAGGACTGCCCAAAACTGGTTTGGTCTAGGCAAAGGCCTCTCTGCCTTCAGAGAACATAGAGAAAATGAGGATAAAAGGAGGGACCCAGACCCCAGAACTTTAGATCGCTTTTGGGAAACAAGAAGAAACCTTTGCTGAGGAGAGGAACCAGAGAAACTGAGGAGAGACTATCCCTAAGTGTGAGGGACTGGTCTGCAGAGTTTGCCTGACTGCCAAAGAGAGGAGAAAGGACTTTTGTACTACTTTCCTTCAACTTGTGAAGTATCTCCATGGGCTTGAGATAGAGCTTGCCTCCTATTGAAGTCTCAGGGACAGCAGACTTCACCCACCACCTCCCCAAGAGTTCTTTGGAAGTGCTTGCTGTTGTGTTGGGCTTTCTGAGGGACTGCATGTCGCAAGGAGCTGGAAGCGCGACTCACGAAGAAGAAGCGTGTCGCTAAACTGCCGCTGTCGCTTCACAATGCGAAAGCGCCTCGCATCGCCGGAGAAGAGGATCAACGTAGCACCAGACACCGCCGCATCATCGGAGAAGCGTGTCGCAGCTGCTGTCATCGCATCGGTGGGAAAGCTTGTTGCCACTGCAGCTGTCGCATTGTTGCCGAAGCGCCTCGAATCGCCAGAGAAGAAGATCGACGTTGCATCAGACGCCACCGCATCACCGGGAAGCGTGTCGCAGAGCCTGTTGTGGCTCAGAAGAATCATTGAGTTGCTGCACGGCTGTCAGGCGTGCACCCAACGTGCTGCATCAAAGAGAATACCCAATTTTGTTAATTGCACCGGAACTTCATCGCATTACGGCGTTGCGAGCCACATCGCCACAGAAGAACAGTAAGAAACCGACGCATCACCTCCCCATGCCGAGACAAATCAACGCATCTCCTACGCATCAGTAGGGACACGACGCATCACCGTTTTTGTGTGTAAGGAACCAACGCATCACCTTCCTTGCAACACTTTCGCTGTATAGCGTTACGCATCCAAAGGTACATCGAACTCAAAGTGTCGCATTTTACATCTTAAGAGAACTAAGCTATTTCAACCATTTTTAAAGTACAGTATTGTGGATTTTTGTCGTTTGTGGTCTTGTGTTAAGTCTATATAAAATACTTATTTTTATACTACAACTTGTGTGGTGTCCATCTGTAGTGTTGTCACTGGGTTACTGTATGTGTTCACAATTCTTTACACACTGCCTCTGAAGTACGCCAGCCTGCTCATGCCAAGCTACCAAGGGGATGAGCAGGGGTTATTTTAGGAGTGTGCCCCCTTACCCTGACTAGACGCAAGGGTCCCTATTTAGTCTTAGGTACCTAACTCTGCCAACTAGAGACTCCCAAATCTAACACGGTATGGCATTAGAGCTATGAAAGTAATCACAAAATAGCTCAGAATGATATGAAGCATCATTAATGCCATCGTACACACAGTCCCTATAGGTGAAGCAAGCTTCTATTAAGTACAGCATTGACCCTACACCATACAATTCATGGGGTGCTGAGTTCATGTTGACTATGAACCATCTCTACTTCACACACTGTTCAATATGTAGACAACTGTTCAGAGAAAACCAAGGCCCTTATTTATGAAGGCCTTGCGCCGCCGGTGCGTCACTTTTAACATGGGAAAAAGTGACGCACCGGTGGCGCAAGGCCTTCATAAATGAGGCCCCAAGTTCCTACAGATACTCAAGCCCTGTTATATAACTAATGCCCTAGTATGGACAACCCCAACCTGTATCAAAACCCTGACAGACACTGAACCTACAGTGAGAAATGAAGTGGATTTGAATAGAAAGGTGGGTATGTAAATAGTGTTTACTCTATGGAGAGAGTTTACTCTATACCACACTGTTTGCAGACAGTGAAACACACCACAGAGTATTAAAAGTATCTACTAAGAAGAGTGTTCACTCTATGCAAAAGGTCTCCAAAGAGACACTATTCACTATAAAATCCCAAGGTCTGAAGGTGCAATCGGTCATACTACCTGCAGTCTTAATACTGTGGTGAAAAAACTTTGTAGCTAGCCCATCTTCTGAAGCGAATCAAGCACATGTACATAGGTTAGTACCTGGTACACACAGTCTTCTGTCTTATGTATAAATTGTCATGCTGAGACAGTTCTGTCTAAATACTCAAGGCTGCTTATAATACAAAGGGGCAGATTTACAAGAAAGGGACGCATCTGCATATGCGTCACTTTCCCTGCGCCACCATTAGAAACCCATGCGCCACTATGGATGCGCCGTATTTACAATGCGGTGCACCATGGGGCAAGGATTGACAGATGCATCAGAAATTCTGATACATCAGTTGACACAAAAGTCACGCATTGCTGGAGTTGTGTTGCAAGCACGACACAACTCCAGCAATGCAGGGGGAGGCCTATCCTCATTTAATTAAAAACATTTTTTAATTTAATTTGAGAAGTTTTATATAGCGCTTGCCCAGGCGGGGAACTAGAGCCAAATTTCGGGGGGGGGGGGGGGGGGGGGGCTGAAAACTATTTAGGGGGGGGGGCTAATGCTTCCAACCACAGAGTGGCTGTAAGAATGGGTGAACACAACAAAAGCCTCATTTACAATTAATGGTCTTTTAAAGACCTGTTAAGTACTCGGGTGCGGCTGCAATTAAATGCTCGCCAGCCCGCGAAGACGTGTCAGCTCGGGCTGACACACACGACGGGGGGGGGGCTGAACCCCCGTGAGCCCAATGGGTGTTTCGCGCCTGTGCCAGCCAGACCCTAGGGTATCGGAGCGCTTTACAGCAGATACATTCCAGAGATTGACAAAACACAAAACAAAAGAGAGACACGTTGACAGAGCAGGACAGTCTTTAACTTTGGAGTCCTTCGTAGTCTTAGAGTTACAGCGGTGCGAGTTGTCTGCTTCCCTACTCTGAATGATCCTATCGATTCCCTTGGGAGTGGTTGAGGAACAGGATTGGCTTTTGAATTTTACAAAAGAGGGTATGGTTCTGATGTCCGGGGTGATAGAGTTCCAGATTTTAGGAGCACTTCCGGCGAAGAATCGATCCGCAGTTTTTTGTTTTCGAGTTTTTGGTGGAATGAGTAGGAGGGAGTTTGAGCTACTCAGGTACCTGGTCTGACTGACTTTTTTGAGATTTTTTTGCCGGATATTCAGGTTTGCCGGTATGTAGGGCTTTATGCATAAGGCAGGCTGTTCTGAAGCTGATCCTCATTTTGACTGGAAGCCACTTGAGTTCCCTGAGTGCAGGAGAAATGTGGTCGAATATCTTGATACCGGTGATCATTCTGGCTGCCGCATGCAGCGTTGTTTTGATGGGAGCCAGATGTGATTTTGGTATTCCTGAAAGGACTGCATTCCTATAGTACAGCCTTGATAGTACCAGGTTTTGGGTGGCCTGTTTGAGATCACTGGGCGGAACGAAAGGTTTTACCTTGTTCAGTAGTTTGAGATTAAGAAAAGCGCTCTTGGCTGAATTCTTGTTGTGTCTGGTCATGTTCAGTTTCGGGTCTAGAGTGATGCCTAATGATTTGACAGAGTCTGCAAGGATGAGATTCCCGCTGAGCGCATCGACAGCCTTTAGCCATTCAGCGATTTGGGGGTTTTCTTCCTTATTCGAGATGAGGAGTGTCTCAGTCTTGTCAGGGTTTAGTTTAAGGTGGTTATATGACGGCCAGTGTTGAACATCTCTCAGTACTTCATTGAGTCTTTGAATGTCTCTGAAGGAGGTGGTTTCCAGATATATCTGAGTGTCATCAGCATGGAGGTGGAAGCGAATGTTGGCGGTTTTGAGTAGTTTTCGTGAGAGTTTCCGTGTAGATGTTAAAGAGTTGCGAGGATAGCACTGAGCCTTGAGGGACTCCCTTGTTGACTGGATGGAGGTCAGAAGCGAAGTTTTTTATTTTTATTTTTTGAGTGCGATTGTGCAGGAAGGAGGAGAATCATTGGAGGACCCCTTCGCCAAGACCGGCTCTTTCTTGGAGAGCCCTGAGGAGAAGATTGTGATCTACCATAACGAATGCTGCCGAGAGGACGAGGAGAATGAGGAGGCAGCATTGGTCAGAGTCTAGTGATTTATAGATATCGTCAATGATGTTGAGGATCGCGGTTTCTGTGCTACAGCCTTTTCTGAAGCCAGATTGATGGGAGTCCAGGAGGTTGATGTTATCCAGGTGTTGGGTTAGTTGTTGGAGTACGCATCTTTCTAGGATTTCGGACAGAAGGGGGATGTTAGAAACAGGTCTGAAGTTATTCAGCTCCGTAATGTCGAGGCCGGGATTTTTCAGCAAGGGTTTGACTTGTCCCACTTTAAGGCTGTCTGGAACGACTCCATTTAACAAGGAGCTATTTATGATCGTGCACCAAAGCGGTGCTAGGGTGCGCTTCATTTTTTTGGTCAGTAGGGGTGGGCATGGGCTGAGGGTTTGGAGGTGGCGATCAGCGTTATTATCTCAGATTCTTGAATGGGGCGGAAACTTAGCCAGGAGTTGGTAAAGGGAGAGCTATCGAGCGTCCTGGATGTGATGCTCTTAGTAGGGGTGCGTTTTGATGACGTCAAGTGAGAGTTCGATTTTCGTAATCTTGTTATTGAAGAAGTTAGCAAATTTGTCTCATTGTGCTACGTCACTCCTTACGCCTGCTTCAAGCAGGTGTAAGAATTTGACGCAGTGGCATCATTGAAGTGGCGCAGTGAAAGCTTGTATATTTCACTGCGTCACTTCTACGAGACTTTTTTGCATTGGAACGCCCACCCTGCATACATTATACCTGACGCAGGTATAATGTGACCCAGGGCTTTACAATGTGACGCATCTCCCTAGATGCGTCACGTTGTAAATGGGCCACATTTTTACACTGCTGCTGCGTCACAAAAAGTGATGCAATAGCGGTGCAAAAATGACGCAAGGGTCTTGTAAATCTGCCCCTTAGTATCTACTACATAGGATCTTTGCCCTTTTGGAAACTTTTTCTGCAGAACCAAAAAAGTTGTGTGGAACATATTGTACACAAGTTGCCAGCTGTCACCTGCACACAGAGTTACTCCTGAATTCATAGATTTATAACTAGTTCAATACCTCTACACACCTATGATACGTTAGGAGCCCATGTATTTTGTAAACACTTACACTGATTAGCTAGACACATGCTGTACAAAATTAGGTAGGGAGGTGATATGGTTGTTATCCATCACTATGTAAACTATAAAACAAACAAAAGCACTCACTTGAATGATATCATCAGTGATATCATCAATGATGACATTTGAGATGACATCAGTGATGTTCTAAATGATGTTATAAAACATGTCTTGAGGTGTGTAATATGTGAGGTCATAAACAGTGCATGGTAGAGGCGCAAGTTATAGATAGCTCTGCTAACTAAAGCTGGCAAATTTCTGTGTTTTTTTAAGTTCAAAACATTATGGGCCTGATTACAATGTCAGGCGGACATCGTGGTGGTCTCGGGACTGACCAACCTCCGGTCAGCGGCACTGACACAGCCATTACAATGCGTCTGCACATGGTGTGGTCACATACTCGCATTTCTCTTTGGGAGCATGTGATGTGGCCGTAAACTGGCCGTAGCACAAGCTCCCATGGAGAAATGGGAGATTCTGTTAATCCCTGTACCGCGTGGCAGGCACCTCAAGATGCCTGCCACGCAGTGCAGGGAATACCATGGGGGCACCTCAGCCCCCAACCAGAGGCCGTGGAGGAACGGAGGCTCTGCTAGGAGCCCCCAAAGTCCCTTCCCAAAAAGCTTGGAAAGCCTGTCGGACACCGACAATGTCATCTCGACAGATTGATTGATTGATTGATTGATAGCAGAAACACCATTATCAGGGATTACGTTGGGACCTCAGACTGGACGACGGACTCCTTGAGCCCGTCGGAATTAAGCCGGAATGAACGGCTGCTTTCATCTCCGACCGCCTACATTTTTATTAAGCTGTCTGAATTGAAACCGGAGATGTCGGCCGGAAAGCCTCCTACCTCTGACCGCCATCATAATCGGCCCCTATGTTGGCACTGACATATTCACCTAGCTATTACGTCACTTTAAACTTTTTTTTTTTTATGAATTGCTGAGTTTTTTTTAATTTAAAGTAAATTATAATAATAATTCTTACTATAACATTTTAACCTTTTTTTCAGTGAATTTCTAGTTTTTTTTTACATAAAGTAATATTTTCTTACCATACATAAAACAACCATCTGGCATGCATGGCCTTTAGCCACACATGTTGGGGGGGAGGGGGGGAAGCTACAGAGCCTGTAGCCATCCCCCCAAAAGGCAGCCAACCCCATGCCGTGCATGGCCTTTGATCATGCGCTGGGTCGGTGGCTAACCAACCTGCAGGCAGCAGCTCCCCCGCTGGCTGGAGCGGTGCACGGTTGACCTTCAGCTTCAGGCTCCTGGGAACCTCATTCCCAGGGACATTTCTTTTTTAACGGGAAAACCAAAAGGACCCAATACCCCAGGGTTAAATTCCATAATTAAGGGGAGTTGGTAGTCCCCTGGAGTCCCTGGAGCCAAATTCCAATAAAAGAGGAGGGTGGTCCCGTGATCCTTTTCGAGCCTTATCAGGCCCCAGGGAGAACTTTCCCAGAGGCCGAATTGAATAAAAACACGCAGTAGGCTTTACTGCCCTTTCCCGAGCCTTATTACATCCCGGGTACCCTTCCCCAGGACTGAATTTCATAAAGGAGGGGAGAGGGAATGCAACAGCCCCTCCCATAACCTCATTTTGCCCTGATGACCCCACCCCTGGGGCCAAATGTGCTTATAAAGGGAAGGGGACTGCACAGCCCCACTCCCTGAGCCTCATTAGGCCCTGGGTATCCCATCCTCAAGGGCAATATATAATTTAAAAGGGGAGGGGGGCTGTGCTACCCCCTACCCAAACCTGATCAGGCCCCAGAGAACCTATCCCCAGTGCCAAATACCCTTAAAAAGGGCAAGGGGGCAGTGCAGCCCCCTTTCCAAGCCTCGTTAGGCCCTGGAGACTCCATCTCCCAGGGCCGTATCTAATTTAAATAGGGAGGGGCAGTATGGCCCCCCTTCTCAAGCCTTCTTGGGCCCCCGATGTCCAATGTTGTTTTGCATTTTTTGCGCACTATGTTGTTTATTAGTGCTGCACTGTGTGAATTTTGTGCTGCGAATATGCATGTATGACTGTTTAGATGTCTGTAGTCTAAGACTTAGCGGTATGAATAATCTGGTTTCGATACTGGAAACAAAGGATTGTTCATTTTGGTTAGATACAAGGCTCAATTATGCCCTGATGTTCTAACTGTTTTAACATTTCTCGAGCGGGGTGTTTAGCTTCATGATTAATAGGGTATTGAGGATGCACTTGCAGGCAGGCCCTTATACGTATGATGTGATAAGGGGAATCTTGATCCAAGCCTACATGCTTGCGGTATAATGTCAGGGCTTGTGCAAGGGCCCACTCTGTGGCATACGCCTATATAACATCTTCGGGAAGGTGACAGGAGAAAGATGGTATTATTATATCTTCCCCTTGTGGGACTTTACGAACAAACTCAGGTGGCCAATCATTTATAAGCCAAGAGAATGTTATAGGTAAGTGTTAAGTTTTCTCTCAAAATTACTTTAATGGTAAGAAGTATATCACCCTCAATTTGGATGTCCAAATCATACAATCTATCTGGAGAGCTAACCTCTGATCTGGTGTTTCCACTTAAATAAAATCATTAGTTGCTCTCGCCACCAAAAACTCTTGAAGAGTCTGGTGAATTATCATGCCCTCTGTTGTGCTGTCTAGCAGTGTCAGTGCCCTCTCCTTGTTCTGAAGCAGCAGCCTCAATATGTGTAGCATATTTAACGGAAATACCTGCCACTTTCTTCTTTTTGAATTGAGGCATTTGTAGTGGAAGTTTTCCTTCCTTTTTTATGATGCTGTCGGATTAGGATTGTGAGTCCTATATCGGTTTCATCTACTCCTCTGATCTGCAATCTGACCATCCTCCTCTCTCCGAACATTTGTTGGGTGTATCCTGAAAGGAACGAGAAGGACGTGTGTCAGTATACTGATACCCATCAGGCTGTTTAGGTTTTTCACGGTTCTGCTGATTTAAGTGCTTTTCAGTGGACTCTGATTGGGTAGACCCACCCCGTGACATTGTTTTTTCTTTATTTTTCTGTTTATCCCAGCATTCTTTTGAATACTTTGGTGCCTGTTTCGAGTTATCGTGTTCAGAATCACCCTTAAATTGTGGTTTATTTGGTCTTGCTCCCAAATTATCAACCTATAGATATAAAGGTGTCAGCAATAATTTGTGGTAGTTTGCGCTTGTTAGAAATAGGTTACTGGTTGGCAGAGGTATTCACCCTGTTCAAGCAGGTGCCACAATCCTAATCAGGGTAAGACATATACACACAAAAACATAATATGTGCTCACCCTCTGGGAGCTTTACACAGAGCAGTCAGTCTTATCTAAAGAGGCAATGTGTAAAGTATTTGTGCAAAACACACAAACACGCACACATGCACCCACAACCCCCCCCCCCACACACACTGAAAACACCACAGAAAAACCCCACACAGGTTTAGGTTTAAAAACAATTATATTCTGAACAAAACAAGACCAAAACATCAAAAATCCAAAAAGTACAGGTCGAGATATTAATTTTAAAAGAATAAGTGTAAAAATAGCTCTTTGATGTAAATAGCGATTTAGGGGTTACTTGAGGTCGCATTGGATCGGGCCAAAGTCAGCAATTCAAGTCGACTGCAATGGAGTGAGAACCGGACACAGGAGCCATGCTGACATGTGGAGCAGAGTCCTAGTAGCAAACACAAGATGCATCGTTGTCACTTCCACAGTCTAGGAGATGCATTGATTTCACACACATGTTGATGGCCATGTGTTGGTTTTTGAAGACGAGGATCAAAATCGCGATGCATTGATTCCGAAGTCAATGCGCAGGTTTTCTCCACACTTGTCGAAGAAATGCCTTATTCTTCCTTCAGTGGTGGGGGCGATGCGGGGGTCTCAATGTTGTGTCGATGCAGATGCGCCGGGTTTCACCGCGCTTGTCAAAGGGATGTAAGGATTGTCCTTGTGCGTGGGCGATGCATCGGTTGATGTTGACGTTCTGTTGAAGGTGCTTGGGCTCCCAGTGCGATGCACAGATTTTTCTCTTGCAACAGGGTCAATACACCGATTCTGCTTCCAGCAGACAGGAGATGCATCAATTTAACTGGTGAAAGTATCTGGATCCACTTCCAGTGAAACAGGCACAGGAGCAGGGGTAGAAACTATGATTTCCCTGAGTCTCAACAAAAGAAGACAAGCCAGCAAGCCCTTGGAGCGCACTTGAATTGGAAGGCAGAGTCCAGATCTCCTTCAGCAGAGTCAGAGAGGAGCAGGCAGCAGGGCAGCACAAGAGAAATGCAGGCTTTCCAGGACAGTAGTCCAGCACAGATTCCTTTGAGCAAAACAGCAGCTCTCCTGACAAAGTTTCAGTTGTAGATCCCGAAGTGTCTGATTTTAGGGGGTCAGAGACCCAGTACTTATACCCAGTTCTGCCTTTGAAGTGGAGGTGACTTCAAAGTAGGGCCTTTGAAGTTCACAAGTATTTTTTCAACTCAGCCCTGGCCCAGAATACCTGTGGGGATAATCAGCCCTTTGTGTTGGGTCAGGTCACTTTCTATTAAAGTGTAAGTGTCAGCCCTTCCCTCCCTTCCTGCCCAAGAAGAGCCAGCAGAAGGCAGATGTATGTAGGTGGGTACTCAGACACATCTGGCCTTCCTGTGTTCGTGGCTGTCTAAACCTTGGGGGTGGGTGTGTAGCTGCCACCAACCCCCAACGTATATTTGAGACAGGCTGCAAGGTACACAGAGCTATAAGTGCAGAGAAAAGTCCACTTTGTAAAAGTGAACAACAAATCCAAACTGTTCTGGCTGACCGCGGCGTCGCGGGCCAGCAACGGTGTCGAGAAGACCCGCAAAACAGTACCTTTAGAAATGTAGGACGTCGGCGGTCTCTCGATGAGTCCCGAAGGGCCGGCGTCCGCAGGCGTTGGTACCGGAGGTCGGTGCAGGAGTCTTTGGGCTCTTGAAGTCACACGCGTTGCAGAGCGAACTCCTCGTGGTTGAAGTCGGGAGCACTGGTGTCGGCAGGCATCGGGACTGCGGTGCGAAGTGCAGCAGTGTGGCATGTGGTGCCCTCAAGTTGGGTGCACAGACATAATATCGACTCCAAAATATCGTTTGGACAGAATATCGAGTCAAAAATATCGTTTGGACAAAATATCGACAGGACAGAATATAGACAGCCAAAATATCGTTTTTAAGGTAAGTGAAGTAATATCGACTGTAAATAATATAGAAAGTGAAAATATGTAAGTATATAATATAGATAGTAAAAAAATTCGTTTTTATTTTTAGGGTTCAGGGTCAGTTTTGGGTTTTTGGGTAAAGGGGTATTTTTAGGGTTCAGGGTCAGTTTTGGGTTTTTGGGTAAAGGGGTATTTTTAGGGTTCAGGGTCAGTTTTCAGTTTTTGGGTAAAGGGGTATTTTTAGGGTTCAGGGTCAGTTTTCAGTTTTTGGGTAAAGGGGTATTTTTAGGGTTTAGGGTCAGTTTTCAGTTTTTGGGTAAAGGGGTATTTTTAGGGTTCAGGGTCAGTTTTGGGTTTTTGGGTAAAGGGGTATTTTTAGGGTTCAGGGTCAGTTTTCAGTTTTTGGGTAAAGGGGTATTTTTAGGGTTCAGGGTCAGTTTTCAGTTTTTGGGTAAAGGGGTATTTTTAGGGTTTAGGGTCAGTTTTCAGTTTTTGGGTAAAGGGGTATTTTTAGGGTTCAGGGTCAGTTTTCAGTTTTTGGGTATTATTTTATTATATTTTGTTACCATATATATATGTTTTAATAAATATGAAATAAAAAATATTTATTTAACTTTCATTAATTATTTAATTATTATAAGTTAATTTAAGTAATTTTAAGTATATTTTAGTAATTAATTATTAATATTAATTTAATTTAACACTGTTTTTAGTAAATACGATATTTTTTACAAATATATTTTTGTAAACGATATTTTTAACTCGATATTTTTGTACTTACCTGTTTGTAGATAGAAACTCGATATTTTGACTGTCGATATTTTGTCAACGATATTTTTGATGGTCGATATTCTGTCCCTCGATATTATTTCAGTGATCCCTCAAGTTGCAGTGCAGACAGCGGCTCGGTGACGGTTGTCCTGCTGCGTTGGTGAGACCAGGGCTGCGGTGCGAAGTGATGCGGTGTTCATCGCGGTGCTAGCCGGTCACGGTGCAAGCAGCGGTTCGTCGTTGCTGAAGCACTGTCATCGGCTGACGAAATGGAGTCAATGGCGCTGGCGTCGGTGGGCCAAGGCTGCGCTGCGGGATGAGGACAGTGCGTCATGTAACTTACGAGCGGTGCCCTCGAACCAAGGGGCAAGCAGCGCCGTCGATATCTGCATGGAGCGCCATCGTCTGGGATACCAGGGCGACGGTGGAGTGCTGTGCCTACAGGTTGCGATGCAAGCAGCGGCTTGGTTGTGGCGTCAGGTGGTGTTGTCAGTGAGACCAGGGTTGCGGTGCAAAGTGCGGCGGTCACCTCTGCGACGCCTTCAGGACAAAAAATCAGCAGCTGCATCATAGATGGCGTCGAGTTGCTTTTTCTTCTGTTGCAACACAAAACACACAGTCTCCAGTGCTGATGCCAGAAAAAATGGAAGTCTTTGCTGTTCCTGAGACTTCTTGAACAGGGGGGCAAGCTCTACCTCGAGCCCAGAAACAGCCACTGCAGGCCAACACAGCAAAGTGGTAGTCCCTCCTCATAGCTTCTCCAGCTCTTCTTCTTGGCAGTCTTCTTGGTTCCAAAAGAGTTCTGGGGTCTTGGCACTAATAATCATTCCCCAAATTCCTTTGTCCTCTCAGTCAGAGAGTGTCTGTGTTTAGTCCAACCAGTTCCGTCCTCTCTGGCCCAGATTCCTGCCAGGGAGTGGAGACAGCATTGTGGAAAGCAGACCAGGCCTCTTCAGGTGCAAGTAAATCTCCTCCACTACTCTCAATGCAGCTCAGGTCTATCCAGCCAAGCCCAGATCCATCAGACTACCTGGAGCCACAACACATCCCCAGCCCCTGTCACTCCTAAACCAGACAGTCAATCCACATCCTAGCAGAGGCACACAGGATGGCTAAGCAAGTAAAAACCTATGTTCTAAAACTTGTATTTCCAAACACAAAATGTAAAAATCACCTTTACTAAAAGATGCATTTTTAGATTCTGAGTTCAGGCACACTAAACTTTATTTTTCTATCTGGTCCCAATGGGAAGTTATATTTATAAGATTTTATAAATTTACTCCCATGCTTTCCTACGGACCAGATAGCCTTTCAATGGTGAAAAACTAATTACACAGTATTTCACTATCAGGACATGTCACGCAAACTAATACATGTCCTACCTTTCACATACACTGCACCCTGCCCACCAGGGAACCTTGGGCCTACCATAGGGGCGCCTTACATGTAAGGAAAGGGAAGGTTTGGGCCTGGCAATTGGGTGCACTTGCCAGGACAACATGGCAGTTCACAACTGCGTGCGCAGACACTAGAGTGGTAAGCCTGAGATACATTTACAGGGCTACACATTTGGGTGGCACAACCAGTGCTGCAAGCCCACTAGTAGCATTTGATTTACAGGCCCTGGCACATACTGTGCGCTTTACTAGGGACTTACCAGTAAATCAAATATACCAATCATGGATAACCAATCATTTTCACAATTTATACAGAGAGCATATGCACTTTAGCACTGATCAGCAGTGGTAAAATGCCTAGAATGCTATAACCAACAAAGACAGGGTCAGAAAAATAGGAGGCAAAAGGCAAAACGGTTGGCGATAAACCTGTCAAAAGTGCCAGGTCTAACAGGGTGGCAGCAAAAGGCATGCTGTCCCCCTGGATTTAGAGAGGAGGTGTCTAAAGGATAGCTACTATTAAGATAACAAATGTATATTTTTTAAAACAAATTTTTACAATCTCGCTGGACTCTCGCAGGATCGTGAATAGTGTAATTGGAGTCGATGAGATCTCAATACACTCTGTTAGTAGGAATGCATATTGTGGTCCTTGTTTTGAGAGGAAGTGTGTAAGAGATACGTATTGTGATGATTAGAAGGTTACATTAAAAAGAAAAATATGTTATGATCTTGCGAGACTCTTGCGGGATTGTGAAAAGTAGGAAGGAGTAGGTGTCTTACTGGAAATGGTGTTTATCAGACCCTTCTATTCATGCTCATTGGTTTGAGTAGAGTTGTGAGTAGAGTTAAGGCTCATCCAAACACCCTACTATGTACACCCATCATCTGAGATAGAGGTCTGAATGGAGAGGGCACTTCCGCCCCACACCCTACTGCACACACTCATCATCTGAGAGGTCTGAAGGGAGAGGCCAGTCCCTTAACACACCCTACTATGCACACCCATCATCTGAGAGAGGGGTCTGAAAGGAGAGGCCATTTCTTTTTACACACCCTACTACACACATCTATCATTACAAAGACCGGTGTCAGCGGAGGGGCCAGTCCCACCCTACGCCATACTATGCACATTGTTGGGCAGGTTGAATTTATGTGTGGTAATTAAGTATTACTTTACGTAAAAAAAAAACTAGAAATTCACTGAAAAATCAAAGGTCAAAGTAAGGTTATATTTAGGTGTGATAAAGGAACCTGGTTTTGTTTAATAAAAGAAAACTTAGAAATTCACTGAAAAAACACCAAAGCTTAATGTAATGCTATTGTTAGGTTAATTTCTCAGTGACAACATTAATGTTTTGAACTAAAAAACAACACAACGCTAACTGTAAATTGTGCTCTCCCATGCCCTGCTTTTAGGCTTCACATATGACAGCACTCATGCCATGTTCTATGACATCATTGATAACATCACTGATGAAATATCAAATCAATCAATCAATCAATCATTTGTAGAGCGCAATAATCACCTGTGAGGGTCTTAAGGCGCTGAGCCGGGGGTGGGGGGGTGCAGCTACTGCTCGAACAGCCAGGTCTTGAGAAGTCTCCTGAAGGTCAGCAGGTCCTGGGTTTGTCGCAGCTGTGTGGGGAGGGTGTTCCATGTCTTGGTGGCAAGGTAGGAAAAGGATCTGCCGCTGGTGGTGGTCCTCTGGATGAATGGGACGGCAGCGAGGTCGGTGGATCGAAGCTGGCAGTTTGGGGTGTAGAAGGTGAGACGTTTGTTGAGGTATGCTGGTCCGGCGTTGTGTAGTGAATTGTGGGCATGGGTGAGGAGCTTGAAGGTGATCCTTTTGTTAACTGGGAGCCAGTGCAGGTCTTTCAGGTGGGCAGTGATGTGGGTGTGATGGGGTATGTCGAGGATGAGGCATGCAGAGGCGTTCTGTATGCGTTGGAGTCTCTTCTGGAGTTTGACCGTGGTCCCTGCTTAGAGGGCGTTGCCATAGTCCAGTCTGCTGCTGATGAGGGCCTGTGTGACTGTCCTTCTGGTTCCGGTGGGGATCCATATGTAGATCTTGCGGAGCATGCGGAGGGTGTTAAAGCAGGAGGAGGAGACGGGGTTGACTTGCTGGGTCATTGAGAATGATGAGTCTAGGATAAACCCCAGGTTGCTTGCATGGTCAGTGGGTGTGGGTGAGGCTCCCAGGGTGGCTGGCCACCAAGAGTCATCCCAGGCGGAGGGAGTGGGTCCGAGGATGAGGACCTCTGTCTTTTCCGAGTTAAGTTTGAGGCGGTTGGTCTGTATACAGCTGGTGACGGCCTTCATTCCTTCGTGGAGGTTGGTTTTGGCGGTGGGGTTTTTTTTGTGAGTGAGAGGATCAGTTGAGTGTCGTCGGCATATGAGACGATGTTGAGGTTGTGCGAACGGACGATGTTGGCGAGCGGTACCATGTAGACGTTGAAAAGGGTAGGGCTGAGGGATGATCCTTGGGGCACACCGCAGATATTCTTGGTGGCTTTAGAAAGAAAAGGGTTCTGTCGGTGAGGAAGGAGGTGGGCCAGTCCAGGGCTTTGTTGCATATACCTGCGTCATGTAGGCTTGTGCGTAGGGGGTCGTGGCAGACTGTGTTGAAGACGGCTGAGAGGTCCAGGAGGATGAGGGCCTCGGTTTCACCGTTGTCCAGTAGGGTCCTGATATTGTCTGTGGCAGCGATGAGGGCGGTTTCGGTGCTGTGATTGCTGTGGAATCTGGATTGGGACAGGTCCAGGATGTTGTTCTTCTCGAGGAAGTGGCTCAGTTGCCTCTTGACGATCTTTTCTATGACTTTTGCCGGGAACGGAAGAAGGGATATGGGCCGGGAGTTCTTGAGGTCCTTTGGGTCCACTGTAGATTTCTTGAGTAGGGCGTTGATCTTGGTGTGCTTCCAGCTTTCCGGGAAGGTGGCGGTCTCGAAAGAGCTGTTTATGATCTTCCGGAGTTGGGATGCGATGATGTGGTTTGCTTTGTTGAAGATGTGGTGAGGGCAGGGGTCGCATGGTGAGCCAGAGTGGATGGTGATCATGGTCTTGATGGTGTTGTCGTTGTTGACGTGGGTCCAGGATAGCAGGCGGTTGGTGAGGCTGGGGGGCGGTGAATCTGGAGTGACGGCGGCTGTAGGGAGGGTCTGGGTGTAGAAGCTGTTGTGGATGTCTGCGATCTTGCGGTGAAAGAAGGTGGCTAGGGAGTCGCATAGGTCTTGTAATGGCGGGATGTCGTTGGATCTGGAACAGGGGTTGGAGAGTTCCTTCACTATGTTGAAGAGCTCTTTGCTGTTGTGTGCATTGTTGTTGGTGCGTTCCTTGAAGGAGGTCCTTTTTGTGGTTCGCATGAGCTGGCGTTCTTTAGGGCTGCGTGGTTGTCCTGTGTCTTTTCGTGGCACCACCGTGTTCTAGGTTTAAAAAGGGGGTGACCCTATTCAAATCTACTGAGGCATTTTGTTTGTTAGGTGGGTGACTACCAATAAAAAGTGCACCAACCACCACATGTGGCTTACAAAAAAGATATGGCAAGCGTTCAGCATGTGGGAAAATGTTAAGTTCATTATCATGTGCTTTGTGACAGAAAAGTGACCACAGGTGTAACATGTTTAATTACTTCAAGTCCACAAACCCTAAAGGACGCTTTCACAATGACTGGATGATGCCATAAGTGACGTCATCAATGATGTAATTTAAAATGTCATGAGTAATTTAATATTTGCAGCCATAAGCAGTGCATGGTGGGGTGCAAGTTATAGTTAGCTCAGTAAACTATAACTTGTGAATTCCAGTGGTATAATGTTACTTAAACTTTTCTTTTTTTTTCATGTTATATATTTTACCCAGTTACAGTCGCGATTGGGTAGTTATAGAGAGAACCACTTTCCATAGGAAATTGATTTTTTTGGTTTGCTAATAACATTGGTGCTGTGTGACACATCTCCACAAAACTTTTTTTAAAGTCTTGTCCTCAGCTCTTCCTAGAAAATTTTGAGGTGATCTGTCGAACGTGGGCAGAGAAAAGGGGGGGGGCGGGAGTCTGAAAACATGTTTTTCCCATGCAAGTTTCCATATGAAAATTGAACAGAGATACCACGAAACATTGCTTAATGGAATTACACCAAATTTGACAGAGAGCCAGAACTTGATCCGGAACGTGTGATTTTTTGTGATTTGGTGTGACTCTGTTAAGTAGTTTTTGAGAAATTGATACTCAAAATCTATCTATACTTCTCCCCGTGGTTCCACAGTGGTGGATCTGCAGTTAGGCAAACTCAAGAGCGTATTGTGATTGGCTTACCACAGGGAGGAGAATCTGCAGCTGCCATCTTAGGACTTGGTTTTAGAGTCCTACAAAATGAAATACAGTAAAGGATAAGTGGGCAGGGTACCCTGATGGACTGCCCCCCTGGACCAAACTTTAAAACATCTTTTGTTTTTCGAGTTCCATAAAACTACTGCAAGCCCCAGTGTGTTCCCCTGGAGAATCGCGATAGAGCAGTGGATCCTTGGAGCATCAAAATAGTAAAAGGGGGGTAGGCCATCTGTGGGGTTTTATCACCTGCAAGGGGTTGGGAGCACCCAAGGGGTTGCCTGCAGGGTCTGGCCACAGGCCCGCACTGCGCCCAACCCCAAGGTACACACAGCGAGGGACATCTCATTTTACTTTACAAAAACATCGAAATTCACTGTAAAAAACAAAGGATAAAGTGACATTATAGTTAGGAATTGTAATAATATTTTACTTTTTTTTCATACTTTAGAAATGTACTGTAAAATCCAAAGGTTAAAGGGACAATCGAATTAGGTGAAAATGCCAATTAAAACATAACATTGTAAACCAATAAAACCACTGAAATTCACTAGTTGTAGTTATCTCAAGTAACTATAACTTGCACCAAAGAAGCTATAACTCTGAGCCTAGCTATGAACTGTTTTACCATCTAATTTTACATCACTTTTGACATGTACAGTGAATACATTGATAACATCCCTATTTACATCTGAAATGACATTATTGATAACAATACTGTGCATGGTGAGGGCACGAGTAATAGTTTTTTGGGGCATGAATTAGAGTTACATGAGATAACTATAACTGGTGAATTTCACTGTTTTTGTTATTTTACAACGTTATGTTTTAACTGGCAATTTCATCTATCTATACCGTCCAGTTTACCTTTGTTTTTTCCAGTGTATGTGTGTGTATGTATATATAGCTCAGCGTAGATGGTACTGTGCTAATCCTATGCTTAAAAACTTTGCTAGAAAAACAGACATTTGAGTCGAGCAGATTCAGAGTGTCGCTGGTGTTATAGGGTACTCTCTATAGGAGTTGCTCCCCACCTAAACTTGGGAATTACCCAGAGTTCTCTGCTTCCTTTTTTTGCATGATTCATGCAGCACTCCAAGCCTGAAATGGTATTGTTTTTACTTATACTGGGTGCTTCCTTGTGTCTGTACAAAGCTGAACCTCTGTGAAGAGCTGTAATGGTGGTGAAACATGTAGCAAAGGTTGTTTTTATCCATTCCAGGTTAGCTTGGATGGCATTTTACCAATCCAAAGCTTTCATACTGTGCCTGGAGTGGTAAAATGCTTTTGGCATGTGTTAGCACAACTAATATCAACTGACTAACAAAATATAAAGCTATCTAGCACATTCTATTAGCTATCATCATCATTTAAAATATTACTTTTCAAGACCCCAAGCCCTGCACATTCACACTCTAACAGGTTAGTGCCTTTCATGTTTGTCATACAATTAAGTTTGATTTGTATGTAACATGTATGTATCATTAAGAAAGGCCTGCCACACATATCAGAACCCCAGACCTCAGAAAAGAGAAGTATATGGAGTAATTTAAACATCAGATCTTAGTTGTGAGAAATTAAATTGGGACCAAAAGGTATCTAGGTAAATCTTGAACAGGTGAGTCAATGGAGCTTTTCAAAAACTCAGAATGCTCAGGTTTAATTTAGAAGGGAGAGTGGACAAAGCTGAGCCGAGGTCATTCTTTTTGGTAATTGTCCACATTTCTGGAGCTCAGCGTGTTGGCCAACAGAGTTGATAACTCTCCCCATCCCGGTCCAAAAAGTGAAAAATATAGGTATAACTAATGATGACAAGCTCCAGTTTCTACAGTAGATGGAGGAACCTCCCCTTGACTATTTACGGAAAAACCAACTTGGTAAAGATGGTCATTCTACCCAAGCTGACATACCTTTTCTCCTCTGTCCCATTAACATTCCATAACAAAAGTTTAATGAAGATCCAGAGTAAGATTGGGAGCTTCATTTGGGGTAATAAGGGAGTCCGCCTGGCGTGGAAAAAACTAAGACGCAGGTTAAAAAAAGGCGGGTTAGCCCTACCTGATGTTAGGTTATATGCTGCAGCTTTTCAGTTTAAAAGCATACGGATGCTTCTGGTTAAGCCGGGCGAGTCTGCCTGGGGGAGGTTGCTGGGTGAAATGGTGCGAGTAGAAGGGGGTGGAGACGGCGAGGCTTTTCTGTACAAGTTTGGCTCGCCCAGATTTTTCAAGCGGGTGCGCCTGAAGGTACTGAGGGCAGCCTTGGAGTTATGGTATAGACTTAGAAGGTGCTGGGGCATTGGGTGCTATTCTGACAATGCCCCGGTTTGGGATGCGCCGGGAACGCCGGATTGCCTACAGGACAGTTCGGCATTGCCGATAAGGAGGACAGGCATCACAGTCTGGTCTGAACTGTTAGACCCCGGGGGGATACATCCATGGGAGTACCTGAGGGCAAAGATCGGGCCAGGGCTCTCAAGATTCAAATATATACAGCTAACATCTTGTTATGAGGCAGCAAAGGGGGAGATCAGAGGGAATAGAGAGATCGAAGCTTCGTGGCAATCCATCCTCCCAATGAATAAAGAAATCTCTGTCTGGTATAATAGTCTGTTGGAGATGGAGGATCACAAGATACCCCCTTAGCGTCAGTATGGGTGGGAACCCCCCTCGGGCAGTTAATAGAGTCATTGTACGAGCCATCCCTATTGATCCTGTACAAATATATTAAGCCCGCTTGTTTAAAGAAAAATCTTTTTTTTGTGATAAATAGACTCTATTACACCCCAGCGAAAATCGCAAAGTTCGCCCCAGATCCAGCTCCCAAATGCCCTAGATGTGGGACACCTCTCGCAAGCGACCTACACATATTCTTTGAGTGTCCAGCTCTTGAAAAATTTTGAAATGAGGTGGGGGATAACATTCGAGACATTTTGAACACCAACATAGTGATCAACATGCCATTGGTGTTTTTCGGGGACGATGGCGGCCTCAGTCAAACCCTCCCCCAGAAGGCCAGAGGGCTATTACTTTATTTGATCCTGCTGGCCAGAAGGGAGGTGTGCAGGAAGTGGAGGGACCCTTTACCGCCGCAAAGAGAGGATTGGCTTAAGGCTGCATTTTCTATGGCCCGCTTAGACTATGATGGTGCGGAGGACAAGACAATGAACATCTGGCACCCCTTTGTGAACTGGGGCAAGAATCTAAGACTAACTTAATATAAATGGTCCAATGATTACACCAGGGTCCCTTACAAAGATGGGGATCGGTCGGACGACCCAAGCGAGTGCGGTAAGCCGTGGGGCCCACAGACTACGAAGGCGGCTTCATAAGACCCGCAGAGGCTTGAAAGGTGGGATGAGGACTAAAAAAAAAAAAAAAAAAAAAAAAAGCTCCAGTTTCAACACTTTGAGAATTATCAGGAAAATTCTTCCTTTCATTCCTTTTACCTTTAGAAAAACCGTCATCTCTTTACTAATTTTCACAAAACTGGACTACTGTAATGGACTGTATCTTAAGCTCCAAAAACAGTACATGAGGAAATTACAGAGCGTGCAACATGCAGCAGCAAGACTTATTTTTGATCTTCCCAATTTCCATCCTGTCTCAGCCTCCATTAAGGGACTCCACTGGCTTTCAGTGAGTAACTGAAGTAAATTCAAGGTACTGTGCCGTATCTATAAAGCCTTGCTTGACTCAGTTCGTAGTTACCTCAAACAGTCCCTTTCCTGGTTCATACCCAGCAGAGATCTATGATCTAAAAACACTGTGATGGTCTCCTGCCCCAGATTTAAGAGGCTCAAATGAGGGGGCAGTTGCTTCTCCTCCGAATCCCTGGCACTCTGGAACAGTCTGCCTATTAATATCAAAGCAGCCCCCACCTTACTGCGTTTTAGGAAACTGCTAAAAACTTGTTTTTTCAATGCCTAGTCTTCTCTTGCCTGTACTGCCATACCCAATTAGCGCCAAGACGCCCATGGGTATAAGTGAGCTTCAGAAATTAAGTGGCAAAACATAACACTCCTCCAATTTCTAAATGTGTTTACAGCTAATATTCAGGGATAGTGTAGTGTTTTCAATATTATAACACAACAGCATCTCGCTCATATTACAGCAAACATTTTCTGTGAAACACCCTCCCCTTTCTCATATGTGAGGTCCTGTTTTGTTTTAAAATTAACTTTTTTGTACGTATATTGCATGAAATATAAACACATTTATCTGCAAAATGTGTGGAATAGACTTTCACACATCACCCACAGCAAAAATAAATTAAAGGAAAACGGTAAATAAAACAATCTAAGAATGTTTCAAGCTCATGAGGGCAAGATTCTCCGCAGAACAGAGCTGGCTCTATCAGCGGGCCCCTTCAAAGGGTGTGGGCCAGGGCCGGCGCTAGGCATGGGCAGTGTGGGCAGCTGCCCAGGGCCTCGCGCTCAGCTCAATTGTAGGGGGCCCCGCTGTCACACAGTCAGCTCACCTACTCCCCGAGGCCCCCCTCCCCATCCCGATCACATTGCTAATGTCTTTATGAGCGAGGTGTCTTGAACTCGCAGGTCAGGGCATGGTATCCTTCCTGGGTGTAAAAGGTGGGGGAGGGTAAACAAGGGTTAGTGGACATGTCCTGAGAGCAGCAAAGTCAGCAATTATGTTGGCTCTCAGAGACAAGGGCGGGGCAGCACCTCTGTTTAAAACCTGGGGCAAAGAACTGGTCTGCCCTTTGTGTATTCTGTTTCCAGGCGACAGAAGGCTCTTTTGTTTCCACGATGAGCCGGACATTAGCAGGTAAGGAGGGATTGATGAGGGGAGGAGGGAGCATCCAGCTCTGACTGCCTCCCTAGAGCAGTGTTTAGTAAAGTGTCTCCCTACCGCTTTGAGGCACAGGGGAGGCGGTCCTTTCCCCCTGGGCCTCAAAGCAGTGAATCAGGCTGAAAAGTTAGGTGTCGGGCCCTTTTCACTGGGACTTGCGCCATTATCTTGTACTGTGAAGTCTAGGGCAGGTGGGCCTCACAGCTCTCCATCTGGCTGAAAGGGCCAGAGGTGGGGCCCCCCAGGACAGGGTGGGCCCTGTCCTATGCCTCACTGCGCTATACTGCTAGATCATTACATTTTATTGAGACTAGCATGCTTACTTCCCAGCCTAGGCTACCAGTGATAAACTTAGAGGGCTGTAAATGCAGCTAAGTGCGTAAAAATTGATTACCACCCAATTTCCCCAGCAGGGAGCTCCGTGGCCCATCTTATCGCGAATGAAGCAGATTGACTGCTTTGTGACACACTAGGAGTCCCTCACTTATGTCCGAGGGGCTGTGAATTTCTTGTCCATTTAATTACTTGTAGGGGATTTCATACATACTGTTTTGAGACCATGATTGTACTGCACCTGGGTCTTGTTTAACAGGGCAGGGAAGGTGAGGTGTGGTGGAAGGCAGAAGGGAAGTACTGTAGCTAGACAATGCTTTAACACATAAGCGTTTGGTACACCTCCAATCAGTCCCACTCAAATCCACGCCAATCCACCCCACCTCACCCCACCCCCACTTAATCCAATCCACCCTATACCAATACAAACCAACCCACTGCACCACACTCCAATCCTCCCACCCCATATCCTAATATGCCCCACTCTAATATGCCCCACACCAATCCAAAACAACCTGCTCCAAAACAATATGTCCCACACCAATCCAATCTGCCCCAAAACAATCTGCACCACACCAAACCAATCTACCCCAAAACAATCTGCCACACACTAATCCAATCTGCCCCAAAACAATCTGCCCACTCCAAAAAATCTGCCTCACTCAAAAACAATCTGCCCCACTCCAAAACAATCTGCCCCACTCCAAAACAATCTGCCCCACTCCAAAACAATCTGCCCCACACCAAAACAATCTGCCCCACTCCAATACAATCTGCCAGACTCTAAAACAATCTCAGCCACACCCCAATCCCCACCACACCCCAATCCCCGCCATACCCCAATCCTCCCCACACCCCAATCCACGCCACACCCCAATCCACGCCACACCCCAATCCACGCCATACTCCAATCCACGCCATACTCCAATCCACGCCACACTCCAATCCACGCCACACTACAATCCGCCACTCCATCCCAATTCACCCCGGTCCATTCCACCACAATCCACTCCAATCTACCCCACACCAATTTAATCCACCCCAAACCAGCCCAATCCAAACAACCCTCTCCAATCCAATCCTCCTCACCTCACCTCCTCAACCCAATCCAATCCATCCCACTCCCTCCCCAATCCATCCCACACCATTCAAATCCACCGCACTCCAATCCCCCAAAAATCTGCCCACAACAATCTGCCCCCTCCACTCCAAAACAATCTCACCCACTCAATATAAAACAATTTGCTCCACCCCAATTCAAAACAATCTGCCCCACTCCAATGCAAAACAATCTGCCCCACTCCAATCTGCCCTGCTCAAACCCAAAATAATTTGCCCCACTCAATCCAAAACAATTTACCCCACTCCAACCCAAAACACAAAACAGTTTCACCCACCCAATCCAAAACAATTTGCCCTATTCCAATCCAAAACAATATGCCCCACTCCAGTCCAAAATATTCTGCCCCACTTCAATCCAAAACAGTCTGCCCGCTCCCACCCAAAACAATCAGCCCCACTCCAATCCACTCCACCTCACCTCTATTCAATCCACCCCACTCCAATCTAATCCATCCCCCTTCAATCCAATTCACCCAAATTAAATCAACCCCACTCTAATCCAAACCTCCGTATTCCAATGCAACCCACCCCAATTCATTCCAACCCACTCACCCCAATCCAACCCAACCCACCTCACCCAATCCAGTTCACCCCACCCAAATCCAATTCACCCCAATCCAATCCACCCCACTGCAATTCTATCTACTCCAATCAACCACACCCCACCCCAATCCAATTCAACCCAATCCATTCCCATTCTCACTGCATTCCACCCCACTCTAGTCCACCCCTCCACTCCAGTCCACCCCACTCCTGTTCACTCCAATCCACCCAACCCCAATCCAGTCCTCCCTCCCCATTTTAATCCACCCACTCCAGTCTAATCCACCACATTCAGTCCACCCCACTCCAACCCACCCCACTCCACTGCAGTTTAATGCACTCTACTTTACTCCAATCCACCCAACTCTACCCCAATCCAATCCTCCACAGTTCCGACCACCCCACTTAGCCCAATCCCTCCAGTACACCAAACTCCAATCCACCCCACCCCAAACCAATCTAATACACCCTTTCTCCAATCCACCTCACCCAATTTCAATCGATCCCGCTCCAATTCTCTCCACCCACACAGTCCACCTCACTCCACTCACTCCAACTCTCTCTATCCCAATTCAACCCAATACACCCACTACCTCAATCCACCCTACTCCACTCTATGACTCTGCACTTGATGACACTGCACTCTACGACACTCTCTGCCACTGAACCACTGAACTCTACTCCGCTCTACTCAACTGTATGACACTCTACACCCCCTATTCCACTCTACAACTACTACTCCAACAAATCCAGTCTATGACACACTACTCCTACCACTCTGCGCAAGGACACTCCATGCCACTAAGTTTTAACCATGCCGAACAGCAGCCACACTGGTGTACAACACAGCAACTCATCATTGTCAAAGCCAATGTTTTTTACAGGCGAGACCTATTGGCTTTGCGAATGCTTGTTAATGGTGATGTTATTCTGAGCTTTTGCCTATAATATTTAGCATGAAAAGAGGCACACAACATACCCATGTGGTGGTGTGACAAAGCTATTTTAGCTATCATTTGAATTATCACGTACATATAAAGGTGTTTCATTCCACTTTTTCTAAGGAGTTACTATTGTACTATTTAATGACGCTCGGATAATGGATCTTGGAAGGACGATTTTGCCATAAATAGATTCAAACTGCTGGTCTACAGTTATACAGCCAGGGTGCAACTCACAATACTATTCTGCTATCAACTGTGAACAAACTGAGGCCTTTGCTTGCCTCCTCTCCAGTCTTTGTTTGTCAACAGATTTACTATCCAATCCTAGGCCCCAATTATTAGCGTCAACCCACAATGATAAAGGCCTGGCCTGTATTTAGCCTTGTTTGTTGTATGCACTGAGCACAAATCCACTTTACGGAGGGATCAGAAAGAAGATGGACATTGTGCAAGGGGTTCCTAGTGGCCTCGCATGTAAAGGTGCAGCTAAAGTATGGCAATGAAGCTCACTAACTCATTCCTTAATCCCCATCTTCAGCCTTTGGTTTTGGTACATTGGCAATATGGCAGCCATTTGGAGCTTTCCTTTTCAAAGGTTTATCCTTGAGAAACGTAATTTGTAGTGTCGCGAAAAGCATACATTACTGTTACCCAGTTTAAGGATACGTTAATCGAAGGATGGACAGCCTGTTAAGTGAGCAATTAAATAGGTACACATATGAAATTCTACATGAAAGATGAGAAGTCTGAACTTCCATGCCAACCTCATATCAGCTAGACTGCTCGAGGTTGCACATTGATCACAACAGAAATGACGTTACCCCACCAAGCAGCCTGATAGATTCATATTCAATGCTGTGTAACCCACAGCAGCAATTTGGAAGCATTTCTAATTAATTTTAATGGGATTTTAGGTTTTCAAGTGTGTTTTACTTGGATGTGTCCAATTAAGATATTGTATGGTATTGTAGAATTTGTTTAGCGCTTACTACTCATACGTGAGGCGCTGAAGCACTTACCAACATAGATAGCTAGCTATAACATGTAGTTGGAAGTATGTGGTTGGAAGGGTTTTGTGTTGTTTTGAGTATATTTGTAATGTTTTTATGTCCTGCGTGATGGGCAACGAGGTACAGCTTACGTTATGGAAAGCAGCACTAGGTTGCGATGGGTGAGGGTATGTGAGAGGGAGATTCACAAACTGTAATTATAATAACAAAGTCTCACCTTAGCCACAGTGATAGTGGAATGATGTATGCCTGTACCCCAAAAAGGGTGATAATCACAGAAGGCCCAGTAATCCACATGGCGACATGGGACTGGCAGCAAAGGCTTTCAAAGAGTAAAAAGATGCCAAAATCGCTAGAATGGTAACTAGTGACATAAGCTGTAGCCATGTACTATTTTATTTATTTATTGATTTAGAGGCAGAGATATGGCCTAATGCTAAAAAAAATACACCTGATGAAGGAGGAAGGAAGCCGAAGAGAAATCAAGGCTGACAACCTCAGCAGAAACAACACAAACTTCTCAAACATCCAAATTCCACCTACTTCTACGGACCCGATGGAAGCCAACATTTTTAACAGGACTTCACACAAGCCTCTCTCAAGCTGCAGAAGGCTGTCAAAAGCAGACAATCACCAGTCGGACGGGTCTTATTCAGATTTTGGTTTAGACCCCAGCCTCACTGATACCCTGCACATGGAAAGGTGAGTGACAAAGCGCTTGATATGTTTTTGCCCTGAGAGCACAAGAGCAAATTGTGCTGCCTAGTGTTACCTTGCTGGCATCACCCCTCCATGCAAGCCCACTATTTTACTTGGAGTCCCAAGGACCCTTGTCCATCCTAGCTAACATGAGGAAACAAAAGAATAAAAAAGGTATTTGTATCGGAATTCAACTTCATCTCTCTATACCCTGTTGCAAAATTTTTACCAAGGAGCCATTCAATTTATTTTCGGCAATGCTCTCTAATTATTACTATGCACTAATTGGTAATACACAGTTAACTAGAAGTTAGACTTGCCATCTTTGTGAGACCTGTGTCTAGCTTTCCCATCCAATGTGACTATGTAATCAACTTAATACAGTTTCATAATAGACATATTTCATTTGGATATTAATCTTTTAATTCATGTTACTGATATCAACACTTAGGCCCAGATGTAGGTAAAATAGATTTACCGATTTTTAATTACCGAATCCTACCGATTCGGTAATTAAAAATCGGTAAATCTAAGGGGTGGATATGTAGGAACATCCAGATGTTCCTTTTACCGAATCGGTAAATATCTGTATTTACCGATTCGGTAAATACCGACCGGTAATGCCCCATTCATTCCTATGGGCTTTGAAGCCCATAGGAATGAATAGGGCATTACCGGTCGGTATTTACCGAATCGGTAAATACCGATTTTGACAAGGGTGCAGGGGGTGTCACTTTGACACCCTCTAGCACCCCCAAAAAAGATTCGGGGGCCATGTGGCAGGCATACCTGCCCTAAGGGCAGGTCTGCCTGTCATATGGCACAGGTGTGCATGCACACATGTGCATGCACACCGGAATCGGTTTTTTACCATGAAGTTGGATTTCATGGTAAAATTCTGTAAGGCTTGTGGGACTCAGAAGAGTCCCACCTACATCTCATTGTTACCGAATCGGTAAAAATACCGATTCGGTATTTTACAGATTCGGTAAATTTACCGATCAGTAAATTTACCGAATCTGTAAAATATGTGGCCCTACATACCATTTTGTGAATCTCGGTCGGTAACGGCCGAAAATACCGATTTTCGGCCGTTACCGACCGACCGACCTACATCCGGCCCTATGTCTCTTAGCAATGACCCAGATCAAAAGTCTCGTGAAGTTGGTTTTCTATGATGTCACTTCTTGTGATGTCGCGTGCAAATTAGAAGGGCCTCACATCTTCCCTTTCGCCCAGGGCCCCACAAGTCCTAGGACCGGCCCTGGGTGGGGCCCTGGGTCAGAGCCCTCTTTGCCCATGCCTTAAAACGTCTCGGTTAAAGGGCTTGCAAAGCAAGTGAAGTAAAAAGGGAGTCTTTGCTTGTGCATGATGTTTTCAAAAGGTTTGAAGCTTTTGAACTGCCTTCCTCGCACAGAAACTAGGCAGTATGATTAGGTCCGTACATATATGTGCCTGGGATTGTGCATTTCACTAGGCCTTTAAGGGATCACTAAACTTTCCTGACCTCTGCCTGGATAGCAGTGTCATTCTCCGGATTCTAGGCACAGTTTAAGAACGTTTTTGTGTTTTACTTTTTTCACCTGTGCACAGGCAATTCTGCCTGCTGTATAACTGAAGTTACTCATGCTAAAATGTAATCATCTTGTTGCAGCAGCATATTTTATAGGTTTGGCCTTTAAGTTATCTTTAGCTGTCTTGCAGTCTATCGCTTTTCCAAAAATGCATGCATAGTATACATACATAGAGGGGTTCTTTCTTAGCTGCCTTCATCCGTTGATCAGTGAAACTCTTGTTTAAACTGTCACTCACAATTTGCTTTTGTCCACCACAGCATACTGCATGGGGCAAGGAGTCCGCCCACTTCACTCATTCACCCCCGAGTGTACTAAAATCATGTGCACATTGTCCTCATCCGCATTAAAATAGTTATTTCTTTTCAATGACAAAGTGGTCTGCATTTTTTAAAAATGTTAACATTAAATGCCATCTATTTGTCGTCTGCCAAGTGAGATGGCGTTTATTTTCCATCTTCTTTTTTAAGTAGCTGGTATAAAGTGTTTATGTGAGATTGGCCTTGGCTAAGTTGTGATTTATTAATTACAAATAATGATGCAATAATGCATAAAAAATACATGGAGTTGCTGGATGGATGGTCATTTAAAAAAATCACTGGTCACATCACTGACGTTTTCAAATGTGTATTTTTTATTGTAAACCTCTGGCAGCAAGGTTTAGTGCCATATTTCTTTTCTTTTGCTTTTTATTTTTGTGGCATATCCTTGCAATATTTTCTTTTTTAAATTAACCCATTGCACCAGACTACTAAGGTTAGAACTCTTGCCTTTGTCACTGCTTGTTCTCCATGGGGATAGATTATTCTCTATGTTCCACCAATGTGGAGGTGTTACGAAATTTACTTATTTCTGCACGTTGGCCATAGCACAAGTCCAAACATTTCCAAGGTGGAAGGAGGCGCGAGAGGAGTTTGAAATGACCCACGCACTCTCGAGACTTCGCTTCGTAGCGCGCCAGGGCGCGTGACCCTGGAATGCCCCCCCCCCCACTCTTTTACACTCGCACTGTTTTACACTATAGTGAGCTGATATGGCACGTGAGTGAAATTAGTTAGCAGCACATGTAAATCAAGCCATTTGCACGTGTGAGGCAAACTCAGGCCCACAAAGGGCGCTGTGACGCGCCGGACGTTTACACGTTTAGAATTTAGCATGGGGTCTTGACGGGCAATAAACAGAAACATCACACGCATGTCAAAGAGGCGCATTCCTCGCAGCATAGGGACCAGGCAAGTACGGGCTTGTCTGGGGGGCTTTCCCTTAATATTTGCATAACAGAGCCCCCCTGTTGAAGTGTCTCAGGGAAGCACGTGGGGTGCAGTGCGCCTATTGCTGGGAAAGTTGGCTCTGAATCTGTAAAAACAGCTGTTCTGTTGTAAATACATTCAGGAATTCAAAGATAATTGGAGGACTTCCCTCTTGCCTGGAAGGATGATGGGGAACTCTCACTAAATGAGTCTTTTTGCAATTAGGTGCAATATGCCACCTTTCTCCTTTGAAAAGCGGAGAATTAGAAGAAGCCAGGAGCTGTGCAGAAAGGGTTTCCTCCCCCGCGCCTCGTTGGTGATGGGCGTCGTGAGAATCCTTGGCACGCTGGAGAATAGAGCAACATCCTCTGTCTGTGATTCAGTGTCCAAGGCAAGTGACGCCATGTTTCAGTCCATAGTCCTTAATGCCAGTGTCTGCCTGTTTCGGTTAAATATCAGGAAATCAAAGCACAACAAAATCCGGTGTTTTGCCCAGGATCACACAGTTATCTAAGTAGGAACGTTGGGATTGGAATCCGATTTTGTGGAACCACATTAGACATAATTCGCCCATAGATGACATCCGAGATATTTACTAACATTATTGGTGGGAACAGAAGCAGTAATCACAGGTACCAAACCCAGTAAATTCCATTTTCTAAAGATAAATCCCACATTTTTATTTGGCTGGTTCGTCAAGTCTCGAATTTTCTTAAAACAAAGGACTGTGTCAGATTACAGGGGCCCAACAAAGGATTTTAGAGATCCAGCTGTGTAGCAGGCCCACCTCATTGAGGGGGATATGTACAAGGAAGTGGCTGGGAGAGGAGTTAACCTTCCTGGCTTAACGCCTCTCTCCTCCTCTTCTGAAACACAAGGCTGCACCACATTTACAAGAATGTGGTGCAACCTTGCAGATTCCACCTGCGATGGCGACAAGTTTAGCAACTAAGCACCAATGCAGGCACCCTTGCACTAGAGTAAAAGGGTGTCTGCCTGCAGGAGAGGACTGTTTATGTGTAGGAAGGTGTCCCTCCTGCACATAAACAATCCTAAAATGCCATTCTGTCACTGTCATGTGTGCTGCTTCATGCAGCACACAAGAAAGTCACAAAATTGCTTTTTTTTGTTAAAAAGTTTGTTTTTACCTTCCTAAACATAAACAATGCATGGCATTTTGCATTTTCCATGTGTGCACAAGGCAGCACAAACAAAAAAAGCAAAAATGAGGAGAAATAGTCATCAAAATCTCCTTTGAAACAGCGACATTCCCGGAAAGCTGGAAACACGCCGAAATCAACGCCCTCCTCAAGAACCCAAGGCGGACCCCAAAGACCTCAAGAACTTCCGGCCCATCTCCCTGCTCCCGTTCCCGGCGAAGGTCATCGAGAAAATCATCAACATGCATCTGACCCGCCACCTGAAGACAAAAACATCTTGGACCCGTCCCAGTCCGGGTTCAGACGAAACCACAGCACCGGACAGCCCTCATCGCCGCCACAGACGACATTAGGCGCCAACTAGACAACGACGAAACATCAGCCCTCTTCCTCCTGGACCTGTCAGCCGCATTCAACACGGTCTGCCATCGCACTCTAAAGACACACCTCCTAGAAGCCGGAATCCAAGAGAAGGCCCTTGACTGGACCACGTCCTTCCTCTCCGGCAGAACCCAGAGCGTCCGCCTCCCGCCCTTCCGATCCGAAGCCACCGACATCATCTGCGGCGTCCCCCAGGGCTCATCCCTCAGCCCGACGCTGTTCAACGTCTGCATGGCCCCCTCGCACAAGTGGTCTGCCAACACGACCTCAACATCATCTCCTACGCCGATGACACCCAGCTCATCCTCTCCCTCACCAAGGACCCGCACACCTGGCTGCAGGGCACTTCATTTAACCAGTATGTTGTGGTGGGCGCACAGCGGATGCGCGCAGTGGGCGTGCCCCCGGCATGCCGAAGGCGCGCCAAAGGCAAGCCTGTCTGCGCCCGTCCGCGCTCTGGTCGTGCGCAGGGCCCGAACCCCTGGATGTTGTAAGGCAGAGGGCATATTTTACTCATGTATGGACCTTCTCAATCTAAACCCTGGAATTTGGAATCAGCAATGCCCGAGACTGGCCCTGGACAAGGATAACCACAACACTACGAGCTTCCTATGCCAGACACCGCTCCCCGCTACTCTGAATGAGTCGATTAACACATATAAAAATGCCTGGGAAATTTTAAAAGCAACATTAGCTAGAAACGGGGGCATTCTGAAATGCATCATGCTCAATGCTAGATCTCTTGTGAAGCACAGCGTGGAATGTGCACTCCTGATGGGGGAGCACGAAATCAAACTTGCTTTTATTATTGAAACTTGGGCAGACAATAGTTCTGGCCCGATCTGGTGAAAGCTACACCGGCGGGCTTCTATTGTCACACTCTGGATCAGTCCAATAAGAAGGGGGGTGGTCTCGCTATCATCTACCATGAATCACTCTCACCCAAGTTTGCATCAGCAACCAGCCTGAATTGTGAGGCTCTTGCTTTTGACATCTATTCCGAGGGTCATAGGACCCGGATCCCCCAGCATGCCCCACGCCCGCATACCCACCAATCAATCAACTTGGAAAAAGTGGTGGGTGTAAAAAGGCCATGTTTAATCACAAATTCATAAACATGACATATACATTATTAAAAACATTATCAAATTATGAGCAACATTTATCATTTATTATTAACTCATTTTATCAACTTGTATTATGCATTATTCAACTTGTATTTGCTCATAACTTCTTGATTCCCCCAGCACCAAGGGGCCCTCTGGTTCGCATCCCCCAGGTAGAGATGCCCACGCAAGGTGCAACCCACCTGCGCCCCCTGAGCGATGGGCCCCATCCCTCGGGTCCTTGTCCGCCATTTCCAGGGCCCCACCTCTCGTCCACCAGGCTGCCTAGGAGGCTCGTACCTGTCGCCCTGGCCTCCCCAGCCGGTGGTCTCCATCCCCCTGCGGAGAGCTTACCTTCTCTCCCCTCAGTGCTGGCATAGGGAGTGCGCAAGGCGGACTCCCCTCCATTTTGTAAGTCTATCAGTGGTCAAATGTCTCTTTTCCGCAACCCACACCTCCAAATCACTGCCTTAAGGGGACGGGTGGGTGGGAGATTAAACAAAGTTCCTAATGGCGAGGGGAGTGGGCAAGCAGGTCCGGCGCTGGCGGGGAAAGAGGCAGAGTTGTCCGTGATCCTGACCTAAATAAGTCATGGCCTCTGACCCCACGCCCCCACCGGACGTGCGTCACCCCTCACCAACCCGGAAGTACTTCCCCGGCCGGTCGCCCATAGGGCAGCCGGCCAGATCCTTTGGCCAATGGCGTGGTGTGGGCCGGGGGGCCGGGCCCTAAAGGCGGGCTCGTCTAGCCTCGCCCTTTGTATAGGACCCGGATCCCCCAGCGTGCCCCACGCCCGCATACCCACCAATCAATCAACTTGGAAAAAGTGGTGGGTGTAAAAAGGCCATGTTTAATCACAAATTCATAAACATGACATATACATTATTAAAAACATTATCAAATTATGAGCAACATTTATCATTTATTATTAACTCATTTTATCAACTTGTATTATGCATTATTCAACTTGTATTTGCTCATAACTTCTTGATTCCCACAGCACCATGGGGCCCACTGGTTCGCATCCCCCAGGTAGAGATGCCCACGCAAGGTGCAACCCACCTGCGCCCCCTGAGCGATGGGCCCCAGCCCTCGGGTCCTTGTCCGCCATTTCCAGGGCCCCACCTCTCGTCCACCAGGCTGCCTAGGAGGCTCGTACCTGTCGCCCTCGCCTCCCCAGCCGGTGGTCTCCATCCCCCTGCGGAGAGCTTACCTTCTCTCCCCTCAGTGCTGGCATAGGGAGTGCGCAAGGCGGACTCCCCTCCATTTTGTAAGTCTATCAGTGGTCAAATGTCTCTTTTCCGCCACAAGGGAGACTAGGGTCCAAAGGTCCTTCGCCTTTCCCCCCTTCAGCCAAGTTCAGCACAAATGACCAAATCCCTTTAATCCACGTGTCCGTGCCAGTGTCAGATAAATGTACTCCATCATGGTGAAACATATTTGGTCCTGAGATCATCTTGTGTGGGAGATGCAGCAAGCGGCCCTTTCCTGACCACAACTTTGCCAGCTCCCCGTTGAGACGTCTTACTGACACATTTAACGGCCTCGCCCGGATTCCATCGCCCCACCATTGCCGTGGGATCATGCAAGACCATGTTATCCTGGCCTGAGGGAAGGTCCGCCCAAGCCAAGCAAATTCCGTGAGCAGCGCTTCTTTGACAGCTAAGCGTCCCCTGTCTACCATATCATTGCCGCCCAAGTGGATGATGATCAATTCAGGGGACTTCTGCCCCTCACGTCCTCTCATTTCTTCCACGAGCCGCCACAGGTGCCGGATACGCATTCCTCCCACACCGTGCCACAAGAATTCCGTCCCTTCCAGCCCAGGTGGTTTCCGCACTCGCCGCTGCCGCAGTCGCACTGTTGCTCGCCGAACGAACGAGTGTCCCAATACCCACACCACCTACCCTGGCATACTAGTAATCGGAGAGGAAATAGAAAAGTCAGGCATGGGCATAGCATTGCATGAAGTCAAAGTAATTCAGGCCTTACATAACGCCTAAAGCAGTTGGACGACCAGCGGCCCACCTTCTTCACTGCATTGGATGACAGCCCCGCTCCTGCTGCCAAAGTAGCAGCCCCTATCCTGAATGAATGGGATGAATAACCAGAATCCCCAGGTCCAGATCTACCAAGACAATCCGCAGCACTGCTTTGAATTGGTACTGCGACACACAATCCCCTCCCTCATGAATGAACAGGGCCTGACTCTTCCCCCCAGGGCGGATGGCTAAGTATGACTGCATACAGGCGACCGGGCAAATAGGTGTCTCCGACGCAGGGCACATCTGGATCACTGCCCCTTTCCCCAACTGATCTGTCTTAGATTTTCTCAGGATCACTTCTAAAGACCCCGCTCTAACCCTGGTGTCCCCAAACTGCAGTCCCCCACTGTGGTCGCTGCGAGATGTTCCTACAATCTCCCCCAAGCGGAATGCCCCATAAAAAGCCAGGGAGAAAACTGCCGAAAATAACGTGCCCTCAAAAGTGGAGGTGCACAGTCTCGGGAGGGCGCCTAGCATGTCTTTTTAGGTCCTAACATCTAAAGACCGTCTACTATCTTGCTTGGGGCCTTCCTTCCTGGCCCAACCCGCCAAGGCTCTCTTGACTACATAAGACGTCCCAGGGTCATATAAGCCTGCTAATCTGGCGAAAAACCCCACGGAAGTTACATGGGCCCTAGCATAAGAGAGTGACCTGCCTTGATCACTAATTCGCTGAAGAAAATGAAACATTGCATGATCAGTGTGCCAACATGAAAAACCAGCCTCTTGTACCAGTGTCCTGTAATACAAAAAACTCTGTTGATATGCTTTCCGAGTGCGGTCACTCAATGAGGCACCTACCAGCCCCGCTAAAGCGGGGCTCCAATTTTCCACAGTGATGATGGGAACACTGTCATCCGGTCCTCTGCTCCGGGATGGAACCTCCGAAAATCCTGCAGCTTGGAACAAGACAAAGCATCAGCAGCATGATTGTCAACACCCGGTATGTGTGCTGCCTTGAACATCAAATTCAATTTCAAACATGCTAACACCAGATGCTTCAGCAATCTCACACATTCCTACATGTTGCCCCCTGCCGATTAATGGCCTCAACTACAGACATGTTGTCTGACCAAAATATCACTGATCTGTTCCTGAAGTTCTCTGCCCAAACGGACACCGCTACTAGAATAGGGAACAACTCCAAAAAGGCTATGTTCTTTGTCAATCCATCCTTGTGCCACTCTTCTGGCCATTCCGCCCCACACCACTGAGAACCCAGGATAGCCCCAAAACCAATGCTGCCTGCTGCGTCCGTGTACAGTCCCAACTCTGAGTTAGACACCGGGGTGGATGGCCAGACAACAGCGCCATTAAAGTTTGCCAAGAAGTCGCGCCAAACCCTCAAGTCCTCTCTCACCTCTGCACGGAGGCGTACCCTGTGATGCTTCTGAGTAAGGCCAACCATTGCCCTGGCGATTGATCTAGAGAAGGGGCGGCCCATTGGGATGATTCTGAGGGCGAAGTTCAACTGCCCTACCAATACCTGCAACTGATGTAGTGTAACCTTGGGACCAGCCAAAGCTGCATCTATAGCCTGGGAAAAGGCCTGCACCTTGTCAGATGGCAACCTACACTCCCCAACCACTGTGTCAATCTCAATTCCAAGGAAAGTCATACATGTCGCTGGGCCTACTGTCTTGCCCGGGGCCAACGGGATATTAAACTCTTTGAACAAGGCCACCAGCTGGTCTAACGCTTGATTACCTGCTGTTGATGCAGCTGGTCCCATCACCATAAAGTCGTCCAAGTAATGAACCACCTCTTTGTACCCAGTCCTATGCGAGAACAACCATTGGAGCATACAACTGAAGGTCTCAAAATATCTGCAAGAGACAGCGCACCCCATAGGCATAGACTTATCATAGTAAAATTGATGGTTCAACTGGAACCCTAACAAATGATAATCTTCAGGGTGTACAGGCAACAGGCGAAACGCTGACTCTATGTCTGTCTTGGCCATGATGGCATTAGGACCCAGGGTCCTCACTTTATTCAAAGCCACGTTGAATGATGAGTAGGTCACCGAACAAAGGGCCGGGTCGATAGCATCATCCACAGACTCCCCTTTTGGAGCTGACAAATTGTGAATCATTCTAAATTGACCCGGCTCCTTCTTAGGTACCACTCCCAGTGGCGAGCACACAAAACCAGGGAGTGGAGGGTCCGAAAAAGGACCCGCCACGCGCCCTAGCCCGCGCTCCTTCTCCACTTTCAACTCCACTACTGCAGGCTGTGTCCTTGCAGACAATAGGTTATTGCAATACTCTACCGGCGGGACACCCTGCGCTGGAATGCGGAACCCTTCAGAGAACCCAAAGTACAACAATTTGGCTGCTGACCGGTCTGGGTACTGATTCAGCCAGAAAATCAGTTTCCCAATGTCTACAGGAGTGGGCAGCTTGTGGCTGAGAGGGCTTAGCCTCTCTGCCCCCTCCTCCCCGTTCCTTGGATTTTTTAATGCATTTGAATTTGGGATGGGAAGGGTGCCCGCAGAAGGAACACGCATGCTTGTATCTGCACTTCTCGGTGGACCATGTGCACACTTTCTTATTAAATGCCCAGCATGCCCCTCTCTTCTCCCCAGGCCCTCCCTGGGAAGTCCGAAAGGGCTGCCTGTTGCTCTGGGATCCGCCTGACTTGCCATTCACATTTTCTAGCCAGACATTGACCTCAACCTGGTCCCAACCCATGTCCGGGTCCTCCACCTTTTCCCACCTGAAATCTCTATCGTAATCCAGCCAAGCTGTACCACCATGCGTCGTGTGCGCCTTCAAAATCCTATGCATATAGTATACCAAAGGCCCTGCTAACTCTGGTTTTTTCTCAATGACTACTGTCATAAACACCTGGAAGCCAAAGAGCCAATTCGTAATAGATTCTTCCACCCTCGGTCTCTTATCCCTAAAGGAGCTGTCCTTTCCCTCCTTGTCTTTGCTCTCTACCTCTACTCTTTTTGGTCTGATCAAAGCGAATATATCCACGAATTCTCCTTTCCAAATCTTCTCTTTCATTTCAGGAGATACATGAGTAGCCAGACGGCCTGGTTTAGATAAAACATAGCCCTGGCCTCCTCCAGCCTTCGCACCCCCTCCGGGCTCAGTATTCACGCCCTCAGGCTTACCTCCTGAAGAACTGGGAGCATTTGACGGGGCCGAGACCACTGGATGCGCCGCCGATACATTCAAGGACTGCGCCTTAACCAATAAAGCTAGCTGTTCCCTAATCTCGCTAAGGGGGCCCTCATCCGCCCTTCCCGGGGCCCAAGGCGCGACTGCTGCCGTCACGGACGCTACTGCTGCCAAGGGGGGGGGAGGCCACTACACCTGACAAAGCCCCCGCTCCCCCTTGAGGTGCCTGCCCCTGTGTCAGAGCCCTTAATGCACTTAGTATTTCCATCAAGGCGCTCCCTGCTACAGCGCCCCCAGGTTGTAAGGGCGGGGGTGCGCTCTCTGGTAACGGGGGAGTCACATTCGCCTTCCCAGGCGCCACCGGGGCGGAACCTAGCGCTGCTATGGCCCCCCGAATTTAATCTAAAATCCCCCCCAGACGCATCTGCAGCAGGAGGCACTACCGAGGGACAAGGGGCGCTATGCGGTATTACGGGCAGCTGAGGAGAAGGGGGGGGGGACAATCGTGACTACTGGCTCCAAGGGAACCCTAGGTGGATAGTTCGCTCCAATCCCCTTACTGCTCCCCTTCCTCTTCTGCGTGCTTCCTTTACTCGGTTTCTGCACTCTAGGCTTCTTCAGCAGTGGTGGGAAAGCTGCTTTGGGCAGGACCCCCCGCCTGCACGGGTGCTCTACAATGACCGGAGCCTCACCCTCGGGCTCAGAAGGAAGCTCCTCGGCCTCCCCCTCGCTGCTCTCGTCGTCCCCACTGAATTTCGCCAGCAACAAGGAAAGCAACTGCGCTATCTCAGGATCCTTGTCCTTGCGCTTGTGGCTCTGCCCCCTGGCTGGCATTGCTCTCACAGGTCTCCCAGCACGCTGCACCACAGGCACTCTCGGTCCCTCCCCTCCCCGGCGCAAACCTGCCCACCACGTCGGAAGGTGACGGTGCCGGAGCCCCCCTACCCACACTCAAGGCTGCTGCGAGCGCACGCGGGCCTCCAAGGCGCCCTCCACGCAGTGCACAGGCGGGGAGGGGGAGGAAGGGCAAGAAAGCCTAGTTTCGAACTCCCGCGCCCACCCGCAGCCTCGGCAAGCCCCGGCACCTCACCTGACGAGTTGGTCGACGCTCTCTCCGCTCGACTCGGTTCGGCGCAACCCGCTTCTCCTCGAGATCCTCCGGCACGCGATGGGATGAGGGACGCGACTACGGGGGAGGGGAAGCTACTGGGTCGTGGAACAGATTAAACAAAGAGATTAGACAAAGTTCCTAATGGCGAGGGGAGTGGGCGAGCAGGTCCGGCGCTGGCGGGGGAAGAGGCCGAGTTGTCCGTGATCCTGACCTAAATAGGTCATGGCCTCTGACCCCACGCCACCACCGGACGTGCGTCACCCCTCCCCAACCCGGAAGTACTTCCCCGGCCGGTCGCCCATAGGGCAGCCGGCCAGATCCTTTGGCCAATGGCGTGGCGTGGGCCGGGGGGCCGGGCCCTAAAGGCGGGCTCGTCTAGCCTCGCCCTTTGTACAGACCGTTTAAAGGGATGTTGATATATCGGCCCCCGGGACCCAAAGGCAGTTTTTTGGAGTCCTTAGACTCGCTGCTGGAGGAGGGTCTGTGCTTGGAATCCTTCTCAGTGATGGGGGATTTTAATTTTTACCTCGAGAACTCTGAGGATGCTGAAACATCTAGGCTGAATCAAATCTTGGGTAGTGGTGGCTTGGAACAAATGGTGAAGGGGCCAACTCACGAAAAGGGCCATACCTTGGATGGTATATACACCAACAATAAAGACCTAACTGGGATCACGATCCTCCCGATTCCCTGGTCTGACCATTCGGCGATCAAGTTTGGAATCAAACCATGGCTGGCCCGGCCTATAGGCCTGAAACAGAATCTCGAGATAGGCACTAGATCCTGGGGTAAGCTGGATGTGGAAAGACTAGGAAATGTCCTGGGGAATTCCATGTTCCAGTTTCCGATGGATGCGGATGAAGCTACATCGACCTATAATACCTGGCTCACCAAGGCTTGTGACCAGCTAGTCCCTGTTAAAAAATGGGTCCTCAAACGGGCTTGGCCCACTGCACCCTGGTACTCGGATGAGCTCAGGGCAAAAAAACTAGTTTGTAAATTGTCAGAGAGGGATTGGCAGAAATTGTACTCAACAGGGATGAAGGAAAAGTATAAATCTTGTATTTCTAACTACAAGTTAGCTCTTTTTGAAGCCAAGAAGGAGTACTTCTCCCTGCAAATAACTAGGGCGGAATCATATTCCAAAGAACTGTTTAAAACGATTTGTAAACTAACCAAACCCACTACCCTTAAAAAACAGGGCAATGTAGAGTTCTGCAATAAGATGGCAGACTATTTTAAAACCAAAGTTGAAATTATCTTTACTTCTCTGGTCGGTTAGTTCACTGGTAAACAGATTGATTCAGGTCCTAGGGCATCAGATTGCCCAATTACCATCGAAGGCGTCCTGGATCACTTTACTCCCATTAAGAAGACTGACCTGATCAAACTGCTGCTCACCATAAAATCAGGTGCTCCCAGCGACCCCTGTCCCCCCCAGAATTGTTAAGTCGATCCCGGACACTATTGGAGAAGCTCTGACCCCGCTATTAAACTTGGTTCTTCGGACTGGTACATTTCCTAGAGACTGGAAAAAGGCGTCAGTGCTCCCTCTATTGAAGAAGCAATCATTGGACCCCAAGGACCCGAATAACTATCGCCCGATTTCCAGACTTCCTCTGCCAGCTAAAGTACTGGAGAAAGAAATGAATAGAAAACTTAATAACTTCATTTTGGCTAACAACTCTTTCGATCCCTCGCAGTTTGGGTTTAGAGCCTATCACAGTACAGAGCTGGCCTTAATTAAATCTACAGAGGAAATCAAAGAGGCCGTGGATAGGGGAGGAAATGCCATCTTAATCCTACTGGACCTATCCGCGGCCTTTGATACAGTCCATCATGGGGTCCTGCTGAATCGGCTCTCGGATATTGGAGTCAAGGGCTTAGCATGAAAATTGCTTCACTCCTTTCTGGCTGATAGGTCCCAGACGGTGGACCTAGATGGGAATGTTTCTGATCCCTTCTCGCTCCCCTGCAGGGTGCCACAGGGCTCTTCCTTGAGCCCCATGCTCTTTAATATCTATGTGGCCCCCCTGGCCAACATCATCCGGTCATTTGTGTTCCAGCTCACCTCCTACGCGGATGACACTCAGATTGTGTTGTCACTGACGGAGGGAGTGGAAAGAGAAGCAGGGGACAGGTTTCAGAAGTGTATGAGCTCCATTTCCATCTGGATGTCATCTAATTGCTTAAAGCTCAATTCAGTAAATACGGAGGTGTTCACGTTTGGCAACAATCCCCGGGTATGGACACTGGACTGGTGGCCTAAAGGGCTGGGAGCCTGCCCTAAACCCTCTAGGAAAGCCAAGAATCTGGGAGTCCTGGTGGATAACAAACTCACCATGGGGGACCAAGTGAATCAGGTAACTTCTGCCTGTTTTATGGTCCTCAGGATAATCAAAAAAATCAAGCTCTTCCTCTCAGCCAGCAACCTCAGGACTGTTGTTACGGTTTTAATTTTGTCCCGCCTGGACTATTGCAACAGCCTCTATCTTAATGTACAGAAACAACACTTGTACAAGTTGCAACTGTTCCAGAATGCGGCAGCCAGACTGCTGTCGGATACTGCTAGGTTTGCCTCGGTTAGAGGAGAGCTGTGGAAATTACATTGGCTCCCAATCCCACTTAGATCACGGTTTAAGGCCCTTTGTGTGGTCTTTAAGGCAGTGAACAGGATTAGGCCGTAGTTTCTTAAACATGGGCTCAACTGGTATGTCACCGGCGGATGTATGTCAGTACAACGCGATCTTTTAGATCGCGGTACTTGACAACGCAGGCATTACAACGCAAGTCGTTACAAAGACTTGCGTTGGAGGGCACGGATTGTGGAATATTATAATTTTATATTCCAACACCAGTCCACGTAACAGTAGGGAAGGTGTTGGAATATAAAATTACAACATTCCTTGTCCAACAGCGCCATCCAGCGCAAGTGGTAGTAACGACTTTGCGTTGTAATGGCATAGTTGTAAAGGCACTGTGGTGTAAACACCGCGTTGTAAACGGTGTTTACCTCCCCAGCAGAACCCTGCGCTCCTCGGGGTCTAAACTAGTTCGAACTCCCATGTTTAAGAAAACTAACTGGGGAGGCCAAAGTTTCTTTCACTGCGCCTCCAAAGCATGGAACGAGCTTCCGTTCCATCTCAGAAATGCCCCAGATCTTATCTCCTTTCGGAAGGGTTTGAAAACCTGTTTTTTCTCCGAATAATCAGCTCACTATTTTCCCCAGGTAACTAGGACCCAGCGCCAGGACACCCCAGGGTAGCAGTGCGCTTTATAAGTTCTAATAACATAACATAACACCGCCAAACCCAACCTCTACGAGGGAATGAAGGCCGTCGCTGACTGGATGAGCAACAGCCGTCCGAAGCAAAACTCGGACAAGACGGAGGCCCTCATCCTCGGACCCACCCCCTCAGCCTGGGACGACTCCTGGTGGCCGACCACACTGGGAACAGCACCAAGACCCACCGACCGTGCACGCAACGTAGGATTCATCCTCGACTCCTCCGTCTCCATGTCTAAACAGGTCAGCCATCTCCTCCTCCTGCTACAACACCCTCCACTGGCTTGTGGATGATGCTTTGCATCGACCTGAGACTGCTTGAACAGTGTGGCATCTACCCAGCCAGAAAAAGAGAGCTGAGCATCGGACTGAATCTGCTGTGAGTGAGTGCCACGTCACTCCATCAGGGCCCAAACCAAACAGAAAAACATTAAACGAAAAAATGACAGTCAAATTAAAAAAGAACCCTGTCAACTGTTCTCTCTCTCTTTCATAGCACCCCCCTGACCAATGGCAAAGGCAACGAGGGTGGCACTGGCACCAGGCACCCAACGCCCATTGGGCTCAAAGGGCTTCAGCCACCCCCGGTAGCATGTGTCAGCCCGGGCTAAGACAGCTTCCCGGGCACACACACACAGACAGTTTTTGAGCTGCTGTTGACTGGCTGCACCCAAGTACTTCACAGGTCTTTAAAAGACCATTTACTTGTTAATGAGGCTTTATTGTTTTTCACCCCTTCTTAGAGCCCCTCCATCTCCACTCTGTCTTTTGCTGGAAGAATTAGCCCCCCCCGAAAGTTTTATTAACCCTCCCCGAAATGTGGCTCTAGTTGCTCCTCTGACTGGCACATATTACATCTTACCTTGGGCAAGAGGTAGGAATTATGAAATAACACATTTCCCTTGGACAAGGTGGGTGGGGGAGCAAAAGCCCTTTCAAGCCCCCCCATACCATGAGGTTTATATTAAATGTATATTAATATTTGTATAGCGCACTACTCACCCGCAAGGGTCTCAAGGCGCTTGTACGAATACCGCCGTGGAACCCATCCTGGGCACCCCCAAGGTGGAGGCCAGGCATCCTTAGCGTTGTGGGGCCGTTGTGGAGATTAAGCAAGCTATTGCCCAGAGTTGCAGAGTGGGACTCCATGATTGGAATAGGCACCGAGGCGAGAATTATCAGGTCCGTGGAATTTTTGAGCCCAAGACCCGCCGATGCGGGGAATTGAACCCTGGTCCCTGGCTAGACCTCTGCATCAGGGTCGGCCGCTCTAACCATCGAGCCACACTTCTAAACCCCCTTAATGCATTCATTTCTCGGGATGTCCAAACACCTGGAGTTTTTAATTTTGTTAATCTGAGCCCGGGGATTGTGTAAATTGGAGAAACACCCCTCCCATCCCTGTTCCTAATTTCTTTTAAATCTTTCCCAATGGTCGTTATCATTCGAGAGATAAAAAATTAGTGAGGAAAGAAGGGTTTCGTATAACTTCTTTGAGGATTAAAGAGCGGTGATAGATGCTGGCAAGGGTGCAAGGGTACACAGAGGAGCATCAGGGTTCGGTTATCACGTAATGAAGGTGGCAGCAGGCACTCCAAGGAGCTGTAGAGGGGCAGGGTCAAACGAGGCTACAGAAGTCAAGGACAGACACTACACAGAAGAGTTAGAATGAGGTATAGTGTCCTAGCGAGCCCCGAGAGCATTCAAAGGAATACACAACCCACAGAGCCCTGGATTGTACATCTTTATTCCTCAGCATACAATCACACACTGAATTACATCATAACGTTTAATAACCACACCTTAACACATCCCAACAAGTTACGTAATTCCTTATTGAGTCCACCCATAACCCTAAGGGTCCTAGCGCCCATAGTTTCACTGCATCGCATCTCCCTCTTGTTAAATAAAAAGTACAATCAGTAGTCACATCATATCTCTGCAAAGGGCATTAAAGCGCTTGCACTTGTCAGCCAGACCGAGTGGTATGAGATGGTTGAGATGCACTTTGATTGTGCAGCGATGGTACAGATATTTATGCTTGATCTGGACTGTCATGTAGGAACTGACAACTTCGAGGTAGGTGCTTAAAGTGTAACAGGTCCTGAGTGATGGGCTTTCAGTGATGATGCACCATCACCAAATATCCTTTGCACATCACATCAAATCGACATCAAGTGGAATGTTTGTTTTCCGCTTTAGTTTCATTTTGACCAGGACCCAGTCAACTTGACTGAAGGCTGTTTTCTGAACTTGTTGATGATGATTTGCATATGTTTTCATCTGGCAATTCCGAGAAGTGTCCGTGATGCGAACGTTATCCGCGTTCAAGGGGAAGTTTAATTCCGATTGCTCCCCTAAATACCAGGGTAACAGGACTCTTGACAGTTGTGGAGTGAGGAGTTGAATGATAGGCACGGAGGGCTTGACACAGGGCCTGGTTTAACTGGATTCCCTCATTCGACGCTCATTGAACTTCCCGTTTGAGGTTACCCATGAATCGCTCAACACCATTTGCTTGGGGCCCCAGAGGTGTGCTCTTTTGGTGCCTGACATTTAGACTGACCAAAAATCCCTGGAATTATTTGCTTTTGAATTGCAGACCATTTGAGAATGGCACGGATACCCCACGCTGCAAAGATGTTATCCAGCCGCTCAACGACCTGGTCATGGATGGTACATAATAACTCCTCCACTAAAGGACAACGTGAATACTCGATGACTACCATTGAATTATGAGACAACAAAGAGAGAGATAGGGAGAGTCAAGAGCCACTCTTAGTCCCAGGTTCGGTGTTTTTTAAACAAAAGAAGAGTGCCCCCAAGTACACAAAGAGCCACGATAGGAGCAAAAAAATATTTTAAAGATAGAAACCGGCCTCACTTAGGTCAGTTAGGAAAGCCCTCACTCACCAACCTGGTTGGTGACATGTTTCCTCATCGGGCCCCACTGAAGAGGCCAAATGCCTCTCCAGTGTGCTACGACGCCAGGTTTACTGCAGAGCAGGTTATTTGTGAGTTCAGGCGTGCAGTGAAACTATTTTAGTGGTGGTGAGGGAATTATAAAAAATGTCTTAGGTGTATCAAAAAATGATTAATTTTATTGTTTGATCACTAGGACATGAATAAAAATTAAGTGTTGGAAACTGGTCCAAAATTAATTGATTGGTTATTTCCAAATGATTTAAATATCAGTCAACATGTTTCTGCCTACAAACGGTGTAAGTTTACCAGGCATTCATCAGGACAAAAATAGTGAGGCGCACTTGGTGATCTGTAATGACAGTGAAACACTTCCTGTGAAGAAACACATGAACATTTTTACAGCCCCACACTACACCTATGCAAAAACCACAGTTGATGGACAGAATGCAGAATAATGTCATACGTTCACCCCAGTACAGAGATCTGGGCCTAAACCCATCGTTTTTTTGCACTCCACACCACCCCAGTTCAGACATGGCCATATGCAAATCAGCCTTGACCCTGTGCCTCATGGGAACAGTCCAGCCCGAACTGCAAAGCCATGTCTTTCCTGGAACGAAATCAAGCATCCTAGGACTGGTTTCTGGCTATCAGCCGTCTTCAGCCAGGATAGCTTGACTCCAGTGGTGTGGAGAGCATGGGACTCACGTCTGAGCATACCCATCCCACTCAGGGTGACAAATGCAAAAACCACAGTTGATGGACAGAATGCAGAACAATGTCATACATTCAAGGCATGGCTTGGTAGTTCGGGCTGGACTGTTCCCATGAGGCACAGGGTGAGACTGATTTGCATATGGCCATGTCTGAACTGGGGTGGGGGAGTGGGCTAAAGAACGGTGATGGTTTAAACCCAGATCTGTTGACTGGGTGTGAGTGTTTGATTGGTTCAGATGCTCTGTCCATCACCACCCCCTTTTGTACCACCACACTACACCTAGGCTCTCCTTCTCTGGGTGAGAATAGGCACGTTCTGTGTCGGGCAGACTTTGACTGGCATAGGCAACAATGTGTCTCTGAGCATTCAGATGGCAATTATGTTAAGCAAGGATAACCCCCAATCCCACTGGGATCTCAGTCGAAGTGTGTAACTTGGTGTCAAAAGAGGCCATCTCGTTTCATTTTCAATTGCATGTTTTATTCTTTTGAAGCTTTGATTACATTCATTGGACCACTGGAATGGGCCATCTCATTTTGTCAGGTTACTTAATGGGGCACTCACAGTAGCAAAATCACAAATGCACCTTGAGCAATAACTGGCCATGCCTAAGAAGGATCGCAGCATGGCGACATCTTGGGGGCTTGGGGGCTGGTAGCTTTTAGTGCTTGCACTTTATCTGGTAACATACAAGAATTCCTCAAAAAGTGTTAATTGCACAATTAACTTTGAAAAAATAAGTGAATTATAAAGGGAAACTAGAAGCACACATATATTTATTGCACAATAAGATAGTAACGTTGATGCTGCCTCTAAGCTCTTTTTGTTAATCTCTTGAAATATAACAGCAGTTATCAATCATTTGATTTCTAGTTTTCTTTTTACAATTCTTATTTTTTCAAAATTAATTGTGCAATTAATACCTGTTGAGACAGTGTTGTATGTTACTATATATCACCCAGGTCTCAGCTGGGTTTACTGGTCTCGCCTGTTGTGTATATTATGCACTTTATGTGGGTCAGGAGTCATTCCCCCATCAGAGAATATATGCCCAAATAATTTGAGCTTGGTCTTGTGAAACTCACACTTTGTTGCATTTAAAATGAAACCTGCGTCAGCAAGTAACTGGCACACTTGTGTAAGAGCTTTGCCATGCTCCTTTTTCGTTGCCCCAAATACCAGTATGTCATCACTGTAATTAAAAGCATGCATGGCAGGTTGAATTATTCGCTGTATAGCATCATGCAATATTTCTGAAGCTGATGGCACTCCAAAACTCGAACCTTTTTGTATCTGCACACGCCATCATGAGTCAAAAAAAGTAGTGATGTACCTGCAGTTCTCATCCAACTCGAGTTGATAGTATCCCTTGTTCTGGTCAAGTCAGAAGAAGACATTGGCACCATTCAACTGCATGATCATGTCCACTATATGTGGACCAGGATGTATTTCTCTCTTGATTGCTTTGTTGGCCTGGCGTATATCAACACAAATGTGCAGTGTACCACCGCTGTCCTTTTTAGCACCACCACTATGGGTGAAACCTATGGTGTAGGACGTGGAGAGCTCAATGATGTCATACTCAACAACGTTTCTAATTCTCTCCCAACAGCTCCTTGAAAGTGGAAAGAGACTCTGCAGTGCGGTGAGAGCGAATGTCCTCTGATGTGAAGTCACACTTTAATTGTCTTGAGCCTGCCTAGGCCATAAAATGACGGAAACTGACTCACAACTTCAGATTGAGTGTGGAAGTTTTAATTAAGAGATATCAGTCCCACCTCAGCAGCAGTATCAAAACTGAGAAGGCATGCACTGGACAAGGCTCCATGCGGAACATGAATTCGCGCTTGCACTGATACTGTTTTGTGTTTCATTATTGCCATGAATGATTCTTGACTCTGCAACAGTTTAGAAGAAGACCACATGTATACTTTCTTGTTTGATGGGTTGAGGCATGGCACAGGAGATAGACTGTATAACTTTTCAACCAGCATGATAGTAATCGACCCACCACTGTCCATGATAAAGGTTATGGTACAACAGTTGATCTTTATTGCAATCTTGGGGCACTGTCCAAATGAATTCTGTAGCTTCGTGTGGTGGTTCACGTTTGTCTTTTGTTTTTCTTAGCAAGCTGCTAAACCAACATGTGCCTGTCGTGCCTTGGCTGATGTCATTATTGTACATCGATCTTCCTCACTGGTGTTCGATAATGATGTTGACGAGCCTTTGAAGGATGAACTTAATGACGACTGACTTTGTCTGGTAACTGATGTTGCTGTTTGGCTTTGTGGATGTGGTGAGAATGCTTCTGGAACCTTCTTGCATCCATTTTCTCTTGTCACTGTGACATAGTTTCACTTTCGTTTGGCAAACCGTTATGAAGTGGCTTCTTTACCGCAACCTTTGCACATTTGTCCTATGGCTGGACATTTGCCTTCATGAGGAAATGAAAATCCACATCTAAGACTCAACTTTTTCTTCTTTGTTGATGTCGACTTGCAGACATCTACCTTGTACTTGTGCTTGCTTTTCATGACCAATGTTGATTCATTTTTTGCTGTTCCAGTTTCCATATCAGTGGCTTGTTGATCTGCTCTTCCTTAGGCTCTTGCAGACATCAGTGCTTTCTGTAAACTGAGCGGCTCTCTCAACAGCGTCTCCAGAAAGAGTCTGAAAGACAGCCATCAATAACTAGGAGACGTATGGCGTCTTCATCATTAAATTCACTAAATCTGCAGTGTTTGATAAGTAAATCAAGTCTTTTAACAAACTCTTCCATCGTTTCACCAGTTTGCTGTCTCGCTTGATTGAAAATGTACCTTTCATAGTTGACATTCGGGATCGGATTGAAATTAGCTTCCAATGCTTCCTTGTTTTGACAGTATGATGCTGCATCAGCTTGTGATATTTTCCTTATCACCTCTTTAACTCCATTCTTTATTCTTTAAGTACTTCATTATTTTTTCATTGTCTGCTTCTTTCAGTGCATCTATTAAATCATCAAATGTCTCGATCCATGCAGTCCACCTGGTACCAATATTCTGCTTCTTGGCTGTGCTGAATGGCGGTGGTGGTTTTAGGAATGCCGTAGCTCTCTACTTCACACTCCGTTCTGCAGTCATTGAAAAACGTTCACAATTCCTTAGGCCTTTTGGTACACTAGATGCCACTTGCTGCTGTGCATGCATCGGCGGCTCAACCGCGCCTGGTCGTCATGCCTTATTCGAGGTCATGTAGCACTGCCCTAGCTGGTAATACATATGCAGTTTCCTACCTGGTTATCACTACATTTAGCATTTTGCTTTGTATTGATGATGGCCCTGTGTTATGATGTGGTGCAATATCTCTTCTTTTGGCTTTAGCAGAGGTTTTCTGGCAGGCTTTTTGATTGCACTCCTCTGCAGGGCCTTTACCTTATTTGAGGGATGTATATGGGCGGGAGCCGGGCCTCGACGCCACACACACTGATGTCGAACTGCTTTTTGTATGTGGCATGCACAACCAGTTTGCTGTAATGTTGCAAACTCTCAGGTACAGCAGCTTTATTTCTTTGGGGTGCAGATCTCATACTCGTCGCCAATTGTGGCGTCATGTCTGGTCCCTGAAGCATGCAAAAGAATATGCCACACAAGGAGCTCTGCATTGTACGTCTTTATTTCTCAGCATTCAATCGCACACTGCACTCTCATTATGTCATAACCATTAATAACCAGACCTTTACATCTCCCAGCAAGTTACGTAATTCCTTGTTGAGTGTGCCCAGAACCTCAAGAGTCCTAGCACACACAATCTCACAACATTATAGTTTATTTAACTAAAAACAAATAGTACTTTTTGTAATGTTAAATATTAATGTAAATTAATTTGAGGTATATATTTAAAATAAAAAATACTACAGCAAAATTAATTTAATTTGAATGAAATCTTTACTTCATTTATCTATATTAAATTAAATAAAAATGTTTCTGAAGTGTAATTTAAAAAAAATCAATAAAAGTTATTGTTACAATAATTTAGAAATTCAAAAATGGTTGTTAAAATAGTTCATACTCAAATAATAAATGTGTTTTATTTTTAGATTCTTTTAGCATGAAATTATATTTATTTATTCTTTTAACTGTTTTAAATAATGTATTTTAATGTAATATTATTTCCTATGGGGTTTTACTTTAAGTCCCTCAAGCAATTATTTTCCATGGGAGTGTGTTGCAGTATCAGTGGTTTGCCTTGTGTGGTGCTGAACTCACTGCAATTTCTTGTCGGCAGTAGTAACTTACACTTGTAAATTTGACTCCACTCCCTTATAGGGGGTGGAAACGAGTAAGTCTCACTTTTGAGTAATTTTACACTAGGATTTTGTGAGGAGACCAAAGTAGGAAAATTACTCAAAAGTGTAAGAATAAATTACACATGTAAATTACTTACAAGTGTAAGTTACTTTTGTGAATAGTCCCATGAGTGTGTACCTTACATTTTTAAAGTCATGCCTTGTTAGGCTTTAATCAAACTTCCTTTAAACATTAGTTATATAACAGAGATCTGCATATGTAAAACAGGCCTCTGGTATTATATCACTTGTTGTCATCAATGATATCAAATGTGATGTCATATATTTCACAAACGTGTTTGCAAGTTATGGTTTGCACCACAAGCCATAACTAGCAAATAACAGGGGTTTTATGACTTTATGCCTGATCCATAATTCAGTTTGTCAGTGTTTCATCAAATTCTAGGGTATTTTATGATACTCTTCATTTATGTAATATATTTCAATTCAGCATCACTCTGCCCAACCTGCTGCAGCCAGCCTAAAGTTGCAGTGCAAGGCCAAAGGAAGAAAATGCTTCAGGCACTTAACACCTGCTGTGCACTGCTTTAGGCAGTGAAGAGCAGTGACTGACCGCAGGACCTGTCCTACGGCTAGGCCCTGAGCCCAGTCTGCCTCATAGTTCGTTAACTCCTGCTGCTCATGGCCTGCCAGGCTCTGTGTTCAACCCGCCATAGGTGATGAACCCTGCTGCACACCGCTAAAGGCCATGCAGAGTGGGGATTGGTCGCAGGACATTGCCTTCACCAAGACCCTGCAGCTATGTAGGGCCTAATAGTTAAGAGAAAACAGCTCTTTGTTTGATTTTTGTTGGTGGTTCTCAAAAGAACATTTTTTTTGTTTTTGGCTGGGTGCCTAATTTTTTGGTTTTGTGTTTTTTTTGTGGTTTTACATTTTTTAACAACTGGTGTGGCAACAATTAGATTTTTTTTTATTGAAAGGTCTTGCGATAATGTTCTTCCATCTGTTTCTTCCCAATCCTCTTGTTCTGCTTGCCATACCATATGTGGTCCTAGCACTGCATACAGTAGAATGTGAATAGAATATATGATAAAGTCTCCACTGTTCTCCGCCCCACTGCCCTCGCAGCCATACACGCATTACAACGCATGCGTTGTAACAGCGCATGCGAAGTAATAACAGGCGTAGTAAAGGCTACCCGTTGTTACAGCGCATGCGTTGTTATGCTTGCATTTGTAATGGTATGCGAACTAAAAGTCGCGTACAAATGGCTGTTTACTGTGTGAATATACTCAGATGTGGATTAATCTCCTCCTGCTTCCACATCATCTTTCCAGGAACACTTGCAATGTTGTGCCTCTTTGTGCTACAACACTTGCTTTCTCCTTCTGCCAACCAGCATACTCCCTCGTATACTTTGAGTTTTAAATGTCTCCACTCGTTGCTCTGTGAAAAGAGTTGTGGCCTTGTAGTGTAGTTCCTCCTGTACCCTTCATGCTGGACCTGCACGGTTTACGGATAACATATACTGTGGGTCTGGTGGTAGACTGGCTCTGTACACCCCCACCAAATATGTTAGCCTATGTTTTGCATTAGCTAGCTCGCAGTGCCACGAGTATCTCCTATTATCAGAGAGATTCGTTTTTTGCAACCTCAGAACACAACAACCCCTGATTCCTCAGATTCGTGTAAACAATATACTACTTTTCACCCAGTTACTTGTGCTTGCTTGTTTTGCTCTCAGAGAGATACACAGAAGAAATGGTCAGCTGTGTTTACAATAAGAATTTATTGTACCGTTGTTCTTCTCATGTAAAACAAATGTGCTGCTACAACTGTGACACAGTAGCAGAGATATAGAACCAGCAGTACACTGAATAAATAGGAATAGTATTGTTCTACCATTTTGCAATAGTCATGAACACATACATGAATATAAAATGCATTTATAAAATAAAGTGCGTTCTCCTAAAATGCCTGTCTAGATGTACCTAAATGTACCTAGCATGTGAGTAGGTGCGAAAAGAGCCTAAGCCTATTAGACTAAGAGTCTAAGAGCCAAGAATCTATGAGCCAAGAATCCCGCTAGGAATTAGTTGAACCCCCATACCTGAATAGTGAGAGTCTGGCCCTTCGTCCTGGTCTTTAGTTGGACACCCCGCAAGGGATAGTCAGACCACTGTCAGCTGGAGCAAATTGCATGTCGGAGCCGCAGCGTCTCTGGTCAGTGTGTCGGCCTTGAAGTCTCGGTTCCTCCTGACTACTGATAGCAAGAGGTGCTGTATTTATACAGTCTATGTGCCTGTGTTACCCATTGTTCAGTATGAGGATGACGTTGGGGATTAATACTTGTGCGTTGATGGGAGAGGTGAAGTGTACCTCCTGGAGAGTGTACTCATAAATTATTCATATGTGCTAAGTATGACGTCTTAGCAATATCAATTGGGAAAAACCCCCTCTCTACATGGAACTAGGTGAAAGGTTTAGTCCATACAAGGCTGCAGGCCTTATAAGGCGTTATGTCCCTATAAGGCATTCTGTCCTTATTTGGAGTTATGTCCTTATAAGGCTCGTTCATATGAAATGACGGGGAGATTATGTTGGGAAAGTGTACGATGTTCCCTGGACCTGTATCAGGGTACCGATATGAAATATAACAGCTTCTTGGATCTAGCTGGGCTTCTGGTCCCACAATTTGCATGTCACATGCCCTGCATTGATTTTCGTCTTCCTGGATGGATGGCTATAAAACTTCCCTACATCTAACTGCTTCTCTGTGCCTCTCATCTTGCAGATACTCTAGAAACGTTTCCCCTTCTCCTGGTGCAGTAGTAAAGGGTGGTCCTGGAAATTGCCCTCACCAGGTTGTGCCATACTGTAGTCAAATGGAGCAGTGAGTTCAGTAGCACCTTGTCAAGTCTCCTGCATCTCAAAAATGGTTGTTGTGTTTCATATTGAGAAGGAAAACATTTTGATACGATGCAAGGATATCTGGACTCTCAACCAATATGAAGCTCAGAAGGCCCTTTAAAAGGTAAAATAGCACACGGAGATCTTCAGACTGTGCAGGAAGTTGTTGTTGCTACGTGTGCCGGGACCATAGTGATAATGGCGATTCACTACAAAAAAAGTTGAGTTCTGTGAGAATGGCCTCTTTTTAGGTGAAAGTGGTTTCAGGTCAAAAGTAAGTGGGTCATTTTTGGTGGGGGGAGAACTTTGTTTCTTTTATGGAATTGTGACCCTGAATATATATGTAGTGTGCAGATTACTTTTCAAGACCATGGCATATCTAAGCAGAGGTTGATCCCTAACTCCTGACTTCCAAGCAAAGCCAGACACTTATTTTAGTATTTGGTCTTGCTTGCCTTTTTATTCCACTGCATATGTTATTTTATGCTATCTTATTGAATTTTATGGGTCACTCAAGTACCCAAAGGGGTTTCGGCGCTATCCTGAGAAAGGGTGAGTAACTGCGAGGACCAAGGCCCAACTATTAGTTGCAGAGGCATGTTTTTAATGCTTTCCTGAAATGCAGAAGGTTATGCGAAATTTTCAGATCAAAGGGAAGAGAATTCCACAATTTTGCAGTGCGCAGTGCAAACCACAAAGGTTTTTCCACCCCAAAATCTGAATTTGGGCACCACAATGTTTTTCATGAACGAGTGCACCTAAAAAGCCTGGGAGGGATGTACCAGTGAAATTGCTAAATAAGGGATGCACGCCCAGTGTTGTGTGATGCATTTGAAAGCGATACATAGCTCCTTAAACGCGATCCTCTTTTTAATGGGCAGCCAATAAAGTTGGCCCAATGCTGTGGAAACCGAGTTTGATTTGGGAAGATCAAAGATGAGGTGCGATTCTGCATTTTGTAAAGTTTGTAGTTTGGTGAACATTTTTTGTTGCAAGCCAATGTACAGACCATTACAGTAGTTTGACAGAATTAATGCTGACATAACAGATTTGTGAAGATTTGTTGGCACCTGAGGGAGAATTTTCCACAAGCTCTTCAAAAGGTAGAAAACCGAGGATGAAATATGGTTTATCTGATTTTCAAAGGAAAGTCTTTTCTCAAAAATGACAACGAGCTTTCTATCCCTTTCCACTGGGGATGGGACCAGGCCTATATCTAGCAGACACCAATTAGGAGACCAGACATTGGTATTTTTGCCATAGAGTAAAATCTCTGTCGTACTTGAGTTAAGTCTCAGGCAGTTCTCAACCAACCAAGATATAGTGTTCTCCATGCAGAGTCAAAATTGGGAGGCTGTGTGGGCAGGGCTGCCTGTGACAGACACCACATTTTGTGTGTTGTCCGCATAGGTCACAAAAAATAACCCAAAGGTTTTAATAAGCTTGGCCAGGGGGCTGTTGTACAAATTAAACAGAGTCAGGCTTAATGAAGCACCCTGAGGAATGCCACAGGGAAGGTTCCATGTCATGGAAGCAAAGTTGTCTAAAGTAAAATGTTGTTGTTTATTCACAAAGAAGGATGTCAAAAGAGAGAGGTCAGTGTCTCTGATACCTAGCTCGTGTAAACGGTTTATCAAAATGTGATGATTAACGGTATCAAATGCCGCTAAAAGATCCAAAAGTATAAAGGCATCATTGTCTCCCTTGTCAATGAGAGATCCTATGCTCTCTGTGGCCACTATAGGAGCAGGTTCGGCGCTATGTTGGCTCCGAAAGCCAAACTATGAAGAATTTAACAAGCCGTTCTCGTTAATAAAAAAATATAATTGCTGATTGAGAGCTTTAGCTAGAATTTTAGCTGCAGGGGCTAGCGGAATATAGGGTGATAATTAGTGAGATCAGAGGCTGGAAGAGTAGCCTTTTTTTATTAGGGGAAAGAGCTTTCTTCTAGGCTTTAGGAATGATGCCTAGCCAAATTATTTTATTAGAAATTAGTGTGAGATAGGCCGAAATAACATCAGTTGCAAGGATAAAATTTTTAAGGGGGGCAGGGATTGTCAGAGGAACCTGATTTAGCACTGAATAATATGTTCTTAACTTACTCCTGAGATGGAAAATGAGCATTGGATGTCAACTACAGAGTGGAGACTGTTGTTGCTAGAAGGGTCTGAGAAAAAAAGGTGGAGAAAACACTTAACACTTTAGACGGTTGTGGTCAGAACATTGCAAATGTGTTTACTGGCATTGATAATCTTTCTCTGGGCAGAGTTACACTGGAATTTGGCTGTATTAAATCATTCTTTTATGGAGTTTTTTACAGTCTCTATTTTTGCGTACAAGTAGGGAGACTTGTTTTCAAAGATCATAGTTTTATAGATTTGAAGAGCTTTCTTATGTTACTTAATCATTGGCATTGTAATTGTCTCCACTTCCGCTCTAAATTGCAGCATACTTTATTCTGTTCCTTTAATCTGGGCGAGTACCGTGGTTCGGCTGGAGTTTTTCAGTGGATGGTGTAGACTGTATGCAGGGGCCAGAGTATCAATGGCATTTGCTAACCAGGTATGGTAGTTTGCTGCCATCTTATCGGGATCATCTGCTAAAGTGGATTTAGACCATTAATACAAATGGGGTAGCCCAATAGGTCCAGGACCTGGGAGTTAAGCAGTATCAAAAAACAATGGTCCAATGGACTAATATTTTCCAAATATCATAATTAATTCACATTTTATAGTTTGCATGATAGAATAATCTTTCAGAACAACAACCAATAAGCGACACTAGTGGTGATTTCATTTATTATTCTACCACTTCTAGACAATGTAAATGTCATGAATAATACAAAAAGGTCAAAATGGTTGCCCCAACCGGAGCGTGCAAAAAGGAAAGTTTGAGTAAGATTTGGTGATGGAGAAAAAGGGGGAAGGTAACACAGAGTGTGATATAAAAACAACTCAATAATTCAAAACAAAGGATCAATAATCATCCTTCTTTTAAGACCTGGCCATAACTTAATTCAACAATATATTTCCAAATTTGTCAAAAACCGTTATATTTGTTAAATCATATGCACGTAGAAAAGGAGTCATATGGTACAGGTCAATAATCTGTATTGGGCGTCGACGTTTCGACTCGACTATTGGCCAACCGGTGAGTTAAGCCTGGGCCGGGCGAGTCTTCATCAGGACTAGATGGGCAACCATATGTCTTTTGGATGACCCCTGACGTTGATAGGTGATTCTTATGTTGATATTTTCGTTTCAATTAATGAAAGAGCGTCCTCCTTCGTGTTTGTATGCCCTCTGGAAGAAGCAAAATTGGCCGTCCTTACTGTCTTCCTACTCCATTATCTCATTTCCACATTTCACATGTATTGGGGACCTCGACTAGAAAGTGAATTGTTCTGTCCCAGGACACAACAAAATTAGCGTTCTTCTCCCACTGTGTGCTTTTTCAAGGAAACACTGAATAAGTCTACATCTGTCCCTGCTTAGCGTCCTCACGATCGTACCGCCAGCGACAGCTCACCTGCTGAGGGTATTTACTGGTAACCGAATTGTAGTTAAAATAACAGGGAAAACCAGAACACATGAAATTAAAATCAAATAGCAATATGATGAGTAAGGGAAACTTACTAAAATTGATGAGTCAGAAGTCAGACACAAAACTGGCAGTCGAATCCAGCATCTAAAATGGCACCTAATATGGGTGCTGGCAAGCTATCAAGTCGGGTCTGACGTTGTAGAGGTGGACTATTTTCTATACTTTCGGGAGTGACTTGTGTTTTGTATGCATCTGCATAATCGAATCACTACCCTGGGGTCAGTAACCTTTGCGTATGACCACCATGGAAAAAACATTTAATCCCTAGTCCAACCATCAAAGTTTGCAAAAACTTTTTTTAAATATCAAAAGGACTGGCAAGTTTAACGCTCAAGTTAAAACAGCAGAGATTTCAAAAGTGTTAACTCATTGAACTACTATGACACTATAAGATTTATACCTAACCAAAAAAGCCCACTTTCAGCGTAAAGTTCTGCTTTCGTGCCAAGTTTGATGGAAATTGGTTCAGAAACTTTTGCCCCTGCTTACCTTTGGGTTCTGATGTCAGCAATCAACCAGGGAACCCAATCAATGCTGTTCATTTCTGAAACCTAGAGACCAAGGTGAATTTCGGATGGTGGGGCTTGTGTGAATCCCACCATGCTTTTTTACCTAGAATTCCCTGTGATCTTCAAAATATAGGTGGAAAAATGCTATTTTTCCCTTATTTATATCACAGAACACTTAAGTACATCTAGCCAATGGCCAAAGTCTTAGGACTCAGCAGTCTCACACTTCTGATTGAAACATTGACTCCCAATGGGTGGACCTAATGCACAATTTTTGTAACAGACTAAAACTATACCACGTAAAGACCTCTTTGACACCACATTGATGTCACAAAGTCCAGGTCTTGACTGGTTCCTGTCACGAGTGATCAGCCCAGCCACAAAAAATAGATACAGTTGTTATCAGAAAAAGTGTGGGTGCTAGGAAATTGTTGATCTCCATAAATTAGGGAACATTTTGACACAAATGTTTGGAAAATCTGTGATTATAGCCAGAGTTTGACATTTTTAGGGCATTCTAAGTAAGAAAACATGAGGGGATCAATGCAAATCACATCGCCTGGAATCCCCTGGGTGTCTAGGTTTTAGATATATCTGAGTTTGGTAGGTTTCCTTGGATGGTAGTTGAGCCCTTTCCAAATATCACAGTTAACAACTTCACCAGAATATGTCAATTTGCAAGGTGAAATCTTTCGGTTTCCGTGTTTCCTTTTAGGGCTTTTCCTGTCACGGTCGATATGCTCAGCTACACAAGTGGGGAACTGTTTTTATCAGAAGTGTGGGCACACATAATAGTAGAATATTTGTTATTATGAATTTAATTTCTCTCCATTTTTAGCTCTCAAATGTAAGCCAGTTTGCAAGAAAGATCACATTTTCAAAAAAGCCTTATGAAAACACATGAAGGTGTGGATAACTTCAAAAGTAGAGGTGTACAAATAAACACTGTTCGTGAAATCATTATACTGGGCACATTTCAAAACTGCCTAGGAGTTCTTCATAACCATTTTCCATATGAATTGGCAAAAAATCATTATAAGCTGCTGCTCAGTTGCTGGCTCCGGTATTGCGTGTGTTTTTGGACAACCAACAAACAGTATTTATCCCTATGATCAAAAGAGTCTGATAGACGCAATGGTAAATTACTTTTTAAATCAGCCATAGGGGCACACAATTACAGATGAAAACGTTACTTAATTCTAGTTTTTCCTCTTTTATTAATTTTTAATGTTTTATATTGCAACAATGTTTCTTCAGACAACCATGAGCGATCTACTCAAATGACACCTTTCTGAATTCCAAATTGTATCTACTTAGAAAAGTATTATTTTCTGGGTTCACCTACCGGTTTTACATCGCTTTTCATCACAAACTGCATGTAGGTAGAATTTACAAAAAATAGTTAAATTGACTACCACATAGAAAAATACAAAAAAGATGGTAAAAAGAATGATTCTGTTTACAACTCTGTCTGTTTCTGAAGCGGGGAGAGGGTGATCTTAGCACAGCAAACGTTTTTCAGATGCCATTTTTGCAAAAATAAATGATACACTTTCTTGTACAGATGTTTTTCAGACGTTTCCAAAAAAGCCACAAAATGTTGCTATAGTTTGGCTATATTCTTGGTTGCCCAAAGGGGAGTCCCAGACCAATGGGAATCTTGGAAATCCCTAACATGTGCAAAAAAGGATGCACATTTGTCCTAGATACCTTTTGGGGGAAAAACAGTGAAGGAGTAATTAAGCATGGGCTGCCATAAACATCAAAAAGTATTCAGCACTATGGGAAAATCCTTGGCACTTAATAGGTTAAACACTGACATGATCCAGTTAGGCCTTGTGGGCTTTAAGGCATCTTTATAGTTGGTCTATTTAATGTCAAATGTAAGAGTACATTTGTTAAAGAGTACAGCTTGACATGTTACTGTGGTAGCTTTGCCAGTAGTTCCAAAGGACTTGCTATCTTTTAATCCAACATGTGGGTTTTCTAAGGCTTTTCAGCATTTCACACAGTGCATTTGACTGGTATTTGCATAATTTCACAGTGGACGTACATGCTCTACCCCTACCACATGACCATTTATTTGTTTTTGCCATGTTGAGGGATACAACACAGGCAGTGAGAAACAGTTTTTACAGGAGGGGCCGGTGCAGGTGAGCGCGGTGGGATGGGGGGCTTGAGGGAGGTGTCGGCAGACGACGATGAGGGAAAATAACATAAAAAACATAAAACCACTTGCCTTGCGCTTGCCGCATTACCGACTCGGCGATGCGGCAATCACAAATTAAGTTTTTTTTAAAAATGTTATTTTCCATCGTTGTCTGTCGACTCCTCTGCCACCCCATCCCACCACGCTTACCTGCACCGGCCCCTCCTGGGGGCCGATTCACAGAACTAATCTGAGATAAAATCCTAAATGTACTACTTTTGGTATTCACAGAAGGGATTTAGTAGTAGTAAAGTTAGGACTCCTAACTTTACTACTACTAAACTGAGACCAAATCCTAACTTTACGACTTTCTGTATTCACAAAAGGCATTTAGTAGTAGTAAAGTTAGGAGTCCTACTTTTACTACTACTAAATGCCTTCTTTGAATACCAAAAGTAGTAAGTTTAGAATGTTATCTCAGTTTAGTTCTGTGAATCGGCCCCCTGGTTTTTTAATTTCTCATTCCCTGGAGGACCAAATATGGACACTACCCAGTCAACGCCGCACCACGACCCTGGTCTCACTGACGACGCCTGCTTACGCCACCACCGAACTGCTGCATGCACTGCGAACTGTGGGCACCACACTCCACACTGCCTTGCTTCATGACAATGCCTTGGTATCCCCGACGCTGCCGCTCCACGCCAAAATCTACGCTGCTGCTTGTACTGTGGTTCGAGGGCACCGCTCGTAAATTTACACGATGTACCACCCTCATCCCGCACCGCAGCCTTGGCCTACCAACGCCGGCGTCATCGGCTCCAGTTCGTCAGCTGACAACAGCGCTTCGGCAACAACGCTGCCACTGCTTGCACCGTGACTTGCCAGCACCACGACGAGCACCGCATTCAATTTACACCGCAACCCTGTGTTGTAGGGATTCTGCACATATACAGAACTATGCACAGGAAAACAGGAACTCAGTGAATAGGTGGTGTACCAACCTACCACATCCGTACCGAAAATCCCTAATGGACTAGCTATAGTGTCTCATTCGTTATCCGTCTACAGTGGAGCTACCAATGATTAGACAACCCAGAACACGAAACTCTATCTTGGGAATCGCGGCAGCCAGACACTCTTTCGCTTAGCCACTCATACTTGTCCACTATGCGAATAATCAGAGGCGCAGTATAGTTTAAAATGTTTATTTCAACTAACACACTCTTTGGGGCAGTACACAAGACAACACTAGCAGCAGAATGCATAAACACAACATAGTCCGCATTGTTACAATTCCATAGAATACAAACAGGGATGTCATGTTATAGAAAACAATGGAAAAGAACGGAATGACCTAACCACCCTCCCCGTGACAAGAGATAGTTTATTATAAAACAGAAGATCTCTAGGCTTTGTCAGCAGACCTCCATACCTCAAGGCCTAGATGCAATGTTCACACCACAGGTCAAACTCGGGTCTTCTCTCTGGAAAGGTGTCTCTCCCTGTGTGTAAAAACAGGTTGTGTTTGAAATATTAAAGTACACGATTCCCAGAAGTGCAGCTATGTGTAGCCTGTTATTTCTAGGTGCGAAGGACAGATCAGAACAGAATAACAAGGGGCATTGTTGTTTAACCTTGAACATCGTGTGCAGACTAAACCTTAGAGCACAGCAAAGAACCAATAAGGCAGACAGTTCTCATGTGTAAATGGGCACAAACCAAGTCTTGTGAAATAGATGCTTGCAGTATCGTGCGCAAAAGCAGCCCCATGGCTGCAAAGCTCATGATAACTTAGCAATTGTCGACAATGGACCTACAAGCCTCACTACACCCTCCCCCTGATATGGCCATTGTATGGAGATCATACAAGAAAATAAAGTTCAAAAAGCCTGAGCAGATATCAATCGGCGTGTCCATAAAATGTGGAAAATGCAAAAACGAAAGTTCGTGCAAAAAAGGACAAAAAACACAATTCCTGGAAGAAGTCAAAAGTCGAGAAAGAGAGGAGGAAGTGATAGTAAAAAAATTGTTGAAAGCAAGGCATCCAGGAAACCCAGCTGATGTCTACTGGCAAATGTACCGGATTAATCCATCATGTGCAAAAGAATGCAATAGCCAAAAGAATGAGATGCCATTCAAATTAGCAAGGTGAAGGAACAAGAATGTTCTTCATAGATGGGTGCCTCCATTAACATTGATGGATAACTTGCTGGATAACTTGTGATATTCAATGTAGCTCTGTAATAGGAGATTTTGTGAGGCCTCACAGATATCCCATTGTGCCAAAATGCCAAGTGCAGCAGCACACGCCATCAAGCCAATCCCAGTACACTCCTGCTCATGAGCAACTAAGGGGCCCATTAGCCGATCGAAATCCGGGACTGGACATGATGTGTTGGTGAGACATAATTCCAATGCCTACGTAAAGTCACAGCGAAGGCATGAAAATACAGGTTGCACGCAAGTAAAGTAAGCAAAACAAAACAACAATTTATAAGACACACTGAGTGTCGCAAGATGCAGTGTACCGAAGCATTCATGCATCCGGTCACGAAGCCGTTGCAGCCGGCCTGGCCTGCGCAGTACTACAAGAGGAGCAGCCATTGCATAGTAGGCACAACAGAAGCAGGACATGCGCCAATGCCAATAGTAACGGTAAACCGCCATAGACGCTGGAAAAGATAGAATGAATGAATGCAGGTATCACACTAAATATAGTCTGAAAATAAGTAACGAGGACAGAACACACATTTTTTTAAAAACGAGCCAGGCCTTGAATATGAGATGCATTGAAAATGTGATGAATCAACTCCCCTAAATGTAGTGGGAGGTTTGTGTTTAAAAATGTTTGAATTTCAGATGCCGAACTAGCCACCTGGAGCGTGAAGGTTTCACGTGCGGAAGTCAATGCAACTTCTTGTTGCGTTAAAAGCGCTTTAAATCTGCTCAACTTGTTGAAATCTGCCTTCAGAGTTGGAATTGAAGGCCACACTGGACTATCCAGTGGGCCATGCGAGGGTGGGAAGAGCACATTATTGCAACAAATTACGCGCTGGGAAACCATTACAATGTAAGGAATGCCAGCCTGCAAGCCGCAGCATTTTTGGTTATTTAAAATAAAGATAGCTACCGTTAGTAAGCAGTGTGAACGTGGGAATTATGGCTGGAGCTGATTTACCTTTTAAAACACACGCAAGATTCAGAGCTTAAAGATTACAAGCCCTGTGCAACTGTATATTTTTACACATGAAGGAGTGCCCCACAGTGGAATCACAATCCTCCCCGGTTAGGTAAACTTCGGTGAAGTTCAAAACGGCCTACAGGGTAATGTTTCATGCAGGAAATAAATTGAAACAGTGAGAACGGTACATTTATAACGCCATGGATTAACCAAACTTCAGAATCTGATACAGCTACAGAAAAGTGTAAAGGGTCTATTTTTTCAATGTGCAAAAGAGTGTAAGTTGCATCTTTCATGGACAATAATTGCTGTTTGTCTTTCAAATTAAATGGGGAAAATAGAGCGGTAGCATTAAAAAAATCCCTTGGCACTTTTCCCATTTTCAATGTTTGCAAAGTCCATGCAAATTGCATTACTGAACGTAATTGATTTTGACCATGATATTAGGCATGGGTGATAAATTCCGTTCAGCTTGCGGAATGTGCAGAATTTGGGTAATTTCGCGTTCCGCGGAGAACGCGGAATTGCAAAAATTTTTGCGATCCATGGCTTCGCGGAATTTTTGCTTGTTTGCGCTCTCAAAATGCGTGTTTGTGAGATATGTCTCCCCGAGCATGCAAAGAGCGTTTGCGAACAGGAAAAAAGCATCGCAAGCGGGCGGAACAAGCAATTCCGCGTGTTTGTGGAACTTTTGCATGCTCGCAGAGATTTTTTACTGTTTTGCGGAGCTTTGCGTAGCACGACTATGCAAATTCCGCCCACCCCTACATGATATAACAGAGACACTTCTTCCTGCACAATGTCAATAACAGGGGAAACAATATTATCTAATGTATAAATGCGGGAAGACAGTGTATTAATGCTGTTATCAACAACAGCTAAAACTTTTTCCAAGTTTGCCTGCTCTATTTCCTGTAAACAGGATGCTGCTTCTATTTGTGATAGTTTCCAAATGTCATTGTAAGCAGCATATATCCATCTCTTTGTTCTAGGAGCCCTCAGTCCCAAGACAAAGTTGGCCAAATTAATATTATTGGACAGCAAGGATAAATGTTGTTTAACAGACAACAGTGTCGAGTGCTGTAACTATTGTTGACACAGTTTACCAACCGAGTCGGTCGTGACAGTATGTGAATCAGAAAATCTCGGGTCAGGCCTGTCTTGTTTATAATCTAAACCAGAGTTGAGAAAACGGATGTGGCAGGCATTCGAACCAGTAGGCCAGATTAACCAACCTAGTGGATTCATGGCAGATTCAGTAAATGAATTATTTTTCAATAAACTCTGTAAATCCTCAATGGTATAATTTGTGTGTGTGCGCCAATTAGTATATTCATCTAATGTCGGAATGGCTGGGGCTTTCATTTGTTTAGTAGTCGCCAAACCTAAACATGTGGTTTGGTAAATAGTATTATTTAAAAATAGCATTTGGGTGGGGATGAGACATGCATGAGGTAGGGCTTTGGAGCTTCGCACCTGCCAGTCTTTAGAACCTCAAATTGATTTTAAATCAATGATTTCCTTCCAATGTTCATAACCCTTTATTGCCAGATTATGGCAAAAGGAAGAAGAATATATTAATTTACTATGTGTCAACGTGAGTTTCTGAGAGGAGGGCCTATTCGACGACGACGTCATCTGACGCCGCCACCAAGCTGCTGCTCGCACCACGACCTGAGGGCACTGCACGCTGCACTGCTGCACTTCGCTCCGCAACACCGGACGCCTGCAGATGCCAGCGCTCCTGACTCCAACCTAGAGGAGGTCGATCTGTAACACATGTGACTTCGAAGGCCCCGACGACTCCATCACCGACCTCCGGAACTGACGCCTGCGGACGGCGTGCTTTCATAAGCTCAACGAGAGGTCGCCACCACCCTGCATTTCTAAAAGGTACTGTTTGCGGGTCTTCCCGATACCGTAGCTGGCCAGCAACGCCGCGGTCAGTCAGATGTGTTTGGATTTATTTGCCCACTACGCCGTGATAGCCCTGGACGGAGCTATAGACATCAAGGAACTATTTTTCAAGCACATTTTGATAACCGAAGAATTTAAAGTACTGTTTTGTGGATTTCTATTGTTTTTGGTATTTAAAAATATTGGATATTTTTCTAAACTGCTGTGGTGTCCTTTTGTAGTGCTTACACTGTATTACTGTTGGTTATGTGAAAATGCTTCACACACTGCCTCTAAGATAAGCCTGATTGCTCATGCCAAGCTACCAAGGGGGTGAGCAGGGGTTATTTTAGGAGTGTAACTCCCTTATCCTAACTAGAGTGGTGGTTTCTGCCCGACTTTGGCACATGCCTTAGCCGACCAAAAATCCAATTTCTACCATTTAGTCTGAGGAATGTAGCAAGGAGTTTGAGGATCTTAAGGGAGCTCTTGCCTCAGTCGAGGCCTTGAGAAGTTTTATACCATGTTTTTTGTACAGCAAAGGCAAGGCTCAGAAGAGGCAACCATACTGTTTGCGTCCAGGTCATTGAGAGGAGCAGAAGAGCAGTATTCGACTGTTGAGAGAGAAGCTCTGGCAATTTACTGGGCTGTTAAAAAATGTAAGCATTTTCTATGGGGAGTGAAGTTTACAGTGTGTTCTGATCACAAGCCAATACAAGAGGTTTTTATGAAGAAGGGGCTAGACTGCATTTCTAGATTTGTAAATGGCTGGTTGCTTTGCAAGGTTATAAGTTTACAGTTACCTACCTGTCTGGTGTGGATAACAAGGTGGCAGATTGCTTATCGAGGTTGAGTTCCGATGTTAGTGTCTTGGAAGATGAGTGTAACTGGTGGAGGGATGATGAGATCAGAGTTTGCGTTGTGACTGGCAGCTGTCTGACTGAGGAGGTGTGGAGAAAGATGAAGTCCTGAAAGATATGATCAACAATGTATTGTCGGATGATGTACACTGGAAGAAATCAGAGCATTTTGCAAGTTTTGTTAGGGTGGTTGATGAATTGTCAGTCAGTAATGGTATCCTAGTAAAGGGTGGGAGATTGGTTCCTCTGTTGGGCATCAGGGAAGAGTTGATTTGGTTGGCTCATGAGGGACACCAGGGCATCTGCAAGACGAAGAGCGGCTTAGATATATGTATTGGTGGCCAGGGATGGATATCACAATTGAAATTTTGGTTTGAGATTGTTTCGAGTGTAGGTTAAGTGAAAAGGGTCGCAAAGTGCCGAAGTATCCCATGGTTTGCAGAGAAATTCCTTCTGTGGTGTGGGAGGACATTGCACTTGAAATTCTTGGTCCTATCAATGTCGGGAGTACATCCAAGTATGTTCTGGTTGTTATGGACATCCTTCCTCGGTGGTCTGAGGTTGGGATAACTAGTGATAACTAGCCAGGAAACCTTTCGGTGTCAGTGCGCTATACAAGTCTCCCCTAAGATAAGATAAGATAAGAGTGAACTTACTACTTCAGCTGCTGTTAAGTTTCTGTCTGAGGTATTTGCTCTGGAAGGGAACCCGAGGTCTATACTTAATGACAATGGTGTGCATTTTGTTTCAAAAGAGATGATGGAGTTTTTGATGAGTAGGGGTATCTCTCACAAGAAGTGTGCATTGTATCACCCATAATCTAATGGTATGATCAAAAGGTTCAATAGGACATTGAAGAAAGCTATACAAATTTCTAGAAGCAGTGGGAATGATTGGATTCATGCTGTCAAAAGAACAATTGAGGAGTATAGACTCACTCCACATACTACCACGTGTTTATGTCCTTTTGAGTTGTCTAAAAAACACAGGTTGTATACTTTATTGGAACCTCCATGGGTTAGTAGTCACCACGAGAATGTATGGTGTAGTGATGAAATGCTGAAACCATCTTGTGAGAGAGAGCTGCATTTTCAGAGTGAGAGGATTTGTTTTTATGATGAATGTCATGCTGGGAAGTCTTCTCAGGTGAATGTTGGCGATATTTTGAAAGTCAAATTACCAGAAAGATCTTGGAGTCTTTCAAAGTTCAGCAAAACTTTTGCTGTGACCCAAGTGGGCACATTTGGAACTTCAGCCACTTAGTAAAGATAAAGAATGAGTAATTCATCTTCAGCATGCATTGTTATAGGGGGAAGATGTGTGATATTTTATATCGCTTCTCTATTTATGTTGTGTTCATGTCAGACTTTATATTCCATGGTATTAATTGTACCTTGTCTTTATCTATGGTTATTTTCTGCTGATGCAGAGAATTCCATTTAGAATGTATATAGTTGAATGCCATCCAGGGAGTGGCAATTTACTTTGGATGCTTTCTGTGTTTGTAGTTGGAATTTCTTCACTGTAATTCAAGCGTGTTTTTATCTGGATCCACGTCTATTGGATTATTGGGAATATTAACTACCACACAGCATTGATGATTGGTTCCATGTAAGGCGGGGGATACTTTATAGCTCAACCATTCAAGCAATGAACAAGCACAATAACAAGTAAACCGGAAGTATATCAATTGCTTTATAAGGCCTTCACCAACCCAATTTAAAACATGCAGTACACTCGAAAGGGTAAGTGCAAAATAAAGTTTACCAGCTCTCGGACCGACCCATTGTAAAAGCAGACATTACAGTGTAGAATACCGAGTGCATAAGAGCATTTTTGAATGATGACACAATGTGGTAGCAAACGGAACAATATAACAATATAAGGTGACAAGTGTCAAGCAGCATTTTTGGTCAGTGCCACATAACTTGGGGCAGTCTTTTTGGCACCTGCACCTCAGTTATGTCTGTCTTTCGCTACCCATTGTCCTTGCTTGCATTAGAGTTCATGACACCCTTGCTAGACCACCGCATGCTTGTCTAACTTTATCTATAGCTTATATTGAACCTAAAGAAGAAATACTTGGAAGAAAACAGGTAGTCCCTAGTTTTGAGTTTCAAAATGTGGGTGTTTGCATCCTATTCTTGATTATGAGCTACGTGCAAAGTGCGAATGGGATGTAGCATTTTCAGAGGGTATTTTCACAACCACATGTTACTTGCCAATCATATAAGCAATACCGGCAGAGCGAGGAATAAGTTGTCTGGAGAAAAGTGATGACGTTTAGAAACATTTATTTTCATATAATCCCCATCATTCATTCTGTTTCACCCCTTACTTCTTCATTTACTGACTCACTGACCCATTGACTTAAGCACAGTCATTGAATAGGAAATACAAAGGAGGCTTTTCACAATCTCATGATGTAACGCAGGTCACATGTCAAAACAGGTGAACATCTTTTACCAGGGTGTTTCTTCAAATATAAACAGAAATATTCAGCTGGTGAGTACTCTCCATTTAAGTACCAGGAAGAGTGGGAGTCTCACCTTTTGAAGCAACACCGTGCCACTCCTTTTTTAGGTCTCGCCTACGCAGCGCACACATGCGCTGCATAGGAGACCTTTAGCCGCCGTGCAGCTCTTTTTCAAAGCACATTCTCGTGCTTGTGGCGGCATACGCCTTGCGGGAGTGTCCAGCGGCGCGCCACAAGCACGAGTATGTGCTTTGAAAAAGAGCAGATTGCTCTCCCCAGTACGCGCGCGCACCACTCGCGGGCACACCTCCGGCTCCCCCTCTCATAATTAACTTGCGCGTACGCGGGCCGCGCTTGTATTTCAGTGCTTGTTCTGACTAGCACTTATTTAATGTCTGACACGGCTTTGAAGAACATTTCGAATATGTCTTACCTTCATGTTAAATACCTTAGCTCAATTAAGGTCATACATTGGAAGTTAACCCGGAAAAATAAGGCACAACAGCAGGAGATACTCGCTGAGCATGGCATTTGTAATTCCGAGGAAAAGTTCATACAAACTTTCCACAAGAACCCCCTCTTGCCTCAACATCCTTCCTCATGGCACTGCTTCCCCACAGCACTTTTGCCCCCCCGTCAAAACGGGCATTCATATATCAGAATTCCTAAATGTTATCATCAGATGACCTTTGAGTCACACTTTGTTATTATTTGTATTGGCCTCATTTTCCTTTCTATTGTGCAATTGTCATAGAGTAATATCCCGTTCTCTGCACAGTTCACCCTGGATACATGAACTACCATTGGTTTTGTAAGTGACCAAAAGTGCCTTGATTCTCTAGGGGCACAAGGTTGGAGGCGCAATGCTGATAAAATGTCTGTTCACTCCGAGGTGATGGTGCAAAATCATCATTATAGCATTATCTCCTGTGTTATTCTTTAAATACGCACATATAAAAAGTAAGACATGCTAAAAATGAGATTAAAAAGTGGAACTAGACGTGTGCGCAATGTGTGCATTCTCTCACCTAGTTTTCCATTGTAGCACAAGTAAGGCGGTCTAAGAGACACTGTCGTGATAAATATCATCCAGGCATTCCTTATTTTTCACAAGCAGGTCTATATAATACACTTTGTAAGCCTGTGCGAAACCTTTGATCTTCCTGCACAACCAAGCATAATTCTTGAATTTCGAGTTAAACAAACTGAACATGTTTTTACCATTTTGCACTATGTGAGATGTTATGGGTGTTATAAGCCTCAGAGAAGCAAGACTTTAATTTATTTTTTTCCCAAATCCTGTACTACTGGTCTTATTGGCAGTATGAGGTGCATAGCGTGAAACTAACTCCCAACCACCATTGCTTGAGATGTGGCCACGCCACAGGGGATATGGTACACCTCTTGTGGGCCAGCCCAGCCATATATCTTTATTGGGATGGAAACCACAACAACATACCACAGACCTGCAGCTGCACTGCACTCTTGAATTTGCACTCTGGTGCTCTTGCATACCTCCTAGGAATGACTAACCATAAGAAAAATGGCAAGAAATCATCTTTAGAAGGACCATCTTATGCATACTGAGACATTGGAGCAGGCCTGAACCATCTATGGTGAATGGCTGGTGCAGAAACACCGTCACATGGGCTAGTAATCTACAGGCTTAATGATCAGTTGCAAAAATGTGAGGACATTTCGCGGCGCACCTATGTTGAAATAGCTGCATACTTGAAGCACTTGCAACTGACAATGGGATGCTTTTATGTTGACCCTCTATCTTGATGTTATATAATGTGGTAATCCTAATTTTCTCGTATCATGCTGGTAGGAATATATGACCAAGGTTTACATTTGGTTTCTAGGCACGAGTGTGCCACGCTCCAATAATCTGTTTTGTATTATATTAAAAGTCCATAAAAATATTCAACAAAAAAAAAGATTTCATGGGATTTTTGTCCTTGAGAGACTGGTTTGAGTAGAAAATATTTCTCCAAAAGAAATGTTCTCCTTGAGCCAGACATTTTGGCCAAGATTTATAAAGACCTTTCTATGTTGCAAAGTCATGCAAAGTAACACAAAATAATAAAAAGCACATCAAGAGAATTTATTTCCTGCATAAAAAGTATTTTGTGCTGTAAAAGTGCCCTTGACTTAATACAAATACCACTTTGATCTGCTTTGTACGACTTTGCAACATGGTCCATTTCTTGGATAGATCTGCTCAAATACCAATAGTTTTTGATGCAAAGACTAATCTATAAAGGTCACCAGAATTAGCATTTTGGCAAAAAATGCCTACTTGAATGAGAAACATTTTAATGTCTCCAAATGTTCCAGAGCACACAAACAACGTGTGGAATGTTTCAGGATTTGTCTAGGCATAAGATTTTGTACTGGAAGGGTATACTTTCAGTACAACTCCTACTCTAGACAGCATACATGCAGCTCTGCACAATGGTGCAAAGGTTTTGTGTGGTGCTTTTCAGTGCACCAGTGCAGAGGACACCAGCAGCAGAAGGCCATTTTTTAAATATATATGGCTATGCACTCCTTTCTCCTACTTTGCAATGTAGCACAGCAACTGTGGTTGCTGTGTTGTGCTACAAAATGACTACATTTGCTCATTTATTTTTGAACTCTTCTCCTGAAGCTATTTAGAGTGAACTTTTTGTGAAACATTTACTCTTGTGTAGAAAAGATACTCTAGATATGGCTGAATGTGAGCTTTAGGGCCAGATGTATCAATATTGGGAATAACAATTACCTAACTGTAATGCTCTGCGAGTCGCAATTGGAAATTGTGATTCCTAATGTATGAAACCCAGAGAGTTTAATTTAGCAATTTCTAGTGGGTCACAAATAGACCTACCTTATGAATATTAATGAGGTAGGTCAAAATTTGCAACCCTTTAGGAATAACTAAAATCACAGGGATGGCAGCCTGCTGGGGTCTGCAGATCAACATGTCTGTGATTACTTTTAAATAAAGCAATTGTTTATTTTCCTTAAAGAAAAAGAGGATGTGTTTAAAAAAAAAAGAAAGGTTTTCTTTTCATTTTTAGGTCGTGCATTCAAGACCTCTTGTATATACTTTAGTATATACTCCTATGTGGGCTCGGGACATCAGCCCTAGGACTTGTCTCCTTCTGCTTAGGGACTTTCTTTTCTGTTCAACTGCCTCTATTTAACTGCCTCTATTTAACTGTCTTGATAGAAAACGACCAGTAGAGGTCAGTAAAATACCAGAATTGCTTTCTGTTGATGGACTTTCTTTTTTTCTGACAACTGCCTCTATTTAACTTTTTTGATAGAAAACGACCAGCAGAGGTCAGTAAAATACCAGAATCACTTTATCATTCTCTAGATTCCAGTCCATATAAATTGTCTTCCACGAGCACCCGTAGACAATAATATTTTTTCAAATCTTGTATTTTCAGTGATATGGCCACCAATGGCCCTAATTTTATATTAAAAACAGAGCTTTTGACTATACCATTTCTCACTGAAAGGCAATATTTCTCTCCATGTGTTCCCATACCTGGCGTGTCACGCAGTTTGGTGCTTATTTTCCCTCCGTGTTAAAGAACAGTAGATGTTTCAGCACCCAGGCTAATATGCTGCATAGCTAAATACATATAAGGTCCCAAAGGCGAGACCGATTGCATTGCAAATGCTTGTTCTCTTCTGTTTCTGTAGCCCATTCATCTCCACAAACCCTTTGCCCCCCACGACCTGTGCCATTTGGCCCTCTGGGCCTCATGGGTGCTTCCTTACCACTGTCGTTGTCCCCATTTGTAATATATACATGCTCACCTTCACAGCGCTCTTTTGGTTTTTGTCTAAGAGCTGGAGTTGCTCTGACAAACTATTCATTTTGCCACCCTATTTAGGGGTTTATTCACAAGGAAATGGCGCAGCATGATGCTGCAGCAAATTTTGCAGCACCGCGCTGAATCCTTTAGGAAATCCAGAGAAGCGCCATATTCACAAGATTAGGTTGCACCCCTGTGTTTTTCTTTGCGTTGGCCCTAAAAATAGCTGCCTAGTGGCAAGGCAGGCACCCTTACACTATGAAGCATGGGTGCCTGCGTTGCAGTGATGATCGTGCATGTGCAAGAAGGAACACCTTCCTGCACATAAACAATCAATAATGGAGATTTGTTACTTCTATGTTTGGTGCATTCTGCAGCACACATAAAAGTAGCAAATCATCGTTATTTAATGATTGTTCATGTGCAGGTAGGGACACCTTCCAGCCACATAAACAATCTTTAAAGGCGATTTGCTCTTTCTATGTGTGTTACAGAATGCAGCACACATAGAAAGAGCAAAAACGAGAAGAAAAAGAAGTATTACTCCTCATTGGGCCAATCTAACACCTACTTTTGCATGACATTAGTTTTTGGTAATGCCTCAGATTTACACATCCTTGTATATCTGGTTCAGTGTCAAAAAGCAATGGGTGTTGTGGAGGAACGCCCCCTGCAACACCCATTGCACGCCCCTTTCATGCAGATACCTGCGTGAAAGGGTACCATATTTACAGAGCTGCTTTGCGCCACCAGAATGTCGTAAAATTTGACGTTCCAGTGGCGCAATCCCCTAGTAAATATGCCCCTTAGAGTTGGGTGGACAGTTAGCTTTCCTTCAGCAGTGGTTCAATTGGTTCCATCAGCAAAAAGCTTACTGCGATGGCTTGACAGAGAGTTGTCCATCTGAGTAAGGAATCACTCAGCCCACCCTATTTAGAGTGAATGGTTTGATGTCCTATCCTTCTGTCCGTCACCACCACGGAAAACCTGGTGGTGGCAAACAAAAAAACTAAAATAATACTGCCCCCTCTCCCTCAGACCCAGGGGAAAAACTCTTTGGGTGTTATTAGTTAATTTGTGATGGCTGTCAAAGTTGACTGTAATCATCAAACACAATGTTAGTGACTTAAGGAGAGCCGCTGTAGCCCCTCTGAACTCAAAGAGATCACCGATCGACAGGCAGTGAAGTCCATTCTAAATATGGCGGGTGGAGGACCGGCTAGATTGATGAAGTAGGTACTTTGGCAACCTGATGAAGCACGGGCAATCTGCCAAATGTTAAATCAAGCCCTTTGTTTGCACACCTTAAATCTACTACGTACACAGCAGAGATGTGTATGTATCTCATAGGTACGCATATATGTATTGCTAATTATAGTGCCAAGTTAGCTGTGCAACAAAGAAGCACTCTATATCACAGGGTGAGTTCACTGGGAGACAGCACAAGAAGAGGGTGCATTTACACCTTTAAATCACATGACACTTAACAATTGCACTTCAAATATTCACCTTTTTTAACCTCATCAGCGCGGTGCAGATTTACCGCGGTGCGCTGAAGGGTGCACAGACATAATATCGACTCCAAAATATCGTTTGGACAGAATATCGAGTTTTAAATATCGTTTGGAGAAAATATCGACTAGACAGAATATCGACAGCCAAAATATCGTTTTTAAGGTAAGTGAAGTAATATCGACTGTAAATAATATAGACAGTGAAAATATCCAAGTATATAATCTAGATAGTAAAAAATATAGTTTTTTAAATAATATTTAATTATGTATAGTGTTTTTATGTTATAATATGTGTGAAAAGTGTCATTTTATTTTATAATTATTTTTAATTAATGATTTTTTTTAATTATTGTGTAATTTTATTCTGTAGCGGGTTGTGGGTTTATAGGGGAATAGGGTGGGAAGTAATTTAATTATAATTAATTAAATATGTAAATGTATTAATTGGTAGTAATAATTAATTAATTGGTAATTAAATAATATATGTTAATTATTTAAAATTTAATTGGTAATTAATTTAATTTAATTGATTAATTGCTAATTATGTAAATTAAAATAATGTATTTTCTGTAGCGGGTTGTGGGTTTATAGGGGAATAGGGTGGGAAGTAATTTAATTATAATTAATTAAATATGTAAATTTAATAATTGGTAGTAATATTTAATTAATTGTTAATTAAAAATATTTGTTAATTAATTAAAATGTAATTGGTAATTAATTTAATTTAATTGATTAATTGCTAATTATGTTAAATTAAAGGGGTATTTTTAGGGTTCAGGGTCAGTTTTTAGTTTTTGGGTAAAGGGGTATTTTTAGGGTTCAGGGTCAGTTTTTAGTTTTTGGGTAAAGGGGTATTTTTAGGGCTCAGGGTCAGTTTTTAGTTTTTGGGTAAAGGGGTATTTTTAGGGTTCAGGGTCAGTTTTCAGTTTTTGGGTAAAGGGGTATTTTTAGGGTTCAGGGTCAGTTTTTAGTTTTTGGGTAAAGGGGTATTTTTAGGGTTCAGGGTCAGTTTTTAGTTTTTGGGTAAAGGGGTATTTTTAGGGTTCAGGGTCAGTTTTTAGTTTTTGGGTAAAGGGGTATTTTTAGGGTTCAGGGTCAGTTTTCAGTTTTTGGGTAAAGGGGTATTTTTAGGGTTCAGGGTCAGTTTTTAGTTTTTGGGTAAAGGGGTATTTTTAGGGTTCAGGGTCAGTTTTTAGTTTTTGGGTAAAGGGGTATTTTTAGGGTTTAGGGTCAGTTTTTAGTTTTTGGGTAAAGGGGTATTTTTAGGGTTCAGGGTCAGTTTTTGGTTTTTGGGTAAAGGGGTATTTTTAGGGTTCAGGGTCATTTTTGGGTTTTTGGGGTACATATACAATATTGCCTATTATTTAATTAAATTTTGTTACTATATATATATGTTTTAAGAAATATGATTAAAAAATATGATTTTTTTACTTTCATTAATTATTTAATTATTAAAAGTTATTTTAAGTATTGTTAATTATATTTTAGTAATTAATTTTTTATATTAATGTAATTAAACATTGTTTTTAGTAAAGTCGATATTTTTTACAACGATATTTTTGTAAACGATATTTTGTACTCGATATTTTTGTACTTACCTGTTTGTACATACAAACTCGATATTTTGGTTGTAGATATTTTTTCCTCGATATTTTGGGTAGTCGATATTTTGGTAGTCGATATTATTTCAGTGATCCGCGCTGAAGAATGCAAAAACCCACGGTTCATGACGAGCTCAGCTCGTCATGAGTGTACGAGAGGTGTACCTCATGACGAGCTGAGCTCGTCATGAGCGTCGAAGGGGTTAAGCAGAGGTAGATTATGGGATTTGCCCAGAATCAAACAATGTTTTAGTCAAATGTCAAGGCCGGATTTGAAGCTAGGTCCCCAGTTTCCAATTTAGGCTAGTGCCTTCTGCAAGGTCGGACTGGGACAAAAATTAGGCCCAGACACCAAAATAAAAGTGGCCCCTATTCGCAAACCACATATCTTAAAGAGTGGCCCACATTTACAAATCAGGCCAGTGTTGAACTTGTAAAGATACACTTGTAAAGTTCTTTTGCATGATATGCGCAGCATTCGACACCATCTCCCATAACATCTTGTTAACGTCCCTCTCTGCCATGGGCATCAGGAGTAAGGCCTTGAACTGAATTGCTTCATTTCTGATCCAAAGAACATTTCAAATAACTTCCAATACTGGGTCCTCTAACATCCATCTGTCCCCATATGGAATTCCTCAGGGCTCGGTGCTCAGCCCATTGCTTTTTAACTTGTACGTGACCCCACTGGCTCAGATCGCCGAATCGGAAGGCCTGACCATGTTTACCCATGCGGATGATTCGCAGATAATTTTTTCACTCTCCAACGCAGATCGGGATTCCTCGTCCCCGCTGCAGGCAGGTCTTAGCAAAATTGCAACATGGATGAGGGACAACCTGCTAAAGCTCAATGGCGGCAAAACGGAGGTTGTAATACTCTGCCCCAATCCGGATCTTTGGAGCCCTAGACACTGGCCTCCAGAAATGGGATCCCTTCCCACTCCGTCGGGCCAGGTGCGCAATTTAGGCATCATTATCGACAAAGGCCTAACCATGCAGCCTCAAGTCAGGAATCTAACAGCTACTTGTTTCACCATCCTGAGATGGCTTAGGAAAATCATCTCGATGCTACCCGAAGACTTACAAAAGTCTTTAGTCAACGCCCTAATCACCTCGCGGTTAGACTACGGCAATGTTCTCTATTTAGGATCTTCGCAGGCTGTCTTGAGACGCCTTCAGCTGGTGCAAAACGCCGCTGCCAGATTACTGTGCAAATGTCACAGAAGAGAACGCATGTCGGGTCATCTTAAGGCATTACACTGGCTTAGAGTCGATAACAGAGTCAAGTTTAAGACTCTGTGTTTCATGCACAGAATTAAATGCGGCACTGCCCCGAGATATTTACAATCTCTGGTTCACATTTACTCTCCTGCCCGCTGCTTGAGATCCTCATCTCAGGGCCTTTTCAGCGTGCCTAAAGTCCGGCTAGCTAGGATGGGGGGCAGGTCCTTTTCGTTTCGAGGACCAAAGTTATAGAATTCCCTTCCCTTTAACTTACGTACAGAAACAAGCTATGTTCAGTTTCGCAGAGCCATAAAGATCTGGCTGTTCAATCAATAATTTGGATCCTGCTTCTCTTCAGAGCATTATTACCTGCTCAACAGCTTTCTAGCTTGTTAGCGCCGGGAAACCCTATTTGGGTAGCTGTAGCGCTTTAAAAGCTCAACAAATAAATAAACAAATAAATAAATGAATAAATAAATAAATAAATAAATAAATAAATAAATAAATGGGTAGAGTGCATGCATTTGTGTTTGCTGCAGGCAATGCTTGTTGTAATATCAGGGAAATCATCAGGAAAAACCGGCTCACCTGGCCATAAAACCAGCCAACAAAGTGCTAAGAAACCATCTTGCACACTGGTCTGTCAGATCAGCCACCAGCCACTGACCGATTGTCCTATTGGCCAGTTTGACACTGACCTTCTATGAGTGGTTGACAAAACCAATCAGAACCAATGAGATAACAGTTAGGGAATCAAAAATAAGTGTCAAAGTTGTACTACTCATTTGGTGCGAAACTACAGCGAACCAGGCAAGTATGTATAATCCGGTAAAAAAAAACTGCTGTCCAGTTAGTGGCGTAGACATTAATATAAGCAAGTCATCTTCTAGACGAATCGCTGTTTTAATCCAATCTAGCATTACGTCTTGACCTATAGATCGCTAACTGCTACGTCATGCCTACTAGTTAATAACACATTAATCGTCCCACCTCTGCACCAGCTCTACCTATTGCTTCTGTTTGTTACTAGAGGAAAACAGAGCAAATTCTAGAACCTTCTTTTCTTCACCCTAACCAAGCCCTGAAGTTATGAGAGCTAAAGAGAGCACAGTTAGGTTTCCGGACCAAGCTGGGTGGCACAGTGCACGTGTGGAAGGCGGGGCAGGTCGGTTTGGTTGGTGGGGGGGACTGGGAGGCAACAGCAGTCACCACTCTGGCCTTCACACCCTTGTGCAAACCAGTGGGACGGCGAGGAAAGAACCCTGCCAACTCACATCGGTGGGCTCGATTGTATTTTTATAGAAGAAATAACTGTGCTCGGTGCCACCCGGTACCTGCCCGCTTCGCCCCAGGCCGTGACCAATCATCTTGCTGGGATCAGATTGCACTGCAGCTGTTATGCTTAACATCTCTTCAACCGCCCAATTCATCAGGGTATTGCACACTTTGATTTCCAAACTTACTCTATTACAAAATATTTCCTTGATCCACTTTGTTGACAGAGGAACTGAATAAAGACGAATATCACTATCAGAAGGGAAGCTTCTGAGCTGACGTTTTTCTTTATTCTGTGGCCCGAAGAAATATATTTGTGTGGATATATATATTATGGAATCATTTTATTGAAAGAACTGCAAGCAGCCCACATTTGAATTGTTCACCTGAGATGGAACTCTGTTATTACTCAGGTGATTCTGATTGAGAGAAACTGCAATAAAAGAAGGACTAAGTAATTGGTTGCCTTATGCTTGCAGTCTATCAGTATGCAGATAAGCCTATGAGGAAGGGTGGTTAACTGGAAACGCGTCAGGCTCTGCTGTCGCCGACTGCATGTATTTCTTCTCCAAACTGGAGAATGCAAACAGGGAGTGCGCTCTGCTTTTGGGCAACCTGTGGAACCTGTATATATATATATATATATATATATATATATATATATATATTATATATATATATATATATATATATATATATATATATATATATATATATTCTCACAACACACGTTCTGGCCCGCCGCTGCAAGCCAACGCAGGAGTTGGATATATATATATATATATATATATATATATATATATATACATATATATATATATATATATATATATGTATATATATATATATTACCTACTGGCGGTCGCCAGTAGGTATATATAGTTAGGATTTTTTCTCTATGGGATTTTTGAAAATTCTATGTCTAATAACTTTGGCGTTTGTGGACGGAATTGGCTGAAATTTTCAGGAAAATGGCACATTTTGTTTCTGAGCAGCCCTTGAAAATTTGGGGGGGGTTCGTCAAGGGGGGGCCGAGAAAAAAGGGGGGTCCCAAAACGTGTTTTTAACATTGAGTTTTCCATAGGGCGGTTGGCCTCACTTTTAGCCCGAACGGCTGAATGGATTTGCACGAAACTTGGCAAAATTGTAGGGACTGGTAGCCCGATGTGCCTTTTGTAGGTCTCAATATATGTGCTACAGTGGATTTTGAGAAATTAACGTTTAAAAAAAGATATATATCTGTAACAGCGGACCGGGCAGCGCTCCAGGACGCGTACTTTTCGCGCAACGGAGCTTTGTGAAGCGAAGCTGATTGGTTCTCCGGCGTCTGTCAACATTCCAAACAGTCCGTAGCGGCCGCCATCTTGTCTCTCGGTAGGATCGAGAGACAAGAGGAGGCGAAAGCGAAGGGGCAAATGACCATAAGGGGGAATAGTAGATCCTCGCTGACCCCCTAGGTTTGATGTGGAGGTTTTAAAAGGGCCCCGCGGGGCAAAAAAAAAAAATAATAATAATAATCGAACTGCTGAATGGATTTGCACGAAACTTGGTAAAATATTAGGGACTGGTAGCCCGATGTGCCTTTGCTAGGTCTCAATATATGTGCTCCAGTGGATTTTGAGAAATTAACGTTCAAAAAAAGATATATATCTGTAACAGCGCTCCGCTTCGCGTAACGGAGGTTTGCGAAGCTTATTGGTCATTCTGTCACTGGGCTATAGTTGGGCTACATCTGGCTGATATTTGGGCTACATTTGTTTTTTTTCGTCTCTGGCGGCCATCTTTGGGCTACATTGGGCTACATTGGGCTTCATTGGGCCTCATTGGGCTACATTGGGCTACATTTGGGCTCCAACATATATATAGGCCAATGTAGCCCAATATATATTTTTCAAAGTTAATTTTCGTAAAAACCACTGGAGCATATATCTTGAGACATAGCAAAGGCACATCGGGCTACCAGTCCCTACAATTTTGCCAAGTTTCGTGGAAATCCATTCAGCCGTTCGAGCTAAAAGTGAGTCCAACCGCCCTATGGAAATGAAGGAAATGAATGGGTAATTTGTAATTAGCAAATAGCTCATCGCAAACTAGGAATGGTAAAGAATCGCTATTTATTCCTTAAAGTTCGCTATTTAGGAAATGCAAAAAACTTTGATGATACATATGGCGGTTCATCTCTAACAAGATAAGAAGCATAGGGATAGATTTATGATGACTGGCGCATCACCAGGGATGTGTTAGTCATTCTGTGCCGCTGTTCCGTCACCTATGGTGTGCTGCATTTACAATGCGGCGCATCATGGGGCAAAAACAGCACAGATGCGTGATGTATCTGTGCCGTAAAGGTGGCGCATTGCTGGAGTTGTATCGCAAGTGTGATGAAGCTCCAGCAAGGGTCGGGGGTGCCCCTGTCGCAGGGTTTCTGTTCTCACACAGAACTGTGGACAGAGGATTGGAACCTCGGCGAATTAGGGTGTCCCAAAACTCACCTTAGTAATCAAAAACCCCTTAGCAAGCTAGGTACAGTGTCACATTGGATATAACAAACTCTCAATGTTTAGACAATCCAGAATATGAACTTATAGTACCTCAGGATACGTGGAACTCATGAACAGTCGGTCGTTATATATTTCTTAGAAACCAGAACATGGAGTTAAGAAGAACACATGTGTATTTGAAATGTTTATTTACTAATGCCGTCTTCTCAGGCGTAGTATCTTAGATAATACAAGTACACATATTATCAGTAGCAAAATTACCAGCATAGTTACTAGTACATAAAAAGCGAATGGTGACAGTATGTTAACATGCTGTAAATGAATAAGAGTTAGCAACACTTATAAGCAGCCGCGGGCCGTGGAGGGAGTTACGGTGGGGCAGGGAGGCGGGGAGGGGGAGGGGCAGGGTGGAGAGGGCTCCACCCTGCTTCTCCCCCTCCCCGCCTCCCTGCCTCACCGTAACTCCCTCCACGGCCCGCGGCTGCTTATATCTCACCCTCCCTAATACACATATTATATTATTTGCTAAGAAGGTCTCTTTGTGTTGGTTTAGGGCGTGCCCATACTTTAGTGTCTTAGATTTGAAGGAATCACATCAGCATACACCAGCTCTCTCTTCATGTGAACCGCATCAAGTGTTGTGTATGTGTGTTCGGCAAAGCAATATAAAACCCGCCTCATGCCCAGAATTGGCAGAAGTTGCACTTATGTTATGAGTATGAAGTCGTGGAGATCAGACCTCATAACAATTCTGTATCGTGTTGTTCTTGAAACTTTAGCACTCGCTGTACAGATATAGTTTAACAAGCAAAGCAGATAGTAGAGCAATAACATATTATTCTCATGTAAACCACGATGAACTACTAGGTTGAAAGCTAAAGCAACAACTAAGTGTCGTGTGCAGAAGTTGCAAAAAAGGAAAAATGGCGTTTAAACCGGTAATGAGCCCATGCTAACTTAACACGGTGTAAAGATATCCAGGACCTAGATGACACCTCCCCATGATCCGGAAACGAACTGAATAAGATAATAGAAGTGCCATCTCATGAGAGCAGATTGCAAGTTTATATGTGGATGGTCCGCAAGGTAAAGCATTAAAAACTAGGAACATTTAATGCTAAAGAAAAATAAAACAGCCAAGTACTTTATCGAGTCTTAAGCCAATAGGCAAGGTAAATAATAAAAACTTGACAAATAAGTCAATGAATTGTCAATGAAATGCTAGTACTCAGCATATCAAACATGAAAAAGGTCTATGACATAACTGTGTATGCAAAATAAGCTGCAACAGCCTCCAATAGGAAGTCACCGTCTTCATCCGAAAACAGTTCAGCCATCCAATTTAAAAGCGGAAAAGAACATACGTGCTCTCCCAGCACCGGATCCTCTATCACCATCAGAGGACAGCTCGGTGGGTTTTCAAGAAAGCTCTGTTCCAAGAAAGACTGTGTTGCCGCCAGTAAATTCCAGGGACCAATTAGTCCATGCATCAATGCCACAGCCATAATCCTTTCGCCAGGACAAACCAACTCGTGAGTAATGATAGGAGTCATCAGCTGATTAAAGTCGACGTCAGGAGAAACCGGTCCGCAGAGACACAAATCAATGGCCCAATCGAAATCACAGGTCAGGCAGTGAAATACAGGCTGGACACAGGTGAAGTAGGAGAATCGAAAAGATAATCCATATGCCGTGCTTAATATCGCCAACGGCATTGTGCCATAATATTCTAGCATGCGATTGCGGAACAGTGTCAGCAGCTGCAGGGTGGGAGGTTGCATAGGAGGGACATCCATATTTAAAAATGTAAAAAAGCACAAGAGCGTCCGCTGGTAATGCAAGTAAAAATGGCAATCCACGAAGCAGAGTGGAAAAAATAGAATGAAAGAAAGCAGGGATGACTCCAAAGATTTTCTCAAATGAAGTCACAAGACCACTGGTAACAACTTTAAAAAAGTGCGCCAGGGCCTTTGTGGAGGATGCGTTAAAGATAGTCCGAACCATCTTGCTGAAATGGAAAGGCAAATCTGAATTGAAAAGGGTCTGCACCTCTGTACGGGTGTTCGCTATGTGAAGCACGAAAGTTTCACGGGCCGAACTCAAGGCCACCTCTCTCTGAGACAAAAGAGCTCTTATTCTTGCCATGCCGTTGAAATCTGCTCCCAAGGTTGGTATTTGTGGCGAGATTGAAAACTCCCTATGTTCATGTGTGGGAGGAAATAGAACATTTCTGCAGCAAATAACCCGTTCACTTACTGTTACGATAAAAGGAATACTTTTAATTAACCCAGAACAATCTTCATTATTGAGCATCAAATAACTACCATTTTCCAACAACTTGAACGTGGGGATGATAGCAGGAACTGGCGTGCCTTGCAACACGCAAGCCATATTTGGTCGGTGTTTGTTGCATGAACCGTGTAACTGTATGTGCCTACACATTAGTGAATGATCTGGCGTCTCAGTGCATTCCTCTCCATTCAGATAAACTTCTTGATCATCTTTGAAACATCTGTATGTGTATGGAAGCGACCAGACCTCATGAAGAAAAGCACTACCTAAAGGTTCATAACGACCTATTGGTATATATTTCATACAATTTGAAAACTTATATAAAGCAAAAGGCAGCGTTATTAAACCGTGGATAAGGCACGTTGCCAAAAAACCCGCAATCCTCTGCTGATGATGTCACTGAGCATGTCATGAATGATGTAATATGTGACATCATCAGCAGTGGATTACGGGTAATAGTATCTCTAGTTTACTCCCCTATAGCTGTCTTTCTTTTAACATAAGTGTCTGTTTCCTTCCCTTATACTTACTGTTTTTGGTTCGCTTCCGGTTCGCGTACCGGCGAGCGAACTGGGAAGCGAACTAAGAGAAATAGAGGTTGGCACAGTTCCAAATATTGTACCAATTTTTTAATAACAGGGAGGTAGTTCTGAAAAGAACTTTTTTTTTTATTGTTTTTGTTGTTTTATATTTTTTTTATTATTTTTCGGAACATTTTTTTACTTTTTTTGAATTTTTCTGAACAGTTTTATATTTTTTTGGGTTTTTCTTGGAGGGGGCAATGAAAACGATTCATTGTAAAGGGCTCAACAGGAGCAACAAAACAAAAAAAAGTATTTATTATTTTGGGCGTTTCGTACAAACTTGCATATGATAGTCAATAGCTCTGTTGATCAGAGTGATGCTTCTTTCTCCGTAGCAAATGAATCCATCGCAAAATACGCAGATGTGTTTTACTTCACCAAATCTCATTTGTATATTTGGCACCATCTCCCTGCCCTCTGGTCCCGTTACTTCCGGTACAACAGATCTTCTGGCCATAATAGGGAGATTATCTAGGTCGTTCCGAAACTGTGCAGCACTGTAGTTGTTAGGATGCCACCTAGTCATATGGCGATGCATTGTGTAGTTTCCGAAACTGTATTTTTTCTCGGTTCCTCTGGACAGTCTATCTTGACATATAAGGCAAGTTACGTATCTTGCATTTACTTTTTTCTGACCTTTGGGAATTTAAAAAAATTGCCAAATGAAGTTTTCTTTCCGGTGAGACGTCCTGGGCTCCTCAGGCAAAAACTGCCTCTCTTCGTGCTCGTCGTTCTGTTCCTCTTCTTCCTCTTCTTGTTGAATTATAACTTGAGCAGGTGGTCCACTCTTCCTTGGATGTGGTGGAGGTGGTGGGGAAGCACCAGCTGAAGCTACTAAAGAAGCCATTGCTCAGTGATCACAAAGGGTCTTTCTCTCACAATGATGAAAGTCAGAGTGAGGAAAGAAGGAGGGATTTTCATCATTTGGGAAAAACAAGAGTTCTCAACCAATGAAAAGTGTTCATTTTAGATTATATGACCTAGTCTTACATCATTAGGAAACCAAAAGTGAAATGAACCAATGAAAAGTGTTATTACCAAGTCACATGACCTGCTGTGTTTACGTTCAGCGCTTTGCAGGGCCTCCCGGTTTGCTTCCAGAAACCTGCACTTTGCGACTCGCTTCGCGTACCAGTTCGCTAACGTAGCACGTCATATGACGTATCACGCGACAACGTGAAACGTCATGCGGACGGGAGGCGTCACGATGTTGTTTTCTAACGCGGCAGTTGCGGTAAAGAAACGTTTACCGGCTCGCGGTCTATTTCGCGGCATCAAGGTCAGCTAACGGGAAGCTTCCCGATTCGCGAAGCGGGAACGAAGAAAAAAAAATATTTAAAAAAATAATTATTCATAAACATATAAAATATATTTTTGGATTTAAAGAAGAATACATTTTTCAGCTACAGATATTAGCTGTTAAAAAACCAATGAAATTCACTGAAAAAACCATAGGTTATAGACCATATATAGTTAGGAATTAGCATTTACAAAACCTTGAAAATTCACTGAAAAAACCATAGGTTATAGACCATATATAGTTAGGAATTAGCATTTACAAAACCTTATTTTACTCACACAAAACCATTGAAATTCCATATATAGTTAGTTGCACTAACTATATATCGCGCACCCGCAATCCACTGCTGATGATGTCACATATTACATCATTCATGACATGGTCAGTGACATCACTGATGACATCACTGATGACATCTCAAATGACATCACTGATGACATCACTGATAACAACATCCAGTGATTCTATGTTTCTGTAAAGTTTAAATATGTCTTACATATTGAAGAATGAGTGGATGTATAAGTGTCTGGACGAAGGATTTAGTAGGTGCATGACTGACTGTATGAGTGAGTGATTAAATGTATCTCACTAGTGCATGGGTTAGTGACTAAACTGTCTTAATTTGTGCATCATTATGTCTGTTGTTCTGTAAACTGCTGCATGTGTTGATCAGTAGCTATATGAGTAACTATATGGGTTATTGATTGATTGTCCAAGTATTTGTATGGGAGACTGAGTGTGTGTGTGGCTGGCTGGGAGGTGTGTGACTCTGTGCAGATCAATGTGTACTTATATTAATGATTGTATAACAAGGTAAGTATGTGTTAGTATATGTTTGAAAATGTAAGGTGCTCTATGTTTAACTGTATAGACAAGAAAATGGAAGTGTGATTGATTCTTTACAGGACTGACTAGGTGTGTGAGTAACTCCATGGATGAGTGGCAGAGTGTGAGTGTCTGTATAGGTGTATGAGTGCATATGATAGTGTTGTAAAGATGAGTGATTGTATGTATGAATGATTGTATGGGTGAATGAGTGAATGTGTGTGTAGACGTAGGAATCAGTGAGTACATATGTAGTAACTAGTATTGGTGTGTCAATGGTTTCAAAAATTATACTCTGTATTTAACACTTGGTGAAACAGAGGTTATATTAAAATGTGAGGAGATGCATTGTATTGTCACATGAATGATATCATCAGTGATGTGGTCATTGATGTCAAATGAGATGTCATCAGTGGAGTCATCAGTGATGTCATTTGAGATGTCATCAGTGATGTCATCAGTGATGTCACTGACCATGTCATGAATGATGTAATATGTGACATCATCAGCAGTGGATTGCGGGTGCGCGATATATAGTTAGTGCAACTAACTATATATGGAATTTCAATGGTTTTGTGTGAGTAAAATAAGGTTTTTTAAATGCTAATTCCTAACTATATATGGTGTATAACCTATGGTTTTTTCAGTGAATTTTCAAGGTTTTGTAAATGCTAATTCCTAACTATATATGGTTTATAACCTATGGTTTTTTCAGTGAATTTCAATGGTTTTTTAATAGCAAATATCTATAGCTGTAAAATGTATTCTTATTTAAATCCAAAAATATATTTTATATGTTTATTAATAATTTTTTTAAAATATTTTTTTTGTTTCGCTCCCGGTCCGCGGACCGGGAAGCTCTGTGCACCCTAACTTTCTGTTTTCATCAATCAAAATCCACCAATCACTGTTACTGCTTCATGAACACAGAAACTCCACAGTTTTTTTTTCATTTTACACTCTCATTTTTTCAACTGCCATTTCATTGCCACACTTCATCTGACTGCAGGAGAACCTTCTCTCACCATGTTTTCTGTCTGGATTGTTGGTCATAGTTATATTCACTGGGCTCAAAGGTACGTTGAAAGCAGGAATTTACCTAACCTCAATTTACAAGGGAAATTAAGTGGTTTGGCCACAGAGGATTAAAATGTCACCAATTGATACCATTGGTGAAAACCTTTATGCATTTGCCAAAACCTGACCTGTTAATTGTGCACTGTGGAGGTAATGATTTGGGCACTTTGACTGGTGTAGGTCTGGAAATGCTTTTAAAGGACACCTTTGAGCAATTAATGGCACTTTTTCCTCAGACTGCCTTGGTATATTCAAATATATGCCAAAGACAGAAATGGAGGTGGTCAAACCAATTTTGTCCACAAATTGAGAAGTCGAGGAAGCATGTAAACAAATCTGTTTCAGCTTACATGAGAGACCATGGAATGGGCTCCCTGTACAACAATAACTTGCGTTACTACATGCAAGATATCTACAGAGGAGATGGAGTTCACTTCTCAGATGAGGGCAACAGAGTTTTCACTCTGAATTTAAGAATGTGCATTGGTACCTACTTATAAGTACCTAAATGTACCATAAACCCAAAAGCTCTTCTCAGAGCTACCCTACATCTAATCACTCACAATTATTATTTTACTCTAACTTTTTTCACTAATTTTCAACAAAGTACGCTCCCTGGGGCGCTACCCGGTACGCGTACCGGGAGCTAACCTCGCGAAATTTTTTTAAAAAAATGTTTTTTTTCGCACATATAAGCCTCCTCAGCCACCCTCAGAAAACCTAGGGGGTCAAGATAACTCTACCGTGCCCCCTTCTACCCATTCTGAACATTATTTGCCCTCCATCTTGTATCTTAATTCGACTGAAACACAAAATGGTGGACTCCCGGAACGCTTAAGGTCCGCGAACCGAGGCGCTCAACGGTTCGCGTACCGGGTCGCTCCCTGGGAAGATAAAGAAAATAAAAAATAATCAACAAATCCAACAATCAATTAACATACAGCATTTGAAAAGTCTATCATTCATTTTTCATTGTAGTACGCTCCCCAGAACGCTTCCCGGTTCGCGTACCGGGCGCTACCCACGCAAAAAAACAAAAAAAAAAATTTTTTTTTTTTGCCCCGCGGGGCCCTTTTAAAACCTCCACATTAAACCTAGGGGGTCAGCGAGGATCTACTATGCCCCCTTATGGTTATTTCCCCCTTTGTTTTGGCCTCCTCTTGTCTCTCGATCCTACCGAGAGACAAGATGGCGGCCGCTCCGGACTGTTTAGAATGTTGACAGACACCGGAGAGCCAATCAGCTTCGCTACGCGAAGTTTTGGTACGCTTAAGGTCCGCGAACCGGGGCGCTGCCTGGTCCGCGCTTACAGATATATATCTTTTTTTGAACGTTAATTTCTCAAAATCCACTGCAGCACATATATTGAGACCTACAAAAGGCACATCGGGCTACCAGTCCCTACAATTTAGCCAAGTTTCGTGCAAATCCATTCAGCCGTTCGGGCTAAAAGTGAGGCTAACCGCCCTATGGAAAACTCAATGTTAAAAACACGTTTTGGGACCCCCCTTTTTTCTCGGCCCCCCCTGGACGAACCCCCCCAAATTTTCAGGGGCTGCTCAGAAACAAAATGTTCCATTTTCCAGAAAATTTCAGCCAATTCCGTCCACAAACGCCAAAGTTATTAGACATAGAATTTTCAAAAATCCCATAGGGAAAAAATCCTAACTATATATACCTACTGGCGACCGCCAGTAGGTAATATATATATATATATATATATATATATATAGTTTCCAAATCCGCTCTGTGCGCGCTGAAGGTGGCCCCGAGGGAGGTGGCACCAATGCCGGTATGTAAACGTTTCCAAAGTTCCAAAGTAACGGTGCTCTCAGATTGCACAGAAAACGCAACTCCGCTGCTGCTCCAAGGGTGTTTATTGACCTAACAACATGTTTCGGCTGCGGACAGCCTTGTTCACGTTAGGTTGCTTTAGGATTGCACGGTTAATAAAGTTACAATACATAAACATGGAAACAGGACTTGTATGCTTGAGAACAGTTCCATTTTGGAACGGTAACCACAAATGTGTTCTTCTGCATAACGGGTCATAAAACCCAACATAATATACGAGCGTGATTGCATGGAAAATAAATCAAAATAAACTGTAACATGATACGTCATACGTTTATTGCAATTCATTTCACACATATTCCGCTTTTTATGTAGGTAACTTAATATTGAACTAAAATTTCGTATACAGATACACGCTCTTATAAATGCCAAAATTGTTGCAATCATAGTTTCCATATACGTCCATCCTTACAAAATTCATAATAAGAGGAAATGGAAAGAAATATAAAACCACCGCCATGATGGTAGTTTATCAGGCAACAAAGAACTACACAATAAGATGCACGCCTATTCAATGTGCCAAAATTATCGAAGGGTTTCCCAGCCCTAATGATGTTTCAAAAAACGGTAGGGGACAGTGCCATGTAACCCTGCTCATTTAACATAAGAGCAGTATACGCCCAGATCACTGCAAAATGTCGGCAAGTGCCGTGTGGATTTATACAAGTGTAAAAAGACGTCAGTACGTCATGTTTCAAAATAGATGTGACTGACCCAAAGTTTGAAATTATAATGAGTATATACCACATACATTATTGAGTTATTCTCCAAAAAGTACACGTGATCCTCCACCTGACATGAGGTGCGGGGCCAAAGGCATGCATGATTCATCAAATCTATGTCTGTAAAATACACGAGTCCAATGCTGAGCAGAAGAAAACCACCCAGAATCTAATGAGATCCTATGGAATTCAATTGTGCGATACAGATGAAAGTCTAGTTCCAATAAACCAAGTCCTGTAAATTAATGAAGTTGCCCCCACAGCGGGGCCTACCATGCAAAAACTGTCGTGATGTCAAACAAGAAGAAAGGAAGTGCTCAGGAATAGGAGTGTTCTAATTTTCATTTATCGGGAAACATCAAGTGAGTGAAGTGATAGCAAAATCCCGTGCTTGGTGCCAATCTAAAAATAAAAAACATGGGAGAACACAAGATCAGATCTCAACATGTCAGTTAAAAATTCAATAAGAACATCATTATACAATAAACAGTGCAAATGTACAGGAAGGGAGAGAACGAGGGCACATGATACATCAGTACCTATTAAATGAAGCTAAGCACTATACCATAACAGGCTAGCAGACCCGGGATTAGTCCCTGAGGTGTATTGCTAACTCCTCATCTTGATTCAATCCTCCTGGGGCCTTACTTTGAAATTCAATGATATACTTAGACTCTTTTTGTCTCAGTTTTAAAGTTCTATCTCCTCCCCGGTGATTTCTTTCCATTTGTTCCAGAACATGATAGCTCATCTGTGTAGCGTTGGAGAAATGTTTCTCCGCAAAGTGTCTGGCTACTGGGTATTTATCGTTATTGTTGGAGATAGCTCGGTAGTGTTCAATGACACGATTCTTAGCTTGTTTAATACTGCTGCCTATGTACCACAGGCCACACGGGCAAACAATGACATAGATGACATAATTAGTACTACATGTTAAAAATTGAGTAAGTTCTTTTTTCACTCCATTGTACTCTACAGTTTTTTTATGTGTACTAAATCTACATGCCTTGCAGTGTCCACAAGGGAAAAAGCCTGTCAGCCCAAGGTTTTGCACTTTCAGATAGATCGTGATGTCACTTTTGACCACCATATCACGTATTGATGTCCCCTTTCTATACGTTATAAGTGGTCTGCTGGAAATGTCATTGCCAATCACATTGTCGGCAGTAAGAATATTCCAATTCTTGGATATAATCTTTTGAATTTGTTTAGATTCAGTATTGAACGTGAGAATGAGACGGGTATGGTCTTCCTCACAAATGGTTTCTGGGGCCTTGTCCTCTAGAGTGTCGGGTCTGGGAATGCCATCCGCCAGAGATTTTGCTTTTTTAATCACCCAGGCAGGGTAGCCTCTTTCTCTGAATCTAGTCATCATGTCTAGGCTGACTTGCTCATATGATGCATCTGTGCTGCAATTTCTTTTGGCCCTGAGCAGTTATCCAAAGGGGATACTCCATTTCAGGGTTTCCGGATGGCTGCTGCAAGGCATGTAGATTTAGTACACATAAAGACAGTGATCTGGGCGTATACTGCTCTTATGTTAAATGAGCAGGGTTACATGGCACTGTCCCCTACCGTTTTTTGAAACATCATTAGGGCTGGGAAACCCTTCGATAATTTTGGCACATTGAATAGGCGTGCATCTTATTGTGTAGTTCTTTGTTGCCTGATAAACTACCATCATGGTGGTGGTTTTATATTTCTTTCCATTTCCTCTTATTATGAATTTTGTAAGGATGGACGTATATGGAAACTATGATTGCAACAATTTTGGCATTTATAAGAGCGTGCATCTGTATACGAAATTTTAGTTCAATATTAAGTTACCTACATAAAAAGCGGAATATGTGTGAAATGAATTGCAATAACACGTATGACGTATCATGTTACAGTTTATTTTGATTTATTTTCCATGCAATCACGCTCGTATATTATGTTGGGTTTTATGACCCGTTATGCAGAAGAACACATTTGTGGTTACCGTTCCAAAATGGAACTGTTCTCAAGCATACAAGTCCTGTTTCCATGTTTATGTATTGTAACTTTATTAACCGTGCAATCCTAAAGCAACCTAACGTGAACAAGGCTGTCTGCAGCCGAAACATGTTGTTAGGTCAATAAACACCCTTGGAGCAGCAGCGGAGTTGCGTTTTCTGTGCAATCTGAGAGCACCGTTACTTTGGAACTTTGGAAATATATATATATATATATATATATACATATATACATATAGATCCAAACACACGATCTTGAACTTCCAACCAGTGGCGAACAAAGACCAGCGAATCCCAAAAGTAAGGCAAGATGTTTAATTGCACCAGTTTCAAAAAGGCAAACAGCGGAATGACGCGTTTCGGGCGGATGCTCTTGATCACAATAAAATTCAAATACAAATGCCTTATTCTTATATGCTGTGACCTACACCATGTGACTAATGAACATAAACAACAAACTATGAAAGTGAACATGGCACCATGAATGGTCATGTGGTAGAATCCCTATATAACTTGTAAAATATATCTTTGTTCCACTACTGAAACATAATTGTTTCTTATTACATTAATTCAAGAAAGTATATAACTGCATAAATGTGATAAGTGAATATAGGTTATGGCAGATTAGCTGGATACAGTACTTAGTGATTCAAAAACATAGTATCAATATGTTAGCAGCATGATATTAATGTGAAAAATCTCGCATATTTATAATCATTTGTGCAACTTGCAACTAGTATGACATGTGTTAAAAGTAGTATTTTAAATACTTAAAAACCCCATACAAATACACTTATTTCTAAAAACTACTTTTTCCATTAATGGAATGTGCAAAATGTCGCAATGTAAACAAATCAATTCATACAATGTCTACTGATTAGTAAAAGTACCGTCAACTGATATTATTGTTGATGGGGACATCTAAACTAGATGGCAGCCCCATAATGTCATAAAGCCTGAACAACCTATACCTAAAAAATTAGATGGAAATAGTGGAAACCATGATGGTATATGGTAAAACCAACAAAAATTGCCATGAAAAAGTTAAATGTACCTATACAGCTGGATTTAATAAACCAAAGCTGTATCACCCTGTGTTGTAAAAAGGAGATTTTTTCTAAAAAAGGGAAAAAGATTACTTAAAGAATAAGATAAATGTAATAGTTCCTAAAAATGTATAATGTTACAGAATGAAATCAAGACGGGCAAGGGAGGCTCAAAATCGAGGAACAGTATATATAAAGTATCTACCCAAAGAAATCTGTGAATTGTGACCATCCCCTCATCTTCTATAGAGCCCTATAGAAAATGGTAAAGGTCCTCAGTCGTGTTGAGTCCATTGGGAACCTTACTATCCAGTTCTAGTATCATCTTTGATTCAAGTTGTCGAAGCAGTTTATCCCTATCTCCTCCCCTTCGAGATTTGGGTACAGAGGTGAGTACAAAATAGGTGAGACACTGTAAGTTGTTATTGTGTGTGCTTCTAAAGTGTCTCGCGACAGGGTAAGAACTGTCATTGTTGACAATTGCCCAAAGATGTTGCAATATTCTGGCATGCACCTGTAGCCTGGTTCTGCCAACATATCTCAGGCCACAGGTGCACCCCAGAACATATACAGCATACTCCGTTTTGCAATTGTAATTTCCTTTGGTGGACAACGGAACAGCACTAAAGGGTGTACTGTAGTGGGTAGTATTTATCCCAACTTTACAAGCTCTACAGCTTGAGCATTTGTAAAACCCCAGCCGGGGTTTGAACCAAGATGTGCTTATGGGTAGTTCAGGAAAAGGATTGGACACCAATGTTCTCATAGAGGGACCTCTACGGAATGTAACAATGGGGTTGCTAGGGAGTTGAGATGACAGAACACTGTCTGTCATAAGAATGGGCCAACTCTTGGTCAGAATAGCCCTGATTTTTCTTTCCTGGCAACTGAACGCTGTAATGAACCTGATGTTGCAATTGGCTTGATCAATATCTAAATTACCATTGGGAGATTTAGGTAAAAACAGTGACTCTCTGGTTCTTTGCTTCGTTTTGTTAATTGCCATATTGAGTATCTTATCACTGTAACCTCTGGCTTTGAATCTAGTCACTGCCTCAGAGGTGCATTTACTAAATTCCACTTCACTGCTGCAGATTCGTTTGAGGCGAAGCAATTCGCCATAAGGTATATTGTCTATGACATGATGTGGGTGGGCGCTACTCATATGAAGGGTCGAGTTCCCAGCTGAGTTTTTTCTGTGAAGGGTGGTAGAAAGTTTGTTGTTATTAGGGGACACTCTGACATCTAGAAAGTCCACATAGTCTCTACTGATGTTTGAAGTAAATTTCAAATTAACTGAATTACTATTGAGACCTGAAATGAACATTCTAGCACTCTCTTCATCGCCCTTCCAAATTAAAAACACATCGTCAATATAACGAACCCATAATGCAACATGCTCCAAAAATGTTTGAAAGTGCTCTCCCATGAGGACCCACCTCTTCCACCAGCCTACGTGCAAGCACGCGTAGCTGGGGAAAAGCAGGCCCCCATGGCGACACCCCTCTTCTGTAGGTATACATCTTTACCAAAGACAAAATAGTTATTGTGAAGACACCAAGTTACAAATTCTAAAATCATTTTGTTGTGTTTATAACAATGGAGAGGTCTTGTTCCCAAAAAATATTCTAATGCTGTTAGACCTGCTTGATGTTCAATGCTCGTATAGCTTCTGCACGCCAAGGCTTGAAAAGTTGCAAAAGTGCTAAATAGAAAAACTCCTTTTTTTCAGGAGATTCGCCACTCAATTTTCGATGGTTTACCAAGTGGCATTTTCTTTGCTTGACCAGACATCCCTCACTTCCTATTACAGCATACACTCCTTTCTCAGTATCTTCTTTGATGTTCCTCTTGAATATGTAATTTTGAAGAACCTCATACAGACAAACATTCTCGAGGTGACTGCTTCGATTTGGATAATATGTATCCAACATGTTTGTCTTCAAAATGTCGGTACTGTTTGGCTCCTTTTCCGCCAAATACTCAATTTCCCGCACAGGTTTCAGAACTCGATTACGCGTTGCAGCAAGACCAAGACTCGCCCAAACGATACTCCTGGACTTGGCATAGAGACTTGCTGAAGACAACCGGTCAGAGCATTCGTAAGCTCCAATTTCTCGATGCGACAACATCTTCAGACTGAAACTGTACAACTTCTTGCTGAGGCTCTTTTCATGGGAAATGTCCTCCCACATATCCTTCAATTCTGTCTTCTCTTTTTTGGTGATGTAAGACGTCACATACCGAGCCACAGCCATACAGTTATCAGCCACAAACTGTATATCCATGTTAGCATTCCACATGGACAAAATCACTGGGTTGTAGTCGTTGATGTACTTGGACTCTTCGTTCCTCTTCAAATTGTATGTGTTTTTAGGTGATTTCTTCATGACATTATGTCGCAGCGAAGACATCAAACTGTTTACTCTTCCTTTAGAAATCACCGGTCGTGGAAAACCGAAACGACATTTGGTGTAGAACTTGTCCTTGTTTCGGAATTTACGACGGCAGTACTTTTCACATCGATGGCTTTGGAAACGCAGAACTTTTTCTCTTAGGCTTTTCTTCTCCTTTGCGTTTGGAACAGCACACGTAGAATACTGTTGGATGAAACTCATCACTGAGTCTTCTGGATCCGTTCCAAATTTAGGTACATCCTTGATCCACAGCAACATATGTATATGAGGAGCACCTCTTGCTTGGTACTCCTTTCTCCAGAAGAAATCCAACACCTCTCCAAGAGGTGGATTCTTCTTATTCATGATGAAAGACATCATAGCTTCAAATCTATGATTGAAGTACCTACATACATTGACTGGATCCAAAGAGCACAGTTCTCCGGGTGTCTTGAATTCGATGTTATCTACGTTAGCATTTGCCTCTCGTAGAAATTCAAGTAAGTCTTCCCAGCCATACTCGGCACAGCTCAGAGTGAGGAACCATGTGGGAGTACCTAAGTTCCTCAGCATACATTTTAAATCACCATGACGACGGTACCAGTACTCATTAGTACCACGCTGACACGCCATGAGATTAATCAGGTGAGAATCCAAAATACTGTCTTGGACATTGACTTTATCCATAAAGTCACTTGCCGAGATGTTTTGCATGTGTATACCACTTTTCAAGATGTGGTTCACTGCATATGACAGTCCAGACAGATCGCTTTCAAACAGGAGATGAAACAAATAGGGAATGCATTGTCGAAACCTAGCATCTCCTGCATACAATCGCAAAGTCCGGTATTCAGAAGCAGGAATTTGATGAGGTCGCTCATCATATCTTCCTCCCTGACCTGTTGGAAAAAGCTGTGGGAAACACCGAGCTTCCAAACTTTCCTCCCAAACACTAATGGGACTCCCTTTGGCTTGTTTCATTTGAAACAACTCAATAGCATTCCCCATGACTTCCTTGGAATGCAAAGGATGAACACTATAATGTTCATATATTTCTTCACTAGTAGAGGGTTCTACTTTCTCAATTTGACCAGCACACAAATCGCTATCCTCTTCCTCACTTACTTCCTCTTCTGCAACATATACATTCTTATAGTATTTATTATTTTTTTTCAAATACAATGTTGCCTTTTTAACTTTCCTAACATCTACTAAATCTTGCCATATTTTCTTATTCTTTGTCGGAACTCCATTAACTAAGATAACCAGAGGTTCCTCTTCCACTTTTTCTACTCCAATTGTGTTAATGTTTTTCTTCAAATCTAGAGGCAAATAAACAACTCTTCCCTTTAATCCTCTCTGTAAATCTGATGGAGGCAATTTCCCTGTCTTTGGCTCCATTCTTACAATAGCCTGAAAGGGATGGATACTTTGAATCAAAATAGATTCATAAGTATTTAAATCCTTCAATTCAGAAGGAATCTCAACCAATTCCAGATTATTATGAACTGCTCTAGCAGGCATCTGGTTTTGATTTAATTTGCAAGAACAATAAGTACACACATGTTGATCCAATCCCAAATCAAAACAATTTTCTACCATCAAGTATGTTGCGAAATCCTTCCATTCACTATTATCTTCCCTTTCACTTTTTGCATATAAATCCACTAACTTAGTCTGATTCTTATAATAAGTGCGTCGACAACACACACAAGTGAAATTAGGCCTCTCACTTGATTTCACCTCAAACGTCGCAATTTCCCTCTGGAAATTATCTGTACTGGAAACCTGTACACTATCTTCCACATGACCCTCTTCTTCTTGCTCAATTTCAACATTCTCCTCTTTACTTCCAAAGTAACAAAACTCAATTTCTTCACATATATTCTTCACATCTATTTCAGAACCATGCAAAAGAGCAGCGCATAATTGTTTAAGCATAATTGCTGGACTCTTAGCATAATACAACATTCTAACTAATTTCCTCACTTTATTATGATGCACTGCTAGCATCCTGAAATGATGAAAAACACTCTGGCATACTCTCCTGGAAAGACAAGCCAGTGAATGACCATGCAAACCTGTCACTTCTCTTACTCTGCAAGGATCTAATTCTTGCAACAACCTTATTTTCTGCTTCAAACTTTTCTTATTAAATGACCGTACAAAATCACAAAGCAAATTGATGGAATCCTGTCGCACACTGCAAATACTACTACACTTCCAGGTGTACACAGGACCCTTAGCACGTCTTCCTAAAACCTCATTACCTAACACCTCTTCTGCCTCTGTTGTCACAAGTTTTTCTTTTTCAACTGGACAACCATCTTTCACTTCATAAGCACGACCACTGGTGTCAACTGCATGCACCAAATCATTATCCTGGAAATAACTCTCCTCATTAAAAAATGCCTCACAGCTTGAACTATGCATCCATTCTCCAGAAAAAACTTCACAAAAATTACTACGATTAACTATTCTCTTCCATCTACTATTTCTTTTGAAATCATAAATTGCCTTGTTTAGCTTCCTAATTCTATTGATTATCAAAATAAATAACTTACGTTTAATTTCAAATGCCTGATCAATAACTTTCTCAACTTTTTTTTTTCTCTTATAAAAAACCAGTTTCTGTTGACCTTTCTTAATATTTTTTAACAAATTGCCAATTATCCTGTTGCGGAACATTCGTTTACGAATCTCCCTAAACTGTTGTTTCCTTCTACTATCATGCACAGAGTTATCTCTTGCTCTAGCAGTAACATTTTTGATTGGCCTTTCCTTTCCATTTGAATTCCTTCTCGTTTTATGGACTGAAACATTTTCTGTAGTAATATTTTTTTTACTACACATATTTCTTATGAAATATTTTGTGCTCTTACCCGGTGCTTTCTTCGTGACTTGACAAATCTTTTTGTTAGAGGACTGCTGCTTATTTTCTTTCACCTGCTGTCTTTGACGTTTTGCAGCCTTTCTCTGTCTTTCTATTGTTGGCATGGTGAAATCTTGAAATGATCTGCAGTTGAATCTGTGGTAAAATATAATAAAAAATGTTATTAACCATTATTACCAAACAGTAAAACAATAACAGTGATCAAAAACTTAACACACTACTTGACATTTTAAATAGAAGATTTTTTAGTCCTTGCAAATTTACAATACAGAAATAGCAGAAAAGAAATGACATTTATATTTATGTTACCTGTGCTATTTTATATGTGAATCTGATCTAATTTTATGAGCCTATTTTAATATTTTATTGAAGACACTACACATAACCTGCTTTTGAAGGTGTCTTTATTTTTCAATTAAACGGTTTACCTTTTTACTTTTTATTAATTATAAAGTTTAAAAATAAATGTTTATATTCCATAGGCTCAAGCAGGTCAGCTTCCCATCCTATGTCATATAATTCGGACAAATCTGCATCCTCATCACGCTCTTCTTCATCCTCAGGATTTAAATCATCCAAGGGATCAACATCCACTGATGTTTCAATTACAAGTTCAATGATGAGGTCAAAATCAACTGATTGCAGATTGTCGCTCATGTTGAGGTTGTCTTTATCTTTAAAGAAAGATAACAACAATGAGATGTTGCAGAGTAAGAGACAAATCTCAGAGATTATAATAGTAAAATTGTTTAACAAGAGTAATATTTTGCAGCTATTATTTAGCCATGTCCAGCAATGCTGAGCAGGTGAAGACTATGTCTAAATTTTCAGTGAACAGGACTCATCTCTTCTTAACCTTGGATAAGCATCACCGACTCTGTGTGTCCTGCACATACTTAAATGTAAAGGGGCAGATTTATGTTAAATGGCACATCCCCAGGCATGCACCAGTTAACGTGCACCACTACTCTGCCACCCATGGTGTGCCGTATTTACAATCAGATAGGAGAAAGCTTCGTCAAAACCCTGCGCCTGCTTTAAGCAGGCATAGGTCTTGACGCAACATTGTGGAGATGGGGCACCCCTGAGCCTTGCTTGAGCTGCATCGCACTTGCGATACAACTCCAGCAATCACTACCTTTACAGCACAGATACGTCACGCATCTGTGCCATTTTTGCCCCATGATGCCCCGTATTCTAAATGCAGCACACCATGGGTGGCGGAACAGCGGCGCAGGATGACTGACACATCCCTGGTGATGCACCAGTCATCATAAATCTATCCCTAAGCTTCTTATCTTGTTACAGATGAACCGCCATATGTAGCATGAAACTATTTTGCATTTCCTAAATAGCGAATTTTAAGGAATAAATAGCAATTCTTTACCATTCCTAATTTGCAATGAGCAAATTGCTAATTGCAAGTTACCCATTCATTTCCATGGGCTAGGAGGCTCATAGGAATGAAGGTTTAATTTGCGATTAGCAATTTGCTCATCACAAATTAGGAATTTTTCCAAGGGTGCAGGGGTGTCTCAAGAACACCCTGCTGCACCCCTGAAAAAGAAATTTGGGGGCATATGGCACACATACATGCCCTAAGGGCATGTGTTGGCGTCATATGGCACCTTTTGTTTTTTTGAAAAAAAGCTTTCTGAAAAGAATTCACAAATTACCACCAATTTACCACAATAGTTTCCAAATCCTTAATGTCATTTTTTACATATTTTTTGTTTGATACATTGCATTTAAGTAGTCACAAAATTTGCAAATCCTTCAGTGCAATTGCAAAATAAGGAATAGCAAATTTTGCTACTCCTTATTTTGCATCAAACTTGTTTGATACATACCATTTGTCTAATTAACATTCGCAAAGGCCGAAATTCGTAGAATTTTGATCTTTGCGAATGCTAATTAGCTTGATACATATGGCCCCAAGTGAGGCCTGTCTTGCGACATGGTGCATCTTTTGCATCACTGCTGCATCGGTTTCATGTGGTACGTTTTTTTTACACCATGACATATCTGCCTAAATGCATCAATTTGTAATGTTGTCGACTCATAGCAAATCTTTTGCACCGCCGCTGCATCATAAAAGTGACGCACAGTGGCACAAAAGAGGCATACACCTATCATAAATCTGTCCCTAGCATTTTAAAAGATTAATCCAGGATGACGATAAGGTGTGGCCTATCCAGAGGTTTGTTTAAGGTGAGGCCTACTCAGGATTGCAGATTAAAGTTACGCTTGATGAAGAATACAGAGGAGATAATACATGTAAAGGCCTACCAATGAAGTAAGTAATGTGCACTTTATTGCGCCAGTCATCATAAATGTATCCCTAAGCTTCTTATCTTGTTACAGATGAACCACCATATGTACCATCAAACTATTTTGCATTTCCTAAATAGCAAATTTTAAGGAATAAATAGCAATTCTTTACCATTCCTAATTTGCAATGAGCAAATTGCTAATTGCAAATTAGCACCGCCGCTGCATCATAAAAGTGACGCACAGTGGCACAAAAGAGGCATACACCTATCATAAATCTGTCCCTAGCATTTTAAATGATTAATCCAGGATGACAATAAGGTGTGGCCTATCCAAAGGTTTGTTTAAGGTGAGGCCTACTCAGGATTGCAGATTAAAGTTACGCTTGATGAAGAATACAGAGGAGATAATACATGTAAAGGCCTACCAATGAAGTAAGTAATGTCCACTTTATTGCGCCAGTCATCATAAATGTATCCCTAAGCTTCTTATCTTGTTACAGATGAACCACCATATGTACCATCAAACTATTTTGCATTTCATAAATAGCAAATTTTAAGGAATAAATAGCAATTCTTTACCATTCCTAATTTGCAATGAGCAAATTGCTAATTGCAAGTTACCCATTCACTTCCATGGGCTAGGAGGCTCATAGGAATGAAGGTTGCAATTTGCGATTAGCAATTAGCTCATCACAAAATAGGAATTTTTTCAAGCGTGCAGGGGTATCTCAAGAACACCCTGCTACACCCCTGAAAAAGAAATTTGGGGGCATATGGCACACATAGATGCCCTAAGGACATGTATAGGCGTCATATGGCACCTTTTGTTTTTTGGAAAAAAATGCTTTTTGAAAAGAATTCGCAAATTACCACAAATTAGAAGTTGGTGGTAGTTTCCAAATCCTTAATATCATTTTTTACATATTTTTTGTTTGATACATTGCATTTAAGGAATCGCAAAATTTGCAAATCCTTCAGTGCAATCGCAAAATAAGGAATAGCAAATTTTGAATTAAGGACATTTTAAGTAATTTCCACATGTGCAGTGTTTTCAAATTATGATTTGAAAATCGTTTTTGGGGAAAAGTAATGGTTTGCAAATTTATGACAAGGACATAATGGTGTATGCTTCTCTATAAGGCATTTCAGTGTCTCTGATGTCATTTTTCCCATATTACATTATAAGACCTTTCCCCATGGAGCACATTCCTTGTAAATATGCTCCCACCTGTGCATGGTGAATTTAGATTTTGACTGTTTGAGTCACATAGCCATGTTAAAAGTCACCACAAAAAATTGCAAACGCTTTAAAAAAACACATTCATGTGTCTTAAGGACATTTTAAGTCATTTCCCCGTGGACAGTGTTTTGTAAGTGGCGCAAAAGAGGCATACACCTATCATAAATCTGTCCCTAGCATTTTAAATGATTAATTCAGGATGACGATAAGGTGTGGCCTATCCAGAGGTTTGTTTAAGGTGAGGCCTACTCAGGATTGCAGATTAAAGTTACGCTTGATGAAGAATACAGAGGACATAATACATGTAAAGCTCTACCAATGAAGTAAGTGATGTCCACTTCATTGCGCCAGTCATCATAAATGTATCCCTAAGCTTCTTATCTTGTTAGACATCAACCGCCATATGTATCATATAACTATTTTGCATTTCCAAAATAGCGAATTTTAAGGAATAAATAGCGATTCTTTACCATTCCTAATTTGCGATGAGCAAATTGCTAATTGCAAATTACCCATTCATTTCCATGGAGCAGTAGGCCCATAAGAATGAAGGTGCAATTTGCGATTAGCAATTAGCTCATCGCAAATTAGGAATTTTTCCAAAGGTGCAGGGGCGTCTCAAGAACACCCTGCTGCACCCCTGAAAACGAAATTTGTGGACATATGGCGCACATAAATTTTAACAACATTCCTTTACCTCAAAAACGATTTTCAATTCATAATTTGAAAACACTGCCCACAGGGAAATTACTTAAAATGTCCTTAAGACACATGAAAGTGTTTTTTTATTGCCTTTCCAGCATGGTTGGGTCACTTTTAACATGGCTATGTAACACAAACATTTAAAATCTAAATTTCCCATGCACAGGTCGGAGCATATTTACAAGCAACTTGCGCCACAGAGAAAGGTCTTACATTAAAATGGGAAAAATAACATCAGGGACAGTCAATTGCCGTATAAAGAAGCATACACCATTATGTCCTTGTCATAAATTTAAAAACAATTCCTTTTCCCCAAAAACGATTTTCAAATCATAATTTCAAAACACTGCACATGGGAAAATTACTTAAAATGTCCTTAAGACACATAAAAGCGTTTTTTGATTGCCTTTGCAGCATGTTTGTATCACTTTTAACATGGCTATGTAACACAAACATTCAAAATCTAAATTTTCCATGCACATGTGGGAGCATATTTACAAGCAATTTGCGCCACATAATTCATAATTTTCTCCTAAAAGCACACTATTCTCTATCTAAATTAAAGAAATATTTTCTCACCTTAGCAAATACTTTGAGTTTGAAAACAGTCTCAGAAACACACCAATTTGTCTTCAGCAGAGCAAAAGGTATGCACTCCAGAGTCTGCAGCTATCAAAAGCACAGAAATGCTGTAATTCTTCACACATATCTCTCATGTCACCCAATCAAAACTCTTCCCTCACTTTTTTTCAAATGAAAACCCTTCCCCCCTCTGCCCTTTCTGCCTTTTCTGCATGGCAACCACCTCTTGGAAGACTTCTGGTGTTTGCAAGTTCACACAACTTTGTTGCAATTGAACTCTGAACTCTCAGTGCACCTGCATATCCAGTGCATTCTTTCATTTAATGAATGGACCCTAAATTTCTGTTTTCAGCAATCAAAATCCACCAATCACTGTTACTGCTTCATGAACACAGAAACTCCACAGTTTTTTTCATTTTAAACTCTCATTTTTTCAACTGCCATTTCATTGCCACACTTCATCTGACTGCAGGAGAACCTTCTCTCACCATGTTTTCTGTCTGGATTGTTGGACATAGTTATATTCACTGGGCTCAAAGGTACGTTGAAAACAGGAAATTACCTAACCTCAATTTACAAGATGTGGAAATTAAGTGGTTTGGCCACAGAGGATTAAAATGTCACCAATTGATACCATTGGTGAAAACCTTTATGCATTTGCCCAAACCTGACCTGTTAATTGTGCACTGTGGAGGTAATGACTTGGGCACTTTGACTGGTGTAGGTCTGGAAATGCTTTTAAAGGACACCTTTGAGCAATTAATGGCACTTTTTCCTCAGACTGCCTTGGTATATTCAAATATATGCCAAAGACAGAAATGGAGGTGGTCAAACCAATTTTGTCCACAAATTGAGAAGTCGAGGAAGCATGTAAACAAATCTGTTTCAGCTTACATGAGAGACCATGGAATGGGCTCCCTGTACAACAATAACTTGCGTTACTACATGCAAGATATCTACAGAGGAGATGGAGTTCACTTCTCAGATGAGGGCAACAGAGTTTTCACTCTGAATTTAAGAATGTGCATTGGTACCTACTTATAAGTACCTAAATGTACCATAAACCCAAAAGCTCTTCTCAGAGCTACCCTACATCTCATCACTCACAATTATTATTTTACTCTAACATTTTTCACTAATTTTCAACAAAGTACGCTCCCTGGGGCGCTTCCCGGTACGCGAACCGGGAGCTAACCTCGCGAAATTTTTTAAAAAAATGTTTTTTTTTCGCACATATGGGCCTCCTCAGCCACCCTCACAAAACCTAGGGGGTCAAGATAAGTCTACCGTGCCCCCTTCTACCCATTCTGAACATTATTTGCCCTCCATCTTGTATCTTAATTCGACCGAAACACAAAATGGTGGACTCCCGTTACGCTTAAGGTTCGCGAACCGGGGCGCTCAACGGTTCGCGTACCGGGTCGCTCCCTGGGAAGCGCACCATCAAAAAAGGTGGGAAAGTAGTTCACAGAAAAGCCACTGGAGACAATTTCACCAAATATAGACTAGCTCATACTACATACCAATCCCTACCATTTTCACAAATTTGATTGAAATTCCATTTAACCATTTAGCCTGTAGACCTCTCTAAATACCCTGAGGTAAATTACTTCACAAAACACATCTGAAGTGTTGGAATTGACAACCAATTAAAATGTTACTTTCATTTTCTACTTTTTTTACCTGACATTTGATTGGCTATGTACCTGAATATATATAAAGGAAGAGAAGAAAACACAGCCATTTTGACTACTACTTCTTGCTGTACATTTCAATAGTATTTTCACTAATTCCTTCAACTTCTTTCTAAAGGTAAGTTTTTATTTTTCAAACTGAAGTATATTGTGCACTATAAGTTAATATGGTAAACTTTTTCTGATAGATATATACTATCCCTCTGTAGTAGTTATAGATTTAGAGAGACTTCTCTGTTATAGTTATGGATGGAGTTAGGCTTCTCTTGTATAATTATGAATTTACTTACGTTAAATCACATACACTTTTTTATATTCCTACTTCCACTCAGCCAATAAGAGGGCGACAAGATGGACACTTGCAATGCTGGAAGCTGCACAATTGCTTGGGCGCTGACGAGGCTCACCTATAGCCGAAATGCATCCGCCCTAATGGAGAATAAAAGCTGCTTCCTGAAATCCCCGTTGTGGCTTCTGCTTCTTGAAAAGGAGGTTTTTGTGGCATACAATTTGCGTGTCAGCCAGAGACACGCTACAGAGGCTCCCGTTCCGCAAGTGGTCCTGACGTTACTGGTCTTCTGCCGCCCACGGCGGTTTTCGCTTGGTTCCATGAAAATGGTTAGTCGGGACCCATTGAGGAGCCTTGGGGTGAAAAAGCGGTTGAGGGGTTATTAACCTCCTTCTGGACAGTACGTATTGCCGTTACTGCCCCCGCGGGATGCATCCTTGAAGCTCCGAGATTGGAACGGTTTGGGGACTGGAGGAGGCGGCTTTTACCAACGAATCAAGCAAGCAATTGGAAAACTACTTTCATATATATATATATATATATATATATATATATATATATATATATATATATATATATATATATATATGGTAGAGAGACAAAATATCGAAATTAAAATATCGATATACAATAATATCGATGTTTTAATTTCGATGGTATAGAATATCGATGTGCAATTATATCGATAGACAGAATATTGATATTAAGGTATGTATGTTACTAATATCGAAATTCTGTTTAGTGTTATGTATTTTATTATGTTGTTTATATGTTTGTTAAACATGTTTTTTAATGTATGTTTAGAAATTAGTAATTTTGATTACATTTTGCGTTTAGTATCAGAGCGGGTTGTGGGTTTATAGGGGAATAGGGTGGGAAGTAATTTAATTATATTTAATTAATTAATATTTTTGATTAATACATAAGTATTAATTAATAATTAATTGTTAATTACTTTGTATTAATTAGTTAATTGAATTAATTAGAGTTAATGTAGTAATATTTATTATTTTTTGTTATTGTTAATTAATAATTAATTGGTAATTATTTATTATTAATTAGTTAATTAAATTAATTAGAGTTAATGTAGTAATGTTTATTATTTTTTGTTATTGTTAATTAATAATTAATTGGCAATTAATTATTATTAATTAGTTAATTGAATTAATTAACGTTAATGTGCTAATATTGTAAATTTTTGTTATTGTTAATTAATAATTAATTGGTAATTAATTATTATTAAGTGATTAAATGACAATTACATTTTTTATGTGATTTATTTATGTGTAGTGGGTTGTGTGTTTATAGGGGAATAGGGTGTGACATAATTAAATTAAATTAATTAAAGAGATTGTATTTATTTATTGGTATTTATTGTTAATTAATTGGTAAATAATATCTGTTAATTAGCTAATTTATAATCACATCCGTTTAATAATATTAATTGTTATTAATTGATTAATTTATATTTATATTAATTGTGTTTTTTTGTATGTGTAGTGTGTTGTGTGTTAAAGGGGGAGTAGTGTGGGAAGTAATTTTTACCCCCATGCTATCCAACGCTTTCCCTACTGTTGCACCCTCTGGAGTGGGAATAGTAATTTTTACCCTTACGCTATCCAACGCTTTCCCTACTGTTGCACCCTTTGGAGTGGGAATAATAATTTTTACCCCTACGCTATCCAACGCTTTCCCTACTGTTGCACTATACCCCTACAAACATACCAACCCACACCTAAAACTTAAATAAATAAGTATAAAACAATTTATATAATATATATATGTGTATATATATATATATATATATATATATATATATATATATATATATATATATATATATATATATATATATATATATATATATATATTGCAGAGTGATGATGTAGTTATAGTTAGAACCTAGTTACCATAAAAAGAAAGTTTGTTTGGTTTGTTAATAACTTTGTCCCCATTTGATGAATAGTCATGAAACTTTCCACAAACAACCCAGCTCCTTCTTTGAAAGTTTCGGGTTGATCCACCAAGCAGGGGATGAGAAAAAAGCGGGATCCCAAACACAATTTTCCCATTCATTTTTCCATATGAAAATTGAACAGCAACACTGCGAAAACAGCTGATCAGAATTACACTTCTTCTGTTGAAGTAATAAGAATACAAAAAGAACATGGTCCAAAAAGTGTGTTTTTAAAAATTTGGTGCAATACGTTAATTCATTTTTCAGCAATTAAGGTTCAAAAACATTGTAGATCTGGACAGTTGAGTCCCGTGAACATGCAACTTAATGTATATATAAAATCTCTTAATAAAATACTTTGAAATAAAAAAAAATATAGCGAACCTGCAGCGCCGCATGAAGGCGAAAGTCTGCGCATGCTGAGTGCTGCCGCGTTTATCGTGAGCAGCCTGACTTCGCCAAACAGGATTAAGACTTGGGAGTGCCCGCAGAGAGGACATTCGCTGCACCACTGAACGCTTCCAAACTGCCAAAGCGGGTAAGACTGGAACTGGGCCTTTGCACCATAGACACTCTTGACTAAACCATAAGAAGTCAAAGGGGAACTATTGAGTAGAGTTCACTAGTAACCATTCCCTGGATGCGACCACTAGTGAATGGGGAATAACCTTGACCACATTATAAGAAAGAGGGTGTGACAGGGATTTGCCTGACCAGGACTAGTACCCTAACCTCAAGAGGATTGTGTTATTGTTCATGGGTGTTTTTTATTCCTTTGCATGTGTAGAGTTAGAAATTGATTTATTGTCAGTACTGTGTGCACTTTGAGTTATGAGTCATGTTCACTCACCTGTATCTATACTTTCACCCCAAGGGAACCTTTGACTGCTCGTTCACAGCTACCAATGAGAGTCAAGTGCATAAGGGGTACTTGGCCCAGTTGTGCAGGATCCATAGTAGGTCGGGATTTGGAACATAAGGAATAAAAGGCCTCAGCCACCAAGGTTGGGCCTATTGTCCCTCTGAAAGGGGGTCTGACAAATAGCATATTACACTCTATGCATTTGTGTACCACCCCTCACAGGCAAGCAACCCAATGGCCTTTGGCCATGCGCGGCATGAGGTTGCCTTCAGGGCCTGGCATGCATCCAGGCCCGTGTTCAAACCCATTGTGAGCAACCAACCCCATCCATGCGCCACCTTCTGGTATGTGAAGCGTGCAATTGACCACACAGGTCAAGGCCGCATTAAGAAAGACTTACTGAATTTTTTAAAGAGTGACAACACCAAAATATAACGAGCCCTGGCAAAGCCAATAGATCTTGCTTATGCGAGAGCTATTGGCAAGGTGTTTAGTCATGTTGTACACCAGTGGTTCCCAAACTTTTGACTCCTGAGGACCCCCATTGAGTCACCACTGGAAGCCGAGGCCCCCCAAGCAATTTGTATGAGTTAAATTTCAAAATTAAAACAGTAATTCGAAAAAAATGCACACATGTGCACACAAAACAAATACTCAAAGTACTAAGGATTTTGGGGCCAGATGTACAACAATTTCATGTAGCGCCTCGCAATTGGTGACCCATTGCGATTGGCAAATTGCGAGTCGCTAAATGAAATGTACAACAGTGTATTTAACACTGTTTGGGATTCCCAATAGGGTCGCAAATTGCGAGGTTCATCAATATTATTGAGCCTCTCGCAATTTGCGAGCCCATTGGGAATGCCAGCCCTCCCAGGGATGGTGGCCTGCTGGGCTCTGCAGGCCACCATGTCTCGGACTGCTTTTAAATAAAGCAGTTAAAAAAAAATGCAGCCTGTTTACCATGCATTTAAAATAAAAAAGAAAATAAAACGTTTTCGTTTCATTTTCTAAGGGCAGGCAGAGGTCCCTGGGACCACTGCCTGCCCTTAAAAAATAATTTTGCATGCATTTGCAAAGGGGGAGGGATCCCCTAGGGACCCCTTCCCATTTGCGAATTCATTACCATCTACTTGAAGTAGGTGGTAATTGCGACTGTTTTGCGACCGCAAAACATTTGTACATGGTTTTGAGATTCCCTATTTGGAAGGGAATGCCCCTTCCAAATAGCAAGTTGCAAAACCTATTTAGCGAGTCGCAAACAAATTGCGACTCGCGAAATAGGCTATGTACAGGGTTCAATAGGTTTTTGCATGCATAAACGGGTTTGTGAACCCGTTTGCGCATATAAAAACAGATCGTACATCTGGCACTAAGTATTTTATATTGAAGTAATAGCCCCTCTGTCACATGTATTTAATTTGTTTTTTAGCATCTCTCATACCATTGTAGGATGTCAGAGCACTTTACATCACACACATATAGAGACATTGAATCATACATGTAAATCAGTGTGTATATAAAATGTTTAAAGAGTGCTTGGTCTGGAAAAGCACAAACTCAGGATTCAGAACATAACACAGTGGCTAGCACTAACTTTAACATAAAAAATGCATTTCCACCCAAATAAATCTTTTTAGCAGCATCAGGATAATGAATAACTGGGAAAAATATAAGTTAATAACTGGTACCATACAGTTTGCAAGCAACTCTTTGATGACAGTTTATAGGTCCCTCTGCTAGATTATGATTGTCACTTATGAAGTGCACAGTAACAAAATTATTTCTGTGACAAAAGCAGTAACCACGAACCTATGCAAATAAAATACTGCTTTTTAAGATGCATGATACACATTCTTTGCAGTAGGCACATTAACCCTCTGTGCTACGTTAGTTCAATCAAAGCTGCCACTGAACAAAACTCTCCTCAGTTCCAGCAGGTACATTAATCACTGGCATTCTCTTGACACTTTTATTGTTGCTGGAAGGCTGCTAATTATACAAGAAACGTTTCTGTGGCTTTAAAACTGTTGCCTACGGACCCCCTGGGAATTTGTCACGGACCCCTGAGGGTCCACGGACCACAGTTTGGGAAACACTGTTGCACACCATTGTGGCTGCTGTTCAGCTTGGCTAAACGTTAGTGGTGTGGATTGGAGTGGGGTGAATTGTGGTAGAGTGGAATGGGGTTGATTTGGGTATGGTGGAGTGGGGTTGATTGGCGTAGAGTGGAATGGGGGTAGAGCGGAGTCGGGGTAGAGTGGAGAGAGAGAGTGAAAGAGAGAGTGAGACACATATATATATATATATATTATTCACTGAAAAAACCATAGGTTATACACCATATATAGTTAGGAATTAGCATTTAAAAAACCTTATTTTACTCACACAAAACCAATGAAATTCCATATATAGTTAGTTGTACTAACTATATATCACGCACCCGCAATCCACTGCTGATCATGTCACATATGACATCATTCATGACATGGTCAGTGACATCACTGATGACATCACTGATGACATCTCAAATGACATCACTGATGACATCACTGATGACAACATCCAGTGACTGTATGTTTCTGTAAAGTTAAAATATGTCTTACATATTTAAGAATGAGTGGATGTATAAGTGTCTGGATGAAGGATTTAGTAGGTGCATGACTGACTGTATGAGTGAGTGGTTAAATGTGTCTCACTGAGTGCATGGGTTAGTGACTAAACTGTCTTAATTTGTGCATCATTATGTCTGTTGTTCTGTAAACTGCTGCATGTGTTGATCAGTAGCTATATGAGTAACTATATGGGTTATTGATTGGTTGCCCAAGCATTTGTATGGGAGACTGAGAGTGTGTGTGGGTGGCTGGGAGGTGTATGACTCTGTGCATAGATGTATGGGTTCAAAAGTGCATGTGGAAACAGCTGTATGGGTGGTTGACTGTGTGCATGACTGTATTGGTGAGTGAATAGATATCTCAGTGCTACATGTCAAAGTAAGTACATATGTAAAATACAGTACATGTGAGAGTTGACATATATAAATAACTGTGCATAAGAGCCAGTGAATGTGTGAGTGGCTGTATGGTTCATTGTGCTCTTGTATCCAGGATTGTATAAGTGAGTAAATATGTTTTAGTATATGTTTGAATAAGTAAGGTGTGTATAACTGTATAGTTGTGAAAATGGAGCTGTGATTGATTCTTTGCATGACTGACTAGGTGTGTAAGTAACTCCATGGATGAGTGACAGTCTGTGAGTGTCTGTTTACACTGAGTGTATCTAAGGTTATATTAGAGTCTGAAGAGGTTCATCGTATTATCACATGAATGATGTCATCAGTGATGTGATCATTAATGTCAAATGAGATTTTATCAGTGATGTCATCAGTGATGTCATTTGAGATGTCATCAGTGATGTCATCAGTGATGTCATTTGAGATGTCATCAGTGATGTCATCAGTGATGTCACTGACCATGTCATGAATGATGTCATATGTGACATGATCAGCAGTGGATTGCGGGTGCGTGATATATAGTTAGTACAACTAACTATATATGGAATTTCATTGGTTTTGTGTGAGTAAAATAAGGTTTTTTAAATGCTAATTCCTAACTATATATGGTGTATAACCTATGGTTTTTTCAGTGAATTTTCAAGGTTTTGTAAATGCAAATTCCTAACTATATATGGTCTATAACCTATGGTTTTTTCAATGAATTTCATTGGTTTTTTAAAAGCTAATATCTATAGCTGTAAAATGTATTCTTCTTTAAATACAAAAATATATTTTATATGTTTATTAATAATTTTTTTAAAATATTTTTTTTGTTTCGCTCCCGGTCCGCGAACCGGGAAGCTTTCCGTTAGCTCAAATAGATGCCGCGACCCGGTCCGCGAACCGATAAGAAATCAACATAGTGGCGGTATCGCGTTGCCGCGAAATGCGTCTTGTGACGTATCGCGTTAGCGCACCCGGAAGTGTCCCGGGGCGCGGACCGAGGCGCGAAGCGCAGCGACCCGGAAGCGATCCGCGGCGCGTCGCGAAAGCGCGACGTATCGCGTTGCCGCGTAATGCGTCTTGTGACGTATCGCGTTAGCGCACCCGGAAGTGTCCCGGGGCGCGGACCGAGGCGCGAAGCTGAGCAACCCGGAAGCTAACCGGGGAGCGTTCCGCAGCGCGTAACATGAGCGTGAGAGGTCATGTGACTTGGTAATAAAACTTTTCATTGGTTCATTTCACTTTTGGTTTCATAATGATGGAAGGCTAGGTCAGGTGACCTAAAAATAACACTTTTCATTGGTTGAGAACTTTTGCTTTCCCAAATGATGAAAACCCCTCCTTCTTTCCTCACTCTGACTTTCATCTTGGTGAGAGAAAGACCCTTTTACATTCTAGAGAAATGGCTTCCATTGTTGCTTCAGCTAGTGTTCCCCCACCACCAGCCCCACCTCCTCAAGGGAAGAAAGGACCACCTGCTCAACCAATCTTTGAAGAAGAGGAAGATCAAGAAGAGGAGGAAGAGGAGGAAGAGCCTGAGTTTTTGCCAGAGGAGCCCAGGAGGTACAATAGAAAAGAAAACTACATCTGGCAATTTTTTTAATTTCCAGCAGGGCAAAAAAAAGTCAATGCCAGATATGTGTTTTGCCGTATTTGCGACGATCGACTTTCAAGGGGCACTGACAAGAAATACAGCTTCGGAAATTATACGATGCACAGGCATATGAGTAGGTGGCACCCAAATAATTATAGTGCTGCCCAGCTTCGTGATGAACAGCAAAATCCCCCGGCAATGGCGAGAAGATCTGTTGTCAAAGAAGTATCGGGACCAGAGGCGAGGGAGGTGATCCCGAACATTCAAATGGACATGGGGGAAGTAAAGCAAGTGTGCGTGTGGTGCAGCCAAACACTTTGCTACCGAGAAAGTAGCATTACTCTTATAATGAGAGCTATCAATAATCATGTTTGCCCGAAACGCCCCAAAAAATAAATTCTTCTTTTTTTCGTTGCTCCTGTTGAGCCCTTTTCAATGAATCATTTTTGTTTCCCCCCTCCCCCCCAAAAAACAAAAAAATTACAAAATGTTCAGAAAAAACAAAAAAAATATAAAAAATGTTCAGAAAAATAATAAAAAAAATTTAAAACAACAAAAACCAAAAAAAAAGTTCTTTTCAGAACTACCTCCCCATTATAAAAAAAATTGGTAGAATTTTTGAAACTCTGCCAACCTCTATTTCTTTTAGTTCGCTTCCAGTTCGCACTCCGGTACGCGAACCAGGAGCGGACCAAAAAAAATTTTTTAAAAAAAGAACAGTAAGTATAAGGGAAGGAAACAGACAGTTATGTTACAAGAAAGACAGCTACAGGGAGTAAAGAAAACATACTGTTGCCCGCAATCCACTTCTGATCATGTCACATATTATATCATTCTTGACATGGTCAGTGACATCATCAGCAGTGGATTGCGAGTAACAGTATCTTTTGTTTACTTCCTATAGCTGTCTTTCTTGTAACATAAATGTCTGTTTCCTATCCTTATACTTACTGTTCTTGTTTTAAAAATTTTTTGAGATCATTCAGAAACAGTAACATTAATAGAGACAGAATGAGTGAATAATAATGAAGAAGTATGAGAAGAGAGGGACTGAGAAAAATACTGGAAGGAGTAGAATAATTAAGTAATAGAGAAAGGAATGAGAGAAGTAGCAAACGCAGGAAAGTAAGGATTAAAGAAATGAAGCAGTAGAACTAATAGATGTTAAATGTGATAGATTAAATGATTGATTCAGGATGACGATAAGGTGTGTCCTCTCCAAAAGTTTGTTTAAGATGAGGCCTACTCAGGGTTGCATATCAAATTTGTGCTTGTTGAAGAATACAGAGGAGATAATACATGTGAAGGCCTACCATTGAAGTAAAACATGTCCACTTCACTCTTGAACAACGGCCAGACCTCTTCTGTGTCCATAGACAGACCTAAAGTTCATCTGCACAATGTCATCCGTAAACTTAGAAAACACAAGTAATGTAATTGAAAAACGTGGAGTTTCTTTTGCTCATTTCAAAATCACATCACCTGTGTTGCCTTTGCTTAGGTATCTCATAGTGCAGATGTAGTTCAGCATATGAAACAGTACGCAGAAGTGCAGCAGTGTATGCATTAATACATGTGAAGGCCTACCAATGAAGTAAGTCATGTCCACTTATTACATCATTCATGACATAGTCAGTGACATCATCAGCAGTGGATTGCGGGTTAAAAGAGTAGAAAACATTTACCTTATAATTCTTGTTAACTTTTTCAAATATTTTTTCATACTTTCAATCTGTAAAAGAGAGAAGAAACATTTCAAAAATATTAAAACATGTATTTAAAAATTTGAAAAGACAAGGGAAAAGGTTCAAGAAGAAACAGTTTTTCAAAAACTTTGAGATTTACAGAAGCCTCTGCTGCTATACGCCCCCTACACAATCCTAAAGATATATATTTTAAACAAACAGTATCTTGATGCTGATGAAGTGAGGCCTATTTTGGAACATGGTGCATCTTTTGCACTGCTGATGTCTCACAATAGTGATGCAATAGCAGCGCAAAAAAGATGTAAAGCCATCATAAAATTGTGTCTAACATTTTAAATGATTCTTTCAGGATACAAATAAGATGTGTCCTTTCAAGAGGTTTCTTTAAGGTGAGGCCTATTCAGTTTTCAAAAAAAAACAGTACCCAGAAGTGCAGCACTGTAAGCATTAACTTTGACACTTACAGAAGCCTCAGTTTCTCCATATCTACCTCACATTTCTAAATGTATATCATAAGTACAAAAAGTAGAACATTAATTATACATGTTAAATGGTTTATTTTTGCTGTTCTCAGAATGTATCAAATTTCACTAAAAACAGTGACTTGAAGGTATTCATCATGTAACAGCGGGGAAAAAAAAACACAATCAAAATGATTGTGTTTAAAAAACCCATACAACATAAGAAATCAAAATTCAGAACTCCTTAAAGTTAACTTACTTTCCATGACGTCCAAGGATGTCCTATGAACAGCTTACACTCTTTTGTGCTGTTATTACTTTCAGCCCGCCACTTTCTGAAAGAAAATCTCCATCGTTTTTAAAAACACGTTACATGCAATAAATGACTTCTTGCTCTCTACCACAAGTTTCCACAAGGCCAAATCTGGTCAGAGCCATTTATAACTCTTGGATTTCTTGTAAGCCAATCCCGTCATTTGGCATTTCCGCAACTTTCAGAATTAAAATGTTGAAGATCATTTTCACAATCCTGGAATAGTAATATCTTCCCCTTCTTGCTCAGTCATGTTCTACATTTCCTATGACACTGATACTGCTTACTATGAAGCAGACTTACACTACCTCTATGACTACTACAATTATTTAATTCTCTACATCACTTTTAATCACAAAGCAATGTAAAACAGTAGACAGCATTGCAGACTTACATTCCCTCTACTCCATGTTTTGATTGGCTGCTTCAATTAGCTTATGAAAAGAAACAGTTTTTCTGAACTCATTCAAAGTGCACGTATTTCTCCATGACGTCCAGTCTTATGGTTAGAAGTTATGTCTCTGAACTACACTTATCCTCAAGGCCAAATTGTGTAGGAGCCATTAGAACTTCTTGAAATTCCACAGAGCACATCCTGAGATTATTTCCCTAAAATTTTGGTTTTAAAAACACCAGGTAAGAGTTTTTAAGGTCATACGGCAATTTTTTTTTGAAAATTAAAACAGAATCATTGCAGAATGACCAGCCATTTCTAGACTTTAAATAAGCTGTGTAATGTCCTGATGTTATTGAAGGGCCGTCATGATATATAATTGCTGCAGTTACAAAAGTCCTTCCTGATATTGACAACTGCGAAGCTACAAAATTTTTAATTAAAGTTGTCAATTTTGTTCCATCAGGCCTACATCGTTGGAACATTAAAATTACATACTGGCCATATGTTCGTATAAATAATGTGGACATCATTTCAGATTTACATTGGCTACACTCCATGTTGTGATCAGCTGCTTTTACTAGCTTATTAAAAGAGACTGATTTACTGTCTGGCAAAGTTAAATATATAAATCTTTCTGAGTCTACACTAGTAGTACTTGATACCATACAGTTCTCGCAGTCATGCTGCCATTGATAAGAAAGCCCAAACAGCTGATCTACATCTACACCTTCAGTATGTAATACATCAAGCATATACATTAAAAACTCCTGACAATCTTGCTGAATATTTTGAGAGAATTGTGTTTGCCCTGAACATCTGTCTAACAGATTTCGAATTTCAGACACACTTTCTATGTTTCTTCTATCAGTGCTACATTTCTCTAACACAGAATTTAACAAACTGCAAAATCTTTGATCAGAATTGACCACAATCTCTTCTTTTACATTTTCTAGAGAAAACAAAACATTAACCACTACATTAGCATAGCAGTTGACACCAGAACTGTTTTCAAACTGAAAACCAACAACATCTTCAACAGAATCCTTTTTGTTTCTGCTTGTAATTTTAGGTTCATTGACTTTTTGTCTTTTTGCTACAACCTCCCCAGTATTGGTCACATTTCTTCGTTTCCGGCCTACCACACGTTTCTCAAACAAAGGATACTGAGGCAAATGTGGCGCATACTCTCTTCTTAACCTATTGTATTCCTTAACACAATCTAGATCCGCACAAATGTTTGTGACATCACACTCAATCAAGTACAATCCCGATAAAGTTCTAACTCGTGACAATGCCACATATGCCATACCCTCCTTGAACACAGAACTGCCAATATTCACCAATGCACTGTCTACACTTAAACCTTGCGATTTATGAATTGTCACCGCATATGCCAAGCAAACAGGAAACTGCTTACGGCGAACATATAAGTCTTTTACAAGCAAAAATCTAGCAGAACAACGACCAATTAGCTGTACTTCCTCAATGCCATCAAATTTAATTTTTAAAAATTCAATTCCATCTCTATTTCTGTATTTCACAAAATCAACAACATTACCCATTGATCCATTTACCAGACCTCTTTCAACATGTAAATTCCTTCTTAAAATTATACGGCAGTTCAAGCACACATTCAAAGTCTTTTCAAAACCTGCAGTTTTAGATATACTCTTCTCTAATGAATCCAATTTTGTTTTCAGATTCTCAGACAAAATAATTGTTGATCCCATATGCTCTACTCTATCAATAGCTTCCAGTTTCACAATCTCTTGCTTTTCTAAATGCAACATTTTGTTGTTAAATTTGCCACATTCTGCAAGAGTTGGCATCAAACATATTCCAGATTTCTTCTCAGTAATTTTCTGAAAAATATTCTCAGGCACAACATCTTGTTCTGGATATAAATTTGACAGTAATCGTGCATGTAAAGCTTCTTTCCCATGCTCGGTCACTTTTCCAATTCTAACATCTTGTAGAATAGTCTTGTAAACTTCATCCTTCGCCTGACGCATATTTTCATGCAGTTCAGCATAATTGAAGTTTAACCATATATTGACGTTGCCAATGCTGCCTAGGCACTTCCTGGTATCTTCATGCGTGAGCATTTTGAACACAGGTTGCCCTTTCACTGGTGTCAGCTGCAGAAGATCTCCGAAAACAATGATGTGTTTGCCACCAAATAACACATCATACTCTGTTTTGAGAACTTCTTGCATCCTCAAATGCACAAAGGCAAGCATGACATTGGAAACCATGCTTACTTCGTCAATGATAAGAAGTTTCATTTTCCTCAAGATTCTTGAAACTTCAAAACAAGCATCTCCAGATAGCTTGTGATATTGTAATTTGTTGTCATGCTCCACTGGCAGCATCAGTAAACGATGTAAAGTAATCCCTTTAATATTATGTGCTGCCAGTCCAGTTGGAGCAGTGACAACACAAGACAGCGATGACTCTGTCCTTTCCTGCAAATAGCATGAAATTGCTTTAATGAGGAAACTTTTTCCAGTTCCCGCTTCTCCACTCACGTACAGTCGGACAGGCTTCAACGACGTACATGAGCACTCTTTCTTATCATGACTTAATCCATGATCAATTTGCATGGTACCTTCGTCATATATTTTCCTCTGCTCAACGTTGAGTTGTCTTTCCAACTCTTCTAAGTTAACCGCATCCTCTTGAGCATGTGCCATGGCTCTTTCCACTTCATTCATAGCAGTGGCAGCTTCATTTTCAATAACAGGTCCTCCTAGTGGATCCTGACTCAATGAAGCAGAACTCTGACTGTCCTGAGAACTGTCTCTGGCAATCTCGGCTGCAATCGTTGCTTCCTGCTCAATTTCCGCATTCAACATTTCTACATATTTGGGAAAAGCAGGACATTTTATGGTCTCCTTGGCGGCATTGAAAGAGTCTTCGTAACAGAGGAAATCTCCAAGCAGTTCCTCTTCTGCACGCCAAGGCTTGAAAAGTTGCAAAAGTGCTAAATAGAAAAACTCCTTTTTTTCAGGAGATTCGCCACTCAATTTTCGATGGTTTACCAAGTGGCATTTTCTTTGCTTGACCAGACATCCCTCACTTCCTATTACAGCATACACTCCTTTCTCAGTATCTTCTTTGATGTTCCTCTTGAATATGTAATTTTGAAGAACCTCATACAGACAAACATTCTCGAGGTGAATGCTTCGATTTGGATAATATGTATCCAACATGTTGGTCTTCAAAATGTCGGTACTGTTTGGCTCCTTTTCCGCCAAATACTCAATTTCCCGCACAGGTTTGAGAACTCGATTACGCGTTGCAGCAAGACCAAGACTCGCCCAAACGATACTCCTGGACTTGGCATAGAGACTTGCTGAAGACAACCGGTCAGAACATTCGTACGCTCCGATTTCTCGATGCGACAACATCTTCAGACTGAAACTGTACAACTTCTTGCTGAGGCTCTTTTCATGGGAAATGTCCTCCCACATATCCTTCAATTCTGTCTTCTCTTTTTTGGTGATGTAAGACGTCACATACCGAGCCACAGCCATACAGTTATCAGCCACAAACTGTATATCCATGTTAGCATTCCACATGGACAAAATCACCGGGTTGTAGTCGTTGATGTACTTGGACTCTTCGTTCCTCTTCAAATTGTAAGTGTTTTTAGGTGATTTCTTCATGACATTGTGTCGCAGCGAAGACATCAAACTGTTTACTCTTCCTTTAGAAATCCCCGGTCGGGGAAAGCCGAAACGACATTTAGTGTAGAACTTGTCCTTGTTTCGGAATTTACGACGGCAGTACTTTCCACATCGATGGCTTTGGAAACGCAGAACATTTTCTCTTAGGCTTTTCTTCTCCTTTGCGTTTGGAACAGCACACGTAGAATACTGTTGGATGAAACTCATCACTGAGTCTTCTGGATCCGTTCCAAATTTAGGTGCATCCTTGATCCACAGCAACATATGTATATGAGGAGCACCTCTTGCTTGGTACTCCTTTCTCCAGAAGAAATCCAACACCTCTCCAAGAGGTGGATTCTTCTTATTCATGATGAAAGACATCATAGCTTCAAATCTATGATTGAAGTACCTACATACATTGACTGGATCCAAAGAGCACAGTTCTCCGGGTGTCTTGAATTCGATGTTATCTACGTTAGCATTTGCCTCTCGTAGAAATTCAAGTAAGTCTTCCCAGCCATACTCGGCACAGCTCAGAGTGAGGAACCATGTGGGAGTACCTAAGTTCCTCAGCATACATTTTAAATCACCATGACGACGGTACCAGTACTCATTAGTACCACGCTGACACGCCATGAGATTAATCAGGTGAGAATCCAAAATACTGTCTTGGACATTGACTTTATCCATAAAGTCACTTGCCGAGATGTTTTGCATGTGTATACCACTTTTCAAGATGTGGTTCACTGCATATGACAGTCCAGACAGATCGCTTTCAAACAGGAGATGAAACAAATAAGGAATGCATTGTCGAAACCTAGCATCTCCTGCATACAATCGCAAAGTCCGGTATTCAGAAGCAGGAATTTGATGAGGTCGCTCATCATATCTTCCTCCCTGACCTGTTGGAAAAAGCTGTGGGAAACACCGAGCTTCCAAACTTTCCTCCCAAACACTAATGGGACTCCCTTTGGCTTGTTTCATTTGAAACAACTCAATAGCATTCCCCATGACTTCCTTGGAATGCAAAGGATGAACACTATAATGTTCATATATTTCTTCACTAGTAGAGGGTTCTACTTTCTCAATTTGACCAGCACACAAATCGCTATCCTCTTCCTCACTTACTTCCTCTTCTGCAACATATACATTCTTATAGTATTTTTTTTTTTTTTCAAATACAATGTTGCCTTTTTAACTTTCCTAACATCTACTAAATCTTGCCATATTTTCTTATTCTTTGTCGGAACCCCATTAACTAAGATAACCAGAGGTTCCTCTTCCACTTTTTCTACTCCAATTGTGTTAATGTTTTTCTTCAAATCTAGAGGCAAATAAACAACTCTTCCCTTTAATCCTCTCTGTAAATCTGATGGAGGCAATTTCCCTGTCTTTGGCTCCATTCTTACAATAGCCTGAAAGGGATGGATACTTTGAATCAAAATAGATTCATAAGTATTTAAATCCCTCAATTCAGAAGGAATCTCAACCAATTCCAGATTATTATGAACTGCTCTAGCAGGCATCTGGTTTTGATTTAATTTGCAACAACAATAACTACACACACGTTGATCCAATCCCAAATCAAAACAATTTTCTACCATCAAGTATGTTGCGAAATCCTTCCATTCACTATTATTTTCCCTTTCACTTTTTGCATATAAATCCACTAACTTAGTCTGATTCTTATAATAAGTGCGTCGACAACACACACAAGTGAAATTAGGCCTCTCACTTGATTTCACCTCAAACGTCGCAATTTCCCTCTGGAAATTATCTGTACTGGAAACCTGTACACTATCTTCCACATGACCCTCTTCTTCTTGCTCAATTTCAACATTCTCCTCTTTACTTCCAAAGTAACAAAACTCAATTTCTTCACATATATTCTTCACATCTATTTCAGAACCATGCAAAAGAGCAGCGCATAATTGTTTAAGCATAATTGCTGGACTCTTAGCATAATACAACATTCTAACTAATTTCCTCACTTTATTATGATGCACTGCTAGCATCCTGAAATGATGAAAAACACTCTGGCATACTCTCCTGGAAAGACAAGCCAGTGAATGACCATGCAAACCTGTCACTTCTCTTACTCTGCAACGATTTAATTCTTGCAACAACCTTATTTTCTGCTTCAAACTTTTCTTATTAAATGACCGTACAAAATCACAAAGCAAATTGATGGAATCCTGTCACACACTGCAAATACTACTACACTTCCAGGTGTACACAGGACCCTTAGCACGTCTTCCTAAAACCTCATTACCTAACACCTCTTCTGCCTCTGTTGTCACAAGTTTTTCTTTTTCAACTGGACAACCATCTTTCACTTCATAAGCACGACCACTGGTGTCAACTGCATGCACCAAATCATTATCCTGGAAATAACTCTCCTCATTAAAAAATGCCTCACAGCTTGAACTATGCATCCATTCTCCAGAAAAAACTTCACAAAAATTACTACGATTAACTATTCTCTTCCATCTACTATTTCTTTTGAAATCATAAATTGCCTTGTTTAGCTTCCTAATTCTATTGATTATCAAAATAAATAACTTACGTTTAATTTCAAATGCCTGATCAATAACTTTCTCAACTTTTTTTTTCTCTTATAAAAAACCAGTTTCTGTTGACCTTTCTTAATATTTTTTAACAAATTGCCAATTATCCTGTTGCGGAACATTCGTTTACGAATCTCCCTAAACTGTTGTTTCCTTCTACTATCATGCACAGAGTTATCTCTTGCTCTAGCAGTAACATTTTTGATTGGCCTTTCCTTTCCATTTGAATTCCTTCTCGTTTTATGGACTGAAACATTTTCTGTAGTAATATTTTTTTTACTACACATATTTCTTATGAAATATTTTGTGCTCTTACCCGGTGCTTTCTTCGTGACTTGACAAATCTTTTTGTTAGAGGACTGCTGCTTATTTTCTTTCACCTGCTGTCTTTGACGTTTTGCAGCCTTTCTCTGTCTTTCTATTGTTGGCATGGTGAAATCTTGAAATGATCTGCAGTTGAATCTGTGGTAAAATATAATAAAAAATGTTATTAACCATTATTACCAAACAGTAAAACAATAACAGTGATCAAAAACTTAACACACTACTTGACATTTTAAATAGAAGATTTTTTAGTCCTTGCAAATTTACAATACAGAAATAGCAGAAAAGAAATGACATTTATATTTATGTTACCTGTGCTATTTTATATGTGAATCTGATCTAATTTTATGAGCATATTTTAATATTTTATTGAAGACACTACACATAACCTGCTTTTGAAGGTGTCTTTATTTTTAAATTAAACGGTTTACCTTTTTACTTTTTATTAATTATAAATTTTAAAAATAAATGTTTATATTTCCATAGGCTCAAGCAGGTCAGCTTCCCATCCTATGTCATATAATTCGGACAAATCTGCATCCTCATCACGCTCTTCTTCATCCTCAGGATTTAAATCATCCAAGGGATCAACATCCACTGATGTTTCAATTACAAGTTCAATGATGAGGTCAAAATCAACTGATTGCAGATTGTCGCTCATGTTGAGGTTGTCTTTATCTTTAAAGAAAGATAACAACAATGAGATGTTGCAGAGTAAGAGACAAATCTCAGAGATTATAATAGTAAAATTGTTTAACAAGAGTAATATTTTGCAGCTATTATTTAGCCATGTCCAGCAATGCTGAGCAGGTGAAGACTATGTCTAAATTTTCAGTGAACAGGACTCATCTCTTCTTAACCTTGGATAAGCCTCACCGACTCTGTGTGTCCTGCACATACTTAAATGTAAAGGGGCAGATTTATGTTAAATGGCACATCCCCAGGCATGCACCAGTTAACGTGCACCACTACTCTGCCACCCATGGTGTGCCGTATTTACAATCAGATAGGAGAAAGCTTCGTCAAAACCCTGCGCCTGCTTTAAGCAGGCATAGGTCTTGACGCAACATTGTGGAGATGGGGCACCCCTGAGCCTTGCTTGAGCTGCATCGCACTTGCGATACAACTCCAGCAATCACTACCTTTACAGCACAGATACGTCACGCATCTGTGCCATTTTTGCCCCATGATGCCCCGCATTCTAAATGCAGCACACCATGGGTGGCGGAACAGCGGCGCAGGATGACTGACACATCCCTGGTGATGCACCAGTCATCATAAATCTATCCCTAAGCTTCTTATCTTGTTACAGATGAACCGCCATATGTAGCATGAAACTATTTTGCATTTCCTAAATAGCGAATTTTAAGGAATAAATAGCAATTCTTTACCATTCCTAATTTGCAATGAGCAAATTGCTAATTGCAAGTTACCCATTCATTTCCATGGGCTAGGAGGCTCATAGGAATGAAGGTTTAATTTGCGATTAGCAATTTGCTCATCACAAATTAGGAATTTTTCCAAGGGTGCAGGGGTGTCTCAAGAACACCCTGCTGCACCCCTGAAAAAGAAATTTGGGGGCATATGGCACACATACATGCCCTAAGGGCATGTGTTGGCGTCATATGGGACCTTTTGCTTTTTTGAAAAAAAGCTTTTTGAAAAGAATTCACAAATTACCACCAATTTACCACAATAGTTTCCAAATCCTTACTGTCATTTTTTACATATTTTTTGTTTGATACATTGCATTTAAGTAGTCACAAAATTTGCAAATCCTTCAGTGCAATTGCAAAATAAGGAATAGCAAATTTTGCCACTCCTTATTTTGCATCAAACTTGTTTGATACATACCATTTGTCTAATTAACATTCGCAAAGGCCGAAATTCGTAGAATTTTGATCTTTGCGAATGCTAATTATCTTGATACATATGGCCCCAAGTGAGGCCTGTCTTGCGACTTGGTGCATCTTTTGCATCACTGCTGCATCGGTTTCATGTGGTACGTTTTTTTTACACCATGACATATCTGCCTAAATGCATCAATTTGTAATGTTGTCGCCTCATAGCAAATCTTTTGCACCGCCGCTGCATCATAAAAGTGACGCACAGTGGCACAAAAGAGGCATACACCTATCATAAATCTGTCCCTAGCATTTTAAATGATTAATCCAGGATGACGATAAGGTGTGGCCTATCCAGAGGTTTGTTTAAGGTGAGGCCTACTCAGGATTGCAGATTAAAGTTACGCTTGATGAAGAATACAGAGGAGATAATACATGTAAAGGCCTACCAATGAAGTAAGTAATGTGCACTTTATTGCGCCAGTCATCATAAATGTATCCCTAAGCTTCTTATCTTGTTACAGATGAACCACCATATGTACCATCAAACTATTTTGCATTTCCTAAATAGCGAATTTTAAGGAATAAATAGCAATTCTTTACCATTCCTAATTTGCAATGAGCAAATTGCTAATTGCAAGTTACCCATTCATTTCCATGGGCTAGGAGGCTCATAGGAATGAAGGTTTAATTTGCGATTAGCAATTTGCTCATCACAAATTAGGAATTTTTCCAAGGGTGCAGGGGTGTCTCAAGAACACCCTGCTGCACCCCTGAAAAAGAAATTTGGGGGCATATGGCACACATACATGCCCTAAGGGCATGTGTTGGCGTCATATGACACCTTTTGTTTTTTTGAAAAAAAGCTTTTTGAAAAGAATTCACAAATTACCACCAATTTACCACAATAGTTTCCAAATCCTTAATGTCATTTTTTACATATTTTTTGTTTGATACATTGCATTTAAGTAGTCACAACATTTGCAAATCCTTCAGTGCAATTGCAAAATAAGGAATAGCAAATTTTGCTACTCCTTATTTTGCATCAAACTTGTTTGATACATACCATTTGTCTAATTAACATTCGCAAAGGCCGAAATTCGTAGAATTTTGATCTTTGCGAATGCTAATTAGCTTGATACATATGGCCCCAAGTGAGGCCTGTCTTGCGACACGGTGCATCTTTTGCATCACTGCTGCATCGGTTTCATGTGGTACGTTTTTTTTACACCATGACATATCTGCCTAAATGCATCAATTTGTAATGTTGTCGCCTCATAGCAAATCTTTTGCACCGCCGCTGCATCATAAAAGTGACGCACAGTGGCACAAAAGAGGCATACACCTATAATAAATCTATCCCTAGCATTTTAAATGATTAATCCAGGATGACGATAAGGTGTGGCCTATCCAGAGGTTTGTTTAAGGTGAGGCCTACTCAGGATTGCAGATTAAAATTACGCTTGATGAAGAATACAGAGGAGATAATACATGTAAAGGCCTACCAATGAAGTAAGTAATGTGCACTTTATTGCGCCAGTCATCATAAATGTATCCCTAAGCTTCTTATCTTGTTACAGATGAACCACCATATGTACCATCAAACTATTTAGCATTTCCTAAATAGCAAATTTTAAGGAATAAATAGCAATTCTTTACCATTCCTAATTTGCAATGAGCAAATTGCTAATTGCAAATTAGCACCGCCGCTGCATCATAAAAGTGACGCACAGTGGCACAAAAGAGGCATACACCTATCATAAATCTGTCCCTAGCATTTTAAATGATTAATCCAGGATGACAATAAGGTGTGGCCTATCCAAAGGTTTGTTTAAGGTGAGGCCTACTCAGGATTGCAGATTAAAGTTACGCTTGATGAAGAATACAGAGGAGATAATACATGTAAAGGCCTACCAATGAAGTAAGTAATGTCCACTTTATTGCGCCAGTCATCATAAATGTATCCCTAAGCTTCTTATCTTGTTACAGATGAACCACCATATGTACCATCAAACTATTTTGCATTTCCTAAATAGCAAATTTTAAGGAATAAATAGCAATTCTTTACCATTCCTAATTTGCAATGAGCAAATTGCTAATTGCAAGTTACCCATTCATTTCCATGGGCTAGGAGGCTCATAGGAATGAAGGTTGCAATTTGCGATTAGCAATTAGCTCATCACAAAATAGGAATTTTTTCAAGCGTGCAGGGGTATCTCAAGAACACCCTGCTACACCCCTGAAAAAGAAATTTGGGGGCATATGGCACACATACATGCCCTAAGGACATGTATAGGCGTCATATGGCACCTTTTGTTTTTTGGAAAAAAATGCTTTTTGAAAAGAATTCGCAAATTACCACAAACTAGAAGTTGGTGGTAGTTTCCAAATCCTTAATATCATTTTTTACATATTTTTTGTTTGATACATTGCATTTAAGGAATCGCAAAATTTGCAAATCCTTCAGTGCAATCGCAAAATAAGGAATAGCAAATTTTGAATTAAGGACATTTTAAGTAATTTCCACATGTGCAGTGTTTTCAAATTATGATTTGAAAATCGTTTTTGGGGAAAAGTAATGGTTTGCAAATTTATGACAAGGACATAATGGTGTATGCTTCTCTATAAGGCATTTCAGTGTCTCTGATGTCATTTTTCCCATATTACATTATAAGACCTTTCCCCATAGAGCACATTCCTTGTAAATATGCTCCCACCTGTGCATGGTGAATTTAGATTTTGACTGTTTGAGTCACATAGCCATGTTAAAAGTCACCCCAAAAAATTGCAAACGCTTTAAAAAAACACATTCATGTGTCTTAAGGACATTTTAAGTCATTTCCCCATGGACAGTGTTTTGTAAGTGGCGCAAAAGAGGCATACACCTATCATAAATCTGTCCCTAGCATTTTAAATGATTAATTCAGGATGACGATAAGGTGTGGCCTATCCAGAGGTTTGTTTAAGGTGAGGCCTACTCAGGATTGCAGATTAAAGTTACGCTTGATGAAGAATACAGAGGACATAATACATGTAAAGCTCTTCCAATGAAGTAAGTGATATCCACTTCATTGCGCCAGTCATCATAAATGTATCCCTAAGCTTCTTATCTTGTTAGACATCAACCGCCATATGTATCATATAACTATTTTGCATTTCCAAAATAGCGAATTTTAAGGAATAAATAGCGATTCTTTACCATTCCTAATTTGCGATGAGCAAATTGCTAATTGCAAATTACCCATTCATTTCCATGGAGCAGGAGGCCCATAGGAATGAAGGTGCAATTTGCGATTAGCAATTAGCTCATCGCAAATTAGGAATTTTTCCAAAGGTGCAGGGGTGTCTCAAGAACACCCTGCTGCACCCCTGAAAACGAAATTTGGGGGCATATGGCGCACATAAATTTTAACAACATTCCTTTACCTCAAAAACGATTTTCAATTCATAATTTGAAAACACTGCCCACAGGGAAATTACTTAAAATGTCCTTAAGACACATGAAAGTGTTTTTTTATTGCCTTTCCCGCATGGTTGGGTCACTTTTAACATGGCTATGTAACACAAACATTTAAAATCTAAATTTCCCATGCACAGGTCGGAGCATATTTACAAGCAACTTGCGCCACAGAGAAAGGTCTTACATTAAAATGGGAAAAATAACATCAGGGACAGTCAATTGCCGTATAAAGAAGCATACACCATTATGTCCTTGTCATAAATTTAAAAACAATTCCTTTTCCCCAAAAACGATTTTCAAATCATAATTTCAAAACACTGCACATGGGAAAATTACTTAAAATGTCCTTAAGACACATAAAAGCGTTTTTTGATTGCCTTTGCAGCATGTTTGTATCACTTTTAACATGGCTATGTAACACAAACATTCAAAATCTAAATTTTCCATGCACATGTGGGAGCATATTTACAAGCAATTTGCGCCACATAATTCATAATTTTCTCCTTAAAGCACACTATTCTCTATCTAAATTAAAGAAATATTTTCTCACCTTAGCAAATACTTTGAGTTTGAAAACAGTCTCAGAAACACACCAATTTGTCTTCAGCAGAGCAAAAGGTATGCACTCCAGAGTCTGCAGCTATCAAAAGCACAGAAATGCTGTAATTCTTCACACATATCTCTCATGTCACCCAATCAAAACTCTTCCCTCACTTTTTTTCAAATGAAAACCCTTCCCCCCTCTGCCCTTTCTGCCTTTTCTGCATGGCAACCACCTCTTGGAAGACTTCTGGTGTTTGCAAGTTCACACAACAATGTTGCAATTGAACTCTGAACTCTCAGTGCACCTGCATATCCAGTGCATTCTTTCATTTAATGATTTTTTATTGACCATTCAAAATACATCTTTCAAAGAACACATCCGTGCACCCTAACTTTCTGTTTTCAGCAATCAAAATCCACCAATCACTGTTACTGCTTCATGAACACAGAAACTCCACAGTTTTTTTCATTTTAAACTCTCATTTTTTCAACTGCCATTTCATTGCCACACTTCATCTGACTGCAGGAGAACCTTCTCTCACCATGTTTTCTGTCTGGATTGTTGGACATAGTTATATTCACTGGGCTCAAAGGTACGTTGAAAACAGGAAATTACCTAACCTCAATTTACAAGATGTGGAAATTAAGTGGTTTGGCCACAGAGGATTAAAATGTCACCAATTGATACCATTGGTGAAAACCTTTATGCATTTGCCCAAACCTGACCTGTTAATTGTGCACTGTGGAGGTAATGACTTGGGCACTTTGACTGGTGTAGGTCTGGAAATGCTTTTAAAGGACACCTTTGAGCAATTAATGGCACTTTTTCCTCAGACTGCCTTGGTATATTCAAATATATGCCAAAGACAGAAATGGAGGTGGTCAAACCAATTTTGTCCACAAATTGAGAAGTCGAGGAAGCATGTAAACAAATCTGTTTCAGCTTACATGAGAGACCATGGAATGGGCTCCCTGTACAACAATAACTTGCGTTACTACATGCAAGATATCTACAGAGGAGATGGAGTTCACTTCTCAGATGAGGGCAACAGAATTTTCACTCTGAATTTAAGAATGTGCATTGGTACCTACTTATAAGTACCTAAATGTACCATAAACCCAAAAGCTCTTCTCAGAGCTACCCTACATCTAATCACTCACAATTATTATTTTACTCTAACATTTTTCACTAATTTTCAACAAAGTACGCTCCCTGGGGCGCTACCCGGTACGCGAACCGGGAGCTAACCTCGCGAATTTTTTTTTAAAAATGTTTTTTTTTCGCACATATAAGCCTCCTCAGCCACCCTCAGAAAACCTAGGGGGTCAAGATAACTCTACCGTGCCCCCTTCTACCCATTCTGAACATTATTTGCCCTCCATCTTGTATCTTAATTCGACCGAAACACAAAATGGTGGACTCCTGGAACGCTTAAGGTTCGCGAACCGGGGCGCTCAACGGTTCGCGTACCGGGTCGCTCCCTGGGAAGCGCACCATCAAAAAAGGTGGGAAAGTAGTTCACAGAAAAGCCACTGGAGACAATTTCACCAAATATAGATTAGCTCATACTACATACAAATCCCTACCATTTTCACAACTTTGATTGGAATTCCATTTAGTCATTTAGCCTGTAGACCTCTCTAAATACCCTGAGGTAAATTACTTCACAAAACACATCTGAAGTGTTGGAATTGACAACCAATGAAAATGTTACTTTCATTTTCTACTTTTTTTACCTGACATTTCATTGGTTATATACCTGAATATATATAAAGGAAGAGAAGAAAACACAGCCATTTTGACTACTACTTCTTGCTGTACATTTCAATAGTATTTTCACTAATTCCTTCAACTTCTTTCTAAAGGTAAGTTTTTATTTTTAAAACTGAAGTATATTGTGCACTATAAGTTAATATGGTAAACTTTTTCTGATAGATATATACTATCCCTCTGTAGTAGTTATAGATTTAGAGAGACTTCTCTGTTATAGTTATGGATGGAGTTAGGCTTCTCTTGTATAATTATGAATTTACTTACGTTAAATCACATACACTTTTTTATATTCCTACTTCCACTCTGATACTATACACTGCCTAAAGATAAATTCACTGATAAAAAATGCCTATCTAAAATTATTCCCAACATTGCCCTATCTCTACTAATATATATTTTTTTAATCCAAATTTCAGGCAAAATGGAAGGCGAAAACCAAGTTTCTTTTGAAATGGACCTGCAAGAGAGCAGCCAAGAATTGATTGATACAATTGATCAAATTGACATTGAATTTTTCGATGAAACTTGGGACAATGAACTACTGCAATGTGTACAAGCAGTAGATAACCTCCTTGCAAATGAGGACATTTTACACCCTCAGAGACTACAATGTATATTCCATGATAATTATGAAATTTCTGACAATGAAATGTTAGAAAGTTTAATAAATTATGAAACACAATCACAATAAAAAATATGCTTAAAAAATAAAGAAAATAAAAAATAATCAACAAAACCAACAATCAATTAACATACTGCATTTGAAAAGTCTCTCATTCATTTTTCATTGTAGTACGCTGCCCAGAACGCTTCCCGGTTCGCGGACCGGGCGCTACCCACGCAAAAAAACAAAAAAAAATTATTATTTTTTTTGCCCCGCGGGGCCCTTTTAAAGCCTCCACATTAAACCTAGGGGTTCAGGGAGGATCTACTATGCCCCCTTATGGTTATTTCCACATTTGTTTTGGCCTCCTCTTGTCTCTCAATCCTACCGAGAGACAAGATGGCGGCCGCTCCGGACTGTTTAGAATGTTGACAGACACCGGAGAGCCAATCAGCTTCGCTACGCGAAGTTCCGGTACGCGCCCCGGTCCGCGAACCGGGGAGCTGCCCGGTCCGCTGTTACATATATATATCTTTTTTTAAACGTTAATTTCTCAAAATCCACTGGAGCACATATATTGAGACCTACAAAAGGCACATCGGGCTACCAGTCCCTACAATTTTGCCAAGTTTCGTACAAATCCATTCAGCCGTTCAGGCTAAAAGTGAGGCCAACCGCCCTATGGAAAACTCAATGTTAAAAACACGTTTTGGGACCCCCCTTTTTTCTCGGCCCCCCCTTGACGAACACCCCCCAAATTTTCAGGGGCTGCTCAGAAACAAAATGTTCCATTTTCCAGAAAATTTCAGCCAATTCTGTCCACAAACGCCAAAGTTATTAGACATAGAATTTTCAAAAATCCCATAGGGAAAAAATCCTAACTATATATACCTACTGGCGACCGCCAGTAGGTAATATATACACACACACATATCTATCTATCTATCTATCTATCTATCTATCTATCTATCTATCTATCTATCTATCTATCTATCTATCTATCTATCTATCTATCTATCTATCTATCTATCTATCTATCTATCTATCTATCTATCTATCTATCTATCTATCTATCTATCTATCTATCTATCTATCTATCGATCTATCTATCTATACATATATGTACAAATATAGTTATAGTTTGGTCAGCGTTTCCATAAGAAAGGCATTTTCTGCATTGCTAATAACTTTGGGACCATTGGACGAATCCTCATGAACCTTTCCCAAAAATTTCTCTTTTAGTTTTTGCATGGAAAATTTTAAGTGATCTGTCAAGCAGGGGCCGAGGAAAAAGAGGGGTCCCAAAATGCAAAATCCCTAAGCATTTTCCATAGACTTCTTTAAGAGTTACTACTGGAAAAAAGTCTGAACTGCTGAGTGAAATTAAACTAAATTTTTCAGGAAACTAGATCTTGGTTCGCAGATTGTGCTTTTTGTGATATGCTGTAAATCCGTTGTGTAGATTTTGAGAAATAAAGGTTAAAACATATTTTCATATCTATACTATTGGGTCCCCGAGAGTCTTGTGAGACTCGCGGAAAAGCCCCAATTAAAAAATATAAAGATGGAGCATTCTGATTGGCCCAGGGAGCTCTTTTTCCCTTAGGCCATCTTGCTCCCCTGGAAGTCAAACTCCTGCGGGAGCGAGTGCTCTTATTGGCTGCCAGCAACATGAGAGAATTGTTGCTGGCAGCCATTATAGAACTCAAGGACTTCGGGCCATATGTAGGTAGCTAAATACCGGTCGGTAACGGCCGGAAATCGGTAATTATCCCGTTATCGACCGGTATTTAGCCTTTTCTTAATGTAGGAGGCAGGTTTTTAGGATTCGGTAATTTATCGATTCCTTATTTTAAGGAATCGGTAAAATACCGAATCCTTATTTTAAGAAATCGGTAAATTACCGAATCCTTAAAAGCTATGGAGGTGCTATCAAGATTCGTTATTTACCACCAACTACAAGTTGGTGGTAAATATCGAATACCTTAAATAAGTAATTTTTTTGCTTTTTCTAAGTGCCATGTGGCAGACATATATGCCCTTAGGGCATGTATGTGCGCCACATGTGCACACATGCACGAATCGGGGGTGCAACAGGGTGTCAATGTGACACCCTGCCACCTTTGAATATGCTCCCCCTATTACCGATTTGGTATTTACAGAATCGGTAATAGTGAATGGCTTCCCATTCATTCCTATGGGTCTCCAGGACCATAGGAATGAATGGGAAGGTGATTCCTTATTACCGAATGGGTATTACCGATTAGGTAATAACGAATATTACAGATTCAGTATTTTTTACCTAATTTTTAGCTACATATGAAATACAGATTCCTAAATACCGAATCGGTATTTCAGATTTACCTACATCGGGCCCTTAGTCTCCTGTCCTGAAGTAAAAAAAAATAATAATTATATAAGGGGGCAGGGTAGTGCCCTCTTAGACCCCATTAAGGGAATCCAGGGAGAACCTCTTGGGGCCATAATAAAAAAAGAAAATAGCAGATTTTGCCATGATCCTGCTGAAGTCCTGAGGGATCGTGGAAAAAAGATAAAATATAAGTTAAATGGTGGTGCCATTTTATAACATATGGCGAGTAGGGTGTCAATAAGGTCCTTCTCCCCAGTCCATTTAGAGCTCTGTCACCTTCATCACCTATGGCTGGGTATAGTTAAGGGGAGGGAGGCACCCAATTTTTTTTCGGCCACAGAGATTCCATCACCTAGGGCCCAATGTAATTAATTAAGGGAGGGAGTGCACAGCCCCTCTCCCTGAGCCATTTTCAGCCCTGGGGACTGAACCCCTAGGGGTCCAATGTATTTATTAAGGGAAGGGGTCTTCGTGGCCACCCTCCCTGAGCCCTAAAAAGGCCTGGTGACCCCGTCTTCTAGGGCTGTAACCTTAAGTAAAAGATAAAGGAGCTGTGCGTTCCCCTCCCTGAGCCTTTAATGGCCTCAGAGACCACATCCCCAGGGCTGGTTCACTTACTGTGTCCTGGGAAGCCCACCTCAGGGACACAGTAATTTCCCTGGCTGCACAAGCGCGGGCAGGGTAACGTGTTTGCTCCCATCTAGTGCGACCATTTTCCTATCTCCCACCAAATAGGAGCATATACTAAGTCTGCTCCCAGCTAGCCACAGCATTTTTAAAGTAGACTTGTGTTCTCTTTCCCTGCCCGCACTGATGCGGGCAGAGAAACAGAACAGAGGGAGCAACATAAATAGCTTCTCTCTTTGGTGGGAGCAATGATGGCTCCCTTACCATGTGGGAGCTGTCTGGGGCAGTAGGGGCCCTAGAGATCCCCCCGAGGTCCACAATTTTGTGCTTGGTGGTTACCATATTTACAAAGCGGCTTGGTGGGTGCCCTGCGTGGCCACTGGAGCACCCACATTTAAAATGTAGAGGTCCTGGAAGATGGGGTCCCCGGGGCAAAAATAGACTGAGGAGGGGAGCTGCGTGGCTTCGCTCCCCTTTTAAATGAGGCCTGGCATCAGGAGATGGGGTCCCTGGGGCCTTTGATGGCTTGGAAAGGGGGAGGCATGTGGCTTCCCCCCCTTTTTAATAAAATATGGCTTAGTGAGATGGTAACCCTGGGGTCTATTAGGACCCAGGAAGGGGGCTGCACATCGCTGTACCCTGTGAGTTGGGCTCGAGGGATGGGGTCCCCACGGGCTCAAGAAGGCTCGGTTTGGGGGGGCTGTGTGGCCCCCTGTCCTTTTTTAAATATATTTAGCCCCCAGGATGGGATCTCCCAGTGGCCTATTAAGGCTTGGGGTGTGGGGAATGCATACCTTCCTCCCCTTAGATTTTGGGACAGCGGAGATGGAGTTCCTGTGGCCCAAGAAGACTCAGGGAGGGGGGTTGTGTGGCCCCCTGCCCTTTTTTATTGTATTTGGTGGATACGGTCCTCAGTAAATTGGGTCCCCAGGTCCCAAGAAGGCTCATGGAGGGGTGCAGCACCCCTGTTTGATTGTATTTGCCCTGGGGTATGAGGTCCATGGGGCCAACTAAGGCTCGGGAGGGGAACTGCATATCCCCTCCACATATGTTTTAGCCTCAAGGGATGAGGTCCCCAGGGCCCGAAGTCCAACCCTATGCTGTGCACACTAAAGCCTGTGCACGGCGTGGGGTTGGCAGTCTTCTTGGGGTTTGGACACAGGGTCTGGTGGCAAGTCAAGCCCTGCCACTAACCCCTCACCATGCATGACCAAAGGGTGTGCGCGGTGTGGTATTGGCAATATCAGGCTGGCTGCCTGTGGCCAACCTCACATAGGACAATACGAAAGACTGTGCGCAGATGGTGAATGGCTAACTGTGGTGGGGGTTGGCTGCCTCGGGGTCAGTTGGCCAACAGCCATGCACGGCTACCAACACCCTTGCTGTGCGTGGCCAAATGCCATGCGTAGCGTGTGGTTAGCTGCCTGTGGGGATTTTGCCAGGCCCTGCAGCAAAACCCAGGTGTGGGTCGTGCAGGTAAGAGCGGTGGGGACGGTGGAGGGGAATTCAACATACAATGACAAGGGAAACGTAATAAAAAAGAACATCGTGGTTTTCTTTTTTTTAATTTAGATTTCCCTCGCGGTCGTATGTTGAACCTCCCTACCGCTCTTACTTGCACAATCCACACCTGGGCTTTGCTGCAGGGTCTGGCTGCAGTCCAGGCCCTGCTTCCAATCCCCTGCTACACACACCCTTTGGCCGTGTGCAGCGGAGGTTTGGCTTCATGTATGGTTATAAAATATTTTACACAAGCCTTAGAAATTCACTGAAAAAAACAAAGATTAAAGTAATGTCATCAGAGATGTCATTAGTGATGTCACAAGTGAAGTCATTGAACTTGTCATGAGTTATATGATATGTGAAGTCATAAGTAGTGCATGGTAGGGGGCTCCTTATTGCTTGTTGTTAAATCTGATGTATATGTGTATATATATATAAATATAAATATATATATAAATATATATATATATATATATATATATATATATATATATATATATATATATATATATATATATATATATATATATATATATATATATATATATATATATATATATATATATATATATATATATATCCAGAAAGGCTGCCTCTTGCCTACCGCAGGTATTTCTTCAGCAAAGCAGGCATGGACCCACAAATGAGTGCTTAAAGTAGCAATTTAATGTTGGCCATTACGCGTTTCGGTCCGGATCGGACCTTGATCACATGACAACGCTGTTGAGTATCAAGAGACCATTTAAAGTGATACATTCTAACACGTGATTGATGATGTGCAATAGAACTAAAAGAAACATTCTTAACATTCAATACATGGGTCGAATCTTCACTTTCTATAGATCAGAGAAAGGAAACGAATACAATCTTTCTCTGTTAATAGCATGTCTTGAATACATTTAAAATCAAAAGGAATACTCACAATTGATAATACTATGATAAATAGCCTATAGAAACGTTCAAAGAAATAATCGAAAAATAAATAATTATATTACTTGAACCATAAAGAAAATGTATAATTACATGTCAGATTTTAAAAGGTTTCTAAAAACGGAATTTTTTTGTAAAATACATTTGAAAAAATTTGGGATCAATCCCTGATTCGACATTGCTAGAATAGTTGCATAAATGTGATTGCTTATATTGTAAATTGTAACTGAATGTATTGATTCTCTTGTTGTGTGGTGTTTTAAGCTCCGAGTGAATTTTCCAGATTAATGCCCTAATATAGGTACAATTCACATTGCCATTATATAGGCATAGAAATCAAGCCCTTATTTAGGTTAGCCCATGTTACCCAAATACAGGCATGGCTACTTCCACCCGTACAAAACGTCACAACGATTTCTTGGAAAACCAGCATAAGCAGTCAGGGACTTCCCCTCGCTTTAATATTGATTTGTCCAAGAACTCAGTTACTTTACAAGGAACAACTATTCCGTAGGGGTTCTTTCCTGGCGGTCATATGCCCAACTTTACGTCAAACTATTGCATTCCTAAACACCTTCAAGGTATAATATACCTACACTTGCTCTAGCAAGATACGGTGGTTCGGAGCAGTTCGAAGACCTACTTGCCCGACGCAGCTTGCTACAGCAAGTACAGAAGGAAGCCGACTCTCCAGTTGATGCACTGTTCAGGAAGCTGCCTTTCTCCTGCCGAGAATCCAGCTCCAGTGTTTCCGGATCCCCTTGCAGGGTGTTGGGAAATCGAGTCCCGAGACAGAGATACCAGACCTCCTTCATTCTAACCAAGGTATGGAGCTGATTAGAACCTAGAGAAACCTTTTGGTAGGTTAGGTACATTGGGGTAGGCGTATTTTAGAAACACCAGTTGAGTATTTTAGTCAATGTTATTTATGTATGTATTTTTTTATGGCTTAGAAACCATACAATGCTCTTACAGTATTATTTCATATTACTGTTTACCCTGTACGCATGATACTTTGCAGACTGCATAACGATTGTAGCAGTTCACTTCTCTTGCATGAGAAAGAAGACTGTTCATTAAACCATTTTTATTGAAAACGCCCGTCTCACTATTTCTCTGCAACTCTGTAGAAACGAAGCATGCACGATTGACTGAGTGAAATACTTATCTATTGTTTCCACGACTCTGAGAGATATATTCTTATTCTTGGGAAACAAAGTTGTCATGTTTATGCGGTTGTCAGAAACGAATCCCTTCTTGTGTATTCGAGAAAGTTTCTAGTGACCTCTGAGTTAGCTGGCACACACGCAATTACGTTTAGTATATTCGATAGAGACCTAGTTGACCTCAGTCCTACATCTAATCTATAGGATATATTATCGCAATGTGCAGAGCCTATCGGGAATATAGGAACTACACTACACTCCGTTCTATAAAAAATCAATGTAAAGTGCTATGTGCTATCTAAAATAATTACAAATATTCCCCATTCATTTTGCTCATTTCACTTTCAACAAATACAAAACTTCAGTTATTAACTAATATAGTGCATCTAGGTGTAACTTATTAAAAAACCATAATGTTTACTGATTCTGGTGATTTGGCAGCTTCCAATTACGCCACTAACCTGATTCCCTTAATTATACTGTTCTATTTCTAAAGTACATTTCAGTTAGAGGAATAGATTAAATAGAACAAATATGGGATGACGATAAAATAGTACAGATCAAATAAAACGTAAAAGATGATATTTTTAGGAAAAGGACACGCAAAGTTTAGGGATGGGCAGGGCATATTTATAAACAAGTATATACATCCTCTGTGTTGTTTAACCCACCTGGGACTTGCTATCCATATTGAGAACATAGCGCGTCTCTAGTTTTCTGAGCTGGTGATCCCTGTCATCACCTCTTTTGGTTTTAGGTATGGCATCAATTACAAAGTACAAGAAGTCTTTTAAATTATTGTTATGGACTTCTCGAAAATGTCTGGCGACGGGGTAAGTAGGGTCGCAGTTGTTAATGGCCCTTATGTGTTGCAAGATTCTTTTGCTCACCTGTAGCTTAGCGCTACCTACATATCTGAGTTGGCATGTACATTCCAGTACGTAGATTGCATATGCAGTTTTACAATGGAGGGTTTTTACCTCCTTGTCACAAAATGCAGTGGAATAGCTTTTTCTGTTCATGCCGTACTGGCATGTCTTGCATTTAGTAAATCCATTGGGAACAGTCAACCAGTCAACCAGTTTGTAGTATTAGATGATTCGGGACTGCTGGAAACTAAGCTGTTGTACATTGAGGGAGCTCTTTGATAGGTGATGTTAGGTTTTATTGAAAGCTCATGACCTATTACAGGGTCATTTTTGAAAATTGCCCAGTTTCTTTGTGTAATTTTCTTTATGGATTTTTCTTGAGTATGGAAGGTGATAATAAGTCTCAGCTCATCAGGTTTATGATTTGTTGTTTGAGTCTGTGTTCTATTTTTTTGGGGGGATTAGCAATTCATGTCTGACCAAATGTTGTGTTTTGTTGATGGCCTCTTGTATTGTTGATATATATATATATATATATATATATATATATACATATATATATATATATATATATATATATAAACACAGACTTGTGGCTGGACCTTTGCCTCTGTGTCGGCGGGCTCACGGCAGGGGTAGCCACCCCCTAAAATTTAACACACTCCACCAACGTCCTCCTTCTAGCAGTATCAGAAAGAATAACACGGGAGCCGTGGCCTCAGTAAATGGTGCAGGTTTAATGCAGATGCAACGTCCAACGCGTTTCGGAGTAAGCCTACTCCTTCATCACGGGCAAACTTTGTGCATAACAGTGTTCGTAATAAAGTAAAAAAATATGTCACGTGATAAGAACATAAACAAAATACTTTGCCGTTACATAATTTTCGATGGTGTTAACATATTCAATGACTTTGTATAAACGTTTGTTATAGTGAAAGCAAAAAACTGCTCATATTTAAACACTTTTAGTGACTGTTAGTGAATTCTTCGTGACTGTTAGTGAGTTATTCGTGACCTACACCTGACGCACAGCCGTGTATCCTTAATGTCAGGAAATAACATATTGCTTACAGTACTAAGTTCCATGATGAAACATTTAAGTAGCAGAGTAACGTTTTGCACAAACAACTCATTTTAGTTTCATTTACAAAAGGTAAGGCGACCTAGCTGATAGAGGATGCGAACCCTTAACCTCAAAAGAGTATTGTTCAAGGTGAACCAGCCCGCTACGCTACATGATCACCCTGATGTCAGTAGCTCAAAATTATCTGGTCATTAAGCAAATAAAATAGCTAACAGGGAAAACACAGTATTGCCCTAGTGGGCTGAATCAATTATGGTAGTGAAAAAATGAAAGAATTATAGCCCAAGTGGGCCTAAATTAATACATTAGGAACTTAGTGCTGATGATAAAGTTCATTGCGAGAGTAAGTCACTCAAACTCCAAAGTCCAGCCCATGTGGGCAATTTCTCAATGCAGTGCCAACGAAATTCTTCTAGGTCAGTATTTGGTGAATACTTGTAACACCTATGGACAATAGTAAAGGCAACCTTTTAAAATCTTCATAATCAAAAAAAGAGTATCATGAAGAACAAAATACACAAAATTCTAAAACAACATGCAGAAGTTCATGAAGCAGCAACATTATTGTGACAAAAACTCGTAACTTCAATATAAATGTACTGACAATTCCTCGTCCATGTTCAACCCCTGGGGCACCATAGTGTTGAACCTTATGATAAATTTGGACTCTAATTTCCTGAGCTCCAGAAGTCTATTTCCACCTCTTATATTGGGGGGGATACAATCGATAACGGCAAATTTCACGAGATTAGCATTGCTCTTGTGATATTCGTGAAAATGTCGGGCCACTGGGTAGGTTTTGTCATTTTTACCGATAGCTCTCAAATGTTCTAATACACGCTTTTTACCTTTATGAATGGTACTACCAATATAGTATTTGGAACACGGACATTTCAAGGTGTAGATGGCATACTCAGTATTACAGTTCAGATGTTTTTGTATAATCCATGGGGTCTCATTACTGTTAAGTTTAAGTGATTTTACACTGTCGCTAAATTTACATGCCTTGCATTGGTTGCATGTAAAGAAACCTTTGACTGCATTGGGTTTTTTAGGAGTGGATATCATGTTACTGCATAATTGATCACGTAGTGACCTAGGTTTGCGGAATGTTAAAGAAGGATGTTCACCGATACAGTCTCTTAGGTCATTATCTGTTTTGAGTACTTCCCAAAACTTGTTAAGGCTTTTTTTCACTTCCCATGCATGAGTGCTGTAAGTCGTAATAAATCTTACTGTGTTTTCAGATTTATTTTGAGATTCTGGTACTTTAGGAAATAACAAGTCTTGCCGGTTGAGAATTTCTACTCTAGAAATTGCTTCATTTACAACCTTGAGGCTATAACCTCGTGTCAGGAATCTATCCTTCATGATTTCTTTCTCCTGTTCAAACTTATCCACTGTGCTACAATTTCTACGAGCCCGTAGTAGCTCACCATAAGGTATGCTGTTGATTAGGTTGCGAGGATGGCAACTTCCCGCGTGAAGCAAGCTATTGCCAGCCGTAGTTTTCCTAAACAACGAGCTGACAATCCTGTTGTCTGCTACCTCTAATTTGAGGTCCAAGTACTCCATGGTGTCCTTACTGATCTGATGTGTGAATTGAAGATTCAACTGGTTGTTGTTAAGAAGTTGTACAAACTCTGTTGCTTGTGTAGCGGTGCCACTCCACACACAAAAAATGTCGTCTATATAACGCAGCCAGAGGACGGCGTGGTCTTTGAATAGCCCGACGTTGCGGACTACCTGTTCCTCCCAGAATCCCAGGTAGATACCTGCAAAGCTGGGAGCAAAGCAGGTTCCCATCGCCGTCCCCTGTGTCTGCCTAAAGATAGTGTTGTCGAAAAGGAAAAAATTGTTACTCAAGCACAATTCTATCATCTTGAGTAGCATCTCGGTGTGTTGGAGAAAACATAACGGTCTTTTGGTGAAAGATTGTCTGCAAGCTTCGAGACCTAGATTTTGCGGAATGCTGGTGTACAGACTGCAAACGTCTAGGCCTAGCATTAAGTAATTGGGAGACCACTCTATATCATTGATTTGGCGCAGGAAGTCACTAGTATCAAGAACAAATGATGGAAGTGATTGTACCAACGGTTGTAGAAAGTAGTCTACATACTTTGAAGTGTTTTCTAGTGCACTGCCACAGGAGGACACAATCGGTCTCCCTGGTGGCCTAAGTGCATTTTTGTGTACCTTAGGAAGTAAGTACAGAACTGGAAGTTTGGGATATTTACAAGCCAAATATGCAAATTCATCATTACTCAGTATACTGTTGTCTCGCCAATTGGTGATTTGATTACTAACATACAACATTGCCTGGTCATATTCAGTTCTGGAACTTTGACAATATCTACTGATATCCGATAGTTGCGCATGTCCCTCTTGTTTGTACATTTCAACAGGCCAGATAACAACATTGCCCCCTTTGTCACTCGGCTTGATAACAAATTCATGATTGGATTCTAATCCTATCAAAGCTTTATACTGTTTTACAGTTAAATTGTTTCTGATCGACTTCTTATATGATTTGAGTTTTTTAAACTCCTTGATCATACCTTTCTCAAAACAATTAATTGCTTCACAGTTCACTTGGGGTAAAAACACTGATTTCGGTTTAAAAGGTGTGGGAGCCACTAAATCTGTTATTAGATCACTGTTGGCTGCATTCAATGCTGGATCCACATTAAGCCCACCCACTCCAGCTAAATCATGGACAGTGTGTAATGTCTCAGTGTCTTCTATTGATAGACCTATAGGATCAGTTATTTGTTCCCTAATACATTTGTCCGGTTTATGTAGAAACCACTTTTTGAGTTTCAATTTCCGTATATAGTGGAACAAGTCAATTCTTGATTCTGTGTAATTAAAATTGGAAGTCGGACAAAATGATAATCCTAACATTAATACCTCCAATTCATCTTCACTCAAAATGTAATTAGAAAGATTTACCACTGTTTTGGTCTGCATATTTTCTTGGCGAATTTGCCCCTTGTTCTCGTTCCCACTGGGCTGTCTGTTGGCAAAGAATAATTTGGCTTTGTTCCTCCTCTTCCTCCTCTTCCACGCCCTCTTGCCGGGCTGGCGCTGCTGGCCATAGTGCTTGACCTCTCTTTTGCCAGTAGCTCGTACTCCTTTAAAAAGCGTGCTTTTAGTATTTCAGCATCGTTATCACTTCCTTCACGTCTGGTTTCCACATCACACTGCATGATTAGTTGTGTCAAAGGGGATATCTCATTAGTAGCGGCAGCAGCTTCCATAACCTCAGTTGTCGCCAATGGTGTTCCCTCCTTTGATTTCATTTGTGTGGTTTGCTCCTTTCTCAATTTTTCAAATTTTTTGCCAAAGGTTAGAATCTGGCCATTTTTATAGTCTATTTCATCTCTCTCAAATTTGGACAATTTTTTCAATTTGATTTCCTCCTCTAGTTTTTCCAAACGTTTATTCATTTTATCCATCTCAGTACTGAATTCTTCCTCACTCAGTAATTCTTTTAATTTGGCAATCAATTCTTCACTTTCTTGTGTTAGTTTGATACTCTCCTTTTCGGCAGATCTAATTAGTAGTTTTAGCATGTTTAATGAACAATTATGGTTGTTTTCTATCCATGCCGTTATTAGTTCAGGATCGGGTTGCTGGAGCGTGGGGGTTATAAAAATACGCAAGCCCCGCGGAATTCGATTACTTTCTACATAGTGTTGGAGTGCTGTGGCTTCCCACCACTTGGACTGCTCTTTTTTAAGCACTCTCCATAGCGTATCCCACAGCTTCCTTTTGTCTTTAACACTATTGCTGACGGTTCTGGTAGTATCTCCGCCATCATCAATACGAGTGGTTTTGTCAAACAGTTTTGTTGCGGCTTCCTTCCGCTTGGTGTTTCTTGTATCTGCCATTATTAACGTACGACTGGTATACCAGATCGTATTTCCCCGATGTTATCCGGGCTGCAAGTGCTCCCAGCGTTACCGGTTGGTAATCACCAGTACGCTGATCCGATTACCACGAGCAGGCTCACCACTGGTGTCAAGATCCCACGGCGTTTGGTAATGGTTCACCGACAGGCACCGAAAGGACGACTGCAGCTCCCTGCTCCTCCTCCTCTCGGCTCTCCTCGCGTTCTGATTACACAGCCCTTGACTTGTTTCCTTCAAGTGGCGTCTTCGTGTGGGCAAAGGTTTTAAAACGTGTAAACACAGACTTGTGGCTGGACCTTTGCCTCTGTGTCGGCGGGCTCACGGCAGGGGTAGCCACCCCCTAAAATTTAACACACTCCACCAGCGTCCTCCTTCTAGCAGTATCAGAAAGAATAACACGGGAGCCGTGGCCTCAGTAAATGGTGCAGGTTTAATGCAGATGCAACGTCCAACGCGTTTCGGAGTAAGCCTACTCCTTCATCACGGGCAAACTTTGTGCATAACAGTGTTCGTAATAAAGTAAAAAAATATGTCACGTGATAAGAACATAAACAAAATACTTTGCCGTTACATAATTTTCGATGGTGTTAACATATTCAATGACTTTGTATAAACGTTTGTTATAGTGAAAGCAAAAAACTGCTCATATTTAAACACTTTTAGTGACTGTTAGTGAATTCTTCGTGACTGTTAGTGAGTTATTCGTGACCTACACCTGACGCACAGCCGTGTATCCTTAATGTCAGGAAATAACATATTGCTTACAGTACTAAGTTCCATGATGAAACATTTAAGTAGCAGAGTAACGTTTTGCACCAACGACTCATTTTAGTTTCATTTACAAAAGGTAAGGCGACCTAGCTGATAGAGGATGCGAACCCTTAACCTCAAAAGAGTATTGTTCAAGGTGAACCAGCCCGCTACGCTACATGATAACCCTGATGTCAGTAGCTCAAAATTATCTGGTCATTAAGCAAAAAAAAATAGCTAACAGGGAAAACACAGTATTGCCCTAGTGGGCTGAATCAATTATGGTAGTGAAAAAATGAAAGAATATATATATATATATTTATATATATGAAAAGGATATCTCCCCAATGCGGAAGAAGAAGGAGCCGCACACTGCACACCTTTGCTTTAAGCATTTATTTGGCAATTCTGTTTTTGAAGTCCTGGGCTCCGAACTTTTTCAAAGGAAGCCACAATCTCGTGAACTTTTTTTTGGAAACAACAGTGGTCCCATGCATAAATGATAAAACACAACCAATAAATACAGACAAAATCAATTCTATATTTTTAGAAGGACATGTCCAGCCGGACAGAGGTCATTCAGGTTTACTTAATAAACAAGATTCTCAGAATAGAAAATAGGAATACCTTCCACAATGCCCCTATGTGGTACACAAGCCTGTGCCCAACACTTACGGGGTGATTACAGTTGGACAAAACAGGAAAGGTTCAAGGCAAAACAAACGTTTTTCTGTTTACATATACATTGCACAGAAAATATCAAGCTGCACCATTACAGAAAATCAATCAATCAGATTTGTATCGGGTGCATGAGCAAGTCAACGGCGTTTCGGTTCCACTAAGGAATCATAGGAACCATCATCAGGACAAATAAATAATTTTGCCTTTTCACTAAACCTCAATTTTGCCTATAAGAAGAGATAAAATAAAGGTGTACTTTAGGAACAGAATACATATAAGGAAATACGAAAAGTGACTCTTTGTGCACCGTGCACATGCTCATTCGTCAAGAGGTGAGGTCCTACTTTTAACAAGAATGTAGAGGCAGTGACCTTAATCTTAACTATAGGCATGCGTCCAGAGTTGCTATAACGTGTCTAAGGGGCCTTAGTGGTTGCGCAGGCAATTGACCGGAGTGTAAGTGAACTAGTAATGTGGTAGAAGTGTACTTAACACTCGCCGAATAGTGGGGCTATCTTGGAGGCAGTGAAGGACCCGCACTGCTTACCGAGGCAGTTCGCATTAGGGCACAGTAAGGTCGATACTTCGTGTGGCCCGGACCGACAGCCCTGTAAAAGGATACCGTATGTTAAAACAAGAGGGCTCGAATAATACCGGGTGCCGGTAAGGACAGCCATGCAAGCAATCTTACCAAGGTGGGGCGTCAGGTTGACCAAGTTACACGATCGTAACCGGACGACGCCAGGGCAAGCCTAAGTAAAACAAAGTTCCGTTTTAAAAAAGGATCGATAGGCTAATGTACAGAATTGATTCTTAGTCATGCTAATACACTTACCGGTTTCTTCGGTCATGGAGATATTCCCTGGCGTGCTCGTGTGCTGAGAGCAGGAAGTAAAAAGAGGGTTGGTGCGTTGTGATTGGGCAGTGCGCGTGAAACCGAGGGCATAAGAATAAAAGAAGGACTAAGGTACAGGGGCCATCTTGAGGTGATGCCTAGCGTGATTGCCATGCAAAGTGACTTAAAAATTACAGTTACATTTAAAGACACATTGTTGGTTGAATAATCGTTTTAAACAGAGTCAGAAAATTACTAAAGGCAATTTAGATTAGTGATGTCCACTCCTCTTGCAGGTTCAAGCCGGAATTCAAGCTATCCGTCTTCAGTATCCACTTTAACTCCTCTCTGTTGAGCATCCGACTCAGGTCACCACCTCTGGGTGGTATAATGATCTGTGTAATGACAGTCCAACGGATCTCATTTTCAGTATGTCCCTTGTCCAAAAAATGTTCAACCAAGGGAGCGTTGGGGGTTCTGCACCTAATGCGACTGCGGTGCTGGGATATCTGTGGTAAATAAATAATTAATTACCTGTACTATTTTTGAATACATTGAATAAAACAGATAGCTCAATAAATAAGAGACAGGATTCGAGGTATCTGAGTCTAACAGGCTTTAATCAGGCATAAGGGAAGGGACAGGAACGGGATAGCCTGCACGGAAATAGAATGGATGGCAGCTGCAATGCCTCATCGACAGTGCAGCATATATATAGTATCATATATTACATTACATTGCATACAATAGGCGTAACTTGTGACAAACGTAAGATAAGAGTGCATGGGTGGAGAAAGAAAGGCGTGTACAGGGCGTGCACTGAGACATGTGATGTGAAACGTCATAGAAATGTCATGAGTGGGCGGAAACATGGAGGGGGCTACCTGAGAGCAGCTGGGACCTTTAACCTAGTGGTGCGCGCAAACGGGCAATGACGTGTTACCAGGGAGAACTGGGGGCTATGACTTCTGCACTAGAAGAGGAGACTAAAGTCTACGGTGTCAGGACGACATGTACCTATGGCATATCTGGTATCTTGTGTTTGGAGTACATGTTGATAGAAACTAAAAGTTATCAGGGCAGAGGCTACTTGACTCTAAGGCTGGTGCATGCATATATTCTTCGTGTAATGCGTGGGCTATGAATATTCTATGAATATTAATACAGTAATTCTCTTGCATGGAGACATAAAGACTAGACTATAGCTGAAGCTGTTTATACGGTTCAGTAGCTAAGGAATGCAAAGACGAGGAGTTGAACTGATAACTAGAAGCATAACATACTCTTGGCAGACTGGCAGGCAGAGCTGGGCACCGCGCTGCGCGAAAGGAAGTAAGTGAAGGGTCAGGGATGCAGGTGGGGGCTGCATCGCTCCTCGGAGTGAGTTCAGGAGACTGGAGCTTGAATCTGGTGTCCGGGCCCTTTTGAGGCCTAGAAACGGGGACAATTCAATGAATTAACGTGTACACTGTAAATCGTGGTAACATGGGCCTAATACTTGTTGCTTTCACGAGAACTGGAAACTGGCATACTAGAGTTGGACACAACTATAATTGCGTCTTTAATCGATCATAGGGGGATACATATGCATATTAATCATACACATATAACATAGGATGGGGAACACGTAGGCACATATAGCATGGCAAAATTTACTTTTCCACATTCCCTCCTTGTGCCCTACGTTTCCATCAGGAAACATCAATATTCATGATACCATCTATCTGTTCATATAGCATCATTTGCTCGTCTCGAATTGTCTTGGAACGGGACTTAGGACTAGGAATATAGGATGTAGCGCACAAGCCGCAAATCGCAGGGCCACATTGTAAACAGAGGCAGCAACTGAATATGATCATTACTGCTATACCTAGGAATGACAATACTTTCCATCCCCAGGCAGATATGATACTCCAGAGCCAACCGGACCATGCCCAGGTGCCTGGATCTTGGTGTAACTGATGGGCAATTTTATGAAGTCTGGTTATAGCTGAATAAACAGACGGCGCGTTATTAGGAATGAAAATGCAGCAACTAGATCCAATGACTCTACAAGCTCCTCCTCTATCGGCCAATATGACGTCAAGAACGAGACGATTTTGGAGCGCGACAAATCTAATGGCAGATTGCTCTTCGGTTAAGTTACCTAGAGCGGAAGTAGTCTCATTCACTACTGCTTCAAGGGTTCTGGTTAACCTACGTATTAACTTACTATTCTGGACAGGGCCTATAAAGAAAAAGAAACCTTTATTGAAGTCTTGATATTGTTCTAGAGTAGTTTCAGTTTGATCGACAATTGGGGACTCAGTCTCCCTTCTATGTCTAACGTGTACTAGATGTGTGTTTCTGTGATAATCGGATGGGGCTAGAAAAACTGGTGGCAGTAGGAAGGCAATGTAACAAGTTCCATCCCAATCGAGGGGCAGACGAACATATGCGGTCTGACCACAAACAAAATAAGAATGACGTGAGGCTTTGAAAATAGATTTCCCACTGTCACTATACTCGACCACAGTAGTACAATCACTATGTCCTACATGTGCGGAACCGTTCTTTCTGACACATAATTCGCCTTTGACGGGTAGAACTGAAATAGCAGGCAAATCTGGAGTAGTATCGGACTGAACATTCAAAACCATAAAATTCGAGGAATAATTACCTAAATCATATACTTCATTTTCTAGATCTAACCCTGTTCTATGGGAAAGACCTTGCTTGTCTGGGAAACATGTTCTATTCAGAAGGGACATATCGGTGGAGGATGACGTTAATGTGGACCATGCTCCACACGAACCATTGTGTGAAAACGGATAAGGAAAGAGTGGCAGAACTCCCTTCGGTGTCTGGAAAGGGGGAAGTCGACCACACACCCAACAATTAGTGGCATTGCTGGTCTGGTGTGAATAGTGTAACATTCTGATAAATGTGTTATTACGCATAGCAAGACGATAGGATAACTCGTGAGGAGGCAGGTCACTAAATGTGTGCTCTACTGTAACATTAGGAAACATATGTACATGTGAAATAGGAAAACATAAATGTAAAGCATAACTTATACATGTAACCATAAGACTCAAGAATAATAAAAAGAATAGAACGATAATACATCTTTTAGAGTTTTGACTAACTCTCTCACTGTGTGGGTCTGTCTCATACATGTCAGGAACCTGTCTAACCGTTTCACCCGAGAGGGACTTAGACAATTAAACTGGCTGACTTATTTTACTAGACCGGAGTTTTGCTTTATACTCCTGCTGCAGAGTTTTCTCTAACAGGGGAAGTTTAGAGTCTGTGTCTGGACAGTCCTTAAGAATAGGGCAGTCTTTGATAAATGTCTTTGGCCGTAATCCATGGAATTTCTTGATGTGGCTGGTATGCACCCAGCCCTTGCGTCCTTCGAGCTTGACTGCGGTCCTTGTTGTTAATAACACCAGCTGGGGCTCCTTCCAACGGGGCTCCAACGGACTTGAACGATCAAAATTTCGAACCAACACGAGTTCACCTGGAACGACTTCGTGCGGTTTCACTTGAGTGTTGTCTGGAAAAGCAGCGGCAACCTGTGAACGACAAGAGTGTAGGGCAGACATCAAGGAAGCTAGGTAATCTGTCAGCATATTACTGGAAACGTCTGTAATCTTTCGGGGCATAGGTGTACCCCACATATTAGGAGGACGGCCGAATACGACCTCGTACGGGGACAGACCTGATCTAGAGTGTGCAACCATTCTCATATAAAAAAGGGCAACTGGCAGTGCTACCAACCAATTTACACCTTTCTCTGCGCATACTTTTGCAATGCGGATTTTCAATGTCTGATTATGTCTCTCTACGAGACCGGCTGCTTCAGGATGGCGTACACAGTGGAACTTCCACTGGTACCCTAACAGAAGGGAAACTTGTTTCATGAGTTCAGATGAGAATGGCTGGCCGTTATCTGAATACACGACCCTAGGTAATCCAAAGCGGGGAAAATACTCACGAACCAACTGCCTGGCAGTGGTCGCGGCAGTGTAATCTGGAACCGGATATGCTTCTGTCCATCTGGACAAAGCACATACAACTACGAGGACATACTTGAAACCTCGACATCTCTCCATCTGAATATAATCCATCTGGAGGACTTCAAAAGGGTGGTCAGGAGGATGGAATCCACCTTGTTCCACCGGGACACTTTTACCTGGATTGAACTGACAACAGATCATGCAGGTACGTACTTTCTGTTTGGCTGCTGCTCGTAAATGCTTGTTGAACCAAATGTTCTGGATACTGTCTAACATGGCCTTTTCTCCTAGGTGTACTGGACTATGTGCGGTATTAATAATGACTTGAACCATTGAGTCGGGGAGAAACCATGTGGCTTTTCCCTTCGTCAACCATCCTTGATCTGTCTGGACCCCTCCTTGTTCGGACCATTTCTTGATTTCACCTGGAGTGGCATGTGACTGTATATCTATTACATCTTGTGTAGGGTCCTTAACTGTCATACAAGTAGTCTGATCTGGAATGAGTGTCAGTGTCGTGTTAACTGGAATGTCTGAAGTCTGAGCTGTAAGTTTGGCTGTTCGATCTGCCAGGTCGTTACCCTGGGAAATGATGTCAGTAACTTTCGTATGTGCCTTGCACTTCATAATGGCAATAGCTGTCGGTAAATGTATTACATCTAACAGCGCTTGAATGAGGAGACCATGCTGAATCTTAGTTCCATGAGAAGTCATGAAACCTCTTTCTTTCCAGAGCACTCCAAAGTCGTGTACGACTCCGAATGCATAACGTGAATCTGTATATATGTTAACTTTCAGGTTCTTGGCACGTATACAGGCTTGGGTCAGAGCGACTAGCTCTGCTGCTTGAGCAGACAGGGTATCAATACGGTGTGTTTCTATAACTTCAGTGTCCGTAGTCACTGCATACGCGGCTACTAGTTCTCCTGTACTTGTTCTCATACATGAACCATCCACATAAAGTGTCAGGTCAGGATCAGGTAATGCAATATCTGTCAAGTCTTGTCTTGGCTTTGTCATGGTGTTAACAACTTCCACACAGTCATGTGTGGCAGGATTTGAAGTAACTGACGGTAACAGTGTAGCGGGATTTAAAACGTTGCAGCGTCTGATTTCTATGTGTGGCTGAAACAGTGTCAGTTCATAACCTGTTAAACGTGCAATTGTCAAGTGCTGAGTCTGAGTTCGGTTTAAAAGAACTTCCACGGAGTGTGGAACTTGTACTGTCAGGGAGTGTCCTAACACTTTGGAATCACTTTGTCTGATAGCTAGAGCTGTGGCTGCAACTGACTTGAGGCACGCAGGCAGAGCCTGGGCCACTGGATCTAATGTGCTAGAAAAATAAGCACAGGGCTTGTATTGTCCTGCTTGATCTTGTGTGAGAACAGATAATGCAGTACCATCACGTTCAGTAACAAAAAGTGTAAAAGGCTTACTGTAGTTCGGTGTTGCTAGAACAGGTGCTTGGCATAAAGCGTTCTTTAATTCATTAAAAACAAGTGTATGTTCTTGGGTCCAAGGGAGGACAGTCGATACGGCTGCCTCCTGTGTCGTTAACTGTATCAGTGGCTTGGCTAGATATGCGTACTGAGGAATCCATTGTCTACAGTAAGAAGTGAGGCCGATAAAAGCTCGTACCTCCTTCTGAGTCTTGGGTTGTGGAAGATGCGCTATTAACTGGATACGGTCAGGTGTCAACTGCCTACCCCTCTTGGACAGTAAGTGTCCCAAGTAGACCACTTGCTGGACACAGAATTGCAATTTGGAAGGGGACACCTTGTGCCCCATCTCGGCCAGGAAATACAGGACTGTAAGTGACGCACGCTCGCAGTCACGTTCAGAACGGGCTGTAATTAACAGATCATCGACATACTGGAGTAGGGCAGTGTCAGTTGGCATGTGAATATTGTCTAGTTGTCTCTTAAGTGCTTGACTGTAAATGCTAGGACTTTCTGTGAAACCTTGAGGTGCTCGTGTAAATTTATAGCTTCTTCCATTTAAACAGAAACCGAAAAGGAACTGGCTGTCTGGATGAATAGGGACACTAAAGAATGCGTTCTTGAGATCGATAACTGAAAAGAATGTGGCTTCAGAATCAATGGCTGTCAAGAGTGATGAAATATCAGGGACTACTGGGTACTGGGGTATGATACACTTATTAAGTTCTCGAAGGTCGATCACTAATCGATAAACTGGAGGTGCATTCGGATCAGTACGTTTCAGGACTGGAATGATAGGAGAATTACATACATTGGAGTCAGTTTCTACAACCACTCCTTGAGCAATAAGCTCGTCAATAATTTTGGATAAGGCTGCTACAGCCTCAGGTGGCAATTTGTACTGTCTGATTCGTGGTAATACAACACCTTGTTTCAGAGTGACACGATAGGGTGTAATGTGCATACAACCTACATCAGTTGGACCTTGCGCCCATAAATGTTGTGGTACATTCAATAATCTTGGATCAAAATCACGTAATACATAATGACCTTTAAAATCTCGCAGGAACAGTCTTACTCCCTCTGGGGAGCAACAAATTATGGCACCTAATTCTTTCAGTGTCTTAATGCCTAATACATTTTCTGGACAAGACTTTGTGAGTAACAAATCAGTAGTTCGGGACAATGGACCAACTTCTAGAGTAACTGGTTTCGATATTTCATTAACAATAGGCTTTCCTGAAAATCCAAGGGAAACATTTCTTGAGCCTGAGAGCGGAGCCCCTGGAACCTCGTCATGACTGATGGTAGTCCTACTTGCCCCTGTATCAATCAGAAACTTTCTGTCTTTCCCTAATACTTGACTGTGTACATAGGGACCCTCTTGATCTACAGGAATCTCGATGAGAGGCAAGCCTACCTCCCTCTCTAGGCTGTTTCATGAATATGGCTGATAATCTGGATACTCTGACTGTGCATACTGGTACATCTGCTGTGTAACGTGCTGTGTTGCAGCAATAGGCTGCGGTACTGTAACTGTCTGTTGTGCGTTCTGCGGTGGCTGGGAAGTCTGTAAAACTTGTTCTTGTCTAGGCGGACGTGGTCTTTCTTTAGTCTTACCAGTAGCTATGTTGTGTTTCAGAACTGCACACTCGTTTATAAAATGACCTGGCTGTTTACAGTAATTGCATGTCCCTTTAACGGGAGCTGTAGGATGACTGGCTTGATTCGGACCCCTCTTTTGACTGTCTTGTGGAACAGATTGTGCAACTAATACTTTCATTTTCGTGTCTTTCATACGTCTTCTTTCATGTTCCTGCTCTTCCCTGATTCTGTTCTGGTGATACTGGAGCATCTGGAGCATCTGTGACGGAGTATTAGCTTGCCAAGAACTCTCGACTTTCAATACTCGATTTTTAACTTGTGGACTTGAATTCTCGACTAGTTTGGTAACAAAAAGATGGGGGTACGATTCACTACTTGTTTTCAGACCACTATTAACAATGAAACATTTCTCGAATCTAGAATAAAAGTCACTAGTATCTTCATCTTGTTTCTGTTTACAGGCTGAGATGGCATCCCAGTCTTCCTTTTTCGTGGCTAGTAATCTTGGCAAGACTTGTATTAACAGTTCGGGCAAAGCTTTAGCTTTATCCCCGAGACCGGTACCTGGTACTCGTGTGTTATCTTCGGCTTCTAATGCGGACCAATCTATCTTATTCTCTCCCACCTCCCATTCTTTTTCCTTGAGTTTTTCATATATGCCCGCAGGCAACAGGACTTTTAACATTTTAATGATATCAGGATACGTGTATTCTCCCATACGGAGCATGTCTTTTAATTCACGGTGGAACCCTGCTGGATCTTTATCATGACAGGGAATTAACTTTTTCATCTCCAAAAGTTCTATTTTCGTGATGGGGTGTAAACAAATACTCGTTCTAGACCACCTCCCTCTTTCCTAACTGGATGTACTTCTCGTAACGGATTCTGTCTATCTATGTAGAATGACTTCCTTACTGGGGGTGGAACGGGAACAAAATGCGGAGTCAGGAACGTACTGTATTTGTGGCGCTGTTCTAGAATGACATTAATTAAATCGGTACCTAGACCTTTCCATCTGTACTGTAGTAACTCGTTCAATACATCATGTAAAGGACCTGGATCAGAATGCTGAACCTCATACAGTGTAATGAGGTGCTGAATCATATACATACCCACCAGACGTTGCTCGGCTGGGGGCAGTTTCAGGAACATTTGTGCCACGATTTCATCTGGAAACGTGGTAGAATCACTAATCCATCGGACTGCTGATCGGGCTAGTTCTTGTTCATGCATGGTACTGAGCTCACTATAACCTATTCATGATTTCAGAATGTAATTGGTAGCTTGGAATACTTGCTCAAGAGAACACTGTTCTGGTGCTGGAGGAGGAAAACTTTTCTTGTAATCTGGACGTGAATGTCTGTCGGAAAGTCTAGTTCTACCTACATACGCTATTCTGTCGGGATTCTCGCTGTCTACCTCTTCACTTGAAGAGTCATTCTCTTTCTCGGCTATTTTCCTTGCTTTCTCTTTTTCGTGTATGTCTAGAATTTCCTTACGGATTTTCCTGTACATAGCGTCTATACAATTCTGTGTCTTGTGTTTTCCCTCGGCTATATTGTCACTCCACCTGGTCAGGACTTTCATCTTATCTTATCTTTCTCAGGATAGTCTTGTTCTCTAATTAAACAGTTAATTAGAAACTTTAAAATCATGAGCTGAGTCTCGACTTTTCTTTGAACCATGGCTTCGTGAACACTTTCTGGATTTGCTCCTGTACGGATAAAACGATATATTCTGTCTAGATGTTCTCTCATATCGGGCAGGGTGTCCAAATAGTCGGTCACCCGTCTTAAACGTAATGAATATATGACCATATGACCTTCGCCTGGAACTGGATCATAACGACATTCGGTAAGTGCTCGCTTGATATCTACGTATGTATTCACTTTTGGCGTACGCTGTAACGCTAGTTCATGTAGCGTCATACGTCTGTGTTGAGGCGGGGTACCAGGAGAATCTCCCCCCGCGGCTCCTAAACTAGAATCGTCGGTGTGTACTGTACGTGCTGGTAGAGTGACTGACGAAACGGGTACATGTACTGTGGGCTGGGCCGGGGGTACATTAACTTGGTCCCCGGGACCAGTGGCTGGAGGAACAGGGATTATATTATTAACAGGGTGCTGAGGTTGAACAGGCGGAATATGATTTGCATATTCTGTGTCATGATTCACATACATCCGGCACCCACGACCCTCACGAAGGCAGTTTACCCCCTCAGGAAACCCACCCCTGTCCCGTGCAACCAGCACTCCAGATATGTCAGGTGTAGTGTTTTGTGAACGATGTTGTAACTGTTCAAGTGTATATGCTTTTACTTCAAGTGTTTATGCTTTTACTTCAGGTGATCTGTATTACGTTATGGTAGGACACTCAAGGAAATGTTTATTTCTGTTATAATCAAGCATTTGCAGGCGTATAATGTTTTGCCAGTTATCTTGCAGAGCTGTCAGCCATGCGAGCGCATGCAGTGAAAACGCACGCACAAGATTGGTGCGCTTGTGCGGAGCCTTCAGCTGCGCGAGCGCTTGCAGGGAAAACGCACGCACAAGATTGGTGCGCATTACGTCAGTGATCCCTGGGTGTGGCACGGCTATAAAAGGCCACACCCAAAGCCGCTCGTCGCTTTGCCTTCCATCACCGCGCAGTACAGGATCGTCCTGAAGAACCCTTGGACCCTGCAAACGCCAGCCAACGCCCTTTGGAAGTCGAAGGTCTGGAACTGGACTTCGCATCTAGGAGAAAGAAAACACAAGAGCTAAGTGAAATCTTTCTTATTTGTTTAACTCATCAGGCGCCCAACGCAAGCAAGCGACAAGAGAATTGAAACTCGAACAATCTTACCTGGACTTGGTTTTGAGGATCTGAAGAGAGACTTTGCATAGAGACTTTCTGAAAAGAACATTCTTTTGGTACTTTAGAGCTTTGAGATGTATCAAGGCTAATTTAGAAACGTAGTTAGTTTATATGCTTGGTGCAAGTGTTGTTATAACTTTATTTGTCTAGGAAAAAAGAGTGAAGGAAGGCACAACAAGAATACAGAGAGTGAGTAAGTGGGAATAACATAGTAGGAATTGTGGTAGAAGTGTCAGGCTAAAGAAAGGAAGTAACTTATTCTTACCATTTATTTTTCTAGTGGCAAAGTGATTCTCAGACAACTCATCTCTCCTCAACTCGGTTCTACCCTGCCTTACCCTTCACGACGACAACACGGACGCGACGCCTAGACCTTAACTGTCGCAGGTAGGATAGCACTCAATTTCTAAAAAGAAATTCAAAAGAAGGAAAAGTTCGTGTTGTGAATTGAAAAATAGGAACACAATTGAGATTACAAAAGCTCTCCTTTATTGCCTCGCAGGTCGACAATAAGGAAGCAGGTAGCGTCCACGATCCGGCCTACCTCCCTGATTTCTAAATGATTACCTCAGTGTAAGAAATATAATCACTAGGAATTGCCTAGAATTTGGGGAAGTTGGTCCATAACGTCTCTGCGGAATCCACCTACAGGCGACCTACAGGTAAGGGTGCTTGTAACCTTGACAGAAGGCAAAGCCCACGACATTTATTCCGCCCAGACGTTATGGATCCTTCCGTTGCAAATTCTTTGCAAGATATGGCGAATCTGTTAACTGCTATTCAAGCTGATAACGCAGCTCTTCGTAGAGAGGTTGCTGATATTCGAAGTAATATGCAATCTGTTCCCTCTGGTCCTAGTACATGGAGTTTCTCCCCAACTCAGAAGTCTGTGTTGAAACCTGCGACTTTTCAAACAGGGTTTCAAACCTTGCATTCTGATTCTGCTCCGTCTTCAACGTCAACTCAAATTCAAGTTGTAACTCCAGTACCTGTTCCCTTAGCACCTCCAGAAAGGTTTTATGGAGATAGTAATAAATTCTCCATATTCTTAAATCAATGTCACTTACATTTTATAGCAAAACCAGCAGCTTTTCCTGATGACTCCTCTAAAGTAGCCTTTGTTCTTTCGTACTTAGGAGGAGATGCAGCCTTATGGTCAGTGCCAATAGTTGACCGCGATGACCCTATTCTTTATAATCTTCGTGCATTCAAAAATACCATGAAAAAACTGTTCGCAAAACATGTCTTTGTTCAATCAGCAGACCATGAATTGTTACAATTAAAACAGGGTTCATCGGATTTACTGCATTATATTTCTCAATTTAACAGACTAGTAATTGAAGCTCACTGGCCAGAAGAAAAAAGGGTTTCCCTTTTTTACAAAGGACTCAAAGACGATTTAAAGGATATGGTCACACAGATCTTAGATCCTCCAGATTCTATAGAAGACTTCATAGACTTAGTGGTAAAACTAAATCATCGATTGTCAGAAAGAAGAGGCGAAAGAGGAAAGTCTGAAGTAAAGGTCTTCTCTTTTAAAGAGAGAAATAACAGTGTCAGAACAGAAAGCACGCCTAAGATTGATTTAGGAGAACCCATGCAGATAGGTACTATCAAGGGTCCTCTAAGTAAAGAGGAAAAAGACAAAAGGAGAAAATTAAACCAATGTTTGTATTGCGGCAAGTCAGGCCACTTTGTTAAAGAATGCCCAGTGCGCCCAAACAAGCCCAGGGGGAAGAATCCTGAGGTTGCCTTAGTACAACAGTCGGAAAACAGCTTTTCGTACCAAATTTGGTCTGTATGAGTATCAGGTTATGCCATTCGGACTCTGCAACGCTCCCGCAGCGTTCCAATTTTTTATAAATGAGGTTTTAAGAGAATTTCTGGATATCTGTTGTATTGTATATATAGATGATATACTCATTTATTCTAAAAACACCACAGAACATGTACAACAAGTGAGAGCGATTCTTCGAAGACTTCTTGACAACTCCTTGTATGTAAAGCTTGAAAAAAGTACATTCCATACTTCTAGAGTTGAATTCCTAGGATATGTTTTAAGTCCTGAAGGAATAGAAATGGATCCGAAGAAAATCCAAGCCGTTCTAGACTGGAGTAGCCCTTCTTCAGTGAAGCAAGTACAGAGTTTTTTGGGGTTCGCTAATTTCTATAGACGTTTTATCTGCAATTTTTCTCATGTGATAACCCCAATCACTAGGCTTCTGAGGAAAGGTGTAAAGTTTGATTGGAATAGTGATGCAGAGGAAGCTTTCCAAAATCTCAAAAGACAGTTTACTACTGCTCCTGTATTAATGCATCCGGATCCTTCTAAACCCTTTATTGTGGAAGCTGATGCTTCACAGTTTGCCATCGGAGGAATTCTATCCCAAAGACATAAAGAAACAGGTCAGATGCACCCCATTGCTTATTATTCACGAAAACTAACCCCTACTGAATTAAACTATGCTATCGCTGACAAGGAGTTGTTAGCCATAAAAGCAGTCTTCGAAGAATGGCGTCATTACTTGTTAGGAGCAAGACATCCTGTAACGATCTATACTGATCACAGAAATCTGCAGTTTCTGCGCTCTGTGAAAGCACTCTCTGCTAGGCAATTACGTTGGACCTTATTCTTTAATGATTACAACTTTGTCATAACTTATCGACCTGGAAAAGAGAACCTAAAAGCGGATGCTTTATCACGCTTGGGAATGTCAGAAGAAAAAGAAGGTTTCTCTGAACAAATTCAACCTGTTCTACCAGACAAATGTTTTAAGATAGGAGTGGTTCTTTCTAATGTTATGCTAGATATAAAGGAAAAGATTCAGGAAAAAACCTCACAAGATTGGTATGATTTATATCCTCTGTTACAGTTAAGAGAAGGATTTTTATATATGAATGAACAGATTTTTGTACCCACGCCTGAATTACAAAACAAAATAATACAGTTACATCATGACACACTTTTGTCAGCACACCCCGGAATCATCAAAACCAGTCAGTTGATTAAAAGAAAATTCTGGTGGTCTTCCTTATTAAATGATGTTAGATCTTATATTGAGACTTGTGTGATTTGTGCACAAAATAAAACACAACATCAAGCACCTAGTGGTCAATTGCTTCCTCTCCCGATTTCCCCTCAACCTTGGCACACAGTATCTCTGGATTTTATAGTAGAATTTCCAAAAACCAAGGAAGGCTTTAACACCATTTTGACTGTAGTTGATCATTTCTCTCGTATGGCGCATTTCATCCCTTTGAAGAAAATTCCTTCTGCTAAAGAATTAACTCAAATCTTTTCCAAAGAAATAATCCGATTACATGGTATTCCTTCGGTAATAATTTCTGATAGGGGTCCACAATTTGTTTCACATTTTTGGCAACATTTGGGTGAAGCCTTGGGTATGGATATTCGCACTTCCTCAGGTTATCATCCCCAAACCGATGGATTAACAGAAAGAACCAATCAAACCATAGAGCAATTTTTAAGATGCGCCTTGGTAGAAGAAGAGAAGGAATGGTCAGATATCTTATGGGTGTTAGAATTTGCATTCAATAACATGGACAATTCTTCCACCACTCTTTCACCCTTTTTCTGCACTTATGGTTTCCACCCTAAGAATATTCCAGAAAACATTTTGGTTTCTTCAGTTATACCCTCTTTGGAAGACCACCTTAAGAAATTAACTCATGTACAAGACTTGGCTCAGTATCATTTAGCTCAAGCAAAAGAAAGTCAAAAGGAATATTCGGACTTGCGCAGAAAACCATCACCTAAATACTCCATTGGAGATAAGGTATGGTTATCTACAAAGAACTTACAAATAAAAATCTGTAAAAAGTTTCGTCCAAAATTCATAGGACCATTTGAAGTAGAGAAAGTAATCAATCCGGTCAGTGTTAAATTAAAATTGCCTTCCAAATATAAATTCCATTCCGTTTTCCATGTGTCTTTGATTAAACCTTGTGACCCTAAGACTAGATTCAGGAAAAATCCAGAACCCTTACTTGTTGACGGTACCCCAGAATTTGAAGTCCAGAAAGTTGTAGATTCAAAAAGAATTCGAGGAAAACTATTTTATCTTATCCAGTGGAAGGGATATGGTCCAGAAGAGCGGACTTGGGAACCGCTTTCCAATTTACAGAATTCCCCTCGATTACTGAGAAGTTTTCATCTTCATAACCCGAGCAAACCAAAACCTGTTCCACACGTTTTGGGAGGGCTCTTGAGAGGGGAGTACTGTCATGATTCACATACATCCGGCACCCACGACCCTCACGAAGGCAGTTTACCCCCTCAGGAAACCCACCCCTGTCCCGTGCAACCAGCACTCCAGATATGTCAGGTGTAGTGTTTTGTGAACGATGTTGTAACTGTTCAAGTGTATATGCTTTTACTTCAAGTGTTTATGCTTTTACTTCAGGTGATCTGTATTACGTTATGGTAGGACACTCAAGGAAATGTTTATTTCTGTTATAATCAAGCATTTGCAGGCGTATAATGTTTTGCCAGTTATCTTGCAGAGCTGTCAGCCATGCGAGCGCATGCAGTGAAAACGCACGCACAAGATTGGTGCGCTTGTGCGGAGCCTTCAGCTGCGCGAGCGCTTGCAGGGAAAACGCACGCACAAGATTGGTGCGCATTACGTCAGTGATCCCTGGGTGTGGCACGGCTATAAAAGGCCACACCCAAAGCCGCTCGTCGCTTTGCCTTCCATCACCGCGCAGTACAGGATCGTCCTGAAGAACCCTTGGACCCTGCAAACGCCAGCCAACGCCCTTTGGAAGTCGAAGGTCTGGAACTGGACTTCGCATCTAGGAGAAAGAAAACACAAGAGCTAAGTGAAATCTTTCTTATTTGTTTAACTCATCAGGCGCCCAACGCAAGCAAGCGACAAGAGAATTGAAACTCGAACAATCTTACCTGGACTTGGTTTTGAGGATCTGAAGAGAGACTTTGCATAGAGACTTTCTGAAAAGAACATTCTTTTGGTACTTTAGAGCTTTGAGATGTATCAAGGCTAATTTAGAAACGTAGTTAGTTTATATGCTTGGTGCAAGTGTTGTTATAACTTTATTTGTCTAGGAAAAAAGAGTGAAGGAAGGCACAACAAGAATACAGAGAGTGAGTAAGTGGGAATAACATAGTAGGAATTGTGGTAGAAGTGTCAGGCTAAAGAAAGGAAGTAACTTATTCTTACCATTTATTTTTCTAGTGGCAAAGTGATTCTCAGACAACTCATCTCTCCTCAACTCGGTTCTACCCTGCCTTACCCTTCACGACGACAACACGGACGCGACGCCTAGACCTTAACTGTCGCAGGTAGGATAGCACTCAATTTCTAAAAAGAAATTCAAAAGAAGGAAAAGTTCGTGTTGTGAATTGAAAAATAGGAACACAATTGAGATTACAAAAGCTCTCCTTTATTGCCTCGCAGGTCGACAATAAGGAAGCAGGTAGCGTCCACGATCCGGCCTACCTCCCTGATTTCTAAATGATTACCTCAGTGTAAGAAATATAATCACTAGGAATTGCCTAGAATTTGGGGAAGTTGGTCCATAACGTCTCTGCGGAATCCACCTACAGGCGACCTACAGGTAAGGGTGCTTGTAACCTTGACATTCTGGGACTGTATCGTCCAAATAGGACGAAAGAAAAATTTCAGCTGCAGTCGGTTTATGACGTAGCTTAGTCGGGACTAATGGTGGCGGAAAATTACTGGATGCTTCCGGGGTTGCCTTCGGCAAGCCCTCGGCAAGAAGAGGATACATGCCCCTTATAAGAGCATTTCTCTGTCTGTCTGACTGTTCTGCTCTAACTCGTTCACCTTCTTCTAGAAGTTCCCTTTCTTGGGCTCTCTCTGAGGATTCCATACTTAACTCTGTTTTTCTGATTTCTTTTTCGGTTCTTCTATGAGATTCTTTGCGCCATAACTCGATGGCATCTTTCTGGGACTGTCGGGCTTTCTTTTTCCATAATGCCTCTTCTACTCGCATGATGCACTCGGCATCCCATGTACCTGATACAGGCCATCTATATTTCTCTTCTAGATCCTTGGTATAGTCGACCCATAAATCTAAATACAATATGGCACTTAAGCCATGCTTATGATACATAAAATGTCCTGGACTGTCCCTAGGCGGGACAGGAACTGATTCTTCGAGTAACCCTTTCCGGGTTCCTATCTGACGTAACTTGGAAAACAGAGGCATTCTAGACTTGAATCCAAACACAATACAATACACGATAAACACAGTAATGAATAGCAAAACAAATCACTCATACCACGACATTGAAAACACATTAAATAACATTAGAATAACAGTTCGACCAGAATATTACCTGGTACATTTTAAAACAGAAACACATGAATTTCTCGAGAACAGACTTACTAGAATTACTGGATGCACTGCTAAAACAGTACAGAACATACCGGTCCCATAAAGAAACACGTCGGACCCGTATCCACCTAGGTGAATACTTCGGACTGGATCTGTGTACCCAAACCCATCGGACCAGAGACAAATTAATTGACCCTGTCTAGATACTACCCCAGCAACGGTACTCACCGGGCAGCAAGAACGGAAGGCCTCGGACTGGACTGGACTGCTACGACGTCGGACTACGAACTTCGGACTTCAGTTACAGGTGGGCCTCCGGATACCTCGGACCTTCTACTCTCGGCTTGGGCTCTGGTCGGGACTCGCCGCATTCCTCACCGCCTCGTCTGGATGCTGGACCGCAGTCTCCGTCTCCTCCGTGGGCCTGAGGGATACTTGAAGCAGAAATATCTGCACGTGCACGGTATGGTTCCGTCACGGCTGCAGAGGGTCAGGGGGCCTGCGTGGCTTCGCCGGCGCGTGGGGAAAGGGCAAGTCCCTATTCGGGCGCCATTATGTGGTAAATAAATAATTAATTACCGGTACTATTTTTGAATACATTGAATAAAACAGATAGCTCAATAAATAAGAGACAGGATTCGAGGTATCTGAGTCTAACAGGCTTTAATCAGGCATAAGGGAAGGGACAGGAACGGGATAGCCTGCACGGAAATAGAATGGATGGCAGCTGCAATGCCTCATCGACAGTGCAGCATATATATAGTATCATATATTACATTACATTGCATACAATAGGCGTAACTTGTGACAAACGTAAGATAAGAGTGCATGGGTGGAGAAAGAAAGGCGTGTACAGGGCGTGCACTGAGACATGTGATGTGAAACGTCATAGAAATGTCATGAGTGGGCGGAAACATGGAGGGGGCTACCTGAGAGCAGCTGGGACCTTTAACCTAGTGGTGCGCGCAAACGGGCAATGACGTGTTACCAGGGAGAACTGGGGGCTATGACTTCTGCACTAGAAGAGGAGACTAAAGTCTACGGTGTCAGGACGACATGTACCTATGGCATATCTGGTATCTTGTGTTTGGAGTACATGTTGATAGAAACTAAAAGTTATCAGGGCAGAGGCTACTTGACTCTAAGGCTGGTGCATGCATATATTCTTCGTGTAATGCGTGGGCTATGAATATTCTATGAATATTAATACAGTAATTCTCTTGCATGGAGACATAAAGACTAGACTATAGCTGAAGCTGTTTATACGGTTCAGTAGCTAAGGAATGCAAAGACGAGGAGTTGAACTGATAACTAGAAGCATAACATACTCTTGGCAGACTGGCAGGCAGAGCTGGGCACAGCGCTGCGCGAAAGGAAGTAAGTGAAGGGTCAGGGATGCAGGTGGGGGCTGCATCGCTCCTCGGAGTGAGTTCAGGAGACTGGAGCTTGAATCTGGTGTCCGGGCCCTTTTGAGGCCTAGAAACGGGGACAATTCAATGAATTAACGTGTACACTGTAAATCGTGGTAACATGGGCCTAATACTTGTTGCTTTCACGAGAACTGGAAACTGGCATACTAGAGTTGGACACAACTATAATTGCGTCTTTAATCGATCATAGGGGGATACATATGCATATTAATCATACACATATAACATAGGATGGGGAACACGTAGGCACATATAGCATGGCAAAATTTACTTTTCCACATATCCGTAGTTTAATTTTTTGTTTTGTCTGTCCAACATAAATGCAATTACAAGGGCATAAGATCGCATAAATAAGATTACAACTGTTACAGTTAGTAAAGGTACGCAAATCATTTTTCACATCCCTGTACACAAATTCTTTTCCCTCTATTCTAAAATCACAGACTACACATGAGCCACATTTAGAATGACCTCGTAGGGGTGGTAATGACCAATGGTCATGCAGTGTAACATTCCTCCCCGGTGCAGATGGTAAAGCTGCCCTTACTAATTGATCTTTCAGACTTTTGTTTTTCTTGAAAGCAAAGAGAGGAACCTCCCAATTAAGGGGGCCCGAATTCAGAATATGCCAGTTTTTTCTTATGCATTGCGTTACCCGATGAGATATGGCAGAGAAAGTGGTCACACATACTGTTTTTACATCAGTTTCTTTAGGTTTAGGCTCTAGCAAAGTGTCACGGGGACAGTACCAGGCTCTTTTCATAGAGTTCTTGACCAGGCGTTTAGGGTAACCTCTGAACCTGAGTTTCTCTGACAGGGTATTTGCCTCTAAGAAATAGTCCTCTTTCTTATAGCAGTTCCTTCTGAGCCTTAGAAACTGTGAGTAGGGAAGGCTATCCCTTAGTGCTCTCGGGTGACAGCTCCTATAACTAAGCAGGGTATTCCTCTCTGTGGGCTTACGAAATAGGGATGTGTATAAAGTCCCTTCTTGATGTTGAATGTTCAAATCTAAGAAAGGGATACAATCTTTGTCATAGGTCAAAGTAAATGTCAGCCCATTGCAATTGTTATTCAGCCAATGTGTCAATCCTGAAAAATCTTCAATAGAGCCACCCCTCCCGGTCTCCCTGGAGGGTTATCAATCCTTTTGTGATTGATAACCCTCCAGGGAGACCGATACTTTCTGGATGCGGTTCAGTTCTGGAACCTTTGGGCCACTATGTAAATTACTTTCTGAGGGATTTTGTGCCCACAACTGCTTGCTATATCAGGGATAGCATGCATGTGATCAACTTAATTGAGAACGATCCCTTTGATCCTATACACGAGACTCTATGTACATTGGACGTAGAGTCTCTGTATACGAATATCCCCCAAAAAGACTCACTACTTGTAATGAAGAACATTCTAGATACCAGGGCACGTCCACATAGGGTTCCCACCCTATTTATTATACAACTTCTGGAGATTTGTCTGACCCAAAATTTCTTTCTTTATGATTCAGAATTTTACCAGCAGGTACGTGGCTGCTCCATGGGAGCCATTTTTGCACCTACCCTGGCGATTCTATATATGGATTGGTTGGAAACTCACATTATTCTGTCAAGCAGTAACCCATTCCATCAAGGGTTACGCCTCTGGAAACGTTATATAGACGACATCTTTTTAATTTGGGGTGGCTCTATTGAAGATTTTTCAGGATTGACACATTGGCTGAATAACAATTGCAATGGGCTGACATTTACTTTGACCTATGACAAAGATTGTATCCCTTTCTTAGATTTGAACATTCAACATCAAGAAGGGACTTTATACACATCCCTATTTCGTAAGCCCACAGAGAGGAATACCCTGCTTAGTTATAGGAGCTGTCACCCGAGAGCACTAAGGGATAGCCTTCCCTACTCACAGTTTCTAAGGCTCAGAAGGAACTGCTATAAGAAAGAGGACTATTTCTTAGAGGCAAATACCCTGTCAGAGAAACTCAGGTTCAGAGGTTACCCTAAACGCCTGGTCAAGAACTCTATGAAAAGAGCCTGGTACTGTCCCCGTGACACTTTGCTAGAGCCTAAACCTAAAGAAACTGATGTAAAAACAGTATGTGTGACCACTTTCTCTGCCATATCTCATCGGGTAACGCAATGCATAAGAAAAAACTGGCATATTCTGAATTCGGGCCCCCTTAATTGGGAGGTTCCTCTCTTTGCTTTCAAGAAAAACAAAAGTCTGAAAGATCAATTAGTAAGGGCAGCTTTACCATCTGCACCGGGGAGGAATGTTACACTGCATGACCATTGGTCATTACCACCCCTACGAGGTCATTCTAAATGTGGCTCATGTGTAGTCTGTGATTTTAGAATAGAGGGAAAAGAATTTGTGTACAGGGATGTGAAAAATGATTTGCGTACCTTTACTAACTGTAACAGTTGTAATCTTATTTATGCGATCTTATGCCCTTGTAATTGCATTTATGTTGGACAGACAAAACAAAAAATTAAACTACGGATATCCCAGCACCGCAGTCGCATTAGGTGCAGAACCCCCAACGCTCCCTTGGTTGAATATTTTTTGGACAAGGGACATACTGAAAATGAGATCCGTTGGACTGTCATTACACAGATCATTATACCACCCAGAGGTGGTGACCTGAGTCGGATGCTCAACAGAGAGGAGTTAAAGTGGATACTGAAGACGGATAGCTTGAATTCCGGCTTGAACCTGCAAGAGGAGTGGACATCACTAATCTAAATTGCCTTTAGTAATTTTCTGACTCTGTTTAAAACGATTATTCAACCAACAATGTGTCTTTAAATGTAACTGTAATTTTTAAGTCACTTTGCATGGCAATCACGCTAGGCATCACCTCAAGATGGCCCCTGTACCTTAGTCCTTCTTTTATTCTTATGCCCTCGGTTTCACGCGCACTGCCCAATCACAACGCACCAACCCCCTTTTTACTTCCTGCTCTCAGCACACGAGCACGCCAGGGAATATCTCCATGACCGAAGAAATCGGTAAGTGTACTAGCATGACTAAGAATCAATTCTGTACATTAGCCTATCGATCCTTTTTTTAAACTGAACTTTGTTTTACTTAGGCTTGCCCTGGCGTCGTCCGGTTACGATCGTGTAACTTGGTCAACCTGACGCCCCACCTTGGTAAGATTGCTTGCATGGCTGTCCTTACCGGCACCCGGTATTATTCGAGCCCTCTTGTTTTAACATACGGTATCCTTTTACAGGGCTGTCGGTCCGGGCCACACGAAGTATCGACCTTACTGTGCCCTAATGCGAACTGCCTCGGTAAGCAGTGCGGGTCCTTCACTGCCTCCAAGATAGCCCCACTATTCGGCGAGTGTTAAGTACACTTCTACCACATTACTAGTTCACTTACACTCCGGTCAATTGCCTGCGCAACCACTAAGGCCCCTTAGACACGTTATAGCAACTCTGGACGCATGCCTATAGTTAAGATTAAGGTCACTGCCTCTACATTCTTGTTAAAAGTAGGACCTCACCTCTTGACGAATGAGCATGTGCACGGTGCACAAAGAGTCACTTTTCGTATTTCCTTATATGTATTCTGTTCCTAAAGTACACCTTTATTTTATCTCTTCTTATAGGCAAAATTGAGGTTTAGTGAAAAGGCAAAATTATTTATTTGTCCTGATGATGGTTCCTATGATTCCTTAGTGGAACCGAAACGCCGTCGACTTGCTCATGCACCCGATACAAATCTGATTGATTGATTTTCTGTAATGGTGCAGCTTGATATTTTCTGTGCAATGTATATGTAAACAGAAAAACGTTTGTTTTGCCTTGAACCTTTCCTGTTTTCTCCAACTGTAATCACCCCGTAAGTGTTGGGCACAGGCTTGTGTACCACATAGGGGCATTGTGGAAGGTATTCCTATTTTCTATTCTGAGAATCTTGTTTATTAAGTAAACCTGAATGACCTCTGTCCGGCTGGACATGTCCTTCTAAAAATATAGAATTGATTTCGTCTTTATTTATTGGTTGTGTTTTATCATTTATGCATGGGACCACTGTTGTTTCCAAAAAATTGTTCCCCGAGGTCCCTGCCTGACTGAATTGGGGTCCCTTGTTGTTAAAAAAAAAAAAAAAAAAAAAAAAAGACAATCTCGTGAACAACGCATTCGCCACAGGTGTTGTCCGTTTCAGTTGTTCACTGCCGGCCCTCTAGTGGTTGTTACGATATCCAAGCTGCGCCTGGCATGATGGTACCTGTGGTCCTTATATATATATATATGTATATATATATATATATATATATATATATATATTCACTGAAAAAACCATAGGTTATAGACCATATATAGTTAGGAATTAGCATTTACAAAACCTTGAAAATTCACTGAAAAAACCATAGGTTATAGACCATATATAGTTAGGAATTAGCATTTAAAAAACCTTATTTTACTCACACAAAACCATTGAAATTCCATATATAGTTAGTTGCACTAACTATATATCGCGCACCTGCAATCCACTGCTGATGATGTCACATATTACATCATTCATGACATGGTCAGTGACATCACTGATGACATCACTGATGACATCTCAAATGACATCACTGATGACATCACTGATGACAACATCCAGTGACTGTATGTTTCTGTAAAGTTAAAATGTGTCTTACATATTGAAGAATGAGTGGAAGTATAAGTGTCTGGACAAAGGATTTAGTAGGTGCATGACTGAATGCATGAGTGAGTGATTAAATGTGTCTCACTGAGTGCATGGGTTAGTGACTAAAGTGTCTTAATTTGTGCATCATTATGTCTGTTGTTCTGTAAACTGCTGCATGTTTTGATCAGTAGCTATATGATTAACTATATGGGTTACTGATTGATTGTCCAAGTATTTGTATGGGAGACTGAGTGTGTGTGTGGCTGGCTGGGAGGTGTGTGACTCTGTGCAGATCAATGTGTACTTGTATCAATGATTGTATAACAAGGTAAGTATGTGTTAGTATATGTTTGAAAATGTAAGGTGCTCTATGTTTAACTGTATAGACAAGAAAATGGAAGTGTCATTGATTCTTTACAGGACTGACTAGGTGTGTGAGTAACTCCATGGATGAGTGGCAGACTGTGAGTGTCTGTATAGGTGTATGAGTGCATATGATAGTGTTGTAAAGATGAGTGATTGTATGTATGAATGATAGTATGGGTGAATGAGTGAAGGTGTGTGTAGACGTAGGAATCAGTGAGTGCGTATGTAGTAACTAGTATTGGTGTGTCAATGGTTTCAAAAATTATATTCTGTATTTAACACTGGGTGAAACAGAGGTTATATTAAAATGTGAGGAGATGCATTGTATTGTCACATGAATGATATCATCAGTGATGTGGTCATTGATGTCAAATGAGATGTCATCAGTGATGTCATCAGTGATGTCATTTGAGATGTCATCAGTGATGTCATCAGTGATGTCACTGACCATGTCATGAATGATGTAATATGTGACATCATCAGCAGTGGATTGCAGGTGCGCGATATATAGTTAGTGCAACTAACTATATATGGAATTTCAATGGTTTTGTGTGAGTAAAATAAGGTTTTTTAAATGCTAATTCCTAACTATATATGGTCTATAACCTATGGTTTTTTCAGTGAATTTTCAAGGTTTTGTAAATGCTAATTCCTAACTATATATGGTCTATAACCTATGGTTTTTTCAGTGAATTTTCAAGGTTTTGTAAATGCTAATTCCTAACTATATATGGTCTATAACCTATGGTTTTTTCAGTGAATTTCATAGGTTTTTTAATAGCAAATCTTTATAAAAATAATACATTTTAAATCTAATTTTATATTTTATAATTTTTTTATTTTTTTTTAATATTATTTTTAGTGCGCTCCCGGGGCGCGGACAGGTGAACGCACGGGTAAGCGCAATCTGGCGGCGCGCCCCGAGGCGCGTACTAATGCGCGTCCCGGAAGCGCTATTGCCGAGAACGAAAACAACATCGTGACGTATCGCGTAGCCGCCACGCCTTGCGTCATAAGACACGTATCGCGTAGCCGCGAGATGCGTCTTATGACGCACCGCGTAAGCGCACCCGGAAGCGCATACGATCGCGCAACGTAAGCGCCCCGATGCGCTTACGATACACGCCCGGGACGCGCCCCGGGCGCGTAGCGTAAGCGCGTCAAACCATGTGACTTTAAAATAACACTTTTCATTGGTTCAGAACTTTTTTTTTTCCAAATTGTGTGAAACCCACCCATTTCTCTCACTATTGCTTTGTACTTGGAGAGAGCAAGAGCTGTTGTGTCTACTCTATCTCCTACTTTTCTGATCTCCAGCAATGGCTGCAAGAGAGTCATCCAGCAGTGATTCAGAGGGATTTTTGGATGAGGACCCTCCTCAGCAAAAGAAAAAAACCCATTTCATTTGGAAATTTTACGACATCCCAGAAGGACAGAAAAAAGTCAACGCTCCCAAAGTAACATGCAAAATATGTGGGAGTAGTTTATCCAGAGGCAATCCTCTGAAAAAATATAGTTTTGGCAATGCCAATTTGATCCGGCATGTCAAAAGAAGACACCCTAACAACTTTGCCAGGGAGAGTGTCAGAGAGCTGGCACGGAATGTACCAACAGATGGCGGCAGCACCTCCACTGGTGGAGCAACACCTTCGGGACCACCCCGTGGAAGAATGATCCCTAACATTCAGCCGGTGTTTGCGGGCATCAAATTTTTGTGCGCAGAGTGTGACGAACTGCTCTGCTATGGGGAGCAGAGTGTTGAACTGATTGCCCTAAAGAAACAGCAACACCGCTGCTCTTCCAGTCCCTAAATTTTCAATTTTTTTTGCTCCTGTTGAGCAGTTTTGGAATCCTTGTTTTTGTTTTTCCCTTGAAAAAAATACAAAAAAAATATAAAATTGTTTTAAAAAGTCTAAAAAAATATAAAACAAAAAAAACAAAAAAAAAATATATATAAAACAACAAAATGAAAAAAAAAGTTCTTTTCAGAACTACCTCCAATTTTTAAAAAGAAGCTTTATTTTTTTAAAAGTCTGTCATTTTTAATCTCCATGGTACGCTCCCCCGTACGCTCCCCGGTGCGCGTACCGGGCGCTCACCCCCGCGAAAATCGATTTTTTTTTTATTTATTTTTTTCACCCGCGGGAGCCTTTTATGGCCCCCACATGAAACCTAGGGGGTCAGGGGGTGTGTACCCTGCTCCCTCTTGCTCATTTCCCCCTTTGATTTTTGCCACCTCTTGTGTCTCAATCCTACCGAGACACAAGATGGCGGCCGCTGCGGACTGTTTCGAATGTTTATAGACACCCGAGAACCAATCAGCTTGCCGTGCGCAGATCGCGTGGCGCGCCTGGAGCGCTCCCCTGTACGCGTACGTGGGAGCGCTCCAGGCGCGGCTCTAGATATATATCTTTTTTTGAACGTTAATTTCTCAAAATCCACTGGAGCACATATATTGAGACCTACAAAAGGCACATCGGGCTACCAGTCCCTACAAATTTGCCAAGTTTCGTGCAAATCCATTCAGCCGTTCAGGCTAAAAATGAGGCTAACCGCCCTATGGAAAACTCAATGTTAAAAACACGTTTTGGGACCCCCCTTTTTTCTCGGCCCCCCCTGGACCAACTCCCCCCAAATTTCCAGTGGCTGCTCAGAAACAAAATGTTCCATTTTGCTGAAAATTTCAGCCAATTCCGTCCACAAACGCCAAAGTTATTAGACATAGAATTTTCAAAAATCCCATAGGGAAAAAATCCTAACTATATATACCTACTGGCGACCGCCAGTAGGTAATATATATATATATATATATATATATATATACATATATATATATATATATACATATACATATATATATATGGCAAACAATTCCTTTCACAAGAAATCAGAGGCCGGAGGTAGGTTCAGGGAAACGGCTCGCTTTATTCATCAAATGTCAGTGGCGGCGGATGCATTTCGGCGGGTGAGCCTTCGTCAGCGCCTCACACTGCAAATGTCTTTCACTTCTGGAACCCGCCTGCTATCAAATAAGTGCTTGCAGCCAAGACTCCTCCCACTGTTGCTGAAGGCACACCTGTGGCGGTTCCCGCTGAGTCCTAGAAACTGCACTTCCCAGAATGCACTGTGACAGCAAAAACTGGGTTGATGGTATGGGGGAGGAGTGTCAGAACAATCAATTCATGCAAGCTTCCGGCGGGTAGTGAAAGAAACCATCCATCGGATCAAAGTCCACGGATGTTCCCCTTTGCCACCTCGTACTGTTACTGCCGACTACCCCAGGTAGGTGGATTGGAAGGGACTGCCAAATGCGAGGCAACACGTCCTGTCGAGATAGAATATCTCCGTCTGCCCACGTCCGCCTGAGGGTCCTGGCGGCCTCCCGCTATATCGATAACTCGATCTTGTACATGCTGCGAGCAGCAGGGTGCCAGAAGTAGCTTGGGCTCTTGAGGTAGCAGGGCCTTCTGTAATGCATCTCCGGCGGACCCAGAATATATGGCAAACAATTCCTTTCACAAGAAATCAGAGGCCGGAGGTAGGTTCAGGGAAACAGCTCGCTTTATTCATCAAATGTCAGTGGCGGCGGATGCATTTCGGCGGGTGAGCCTTCGTCAGCGCCTCATATATATATTTGCCCCAGCACTTGTCTTCCCCTCCTTCCTCCGAACAGACTCTGACACTGCACAGGAATGACATTTTGGATATTTTTATATTTATTTAGCAATGCCGCAGATAACAGGTTTCGACTGGGTCCCAAGTCTTTCTCAAACTAGCGAGATGCCATCTTGGTAACCAATAAATACAAGCAACGTGTTCTGCATTATGTATAGACTTAGAAGAGACACTCTCTTGTCTTGTTCCCTGTGCAAACAATTCTGCAAATAAAAGTGCACTATTTCGTTTCGAGAAATACATAAATAAATAAATGCCAAGTTAAAACATTTATCTCATACTAATTACGTGAAAGTTTTCATAAAACTCATCTGAAAATCATTTAAAATGTAATACACCTTTCAAGATAAAAATGTTATTTCACATAAAAGAGGCTAATACATTGCAACTCTAAAAGAGTTTCTACAAGCACATATTCTAAAGTGCATAGTGCTAAAAATGCATTGGAGCAGTGTGTGGGTCGATCTACTCTCACCCCTTGAACTAAGTCAAGCTTAAAATTCAACTGAGGATTGTTCAATATTATACTTTGTACCATCTACAGTCTGCATCGTGAGAATTATATCCAAGTGGGCTGACAATACATATTGATATCACACAGAGAATATAAAAAATGCACTTCTGTTTGAGAGGTTCAATCTATAAAAACACACCATGTATCTCTAAAGCTTTCCTCCCCACTCATCCATCTGTCCCTGACAGGAGCATCTCCATTACACATTACTGAAACATTCTTTACTATAACATGCTGAGCATAATTCTACATAAACATAATTCTTTACTCCAAATGTCACTAGATGGCTAAGAACAGAGAGGAGGATGCTTTAAAATACCAATCAATCAAAGGTGTACATATAGGGCCAGATGTAGGTAAATCTCATTTACCGATTCTTAAATACCGAATTTTACCGATTCGGTATTCATGAATCGGTAAATGAGATGTAGATAAAAAATCGGTATTTTTTACCGAATCGGTAAAATTCGGAATCGGACGTTCGGAATATACCGAATCGGTATTTACCGATTCGGTATTTACTGAATCGGTATTTCCCATTCATTCCTATGGGCCAAAAGGCCCATAGGAATGAATGGGAAATACCGATTCGGTAAATACTGAATCAGTAAATACCGAATCGGTAAATTCCGAATCGGAAAGCAAGCAACAGTGAAACTTAAGAAAACAGCCAATCAGGTGTTACCACCCTCCCCCTCCCTACCAGGAAGTGGCTACCCAGGCAGCTGCAACTAATTAGAAGGTTCTGGAGAGGCAGTCAGAGCTGAGCAGAGACACAGAGCAGCAGGGAGAGTTTTTTTGAAAGTTTACCAACTAAAAAATGGCAAGCAGCAGTGAAAGCTTTAACTTTACCGAATCGGACGATTTTCTGTCTCCTACATCCCAAATGCTCAATCCCGGTCGGTAACGGCCGAAAATCGGTATTTTCGGCCGTTACCGACCGGAATTGGGCTACCTACATCTGGCCCATAGTTCTTATTCAGTATTTAATCCTGTTGGTATCTTACTGTTCATCTTGAATATGTATCTCACATCTAAACTTCTAAGCTGTTGTTCCCTATTTCCACCTCTTATATTGGAGGGTACTGAGTCAATCAAATGATATTTCAACTTGGACACATCTCCATTGTGCACTTCCTCGAAGTGACGGGCTACAGGATAACTTTGGTCACTATTCTCAATAGATCGTGTTTGGCAGGTACGAATAGAGTGCAACGCTGAAATAATGGGAGAGAAATAATGAAGGAGACGAGGGTGTAGAGTAACGATTCACAGTAGATAGTTGAGATCAGGTTGCAAACAAGATATTGTGGTGGAAATAAGGGGTAAAATGCAGACGCCGAGAGTTGAATGACAGAGATGAAGTGAGACCCGTTAGTGATTTAATTAGCTAAGAGGAACTGGGCATTTGAATATACTAATATTATTCACAAAGGACGAGTTTCATGAATAGTATCCCCAGTAGTGAGAGTATTTCACCGAAATAATAGCGACAATGTGATGTTTATCTGTTTGTAAATATTGAAAAGCTAGCAATTGTAAATGCGTGTTTCTGTTTATTTATTGACAGTTTTCCCTGACGAAGAACCCTTGCATGGGTTCGAAATGCATTGGAGGATAAAAATAAACTGCTCAAACAAAGAACCATGCGTCAGCGCGTGTTTTGGGGAGAGAGGTTCTTATGGCCCACCAAAGCATGAGAAACTTAGTAAATTGCATACCCTTGCTTGAGGATGAATGAAGGAGGTCAATCAAAGGAGAAAAAAGTAATAAAAAAGAGAGTTACAGACCGGTTTAAAAATGATGAACAAACAAACATATGAGAAGAGAATGCTGCAAATGCAATTTAAACAAAGGCTGTCGCCACTGGCAGTGGGGCTAAAAAGAAGCTCCACATCCTGGATGTTCATATTTGTCACATGCTGGTGGGTTTGGCATGTTAAGCAGTGAGCACGCCGCATGAGGAGAAGACTGAGATGAAACAGTGTTTAAAAATGTTTTTGGATGAATGAACAGGTGTGCAACCCATTACTTAGATAAAACACTATTCTTAATTGCCCTAATGTGCTGTAAGATTCTTAAATGCACTTTAAAAATTGTGCCACCAATATACATTTTTGGGCACGTACATTGAAGTACATACACCGTGAACTCACTTTTACAATGCAATGGTCATCTGATTTTATTGCTTTTATTAGTCAGTGGGCCTTACAATTATAGCAGCGTTTAAACCTGGGACTCCTCTTCACCCAATTTTCAGGGGTTTGCATTTTTGGGGCGACTAATTACCAACTCCTGTCGCATTGATTTAACGCAACAGAAAGTCGTTAGTGGCCTGGATGATAATGTGTGTACTTTGGTGGGATCACTTTTAATGAGATGCCAATGTCTAGAGAAGCTTCTTCTAACCTTCTGATGGTCTTTACTGTACCCCGTAATCATTCTCAGCTCTTGTTGGTTTTCACTCAAATTCTCTTTTCTCTTTGAAGTGTCACTTCTCTGAAAAACAAAGTTTTTACCGTCCTTTTGATTGACCCTGCAAATGGCATCTTCCACTATGCATTGCTATAGTCCCACCTTAAAAACCTATCCTTAAGTTCTTCTTGCACCTCCCCTAGCAACTTTTTATCACTTCAATTCCACATTATTCTAAGGTTCTCCTCATAAGGGATACTCAACTTAAGTTTGTTTGGGTGAAAGCTATATGCATGTAACAAGGAATTGCCCGCAGTTGACTTCCTGGATGTTTTGATGTGGATTTTGCCATTTCTTACAAACACTGTTAAATCCAATAAAGGACCTCACTCTTATAGTGGTTGTGAAATGCAAATTCAAATAATTATTATTGAGGCCCTCTGTAAATAGTTTCACTGTCGCTTCTGTCCCCCTACAAATGGCAAAGAGATTGTTAATAAAAAGTGACCAAAAGACCACCTTTTCTAACCACACCTCAGCATACTCATTGGCGAGTACCTGCTCCTCCCACCAGCCAAAATGCAAATTAGTGTAACTATATAAATGTCTCCAAATATTTCACCAGTACCATCCAAAGAATGATTAGGCAGCACACCAAAGTCCTTGCACTAGTTTATTGGTGCTAAAAACAAAGTTTTTCAGCTATTCCGTAGCCTTTGTCAAGTTGAAAGGTAACCTTCTCATGCTCTCGATTTAACTGATATAGTTCATGGATGTAAACAACATACTACAATGTAATTCGATGATTCGATTCTCTGGCATTAATCATACAAGTTATCTGTTAATCTTTCATTACATTACGTAGATCTTTAATGGTCATTGTCATACATTACACAAATATCAAAAAACAAGGAACTTATTATACAAGAATGCCCAAATTCAAAAGGCATAAAAAAAAGACTTCTGTGGACCCATGTAGAATGTCATTCATAAATATCAATTAAAAAATGTATGGGGCCACATTTTCTGATTCAATAAATCAAGGCTACATTATCTACGAAGGGTTCAGGACCCAGATGACAAAGGATCACCTATTAATAAAGTCAGGCTCTATATTTTGCCTAGGATAAATGCTAATTGTTTGTCTAAATATACTTTAAACCCCAACTCTCATAAGTCAATATTACTGTATTTATGGGGGTACTTTACCAATGTGCAAATGAACATACAGCAATACAACCAGTTATGAAAGAAGCTTGAAGTGATGTATGCAAACAAATCCAATAGGGCAACAACAAACCTTATATTCAACCTGAACATGGTTAGTAGCACAAAGTACATAATCAATGTGCAAATAAGCACTTAGCAATGAAGCCAGTCATGATAAGGACTGAAAGTACCATGAGCAGATAATTACAACCAGGGCACCAATAACATGGCTCATATTGCACTAATCATGAATAGTAGCACACAGCGATGTATGACGATACAACGCGTTCTATTACAACACGGTATGTTACATCGCGGTCCTGACAACACAAGTCATTACATCGACTTGCGCTGGAGGGTGCTGGACTTAGGGACAGTGTGCATTACTATTCCAACTCCAGTCTACGTACAGTAGGGAAGGTGTTGGAATAGTCATTTACACTATTCCTTAGTCTAAAGCGCCCTCCAGTGCAAGTCGAAATAACGACATGCGTAGTCAAAACTGCAATGTAACATACCGCATTGTAATTGATGCGTGGTAAAGGACGTTTCCCGCACACAGTGATGTGTGCATGGCATATAACCTACTGTTTCCCATTTATCCTGAATTCAATTTTATGCAATATCTTGGAGCCACATGACCACGTTATGTATTGAAAAGAAAGTGCCTAATGCAAAGAGGTCTAGGTGGCCAATAAAGTTACAGGTCCCCTTCAGTTCATATCTATAAGAAACCCTATCACAAATATGTGCAATATCTGTAAGCCATCTGACACCATAAAGTGCTGAGGTGAAAAGTGCCAACAATTATTCGATTAACTCTTTCAACTAATCCATTGGCCTGTGGCCTAAATAATGCCACTCTATCATGTTTAATACCCAATTCAGCAGGGAATTTAAACATTGCACTGGGCACCAATTGCACTCCATTATCAGTGACCAATGTTTTATGAATACCCTCTTCTAAGAGCACCTCCTTTGAAACTCGATCACTTTTATGGATGTAATATTTTCAACAGGTTTGACAGTAAACCATTTACTGTGGTAGTCTACCAGAATAATCAAAAATCTTTTCCTAATACCCAATCTTTCAATTGGACCCAAAAAGTCCAAAGCTAATTTCTCCCATGGTCGATCAGGAACCTTTACACACCCCAACGGTGGTTCACGAACAACTCTACACTTATAACTGTTGCTACATGCACAGCAATCTTTGACAACCTCCTCAACCTCCTCAACTTGACTGTCCATTTCAGGCCACCAGAAACATTGCCTTAATCTTCTTTCGATCATGCTCCTCCCTAAATGTCCTTCATGCACAAGCTTAATAAGTCTTGTTCTTAGTACCTTAGGCGGAACAATCCGATTGCATCTAAGACTTTATCAGCTTGAACACTCAACTGATCTTTCACCTTGACGTACTGCTTCAATTCTTCACTCAAAGACAAACATTTGGCCAACCACCACTTATCGCACATTTGAGCTCTTTGTATACTTCATCTGTACCCAATGCCAATCCTCCATCAATAAGTGTAGACAAAGAGTCCACTTCCACCATAAAGGAAATCTTATCCTCATCATCAATAGTCATGCGCGATAGGCAGTCAGCTACCACATTTTGTTTTCCCCTTACAAAATCTATTGTAAAATTCATTTCCATTACCGATAACAACCACCTAGACATTTGTGGGGTCACATTCCCCTCTTCACTCTTACCTCCCTTAAAAATGTGTAATAAGGGCTTGAGTTCTGTTCTAAGAGTGAAGGGTAACCCACAAAGGTAAAACCTAAAATGATTCATTGCCCATCAGCAGGTCAAGGCTTCTTTTTCTATAGCAGAATAAGACCTTTCAGCACCTTGTAGATGACGCGATGCATACCCAATCACTCTTTCTTCATTATCAATTTTCTGAGTTAGCACAGCTCCCAACCCCACATTGCTTGCATCAGTCGTTAACGTGGTCTTCATCCTGACATCAAAGTGACCTAAAGCAGGTGCACAAATCATCAATGATTCCTTACCATGAATGAAAGCTGATTCACACGCCTCATTCCACTCAAACTCTGCTCCTTTCTTTAATAGTGCTCTCATTGGTTTGACAATATCTGAGAAATTTGACACAAATTTAAAGCAGTATTCAGCAAGACCGAGGAATAATCTCAACAACTCCTTATCTCCAGGCCGTGGAGCATCAACGATTGCCTTACAATGCTTTTCTTTGGTTTTATCCCCCTGGCAGAAATCTCATGTCCCAAATAATTTACTCGATCTTTCCTTAATTGACATTTCTCCTTTTTGATGGTTAAACCATGTTCCGCAATTCTCCTTAACACTTCAAACAACTCATCATGGTTTTCAAACGATTTTCCCACCACTAAATTATCGTATTGAAAACACAAGACCCTTTCCATTCCTTGGAAAATATTGTCCATTATCCTTTGGAACACCGCTGATGCTGATGCCAATCCGAACGGCACCTGACAATAGCGAAAAGCACCCAGTGGTAGCAAAGGAAGTTAAAGCTTGTGAATCCGGGTGTAAGTTCATTTGATGATAAGCTGCGGACATATCTAAAACGGAGAAAATCTTCCCCCCCTCCCATTACACTTAGCATCTCAGTAATATTAGGAAGTGGTTGATGATCCACCCATGTTTTCTTATTTAGATCACTTAAATCAATACAGAGACAAGTTTTATTTTCTTCCTTGGGAGGGCCCCACAAGTGGTGCGAGCCATTCAGAGGCCTCAATGGGTTCAATGATCTTGCTCTCTAACAATTTATCAAGCTCCTGTTGAAGTGACTCCCTCATTAACAGTGGAATGGACCTCACTTTATGTATCACTGGAACAGCGTTCTTCTTCAAAATTATAAGATGTGTGAAACCTTTTAACATTCCTAACATCAGTAAATACATGAGGCAACAACAACATCAATTTCCTTCCCCACTCCAAGTCAACATCATGTATACTCTCCACCACCATCACAGGCTCCTTAGCATTGGGATCAAGGACAATATTTAAGTCCTTTTGATGGTGCTACCCCAACAGGTTAGAACCATCTTCCGTCACATACACTCTACCATGTACACCATTATTGTTAAAAAATATGTCTTTCCATTCCATCCTTACGATGTTGATTCTCCTTCCTCCATAACCTACAGCTCTTAAATGAGGTTGTTGTAATGTACTCATGTTACCTTTCAAATCTCTTTCAAAAACATCTCTGGATATAATGGTAAATATACTACCTGAATCTACTAACATTTTAACTTGAATATTCTCCAAAGTGATATAACAATGTGGCTTTTCAAGTTTTCTGGTGCTTTCCTTTTGAATTGCCAGGCTTCTATTATTCTGTACAGTAAAAAATGACTGTTAGAGGTTTCATTAACAATCTCACTACCCTCAATAGATAACATAATATCCTCTTGAACCTCCCTTAGATTCTCAACAATTTTCACACTAGAATATTGTAGAGGAGATTGTATTTTTGACTTACAAATATTGGCTAGATGACCCCTTTTTCCACATAACCTACATGTGACATTTCTTGCCCCACATGCAAAACTTGAAGCAATATGCCCAGGATCTCCACACCTATACCACATAATTTCCCTTCTCTCACTTTGACCGTCTACATTAGGTTCTGCAATTTTAACTGGTTTCTTAAACTTCACTTCTTGTACATCAAGTGTATTCTCCATACTTCTGGCTAGCTGTATTGCTTCATCCAACGTCGGGTCTAAGGATAGAAGTCTCTCTTTGATTTTTGTATCTTTGGTGCATCGTACAATTTGATCACAAATTAGAGATTCCATTAGACCTCAAAATTCACATGTCACAGCCAAACCACGTAGTATAGCCACATAACTCATAATGTCTTCATCTTGAGCTTGTGGACAACAAAAGAATTTATGTCTCTCAAAAACGACACTTAATATAGCCGTAAAGTGTTTTTCTAACATTTGTAAAGACATATCATACACATTTACTGGTTGACCATCACCAATTCCTAAACACACTTCAGGAAGGTCATCATAAATTCTCCTCCCTTCTGTTCCCAAATGATGCAATAATCTCCTCAAAGGACCATATTTGTCCCCACCAATTGCCAACATGTAAGTAAAGAATATATTTTTCCATCTTTTCCTAGGTATGCTTGGTTCTCCTGGAACAGGTAAAAAAAGTAGGTGAAGCTTCCATTCCTTGTTATGCCATTCATGCAACAAATTTAGATTAATAAAGTACCATAAATAACGAAATAAATAAATTACCATATAAATTAAAATAACAATTTAAAATAAATATCTAAATTTGACAGTGATGTTTTACTTCACAGTTGCTTAAGTCTTGTTTCTAATTCCCAGTAGAGTACTTTGTATGTCTTTTCTTTGTTTTCACTGTGCTCCTTAAGTCCTCTTTCTATGTATGTTGTTTTAATAGAGGGCGTTGTTGCATTCCATGTTTATTCAGTCATGTGGAGAAGACGGGTGAGCATCTATTATGTTCTTTTTACATTGCAAGCGTTTGGTTATATCTTTGCCAAAGCTTTTTCTTTAGTAATGAACTGCTTATTTATTTCGCTAGATGAATAGCACATCAGCACAGAACAAGCGTCTGCTTGTGTATGTGTTTCGTCAATTGTGTTTGAACGCGTCAGCTCAGCACAGTGGTGCCTCCACGAGCTGATAGCGCGGCAGCTCACAAGCAGCCGGTGTGTGCGTGAGCATTTGTCTCGAGCATTTAATGCGCACAGTGCCTCGCGCTCACAGCTCGAGACCAGCAACAGCCGCCCACATCGGATAGATGAAATATTAGGCAAAATGACAAAAACGACGGAAAAAAATGTCCAATAAAACTCTCCCAACACGCTTCAAGGACCGTCAGCTTGCCCACCACAGTTCTGAAGTAACTCGCTAGATAAAGGCTCAATGAAGGCTTAAGGGCAGCTAATCTAAGATTCAAAATCCTCTTAAATCTATGATAATAAAGACAAAGTCTCTTGTAAAAGCGATATAAGGAGCAAGTCTCTGGTAGAGCTTTAAATCAATTTAAACACGTGTAACTCACAGTTTCCAAATTCCGAGTTTCTTCAGCAACATTTCTCAATTTAGTGCTTTTCCAGTGGTGGAGGCTACTCTGCAGTCCGACCCCTGCGCAGATCGCTTATCACCAAAAATATGTAGTGACCACACCTCGAGTGGTAAGTAGGTAGAAGCTTGTTTATTCTCAAGTATAACAGTACAGCTTCATAGTAACCTCCAGCTTCATACCTAACTCCAACTCACAGAACTTACAGTGATGTAATCACATTACACAATAGGATTCCATAATAGAAGTAGGACAATTTCCACAGGCACTTCGATCTTCAGCACCATGTTGATAATAAGCAATGTCTAGTGCACTTAACTCCAAGTTATAATTAAAGTGTCATATGCATCCTCCATTAGTTCATACATGGAAGACTAAATTTAAATGTTTCAACATCTCGACTATTATAACATAATATCTACAAGGATCAGAGTTCCAAAGTTACAGATATTTTAGTTTCTGCATGGAATGTGTGACCATGATTTAATAGAAAGTGAGGCAAACTGACTTTATACATGAATCCATGGTTCTGATGAGTCGTGGGCTCAAGCGTGCATATTATCAACACATGAGGTACCAGATGCAGGTAATCATCAAAAATTGACATGTAGGACTGCTTCTGCATTCAGTCCCCATGGTACCTCTGTGCGCATTAAGATGATGATCCATTTTGTCTCTGATCTTCTTAGAGTCAACTCTCGATCAATACATCTTGGCACCTTCCTGATATGTTTAATGGCGCAGTAGCACATCTCCGACCTGTTGCCATTATGTTTCTCCCAAATATGTCTGGCCATTGCATATTTAAAATCCTTGATAGAGATGGCACGGAGATGTTGTAAAATCTAGTTTTAATCTATTGACAGTACTTTCCACATACTTCAATCCACATTTGCACACCAGAACATATACCACATGTCTCACAATTTATCCATTCCTTTATCATCACAGGTTTACCTCTGTGCATCTCAAAGTTCTTCTTGTTTTGACCAAAAGAGTAAGCTTTACACTTAGAGTTGTGCCAAAAACCTTTTTGTTTGGTTGTGAGCTAGTTATAGTTATCAATTTTGCTGCTTGCCATAAAGCTCTTTGTCGAACAATCACCTAATGAGGCTCTCGTATTGTAAGTTATTTCGAGATAATCAGGCAATATTTGACTCAAGGTGTCATCTATTGTGAGAAGTTCCCAATTTCTTTTTACAAGTTCCCTTACCTCATGACTTGAGGTGTTAAAATCCATAATAAACCTGGTATCCTTATTTGAGTCCTCATTTTTCAGAGCTACATTTTTGGGGCTTAATATCACTTCCCTTTTTCTCTTCCAGGCTCTCTATAGTGCATCATCCAACACTGACTGTGGACACCTTCTGTAAAGGAATCGTTGACACATATCTTTGGCTTGTATGTCAAATTCATTGTCCTTAAAGGAATTACATCTTGCTCTTAAGAGTTCGCCGAATGGTATGCTCCATTTGAGTGCCCTGAGATGTCCACTATTAGCATGAAGTAAGCTATTGCAGCTTGTGGACCTCGTGTGGATTTTGGTGCACATCTTGTTCTCCTCTACACAAATTTCTATATCTAAATAAGTACTTTATGTGGCACTGATATAATGGCTAACTTTCAATTTCTGGGGATTGTTATTCAATGATTTGATAACATTTTTCAGATCTCTCTCACTCCCTTCCAAGATTAGAAAACAAATCATCAATGTATCATACCCATAAAATCACATGCTCTAAAATCTTTGTGTTCTGTTTGGACCAAATTGTATCTGCCTCCCACCATCCCATGGTTAGGTTGGCATAGGTGATGGTAAAGGACGTACCCATGGCAGTTTCTTTCTTTTGTAGATAATAATTATTGTCAAAAAAATAGACTTTATGAGCCAAGAGGAGCTGTAACATCTCAATGATCATATCTGTATGTTCCACAGACTAATGGACCTAGATCTCAGGACATACTTTAAAAAAATATATATTTAAAGACCTTTATTGTACAAGACATCTTTAACACAGCTTATAGCCTACAACCCTCAGGGGCCGGCAGCAAAGGATGGTAATCAAATGTAATGCTGGCGAGATGGCACAGCCATTCAGCCGGCAACCCTGGGGTCCGGCGGCATCATATAGTAAGAACATGCAGACATCTCATAATACACAGCACGTTAAGTAAGCAGGCCTGTGGATTTTTTGTTATTGTAGGTGTATCAATGTGTCCCTGGCATCCGTACCGTATGTGCAATAGTCCATGTCCACCGTGAGAGCCAGCTAGTCGTTACTTCTGTCAGTTACTGGAACAGGCGTGGACAGGCGATAGAGGAACTGAGAATTCTTCATCTAAGATGCCACTATGATGGTAACAGGTATATAATGGTATAGCTCACTAAGGCAAGGGAATAGTCTCATGTGGCCGGTGGCGTCAGGCAGTGACCGTCGTAGCCGAGGTCAATGCGGCTGGCGACCTGCCGTGTGTGGAACCCTCCAATGATGGTAATGCAGGTATGAATGCCAGGTGCAAAAAGCTTCGCCCAGGCTCGGTCGTCCGGTTCCGAAAGGTATCTGTCCCGGTTGTGTCCCGCAGACCATGTGTGTAGGAGGTCGTGTCATGTTATTGCAACGGGAACGTGTGGTGTCAACAGGAACCTGGTGTCCAGCAGCACAGTTATAGCGTGCATAGTGTCTTCATCAACAGTGATAGAAGGCCTGGTCAGGGAACGTGACCAATGTAGATCTCAGGAAATACTTACAGGCCTCTAGGCCATCTGTATGTTCAATAGATGTATACAAGCCACACCATCGGTTGTGGCCATGAGGTATCCTTCTTTCCATGGAATCTAGATAATTCTGTTAAGAAAGTCCATTGAGTCTCTGAGGTAGGAGGGTAAAGCTGGTACATATGGAAATAGAAATACATCTATGAACCTGGACATATTTTCCAAGAGGGAACCTATAGAACTCACTATTGGTTGTCCGGGGTAGGATATCTTTATGCACTTTTGGCAAAAAGTAAATAGTAGATCTAATTGGATGGTCGTTCTTCAAATAAAGATGTTTGCCATTGTCCAACAAACCCCTCTCATGCCATCTGATGAGTTTCTGATGATAAACCTTTGTATATTCTTCTGTTGGCTCAAGATACAGTTTTGCATAGTCTCTTTTAGTTTGTATTTTTGCTTCTTTAATGCACTCTTTTCGGTCCATCACCACAATGTTTCCCCCTTTATCTGATGCTTTTCTTTTGGTGTATTGTTCTTACTTTCTTATTTCTTTGTGCAAAGTACTTTTTAAACTTAAGCTTCCTTGAGAACTTGTAGAGATCTATTGTTGCAGTCCCTAAATCCATTGCAGTTATTGGACAGCATGTCAAGCCCTTATTGAGCAATTTGATATGTTTATTTTCAAGTTTCTTTGACAAAAGATTGATGACCAAAGTTTCATCCTCAATACTTAGTCCTTTTTGCCTCCTCCTCTCTTGCCCCTTCCTCTTGGATCTCCTGGCTCCTTTGAGTCTATGGCAGTGCTGTTCGTTTATCCCCTGTCCCTCTTTCTTGTTTGCATTTTGTCAAGGTGAATTTCCCCTGAGAAACACAATCTGGGCAATCCCAAATTAGGGCCCTTGTCCCCCGAACTAACTTTAAAGCTTTCAGTGCTTGATGGCATAACTTACTTTTCAAGTGTTTGTCCATGATTTGTCTGTTCTACAGGGAGTTGAATCTCCTCACAAACGTGTACACCATACCCGTTGTGTAATCAACTTTGTCACAATTGAATTTCTTGGCTTTTTTAGATGGTGCAATTTTTTCATGTTTTTTCACACTTTTTAACATTTCATTTAATGCAATAGTCACTTCCTCCTTAGCCCTTCTGGGTACCAAGGATTTTTCTATTTGTTGGATCTTTAGCGCTTAGCGTCTATTATTAGTGCATTCAGGAGCTTCATTGAGCACTCTACTGTGTCCGTTTGCCATTGCGTCATTAGGTCTTGGTCCATATCATTCAATGTGACAAGACAAAGATGCTTAATCCCCTTGGGATATGTGCACATTCAATATATTTTATAAGTGAGGCCATCTCCCAGCACTTATTGACTTTCATTATGTGAGCCTGTTCAAGATCTTTTAATAGGTTTCCTGGTATGGTATCCTGATTCCCTTGGGTCGTATGCTGGTCTGTTGCTGTGCCACTGCTATCTTCAAATAACGTTTTTAGGGCATACTCTCGTCTTGTGAACCTATCAGCCATATTTGTAGTTCTTCAATTCTTTAAAGGAATATGTTTTATATCACACGTTAAACATGTATCATTAGCACATCATTCTTAATTTGGAGACGGTGGGTGTGCCTTGCCAGCCTGGCTAGAAACAGCAATTGTATCTCTCCATTTAAAATAAGAAGAGGGGTACGTCAAGGCTGCGTGCTTGCCCCCTTTCTGTTTAACCTTTACTGTAACAGCGTAGGTAGTACATTAGCTATTAAGTGTGCAGATTTACCTCAAGTGGGACATCATCCAATCCCAGCACTCTTCTATGTCGATGGCGCTGTGTTAACACCTCGCACTGCACTAGGCCTCCAGCGACTAGTTGACGAATTTGCACAGTTCATGCAGAACCATGGCCTAATAATTAACTTCAGCTAAACTTTTGCAATGAAACTTGGAAACAGGGTCTCTCTTTGTCACAACATCCGTTTCGAGGGCTCTAAAATTTAGTTCACAGCCACTTTTTCATACTTAGGGATTACATTCAATAAAGCTTGGAATTGGTCATGGGCAATTAAATCAAGGCGGCTCCATTTTGTTAAAACCACTATGGTCTCTCTGAATTTTGCCAGAAAACTGGGCATTAAACATCCGAGGGAACTGATGACTATCTACAAGGCCAAATATAGACCTACTTCCACGTCTGAGCTTTGGCAATATGCCAATGCTGATTAAGCTCAGGCAGAGCTGGCGTAGTTGCCATACGCAGAGCTCCACTGAGTTGGGAAAAAACTCTGTGGAGCTCTGCTCCATTCTGTTCTGCCCCTCCACCCCCTAATGAATAAATATTTAAAAAAAAGTGAAAAAAACACACCTCTATCGCGGCGTCTCTGGGCTGCCCTCCTCCTCACCGTGGTCTCTTCTGCAAACCGAAACCCCTACATCAGATGTACATCTTGTAGGACTGGCCTCCCTGGCGGATTATGAATACTCTTATGAACCTTAGGTATCATACAGAAAACTGGGATAACCGCATTCTCTTGTTTCACAAATCTGTATTCATCCCAGCTGAATAGATCTTGTTCATTTCAATCATTAAGTCAAAAAATTGATCTTTCACTCTTTCATATTCTGGTAACGCAATTCTTTTTTTAGCAGTTTCTATGACTTAATTGGCTTAATGCTTCATTCCTGTAGAGGTCCCTTCCCTAAAAGACACCATTTCCTCCTTTATCCGAGGGTCACTAATACTCCTTGTTCTTTTTGGATTTTACTTATGACTCAGTGGATTTGCATTTCTTTGCGGTCAATCCCTCTCTTCCGATTTCCCATATTCTGATATAATCTCCGTAAATCCACTGTTACATTTTAGGAAAAAATGTCTAAATTATCTCTCACCATCTGTCGTATAAAACGTGACCTTGAGCGGAAGGGAGTATGGTCATTTCTTTCCAGCGTCAAATTAATGGCGTCCCCTCTTATATTCTCCATTGGGTGCTCATCTGTCTTTCATCATCATTACATTAATCAGAGACCACATGTCCTCGAAGAAGGTACATCTGACACAGTTAGGCTAGCCTGGAGCGGTTTTTGGAGTAGCTATTTCTAGAGGTCGTGCAGGCTCAGGGACACCTCTAGTCTTATGTAACTTCACCAATTTTAATTTTCGAATGGACTTATAAAGGTCCATCCTGCTATTCGCATAGTTGAATTCGTTTTTGTGGCAATAAGAGAGACCTAGATCCAGCACTGATTTATCTTCTTCGGTTAATTCAATGGAACTCAAGTTAATAACTGTGTTGTTTTGTTTCATTGTTTCGTTTTCTGTCTCGCATTGGAGTGGATTGATCTCTCTATTGTTCCTCTTTGTGCTTCTCCAGTATCCTTGTACTCCTCGCCTTTTGCTATGTATATATATATATATATATATATTTATATATATATGACAAAACACCTTTGTTCCGCTCCGAACAGAAGAAAAGCACACTGTGGGGCTACACTAGACGTTTATTACAGAATTCAGTTCGGTTTTGGCAATCAGCCTTCCTCAAATGCCTCAGTCCATCCCAGAGTAGCTTGCAAAAATGTTTATAGAGCTCCTCTCAGCATAATAGTGAAGGGCTCAGCTGCTCCTCGTAGAAGTGCAGATGCATCAGTAGTTTCATGCCACGAACCACCGATACCACCACGCACTGCGCTGGAATACCTCGAGCTGCAGTAGGAAAATCCAGCAGAATTACTGGGCACAAACGTCCTTGTGTCCCCTACTTCCTAGCCTCCTCACGTCCCTGCACCAAGGCTGGATACACCATTGAATAAAAGCGCCTCTCCACACAGTGTTGGACCACACAGCGGCGCCATACACTTGGTTTCCTCAGGTGAGTAGGCGGGTTGTGAAAATCCGATCCCTCAGATACAAAAGTCACAACAAGCCAGTGTACTTCATGACCTCTTGATGTGTAGTGTAGCTCCTATTTTCCCAATAGGCTCTGCGCATTGGAATAGTACCTACAGCAGTAAAGGCCTAGGCCAGACGTTAACTAGGTCTACTACTGTCGAAACTAGACTTAATTTTTGGGTTTGCCAGCTAAGCTCAGAGTTCGCTAGAAACTTTCTCGAATGTTCAAGGAAGGATGAACTCCCCTGATTAGACAAGAAGGGATTTAGTTTCTGACAACCATAGAACATGACAACTTTGCTCTCCCCTAATCAAGAGTCAATCTCAAGAGTCGTGTGAGCACAAGGCAATTATTTTACTCAGTCAGTACGTGCATTCTTAGTCTCATCAGAATGTAGAGAAAAGGAAGAGACGGGCGTGTTCAATAAAAGATGTTATTTATTGATCAGTCTCTTTTCTCGTACAAGAGAAATGGATCGATATTATTGCAATACTTATAGTTAAGTAAAATGCATACATTAGAAGCAATAGTATAAAATAATACTGTAAAAACATTGATATGGTTTCTGAGCCATATGATGTTTAAAATGATTAAAATATATTTACATACACATATACATTTGACTAAACGTACTCAACTGGTGTTTCTAAATACGCCTACCCCGTGTACCTGACCTAAGTCTAATGCGTGGGCGGGAATAGAAAGTTACAGTTTAGTTTAAGTTTGTTTTTGCCAAGTGAATAACTAAAGAATTCTCTAGGAGGGGTTATTCAGTTCTGTACCTGGAATTTAGGATGAATGAGGAATGGTATCTCTTTCTCTGCTCTCGATATTCCAGGCTGCCTGCGAGGGCTGCCCAGAAGCGCCGGTGCTGGGTCTCTCGGCTTGAGATAGCAGCGCGTCTCTCAGCGCGTCAGGAAGGCGGGGCTGCTGCCTGCGGGGTCTGCTTCTGCTCTCGGCTTCGGCAAGTATGGCTGCTCCGTCTTGTCACCACGCGTGTGTTTGCATAGGGCAAGGTCGGCAATATTTATACCTTAAAGGTGCCGAGATTGACGTAAGGATGGACATAGGTACGTCAATAAAGATGTCATACGACTTGCTCGTTAGCACATTCTTTACTAAAGTTCTCTGTGAAATCAAAACAATGGCCGCACGGATTATCCAGGTTGTCATAGGTTTGATTTGTTATGAGAACGTCGTATGCCTTATCAGGGGCTGGAGGAATATCGCTTGTCTAATTAGATCTCAAGCGTTATGACCTAATCAGATAACACGTTCCTGTGCCGTAGTGTGACTGCGTCAGATAACGGTATCTGCATCATGGGGGATTTCTTGCCTCATGGGCTGACTGTTAGTTAACTAGCTAGTAAGTTTAACCAGAATAGGGTCAGGAATAGGGGGATCGAATCAGAACCTATAGAAATACACGACACCCACTCCACGCTAACTATGGTCATATCTACTAATCTATGCATAGTATAACATAGTACAACATACTATAGAGTATAGTGTATACCTTACCACCCCAAAATACATAAATGCATTTCGAAATTTTCAAATATACTGAAAAATTGCAGTCATATATATTGTATGCACTTAAGCTATGAATTAGATGCAAAAGTGAACACGCATTGTTATGCATTATTGATTGTTGGTATATGAGAAATACACATGAAATGGCTCTTAATATGGCTATACAGAAAAAAAGTCGAAACCATTTCATCACATAAAATCTATTGCGAACATACCAGCGGGCAGCTAAAGTCTATAAAGTCTATAAAGTATCTAAAATAGAAATCTTAGTTCTCTAGGAATAGTCTCTTACTTTAAGCAGAAAATCAGTGTCCCGGGAAAAAATATATAGAAAAATATTTTAGGGGCTTGCTGAAAAAAGTTGCTGTCCGTGAACTGGATTGTAATTGTTCATGTGACTTTATTTTTAAAGTTGAAGGCCGAATTCAGGGAACGCCGTGTGCGAGTTTACTCAAAAGTCTCTATTTCTGTTCCGGAGAGAACATCATATCATTCAGGCTTTCGAAAAAACTGTCAACAGCTTCATGGGAAAGTTCCACTAAGTCGGAAATAGGGGTAACCATGCATTCATGCGCATGATTGTCTCCATTGACATTCTGATTTGCATTGCTGACAGAAGGCCGTACCTGTTCGATGCTGCTTTCATCTTGAACTTCACTACTCTTCAATCGCAGTGGTGAAGATTCCAGGAATGCCGTCATCAGAATTGGCAGCCTTTGAGGGCAGCACAGTGCGTGAACCTTGGTAGGAACCAACAGTGTATCTGCATCCACCGGCGCATCCGATTGTAGCGTCAGACAGGTGTCTAACACGCATTCTTCTCCGCATAGCAGACACCTTAGTACAGGTAAAACACACCTTTGCCACATTGGTCGAAATGATAGAAACCAAGTCATGTTTAGGTCTCTAAGCCGGGATAGTCCCAGGATTTTTGATATCCGGTCCCGGTATCCAATGGCTAGGATCGTATCTTCCATTGTCGCGAGAGTTTGATCTGTGACATGGGTTGCCATAACGAAAAATAAGGACTAGGAATAGGATTCCTGCAATTAGTCCTAGGATCAGGGGAAGTCCGCCAAAAATCGAATGGACGAAGTCTGGAAAAATACCCAGTATGGCTTTGAATGGTGTTAATGCCATCGAAAGTACTGTCTTAAATACCTTTGAGACCCCTGTGGTATCAGAAATATTTAAGATTTCGCTCAGGATTTCCGCGAAATGTACGGGGGAATTAGTTGATAATAATGTATGTATCTCTGCAGTCGTCCTTGCGACTTGTAGATCATACGTTTCTTTAGATGACGTGAGCCTTGTAGGCGTCTGAAGAAGCACTGTTTTCATTCTGCTTAAAGTGTCTATTCGAATAGAAGTAATTTTCAAACTGGGCCATGCCCTCGCCTCCCTGTCTGGAAAGGAGCTGGGGAACAAAGAACGTCCACAGCACTTGACCTTCGCCGTCGTAGTGACGAGATAAGGAGTCCCGGGCATAAGACTACAGCATCTGCGGTCTACAATAAGAATGTAACTCCCATTATAGAGTCTTTGAAAGAATGGTTCTATTTCAGTTGCAGGTGCGCCTTGCTGGTGACACGAAAGGTTGTATGAATTCCCTTCACAGGCTCCGTGCAAACTAATACCGTTACACAGAAGCGTGCCGCTTAGTGACATAGCACAATTGATGCCACTAAGAAACACTTTCTGTCCTTTGTTACTGACACATGCATGTGAATAGGGCAGGTTCCATGTTGTTTTAAGGTACCCCTTTCCCAATTTCTCGTACATGCCAGCCTGTATATATTTTTGGCAGTATTGAAACCTGAAGGTTGAGATTGGAATATTTATGATTCCGTGGATTATCCATTCACTGACAGGTCGTTCTGACATTGTCAACGGTAATCTTTCTAGTTTTTCAATGCTCAAGATTGTATAATCAGCACCCTTCTGCGCCATACCGATTTGTCTATCAGTAAGGTTAAAGATTTGAAATAGTGACGTTGTGTTGATTAAACGCCAAGGCACATAGCCTGAACGCAGATTTTGTAACGTCCAGCCAAGCTGTACAATAGAACGCAATTGTGACTGACCATGTTGTAATAACAGTAAGTCTTGCGATAATATATCGATTGCTGAAGACACAATGCTGTCCAATGAAAAAATTCTGGAGGACAGAGTCATTAACCCATTGTCCACTACAGAAAGTGATTTTTCCAAATTAATACGGTCAATTTCCCGTATTCTTTCTGCTGTCTCAATTTGAGTAACCTTCCAGGCCTCATTGTATGCTGCATATACAGAGGCTGCTATGAAACGCTTTTGACGCTGTTTGCGTGGTCCCATTATGAAATCACGCAAGTCAGCACCATCAGTAAGTAAAGTTAGGTGTTGCTTAATTTCAGGCAGTGTGGAAGTTTGTAGCCATTGAAGGCATAATTTGCCCACACTGTAGGTTGTTATTATCCCTGGGTGATGTCTTTGGGGATATCTAGGGTCTGGCCTGTTCATTTTGAAACCCTGTGTTTTATTCAGGAATCTATCTTGACAGTTATTTGTATCTGTGGGCCAGATCAACCATTGTTTCCAATCAGGATGTGTTCTGTTTTGGTTAAGTATATGGTTTATGTCTATTTCTTCATCTGTTTCAGAGTTATTGCTAAACATTGTTGGCTTTGGAATAGACAGGTTATTTAAATCTTTGATTTTGGCTAAGCCAAGACAGGTGGTTTGTTGAACGGTGTCATTTAAAAATATCATTTGTTCTGGGATCATGCAGGCTCTAAACAAAGCTTCTATACCCTGTACTTGCCATTCTTTTGTACCCCAAACACTTTTCAAATCAACATGTTTGTCCCAATAATCAAATCCAAAAGTATTCATTTTTTCAAAGAAAGAATCTGAATATATCAATTTTGTGTTGGTTATCATGGTTTTCATCCCTGTCTTGTTTGACAATTTGTAATAAAATGTTTCAGCATTAGTTATGTTAAAACCTGAAAAATATGAATATTTGCCATACACGGTTCTAGAGCTCCCTTTTGGAGGTGTAGCACAATGTTCCCATTGATTAAAATTTAAAACATTTCTAGGTTGTGCAGATTTATGCAAGAAATGGTTACCATAATGGTTATAGCAGTACATGCTGTCATAATTTGTAGAACCCTGCAAATAATCATGTTTTGTAAATTTAGCAGACATTACTAAGTCAGACATCATATTGTTTATACTTTCAAAGTCCCAATCATCAGCAAATGAGTTTGGTTTTGCAAAGTCACTCAAGGAGATCTTGATTTGGTGTGGATATTTCAGGATCTCGACCGGACCATAAATTTCATAGTCAGTGTTGTCCCAGGCTACCCCACCAGATATTGGAATTGCTGTGAAGTTGGCTGAAGAAAGTTCTGAAGAAAGTTCTCTTTTCTCGACGTGTGAAGATGTGTGTGGTTTGAGGACCAAGTTGATGTTCTGACTTGCTGTGTCCATTTTAGCATATTTTCCCTCAATGAAGCGTCCCAAGGTAAATACCATGATGAGCCAAAGTGTGAGGATAAATGCACCAAAACCCACCCAAAATTCAATCCATGGAGAAACCAGATATGTTTCTTTCAGTTGTTTCAAAAGTTCCTTCGCTTTGTCTTTAAAGGATTTTGATGATGGCTGTGTCTTTTGTTCGCTGAAGCCTTCAGAGGAATCATCGAAGTTGATGAAGTAACCGGATGCAGTTCTGTCAATTGTTCCAATTGGTTCAGGATTTTTGTTTCTTGCATTTTCACTTGGTACTTCTGTATAGATTGGTGTGTCTCTGCTAAATGTCTTTATTTGGGTTTTCAGAGGTCTAAGTTCTATTGCATTGTTGCATAGTCCTTGTTGTTCTTCTGTAGGCGTTTCGAATGTGATGAGCCTCTTTGATAGGACCTCTGTACTGGTAGCAAACCTTGGTGTTCTGCTACTTATTGGGAGTCCACTTGGCCTACTGTTGGTTATCGGCCACATGTTGTGGTTTTACCAGGTCGATGGATACAACTCGGTTCTCCTTTTTTCCAGCAAGTGGCGGTAGTACAACTGATCTTGTCCCGTTGACAGACAATACAGGAACTGCTTTTCTGTAAGAAGGCCCAAATTCCTTCTTTACCGCGATCTTCTCCCTGACTAGATCCCCGACTTTTGGAATCCAGACAGGTCTTGCTGGGACAGGTGGTGATTCTTCAGTGGTCGTTGGCTGTTCTTTCAACTGTATGTTGCTCAGGTCTTTTCTTGTTTTGTTTAAGTCCTGCAAAATAGCCAAACGGTCTTTGACATCAAAGCTTTTTTCTGTTACCACTGAAGTCTGACTATCAAGGTCAGAGATCAACATCCTAGTTCCGAATAATAATTCGTACGGACTGAATCCCTTCAGAGAATTTCTTGGCAAGTTATTTAGACTACGTTGGACACTTATTAGATGTTTGACCCACCCAGCTCCCGAACCTAATATCCTTTCTATTATAGATTGCTTTCTGTCTTGGTTTTTTCTTTACACCATCCCATACCCTCAGGAAGGAAGTGAGAAGATTCCCGCTGGGCTGTGCTCATTTGGCCATTCTTTCCCCCCCCCAGGCTGGATTGCCTGAGAAAAAGAAAAAAAATGGTCGAACGTAGCATGCTCTTAGCGTATATGCCATTTAGACTCGTAAATCTTGTATAACAGTCCGGACGTCAGCCGAGTGCTGTGGATCTACATTATAAGTGGGAACTAGCCTGTATATGTTAATCGCAAGCCATTCTTTTTAGTGGTGATGTTATCTGCCTTGATACGACGAGGTATTAAACTGCTTCTCTCCCCACTGCGATCTCTGTTGCAGTTTGGGCAGTTTTTTACAAACATGGTGTAGTGCAGGCTCATGCCTGGCCACCAGTACCGTGATTGTAATTCTTCCAGAGAATCTTTTAATTTAAGGTGTCTGAGACCCTCGCCCATGTGTGCGTCTGCGATTAACAAGTTTCTCCTGTCCATGTTTGGAATCACTCTATCCCCCACTCCAGGGATTCGAGCAAAAGGAATGGAGTTTGCATCTATGATGTATGTGTAATTGAGTGGATAGTTGATCGGTAACGCCGAGCAGTCGCCTTTTGATGACGTTTTTACTGCCAGCACTGTTTCGCCGTCAATGTATTTTAATGTACGCTTTTTTCGATCTACGGGAGCCGGTTTACTGGCTGCCGCTGCGGCTGTTTCAGCCAATGAATTCCCTACAACGTGAACGCCATCACGCTGGTGACTCAGTGAGTGTGTCACGTGAGTCTTTGGTAGTTCTTTTTTCAAAAGAGCTACCTGTTCCCAGAGCAGTCTCTGCTTTATTGGTGCATCCGTGTCATCTTTGTAATCGTTCTGAATCCAGGTCTGCAAATCCTTGTTATATGCTTTGACGCAGAAATATGAATCTGACACTATAAGTGTCGGGAATTCGCGATCCGCATTATCTAGCGCCATTTTCAAAGCTAATATTTCAGTTTGTAGTTCTGAATTAGTTTCTACTGAGTGTGATTTTGTTAATAGAGGTCTTAGTTTACCTCCGTGCCACACTTCTTTTGTAATCTCACATGTGGGATTGTATGCATGTTCTCCCCAAACGGAGGGTTGAGCATGTCCGTCTGTATAGATTACACAGGCGTAATGTCGTAGAGGCAGAATGTCGATTGGCAGAGGATACGTTTTTTCATATTTTAGATTTTTTAATTCTTCTAGTTCTTAAAAGACTGTTAACCAGGCAATACTTGATAATTCATATCCTCCGTACTGGATTTTCAGATGGGCAATTCTGGACTTTTTGAAGTTGAATTTGTAACCCTCTGCAGCGAAACCAAGTATTATGGTGTTCACTCTTTTCAAGTGAGTTTCCAAGTCATCATCTGTTAAGTAAATGTCATCGACATAAGATAATGCTTCATCATCATATAGTTGTAGTAATTCTGTTACTCTCGCTGAGAATACCCCCGGGCTGTTCTTGTACCCCTGGGCTAACCGACAGAATTGTTTTTGAGTGCCATTTACTGAAAATGCAGTTAAATATCTGCTCTCTGGTGCTATGTTTTGACAAAAGAATCCATTGGAGATGTCCAAGGTTGTTTTGTATTTTTTGCGCACTATGTTATTCATTAGTGCAGCACTGTGTGAGTTTTGCACTGCAAAAGTTTTGCAACATGTGTTAAGGTGTCGGTAATCCAAAACTAGACGGTACGAATTGTCTGGTTTGGAGACCGGAAACAAAGGATTGTTCATTTGTGAGGTGCAAGTTTCAATCACCCCCTGGTATTCTAGCTGATCTAGTATTTCATTTACTTGTTTTTTAGCTTCTTGCTTAATTGGGTACTGCCTTTGTGCAGTTGGTTGTGATTTTAACTGGACTTTGTGAGGAGGAGAATCCTCATCCCATCCTACATGATTTTTATATAAAGCAGGTGCTAAGGCCACTGCCCACTTTCTAGCAAGTGTGTATTTTTTATGAATCGGTATTTGATTCGAGAAGGCAGGCATAATTACTTCTTCGCCATGAGGGCACTCCCTGACAAACTCCGGTGGCCAGTCTTTTTCAGCTAGAAGGATGTCATAGCCCTTGGATAGGTTATCCCAAAATAGTCCCCTTATTTTCCTAGTCTTATCTCCCTCTATACGTAATGTTATCTCGTATATTTTGTGGGGCTTGCTAACTCTGGTATCTGCAGTTTCCACTTGAAGGTATTCATTCGTGTCCACTGTCTCCAGATGATTCATAAGGACTTTGCGAGCTATGCTCACCTCTGCTGCGCTGTCTAGCATTGTCTGAGCCCATTCTCCGTTTTTCAGTTGTGTCCTCAGTATTCTCGGCATTGTTAACTACCTTGATACTGGCTACCTTCTTTTTTGGAAATTGTGATTTCTTTTTCAGTTGAGCAGGTTCCTTGTCTTTGGACTTGGCGTGCTCTTCTGATCGTCCTCTTCTTTCCGATTTCTGCGAGGAATTCTGAAAAGATTGAGACGGACGTGTATCAATGTCTTGATATCTATCAGGTTTTTTAATATTATCCCTATTTCTAAGGTTATATCTATTCCCAGAGGGTTCACTCTGAGGTGACCTTTGTCTCGGGTTTGGAGATTTCTCTCTTCGCCTAGGAGACCTTCCTCTGGACTGGAATTTCTTTTCTTTAGGATTGGATTGTTTATTTCCATCCCAGTTCTTTTTTGGTGAATTATTATTAAAAAATATTTTTTCTGGACTTGTAGTCAGTTGCGGTTTTACTGGTATTCCACCTAGACTATCTCTGCCTAGTTCTTCATAGGATTTTTCTATGATTCTGGCAATTTCAGCTGGTTGGTCTGCTATATCTGTCTCTTTTAACCTCTGGCGGATCGCCACGTTTGCTGCTTCGCCCTTTATGTTGGCTAGTAATATAGCCGAGACCTGCTTGAAGTCTTTCAGTAATTTCATACCAAGAGTTAAAGCAGGTTCTGGACCGTATTCATCTTGAATTTGTTTTAGCACATCTGGTATTACCGAAATGGATGGAACACCGTGCGTTTTTGTGTAGATTGAAGCAAAGACCGTACCCCAAGTGTCACAGTCCTCAATGTGTGGTGCGATTCCCATTGGGAGACATATAGTCAGAATCCTGTGCTTTTCTAATGGGGTGGTGTCAGGAAACACCGCCTCTATTTGGGTGATTTTCTGTGCCAACCAGAATGGTATCTGTTCCCGTTTAGCTGGAACTTTACCTAGGCAGGATTGGATGTTCTGTGGTGTGATTTTATTTGTGTTCCCCTGGTGAGGGGTCAGCTGTGGAATTTTAATCGCTGGCTGAATTGTTGAAGTCCGCATTACATACTGAACTAATTGTCTGTGAATTTTTAGTAGTTGTTTTAGCTGTATTAATAGCTCTGGTGCAGTCATCTCGTCGATGTCTGGATGTGGTGTGTATCCGGCTAAGACCGGCCACGTTGCTCCTGGTCTTCCTAAAGGACCGAGCCTTGTAATGTGATTATTATGTTTTAGGGCGCCATCAAATAAGAGCAAATGCTCTTGGAATTTGAGTGGTACTTCCACCTCCTCGAAAGGAGTGTACGTTTCAGGAGGTTCCTCTACTTTGTAATAGTGGAAGTACTTTGTTACAGCATTTGCTGCTGGAAAATGTATCCATGTATAGTATACCTCTGTCTGCCGATATTCGTGTGCCTCAATTACGAATATGACTGTGCCACCTCTAGGTGTCAGTCCATTTTCTATAAGTTTTAAGGTTATAGATCTCCTTTTGGCGACCTGGATGAGTATTATATCCGGGTCTGCTGTTTGCATGGTAGCATCAGCATCTGCTATTTCAGTAGCTAATCTAATTGCCTCTCTTTCTCCATCACTGTCTCCCATTTTACTGACAGGATGGTATTATTTTTATTTGCAGATCAGGTTTCTTTATGGAAACAGAGATTAGGTGCACAATATTTTGGAACTGTTTTATCCTTCAACGTTGACTAGACCAAGAACCGTACATAGGAGTTCCCTCCTGCGAGGTTTTGGAGGATATAATAACCTTTCACCCACTCCAGACGTCTTTGGAGTATTTGGGAAAAGGGGTCTGAGTGAGAAAGCACGACTGAGTTACTCTAAATGTCTTACGTTAGTTTTATCGCCCTTTCCAAACCCGTTGGGCGCCATGTAGTGTAGCTCCTATTTTCCCAATAGGCTCTGCGCATTGGAATAGTACCTACAGCAGTAAAGGCCTAGGCCAGACGTTAACTAGGTCTACTACTGTCGAAACTAGACTTAATTTTTGGGTTTGCCAGCTAAGCTCAGAGTTCGCTAGAAACTTTCTCGAATGTTCAAGGAAGGATGAACTCCCCTGATTAGACAAGAAGGGATTTAGTTTCTGACAACCATAGAACATGACAACTTTGCTCTCCCCTAATCAAGAGTCAATCTCAAGAGTCGTGTGAGCACAAGGCAATTATTTTACTCAGTCAGTACGTGCATTCTTAGTCTCATCAGAATGTAGAGAAAAGGAAGAGACGGGCGTGTTCAATAAAAGATGTTATTTATTGATCAGTCTCTTTTCTCGTACAAGAGAAATGGATCGATATTATTGCAATACTTATAGTTAAGTAAAATGCATACATTAGAAGCAATAGTATAAAATAATACTGTAAAAACATTGATATGGTTTCTGAGCCATATGATGTTTAAAATGATTAAAATATATTTACATACACATATACATTTGACTAAACGTACTCAACTGGTGTTTCTAAATACGCCTACCCCGTGTACCTGACCTAAGTCTAATGCGTGGGCGGAAATAGAAAGTTACAGTTTAGTTTAAGTTTGTTTTTGCCAAGTGAATAACTAAAGAATTCTCTAGGAGGGGTTATTCAGTTCTGTACCTGGAATTTAGGATGAATGAGGAATGGTATCTCTTTCTCTGCTCTCGATATTCCAGGCTGCCTGCGAGGGCTGCCCAGAAGCGCCGGTGCTGGGTCTCTCGGCTTGAGATAGCAGCGCGTCTCTCAGCGCGTCAGGAAGGCGGGGCTGCTGCCTGCGGGGTCTGCTTCTGCTCTCGGCTTCGGCAAGTATGGCTGCTCCGTCTTGTCACCACGCGTGTGTTTGCATAGGGCAAGGTCGGCAATATTTATACCTTAAAGGTGCCGAGATTGACGTAAGGATGGACATAGGTACGTCAATAAAGATGTCATACGACTTGCTCGTTAGCACATTCTTTACTAAAGTTCTCTGTGAAATCAAAACAATGGCCGCACGGATTATCCAGGTTGTCATAGGTTTGATTTGTTATGAGAACGTCGTATGCCTTATCAGGGGCTGGAGGAATATCGCTTGTCTAATTAGATCTCAAGCGTTATGACCTAATCAGATAACACGTTCCTGTGCCGTAGTGTGACTGCGTCAGATAACGGTATCTGCATCATGGGGGATTTCTTGCCTCATGGGCTGACTGTTAGTTAACTAGCTAGTAAGTTTAACCAGAATAGGGTCAGGAATAGGGGGATCGAATCAGAACCTATAGAAATACACGACAGATGGGAATGATCCCATGGAAGCGCACCACGGGCTGTGCGCTACAACATGACACAAAACACCTTTGTTCTGCTCCCAACAGAAGACAGGGACACTGCGGGGCTTCACTAGATGTTTATTAGAGAATTCAGCATGACCGGTTTCGGCAATCAGCCTTCCTCAAATGCCTCAGTCCATCCCAGAGTAGCCTGCAAAAATGTTTATAGAGCTCCTCCCACCATAATAGTGAAGCGCCCAGCTGCAACTCGTAGAAGTGCTGATGCATCAGTAGTTCCATGCCACGAACCACTGATACCACCATGGACTGTGCTGGAATAACTCGAGCTGCAGTAGGAAAATCCGGCGGAAAAACTGGGAACAAACGTCCTTGTGTCCCCTACTTCCTAGCCTCCTCATGACTCGGCACCAAGGCTGGAGACACCATTGAATAAAAGTGCCTCTCCACACAGTGTTGGACCACACAGTGTCAGCAGATACTGGGTTTCCACAGGTGAGTAGGGGGGTCGTGAAAATCCGATCCCTCAGACACTTATACACCCATTCATCCTTCAATACACATTGGTATATATATAAAACATATTTAAACTTTATAGAAACAGACAGTCACAGGATGATGTAATCAGTGATGTCATCAGTGATGTCATTTGAGATGTTATCAGTGATATCACTGAGCATGTCATGAATGATGTAATATGTTACGTCATCAGCAGTGCATTACGGGGGCGCCCAACTTAAAGCACGCCACATGGCTCGTTTGCACAGTGGTGCAGAGAGGGGGTGGGGCCTGATGTGACAAGTGTACAAATACGCCCTGTGGTGTGTTTTAAGTTGGGAGATTAAGTCCCCTTGAATACTGAGGGTTCCTGGGGTCCAACTAGCCCACCAGATACCTCCAGTAAGCACCACAGAGCAGTGTTGCAGAGAGGGCTAAAAAGGGGCGTGACCTCGGACCACCTCTCTGCAACGCAGCCCTGTGGCGCGCACTGGAGGTACCTGGTGGGCTAGTTTGCCCCCAGGGACCCTCAGGATTCAAGAGGACTTAATCCCCCAACTTAAAACATGCCACAAAATGTGTTTGCACACATGTCACACCTCTCTGCAAAGCAGCTCTGTGGCGCTTACTGGAGGTACCTGGTGGGCTAGTTGGACCCCAGGGAACCTCAGGATTCAAAGGGACTTAATCCCCCAACTTAAAACATCCCACGGGGCGCGTTTGCACATTGGTGAAGGGAGGAGGCGGGGCCTGATGTGACATGCGTTCAAACACATTTTGTGGCATGTTTTAAGTTGGGGGATTAAGTCCCCTTCAATCCTGAGGGTCCCTGGGGTCCAACTAGCCCACCAGGTACCTCCAGTAGGCGCCACAGAGGCGTAAAAAGGGCCCTCCCGCATTTCATTAACAGAGCCCCGGGGAGGTGGCGCTCCCCGAGCCTGGGGGGGCCCCCATGGGTCCCCACAATTATAAACTATAAATTGGGCAACGCCCCCAGGACCTGGCCCACCCGGGGGCCTCATTTAAATGAAGGGCGGGAATCCATGCTTCGTTTTTTTTAAATAATTTTGGCGGGATTTGTGACCCCAGCGCAAATGCCGCCGAAATTTAAAAAAAAAATGCTTTTTTGGCTGGTCCCTGTGGGACCCCCTGTGCAGGCCTAGGGGGTCAGGGTGTTTCTACCCTGCCCCCTTTTCTTTTTTTCACCTTTGTTTCACTGTTTTCTTGTGACTCGTTCTACTGTTATCGCTACCCCGGCATCATCGACCAACCCCGGCAAAGTGACTGGCTGCAATGACTGCTGACAAAGCCTGTGGAGCATGGTGCAAGACTTATCGCCCCACTGGTACACCCTACTACGCGTAGCCAACCACGCCTGGCGAGCCTCGTCTAATAAGACAGAGGAGTAAGACTGCTGCGCCTGTAGGAGCAGCCGCAGTGTAATATCATTGGCTGCTGCCCTGTGTCTTGCCTCCAGCACCTCCACGTGCGCCGCAGCGGTAACAATGCCACTCCGCCGAGTCCGGCGGGCAGAAGCGCACCAGGCAATATCAACACCGGACAGGACGGGCTTCATAGCCTCCCAGACCGTCACCGCGTCCACCCCCACCGTAAGATTGTCCTGCCAATAATGGGCAATCGCGCCACGCAAATGCTGGGAGTAGTCTGGACGCTGCAGGTGCCACGTAGACATCCGCCATCGAAATGGTTGGCGCGCCTTACAAAGATCAATTTGGACCGCCACGGGGGAGTGGTCAGACAGCCCGCGAGGCCGGATCGCTGCCCCCTTCACTCTGTCGAGGAAAGCCCCCGGCACAAACACACAATCAAGGCGCGAAAGGGAGCCATGCACAGCCGAAACATAAGTGTATTCCCGCCGCCCCGCATGCAGGTGTCGCCAAACATCTACCCATCCTAGGCCATCAATCATAGCACTCAACCGTGTAGGGGAGGCCGCAGGTGCAGCCCCCGGTCCCCTCTGCCTGTCCAATGCCATGTCTACCACATCATTCCAATCGCCACCAATCACAGCCAGGGAACGGGGGAGCTTAGTCCACAGGGCAAACAATCGCTCCGCAAGGGCCCATTGCAGCGGGGGAGGGGCATACACACTACCAAACACCACAGGCTCTATACCGATCTTCCCTTGAATAAACACAAATCGGCCCTGAGGATCAAGCCACTGACGCTCATGAGTGTAGGCCAGCCGTCTGTGGACAAGAATGGCCACCCCCCGCGAACCCCTAGTAAACCCGGCATGGAACACCTGGTGGAAGCCAAACCGCTGCAGACTCAGTGCCTTAGTGCCCAACATGTGTGTTTCCTGAAGGAGGAGTACATCCGCAAGATCCCTTTTTGCCCAGCGAAGCACAGCCCCCCGCTTAATCTTGTCCAGGAACCCCCGAACATTCCAGCTCAGAATGCGCATGGAAGCGCCAGGAGACGCTAGACTTGGAACATCAGCCATTATCATGGATAGGGAAACCCCGCGCTCCCCCGCACCCGACCCAGACCTCCCACACCCCAATTGCAAAGATCAATGGGACAAAAACCTGAGTCTGCAAGCACACGCAAATGCAGCTCAGACTACCATGGTTATCAAATCTTTTATGCCTAACCCAGAAATTGGATTAGCAATCCAATTCATTGTGCTATCAAAAAGAAATTACAGCAGCTCACTACTCTCAGGCATTCCCAAGCTGAACTATGCTCCTAAGACAACCATAAACATTTTTCTTAGGTTGACCACTAGTTCGAAAAATGACATTATCTCACTTATTTTAATCTCTCTGAACTGGCTCCCTACAGAAGTGAAGAACATCCAGCCACTGGCCTGCATAACACATAAAGCTGTTTTTCTGGAAACCCCAAGATACTTGCTATGGAAATGGACCATGTCGAGTAAACAATGTCTCCCCAGATGAAAAGGGAACCTTCTCCTGGAGGTTCCAGTATTTAGGAAGGAAAAGAGACTAAAGCAATCCTTCTCCCCAGAATTCCCAGGTTGTAGAACACTATCCCACCAGCCACTAGGAATATTCCATCACATGATCTTTTTGTGAAAGATAGGTCTATTGCAAGCATGATGGGACAGTTTTCTTTTGCTGTAAATTGTACAAATGGGTAGTACTATCTAGAATGCTGTTACACCCCATTTCCTTGCATCACACTTTACATGGGACCCCACCATAAATAATTATTTACTCAAATGTGTTCAGTTATGTGTATTTGAAAAGCAAACTATCATCTTTGAGGGAATGATGTCACTGAGCAGGTGTGTGTGTCTAGCCCTGCCTATGATAGTTTGATTAATTGAAAAGCCAGGTCTTCAACTTCTTGCAGAATTTCAGAAGAGTGGAGGAGGCTCTGATGTGGAATGGAAGGTTGTTCCATGCTTTAGGAGCAATGCAACATAGCACCCATTCTCCTGAGCTAGTTCTGTGTGCACTGAGGAGGTGTGCGAGTAGGAGTCTTGCGGAGCGTAGGTGTCTGGGTAGTTGGTGGAAGGAGATGTGACTGTTCAAGTAGCTGGGGCCTGAGTGGTGTAGTGCCTTGAATGTGCAAATGAGGGGTTTGGATTGAGTGTGTTTGTGTATCAGGAGCCAGTGTAGCTCCCTGAGATGTGGTGTGATGTGAGTTCTGTGTGGGAGGTTGAGGATTAGTCTGGCTTCAGAGTTCTGGATGGTTTCTAGTTTCCAAGTGAGTTGCTTGGTGATCCTGGCAAAGAGGGTGTTTCTCATAGTTCTATTTGCTCATGACCAGGCTGTGAGTGATAGTTTTCCTGATGTTGCTTGGGAGCCATTTGAAGTTTTCCTCAGCATCTTCAGGATGCAGTGACAGTGCTGACCTGTGCAGTCATGCCCAGTTTGCTGCCGATTAATGTAAGGTTCCTAGCTTGGGTACTGATTGTGGGTCCGAGTTCGGTCAGCCATCAGTTTAAGGCCATTGGTGAGGTGTTCTTGCTGAAGATCTTTACTTCTGTCTTGTCGGTGTTGCGCTTGAGACAGGTGACTTTCATCCAGTTAGCTTCTTTGGTCAAGCAGGCAGTGACATTTTTGTTGTGTTGGGGGTCTTTCCCGAAACAGAGAGTATAGGTTGTGTGTCATATATGTAGGAGAGTATGTTAATGTTGTGTGCGTGGATCATGTTGGCCAGAGGGATCATGTATGCATTATAGAGGGTGGGGCTGAGGGATAAACCTTGAAGCCCTCCGCAGAAATGTTTGGGGGCTTCTGAGGAGTAAGGTGTCAGGCTTAAAAATTATGTTCTATCCGTTTAGAAGGAGCAGATGCAGTGGAGAGTGGATGCCAATCCTGTGCATGCGCCTGATGAGTACGGGCTGTGAGACCATGTCAAATGCTGTAGAGAGAAAGAGAGTTTCCATAGGAAAATAATTTATTTTTTTTTTATTTTTTTTTATTTGCGAATAACTTTAGCTTAATCTCCACTAAACTTCCCAAAAAAGCGTCATCCACAGCACCTCTTTCCCAAAATGTTTTAGGCCAATCCATCAAACAAGGGCAAAGAAAAAGGGGGTTCACAAGATTCCCAAAACATTGATTTCACATGTTAATTCCCATTGGAATTGTTGGGAAATGATATGGAAAAAATGGCTGAATGGAATTACACCAAATTTAGCAAAATGCTAGAACTGTACTCAGAATGTGTGCGTTTTATTTCTTGGTATAAAACAGTTCAGCCGGTTTTGAGGAATTTGTGTTTAAAGAGATGCTTGGGTGGTGATGATGGGGTTAAAAAGTTAGGTATATTTGCACTGGTCTGATATGCTCTGATTGGCTACTTTAAATTGAACTAGTCAACCCTGATTGGCTGCCACAACCTGAACTATATGTTGTGGCAACCACAAACCAGGTCCCCACAAAAGTAAGGTTGTTGAATACCTTATCCCAACAGACAGTTTTATCAACAGTGACAAAAATGATAATGACACTGATAGTAAACACCCACTGATTTTGTCAGCTGACACTCAGAACATCAAATTTATAATCAATGTTGAACCCTTCCTAACCAAAGTGCACTCTCGTTCCCCTGGGCTCACAAATAAATAGAGCTGTATCTACCTGTTTTGAGATGATATGGACTCTCAGGAAGATCTTCCGTTTTCTCTCCCTTTCATCACAGAAACAGGCAGAGGTGGCCCTGTGGTGTCTAGATTACACTACTGAAATGCCCTTTATTTATGGATACACAAGGGACTTTTACACCAACTCCAATTGGTGCAGAATGCCGCCACTAGGCTGGTGATGGGTCTCCCAAAATTCCATTCAGTCGCAGCTACCATCAGAAGCTTGCACTGGCTCCCATTGGGGAGTAGAATAGTGTTCAAAGCCTTATGCCTGGTTCACAAGGCTGTCCAACAATAGGGGGTTCGAAGGCATTAACAACATGTTTCAAAGATACCTTCCCTGCAAGGTGTTGAGATCTACAAGCAAGTACTTGGTAACTGTTCCCAGGGTCAGGAAAGCTAGGTGGGGGGTTGGGGGGCAGGGCTTTCTCGCTGATAGGTGCCAATTTATGGAACTCCCTTCCCTCCCCAATTGCCACTCTGGAAACTCACTCCCTATTCTGCAAAGCCTTGAAGATCTGGCTTTTCACCTGTCCTAACATCTAAGCCCTGAAACCCCTGAACATCTTCTACCCTAATCTCCTTCCATAGCACCCTGATGCCCCTGGGCTAAGTTCGCACTCTACAAAATGTATATTCATTCATTCATTCATATAGGAGACTATGCATGTAGCACCTCTAGCTATTAAGAGTCATATTAACTTGTTAAAACATTATGGTTGGCTATGATTCTCATTCTAAAGACACCTGCTATTCAGCTTCAGAGCTGTACTGTCCACTGCACATCTGTTTCTCTCATTGAGCTTCTGCTAAATATGGAAGCTATCTTTTGTTCAACAGCTACTGAAAAATGTGCTCTGTCAGAATGCAATCCCTTCTGATGTTTGCCTATCAGTCATTTGTTAAGCACACTACATACCCGCGAGGGTCTCATGGCGCTGGGGGGGGGGAGGGGCTGCTACTGATCGAGCAGCCAGGTCTTCAGTATCCTCCTGAAGGTCAACAGGTCGTGGGTCTGTCGTAGGTTCAGTGGGAGGGTGGTTCATGTCTTGGCGCCGAGATGGGAGAAGGATCTCCCCCCGGTGGTTGTTCTACAGATGCGCGGGACGGTGGCGAGTGAGAGGTCCGCGGAGCGTAGCTGGCAGTTGGGAGTGTAGAAGGAGAGCCGTCTGTTGAGGTAGGCTGGGCCGGTCTTGTGGAGTGCCTTGTGTGCGTGGATGAGGAGCTTGAAGGATATCCTCTTGTCGATGGGGAGCCAGTGCAGGTTTCTCAGGTAGGGGGTGATGTGGCCGTGTCATGGTACTTCAAGGATCAGTCGTGCCGAGGCATTTTGGATGCGTTGTAGTCGATTGATGAGCTTGGTCGGGGCTCCCGGGTAGAGGGCGTTTCCATGGTCGAGTCTGCTGCTGATGAGGGCCTGGGTGACTGTCTTTCTTGTATCTGTCGGGATCCATCTGTAGATCTTGTGGAGCATGCGGAGGGTGTTGAAGCAGGAGGAGGAGACGGCGTTGACTTGCTTGGTCTTTGAGAGCATTGAGTAGAGAATGATTCCCAGGTTGCGTGCGTGGTCGGTGGGGGTCGGGGCTGCCCCCAGTGTCGTTGGCCACCAGGAGTCATCCTAGGCTGACGGGTTGGAGCCGAGGATGAGGACCTCCATCTTGTCCGAGTTCAGCTTCAGATGGCTGATCTTCATCCAGTCGGCGACGGCCTTCATTCTTTCGTGGAGGTTGCCTTTGGCGGTGATGGGGTCCTTGGTGAGGGAGAGGATCAGTTGAGTGTCGTCGGAGAAGGAGATTATGTTGAGGTCGTGCTGTCGGGCGATGTGTGCGAGCGGGGCCATGTAAATATTAAACAGTGTCGGGCTGAGGGAGGATTCCTGGGGTACACCACAGATGATCTCGGAGGCTTTGGAACGGAACGGAGGGAGGCTGACGCTCTGGGTTCTGCCGGAGAGGAAGGAGGTGGTCCATTCCAGAGCCTTGTCTCTGATCCCTGTGGCGTGGAGGCATGCGCGTAGTGTGTGGTGGCAGACGGTGTCGAAGGCGGAGGAGAGGTCTAAGAGGATGAGTGCTGCGGTCTCCCCATTGTCTAGCAGGGTCCGGATGTCATATGTTGCGGCAATGAGGGCGGTCTCGGTGCTGTGGTTGCTGCGGAACCCTGACTGGGAAGGGTCCAGGATTCTGTTCTCTTCGAGGTATCAGGTTAGCTGTCTTTTGACGATTTTCTCGATGACCTTGGCCGGGAAGGGGAGCAGAGAGATGGGCCGGAAGTTCTTGAGGTCTCTTGGGTCTGCCTTGGGTTTTTTGAGAAGGGCGTTGATCTCGGCGTGTTTCCAGCTCTCTGGGAAGGTCGAGGTCTCAAGGGAGAGATTGATGATGTTGCGCAGATGGGTTGCGATGGAGCTGCTTGCTTTGTTGAAGATGTGGTGCGGGAATGGGTCTGACGGAGAGCCGGAGTGGATTGTGCTCATGGTCTTGATGGTGTCATTGATGCTCACGCTGGTCCAGGCTAGCAAGGGGACATTCTCGATGGTGTGTGGAGGGTCTGTTGTGTTGCTGTCTGTTGGGGCTGTCTGGGTGTTGAAGCTGTCGTGGATGTCTGCTATCTTGCATTAGAAGAAGGTCGCGAGGGAGTCGCACAGGGCTTGCGACGGCAGGATGTCGTTGGTTGTTGGAGCTGGGGTTGGAGAGTTCCTTCACGATGTTGAAGAGCTCCTTGCTGTCGTGTGCGTTGTTGTCGAGGCGGTCTTTGAAGGAGGTCTTCTTGGCAGCCCTGATGAGGTGGTGGTGGTTGCGGATTGCGTCCTTGTGTGCTGCGTGGCTGTCCGCAGTTTGTTCACTGTGCCATTTCTTCTCTAGTTTCCGGCAGGCTTGCTTGGAGGCTAGGAGTTCTGAGGTGAACCATCTGGCCCTCTTGCTGGTGTCTCTGTGGGGGGTTTCTTCAGCGGGCCGAGGGTGTTGGCGCAGTCCTCGAACCAGCGTCTGAAGTTGTGGGTAGCGTCTTCGGTGTTGAGGTGTTCGGTGGGTGGGCTGAGAGCGAGGTTTGCATGTAGTTGGTCTTCGGTGATTTTGCTCCAGCGGCAGCGGGGTATCTGTTGGGTGCCGTGGTGTGTGGTGGGTTTCGGGAAGGTGAAGTGGATGCAGCGTTGGTCGGTCCAGAGGAGTTCGGTGGTGTGGCTGACGGAGTGGTGCGGGCTTGAGGAGAAGACGGGGTCCAGCGTGTGGCCGGCGGAGTGGGTGGGTGTTGTAACGAGTTGTCTCAGTCTGAGGTTGGCGAGGTTATCGATCAGGGTTGTGGAGTTGTTGCTGTTGTTGTTCTCAAGGTGAAAGTTCAGGTCTCCGAGGAGTATGTTGTCGGTGGAGGTCAGGACGTGCGTGCTGATGAAGTCGGCGATGGAGTCGCTGAACTGGGGGCAGGGTCCGGGGGGTTAGTAGATGAGGGTGCCTCCGAGGGTGGAGTTAGGGTCTGTGTGGATCTGGAAATGCATGTGTTCAGCGTTGCTGAGCGCATCGTCGGTGCTAGTCGAGACCCTGTGCTGTTCTTGTGGACGATGGCGATTCCTCCTCCGACTCCGTTGGTGCGGTCTCTGCAGTGATCTTGTAGCTGTCTGGGATGGCTATGGTGATGTCGGGTGCAGAGTAATTGATCAACCAGGTCTCTGTCAGAAAGGCAACGTCCAGGGAGGTTGTGTTGAGCAGGTCCCAGAGCTTGACAGCGTGTTTGCTTGCAGAGCGGGTGTTCAGTAGTAGTACGCATCAGGGGTGGTTGAGGTGTTTTTTGGCGGGTGGTTCGTTGGCTCGTGGCTGGTGTAGCTGCAGTTCCGGCAGGTGAAGGGACCATGTGTGCATTTCAGGGCAGCCTTGAAGCAGTTGTGGGTCCGTCCGGGGTTGAGAGCGTGCAGAGTGCTGGCGTCGTAGTGGGGGCGGTCGTCGTGGAGGGTGCGGGGGCCAGGGGTTCTGGCGCTGGGCACGTTCCAGGCGCGGACGGGCGCAGAAGGGCTTGCCTTAGGCACGCCTTTGGCGCGCCAGCGGCGCGGCCGCGCAGCAGACGGCCAAAATGGGGAGGTGGGAGGGAGGAGCAGCTGGGAGGCGGGAGGCGGGGGCAGCGAATGGGCAGTCAGGGGGCTGGTGAGGGGCGACGAAGGAAATAGAAGGCAAAAAGGGCACAACAACTGAGGGGGAAGCGAGTGGCACAGAAGGTAAAAGGTCACAAGAAAGGGCAAAAGGTCACAAAAAACGGGGGAAACGAGTGGCACAGAAGGCAAAAGGTCACAAGAAAGGACAAAAAGGTCACAAAAATCGGGGGAAACGAGTGGCACAGAAGGCAAAAGGTCACAAGAAAGGGCAAAAGGTCACAAAAAACGGTGGGAAACAAGTGACACAGAAGGTAAGAAGGTCACAGAAATGGGGGGGAAACGAGTGGCACAGAAGGCAAAAAGGTCACAGAAATGCAGGGGCACCTAAGCAACAGAAGGCAAAAACAGCCAGAGAGACACGGGGGAAGCGAGGGGAGTAGAAGGGAAACCGGGCAGAGAGACACGGGGGCAGCGAGGTGAACAGAGGGAGAGAACGGGCACAGACCACGTACAGGCAGTGGGGGAGACAGACAACAGCAGTCACAGACACAGCAATGAAAATGCAGGCACTAAAACGAGAGCAATGAAAAAATACAGGCAGTACAACGAGAGCAATGAAAAAATACAGGCAGTACAGCGAGAGCAATGAAAAATACAGGCAATACAATGGAAGATGAGCAAACCTACGGCCTACCACTGACCACCAGGGATGAGGCGCAGGTGGTAGCCTGCGGGTGGAGGAGGACCTCGAACTTCCTCAGCAGCGGCAGCTGGAGCAGGGACACACCGGTGGTGCTGTGCGGAGGGGGAGCAACCTACCAGGTAGGGTCAAGGGGAGCAAGAGAATCCAGGTCTGCCGTCAGCCTGTTGGAAAATTTGTCATACACAGCATTTACATCAGTGTGCCTTGTATATCCCTACCTGTAAATGTAGGAAGAGTATACTGACATTTCATCTGAACATATTTTGCAAATAAATGTTTACTTGTTATGATACAGTGTCTTTCTTGAAGTTAAGACCTGTGCCAGATTAGCACCAGCCCTATGTACAGGATCCAATAGGAGCAATGCTCATATCTATATCTCAGCACACGTATATGAAAATATGAGTGACACTGATGGAGCGAGGTGGCAAACGCAAAATTTTGTGTACCCCTCGTAAAGTTAATGTCCCATAACATTAATATTTACTAATTGCATGTTTTGCGAAATTGACCAACCATGGAGTAAAGTGCATACATTAATTTTATTATTACACACGGGGAGAATTAGTTTGCTTGCATGTTGCAAATAAACCCAGCTAATATGTTTTGTTATTGTGTTGTGAATTAATGCACAGCTTGGAAAATAATAAAAACGCAATTTAAATGTGCTTATTGTATTCATTTATGTGGTGGAAAGGTCGAAATGTAAGTATAAAATGCATTTATGTGGCTTATTTGCTAGGTAACAACTAACTGGGAAACATTAGTTAGGTGGGAGGTAAACAGAACGGGTTTAAATTCAATAATTAACATAAACCTGGGTTTATTTTTATGATAGTTCCAAAAGTGGCCTCTGAGGCCCGCGCAAAGATGGCTTCTGGGGTAAAACTGTGAGCAAGAGCTGAACTGCGCAGGCGTGCCAAAACCTGCAAGTCAGAGTGAACTGCCTGTGCTCAAGGAGGTTCAAGGCTGATGTGGCCCGGAACCTAGGATGGGTGCCAAACCTAGGCGACTGAACTTTGAGATCATGAGAATATTGCTTGATGTTGCCACTCAAGGAAATGGCTAGGCCAAAGACTGTCCTAAACAAAGACTCTTTATTCCTTACCGAACCATCGAGAAAATGATGTCGCAAGGGTGAGATGATGCTCACCCACCCCGAAATTGTCCAATGAAATTTTGAATAAGAGATGTTAGATACAATTTAGATAGATTAAGTTGGAGAAATAGGGTATAAAAACCCCTGGTTTTGTCTAGTTGGGGTCGCCTTTTCAATTTCTATCGGAGATGCTGCCCGATTGCTGACCGATTCCTGGATATAAGAACTTTAACGTTTCCTTTACTTGTTTGCTTTGCAGGACTAGAAGGATAAGATGAGGGCGTTAGTTAGGGATGTTAGGAGAGACTGAAATTGGAACTATCTGTTCTTTGCTAATCTTTACTGTTTTCTATAATAAAGCGATTTTCCTTGAGCTCTAAATAAAATGATAATTTTGAAATAAAGTTTAAGATTCTACTTAATAAAGATTTACTAATGTTTAAATGTCAGACATGATAAAGTTTTGCTGAATAAAAATAAGATAAATGAAGAAGTAAGAGCTGGTCTTTGAATTCTTCCTACGCCTAATTTTCATTCTAGTAGATCCATTAAAGTTTCTGACGGTGCCTGAGGGAGGAAGAAGAGTGTGTGCTTGGAGCCACTCTTGAGGTAGATCAGTCAGGTCCATTTGTGAGCGGAAAGGTGAATGATGTGGAAATAACTTTTCTAGTGGACACTGGTGCTACCCGTTCTACTGTTAGATCAGTGGAAATTCAAAATCTTCCTCTCTCGGGTGAGACAATCCAGGTTGTAGGTGTAGCTAACAGACAGATAAATACTCCCTTGACAAACCCAGTTGAAATAGAGATTGGGACGTATAAAGATATGCATCGGTTTGTGGTGTGCGACAGCAGTCCTGTTAATTTGTTAGGCAGGGATATATTGTGGAAAATGAACTGTGCCATATACTGTTCACCAGATGGCATAGAATTGCAGACTCCAGATGAAGATGGTTTGTATAAACTAACAATGCTTGAGGCAGAACAAGACAAATAGTTTCCTGTTTTTGATAAAGAGAAAATTCCTGTTGAACTGAAAGAGGCAGTGAGAGCAAGTGTGTGGGATTTCACTGGAAAGGATATAGGTTTGATGAAAGGAGTTGATCCTGTGAAAGTCTCCAAAAAAGAGGGTGCAAGTTATCCGATTATACCGCAGTATAAAATGACTGCCGAAGTAATTGAAGGAATTACTCCAGTGATTGATAAAATGATTGAGCAGGGAATCTTAAGAGAAATTGAGAGTAGTCCTTGTAATTCGCCAATTATGGGATTGAAGAAGCCAAATGGAACATTTAGAATTGTGCAGGACCTGAGAAAAGTCAATAAAATTGTTGTTCCATGTTGTCCAATTGTCCCGAATCCAGCAGTGATTTTGTACCAAATACCTCATGATGCAGAATGGTACACGGTGATTGATTTATGTAATGCGTTCTTTACTGTTCCATTGCATCCAGAAAGCCAACCAATTTTTGCATTTCGTTTCCAAAATCGTATCCTAGCATGGTGTAGAATTCCACAAGGGTACACTGAGAGTCCGTCGATTTTTAATCAGCTGCTAAAGAAATCGTTGGAAAATTTGAGCATGCCTGGAGAATCTGTGTTGGTACAGTATATTGATGATCTTTTAGTTGCATCAAAAACAAAGGATGCCTGTATAACTGATACAGTGGCATTATTGAATCATTTGGCTGAGGAGGGACATAAAGTGTCTCCATCAAAATTGCAGTTTTGCCAGAAAAAAGTACAATATTTAGGCCACAAGATTGCAAAAGGAATCAGACAGGTCACAATTGAGAGGATTAAAATGATACAAGGAATGCAGCCCCCAAGACTCAAAGACAGGTAAGAATGTTCCTAGGAATGGTGGGTTATTGCAGACAGTGGATAAGTGGATTTTCATTTATTGCAAAACCATTGCAGAGACTGACAAAAGCAGACATCAGAGACCCTATTGTTTTGACTAAAACAGAGATGGAAGCATTTGAACAGCTAAAAACTAAATTGTGTGAAGCACCAGCTTTGGGAATGCCTGATTACGAAAAAGAATTTGTACTGTACTGCAGTGAGCGAGAAGGATGTGCTTTGTCAGTATTAATTCAGAGGCATGGAAGAATGAGAAAACCGATTGCGTATTTCTCAGCTGTTTTGGACCCTGTTGCAAAGGCTTTGCCAGGTTGTCTGAAAGCAGTAGCAGCAACCAGTGTAAGTCTGCAGCAAAGTGAAGGAATTGTGATGGGATTTCCTGTGAGAGTCTATGTACCTCATTCAGTGGAGATTCTCCTCACAAGGGCTAAGACTCAGTACATGACTAACAGCAGAATGACACGATATGAGAAAATAATTTTGGGAGCTGAGGATGTGACAATTGCAAGATGTGTAAATGTCAACCCATCAACACTGTTACCTGATACGGTTGAGGCAGAAGTGAAAGGTGAGCTTGATCACAAGTGTTTGGATGTTCTGGAGTATTGCACAAAGCCTCGTCCAGACATTAAAGATGAACCTTTGCATGAATCAGATTTTGTCATGTTTGTGGATGGATCATGCTTAATAATAGAGTATGGTGTTCTAAGTGATGCATATGCTGTCTGTACAGTAGCAGAAGTGCTGGAAGCATCTTGTCTGAAAGGAATTCATTCTGCTCAAATAGCAGAGCTGATTGCTTTGATACGAGCATGTGAGTTGGGAAAAGAGGTGAAAGTAACCATAGTGGAGCAGGAGCTACGCTAGCAACCAAGATGGCCGCATAAGCTCTCGGCTCCGCCGACCTCCGCCAGTTGCTCACAAATCCTGACGATTATCCTGATTTCTCCCCGGACTCCCGTGCAGCTGATGTGTTCCTGACTCTAAAGTTGCAATCCCGGAATTACTAGCTACTTGAATATTGAAGATACGCTGTGTTCCATTCTCGGCCTAACCCAGAGTTGAAGCCGGGGCCTCGATTTCTAACCCAGCCGGGTTGGAGTTGAATAACATCGGCCGCGGGACGTGGGTGGCGTTCGGTCTCCCGGAGTGGAGTGTTTCTTGTCCGTTTCGGATGGTGGATAGGTGGCAGTCTTATCTCGCAGCTATGGCGACGTGACACATTGGTTGCTGTGGTCGGGGATCCGCCGCCCGGAGGCTCCCGGGGGCGATGGGCTTGGTTCCTCGCTTGAGGCGACGGTGTTGAGCTCAACGCTTTTGAGAGTGCCTACAGTTGTCATCGGATTTGCCTGTGCCTGGTGCCCCGGAGTAGTCGACCTCCGGGGTTCAGAGACCTGCTTGGTCGCTTCGTGAGGGGCGATGGAGCGGGTGGAATGTATACCGTCGCTGCATACTGTAATGGCCGCCATTGGGGAGCTCCATTCACAGGTCACCGCCATCATCCAGAGGATGGTCGTAACGGTTGATATCATCTACCGGAGACCGGACTCCGACCCTTTGTTGGTTCGGGAACGAGCTGTTTTTCCCGCGGAGCAAGAAGCGTCTGAGACAGAGGGCCCCGTGCTGAAGCCAGGCTTGGTATCTTTTGTCGACCCCCGAACGACTGCTAGCGAGCCCCGGACTATCGAATCTACATCATGCTCTATGCCGATACCGCCCCAGAAGGACATGGATGATCTTATATTTCGGAGCTAGTTCCCCAGTGACTGTAGGATTGTTACCTCACCCTTTTTCTCCTGGATGATTAACATACGCTCTAGCGATTTATCTTTGGTGGACTGTGGATATCGTTTGACTCTTAGACTTTGTGTACTACTCTCCTGGCCTCAATCCTTCTGTACTGACTTTGAACTTTCTCAGCATCTTGATACTCCCATGGGGATGGCGGATCGAGCCGACAGGGCTTGCATGAAAAATCGCAGCGGCCAGGGTTGACTTTGACTGGATGGGTTTGAACAATGACTTCATTTGATACGGGATTGTACCCTATACTAGCGCAGGAGTTGGGTGGTTCTTCTACGCTCCCCCCATCTGATTTTAATCGTTGCATTGTATTATTCTGGATACGTGTAGGGGCGGGCTGCTACTGGCGGGGAGTAAGGGAGACCGGGGGCCTGTTTGATATTTCCTCCTCCACTCTTTCTTCTTCCTTCTTTTAGGTCTAGTTCCGGGGTGACAGGCACACTGCTAGTGGGGATGGGCCGTAGCCATTGCAGGGGTGCAGGGTGGGGGGATTGGGGAGGGGTTTGTTATTTTACCTTAGTTTAGTTCTATGGCCTTTTTTTTCTTTCCTTTTTTTTTCTTTTACGAGAGACGGGCTGTTTATCCTGTATTGATTTTCTTATGTATCGGGGTGTCTGACCTGGTCTTCATTATCCTGAACTATGGGTGGGTGAGCCCCTCTGGCTGCTACTTCGCTGGATGTTTGATTGTACTTCTCCTTATTGATGTACCGAACTAAGTTGACATTGCATACTCCTTGGAATTGAATATTCCATATTGATTTACTCGCTCACCTATCGCAATAGTGTATTCTATGTATGACACCCGATATATGTAAATTTCTCTTGTTTTCTTCAATAAAACCTTTAAAAAAAAAAAGAAAGTAACCATAGTGACTGATAGTCAATATGGTTATGGAGTTGTTCATGATTATGGACAGCTTTGGTCCCAAAGAGGTTATTTGACCTCTGCAGGAACACCCATTCGGAATGGAGAATTTGTAAAAACATTGATTGACGTGATACAGCTGCCTGAAAAATTGGCTGTAGTGAAATGTTCTGCCCATAAAAAAGGTGAGGATTATATCACCAGAGGAAACAGTTATGCTGATGCAATTGCAAAGCATTGCGCCAAAAATCAAATTTCAATCAATCGGTAGAAAACTGAAGAACATGTTCTAAGTCCTTTAATGCTAACCACTGTAGTGGAAACTTGGCAGGAAGTGAAGCAGATGCAGGAAGAGGCAGGAACAGAAGAAAAAGATATTTGGTTAAAATCAGGTTGCAGACCAAGGGAGGAAGATGAAATTTGGGTTTACAAATATGAAAGACCAGTAATGCCTGATAGCATGATTTCAGATATGGCCCGAATGTACCATGGTCAAGCACATATTGGCAGAGACGCTATGATTCGTCTCTTTAGGCAGACTTGGTATAATCCTAAATTTAGAATGATTGCTGAAAGTTTGTGTCAAAGATGCTTGGTCTGCCAGCAATTCAATCCAAACAGAAAAACTGTTGTAAGTTTGGGAACCATAGGGCGGGAGGGTGGCCCATTTACAAGAGTTCAGATGGATTTTGTCGAATTACCTCCATGCAACAGACTCAGATATGTTCTTGTGATAATCTGTTTGTTCTCTCGAGGGGTAGAAGCTTTCCCCACGAGAAGAAATGATGGAATAACTGTTGCTAAACTGTTTTTGCATGAGATATTACCACGTTTCGGGTTCCCGGTCACAATTAAATCGGACAGAGGCCCGCATTTCCAAAATGATTTAATGCAGCTGATTTGTGAAGCTCTGGACATTCGCCAGAGACTACATTGTGCATATAGACCTGAGGCTTCAGGAGTAGTTGAACAGGTGAATGGAACAATTAAAAATAGAATTGCAAAAATGTGTTTGGCAACAGGAATGAAGTGGCCAGATGCTTTACCACTTGTGTTAAAGACATTAAGAAGCATACCTGACATAAAAACTGGATTGAGCCCTCGCGAAATCTTGATGGGAAGGGTGATGAGGCAGGCTTATGTACCAGTTAATAAATTACTAACTATAAATGATGACATTATTCTGGATTACTGCAAAAATCTATCTGATGTAGTAACTTCTGTGCTTCACCATGTGGGAACTGAATCAAATATCAAAGAGAAAACTCCAGCTCATGATCTAGTCCCTGGGGACTGGGTACGAGCAAAAGTTCATCGCAGAAGGAATTGTTTGGTACCAAGGTGGCAAAAACCACGTCAAGTGATCTTGGTCAGTACTACTGCAGTTAAGTGTGCTGGACTGAAAAGGTGGGTTCATGCTAGTCACATCATCCGTGTGCCTGAACCTGAATACCCATACGACGGTGAAAGTACAACTGACTCTGATTCTGAAGGTGAACCAGAAAAGGATCCAGATACTGAAGATCGACAAGAACGTCGACATCTGGAAGTATCAGAAGCCAGTTCTGCGTCTGAAGGTGAAGGTGAAAGGGAGATTGTTGAAATACCAGATTCAGAAGATCAACTTGAAGGTCCAGAATCGGTAAAGACAAGCACCAGTAAAGACGCAAAAGAAAGTGAAGAAAGAGCTGTTGAAAAGGAGAAAACTGAAACGCAAACTGAAAACTCTGGAAGTAGGAACGGAAATCCTGAAACTGGGAAAGAGGAAGTAACTCACGACAAGGATGAGACTCCAAGTACCAGTTATGAAAGAGTTCCTTACAGAGTAACAGTAGAGAGAACTAAAACTGATGAAGGCAAATATATTGTAAAGATCATAATCAATGATACAGTAGAAGACACTGAAAGTGAAACTGATGACAGTGCAGATGAAACTCCATTGAGAAAAAGCACAAGAAAAAGAGCTTGGAGAGTGGAGCATAACACTGTAGAGCCGAAAACTAAGAAAGTCTGCAAAGGAGACAATTGGCCTAAAGGAGCTGGGGAATTAAAATGCAAAATAGTAAACAAAGAAAAAGAGCAGGAAGACCAAGTGAATGAGATCTCTAGCCAGAAAGAAACATTGGGAAAGAAAATAGAGATTATCCAAAGGCCTAAAAGAGTAAGACGTCCAAATCAAAGGTACAAGTCACCTGAGTGGACATATATTGTTCTTCCACCAATTGTTGAAGTAAATAGTAGTCAAGAAAATCTGTATGACCCAAAATCAATTGGGAAAAGTGAGTAAAAAGGTCATCTAAGGGAAAAGGATAAGTGTTCAAAGTATATGATATTAAAGTAAAAAGTCTGAAGCCCTGTGAGACGGTTTTTGTAAATATAGAAGAGGTCTGAGTTGACACAAGGTCGAAGAAAACTTGTTAGAAAAATCTAATTATAGCATTATTTGGAATAGAAATTGACACAAGGTCGAAGAAAACTTGTTAGAGTACTAAGTGGTGTGAAATCTATAGGTGACACAAGGTCGAAGAAACAGTGTTAGGGAAAATGACAATGAATAATCATAGAACGAAGTGTTCTATTTTTAGAAAATGGTGCAGGTGTTTTTCTATATGTATGGGGTTTATGACTATATTATGGATAGTTTTAGCTATTGTGATTCCTTTCCAAACTAATTTAACAAAATTAAAACCAAATGAAAGTTTACGTAAGCCAAATGAGAAAGAAAATGTGCATGAGACTTATGTGTATAAACCAGATTTGCATCAAGATAAATCTATCAGTGACTATACTAAAAATACCTTTTCAAAGTTATTGCTGGAGTACATCAAAACAATGAATGTTGATGACTGTTATGTTTGTGTAAAGTTGCCAGCATCAGTGTCAGAAGGGGTGACCTATCACCACCTTCCTCTTACATATGGAGTAACTTGTAGTGTAATTGCAAGCTTGTTTTATAAGACTGGGAAACTGGAGTATTATTACTCCAATGTAGATGAAATATTTGTGAAATTAAAGATTGACAAAACACTGAATAAAAGAAAACATGCGGAAGTGATGGGAGAATATTTCTTAGAAGTAGATGAGTTAACACATGAGTATGCATTTAATAATAATTTGACATGTAAAATGAGAGTTGAAAATAAGGCATTCTTAAACATGGTTGAGGAAAGGAGGATTGCTTACAAACGAAAAGAGAAAATGAAGCATGCAAAGTCGAAATATTACACATTTGATGATGAGAACATTGAGGATAAAAATGTGAATGTAGCAATCAAAATAGATGCATCAATGTTGGGAAAATTTTGTATTAGGAGAGAAAATTCAATGTATGACAATTGTTTTGTGGGTGCAAGTCAATGTGAAGATACCTATAGAATTATAGGGGGTTGGGGATTTAAAGGAGGAATTATCCTGTTTTCCCTGGAATTTATTTTATATGTGGGAATAAAGCCTATTATAGACTGCCAGATCATTGGTATGGGACATGTTATGTGGGTTTGGTCTTTCCAAAAATTTTTCATGTAGATAGAGGTACTAATGGAAAGCATGAGATAGGTAAAGTCTTAAGTAGAAAAAGAAGAGAGACTGTGTTAGAAATAATAGGTGATGTATTTGGAGCACTGATACCAGTAGTGGGAATTTCGTTTAATGCAAATAGAATCAGAAAATTGTCGACAATAGTTGATAAATTATCAACAGATACAGCAGGAGGATTCCTGATGGTAGATACTGAAATGGTTGCTATGAGAGCTATGGTTATGCAAAACAGACTTGCTCTTGATATATTTTTAGCAAAAGAGGGAGGAGTCTGTGGAATATTGAAAGTTCAACACTGTTGTACTTATATTCCAGGTAAAAGTCAAAACATTGAAAAGTATATTATAAATATTACAGATTTGCATAAAGAAATTGAACCACTGGAGGTTGAAGGTGTCCTTGAAAGATTGGGTAAAAGTTTTTCAGCAATTAAGCACTGGTTTAAAGAAATAGGTAGTTCAATTATAGGTAAAATACTAATACCGATAACAGTCTTAGTAGTAGTAATCCTTATGATAAGGTTATGCTGTATATATCAAGGTAGAAGAGATTTCAGAAATTTGATAAAGAAAAGGAATGAAGAACGATTAGCAAGAATGAGAGAAAAGAATGAGATAGAAATGGAAGAAGTAAAAGAAAAGGTTTTCAAAAATTCGAAAGAAAAAGAGACAAAATTATAAATGACATTAACAAAAAGAAGTTGAAACATGTTCTGCTAAATTTTCCAATATTTTGAGGGTTATTTGGTGGTAGAATCACCAGATGAGGGAAGTGATGGAGCGAGGTGGCAAACGCAAAATGTTGTGTACCCCTCGTAAAGTTAATGTCCCATAACATTAATATTTACTAATTGCATGTTTTGCGAAATTAACCAACCATAGAGTAAAGTGCATACATTATTTTTATTATTACACACGGGGAGATTTAATTTGCTTGCATGTTGCAAATAAACCCAGCTAAAATGTTTTGTTATTGTGTTGTGAATTAATGCACAGCTTGGAAAATAATAAAAACACAATTTAAATGTGCTTATTGTATTCATTTATGTGGTGGAAAGGTCGAAATGTAAGTATAAAATGCATTTATGTGGCTTATTTGCTAGGTAAAAACTAACTGGGAAACATTAGTTAGGTGGGAGGTAAACAGAACGGGTTTAAATTCAATAATTAACATAAATCTGTGTTTATTTTTATGATAGTTCCAAAAGTGGCCTCTGAGGCACACGCAAAGATGGCTTCTGAGGTAAAACTGTGAGCAAGAGCTGAACTGCGCAGGCGCGCCAAAACCTGCAAGTCAGAGTGAACTGCCTGTGCTCAAGGAGGTTCAAGGCTGATGTGGCCCGTAACCTAGGATGGGTGCCAAACCTAGGCGACTGAACGTTGAGATCATGAGAATATTGCTTGATGTTGCCACTCAAGGAAATGGTTAGGTCAAAGACTGTCCTAAACAAAGACTCTTTATTCCTTACCGAACCATCGAGAAAATGATGTCGTAAGGGTGAGATGATGCTCACCCACCCCGAAATTGTCCATTGAAATTTTGAATAAGAGATGTTAGATACAATTTACATAGATTAAGTTTGAGAAATAGGGTATAAAAACCCCTGGTTTTGTCTAGTTGGGGTCGCCTTTTCAATTTCTATTGGAGATGCTGCCCGATTGCTGACCGATTCCTGGATGTAAGAACTTTAACGTTTCCTTTACTTGTTTGCTTTGCAGGACTAGAAGGATAAGATGAGGGCGTTAGTTAGGGATGGTAGGAGAGACTGAAATTGGAACTATCTGTTCTTTGCTAATCTTTACTGTTTTCTATAATAAAGCGATTTTCCTTGAGCTCTAAATAAAATGATCATTTTGAAATAAAGTTTAAGATTTTACTTAATAAAGATTTACTAATGTTTAAATGTCAGACATGATAAAGTTTTGCTGAATAAATATTAGATAAATGAAGAAGTAAGAGCTGGTCTTTGAATTCTTCCTACGCCTAATTTTCATTCTAGTAGATCCATTGCCATTATGGTGGTGTGTCTGAATAATTTAAGTCTGACTAAAACCATGGTAAATTGTTTTAAATCTGCAGGTGTAAATAATGAATAGGTAAATAGGTTTAGACGCTCCACCTAAATGTTACAGCGTTTCTCTGTCGCGATTCACCAGAGCCTTTAAGCCGAGTGTAAGTGAATAGGGTAAATGCGCAGTGTTATGGGCCCCACTGATGCATGATTTGTGCGTTTTAAGGTTTCAGGGTAATGGTGAGTGTTAATTAGAAATGACTTTTTGAGCCGCGCTGTAGCAACACTGATAGAGATGGGGAAATAAGAATGATATAAGAGAGAAAACAGAGATAAAGGACTCCACCAATTCTGAGTCATCAAAAAGCCTAAAGCCAGGGGAGGAGTCTCAAATCCTCAACCTGTATTTGTAGCAGGAAAGCTATACTGCCTGGGGTGTAGAAGAGTACTTCCTGGCTTCAATTACCAGGTCAAAGTCCACCTGACAACTGTTTGAAAGATAACTACAGAAGAGAGCTGCCCAGAAGTCACAAGGCCCTGAAACATAGATAACCTGGACCAACCCTGGTGTATTTTTCAGATATCTATATTTCAAGAGGATCCGTGATATGTCAAAGATATCAAAGGACTCTTGCTGGTGAACCTACACTATTCTCTCATTGATCCCTCTGTATCAGCACAAGGACCTGTAACTAAGTGATGGACTGGAACATAAGGCCAACAACGTTTGCTAAACCCCCTTAGACCTGCGGAAGCCTATATCACCATTTCTTGTGAGCCATCTTTAAGCTTCTTTCTTTTACGTAGACAATCAAATGTGCTCCATTGACAGACTGGTTGCTGTGAGCTTAGATCATGGGAAACATCATCCTACAACTTATATTTCTCATGATATTGACATTTGAAGGCTCAGTTACATCCTAAAAAGGGTTTTCCTTCTACATGGTTGCTGCCAACAGACCTGGTTCACAATAGACATTAGAGTGCTGCTACCACAGCAACATATTGACTCTGATGAACTGCTTTCATGACACATGCCTGAAGCTTATGTTTGTCATAAATTGCCAGCTCAGAAATATTAATTAATATCTGGTATCGACTGACACTGGAAATGTATGTAACTATTTCATAGCCACTGCAGTCAATGTTAAATCTATGAGTTGGTCAAGGATTTGAGACTCAAAACCATATGACACAAGTATTTACACTCAATAATCCCACTATTTGTTTTGAGTTAGATGTTTTTTCAAAAGAATAAGGGCCTGATTTAGATTTCACTGGAAATCGAAAATCCTTCAGTCTCTAGACAAATACTAGGTGTTATGTGGTATAGCGCTGTAATACAAATAACTCTATGGCCACGTTTGGTTTGACAAAACATTTGTGTGTCTTCAGCTAAACTCTTGGTCTGTGCTTTCAACTTCTAGATACTGTAGCGAAGATGTTAGACCTATTACCATAACGTATCAAGCATGCATTAATATATCAACTAGTTGCCCTAGTATCTAAATGGCAGTGGATGCGAAGCTGGACAACTGGTTTACTCTCAGGTCACTGAGAATCAACCCCAATTGGTGCCAAAAAGCAAATAATCTAAAACTCTACCACTTAAAACTAACAACACTTTGACCTAACCCCTCCCAGTCTGTTCCCCAGTAGCTCAATGCTCAGTTTACATGCCTGGTATGAATTAGATATCCAGACTCTGCTGGAAATTGTACCACTCAAGGGGAGACCAATTTCTGGATCAATTGGTCTAAATGTAAATAGTTGCTTGGATGGGGCAGAACCCAGACGTTTTTCAAGTTTTAAAGAGAAATTTTATTTAACAATTGATGTGATACTATAGATTATTATATAATCATGTAAACAGTATAGTTAAAAGAGTGGTTGAGTAAATAGTAAAAAAGAGAGGTGAGATATAGAAAGAGAAAATAAATCTGAAAAAGAAAAAGCTATAAAACATAACTGTATCATATTAAGAATTATATAAATACAAAATCATTGTCAAAATTAGGTAATTATAGTACTGTCATAATTAATAATATAACATGGTAAGAAAAACGAACTATAAACAATCATGTAGAAACATTAGTGAAAAGTTAAGGAGGCTTAGGTACCTCTTCAATTCAAGGGATTTGCATTGAAGTCCAGAAACGTGGATGCAGGTAGCCAAAGAATGTTTCTTTTAATTGCGAGAGATAGCGGGTTAACATACGCTTAGTCAAATCTGTGATAATATCAAACACCATACTACCAGGGGTGGGAAGATATATTAGAAGAGTCTTTCCAGGTTTAAGATATTTGCTGAAAGGCAAATGCAAGAAGAAAATCTAGAATAACAACTGTAGTGAGAAGACCAGTCATCTGAGATGCTACCTAGAAATATATACTTAAAAGTAAAAGAAACCTGTGTGTGAAAAAAAAACATTGATCTGCTTTCAAACTTTTAACCAAAATTAGTAGAAGGATAATCAAATACCATGTGTTTTAAATGAGAAGAGGGGGTGTTACATGAGCAACAAGAGGAAGGGATGTATTGCAAAATAAGGACTCTTCACAGTAAATTTAAATGTAGATCTATTCAGCAGCACAGCAACACCACTGGACGACAGGATGGTCCAGTGCAATTGACCTCCTCAGCTATCCAACCTCTAAGTTCCAGAATGGAATAGGAACCCACATTAAAACATCCACAGCTGAGTGACATAACAAGGAGTGCTGAATATCTGTGGCATGCCAAGGAGCATGCGAGGATGTTACATACTTCCCTTATTGAATACAAAACAAAATGCAAAAGAAATGCGTGGAAATGGAAAGGGGAGAAGGAGGAACAAGCAGGGAAACAATCTTAACTTACAAAATGCGATACAGACTTGCATCAACTATAATCCCACACTTTTTTCATGCAGAACGGTTTTAAAGTAGGAGCTTTGACAATGTCATCTTTGATAGACTCAACTGCTTTCTACTGTCCCTCCTGCCACTCAAATAATGCTTTGTGTCTCAACAACTTCCTCAAAGGTTCCATTTTGGTTGAGAAATTGCCAACAAACTTACTGTGATATTCGCACATCCCAGCAAATGACAACAGTTGTTCCTTGTTGGTGGGAGCAGGGGCGTTGACAATACCCTCTACATTAAATTTCTTTGGAACAACTCCATTACCAGACAGAGTGTGTCCTAAATATCAACTCTATCCTTGAACATTTTGCATTTGTGAGCCTTAAGGGTCAACCCATTCTTTTGCAGCCTGTCGCACACTTCCAGCAAATGCTTCATATGTTCTTCCTCATTAGGTGAAAAAAAAATGTTGTCCTGGAAACATTTTATAAACATGTACATCCCTGAAAATATGAAACATTACCCTTTGGAACACCAAGACAGCCGATGCTGACCCATTCTGGTACAAACCCTTCGGTCTAATGAATGTCGTTAACATTTTGGAATCTTCAGACAACTCAATCTGGTGATAGGCTGATTTTATATCGAGTGTAGAAAATAGTTTAGCTCCTTCCAACATCAACACAACTTCATTTATATTTGGTATTGGATGGCAATTCACCACGATACCAGAATTCAACGCTCTAAGGTCCACACATACTCTCAACTTTTGGTCCGGTTTGCGAACCAAAATAATGGGTGAAACCCATTCAGCTGAATCAATAGGTTCTATGATGCCCTCACTAACTAATTCAATGAGCATATCTCTAAGTTCCTCTCTAACATTGATGGGACACCTCTTAGCTTCTGCTTGGCTGGAATGGTGTTATTTTTAAGCTTGATCTTATGAGAGTAATTCTTTAATCTGCCTAGTTTCCCTGTAAAAACTTCCTTAAACTTTTCCTTGATGAAGGACTCCTTGTCACCATACTTTTTGACTGCCACCCTTTTGAACCAGTCACCTTCATCTAATAGTACTGGTTCTTTAGAACGGGGATTTAGAATGAACCCCAATTTCCATTGGTCTCTCCATCCCAACACATTCACTCCTTTAAAAGCAATATATAGTTTGACTTGTGCAACTCTGCCCATAAAATATAGTGAGACATTGAAATACCCATCCATATTGATCTTAGAGCCATCAAAACGTTCGGCTACAATGCCAGGTGGTAAAATCTACATGCCCCACTTCATTTTTCTCTATCATATTGCCTAGAAATGATGGTCCATGGAGACCCTGAGTCTGCTATGAGTTCCAACTCCACACCAGCAACTTTCACTGTACACATGTGTGCTTTCTTGATCAACTCTCCTTCTTTGTCACTTAAATTAGACACCTTCTCTACAATGGACACAACAAAGCCTTTGTTGTGTAATGAATAACTTTATTTGGTTATTTCCTTAAAACCATCAAAGTATACAAATACAATCAAGGCTTAGGTTTTAAGACAATTAAACAAGATAAAAAGTCATCAGACATATCTAAAATAGGTAAAAGAAAAGGGTGCGACTAATATTCTAAAAACAGTGATCAAGTAGCATAATGTAAATCATCATGCATTTAAAAAGCACAACACTAGGAAAGCTATGATAAAAAAGATTTTGTATACAACATACAATTTATTTGTGCCAATAAATCGATTTTCAGAGTCACAAGGCTTTAATTTTTAGTGATCGGCTCCAGCTATGTGCAAAAACTTTTCTCGTTTGATCCAGAACGAGAATAGGAAATGACCGACCGCATAGACTATTGGTCCAGTAGTATCAGTTTTCAGGATTCTGTCGGCAACCTGGTGTTGCCTGGCTCCAATGTTTAAGCAGGTCGGTTGTATCCATCTCCTACAGATCTTTTGATATTTTATACAGAAAAAGAGGATGTGATCTTCTGTCTCCATTGTTTTGGCACATGTAGGGCAAAGGTCTAAAGATAGTCCTGCGGCCCGGTTACTGGCAAACTGTAATAGGAGGTTACCATACCTACATCTAACAAATAAACTTTTTGCAAGTGGTGGCATGATTTGATGAGGAAGGGTTCAAAGGCAGGGCATGGATTAGCACATAAAAATTGTAAAGTTAATTGGCCCACTTCTGACCTAGTGGCGTAAAGTTCTACCACGGCCACCTAATACCTGATCTTCAACTTTGAACAATATTCTCCATTTGCCTTCTCTTGGTGTTCCCATAATTCTGTTATACCGAGTGTTATAAACCAACTTGCAACATGCTTAAACCAGGTAGGCTTTTAGCACCACTAATCTTCAAAACCTCCTTTAGAGAGTTGCAATAATCAGAAACTGCGGTGTTGCCCACAAGCGCAGCCAGTACAGTAAAGGTTCCAATGAGGCCATATCACCAATTCTTTTCATCCCAAGATCAAAAAACTGTGGAATTAAGGGAGTGGTAATAGGTACTGAGATGAGTGATCTAGCAAAGATATTTTCAGATGTCGTCAATTTATTTGTGTTGATATACCCCCATATCTCTGCTCGATACAAGGCACCACTCTGAGCTTTTGCTCGATACACTTCAAGTGCTGAGGTCAGTGATTGAGTATAAGACTGCCTGTAATGTCTTAATAGTGATTTTGACCTATGAATGAGAGTTAAATGGCTCTTTTCCAATTGTTGCTCCCAGCCTAGTGTATCGCTCAGTCTTATTCCCAAATAGTCATAGCTTTTCACCTGCTTTAACGGTCCCTGTGCGATTCTAACTTTTCTTGATTTACCCTTGGTTTTCCCAAACACCATCAATTTAGTTTTGGCAACGTTTAGTTCCAAACTCCTGCAGAAATCCAAAAACGTATCCACCAGGATTTGCAAGCCCATTGGGGTTGTGGAAATAAGAAAGGAATCATCTGCAAAGAGCAGGATTGGGACCTTCGTGCCATTCACAACCGGGAAGTCTTTCCTGCAGTCCAATAAGCTGCTAGCCACAACAAGGAGAATAGTGTAGAAGCAAGCATGCATCCCTGGCCAACCCCACACTGTATTGGTATTGGTATCAGTTAATTTGCCATGTTTACCCCATCTGACCTGGGTATAATTATCCTCGTGGAGTCTAGCTATCAAAGGCACCAGTTCAATTGGGGTCCCTAGGTCAAGAATTATTTTCCACAACAGTTTGCGTGGAACTAAGTTGAACGCAGCTCTTAAGTCGACAAATGCCACGAAGAGCTTTTGTCTTTTCAATAGCACATACTTCCAGGTCAGCAGAGTAAATCTGAAAGCCTGGTCACAAGTGCTAATTTTAGAGCGGAAGCCCGCTTGGTATGGGGACAGCACCATCTTCTGATCCATCCAGCTCTGTCGTTTATCCAGAACTTGGCTGGTGAAGATTTTTTGCATATTATCTATTAAACTGATTGGTCTGTACTTGGTTGGAACAGAAGTGTCACCCTTATTATGTATGGTGATTATCTCGGCTCCCCTCTAAGTTGGAAGAATAGCACCACCAGCCGATATGCAGTTTGTTAAGATGTTTATGTAGAGAGCCCATACCATAGGTTCCGATTTATAAAGGTCCCCTGGTATTAGGTTGGGGTCAGGGGCTTTTCCTGCTTTAAGTCTATTTATTGCTAACACAGTCTCATCCAAACTAAACACTAGTACTGTGTTGGTTGTGGGCAGAGCAGGGAGAATATAAGAAGTAGTTTGTTCAGTTCTTATATTGTGTACTAAATCAGCTCCTGGGTTCTTAGAATGTAGTGTAGTAAAGTGCTCAATCCAAACCTCAGGCTGAATGTGATAACTAAGAGTATTTGAGCTATCTATATTACACTTTGCAAGGATGTGCCAAAACAGGCGGGTGTCTTTACGATTGGCTGCTAGCACCAGGTCCTGCCAGTTTTTAACCGCAAATTCTCGTTTTGCCTTCGATATTACAGTTTTATATTTGTTACGAGCCTGGATAACCCCTGGCTGGTTGTGGTCCTTAATAGCTAGCTGAACTGCCCTCTTAGCGGATTTACATTCAAGATTGAACCAACTATTAATTATTTTGCTAGCAGGCCTACCACCCGAGCTTTCTTTTGTAAACACAGCTTTCAATGCTCCAAAAAAATCATTGTGTACTGGTAGTATATCGAGGTTGGTCCACCTAGATGTTCGCAATCCAGGCTACTGGAGAAACCACTCATGTAATGTACAAACAATTAGTAGATCCTAGCATATAAATGCGGTTCTGTGAGTACATTAGGCCAAGTGACTCTTCTGCGATTATTGGTTACAAGAGGTTCATCCACCCTGGACAGACAACCAGATGGCTGTCTATCCAGTGCGGAGCCCTTCATTTTTAACAGCAAGGGATTATGGCCACTATCAGATCTCGTGGTGATTAGCATATCCTCGACTAGTGACCAAATTCTAACATCAACAAGGATGTAATCAATGACACTTGTGCTGTTGCCACGTTTGAAGGTGTTTTTTCTGCTTCTGTCAGAGACAGTCCTCCCGTTACATCTGAAAAAGCCTTTGTTATTATCTCCCACAGCACCACCCTCACACGTATGTATGTTGTCACATCTTTCTGATGTGCAGGATACTTTACCACGTGTTTGCACCACACTTCTTCTTTGACCTTTGCACACACTGGCAACATTTTCTATATTGCCACACTTTCTACATTCTCTATTAAATGCTGGCCAGCCCCCATAAGACGTCATATGTGTTCTACTACTCTATCTACAACATGTTCCAACCTTATCAGCTCTGTCAAATTTTCTCAAACCCCCATTGTTACTCTTGCGATAGATGTTAGATCCTGAATTTGAAGGTTCAGCGCAATTTTCCTCCAAACATTTGACTGCGCACACTTCTTCCACTTTCTCTGTCTTATTGTTCACGTTCCTCAGTGTGCATCCATTTCTCAGACTAACTATTCCAACGCCTTTCAAGTAGAAATAGCCTTTGAAAGGTTTGGATCTCCCATCACCCAAAGTTGTTCTTGGGTTTTTTGCTTCTAAAGTGTACGATAATTTGATCTTTGATCATCTCATCACACATATTACCAAAAATATACTGCATGCTTAAGGACCTTAATGCGGTTAAAAAGTCATCCAAGGATTTATTTTCATTTTGTGCTCTGGTGTAAAATTTAAATCTATTAAGTGCAATATTTGTGGTTGGTTTGACTCTTTGTTACATCATTAATAGAGCCTCCATATGTACATTGGTGTCCACATTACCCTCTGTATTTGCAACTTCTGGTAAAGTTCTGAAAATGACCTGACCTTCTGATCCCAAACAATGCAAGAATATACTTTTTTTTCCTTTCTGCCCCAGATGCTCTCCATCAATAGCCCTCATGTAAATTCTTCCTTCTACCTCATCCATGGAAGTGAGGGTTCTCCTTTATTTTGTAAACATTTTGCAGGTGCTCAAACTACATCTTTTTTACTGACCTTATACGAGGCACTGGCGAGCTATGTGGATTGATTGGTATTAATCAAATAATGTGCACTAAAGAATGGGTTAGGCTGAAAGTGGAATGTCCTCCAAGACACATAAATCCGCTTACAGTAGCCGCAAACTGGCAGGAGTGTACACTTCACCTCACTGCTTCCTTCTACAGCGCTGCTTTTCTCTCTGCCTTTATTTTCTTCTTTTTACTCCTCGTAACTGCTATGACACAATGTAGTTCCTCTTTTCTGGGTTCAGAAACACACTGCTCCTGTGCTGCTCGATGTGGTTGGCAGGCGTGTTGCTCCACTCGTCACCAAATATTGCAAAATAAGAACTCTTCCCAGTAAATTTAAATGTAGATTTATTCAGCAGCACAGCAACATGACTGGACAGCAGGATGGTCCAGTGCAACTGACCTCCTCAGCTATTCAACCTCTAAGTTCCAGAATGGAATAGGAACCCACATTGTGGAGAAGTGTGGCTCACTGGTTAGAAGCGGCAGACCCTGAAGCAGAGGTCGGCCCCGGACCAGGGTTCAATTCCCGACGCGGCAGGGTCTTGGGTCAATGTCCGTGGACTCGATAATTCTCGCCTAGGTGCCTATGCTAACCATGGGTCCCACTCTGCAACTCTGGGCAATAGCTTGCTTAATCTCCACAACGGCCCCAGCAGCACCGGGGATGCCTGGCTTCACCTTGGGGGTGCCCTGGAGGGACCATCTCACAGGGAAAGCCAGGACGGTTTCCCTAGAGGTATACAGCGCCAGGACACCCCGAGATGGGGTAACAGTGCGCTTTACAAGTATACTTACTACTACATTAAAACATGCACAGCTGAGTGACATAACAAGGAGTGCTGAATAGCTGTTGCGTGCCAAGGAGCATGCAAGGATGTTACAGGATGGTTGGATTTATTCGATGTATAGTGACTGGGGTGATTAAAAGCTGTCAAAAATAAGCAAAAAACATGGAGTGAGTAGTATTAGCTGCTTTAAAGGATTTCCATAACTTAAGCCAAATCTTGTTCCACAAGCTAATTGAAAAAAAAGTATTTACGTCACATTCCCAAACCTGTTCTACATCTGTTTTTCCAAGGTCATCTGACGGAAAGGTTATTTTATTATATAATTGGGATACTGATGATAATGATAATAGTGATGTGGCCAATTGGGGAGCGGGGGGTAGTGAGTGAAGGGTTGTGTGAAAGTTGATTATAAGATGTGCAAATCACAGAGACATATGGCATATATTTAGAAGATATTAGGGAGGGGAGTAGAAACATTGTTGGGCTTGATTAAAAGAAAGGCAAGAATCATTGTCAAAAAGTAGATTTACCCATTTTAAACCTTTCTCGTGCCAGGATTTCCTGAAAACAGTTTTATTATGTATTTGAACATATTTATTATGCCATATGGAGTAACAAATCTCTATTAGTATGATGAGAAATAAAAATGGGACAGAGTGGTTTACTCACAATTTTAAGTATAGGAAAGGACAAAGATTGAGGTGTCTGGTTGAAAGATAAAAACTCTTATAGTGAAAAGGAATGAATAAAAAACTTCTTAAGATCTGCCCAAAGAGGTGGTGTGATATATTCCTCTTCAGATAATGAAAAAGAGGCTTGTGTGAGGAAAAAAGCTGTATGATAAGAACAAAAATCTGGTAAATTGACATCCACATATGTTTAGGACAAATGAGCTTTTGAATGGACATGTGGGGTCTTTTGGTTTTCTACAAAAAAGTGGAGAGAATAGACTATATATTTTTAAGTAAAGACAAGAAATAGAAATAGAACTGTTAGAGAGATAAAAGAGTATTAAAGGAACCAGCGCCATTTTAAGTGTATCTAGTGGTCCCCACTATGATAAAAACAACATATTCCATCTAGAAGTAAGATAAAATAAAGTTGTAAGGACTGCTTTCATATTGACAGAGGCCGTCTCTTTTACGGAGGCAGTAAACCAGCGACCCAGATATTTCTTTTTATGTGGATTCCAAAAGAAACATGTCAGGATGCAATCTGTGTGAAAACATGATTTATCTACCGGAATGATTTCACATTTATTTTCATTTAGTTTGTATCCCAAAAGAGAAGCAACATGTGTAACTTCTGTTAAGAAGGCTGGCTGAGAGGATTGTGGCTGTGAAATTAAAAGAAGCACATCATCTACCTATACCAAGAGTTTTAACTGTTTATCTCCGTATTGGGAACCATGACTGTATGAATTCAAGCTGATTTCAGCCAAGAAAGGTTCTCAGACAAGAAGAAATAGGAAGGGAGAGAGAGAACAGCCCTGTCGAACACCTCAGTGAATTGAGAACTGTCAGGAAATGAAACCATGAATATATGACGTTACAATGCAAACAATTACAACGCTTGCTTTTACAACGCAGTTTTTACATCACAACTACCATTACATCGCATGATTTTACAACGCATGCCATTACAACGCATTTTTTAAAACTACCATTACAACACATTCCATTACAACGTATACCATTACAACACATACCATTACAACACATAATACTTTTAGGGCAACAGTAGGGTAAGTGTTGGATACTGTAGGTTTAAAAATTACTATTTCCACTCCAGTGAGTGCAACAGTAGGGTGAGTGTAGCAGTAAAAATTACTATTCCCACTCCAGTTAGTGCAAAAGTAGGGAAAGTGTTGGATAGTGTAGGGGTACAAATTACTATTTCCATCTACCCCAAAACCCATACCCACTCTAAAACTAAAATATCTCCATTACTTACCTTATAATGTGTTGTAATGGTATGTTTTGTAATGGCATGTTTTGTAGTGACATGCGTTGTAATAACATGCGTTGTAATAGAATGCAATGTAAAGTCAGTTGAGTTGTAACAGTTGAGTTGTAAAAGCAGTGCAATGTAATGACTGAGTTGGTGTGGATGTTTCCTCAGACCATTCACAATGGTTGAGGCTGTGGGAGCAGAATATGACAAATAACTGGATTAATTAATTTTGAGCCAAATCCAAACCAAGAAGGAGTAGAAAAAATAAAAGACCAATTCACACAGTCGAAAGCAATTCAGCATCCAAAGAAATGGCGGCCAATGAATGTTTGAGATTTGAACTGATTTAAAATATTAAAAAATATTCTAGTGTTGTCCGAAATATGGCATCCTTTAATAAAGCTGGATTGTTCCAATCCTATTCATTTAAAAGGTAAAGGATCAAGATAAAGATACATAATTTTTGGCAAAAATTTTAGAATCTGAGTTAACAAGGGATATTGGTCTATAATTTTTACATAACTTTGGTCTTTATTTGCCTTGAAAATAAGACATTTTAAAGTGTTATAGAAGGAATTGCTAGCGGAGTTAAAGGAAACCAAGTGAGTAAAGAGATAGTGTAAGTTAGGAGCTAAGAGCTTTGAAAAAAGTGAATAGAATTCTATGGTGACTCCATCAGGACCTGGGCTTTGATGGAATACTTAGTAAGGGTGGGCGTAGTTGGCGGAGTACTACTAAGCAGAACTCCACGAAGCTGAACAAAAACTCAGTGAATTCCTCAACTTTCCTCACGAGTCAAATGCAAAAGCATTGATATTATTACATCAAGCTGCAGTTCCACTAGTCATTACAAGATGTCCCTCATGAGTCAAATGCAAAAGCATTGAAACCCTGAGCTGAGACCTAATACTATAAATTCTACAAAGAGCTGAACTGCAGCTTCATGAAAGGGTTTCAATGCTTTTGCATTTGACTCATGAGGGATATCTAGTAACGACTAGTAGAACTGCAGCTTGATTCAATGCTTTTGCATTTGACTCGTGAGGGACACCTAGAAACGACGAGTTGAACTGCAGTTCTTTGTAGAATTATTTTGATATTGGATACTATAATATTCACTGCCCACTGCTAATCTCATCCCATAATGCTTTGCAGGGCCTTTGGTTGAGATTGTATTTTTGACCATAATAACTGTGCATGGGGTGGTCCTAAGAGTATGGGACCACCACTGAATCCTTCAGCATGATATGCTCTTTGTGTTTAAGGCATCTGCTTGATCCTCCCCCTAGGTTAGGAGGGACCCCAAAATCACCTCTCTCATTGCCTGATATTTCAATTTCAAAGTTCACTACTGTGAATTGGTTATATGCTTTTTAACATGTAAAGTTGCTTTATCAAAGCATTTGTGGGTGCAGTTTAGAAGCTGACTCCGCTACGTGATCTACATGTTTTTCATGGAATGCATAGTTAACAAATCTCCGCAAACTCCGAGAGCGGAGAGGAGTTCATTTCTCAGGGTTAATTCTTAGCAGTAAAAAAATCTTGAATAAAAATGTCACCATCCAATGGAGAAAAGTTTACATCTGTAGTAGGAGCTGTTTTGGTAGAAGATATATAATGAAGAATGTCATCCTGAGAAGAATAAGAATCAGGGGTGTGAAGAGTATGAAAGTATTTAGTAAACTCTATAAGTATATCTTAATTTTTATGAATAATCTGATTGTTGAAACACAGAATAGATCCTGCTTTGATGCAGTCTTTGCTAATTTGCAAGAAGTTTCCAAGCTTTATTTTATCCTCCACAATATTGAGCGCTGGATTAAGAAGGTATGAAGCAATATCTCCCGTTGAGATTGTATTAGAGGTACATTTGGTTTGGATTAATTCATTCAAACATGCTTTAGATTTGAAGTATAATATGAATGTTCTATTTGATTAATGTGTTTCATTATCTGAAGCAATTTTTTGAGGAAGCCTTTTTCTTGTGAGATGCAAAAGAAATAATGAAATCTCTAGTGGCATCTTTAAAAGTATTATTATCAAACAAGGAGAGAGCAAGGGAATTGCAGGGGCATGTCCTTGTCCCCAATTCTATAATATGCTAAACAATGTGGACGAACCCACTAGAAGAGAGTTTGCACATCCTCACTGTTGTGGTTAGCTGTCTCTGAGACCCATTAGGTTTTGTAAAAAGAACCCCCACACACCAACCTATTTGGTGTCATGCTTCATCATTGGGGTCCCAACCGGGTGGCCAAATGCCGCCCGGTTGTGCTACGATGCCTGATTACAGCAGAGCGGGTGTCGTGTATTGTGTGATAGGTGTGGGTTAAAAAATATCTCTGGGAATCCTTGTCGATGAAGTTTATTAATGACGGCCCAGGATATTGTTAAAAACAAGTGTGGTAATAGGTGGAGGGATTGGCTCCTTGTTGTCGGGTTCAGGTCTACCTGTTTCAGCCCATCAAAAACAGGGTAGTAGGGGCTTTCTTCAGGACCATGTGAGTGGTAGTGAGTGGCAAAAAACTCAAGCCACGTTAGTATGGTATCCAACACACGTGCTAAGGTGTGTGGTGCAGTGTATTGTTGTCAGTATATTTACGGACACTCAATAAAAAACACTATAATGTAGTGCTGGGCAGGAATACGGGGCTTGGGAGGGGTCTCCTCTGTCGTCTCATATTTGTCAAGACGCAGACCTGCACTGTACCTATCGTGGTCTCCTGTGGTCCCATTGAACAAACAAGGATGGAAAAGACCAAATCTGGCATTTTGAGTGCGAAAAGCTGCTCACATGTCAAGAAATGGCTTCAGTCTGTCAGCTGAAAGTTTGGCAAAGTCTTGGGTATCGAACAAATTAAACCTAGGCCATGGGATATGACCCTTAGCTTTGGCTGCTTTGATAACTTTGAGAAAGTCTATCTGTTTTAAAATGATAACTCCGCTGGATTTCTGTGAAGATGAAGCAGAGAGGGAAGAGTGTCCATGTCTGTGTGATCATTAAATATTTAATAAGGGAGAAGTAGGGAGATCCAAAATCTTAGGAAGAAATGAGTGCAAGAAAGATTTGGGAAATGAGCCCACCAAACCTTCAGCAAGACAGTAGATGTGAAGTTTATTTTTTCTTTTGCGGTTCTCCAAGTCTTCAGCATGTTTTTCTAAGTAAGATACTTTAGACTGCAATACCGTTCCAGCCTGCACTTTATCTGCGAGATCATCAACTCTTTGTTCTCCTTGACTAACTCTGTCTTCAATGAGCATCCCTTTATCATTCAGAAATTGAAGCTATTTATTGTTTTACTCCATATATGGTTTGAGTGCCTGAATTTCCTCAAGAAGAAGTTCTATTGAGATTGTGGCAGTAACTTTATGGGCGATGGAGAGTCTTTTTAACACTTTTATTAGTTGGGATGCTAGAGATTGAAGGAATCTTGGAGGGCATTTTGTTGGAAGGTGTTGAAGAAGCTCCAACTAAAACAGTAGACCTCTGAGACTACAGGGCTGGATATTCTGCCTCGAGGCCAGGTACTAGCCACTGGCCAGCAGAGTGTAAAGGACCAGTAATGTCAGAGCCTAACCTCAACAGGCATGGAGTGATGAGAATGGAAAAGAATCACCAGAACCTGGACCAGCTGACTGAGGAATTGGCAATAAGTGGAGTGTGGTGTACCACCATGTTAGGGTTATCAAACCCAGTGGGTGAGTTCTAAGGTGCCCGTGGAATATTCCACGACTTCCAAAGGTAGTCCCTTCTCCAGCCATTAACCCACACTTATGTCAGTATGTATTCTTTGCAGCTAGGAATTAGTATACATAAGTTGGCCTTTAATGGATGTTAATGAGTCTGGCGGGGGAGACCTCACGCCTGTTCTGAAGTTGCTGTGCTGCCTCAGTACTTATCGTGTTCCTCCCCCAGAGTTGGTGTAAGACACTTTTGATATATGTACAACCCAGGAAGATTCTGGTGCCCTGTATTGTGTTTCTGCACTCGGGCAGAGTTCCAGCACTCGGGTAGAATATCCACACTCGAGGTGGAATCTCCGCACTCGGGTGCAACTCAGCCTGAGTGCAGAGATTCCGCCCTGAGTGCGGACATTCTGTCCAAGTGCGGAAACTCCACAGTCGTAAAAATACTACTTGTAACTTACCTTTGTGAATACCGAAAAAGGAGTAAAGTTAGACTTTTGGTCTAAACTTAGTGCTTTGGTCTAACTTTACCTTTGTGAATCGGACTCAGCGTGTTTAAGTTTGCCTTGCTATTCTGGATGGCATTGGAGCGTAAATGAGTTACATTACTTATGTCCTGATTTTAGGAGATATATGACATTAAGCCTTTTAAGTTTGTGCTGTTCATGGTTATATATGTCTTCCTGGATCCTGGAAATCAGGTTGAGGCAGCAAGTATTCATCATGCTAGTTTACTTCTCTGAGTTGCATGAGGACACCAGACTACAATTTTGAGCTAGCTCCTGTACAGATTATCACCTAATCACAGCATTCTGCCCAATAGGAGATGATGCTGGAATGTTAAGGAAACCAGGGCTACATCTATCCATGTACTGATAGTCCTAGCATAGAGCCTTTGCATGCATTAATTCGGTACACAGGACTGGTCCATGAAATGTGCCTCCATTTCCATAGTACATGGCCTTTCTTTTCGGGCGGTTTATATTGGCCACTGCTCACTAAATAGATGGGGTCTTTTACCATCATTGGCATGAAGTAGATGTGCTGTGGATGATCGAAACATCTGGTTGAGGGCTATCATGCTATCCACAGTGAGCATGTTATTTACAAAATCAATTTTCCTTAAGTGATAGCTTACATAAGTCAATATCTTGCAGACTAAAAATATGCATCCCAGTACACAGAGACAGAATACAGATTGACCCAGAAATAAAAACTATTGTGTAATATTTTGTCTTTGCTAGACATCTTGGGCCTAATTACGATGTCATTCAGAAAGCATTCCGACCGACTTCGTGTCAGAATCGGTTCCGACCGACTCGGGTGCGGCGAGTCAGACCGACTCCCATTGACTTCAATAGGAACCTGTGTTCCGACCGACAACACAGGCTCCCATTGAAAAATGGGGTGGTTGCGGGAAACCTTGCACTCTGTCGTAGGCACACCATGGTGTCTGCCACACTTTGAATGGTTGGAAAGAAAGGGCCCATGGGTGCCTCCACGAGCCCCACCGGAGATCTCCGGGTGAAGGGGGGGCCTGCTTTGGGCCCCCAAAGTCAGTTTCTGACAGCCATTTCCTGTCAGACACACCGATTCGGAAGGCTGTCCGAATCCAACATCGTAATACGTCGGTCGGAAATGCGGTCCATAGATCTGTACAATTCTGCTCTGACCAACTCGGAGTCTCAGAATGCCAGTCGAAACTGAGTCGGAAAGACTGATTGGTTACCTTCTATCGTAATCGATAATCAGTTTGTTGGAAATGTTTTCAAGTCGTCGGAAACATGGGTTTTGACACGGGTTAGGGAAATCCAAATGCCCATTCGGAACCTGTCCTACAGACATCGTAATTAGGCCCCAGGTGTCACAGAACTGATAGATACCGATAGATACCTAATACCTTTGGAGGCTTGGCTGAGACCATGATTCAAAGAACACATGGGACTACTTGAGTCACAGTGTTACATAGGGTAATGCCTGATCCTTGTCATTACCATCATTTCAATAACACTCTTCTGAAGGGCATCCATTTTGTCCTGTTCTCTTTAACCCTTTGCTTTCATTTATTCATATTATTTCATACAAACTCCGGTGGCGGATATTAGAGATGAAATAGTGTTGGATGAAGGAGTCTTGAATGAACTTTACCAGCAGTGAATTCAAACTCTTTGAATAAGATTACAAAACATATATGTCGAGTGAATACTTCAAAGCTGTCACGTGCACGAATAGACTTATGTAAAATGTGTGAATGTCAAGAACAGTTTGACCCATCCAAACATATCTAACTTCTACATAATGACTCACTTGATGTATGGGACATTGAAACAACAAGTGGGCCACTAAAAAAAGACCCTATTTTTTTTAAATCAAATGACAGTAACTGTGAATGACTGTGAAGCAAAATGAGCCGTTTAAAATCTAACGTCACTCTTTTTAAGTATGGTTCTGGCTTGAACATTGAGTTTTATTTATTGATTGTCTCTATGGTGCCACACTCTCCTCTTACATTTATTTAACTTCATAATCTCCTCCCTGGATAAAAGATTGTTTTGTCCTTAGGTCCTTTCTTTTGTTTCTAAACTATCTAACCTAACTATCCCAAAACTGGGCACCTCCCTTCCAATTAATGCCTTTCTGGTGATCTAAATTGAGGCAAGACATAATACAATCCTACACCGTGTGTCATTCTTTGAAATTTTTTATTATGTGTTAACATTATGTAAATCTGAGTCTTTCTTCTATGCCTTTGACATGGAGTTATATACTCTTGTGTGGACGTTGCACCACTAACAACCTACTGGGGAAAAGCCAAGCAGTGTCCCAACCCAAGTGGGAGGAGACGAGAATCATAAAACAGTCTTGCTGACAAGTGGATGTCTTTTTTCTGCCTCACATCCGAGCACTCAATTTGCCCCAATGCATCATGGTAAATGCAGTGCATAACACATACTTCGCTAGAAGTCTCTAATTCTTCACCCTTGTTGGTGCAGCCTGTGCTGTGTAACTCTAGACACATGTTTCTGGACTCCTTCATCAGTAGAGAGCCTTTGCAAACAGAATGAGGGTGGGACCACGCTGTCTTACATCCCAGCATTACCATGATGCACTGGGGTAAATTGAGTGCTGGAATATGAGGCAGTGTGTTCCCACCCTCCTTCTGTTTGACGAGGCTCCCTTGCGCTACTGAGCGGATGAGCTTGTGTAGATGCACCTGCGCCCACAGAGTGCTACAGAAACCTGAGAAGACTTTGGGCAGCATTTCCAGCACCCCACAAACGACTTGTACACAAACATTTGGTAGTTAATGCATGCTATGTTGGATGGTCATTTTTTATTGCACATGATAAGTACAGATTTTAACAATAGGTGGGAGACAAATGAAATATTAAACCAAGCCAAAAAAAAAATAAAACGCAGCTTAGCCTGAGTGTGCACTGCACCACCCAGATCTGGAGTGGATTATCTAAGCCTGTAGTGTACTTGGATTCAGAAAACGCATGTCTTTGATTGATGTGTAAATGACTACTTAATCATCTGGCTGAAGTGCAGCACCACCCTCCCATACTTGGCTGTCATCAGTCCCTGCCCATAGCCAGTTCTGTTTTGATTGTTAAATGATCTCTTATTGAGATTAGCTTTTCTTGTCAAAAGCACAATTTTTCAAGGAATCTGACAAATCGCAACACACAGTCTGATAGGACCAGAAACCCTTCAACAATGTAAGGCACAAATTAAAAGAAAAGCTCCCAGCTTGGGTGTCATTATTGTCAAAACACAAAAATACAGTTGCTGGGCTTTCAGATGATATCTGTGTAACAAAAATGTTATATTTTTTTTAACCACCATGGGGTAAGACAAAGATTTGTTGCTTATTCAGAGGGATATTTTCCACTAACACGTTTTCCTTGTGAGCAAGGCAAATTTTACGCCTGCCTTAGTTCACACAATAAATCTGCGCTTGAGCAAAAAGCGCCACGAGTCTACAAACTGCTTTACATACGCTGATTTGCTGTCCGTAAAAACTCTGCGCTCAAGGCATGCAGGTGCTGTGGACACCAGATGTCAACATGTCTCTCATTCAGGGGCTTATTTATGAGCCCGTTGTGCCACCGGTGCATCACTTTTTGTGAACCACATGTGGCGTGAAATATGAGCCACACTGCAACATATTCACAAAGTGCTGAGAATCTTTGTAAACCCCTGCGCTACCGTAGAACTTATTCAGGTATAATGTATGCAGGGTGGGGAGTAAAAAAGTCTTGTAGTAGTGTCGCAGGGAAATCTCAAAGATTTCACTGCAACACTACTACAAGCCTTTTAGGACACCACTATCACATTTTTATGCCTGCCTCACAGCAGGCGTAAGAGTGACGCAGGCGCTTTCACATGGGGCATGCCCAATGTTAAAGGACACATTGCTGGAGTTGCGTCTGTTTTCAGACACCCCCCCGCAATGCACCACTTTTGCGCCTACAGATACGTCAGGAATACTGACTTATCTAAAAATCCTTGCGACATGGAGTGCAGTAATTAAATACGGCGCAACCATGGTGTCGCAAGGAGGGTTCAACAAAAGTGGTGCATTGCTGTTTTTACACAGCAATGCAACACTTTTCATAAATGAGGCCCTCAGAGGCCCCCTCCTCTACCCTTATGGGAGTCCTGAGTTTGTGAAATCACAAGAAAATGCTTTTCCCTGTGTAGCAGCCCTTGCCTTCGTTGCAAGGAATAATTGTTTTATTTTGGTATTTTGTGTGGCTGCAACATGCAAATTGAGAAGCCACGTCGCCGAAGATGGTCCACCCTCTTGCATTAACAGGAAAGGACTACTCAGGGGTGTGAACATTGTGGAAGATATGGAGTGAGGTTGTTTCTGAAGGGAGGCCTAGTCCGGATGTAGGGCCCAATTCACAAAGGTTAACTTAGACGAAAAGTCTATTCCAAAGGTAAGTTGTGAGTAGTATTTATGTCTGCAGTCAGGCTGGAATCTCCACCTGAATGTGGAGATTTTGGTCTAAGTTTACCTTTGTGAATACTGAAAGTCATAAACGTAGACGTTTGGTCTAAGTTTACCTTTGTGAATCAGGCCCAGAATGTTCAATGCTATCCTGTCCATGGATTAATGGGGAACAGGTGGTCCCCCCTTCCGGTTAGTTCCAAGAGAGAATTCTGGTTCATTCTAAGGGAGAATGTCCCCCAGAGTAGGTGTATTTACATGCCCATCCATCTATTTACTTATAAAGTTTTGTATAGCGCGAACAAGACCCAAATGGGTATCAGAGCGCTTCACAATTTGGAGTGTCGTAAATAATCAAAGGATTCAAAACAATGTCATTTTAGAATGCGGGCAAGTAAACAGTGACAAAGGAGGTATCACAGGACATCACATTTACATAATACAAAAGCGTGCTGCGAGAAGAACACACATAACTTATGAGAGCACAACCAATCAACTCTGGACTTCAGAAGTGATAGTCTAATATAGTGGTTAGTCCATGGGCGGTGAGTGAGACAAATAAGCCATGTTCAGTTAAGGCAAGAATTTGTTCATAAGGATTATTTTCACTTCCTTTTTAAAGGAAGCCATTGACAAGATTCTGCGGACTTCCGGTGGTAGCGAATCCACCCTCTTGCATTAGCAGGAAAGGAGTCTTCAGGGGTGTGAACATTGTGGAAGATATTGAGTGAGGTTGTTTCTGAACGGAGGCCTGGTCCCGATGTAGGGCCCAATTCACAAAGGTTAACTTAGACCAAAAGTCTATTCCAAAGGTAAGTTGTGAGTAGTATTTTTATGTCTGCAGTCAGGCCGGAATCTCTACCCGAGTGTGGAGATTTTGGTCTAAGTTTACCTTTGTGAATACTGAAAGTCATAAACTTAGAAGTTTGGTCTAAGTTTACCTTTGTGAATCAGGCCCGGAGTGTTCAATGCGATCCTGTCCATGGATTAATAGGGAACAGGTGGTCCCCTCTTCCAGTTAGTTCTAAGAGAGAATTCCGGTTCGTTCTAAGGGAGAATGCCCCCCAGAGTAGGTGTATTTACATGCCCATCCGTCTAATTATTTATAAAGTTTTGTATAGCGCGAACAAGACCCAAATGGGTATCAGAGCGCTTCACAATTTGGTGTGTCGTAAATAATAAAAGGATTCAAACCAATGTCATTTTAGAATGCATGCAAATAAACAGTGACAAAGGGGGTATCACAGGACATCACATTTACATAATACAGAAGCGTGCTGGGAGAAGAACACACATAGCTTATGAGAGCATAACCAATCAACTCTGGACTTCACAAGTGATAGTCTAATATAGTGGTTAGTCCATGGGCGGTGTGTCTTAACAGGCCTCAGCCAGACCTGCTAGTGCAAGGGGTTCGCCCTTCTGTGCACAAAGTCCTCAGACTCCAAAGGAAAAAGTTGGCATGGAAACTGGAAATACAAAACATAACGTTTATTACACCTCATGAGGTGGTGCTATAATTCAACCAGTACCCTTCGGTACTGCGAGAAGTAGCACAGGGGCTCAAGAGAAGGCGGTACAAAGCATAAGGGCACATTTTATGTCCATACAAGGTAACATCGAGAAGCACAATCGATCAGTGGGAGGAGCTAACAGTCTTGGGGTCTCAGCTAACACATTCCAATCTAGGGTTAACAATTAACAGATGTGGACCCTAATGGTCAGCAGCAAACACAGAGATGCTATTAATAGTCTGTTGCCGGGCAGATTCAAAGGCCATGAGCAGAAAGGTAGGACAACGCGCATGGTCGACACGAGGTACCATGTGGCAGACAAAATGGATGCCATAACTCAAAATGGATGCCATCAAATGTCAAGATAATGGTAAAATCAAGATGTCTTTTGCTAACACTCAACTTAATCGCTGTTAATTTACGACAGACGACCCTTTTAGCGTTAGCTAAAGACATACGCTCTTTTGGGGTAATCTGTACATGCATCTCGTATATCTATGCACATTATATTGGTCACTTCTTTATCCAACGTTTGTTGTGCCTTCGCGGCATTTCTTCTAGATGGTATACAGGCAGTTATACACATGGAACATAGCATTGGGCCACAATGGATACACATACAACAGGTGAAAATCACTGCAATAGCAATACATAGAATAGTCAATAATTTCCAACCCCAGGCAGAAACCAGAGCCCAAAACCATCCAGCAAAAGTCCAAGTGCCATTTTTCTCATGAATAGCAGAAGCGATTTTATGCAGTTTAAGAATTGCTTCATATACAGAAGGCGAGTTGTCAGGGATAAATACACAACAGCTACTTCCAATGATTTTACATGCTCCTCCTCTATCTGCTAACATGACATCTAGGACCATCCTGTTTTGAAGAGTTACAATTCTAGAAACTTGCAACTCCTCTGTAATATTTCCTAGAGCTACAGCAGTTTCATTGGTGACAGCTTCTACAACTCTAGTCAACCGTCGTATTTTCCTACCATTTAATGCGGCACCCACAAAAGAAAACAAGCCCAAATTAAAATCAATATATTGCTGCAGACTAGTGTCTGTCTGATCTACATCTTCAATCCGTATCGTACGTTTATAGCGATTCATAGAAATGTTTCTAAACAATTTAAAATCTCGATGATACCAAGCAGGTGCCAGAAAAACAGGGGGTAATAGAAAAGAAACATAACATGTGCCGGACCACCCTACGGGTAATCTGTGATATCCATGACTTCCACATACTAGATATGTGTTATGTGAAGCCAGAAAGGTACTCTCATTTATTCCATCCATATTTAATACAACAACACAATCGCTGGACCCAACTGGAATTCGTCCAGTACTTTGTACACATAAATTTGCTTTAGTCCGTGTTACAGTAATTACAGATTCATTGCTCGTAGTAGAGTCTCTCGTGTGGGTGAAAACATAAGGCGTAGAAGCATTGTCCGGTCGGTATTCTTCCCATTCCCATATAGTTCCATTCGCTTGGGGATACCCTTGTTCATCTTGATAACACTCTTTATTCAAGCGAAAGAGAAGTCCACCTTCTGCAGGTTTTCTATTTGAAAAGAGAAGAGTATACCAGGCTCGACAAGAACCATTGTGCGAAAAGGGAAGTGGAATAAACGGTGTTCCACCTTTCTTCTGATGAGCTGGAAGCATACCACATATCCAGCAATTTGTAGTGTTTGTGGCGTTGTGAGTGTGGTGGAGCATCTGAACAAAAGTATTATTCAAGTAGGACTCTCGATGCTTGTACTCATGATACGGAAGAGTGAAATGCTGGTGCTCTTCCAGAATAGAAGTAGTAGGAACTACCAAAAACCCACGAGCAGGAGTCACTATCTCAACGGACCAAGTGATCACTGCTATAATTGTCAAAACAACAAAGACACTTAATGCTCCTTAAATCTTCTTCTTATTAGTATTCATAGTCACAAAAGTCATCTTCAAACTAAAAAATAGAAAAAACAAAATAGTCAATGAGCTCTTTACTCTGGGCATACGTTGGTTTCTTCACCACAGATCAAGACAGGTGTCACTACACTACGCAGGGCTGATCCCCCTCCCTTGTCATATTGGCTTTCAGTTTCCACTACCCAGAGCGGTTGCTCAACCAGTCTCACAACAAAAAAAACTACAAAAATCACTTTCTTGATCTCAAATTGTATCGCGTTGCTCCAGGAGTTGTCTGGTCCGGGAAGAACTCCTCAGATCCGTCAGGTGATACAGCAGGGCCTTTCTCCGTAGTCAGGATGTCTCGATTATCGGCCAGCACAGCAGGTTCCACCAAGGTCGGCAAGACCTTCCGGCAATGGATGCTATGCACCCAGTTCTTCTTGTTGGTAACACGAACTTCCGTTCTCGTGGCGAGGAGTACTTGTTCCGGTCCACGCCACCTTGGTTCCAGACTGCTTGACCTCTCGAAGACTTCCACCATCACATGGTCACCAGGACGGAGTTCATGGCCTTCACCTTGGGACTTATCGGGGAGCGCTTCTCGAACCTGTTGATGAATAGAAACCAAGCTATCAGTTAATTGTGCCAAATAGTCATTCATTAAAACACAAGGTACATCATATACAAAACTTGGTTTCGGTGTAGTGTAGTTCCTATTATCCCAATAGGCTCTGCGCATTGGAATAATATCTTCAATAGTATAGACGTAGGACTGTGGTTAACTAGGTCTTCTACTGACGATATTAGACTTAAAGTTATGTGTGCCAGCTAGCTCAGAGTTCACTAGAAACTTTCTCCAATAGGCAAGGAGGAGTTTAACCTCCCTGGATAGACAAGAAGGGATCTAGTTTCTGACAACCATAGAACATGACAACTTTGCTCCCCCTAATCAAGAGTATATCTCTAGAGTCGTGTGAAAACAAAAGACAACTTATTTTACTCAGTCAGTACGTGCATTCTTAGTTTCACCAGATTGTAGAGAAAAGAAGAGACGGGCGTGTTTAATAAAAAGGTGTTATTTATTGATCAGTCTCTTTTCTCATACAAGAGAAATGAATCGCTATTATTGCAATACTTAAGGTTAAGTAAAGTGCATACAGTAAAAGCAGGATTATAAAATAATACTGTAAAAGCATTGATATGGTTTCTTAGCCATATGATACTTTAAAATGGATAAAATAGATACATACATATATACATTGACTAATCGTACTCAACTGGTGCTTCTAACTATGCCTACCCCAGTGTACCTGACCTAAGCCTAATACGTGGGTGGGAGTAGATAAGTAGCAGTTTAAGTTAAGTTTGGTTTGCCAAGGATCTGACTCAAGAATTCTCTGTAAGGGGTTAGTCAGTTCAGTACCTGGGATTTAGAAGGCTGGAGGGCTGGTATCTCAATCTCAGGACTTGATATCCCAGCTGCCTGCGAGGGCGGCTGGAAACGCCGGAGCTGGATTTCTCGGCAGGAGAAAAGGCAGCGTCTCTCTCAGCGCGTCAAAAGGGAGGGGCAGCGTCCGTGGGCTTTCTGCATCAGCTGGGCTCCTCGGCAAGTAGCGCTGCTCCAAGCTCGTCACCACCGTGTGCTTGCTTAGGGCAATGTCGGTATTATTTATACCTGAAAGGTGCTGAGGTTGACGCAAGGATGGACATAAATACGTCAATAAGGATGTCATAAGAACTGGTCGTTCTTACATTCTTTACTGGAGTTCTTGGCTAAATCAAAACAATAGCTGCGGGGATTTCCCAACGTCTGCTGGAGGTTTGTTTTGTTTTGAGAACTCGGTATGCTTTCTAGGGGGGCTGGAGGAATGGTGCTTGCCTAATGTGATAGCATGCGCTATGACCTAATCAGAAAACGGGTTTCTGTGCCGTTGTATGGCTACTAGTGATTTATTAACCGGACAAGGGTCAGAAATAGGAATATCGATACAGTTCCCATAGTAAACACATTACACCCACTCCACGGAATCTATGTCCATATTTACTAACCCAAGCATAGTAAACATAACTAACAGTGTATGTGTATACGAAACCACCCCAAAATACATTAATTTGCATCAAAAAATGGTTTAGCGTAATACATGAAAAATGAATATAGCTACTGTATGCATTTAAGCAGTGTAATCATTCAAAAGAGGATGCATATTTCATATTTAGCATGAACGATTTTAGCGAAAATAACACATGAAATGGCTCTTAATACAGAAGAAAAAGTGCAAGACCACTTCATCACATAAAATTACAATTTTACTTGTAAATAAGCTAGAGGTCGAGGTAATGTCTCTAGAGAACCCTAAAATAGAAGTTCTGTTCTCCAAGAATAGTTTTACTTTAAGCAGAAGATAAGTGCCAACATTTTTTTTTTAATATTTTGGTTTTGGGGAAAAGGTTCTTGTTTTCTTGAGCAAAACTAGAAAAAAATTCTTAGTGGCTTTGTTTTCAAAGTTTGAAGGCCAAATTCAGAGTTCAGGGAACGCTGTGTGCAAGTTGCTTAAAGTCATTCTCTCTGTTCTGGTGAAAACATCATATCATTTAGATTTTCGAAAAAACAGTCTACAGCTTCTGGTGAAAGTTCGACTAGGTTGGAAAACGTCGCTACCATGCAGTTATGCGCATGATTGCTTTCAGTGATGGTTTGATCAGCATTGCTGACAGAAGGTCGTACCTGATCGATGCCGCTTTCATCTAGTACTTCACTACCCTTCAATCGTAGTGGTGAAGTCTCCACGAATGCCGTCATCAGGATAGGTAGCCGCTGGGGACAGCACAATGCATGAGCCTTTACTGGACTCAACAAAGTCTCTGCATCCAATGGCACTTCTGATTGTAGTGTGAGACAGGTGTCCAACACGCATTCTTCGCCGCACAGCATGCACCTTAATACAGGCATAACACAATTCTGCCACAAGGGTCTGAATGAAAGAAACCAAGTCATATTCAGATCTCGTAGCCGGGCTAACCCATGGACTTTAGTTATGCGGTCCCGGCAGCGGATAGCTAGGATCGTTTCTTCCATTGTTGCTGGAGTCTTGTCTGTGACATGGCTTGCCATAGCGAAGCAACAGTAGCAAAAATAGGATGCCTGCTACTGGTCCCAACAGGAGAGGAAGTCCGCCAAAGATGGAATGGACGAAGTTAGGAAAAATATCCAGGATCGCTTTGAATGGTGTTAAAGCTCCTGAAAAAACTGTCTTAAATACACTCGCGATACCACTTGTATCAGAAATGTTTAGAATTTCGTTTAGCATTTCTGCGAAGTGTAGGGGGCAATTTGTTGATAACAATGAATGAATTTCTGCCGTTGTCCTTGCAACTTGGAGATCATACGTTTCTTTTGATGACGTCAACTGGGTGGGCGTCTGTAGGAGCACAGTCTTCATTCTGCTTAAAGTATCAATTCGAATAGAAGAGATTTTCAAACTGGGCCATAACCTTGCCTCCCTGTCTGGAGCATCATTCGGGAACAATACTCTTTCACAGCACATGACCCTGGTAGTCACGCTTATGAGATAAGGTTTTCTTGGCATTAAGCCGCAACATCTGTGATCTACAATTAGAATGTAACTCCTGTTCGAGAGCCTCCTAAAGAATGGTTCTATTTGTGTAGCAGGTGCGCCTAGTTGGTGACATGAAAGGTTATTTGAAGTCCCTTCACAGGCCCCATGCAAACTTATACCCTGACACAGAAGTATACCACTTAGTGATCTCGCACAATTATTGCCACTAAGAAATACACTCTGACCTTTATTACTGACACATGTGTGTGTATAGGGCAAGTTCCATGTTGACTTAATGTATCCTTTACCCAACCTTTCATACTGGCCTGCCTGTATATATTTTTGGCAGTATTGAAACTGGAAAGTCGTTATCGGAATGTTTATTATCCCATGTATTATCCATTCAATGACAGGTCTTTCTGACATTGTCAATGGTAATCTCTCAAGTTTTTCAATGCTCAGAATTGTATAATCAGCACCCTTTTGTGCCAAACTGATTTGTTTATCAGTAAGGTTAAAGATATTAAATAGTGACGTTGTGTTGATTAAACGCCAAGGCACATAGCCTGAACGCAGATTTTGTAACGTCCAGCCTAGCTGTAGAATAGAACGTAATTGAGACTGACCGTGTTGTAACATCAGTAAGTCTTGCTCTATTATATCGATTGCTGAAGACACAATACTGTCCAGTGAATATATTCTGGAAGACAGAGTCATTAACCCATTGTCCACAACAGAAAGTGATTTTTCCAAATTAACACGGTCAATTTCCCGTATTTTTTCTGCTGTCTCAATTTGAGTTTCTTTCCAAGCTTCGTTATAAGCTGCATATATAGAGGCCGCTATGAAACGTTTTTGACGCTGTTTGCGTGGTCCCATTATGAAATCACGCAAGCCAGCACCTTCTTTAAGTAAAGTTAAGTGTTGCTTGATTTCTGCCAGTGTGGATGTATGTAGCCATTCAAGGCAGAGTTTTCCCACACTGTAAGTAGTTATAATCCCTGGATGTTGTCTCTGGGAGTATCTAGGGTCTGGCCTGGTCAATGTGAACCCCTGTATTTTGTTCAGGAATCTGTCTTGACAGTTATTTGTATCTGTGGGCCAGATCAACCATTGTTTCCATTCAGGATGCGTTCTGTTTTGGTTTAAAATATCTATCTCAACATCTGTAGTGCTATTACTGTCCGTTGTTGGCTTTGGAATAGACGGTTTGTTTAAGTCTTTGATTTTGGCTAGGCCAAGACAGGTAGTCTGTTGAATAGTGTCATTCAAAAATATAATTTGTTCTGGGATCATGCAGGCTCTAAATAATGATTCTATACCTTGCACTTGCCAATCTTTTGTGCCCCAGATCGTTTTCGTTTCAATGTTATTGTTCCAGAAATCAAAACTAAATGTATTCATTTTTGCAAAAATGAGTCTGAATATATTAATTTCGTGTTGGTAAGCATGGTTTTCACTCCTGTCTTATTTAACAATTTGAAATAGAATGTTTCTGCATTACTTGTGATAAACCCTGAAAAGTATGAATATTTATCATAAAATGTCCTTGAACTGCCTTTTGGTGGAGTTGCACAATGTTCCCATTGGTTATAATTTAAAACATTTCTAGGTTGAGCAGATTTATGCAGATAATGGTTACCATAGTGGTTGTAACAAAACATCTGATCATAATTAGGTGAACCTTGCAAATAATCATGTTCTGTAAATTTAGCTGACATCACTAGATCTGACATCATATCATTAATACTTTCAAAGTCCCAATCATCAGCAAATGTGCTTGGTTTTACAAAGTCACTCAATGAAATCTTAAATTGGTGTGGATACTTCAGGAGCTCAACCGGGCCATATATTTCGTAATCAGTTTTGTCCCATGCTACCCCACCGGGTATAGGATTGGCTGTGAAGTTTACTGAAGAAAGTTCTCTTTTCTCGATGTGTGAAGACTTGTGTGGTTTCAGGACTAAGTTGATTTTCTGACTTGCTGTGCCCATTTTAACATATTTTCCCTCAATGAAATGTCCCAAGCATAGTACCATGATGAGCCAAAGTATGAGGACAAATGTACCTAGTGCCACCCAAATTTCAATCCATGGAGAAATCAGATAGGTTTCTTTTAGTTGATGATAGAGTTCCTTCGCTTTATCTTTAAAAGTTTTTGTTGTTGGCTGTACTTCTGGTTCACTTGGATCCTCAGAAAAATCATCGAAGTTGATGAGGTAGCCGGATGCTGTTCTGTCAATTGTTCCAATTGCTTCAGTGTTCCTTTTTGCTTTAGGAATTTGCTTTGTTTCATCAGCATAGTCATTTGTTACTTCACTGTAGGTTGGTGTTTCTTGATGAAAAGTTTCGATTTGGGTTTTAAGAGGTTTAAGTTCCATTGCTTTGTTGCATAGTCCTTGTTGATTCACTGTAGATTTTTCAAATGTGATTAGTTTCTCAGTTTGAACCTCTGTATTTGTAGCAAACTTTGGTGTTCTGCTACTTCTTGGGAGTCCACTTGGCCTACTACTTGTTATTGGCCACATGATTGTGGTTTAACCAGGTCGATTGATACAACTCGGTTCTCCTTTTTACCAGCAAGGGGCGGTAGTACTACTGATCTTGTCCCGTTGACAGACAAGACAGGAACTGCTTTTCTGTAAGAAGGCCCAAATTTCTTCTTTACTGCGATCTTCTCTCTGACCAGATCCCCGATCTTTGGAATCCAGACAGGCCTTGCTGGGACAGGTGGTTTCTCTTCAGTGGTTGTTGGCTGTTGTTTCAAGTTTATGTTGCTGAGGTCTTTTCTTGTTTCATTTAAGTCCTGTAAAATAGCCAAACGATCTTTGATATCAAAGCATTTTTCTTTAACCACTGAAGTCTGACTATCAAGGTCCTGGACTAACATTCTAGTCCCAAACAATAGTTTGTACGGACTGAGACCTCTCAGAGAATTTCTTGGCAGATTATTAAGACTACGTTGGACACTTATTAAATGTTTGACCCACCCAGCTCCTGAACCTAATACCTTTGCTGTTATAGATCGCTCTATGCCTTGGTTTTTTCTTTACACCATCCCGTTTCCCTCAGGAAGAAAGTGAGAAGAGTCCCGCAATGCAATGCTCATTCTGGCCAAGCACCCCCCATAAGCTCGAGAGCTAAAGGAAAGATATTGGTCAGAACGTAGCATGCTTCTAGCGTATATGCCATTATAGACTCGCAAATCTTTTATAACAGTTCAGACGTCAGCCGAGAGTTGGGGTCTATATTTATAAGTGATAATAGTCTTTACATGTTAATTTGACGCATTATTCATACTGGGTTTTATTTTTTTGTTGTTTTGATCCAATCTGGAGCGAAACGCCATGGTAATACACCGTCTCGGTCGCCACTGCGATCTCTGTTGCAGTCTGGGCAGTTTTTTACAAACTTGTGATGATGCAGGCTCATGCCTGGCCACCAGTAAATTGATTGTAATTCTTCCAGAGAATCTTTAAGCTTTAGGTGTGTAAGACCCTCACCCATATGTGCGTCTGCTATTAACAAGCCTCTCTTGTCCATGTTTGGAATTACTCTATCCCCCACTCCAGGGATTCGAGCAAAAGGAACAGAGTTTGCATCGATTATGTATGTATAATTGAGTGGATAGTTGATCGGTAACGCTGAGCAGTCGCCTTTTGATGAAGTTTTCACCGCCAGCACTGTTTCACCGTCAATGTATTTTACTGAACGCTTTTCTCTAGCTACGGAGGCCGGTTTAGTTGCTTCCGCTGTGGCTGTCTCAGCCAACGTATTCCCTGCAACGTGAACACCATCACGCTGATGACTCAGTGAATGTATCACGTGAGTTTTTGGTAGTTCTCTCTTTAAAAGAACTACTTGTTCCCAAAGCGCTTTTTGGTTTATTGTGGCACCTGTGTCATCTTTGTAACCGTTTTGAATCCATTTCTGTAAATCGTTATTGTATGATTTGACGCAGTAATACGAATCGCGCACTATTAGTGTAGGGAATTCACGATCGGCATTATCTAGCTCCATTTTTAACGCTATTATTTCAGTTTGTTTTTCAGAATTTTTTTCCACTGAGTGTTTTTTCGTAAATAGAGGTCTCAGTTTACCTCTGCGCCATACGTCCTTTACAATCTCGCATGTGGCGTTGTATGCTTGCTCTCCCCAGACTGAGGGTTGAGCATGTCCGTCTGTATATATTACACAGGCGTACTGTCGTATGGGCAGAATGTCGATTGGCAGAGGATATTCCATTTCATATTCTAGATTTTTTAATTTTTTCAGTTCTGGATCAAAATAGTATTTTACTTTGTCCGTAGCAAGAGAATTCTCCCATTGTATCCATTCTGGATTCAGTGCCGTAGTCGGTAAATTACATGGGCTTGTTAATGCCTCAAAAGCTGATTCTGCTGTTCTGACTGTAATACGTCTACCGTCAGCCTGGTCTTTTTCTCTTGCTACAGCTGTTCGAACCGCATGAACAATATTTTCTTTAATGCTGAACGTTTTTTCAGCTTCTGTGTACAAGTGTGATTTGTATGCTATTGGTACAGTTTCTCCCTCATTAGAGGTTAGGTATGTGAATCCGCATCTTCCTGGGATGACTTGAATCACAAGGTTGCGTGTGTTATCACGTGTTTGTAGTTTTGTTTTAACTAACATGTCTGTTTGTAAAGATCTCAAAATGTCTGTGTGTTTTTGAGTCCAGTTGATTCTTTTAAAATCTGGTTTTATTAGATCATAGAGAGGTTTGACTCTCTCTGCATAATTTATAATGTAAGTTCTTCCGAAATTTAGGAAACCTAGAATCGATTGCAAGTTTTTTAGCGTTCTAGGTGCTTGGATTACAGCACATTTCTCTAAGAAATTGTCGGCCAGGCTTTTGCCTTCACTTGATAGTTCATATCCTAAAAAACAGGACAGTTAGATGGGCAATTCTTGACTTTTTAAAGTTGAATTTGTAACCCTCTGCTGCGAACCCAAGTATTATGATGTTCACTCTTTTCAAGTGAGTATCCAAGTCATCATCTGTTAGATAGATGTCATCGACATAAGATAATGCCTCGTCATCATATATTTGTATTACCTCTGTTACTCTCGCTGAGAATAATCCTGGGCGCTTCTTGAACCCCTGTGGTAAACGACAGAAATTTTTTTGAGAGCTGTTTATTGAGAACGCGGTCAAATATCTGCTTTCTGGTGCTATATTTTGACAAAAGAATCGATTAGAAATGTCTAACGCTGTTTTGTACTTTTTGCGCACTATGTTATTCATTAGTGCTGCACTGTGTGAGTTTTGCACTGCAAAAGTTTTGCAACATGAGTTCAAGTGTCTGTAGTCCAAAACAAGACGATATGAATCATCTTGTTTGGAGACAGGAAACAAAGGATTGTTCATTTGTGAGGTGCAAGTTTCAATCACCCCCTGGTATTCAAGTTGATCTAGGATCTCTTTTACCTGTTTTTTAGCTTCTTGCTTAATTGGGTACTGCCTCTGTGCAGTAGGTTGTGATTTTAACTGGATTTTGTGAGGAGGAGAGTCCTCATCCCATCCCATATGGTTTTTATATAATGCAGGAGCTTGGGCTACTGCCCACTTTCTTGCAAGTGTATATTTTTTATGAATTGGAATATGATTTGAGAAGGCAGGCATAATTATTTCTTTGCCATGAGGGCACTCCCTGACAAACTCTGGTGGCCAGTCTTTCTCAGCTAGAAGGATTGGCTGTGAAGTTTACTGAAGAAAGTTCTCTTTTCTGGCCAAGCACCCCCCATAAGCTCGAGAGCTAAAGGAAAGATATTGGTCAGAACGTAGCATGCTTCTAGCGTATATGCCATTATAGACTCGCAAATCTTTTATAACAGTTCAGACGTCAGCCGAGAGTTGGGGTCTATATTTATAAGTGATAATAGTCTTTACATGTTAATTTGACACATTATTCATACTGGGTTTTATTTTTTTGTTGTTTTGATCCAATCTGGAGCGAAACGCCATGGTAATACACCGTCTCGGTCGCCACTGCGATCTCTGTTGCAGTCTGGGCAGTTTTTTACAAACATGTGATGATGCAGGCTCATGCCTGGCCACCAGTAAATTGATTGTAATTCTTCCAGAGAATCTTTAAGCTTAAGGTGTGTAAGACCCTCACCCATATGTGCGTCTGCTATTAACAAGCCTCTCTTGTCCATGTTTGGAATTACTCTATCCCCCACTCCAGGGATTCGAGCAAAAGGAACAGAGTTTGCATCGATTATGTATGTATAATTGAGTGGATAGTTGATCGGTAACGCTGAGCAGTCGCCTTTTGATGAAGTTTTCACCGCCAGCACAGTTTCACCGTCAATGTATTTTACTGAACGCTTTTCTCTAGCTACGGAGGCCGGTTTAGTTGCTTCCGCTGTGGCTGTCTCAGCCAATGTATTCCCTGCAACGTGAACGCCATCACGCTGCTGACTCAGTGAATGTATCACGTGAGTTTTTGGTAGTTCTCTCTTTAAAAGAACTACTTGTTCCCAAAGCGCTTTTTGCTTTATTGTGGCACCTGTGTCATCTTTGTAACCGTTTTGAATCCATTTCTGTAAATCGTTATTGTATGATTTGACGCAGTAATACGAATCGCACACTATTAGTGTAGGGAATTCGCGATCGGCATTATCTAGCGCCATTTTTAACGCTATTATTTCAGTTTGTTTTTCTGAATTTTTTTCCACTGAGTGTTTTTTCGTAAATAGAGGTCTCAGTTTACCTCTGCGGAATACGTCCTTTACAATATTGCATGTGGCGTTGTATGCTTGCTCTCCCCAGACTGAGGGTTGAGCATGTCCGTCTGTATATATTACACAGGCGTACTGTCGTATGGGCAGAATGTCGATTGGCAGAGGATATTCCATTTCATATTCTAGATTTTTTAATTTTTTCAGTTCTGGATCAAAATAGTATTTTACTTTGTCCGTAGCAAGAGAATTCTCCCATTGTATCCATTCTGGATTCAGTGCCGTAGTCGGTAAATTACATGGGCTTGTTAATGCCTCAAAAGCTGATTCTGCTGTTCTGACTGTAATACGTCTACCGTCAGCCTGGTCTTTTTCTCTTGCTACAGCTGTTCGAACCGCATGAACAATATTTTCTTTAATGCTGAACGTTTTTTCAGCTTCTGTGTACAAGTGTGATTTGTATGCTATTGGTACAGTTTCTCCCTCATTAGAGGTTAGGTATGTGAATCTGCATCTTCCTGGGATGACTCGAATCACAAGGTTGCGTGTGTTATCACGTGTTTGTAGTTTTGTTTTAACTAACATGTCTGTTTGTAAAGATCTCAAAATTTCTGTGTGTTTTTGAGTCCAGTTGATTCTTTTAAAATCTGGTTTTATTAGATCATAGAGAGGTTTGACTCTCTCTGCATAATTTATAATGTAAGTTCTTCCGAAATTTAGGAAACCTAGAATCGATTGTAAGTTTTTTAGCGTTCTAGGTGCTTGGATTACAGCACATTTCTCTAAGAAATTGTCGGCCAGGCTTTTGCCTTCACTTGATAGTTCATATCCTAAAAACAGGACAGTTAGATGGGCAATTCTTGACTTTTTAAAGTTGAATTTGTAACCCTCTGCTGCGAACCCAAGTATTATGGTGTTCACTCTTTTCAAGTGAGTATCCAAGTCATCATCTGTTAGATAGATGTCATCGACATAAGATAATGCCTCGTCATCATATATTTGTAGTAACTCTGTTACTCTCGCTGAGAATAATCCTGGGCTGTTCTTGAACCCCTGTGGTAAACGACAGAAATTTTTTTGTGAGCCGTTTATTGAGAACGCGGTCAAATATCTGCTTTCTGGTGCTATATTTTGACAAAAGAATCCATTAGAAATGTCTAACGTTGTTTTGTACTTTTTGCGCACTATGTTATTCATTAGTGCTGCACTGTGTGAGTTTTGCACTGCAAAAGTTTTGCAACATGAGTTCAAGTGTCTGTAGTCCAAAACAAGACGATATGAATCATCTGGTTTGGAGACAGGAAACAAAGGATTGTTCATTTGTGAGGTGCAAGTTTCAATCACCCCCTGGTATTCAAGTTGATCTAGGATCTCTTTTACCTGTTTTTTAGCTTCTTGCTTAATTGGGTACTGCCTCTGTGCAGTAGGTTGTGATTTTAACTGGATTTTGTGAGGAGGAGAGTCCTCATCCCATCCCACATGGTTTTTATATAATGCAGGAGCTTGGGCTACTGCCCACTTTCTTGCAAGTGTATATTTTTTATGAATTGGAATATGATTTGAGAAGGCAGGCATAATTATTTCTTCGCCATGAGGGCACTCCCTGACAAACTCTGGTGGCCAGTCTTTCTCAGCTAGAAGGATTGGCTGTGAAGTTTACTGAAGAAAGTTCTCTTTTCTCGATGTGTGAAGACTTGTGTGGTTTCAGGACTAAGTTGATTTTCTGACTTGCTGTGCCCATTTTAACATATTTTCCCTCAATGAAATGTCCCAAGCATAGTACCATGATGAGCCAAAGTATGAGGACAAATGTACCTAGTGCCACCCAAATTTCAATCCATGGAGAAATCAGATAGGTTTCTTTTAGTTGATGATAGAGTTCCTTCGCTTTATCTTTAAAAGTTTTTGTTGTTGGCTGTACTTCTGGTTCACTTGGATCCTCAGAAAAATCATTGAAGTTGATGAGGTAGCCGGATGCTGTTCTGTCAATTGTTCCAATTGCTTCAGTGTTCCTTTTTGCTTTAGGAATTTGCTTTGTTTCATCAGCATAGTCATTTGTTACTTCACTGTAGGTTGGTGTTTCTTGATGAAAAGTTTCGATTTGGGTTTTAAGAGGTTTAAGTTCCATTGCTTTGTTGCATAGTCCTTGTTGATTCACTGTAGATTTTTCAAATGTGATTAGTTTCTCAGTTTGAACCTCTGTATTTGTAGCAAACTTTGGTGTTCTGCTACTTCTTGGGAGTCCACTTGGCCTACTACTTGTTATTGGCCACATGATTGTGGTTTAACCAGGTCGATTGATACAACTCGGTTCTCCTTTTTACCAGCAAGGGGCGGTAGTACTACTGATCTTGTCCCGTTGACAGACAAGACAGGGACTGCTTTTCTGTAAGAAGGCCCAAATTCCTTCTTTACCGCGATCTTCTCTCTGACCAGAATCCCGATCTTTGGAATCCAGACAGGCCTTGCTGGGACAGGTGGTTTCTCTTCAGTGGTTGTTGGCTGTTGTTTCAAGTTTATGTTGCTGAGGTCTTTTCTGGTTTCATTTAAGTCCTGTAAAATAGCCAAACGATCTTTGATATCAAAGCATTTTTCTTTAACCACTGAATTCTGACTATCAAGGTCCTGGACTAACATTCTAGTCCCAAACAATAGTTCGTACGGACTGAGACCTCTCAGAGAATTTCTTGGCAGATTATTAAGACTACGTTGGACACTTATTAAATGTTTGACCCACCCAGCTCCTGAACCTAATACCTTTGCTCTATGCCTTGGTTTTTTCTTTACACCATCCCGTTTCCCTCAGGAAGGAAGTGATAAGAGTCCCGCAATGCAATGCTCATTCTGGCCAAGCATCCCCAATAAGCTCGAGAGCTAAAGGAAAGATATTGGTCAGAACGTAGCATGCTTCTAGCGTATATGCCATTATAGACTCGCAAATCTTTTATAACAGTTCAGACGTCAGCCGAGAGTTGGGGTCTATATTTATAAGTGATAATAGTCTTTACATGTTAATTTGACGCATTATTCATACTGGGTTTTATTTTTTTGTTGTTTTGATCCAATCTGGAGCGAAACGCCATGGTAATACACCGTCTCGGTCGCCACTGCGATCTCTGTTGCAGTCTGGGCAGTTTTTTACAAACATGTGATGATGCAGGCTCATGCCTGGCCACCAGTAAATTGATTGTAATTCTTCCAGAGAATCTTTAAGCTTAAGGTGTGTAAGACCCTCACCCATATGTGCGTCTGCTATTAACAAGCCTCTCTTGTCCATGTTTGGAATTACTCTATCCCCCACTCCAGGGATTCGAGCAAAAGGAACAGAGTTTGCATCGATTATGTATGTATAATTGAGTGGATAGTTGATCGGTAACGCTGAGCAGTCGCCTTTTGATGACGTTTTCACCGCCAGCACTGTTTCACCGTCAATGTATTTTACTGAACGCTTTTCTCTAGCTACGGAGGCCGGTTTAGTTGCTTCCGCTGTGGCTGTCTCAGCCAATGTATTCCCTGCAACGTGAACGCCATCACGCTGATGACTCAGTGAATGTATCACGTGAGTTTTTGGTAGTTCTCTCTTAAAAGAACTACTTGTTCCCAAAGCGCTTTTTGCTTTATTGTGGCACCTGTGTCATCTTTGTAACCGTTTTGAATCCATTTCTGTAAATCGTTATTGTATGATTTGACGCAGTAATACGAATCGCACACTATTAGTGTAGGGAATTCGCGATCGGCATTATCTAGCGCCATTTTTAACGCTATTATTTCAGTTTGGTTTTCAGAATTTTTTTCCACTGAGTGTTTTTTCGTAAATAGAGGTCTCAGTTTACCTCTGCGGCATACGTCCTTTACAATCTTGCATGTGGCGTTGTATGCTTGCTCTCCCCAGACTGAGGGTTGAGCATGTCCGTCTGTATATATTACACAGGCGTACTGTCGTATGGGCAGAATGTCGATTGGCAGAGGATATTCCATTTCATATTCTAGATTTTTTAATTTTTTCAGTTCTGGATCAAAATAGTATTTTACTTTGCCCGTAGCAAGAGAATTCTCCCATTGTATCCATTGTGGATTCAGTGCCGTAGTCGGTAAATTACATGGGCTTGTTAATACCTCAAAAGCTGATTCTGCTGTTCTGACTGTAATACGTCTATTTATTTAGGAATTTTATAAAGCGCTAGTTACGCTCACCAGCGTGTCCCTGCGCTGAATTGCCAAAAATGAGAAGAGTGAGGGGGTAGAACTAGGGTAGTGCTAGGCGAAACAGGTAGGTTTTGAGGGCTCTGCGGAACAGAGACTCGGAGGGTTCGAGACGTAGTTCAATCGGCAGTGAGTTCCAGTGCTTGGCTGCAAGAAAACAGAACGATCTTCCACCCATCCGGGCTCTGCGTATTTTAGGAACCTTGACAAGGCCAGTGTCCGAGGATCTAAGCGTTCGTTCTGGTCTGTAGGGGGTAATAAGACCGTTGAGAGGAATGGGTGCCCTGCCTCCTAGAATCCGATGGCACACACATAGGGCTTTGAATTTGATCCTTTGACAGACTGGTAGCCAGTGGAGAGATTTTAAGGCTGCTTTGGAGGAAGTGCGTCTCGGAAGCCTTAACACCAGCCTAGCCGCTGCATTCTGCAGCACCTGGAGACGATTGATGTTACTGACTGTACTACCCAAGTACAGCAGATTTGCATAATCTAGTCTCGAGGTAACCAGGGCATGTACGAGGGTCTGTCTGTCTCCAACAGGGAGCATATCAAGGACCTTACGTAGGGTTTTAAGTACTCCAAAACACATACCCACAACTCGGTTGATTTGTGGCGTGAATGATAGCTCAGAATCAAATACAACCCCTAGATTTTTGGCCTGTTGTGCTGGCCTAGGTGTAGGGCCCAAGCAATTAGGCCACCATGCTGAAGACCACACAGACGGGCCACTCCCCACCACAAGCACCTCAGTCTTGGAGCCGTTCAACTTCAGGCAGTTGTTAGACATCCAGGAGGCTAGCTCCTGCATGCAGGCACTGAAGTTGGTGGCTGCGGTGTCAGGTGCCCGTGATAGGGAGATAGCCATCTGCGTGTTGTCAGCATAGGATACGAGTTGGATATCGTATTTCTCTACAATCGCTGCTATAGGGGATGCATATAGGTTAAACAAGGGGGGGGCTAAGAGCAGAGCCCTGGGGAACTCCTTGATCGAGATGGAATTGTTTGGAGTAACATTCACCTTGTCTGACCTGAAAGCCTCTTTCCATCATAAAAGATTGTAGCCATCTAAGTGCCTTCCCTTTGATTCCTCCCTTGTTGAGACACTGTAGCAAGATGGAATGTGCTACAGTGTCAAAGGCGGCACTTAGGTCAAGCAGGATGAGTGCCATTGTTTGACCCTCATCAACTCCTTGCCTGACAATCTCGGTGGCCAAAAGCAGCGCAGACTCTGTAGAGTGGCGAGGGCGGAATCCAAACTGTGTGGGGTGTAGAAGATTGGCTTCATCCACAAAGGTCATAATTTGAGAGTTGACCACCTTTTCCGCCACCTTGGCCATATAGGGAAGAAGGGATATGGGTCTCAGGTTGTCCAGCTTGTCCCAACTAAGGTTAGGTTTTTTCTGAAGCGGTAGTACTATAGCTTGCTTCCATTTTTTTGGAACAATGCAGGTTTTAAACGAGATGTCGAGGACATCTCTGATAAAAGGTTCAAGAGTTACGATGCTTTGGCCGAGAAGTTTCGGTGATGCCGGGTCCAAGGGGGACCCGGATTTAACCGAGTGACAAATCCGTTGCAGCTCGTTAGATGAGGGGATCACAAACTCACACAAACTGTTTGTGCCTGCATCAGAGTTAGGAGATTCCTTAAACTCAGTTGCATTGCCCTTTCCTCCTGCAAAGCCAGAATAGATATTAGCCACTTTGTCAGAAAAGTAGGTAGCAATACGGTTGCAAGATTCAACTGAGCTTAATGAGGGGTCAGCAGAGGCAGTATGCATGGAAATTTCCTTGTAAATTTTAAATAGTTCCTTGGTGGAGTTTTGGGCTTCTCCGATCCTATCTGAGAAGTGCTTAGTTTTGGCAAATCTAATGAGATTATGATATTCCCTGCTTCTGGTTTTGTATCTCAGTTTCGCTTGCTCTGAATAGGCTACCCTCCATTGCCGTTCTAATTTCTTACATTCTGCTTTAACTGAGCGGAGTTGATCGTTAAACCAGGGGGCCGATTTGTGCAATCTACTATGGGGTGACTTATGACAGAGTGGGGCGGTGTTATTCAAGGCCGTAGTTATACGCTCATTCAGTCTGTCTGATGCCGTGTCCGCATCTTCCCCCCCAGGTCTGCCACCGATCATAAGGGCCGTCTCAAATTTCGTTTGAGAAAATGTAGTCCATTTCCTACTGAGATATTTAGTGCTTTGGGGTTTCGGTATATTGGTAGCCGGGATAGAAAGTGTGAATGGAACAACAAAATGGTCGGACCATGTCACCGGAATCGGAGAGTGTATAGTTATACCATCCCAATTGGCAAATATTGGGTCCAATAAGTGGCCTTTTGAGTGAGTCGGGGCCTTGGATTCAGTGGAAAGTTGGAGGGAAGAGAGCTGCTGAACAAAATCGGTAACTGCTTTATCAGCTAGATTATCAAGGTGTATATTAAGATCACCTAGGAGCAGAAATTTCTCTCTACGTAAGGCAGTTTCTGTGATACCATCGATGAGATGATTAGTGAACTGGGTCGAGGGACCCGGGGGACGGTATATTAATAGGCCCTTCACCGTGTTCCCCTTGTTGATTTTAATTGTGAAGGCTCCTATCTCGCCTTCAGCTATGGGGAAGGGATCAAGTTGGTATGTCAATGGTTGTTTAAAAATGACAGCGATCCCTCCTCCCCTTCCTTCAGTCCTATCCAGATGAACAATGCCATATTCCGTAGGGAGAGAGGCTACTATGTCTGGGCCCGAGCTGGAATCCAACCAGGTTTCTGTAAGGAACAATAAGTCGAGCTTTATTGCTAATAGTAGATCATGAATATCCATACAGTGCTTCCTCATGGATCTGGTATTAAGTAATCCACATATGAGGCTAGTATGCTGTTCCCTGGGAGGGGGTATAGCCTGCAACGAATAATGGCAGACTTTGCAGCTATTGGGTTCCTCAACATTAAGATTGTGAGCACAGCCTTGAGCTAGATTGGGGCATAAGTCACGTAATTGTTGGGATGTCCAGCATATTCTAGTTGTAATTTGACCAGGGGGACTGGCCCCTGTCCCCGTCCGTTCGCGGACGGGCGCAGACGGGCTCGCCTTTGGCGCGCCTTTGGCGCGCCGCCGGCGCGCCCGCTGCGCCCGCCCGCTGCGCCCGCCCGCTGCGCGGACGGGAGGGTGTCACCATTTTATACAGTGTGAGGCGGGTGGGAAGCGTCCAACGACTGGACCGCAGCCCTCCTCCTTCCCCCAATATGGCGCCTCGAAGCCTGCCGGCGTCAGCCTCAACCTCGGCTGCACCGGTCTAAACTGAAGACAAGGGGCCTCGGAGCAACGTCAATCTTGCCCCGTGGGGATCGAAAAGCAGAAGTAAAAATGCGGTATTTAAAATATTTTACCCGTTTTAAAAATATTTGCTGCCTTTGTAAAATAATCACTCCACAATTGAGTCTACCGTCAGCCTGGTCTTTTTCTCTTGCTACAGCTGTTCGAACCGCATGAACAATATTTTCTTTAATGCTGAACGTTTTTTCAGCTTCTGTGTACAAGTGTGATTTGTATGCTATTGGTACAGTTTCTCCCTCATTAGAGGTTAGGTATGTGAATCCGCATCTTCCTGGGATGACTCGAATCACAAGGTTGCGTGTGTTATCACGTGTTTGTAGTTTTGTTTTAACTAACATGTCTGTTTGTAAAGATCTCAAAATTTCTGTGTGTTTTTGAGTCCAGTTGATTCTTTTAAAATCTGGTTTTATTAGATCATAGAGAGGTTTGACTCTCTCTGCATAATTTATAATGTAAGTTCTTCCGAAATTTAGGAAACCTAGAATCGATTGTAAGTTTTTTAGCGTTCTAGGTGCTTGGATTACAGCACATTTCTCGAAGAAATTGTCGGCCAGGCTTTTGCCTTCACTTGATAGTTCATATCCTAAAAACAGGACAGTTAGATGGGCAATTCTTGACTTTTTAAAGTTGAATTTGTAACCCTCTGCTGCGAACCCAAGTATTATGGTGTTCACTCTTTTCAAGTGAGTATCCAAGTCATCATCTGTTAGATAGATGTCATCGACATAAGATAATGCCTCGTCATCATATATTTGTAGTAACTCTGTTACTCTCGCTGATAATAATCCTGGGCTGTTCTTGAACCCCTGTGGTAAACGACAGAAATTTTTTTGTGAGCCGTTTATTGAGAACGCGGTCAAATATCTGCTTTCTGGTGCTATATTTTGACAAAAGAATCCATTAGAAATGTCTAACGTTGTTTTGTACTTTTTGCGCACTATGTTATTCATTAGTGCTGCACTGTGTGAGTTTTGCACTGCAAAAGTTTTGCAACATGAGTTCAAGTGTCTGTAGTCCAAAACAAGACGATATGAATCATCTGGTTTGGAGACAGGAAACAAAGGATTGTTCATTTGTGAGGTGCAAGTTTCAATCACCCCCTGGTATTCAAGTTGATCTAGGATCTCTTTTACCTGTTTTTTAGCTTCTTGCTTAATTGGGTACTGCCTCTGTGCAGTAGGTTGTGATTTTAACTGGATTTTGTGAGGAGGAGAGTCCTCATCCCATCCCACATGGTTTTTATATAATGCAGGAGCTTGGGCTACTGCCCACTTTCTTGCAAGTGTATATTTTTTATGAATTGGAATATGATTTGAGAAGGCAGGCATAATTATTTCTTCGCCATGAGGGCACTCCCTGACAAACTCTGGTGGCCAGTCTTTCTCAGCTAGAAGGATTGGCTGTGAAGTTTACTGAAGAAAGTTCTCTTTTCTCGATGTGTGAAGACTTGTGTAGTTTCAGGACTAAGTTGATTTTCTGACTTGCTGTGCCCATTTTAACATATTTTCCCTCAATGAAATGTCCCAAGCATAGTACCATGATGAGCCAAAGTATGAGGACAAATGTACCTAGTGCCACCCAAATTTCAATCCATGGAGAAATCAGATAGGTTTCTTTTAGTTGATGATAGAATTCCTTCGCTTTATCTTTAAAAGTTTTTGTTATTGGCTGTACTTCTGGTTCACTTGGATCCTCAGAAAAATCATTGAAGTTGATGAGGTAGCCGGATGCTGTTCTGTCAATTGTTCCAATTGCTTCAGTGTTCCTTTTTGCTTTAGGAATTTGCTTTGTTTCATCAGCATAGTCATTTGTTACTTCACTGTAGGTTGGTGTTTCTTGATGAAAAGTTTTGATTTGGGTTTTAAGAGGTTTAAGTTCCATTGCTTTGTTGCATAGTCCTTGTTGATTCACTGTAGATTTTTCAAATGTGATTAGTTTCTCAGTTTGAACCTCTGTATTTGTAGCAAACTTTGGTGTTCTGCTACTTCTTGGGAGTCCACTTGGCCTACTACTTGTTATTGGCCACATGATTGTGGTTTAACCAGGTCGATTGATACAACTCGGTTCTCCTTTTTACCAGCAAGGGGCGGTAGTACTACTGATCTTGTCCCGTTGACAGACAAGACAGGAACTGCTTTTCTGTAAGAAGGCCCAAATTCCTTCTTTACCGCGATCTTCTCTCTGACCAGATCCTCGAGCTTTGGAATCCAGACAGGCCTTGCTGGGACAGGTGGTTTCTCTTCAGTGGTTGTTGGCTGTTGTTTCAACTTTATGTTGCTGAGGTCTTTTCTTGTTTCATTTAAGTCCCCTTATTTTCCTAGTCTTATCTTCCTCTATACGCAATGTTATTTCATATATTTTATGAGGTTTGCTAATTCTGGTATTTTCCACCTGAATGTATTCATTCGTGTCCACTGTCTCCAGATGATTCATCAGGATCTTGCGAGCTATGCTCACTTCTGCTGCGCTGTCTAGCATTGTCTGAGCCCATTCTCCGTTTTTCAGCTGTGTCCTCAGTATCCTCGGCATGGTTGATTACTTTAATACTGGCTACCTTCTTCTTTGGAAATTGTATTTTTTTATTTTGATGAGCAGGTTCCTTGTCTTTGGACTTGACGTGCTCTTCCCTGTGTTCTGACCGTCCTCTTCTTTCCGATTTCTGCGAGGAAGTCTGAAAAGATCGAGAGGGACGTGTATCAATATCTTGATATCTATCAGGTTTCTTCATATTATCCCTATTTCTAAGGTTGTATTTTTTCTCAAAGGGCTCCCTTTGGGGAGGCTTGTGTCCTTGGTCCGGAGAACTTTCCCTCCGCCGAGGAGACCTTCCTCTGGTTTGGAATCTTTTTTCTTTGGGAGTGGATTGTTTATTTCCATCCCAGCTCTTTTTTGGAGTGTTTAGAATATTTTTAATAAATACCTTTTCAGGATTTTCAATTAGTTGGGGTTTCACTGGTTTTCCACCCAAACTATCTCTTCCTAATTCTTCATAGGATTTTTCTATGATTCTGGCAATTTCAAATGGTTGTTCTGCTATATCTGTTTCTTTCAACCTCTGGCGGATCACCACATTTGCTGCTTTCCCCTTTATGTTGGCTAGTAATATTGCCGAGACCTGCTTGAAGTCTTTCAGTAATTTCATACCCAGAGTTAGGGCCGGTTCTGGACCGTATTCATCTTGAATCTGTTTCAGCACATCTGGTATTACTGACATGGATGGAACACCATGTGTTTTTGTGTAAATGGAAGCAAAGACTGTACCCCAAGTGTCACAGTCCTCCACATGTGGTGCGATTCCCATAGGAAGGCAGATAGTCAGAATTCTGTGTTTCTCAACAGGGGTGGTATCTGGAAATACCGTCTCTATTTGAGTGATTTTTTGTGCTAACCAGAATGGAATTTGTTCCCGTTTTGCAGGTACTTTACCTAGACAGGACTGTATGTTTTGTGGTGTAATTTTATTTGTGTTCCCCTGATGATGGGTCAGCTGTGGAATTTTAATAGCTGGTTGGACTGTTGAAGTCCGCATTACATATTGGACTAATTGTCTGTGTATTTTAATTAGTTGTTTTAGCTGTGCTAAAAGATCTGGTGCAGACATTTCTTCAATGTCTGGATGTGGTGTGTATCCGGCTAGGACCTGCCACGTTGCTCCTGGTCTACCTAGTGGATCGAGCCTGGTGGTGTGATTATTATGTTGTAGGGCGCCATTAAACCAGAGCAGGTGCTCTTGGTATTTGAGTGATATCTCCACTTCCTCGAAAGGAGTGTATTCATTCGGAGGTTCCTCTGTTTTGTAATAGTGGAACTCCTTTGTTACAGCGTTTGCTGCTGGAAAGTTCATCCATGAATAGAATACGTCTGTCTGCCGATATTCGTGTGCCTCAATTACGAATATGACTGTACCACCTCTTGGTGTCAGTCCATTTTCTACAAGTTTTAATGTTATAGTTTTTCTTATGTTGACCGGGATGAGTATTGCACCCGGGTCAGTTTGCAGGACACTATTGTCAGCTGCTAGGAGTTCAGCTGCTACTCTAGCTGTCCCCCTTCCTTCTTTGCTGTCTGACATTTTACTGACAGGAAGGTTGTTTTGTTTATTTGCAGATCAAGTTTCTACGGAAACAAAGATTAGATGCACAATATTTTGGAACAGTGTATCCTTCAACGTTGAATAAATCAAGAACCATACATAGGAGTCTCCGCCTACTAAGTTTGGCGGATTTAACCTTTCACCCACTCCAGACGTCTTTGGAGTTTTATGGGAAAAAAGGGTCTGTGTGAAAAAGCACGACTGAGTTACTCTAATGTCTTACGTTAGATTTATCGCCCTTCCAAACACGTTGGGCGCCATGTAGTGTAGTTCCTATTATCCCAATAGGCTCTGCGCATTGGAATAATATCTTCAATAGTATAGACGTAGGACTGTGGTTAACTAGGTCTTCTACTGACGATATTAGACTTAAAGTTATGTGTGCCAGCTAGCTCAGAGTTCACTAGAAACTTTCTCGAATAGGCAAGGAGGAGTTTAACCTCCCTGGATAGACAAGAAGGGATTTCGTTTCTGACAACCATAGAACATGACAACTTTGCTCCCCCTAATCAAGAGTATATCTCTAGAGTCGTGTGAAAACAAAAGACAACTTATTTTACTCAGTCAGTACGTGCATTCTTAGTTTCACCAGATTGTAGAGAAAAGAAGAGACGGGCGTGTTCAATAAAAAGGTGTTATTTATTGATCAGTCTCTTTTCGCATACAAGAGAAATGAATCGCTATTATTGCAATACTTAAGGTTAAGTAAAGTGCATACAGTAAAAGCAGGATTATAAAATAATACTGTAAAAGCATTGATATAGTTTCTTAGCCATATGATACTTTAAAATGGATAAAATAGATACATACATATATACATTGACTAATCGTACTCAACTGGTGCTTCTAACTATGCCTACCCCAGTGTACCTGACCTAAGCCTAATACGTGGGTGGGAGTAGATAAGTAGCAGTTTAAGTTAAGTTTGGTTTGCCAAGGATCTGACTCAAGAATTCTCTGTAAGGGGTTAGTCAGTTCAGTACCTGGGATTGAGAAGGCTGGAGGGCTGGTATCTCAATCTCAGGACTTGATATCCCAGCTGCCTGCGAGGGCGGCTGGAAACGCCGGAGCTGGATTTCTCGGCAGGAGAAAAGGCAGCGTCTCTCTCAGCGCGCCAAAAGGGAGGGGCAGCGTCCGTGGGTTTTCTGCATCAGCTGGGCTCCTCGGCAAGTAGCGCTGCTCCAAGCTCGTCACCACCGTGTGCTTGCTTAGGGCAATGTCGGTATTATTTATACCTGAAAGGTGCTGAGGTTGACGCAAGGATGGACATAAATACGTCAATAAGGATGTCGTAAGAACTGGTCGTTCTTACATTCTTTACTGGAGTTCTTGGCTAAATCAAAACAATAGCTGCGGGGATTTCCCAGGTCTGCTGGAGGTTTGATTTGTTTTGAGAACTCGGTATGCTTTCTAGGGGGGCTGGAGGAATGGTGCTTGCCTAATGTGATAGCATGCGCTATGACCTAATCAGAAAACAGGTTTCTGTGCCGTTGTATGGCTACTAGTGATTTATTAACCGAACAAGGGTCAGAAATAGGATTATCGATACAGTTCCCATAGTAAACACATTACATCGGAACTCCCCAAATATTCATCGGCCGTCCAAATACCACCTCGTACGGGGTGAGACCCGTTCTAGAATGTGGTACTGATCTAATGGACAACAATGCCAATGGCAATGCATCTGGCCAAGTCAATTTCGTGGAGGCTACGATTTTCGCGATTTTTAGCTTCAGAGTAGCATTGTACCTTTCCACCAATCCTGCTGATTGCGGATGGAACACAGCATGAAAACTTCTGCTTGATTCCCAATCCTTTCAAAACATACTTGATAACTTCTCCAACAAAATGAGGTCCGTTATCATTCCATAAAAGTCTGCAAACACCAAACCTCGGGAAGAACTCCTTCAGTAGCACCTTAGCAGTAGTAATCGCAGTATTGTGTTTCGTAGGGTATGCCTCAATCCATTTACTGAAAGCACAAACCACCACTAAAACATACTTTAAATTATTACACCGCTCAAGCTGGATATAGTCCATTTGTAGGACTTCAAAAGGTGCAGTTGGTGTAACAAAACCTCCAGATGGAACTCGCGTTCCCTTTCCAGGATTGTATTGCAAACAAATCAAGCAGGACTGTACTACTCTTTTAGCTGTGCTAGCAATTTCTGGATGCTCCCAAACTTGCTTAAGCATTCTTGTTATTGCGGAAGCTCCAACATGTGCTAGCCCATGTGCCATCTGAACCATAGGCTGTACGAAAGCTATAGGCAGCTTCCATCGGTCCATCTGCTTATTTCTCCAACAGCATTCGTCATCTAACTTTCCATTTTTAGACCACCGCTCACGTTCCTTGTCAGAAGCTGTTTTCTGTATCTCTCGCACTTCCTGCCTAGCATCGTGCCATCTTTCAGCTTGCGACTTCACTACATACATAGAAGTAGTATTTCTCTGTATTGCAGTCTCACGTGCCACGCGGTCTACAAAGGCATTTCCCTGACCAATTTTGCTGTTACTTTTTTGTGTGCGCTGCACTTTATAATAGCTACTTTCTTTGGATATGTCAATGCAGTCAAGAGATTATGCACTAATTCTCCGTGCATTATCTGTATTCCATGAGATGTAAGAAAGCCTCTTTCCTTCCAGAGTAGGCCAAAATCATGCGCCACTCCGAAAGCATAGCGGCTATCCGTATAAATGTTCACGCACAACCCAGCACTGAGCTCACATGCTCTTGTCAGAGCTATCAACTCAGCTGCTTGGGCTGATTTCTGTGGTATGCGGGCTGTCTCCACTATTGTTTCAAGTGTGGTAATTGCATATGCGGCTGAAGTCGTACCATCCGGTAGTTTCAGGCAGGAACCATCAACCCACAATTCACCATCCACATCTGGAAGGGGCGTATCCTGCAAATCAATGCGACCCTTTGTCTGTTCCTCAGTCAGAAAAATACAATCATGCGTTTCTTGGGACTGAGGTTGGGTCACCGGATATGGCAGCAAAGTGGCTGGGTTCAAAGTTGCACATCTCTTCAATGTAATGTGGGGAGCTAACAATGTCAGTTCATATCCTGTGAGACGAGCACTAGTTAAGTGCTGCGTTTTTGTCTGATTCAAAAGGGCGTCAACAGAATGTGGTACTAACACTAACAATTTATGTGACAAAACTATTCCCTCACTCTGTCGAATTGACACTGCTGTTGCTGCAACTGAACGAAAGCATCCAGGTAATGCTCTAGCAACAGGATCAAGGACTGCTGAGAAATAGGCACATGGACGTTGCTTATCGCCGTGTAACTGAACCAACACTGACAATGCGCATCCATCTTTCTCATGTACGTAAAGGGTAAAAAGCTTCGTATAATCTGGTTACCTAACACTGGTGCTGAGCAAAGAGCTTGTCGTAACTGTCGAAAAGCACTTTCACATTCTTCTGTCCATGGAAGAGGAACTGGGGTATCTTTCGTCAAAAGTGCTAACAAAGGCTTAACGATATGTGAAAATCCCAAGATCCACTGTCTACAAAAGGAAGTAAAACCCAAGAATGCACGTACTCCTTTCTGTGTGATAGGAACTGGCGTATCCAAAATTGCTTCTATGCGATCTGATGTCAATGCACGTCCCTCCTTAGACAAAAGGTGACCTAAGTAGGTTACCTTTGGTCTACAATATTGCAACTTCTTTCGCGATACTTTATGATGATGTGAAGCAAGGAAAGAAAGCAAAGATAGAGTGCATCTTTCACACTGTTCTGGGGTGTCGGCTGCCAACAAGATGTCATCGACATATTGGATGAGGGCCACACCTTCGGGTAATGCAAAAGAATCAAGTTCCCTCTTCAATGCTTGGCTGTAAATACTCGGACTCTCAGTATAGCCTTGAGGAACTCTACAAAATCGATACGATTGATTATTCAAAGTGAAACCGAACAAGTATCGGCTGTCAGGATGAATAGGGATCGAGAAGAAAGCGTTCTTCAAGTCTATAACAGTAAATGTAGTAGCAGTTGGAGGAACCAAAGTAAGGAGTGTTGTAATGTCAGAAACCACAGGATACTGTGGTACTACAATTTTATTTACTTCCCTCAAATCAATAATGAATCTGTAAACTCGTGTGTCAGTGTCTCTTTTCAAAATCGGGAGAATCGGGCTATTACAAACATTATATGGCACTTCCTCAACAACCCCAACTCGGATAAGATCATGTACAATTCGTATGAGTGCTTCTTCTCCCTCCTGTGAAATCCTGTATTGTGGCAAACGAGGTAACTGTCATGTGGTGGCTTTCTGCGGTCCCGGGCGCCACAGGATGCATGCAGACATCGTGATACTCACTTCCGGCCGGAAGTGGTGTCCCGGTCTAGTCCTCCAACACAACAAGCACTTCCGGGGGAACACGCTTAAAATGCGTGAAGCTCGCCGGATCGGTGCTTCTGATACTTCCCGGCAGCCGCGCTTCAGCCCAGCAGACGCTGGAGGTTACTTCGAGTCACGGTAACGCCGCCATTCCTCACGCGTTACGTGACTGCTTGCCGTCTGTACTTTTGGATGTCAGCCGCGCAGGAGCGCTGCTGATAACTCATTTAGGAAGCAGCTGCGAAGGCACGCTGCTACTTTCCTGCCTTTGTTCTTTTTGTTAGCAGTGGCGCAGGAGCGTTACTGCTTGTTTCTAGTAATAAGTGCAGGTGCGCTTTAACTGTCAACACCCTGGTTCCTCAGTTGTTTTGCCCGTGGCGCAGGAGCACTTTAAACTTTATACTTTGGATATATCTTGCTTTGGCGGTGGCGCAGGAGCGCTACTGCTTGGTTCCTACACGCATAAGGCGTAGGAGCATTGTACATGTGGGCCGCGCTATAGCACTTACCCTGGAGTTCTTGTTCATACCTCCTTTTCAGCGCAGAAGCGCCTTCCTTTGAGTTCTTTTGGTTCTTTGGTGGTCCTGGCGCAGAAGCGCCTTATTTTCATTTTCCTCGCCACGAACGTAAGGCTCCTGGACGACACTTCACTGACCTCTTCATTGAGTCAACCCGAACAACAATTTGTGGTGAGTGTCAGAAACAGGGGCTCCTGTCTGCATGTGTCTTGTGGGGTGTTTTTCAGCACGAGCGTAGTACCTAGCCCTAATCAGGTATTTCTTGTTCCCTCAGCTGTGCCAAGACCCTTCCCAACGTCCCTACCACCAAAACCACTTCCTTGGTTCCTTTTGGCCCCCATCCCTGGATCCATCTCATCCTTGTCGGGTGTTATTCCCCGCGGGGTTTGTTGGGATCAGGGGCGGTGGTTTCTGTCGTCTCTGCGGGATTGCTTCACAAGCCCAGGTGAGTCTTGTGGGGTACCTGACAGAATCAGAAGCCCACGTTCATCATCCTGCCCAGACGACATGGGAGAACCGGAGGTTACCCTGCAGGACATAGCAGCCTTGCTGGCTGCCATGCAGGCAGAGAACCTCAGCTTAGGCCAAGATATGACGGCCCTACAGGGCCAAGTGACGGCTGGCTTCACCAACCCCTGGGGAACCACTCCTAGTCCCAGAACCCAAACAGAGGGGTTGCTTAGACCGCCTACATTCTCCTTTGGGGGGTCCTCCTCTGCCACCGGTCAGGACACGGCTATCCAGGTCATCACGCCCCACCCGGTGCAACTGGCTCCACCCGAACGCTTCTATGGCGACAGCACCAAGTATGGTGTCTTTATCCACCAATGCCATTTGCATTTCATGGCCAGAACAACTGCCTTCCCTGACGATGCATCGAAAGTGGCATTCATACTGTCCTACATGGGTGGGGACGCAGCACAGTGGTCCATCTCACTGGTAGAAAACGACGACCCCATGCTAAACCACTTGCCAACGTTCAAAGAGACCATGCGACGGATGTTCGCTCGCCATACGTTTGTACAAGCCGCCGACAACCAGCTGCTTGGGTTAAAGCAAGGAAACAGTGACCTGCTTCACTATATCACGACCTTCAGTCGCCTGGTTATCGAGGTGCAATGGCCTGAGGACAAAAAGGTGTCGGTGTTTTACCGAGGATTGCGGGATGACCTGAAGGACCTCATCGCTCAACACCCCGACCCTCCAGACATGATAGGGCCATTCATCGACATGGTGGTCAAGATGAACTTCCGGTTGCAAGAGAGGAAAACCGAAAAAGGGAAAAACAGCGACAACCGTTTCCTCCCTATCACAGAGAAGGCCTCCGACAAAGGCAAGGAGGATGCCCCCTCGCCTAGCGACACCCAGGAACCGATGCAGATAGGCGGCGTCAGAGGGGCCCTAACCAGCCAAGAGAGAGAAAGAAGGAGGAAACAGAACCAGTGCCTCTATTGCGGTAAGAGCGGTCACTTCATCAGGGAGTGCCCGGTGAAACCCAGCCGCACACGGAACAAACGGCCTTTCGCCTTGCCCATCGACAAAGGAAACAAGGCGGGAAACGAGACAACCCAGTAGACATGGGGGTCCGTCCTCTGGGTTTTTCTTCCTGCACTACCGCGATCCCTGCAGTCTTCGATGGCAACCATCACATAGGCATGGAAGTGACCTTGCGGAACCAAACAGGCGCCTCGTGGAATGTCATCGCGATGCTTGATTCCGGAGCCACCGGCAACTTCATCGACACCGTCTATTCACAAACCCTGGGAATGAGCATGGTGCCTGAAAAAAACAACCAGAAACTGTAAAAGCCGTCGATGGTACGGATCTGACCTCCGGTCTCATCAGGCATCAGACCGAAGCCTTGACTATGTGCTTCACGAACAATCATGCTGAAGCCATCAGCTTTGACGTCATAGACGCACCTCAGTTCAAGGTCATCCTGGGACTGCCATGGCTGGTAAACCACAATCCCCGAATCGACTGGGTAACTCGGGTGATCAATCTGGATTCCGAACACTGCTGTAGCACCTGCTACGAAGAGGACAACATGCATGGTATTCGTTCCATACAAGCACAGTCGTTACCAGGACAAGGCATGGGAATGGTGTCTCAGGCCGAAGTACCGGAGGACTATCAGCATCTGGCAGAAGTGTTCGATAAAAAGGGAGCCAACACCTTACCACCGCATCGTTCCTTCGATTGTCGGATAGATCCAATACCCGGCTCTACGTTGCCCTGTAGCCGGATATATTCCCTTACCGAAAAGGAGAACGTCCATCTACGTTCCTATTTGGATGAGTACTTGGAAAACGGGTTCATCCGCCATTCCAGGTCCCCGGTGTCATCTCCCCTTTTCTTCGTTTCGAAGAAGGAAGGGGACCTGAGGACCTGCATCGACTTCAGGGCGATGAACACCATTACGGTAAAAAACCGATACCCGCTTCCGCTCATCTCCAACCTCCCGGACCAAGTCAAGAACGCCTCAGTTTATACCAAACTAGATCTGCGGGGTGCCTACCATCTGGTCAGGGTCCGGAAGGGTGACGAATGGAAGACCGCCTTCCGGACCAAATTCGGCCTCTTTGAGTACCAGGTCATGCCTTTCGGACTCTGCAACGCCCCTGCCGCATTCCAGTACTTCATAGATGAGGTATTGAGGGAGTTTCTCGACGTCTTCTGTATCGTGTACATAGACGATATCTTGATCTTCTCCCAGACCATCACCGAGCTTGTACAGCACGTACGTTCGGTCCTACGACAGCTAGGGAAACACAGACTATACGTGAAACTGGAGAAAAGCGTATTCCACGTTACCTCCGTGGAATTCCTGGGTCATGTCATCACCCCCGCCGGCATACAGATGGATAACAAGAAAGTAGAGGCCATCCTTCTTTGGCCCACGCCGGACTCCGTGAATGGGGTGCAGCGGTTCTTGGGGTTTGCCAACTACTACCGCCGTTTCATCACTGGATTCTCCGGGATGGTGGCGCCTATCTCGCGCTTATTGCGCAAAGGACAGCGCTTTTGTTGGGACCAGAAAGCAGACTACGCGTTCCAGGAACTAAAGAGGCGGTTCACTACTGCACCGGTGCTGATACATCCAGACGCCAAACAGCCTTTCGTGGTAGAGGCAGACGCCTCGAAAGACGCCTTGGGAGGCGTGTTGTCACAAAGGGATGCCAACACCGGACAGCTACATCCGGTGGCCTTTTATTCCAAGAAACTACAGCCGGCCGAAAATAACTACATGGTGTGAGACAGGGAGCTCCTGGCAATCAAAACGGCGTTCGAGGAATGGCGTCATTACCTGAAGGACGCAAAACATATGGTCACCATCTACACGGACCACAGGAACTTGTAGTTCTTACGCTCAGCACGTGCCCTGACCGCCCGGCAGTTACGATGGACCCTGTTCTTTAATGAATACAACTTCACCATCACCTACCGACCCGGAAAGGACAACGCCAAGGCGGATGCACTCTCAAGATTGGACGAATCCGAGGACGCCACCGAAAACACAGAACCGATTCCCGTCATCTCGGATGACCACTTCCAGGGAGTAGTGGCCTCCACGGACTTCATGACCCAGTTACGGAAGGACACGGACGGAATAGACCGAGCAGCTCTAGTGCATGGACACAAAGGCGTGGTTCGTGAAAATGGATTCCTGGTTAAAGGGAACAAGTTGCACCTACCGAGGGAACCCTGTCAACAACGAGCGATCCAGATGTGTCATGACCATATTATCGCTGGCCATCCGGGATACCACAAAACGCTTGATCTGATACAGCAACAGTTCTGGTGGCCAACAGTAGAAACCTGCACAAGAAACCACGTCTCCCGTAGTACCATATGCCTACTAGGCAAGAACAGGTCTGAGCCCCCAGTGGGCCATCTCCGTCCCATCCCGGTGCCACCCTATCCTTGGCACACCATTTCTATGGATTTCGTGGTAGAGCTTCCGCTGACCAAAACCGGCCATACCACAGTGCTAACCGTGGTGGACCACCTCACCAAGATGGCTCATTTTGTACCACTGCCCAAAGTCCCCACGGCGGCGGAACTGGCAATAGTGTTCGTGAACAACGTGGTTCGCCTCCATGGCGTTCCTGAGGTGGTGATAACGGATCGGGGGTCGCAATTCGTGTCCCGTTTCTGGAGGGCAGTGTGCAGACTCATGGAGATGGACGTACGTCTCTCTTCTGCTTACCATCCCCAGACAGACGGGCAAGCGGAAAGAACCAACCACACCATGGAACAATACCTGCGCTGTTTGTTGCTCACGGTCGAGAGGGAGTGGTCCGATGTGCTATGGATGGCAGAGTACGTTTACAACAACAGCAAACACTCCGCCATTGGGATGTCGCCTTTTTTCTGCCTACAAGGGAAACACCCCCGCACCTCGGCGTGGGACGTTCCAGCGGAGAGTCCTTTGCCTACAGTTCGGGCTTATCATAAGACACTGTGTCAGCTCTGGCAACGAGCCAGGTTCGAGCTAGCCAAAGCAAAGGACACCTACAAAGCACACGCTGACGCTCACAGGCAGCCAGAACCCGAGTATCGCACCGGCGACAAGGTGTGGCTCTCCATTCGACATCTCAACGTGCATGGTCCCAAGAAGCTGCTGCCTCGGTTCGTAGGTCCATTTGTCATTGAGAAGTTGATCAACCATGTGGCCATGAGACTGTCGCTCCCGGCTCACATGAAGATGCACCCGGTCTTCCATGTCTCTCTTTTGCGTGCGGTCCATCCTGACTGCACCGTCTCCTCTCCTCCTTCTCCCGTGGTAGTGGAGGACCATGTGGAGTATGAGGGCAGGGCCATTCTGGGTTCCCGTCGTACCAGGGGGTGGTTGTTCTACCTCATTGACTGGAAGGGTTACGGTCCTGAGGAACGGTCCTGGGAACCCCGATCCCATGTTCTTCATGCCCCTGTTCTGGTCCTAGCCTTCCATCTGAGCCACCCTCTGAGCCCACGCCCTGCTTCCTTTCTCTGACTCCCCGGTGGGGGTTCTGTTTTGAGGGGGGGTACTGTCATGTGGCGGCTTTCCGCGGTCCCGGGCGCCACAGGATGCATGCAGACATTGGGATACTCACTTCCGGCCGGAGGTGGTGTCCCGGTCTAGTCCTCCAACACAACAAGCACTTCCGGGGGAACACGCTTAAAATGCGTGAAGCCCGCCGGATCGGTGCTTCTGATACTTCCCGGCAGCCGCGCTTCAGCCCAGCAGATGCCGGAGGTTACTTCGAGTCACGGTAACGCCGCCATTCCTCACGCGTTACGTGACTGCTTGCCGTCTGTACTTTTGGATGTCAGCCGCGCAGGAGCGCTGCTGATAACTCATTTAGGAAGCAGCTGCGAAGGCACGCTGCTACTTTCCTGCCTTTGTTCTTTTTGTTAGCAGTGGCGAAGGAGCGTTACTGCTTGTTTGTAGTAATAAGTGCAGGTGCGCTTTAACTGTCAACACCCTGGTTCCTCAGTGGTTTTGCCCGTGGCGCAGGAGCGCTTTAAACTTTATACTTTGGATATATCTTGCTTTGGCGGTGGCGCAGGAGCGCTACTGCTTGGTTCCTACACGCATAAGGCGTAGGAGCATTGTACATGTGGGCCGCGCTATAGCGCTTACCCTGGAGTTCTTGTTTATACCTCCTTTTCAGCGCAGAAGCGCCTTCCTTTGAGTTCTTTTGGTTCTTTGGTGGTCCTGGCACAGAAGCGCCTTATTTTCGTTTTCCTCGCCACGGACGTAAGGCTCCTGGACGACACTTCACTGACCTCTTCATTGAGTCAACCCGAACAACAATTTGTGGTGAGTGTCAGAAACAGGGGCTCCTGTCTGCATGTGTCTTGTGGGGTGTTTTTCAGCACGAGTGTAGTACCTAGCCCTAATCAGGTATTTCTTGTTCCCTCAGCTGTGCCAAGACCCTTCCCAACGTCCCTACCACCAAAACCACTTCCTTGGTTCCTTTTGGCCCCCATCCCTGGATCCATCTCATCCTTGTCGGGTGTTATTCCCCGCGGGGGTTTGTTGGGATCAGGGGCAGTGGTTTCTGTCGTCTCTGCGGGATTGCTTCACAAGCCCAGGTGAGTCTTGTGGGGTACCTGACAGTAACACAGCTCCCTCCTTAACATTGATCTGAACTGGAGGAATGACTATCTGACCCACATCAGTGTCTGATGTAGCCCAGAGGGACTCAGGAAGAGTGGCTAATGCAACATCTTCTTTAACAAGACAAATTCTATCCAATTCGGAATGATTATCATTTAAAATGACTCGTACCCCTTCAGGAGAACATCGTATCATGGCTCTAAAGTACTTCAGCATGTCAAGGCCCACAATATTATCTGGTGTGTTAGGGGAAAGCAAAAACGGGCATGGAGCACTGAATTTATCAACATAAAATGGAAGTGGTTGTGACAATGGGCTAAGGGAAGGTGTTCCATCGAAACCTATCGAAGTAATAGTTGTGCCAGACAGGGGAGCCCTAGGAAGCAATTATTTAGACAGAGCGCTACGTGTCTCTCCTGTATCAACCAGAAACCGATCAGTAGAACCCAAAACATGTGCTGTAACATAGGGACCCGTCTGATCTACTGGAACTTCAACTGATTCCTTACCCCATCCTAGGCAATCCTATGCATGAGCAGAATTGTATAGATCAGGCTGAACATAATCAGACATTTGATACTGATTTCGCCGATCAAAGGTGTTCTGTCTATACTGTGGTCGTACATTTGTATCGGATCGACCACGATCATTCACATTTCCCCGAGCCTCCGAGAATCCTGAACCATTTCTCCCTTGGCCCCGACCACGAGCATCCAATGGAGGACGCAATAATGGGCAATTACGCATCCAATGGCCAAGCTGCTTACAATATGCACACTGGTTGATATTTAAATTCGTACGAGTGTAAGGAGTATTGAGAGATGTTCGTCCACCTCTATCATAGTTTCTATCAGGACCCCTTTCCTAACCTCTAGAAGGCGGGCCATATACCTGGGCCATCATAACTTTCGTTTTTAACTCTTTAGATTTCTTGTCCTCATTCCCCTTCGCTTCCGCTTCTTGGCGCTCATAATATTGAGCCATGGTTAAAACAGAAGCCGGAGAGGAAGTAGTCCAAGAACTTTCACTAGCTTTCAGACGGCTGGCTATTCCTGTTAACAGATTCGTAACGTATTTATACAAACAAATGCCTGCCAGTATCATCTGTTAAAGACCTGCCGCTAAAATCATGAAAAGTTTCCTCAAAACGTGTAAAGAAATCAGAAACCGATTCATCAGTCTTTTGTTTACACGATGCTAGAACAGTCCAATCAATCTTTTTAGGGGGAATAATCGTTTTAAGTTTAGTCAAAATGGCTGCAGGAAGATCTAATATTAATCGATGCGGCTTTTTGGCGGGCTCTCTATCAGTATCTAGCACCAAAAGTAGTACGGTCATCGATTTTACGAACAGTCCGCCACATATCTGGGGGCAAAATTAAACCGAAAAGCAAATCTATGTCGCATAAGGTCATAGTGCAAGAATTTAAGGCGGCTTCAACTTCCTCATAAAAGGCCGCTGGATTTTTACGCGGATCAGGCAATGCTGTTTTAAGCGCCATTACATCTGCTCTATTCCAAGGAGTGTACACCCAATTATAAATGAAATATCCCTTAGAATCAGCCGAATTCTTATCATCATTATCACCCGCCCCTTTAGGAGGAACATACAAGGGTGCGGCTTCCCGCATAGGTCTCATATCGGCAGATTTTATCTTATCTGTCTCGAAGGTGGGGGACTGCGGTTCTCCATTCCGATTAGACTGTGGAACATTGTCCGCATTCTTTTTCTGCTCCTTCAGATGGTACGCCTCATTTCGTAATTTAACGTCGTCTAATCACGTCTTCTACCTGGGAATAACAAAAGAGCCATCACGTAGCTGTTTACGATCATTTGCTATATCATTAGGTTCTAACACCAAAGAGTATTTTCGAAACATTTCTACAACTTCATCAGCAAATATCGCAGAAAAATATGTCTGCTCCTTTTCCGACCAATCCTTTATGATGACTAAGAGATCGGGAGCGGAATTAACAGTACGTAATGCCTTACGAGCAGCCTGTCTGAGTTCGGACGAACGCTCAACAGATAACATAGATCGAGTGTCCCGCGCTTTCCGTTGATCTGCGTCAGAATCCTCGTCATGTCCGGACGGGGCGGACGGAACGGCATACGGAGGTGGAGGTCGATCTAATAACAAAAAATCATCTTGCGGTTTATTAAGGACAGGATAGAGAGGCTGTCAGACAGAATATTGGCCAGATATCTGTAATCTAGGTTCCTTATCCTCTCGTTCCTGCAGTTCTTTCATTTCTTTCTTTCGTAACTCAAGCGCTTTCACATACACACTCTTTCGCTGCTCTTTTTCAATCAACGCTTGCTCACGCTTCTCTTGCTGCCGTACTTCTTTTTCCCACATTCGCAAACTCTCAAACATATCACGCCTAGACTTTCGCTCAAACAAACATCGTTCCACATACTCAACCTTTCGCGCATCAAATGACCCATGCAGTGGCCACCGTAACTCAGGATCCTTCTTAGTGTATTTGTGTTCTTTCATTTCTTTCTTTCGTAACTCAAGCGCTTTCTCATACACACTCTTTCGCTGCTCTTTTTCAATCAACGCTTGCTCACGCTTCTCTTGCTGCCGTACTTCTTTTTCCCACATTCGCAAACTCTCAAACATATCACGCCTAGACTTTCGCTCAAACAAACATCGTTCCACATACTCAACCTTTCGCGCATCAAATGACCCATGCAGTGGCCACCGTAACTCAGGATCCTTCTTAGTGTATTTGTGCCACAACGTGCTGTACATTATGGCAGAAAGACCAAATTTCAAATACATATCTCTATTAGGTGTCCCCTCGGGGGGAGCCGGCTGCGATTCTTCAAGTCGTAAACTGGTACCCTTACAAAAGCAGCACAACCTTCGAAGTGCGCTAAAAACAGGCATGTCAAATAGAAATAGTGCAAAATATACACTATTTATAGGGAAAGAGCGCTTAAGGTACCTTCTTAGTACATTGCGCTATACAAACAAAAGTTGAGGAAAAGTCCTCGCATTACCTGCCTATATGAGTTGCAACACATATATTTCTCACATGCACATACAAATCCAAGTAGACTAGTCTATTCCCAAATACAAATATGCCACGGTAAGCGTTTCCTAAAACTACATTACCACTCAAGGGCATCCAAATTCCAAAACCTACAACAGGCGCCGCAAAACGGCTCCTACCAATCATAGGCTGTCCAGGTTCCAACTGCCAAGTTCTAAATTCGACCAAACGGTCACTGCACGGCAAACCAACAGAAGAGATCTCAGTCGAGGACCGGCGCTGCCCGGATGGTCGGATCAGAAAGTAGGGAAAAACCGCCTCGGGTGCCAAGACTCTGGTCTCCTCTGGCAGCGATCGCGTCCTCAGCGAGGTTCCGAACCGTCGTCACGACCAATCCTTCGGGCATCCGAGTCGCCGATGAGCCCCACGTGCCGGCGCCAATTTGTCGTAACAGGCCTCAGCCCGACCTGCTAGTGCAAGGGGTTTGCCCTTCTGTGCACAAAGTCCTCAGACTCCAAAGGAAAAAGTTGGCACGGAAACTGGAAATACAAAAGATAACGTTTATTACACCTCATGAGGTGGTGCTATAATTCAACCAGTACCCTTCGGTACTGCGAGAAGTAGCACAAAGGGCTACTGAACACATGGTTTATTTATACCCAAACAGGGGCTCAAGAGAAGGCGGTACAAAGCATAAGGGCACATTTTATGTCCATACAAGGGTTGTTGCGGCCCCGGGGCGGGACATGGGTTACCGTCCATGCCTGTCGCTGTGTTGTCAGACTTTCCAGCCGTTTCCAGCGATGCGTCCCAGGTGCTGTTGGCCAGTCTTAAATCAGGCTCGCCACTAGACCCCTGCCCTGCCAAATTTTTGGCCGGGATGGCGGCGGTGCAGAACCCCCTGGTCAACCCTATCCTCAATGCCTCCCTGAGGGAGGGGAGTGTCCCACGCACCTGGAAAAGGGCGATGGTAATCCCCCTCCTGAAAAAGCCTGGTCTTGATGCCGAGGTTCTGGCCAATTATAGGCCAATTTCACTTCTCCCGGCTCTGGCCAAGATCACAGAGAAACATGTCCATGGCGTCTTGTCGAGCTTTTTAGAAGCCAACAATCTGCTCCATCCATCCCAATCCGGATTCCGTCCTAATTTCAGCACGGAAACGGCGTTGTTGGAGGTCTCGGAGATCATCAGGGAGACCTTGGATGTGGGCGGCAAGGCCATGTTAGTCATGTTGGACCTGTCGGCGGCCTTTGACACCGTCCCCCATGAGGCGCTCCTCGCCAGGCTTTATGACATCGGCATTAGGGGGACGGTGTTCAAATGGTTTACATCTTTTCTTGAAGGCCGCCGCCAGACGATCTGGGTATCCCAGAGCTCCGCCGAGATGCCGCCATTGGGAGTCGGGGTTCCACAGGGTTCTGTGTTGAGCCCGTCGTTGTTTAACATCTTCATGTCCCCTTTGGCGGCTGCGGTGGAGGCCTATGGGGCCCAGATCGTGTCCTACGCCGACGACACGCAACTCCTCTTCACATGCGGTAAAGACCAGGCATTTGATGGAGAGAGTTTTCGGGGCTGTCTGGGAATGGTCTTTGACTGGTTCCAGCGGAACAGTTTGAAGGCCAACTCCAGTAAGTCGGAAGTCTTATTCTTTGGCTGTGCCACCGACCCTGAATGGCGGCAATGGTGGCCGTCTGACATGTGTCCTCCCGCACAGTCATCACAGGTTGCCAAAAACCTTGGTGTCAAGTTGGACAACAAGCTTTCATTGAGAGCTCATGTCCTTGGGCTGGCCGGCACCTGTTTCGGCATTCTGAAGATGCTCCGCAAGTTCCTACCATTGCTGTCTGTGGAGCATAGGCGGATTACTGTGCAAGCGCTCATTGGATCCAGGTTGGATTACGCCAACGCCCTTTTCCTTGGCCTTCCTGATTATTTGGTCCAGCGCCTGCAGGTGGCACAAAACTCTGCTGCCCGCGCCATTTTTGGCCTGCATAGGCGAGCACGTGCTTCTGGGTTGCTGCATACGCTTCACTGGTTGCCTATCCGGAAGCGGATCATGTTTAAATCCCTGACGCTGATGCACAAAGCATTGTTTGGTTTAGGTGCTGGATACCTGCAGCGAAGATTGGCCTTATATCGCCCAGCCCCCTCACTGCGGTCCGAATCTCTCTTTAATGCCGTGGTCCCGCGTGTGAGGAAGGCCCGCACTGGGGGGCGCTCCTTCAGCTTCAAGGCTCCCCAGCTGTGGAACTCGCTTCCGCTGGCGCTACGCAGCACCTCCAATCTGCTTCAATTCAGGAAGAGCCTGAAGACTTGGCTTTTTAATCTTTAGGCTTTTTCTGGTGGGTTTTTCTTTTTTTTCTTTGTATCTGTTGTTCCTTGTTGTGTTATTTCACACCGAGCTGCCTGTGGAAAGCGCCGGGACACTCTTTTAGAGTAGCCGTGCGCTATACAAACTCAATATAACATAACATAACATAACAAGGTAATATCGAGAAGCACAATCGATCAGTGGGAGGAGCTAACAGTCTTGGCGTCTCAGCTAACACATTCCAATCTAGGGTTAACAATTAACAGATGTGGACCCTAACGGTCAGCAGCAAACACAGAGATGCTATTAATAGTCTGTTGCCGGGCAGATTCAAAGGCCATGAGCAGAAAGGTGGGACAACACACATGGTCGACACGAGGTAACATGTGGCAGACAAAATGGATGCCATAACTCAAAATGGATGCCATCAAATGTCAAGATAACGGTAAAACCAAGATGTCTTTTGCTAACGCTCAACTTAATCGCTGTTAATGTACGACAGGTGAGTGAGACAAATAAGCCATGTTCAGTTAAGGCAAGAATTTGTTCATAAGGATTATTTTCACTTCCTTTTTAAAGGAAGCCGTTGACAAGATTCTGCGGAGTTCCGGAGGGAGCGAGTTCCATCTCTTCGAGGCCGCGCCTGAGAAAGCTCTGTGCCTCATTCTCTTTTTGCAGAAGATCTGTAGTTTCAAGAGGAGAAAGTTTGCACTTCTTGATGATCTACCTCCTTCCGATCATTCTAGCTTTTGCGCCAAGTAACAGGGGCTACTGAAATGGAGGGCTTTGTGAATCATGCAGGCGATCTTCAGTTGTATTCTTGCTTCAAGTAGCAACCAATCTAGGGATTTAAGGGATGGGGAAATGTGAGCCTTTCTCTCAGTACCGGTAATCAACCTAGCTGCAGCATTCAGGGAAGCCCTTAGTGGGGCCAAGGTATATTTGGGGAGGCCACGGAGCGTAGCACTGCCATAGTCTAGCCTCAGCAAAACAAGCGCTTTAACCATCTGCTTGAAGTCATCTTGTGGGAGAAATGGTTTGAGATTCCTAAGTATACTCATTTGGTGGTTAGCACCCTTGCAAGCCTTACTAATATGATTCTTCATGTTCAGGTGCATGTCCAGGGTGATTCAAGAGATTTGGCTTAATCAATAATGTGTGGAGAGCAGTTGAAGGCTGTGAGGAGGTTCATCCAGTGGTCTATCTTGAGGGTGTGATTAGGTGGAGATATAAGAAGGAATTCCGTTTTGGAGGTATTGAGCAGGAGGTGATTCTCCGTTAGCCAGTTTTGAGTATTCGTCAGGGTGGAATTGAGTGCAGTGAAATCTTCAGACGAAGTGATTTTTAGGTAAAGTTGCGTGCCATTCACATACATGTGAAAAAGAGTGCTTGTGGAATTTAGTGCATTTGCTAATGGTTCCATGAATATGTTAAAGAGTATGGGAGATAAAGCAGACCCTTGTGGGACCCCCATGAAAACTGTAGAGGACTGGGATAAGGAATGATTCACCTTGACTCTTCGGGATCTGTTGTGCAGGAAGTACGAGAACCTTTGCAATACCAGATCGGAAAGGCCCATCCTATGCTCAAGAATGGATAAGAGGATGTCATGATTTACAGTGTGTGACGGGGCATGCAGTAAGGACAACGAACATTGTGCTTGGTGGGAGTATACTCCCCTGTTACCTGCTGCTTTTACCTCTCAACAGCGGCCGGACCCCGGTTGGACCGAGGAGCAGGTATCCCATTGGACCAGCCTGACCGAGGACGACGGTCCCTTTAACAGAACATCATGGAATGACGGCGCCCTGCCCCTCATCGACCCGGAAGGAAGGTCAAAAGGGAGCCCAGCCCAGGAGAGGAAGGACTGCGATCCCAAGGAGGAAGGAGAACCGAGACAGGAGACCGCGAGCGAAGAGCAAGAGGGAGGACGAAGACGAGAGGACGGGAATACCGGACCAGAGACGAAGCCAGGAGGCCAACGATATCACGACTCGCCCCGCCACGCACCCAAGGGAGGGGCGTGGCTACAACAGGTACGAGGCCGTGTAGCGGGTTGGGTGGCTCAAAGGGTCCAACCTACGGACTGAGTGTGAGATCCCATGTAGAATACTCCCTTCCTTGCACCCCTCCCGCACGAGCACGACCTTGCACTTCGTGTACAGAGTTCTCACAAGCACTGGTTTCCCTCACTCCCGGCCCTCCGTCAGTAGGGTAAATACGGCTGTCTGACGAGTTCTCTCTTTTCTCTTGTTTCATATCACGGAGAGAGAGGCAAGGAGAGACGAAGACAGCCCTGCGTTTCCCGAGCAGCACACTGGAGACCTCGAGGAAACCCCCATTTGACGCAGCAGCGTTTGCCCGTGAAAGACTAACGAGTCGGCAGAGACGGAGTTACATAAAAATAAAACCTTCCTTACGATCCCTGATAAAAGACTCGGTATCTTCTTTGTCCTCCCCCCCCCCGGGAGCCTGTAGAAGCCCCCGATCAGAGCATAGCCGACCAGCCCCTGGGACACAGTGTTAAATGAGGAAGAAAGGTCTAGGAGGATTATGAGGCAGGATTCGTTTTGCTCTAGCATTTTTAAAATGTCATCCATAATGTGAGTGAGCACCGATTCCGTGCTGTGGCCACTCCGAAAACCAGATTGATGTTGATCCAGGAGTTGGAAATTCTCTAAGTGAGCGCAGAGATGAGATTGCACACATTTTTCTAGGAGCTTAGCCAGAGTGGAGATGTTGGAGATTGGGCGGAAATTGTTGAGGTCAGTTCTATGTGCATTAGGTTTTTTTAGAATGGGTGTAACCTGAGCTGCTTTTAGGCATTCGGGTATCGTGCCTTGTGATAAAGAAACGTTGATAATCCTTGTCCACATGGGGATGAAGGCAGCCTTAATTTCTTTGAATACCTTCGGTGGCAGCGGATCGCTGAAGTGATTAGAAGGGTTGATACTCCGGAGGGTTTTGTACATGCCCCTTTCGGTGAGGGAAGTAAAAGTACCCCATGAGGCATTGTTCTTGGTGCTAAGATTGAGTAGGTCGATCCTCTCAGAGAGAGCCAGAGGAGACGTAGTCTCATTGGCTTACATAAGGGCCTTCTTTGTTTCAAGGACAGAACTGATGAGATTTGTTTTTTCCATAAAGAAAGCAGCCAGTTCGTCGCATGAAGGTGAGGCCTCTCCAGGGCACGGGTGGTTGGGTGCTTTTACCGATTGTTGAAAGTTTCTTTGGGCGATTTGAAGCTTGGTTAAGTTGGGATATGAAGTAGTCAGCCTTAGCACTCTTGATTTTTTTAATATAGGAATTTCTTACCAATCTGATAACTTTTAAAAGATCCGAGGAAGGTTTGGATCTCCAGGATCGTTCCGCTGCCCTTAAGTTGCGGCGGCCTGAGTTTAGATTGTTATTGAACCAGGGTTTGGAGATTGTGGAGGAGGCATTTTTTTGTTGTAGTGGAGCTATGGAATCCATGATATTAGAGATAGTAGAGTTATAGAATTCAGTGAGTTCAGGAACATCTGTTGTGCCGATTTGTGAAGACTAGGCAAGTTTACAATGGGTTGTTAGATCTTCTGTGTTGATATTCCTGAGGTGCCTATCCATTTCTAAATTTTCTTTGGTTGATCTCTCTGCAGTGTCACATCCCTGTTTAAGGAAGGAGATTATGTGAGGGTCGGACCAATCACATGGGGTAATGTCATCCACTGTGATGGTGTTTCTTTTTGATATGATGAGGTCGAGTATTTCTCCTTTGTTGTGAGTTGGCCTGTCACAGAATTGGGTCATCTTGTGATCCAAAAAGAATGATTTTAGGCAGGTTACTGCATAGTCATTAGTGTTAGACCAGTGAAGGTTGAAATCTCCGAGGAGGTTTTGTGACAATGAGAAGTCATCATTGCATGAGATGAATTCCATTAATTGTTCAATGAAGGAGAGATTCTCTCCGGGGGGTGGGGGGTTGGTAGAACATATGAGGTTTGCAGACCGCTAGGTGGTTACTTGAAATGTTGAGGAAAAGGTATTCACTGGAGGGTGGTGTGGTAGTTTCTGTGTGGGAAACCGAGAGTGTGTGCCGGTGTACACACGCTAGTCCACCACCCTGCTGCTTAGATCTGTCAAGTCAGATTATATCTTGACTCGGAGGAACTAGGAACTAGGATGTCTAGGATAGGGGTGGAAGCGGGATTTAACCAGGTATTGGTGAGGATGATAATATCTAGATCCTTGTTTTGGATGAGGTCAAAGATATCGGTTTACTAGCTGATCTACAGTTGAGCAGTATACATTTCAGCCGTAACAGCGTGTGTGAGTTAGGAGACTGCGTGATGTTCACTCGCTTGAGGTTGTCACTATTTACAACTCTGATGTTCTATGAGGGTTCTATGTGTGGGTTGGCGTGAATGGCTTGAATTTGATCCAGAGGAGTCTTGACGGTGTCTTGAGTGATAGCGTAAGAGAGGAGTAGATCCTCGATATCACTGGTTGCAAGATCAGCCTTCATTCTTCTAGGGCAGGATGGGCATTAGGGAGGGGCATGGTTTTAGAGATAAGGTGCAAGGAGTGCTGGACAAGGCAAGGGAGTGCGTTAGTGGGTACTATGGGCAGCTTTCCTAAGGAAGTAAGGGAGCTGAGCAGTGGTAGGTGCTCAATTGATAGGGCTTACAGATCACTTAGTTGATCCGAGAGAAGGTGCAGTTGGAGAGAGATCTCATCCAAATGCGGAACCAGATCTGAGTGTTGGTTAACAGGTGTAGGTTGAGAGGTGTGATCATGCGGAGGAGGGGGGTCTCGAGGAGTGCCTGAATGGTCAAGGGCGGCGATGCAGTGTTCCGGGGGAGAGAGAGAATCGTTAGTGGCTTGCGGAGTCTGAGGTTACTGGTGAAGGTGGGAGAGTGGAGGGACAATTGTATTGTGTGTAGGAAGTGATCAGGGGGCGGTTTAGTGGATTAGGATGAATAGAGTCCAAGGAGGGCAGTCGCATGTGCTCTGATAGAGAGGATGACGATGACCATGGGATCGAGGTAGGGGAATAGCCGTGTAGCTGACTTGGAATCGGTGAGGTGGGTGTACCAGTAAGCGTACAGTCGAGCGGCGATAGGAGTGAGCAACTGAGACAAGGGACTGGTTGTATCCGAAATCCGCAATGGAGTGAGAGTTATGAGAAATTGCAGTGTTCCTGGAAGTGTTGGGAGGTGGGCTGGTTAAATCCTGTGAGCTAGGAGGTTGTGGATAGGTAACAGTGGATTTAGCGGTCACCATTTTCTTGAGTGTAGGGAAAATATTGTCCATCTTAACTAGATTGACATTAGAGCCTTGGAATTGAATGATACTAGATATCCATGAGGCTGACAGGTAGGACAACATTTTAAGTAGGCCCGGACTAACTTTTTGTTACAGCTGTGTAAACTACTAGGAGGATTAGCAGAACCTCCACAAAATAATGTTGCTCAGTCTCAGTGGGTAGAATTTTTTAAGCCCCAATATGCTCGAAGTTCAGTAGAGGAGGAGTGCCCTCTACCTCCTGCCATCTTTTACCAAAGACAGATTTTTACCACTAAAGATGTTAGTACAGCATTAGATTGTGTGTCCTGCGGTAGAGCTCCAGGCATGGATGGTATCCCGGCCGACGTCTTTTTAAGTGACAGATCGTCCTGGTGCCAGTATTTCGCACTTTTAGCGAACTCAGTGGCCAGGGGTGCTCCCATTCCAGCTTCGTGGAAGGGAGCCGAAATAATTCCTGTTTTTTAGAAGGGTGATAAATCCCTCCCAAGTAATTACAGGCCTATTAGTCTTATCGACTCAGCACAAAAACGTATTGGGCGACTAGTACAAAACAAAGTCCAGACTTGGATAGAGGAACATAATATTTTATCCCCTTTTCAAGCCGGCTTCCGCCCCTGCACTAGCTCTATAGACCAAGTCTTCTATTTTATGACAATATATATTGGAGGAACGTGGTCTTGACTGAAGGATCACTTTACACAGTTTTTGTCGACTTGAAATCGGCTTTCGATTTGGTCCCTCACTGTAAACTTTGGAAAGTTCTTGCTGAGTTGGGAATGGCCCCGGAGCTACTGACCATCCTCGTCCGCTTACATGAGAGCAACTTTGCAAGAATCAGATGGGGGCACAGGGTGAGGTCACTGACACATTCCCAGTCAAGCGTGGTGTTCGGCAGGGTTTTGTCTTGGCCCCTACCCTGTTTTCGTTATGCATTAATGGAATAGTTGACCATCTTTGTAGTTCCCCCACTGATGCCCCTGTAATAGTTGGGGTTCACGTTTCTGTTCTCATGTTCACGGACGACACGCTGATAATCTCACGGACTCCGAGTGGGCTACAGAAGGCTGTTAACGCCTTCGGGGACTTTTGCCAACTGCGTGGACTTGAGATTAATACAACAAAAACCAAGTTCATGTCCCTTAATCAGCATAAATCTTTTAAAGGTAGAATTTTTCTGAACAACACACCCCTAGAGCAGGTGGAGGCTTTCACCTACCTAGGTATTCTACTCCAGAGTAACATGCATTGGAAACGTCACACGGACATGGCCACTTTAAAATTTCACCAGCTTGCAGGTGCCCTATTATCTAAACACAAATCCTCTCTCACAAAGCCAATCACGCCAGCTTTGGAGATATACAACATGAAAGTGTTAAGTTCTACCCTGTATGGATCAGAGCTATGGGGTCTAACCAACCTGAGTCAATTAGCAAAAGCAGAGAATAAAACTTCACGTAGTTTAGTCGGTGTTCCCCAAAGCACCCCGACCGTTCCGCTTTTGCTTGACTTAGGCAGGAAAAATGTTGTAGACATAGCAAGGTTACACCCACTTTTGTACTGGAGGCGAATCTAGACCACCCCTGAACTTAGACACTATGTCCAGGCCCTGAAGGATGTGATCTCGGTAGATCGTTTCCACAAAATCCACTGGCTCAAAGAGCTCAGGAAGCTTTTGATAAAGCTAGATCTAACCCCTTTATGGGATGAACCGGACACATCAACCTTCCCCTCAAAAGATCAATTTAAAGTCATATACTGGGAAACGGCTCTGACTTCATCCCATAGAGCTTGCATGAACACTAACTTAACTGGCCGCTTTCTAAACTATAAATCACAGCCTTTTTGTGAAGCTTATTGGGATATTATCGAGAGCCCACTAGATCGTAAACTGTTTTTTCAGTTTAGGGTAGGATCACTTCCAGTTAAAGCTTTTACTTATAAATGGCCGCATCCCCTTGATGACAAATGTCATAAGTGTTTAGACATGGTTGAGACAACAGCCCACCTTTTCTTTGTATGCCCCCTTTAGGTTGTTCCACGACGTAAATGGCTGAAACCCACTTGCTCAAACCTGGGCATCCGGCGCCACATAGAAGCCTTAAGGATATTAGAGTCAGACTGTACCCCTTGCATAGTTGTTGCTTTAGCTAAATTTTTAAGGTGGGCCTGGATTATCCGTACACGTTCTTTACTGCCACCCGCTGCTTGTTAGTACGATGAATGATGCTATTAATGTGTTGTTCTTTTATTATGAATAATTTTTATTGGATCTTATATGTAGTTTAACTTGATTTTTATCGACAATAATCATTGGAATTTAATAACTTTTTATCTTGTGTATGGTTATGTACTATTTATTCTGTTTTGTGACATATGTAGTGTGCGTGCTTTTATGGCATACTGTCGAATAAAGCTTTTGAAATTGTAAACTACTATACATGCGTCTACGTTTTCAGGTCTCGAGATTTAATGCATATATAACAGCCCTTCTTGATAGGACTACAATGGCCTGGTTAGAGACTCATGAAAGAAACCATTGATCCAACTTCTAAGTGTTGTTTTTGTCAGTGTGTGTGCGCAAAAATCTGAGGTGAAATACAACAGACACCTCACCATACTCAACTGAAAGCACCTGCACTCAACTATTCATCAGAAAATACATTAGTTAGGGGGTTTAACTCCCCAAATACCCCCCTGAAGCTATGCCTCTGCCCACTGACCCTGTGGGACTCTATCGGTATAGCGTTGCTTATGCCCGGCAAGGAGACAAGACAATGCTTGTCATACAGGACCCTCTTTCTGCTAAATAGTTATTAGAAAAGGCCATCTCAACTAGGTTTCTCTCCTACATGTCTGACCTGGAATTACCACCTTCCCAGACTTCAGCCCATTGCACTGCACTCTAAGCTCATTTCAAGAGACCAAAATTGACTCAAAATCGAGGATGCACCAGCGCACAAGATAATTAGGTTATCCCAGAGTGCTGCAAGCCTGACCCTCATCATTATTCGCTTTTAAAAGTTATTGCATTCTTCTTTACCGTTAGTACTCAGAACATCATAAGAACCATTAAGCCAGGATTCTAATTTTTGTTTTTTGTGGAAGGGGTGTCAAGAAGTGTGGCCGGGCATGGTGGCTTAGTGGACTAATGCGTCCACTATATGGACTGTGTTTGACCTTATGGTCACAGGTTCAAATCCTGGCTGGTCCACTCATCCTTCTGCGGTCGATAAAATGAGTACCATTGAGTTGGGTAACAATAAACATCTGTTATTCAGAGCCAAGATACCCTTCTGGGTGAACGTGTACTTTACAAATACACGTTATGTTATGGTCAAACGTAACCATTGCAGCAAAGTAGCTTAATTTTGGAGGCACATGAATGGAATATGTGAGCGGGAAAGAGTGCAAACAGAGGAACAAATGGTGTTATTGGGACTCCCTTGGTGATAGCAGGATTCGCAGAACCTGTAGTGTCCTCTGTTTCTAGAAATGGTCTAGTAATTTCTGAATGTGGTACATTTTCTGCCCTGGCCAAAATGTGCAACAGAAATGGTGCAATATGCAGTGAATGTGATGATGGCTAGCAAAGTGCCCAAACCTTACCATTTGTGCATGCCTACAATGCTGAAACACATACAATCACATCAATTGGATTGCATTTTGAGCAGTGTACATCCAGACACGTGTAGTGGGAGGAGGAACACCTGTCCCTACTCAGACTCACATTGGGTTACATCAACCACACACAACTTTGCAAGGGGAGGATAGTGTTAGGCCTTCCTCTTCTGTTGTAGACACAGTGGGTTTAACTGCCTAGATAATGGACTAAGCACCAGTGACTTCTTTTGCGGAAATGGAGAGGCATAGATATGACTGTTATCCCTCTTTTAATGCGTTCTTGAAGATTTGCCAAGTTGTGTTCAGCGGCAGCAAATTAGGATTTAGTTTATTGATCATTAGTGGTTTTATGTAGCACAAACTTTGCCCAAGAGCATTACAATGCTAAACATGAACACCAGATGACATTGCACAATGTGTTCTATCTGTGGATTTACAGGCCGCCCACATACTACCATTGGTAAACTTCAACGTCGCTCTAATTTTCTTTGATGCCAATCGTCATGGCATGCGGGCATCATGCCCTGTACCTGTGGTGGCACTATATTAGTGCATGGATCAAGTACATGTCTCCTTATACTGTTCCAAGTTTGCACAGCTAATTTTTTCTTTGTTTTCAATCACTCCATAGGAGAACTTGTGTTGTCAGGCCATCTCCCTTGTACACATACACACATATCACCATGTGGCTTATAATTTAAATGATGATGAAGTAGACCCGTTTTGATCTTATTAATATGCACAGTCCTGAGGAAGCCACAATTAATTAATGAAACAAGGGTTGGTTGTCTGACTAAATATATGATTTAAAACACATGTTCAAAAAGTATTCTGTAGTGCTTATAACGATCGTGAGTGATTATACGAATTGAAGCTTTCATATTGAATGGATGTCATAAACTGAGAACGTTAGTGATTGATTTGATCAGTTCCCAATAATCCTTGCCGAAAAAAAATATACATTCACATATTCACTCACACACTAATACACCCAGTCGCAGACCCACTCAGACACTCGCTCACTCACACATTCACTAAGATACCCATGCACCCTGTCACAGACCCACTCAGATACTGGTACACCCACTCACAGACCCACTCCAACCCTGATGCACCTGCTCACAGACCCCTCAGACGCTAACACACCCATTTACAGATCCAATCAGGTACTCATGCACCAACTCATAGAGATGCTCAGAGACTCATGCACCCACTCACAGACCCATTCAAACATGAATGCATCCACTCACAGACCCACTCAGACACTCACGCACCCACTCACAGATCCACACAGGCACTCATGCACCCACTCATAGATCCACTCAGAGACCTATGCACCCCTTCACAGACCCACTCAGAGACTCATGAACCCACTCACAGACCCACTCACAGACTCATGTGTCCACTCACAGATCCACTCATCCACTCATGCATCCACTCATTGACCCACTGAGAGACTCATGCACCCACAGAAAGACCCACTCAGACACTCATGCATCCACTCACAGACCCACTGAGAGACTCATGCACCCACTCACAGACACACACAGAGACTCATACCCACTCACATACTCACTTAGACACTCACACACCCACTCACAGATCCACTCAAACACTGATACGCCAATCACAGATCCACTCAGACACTAGTGCATCCACTCAGAAACCCACTCACAGAGCCACTAAGGCACTCATCCACCCACTCACAGATCTAGTTAGTAACTCAGAAGCCCACTCACAGACCCACTCAAACACTCATGCATCTACTCACAGACTCACTCAGACACTCATGCACCCACTCAGACACTTGTTGTCTTTCACATACCTAGTAAGAGACCGACACACCTTAACAGACTCACTCCAACACTAACCCACCCTCTCACAGACCCACTCATGTACCTACTCATAGATCGTCTCAGTGTTTTAATGGGTATGTGAGAGGGTGTATCAGTCTCTGAGTAAATCTATGAGTAGGTACATGAGTGGATCTGTAAGTGGGTGTGTTAGTGTCTGAGTGGGTGGGTTAGTGTTTGAGTCAGTCCGTTAAGGTGTGTCAGTCTCTTGCTAGGTCTGTGAAAGGCAACAAGTGTCTGAGTGGGTCTCTGAGTGGGTGCATGAGTGTCTGAGTGAGTCTGTGAGTAGATACATAACTCTATGAGTGGGTCTATGAGTGGATACATGAGTGGATCTGTGAGTAGGTGCATGAGTCTGTGAGTGGGTCTGTGAATTGATGTGTGAGTGCCTAAGTGAGACTGTGAGTAGGTGTCTGAGTGGGTCTGTGAGTGGGTAAGTTAGTGTTTTAATGGGTCTGTGAGAGGGTGTATCAGTCTCTAACTTACCCACTCACAGACCCACTCAGACACTCATTCATCCACTCGCAGATTCACTCAGAGACTCATGCACCCACTCAGACTCATGCACCCACTCAAAGACCCATCTAGACACTCACACACCTACTCACAGTCCCACTTAGGCACTCACACATCAATTCACAGACCTACTCACAGACTCATGCACCCACTCACAGATCCACTCATGTATCCACTCATAGACCCACTCATAGAGTCATGCACCCACTGACAGACACACTCAGACACTCGTGAATCTACTCACATACCTACTGAGAGACTCATGTACCCACTCACAGATCCACTCCTCAGAGACTCATGCATCCACTCACTCACCCACTCATAGACTCACTTAGACAGTCACACACCCACTCACAGACCCACTCAAATACTCATGCACCCACTCAGGGACCCACTCAGACACTCATATTTTCATTCACAGACCTAGTAAGAGACTCATGCACCCATTCATAGTCCCACTCAGAGACTCATGCACCTACTGACTAACCCACTCTGACACTCACCCACTCAGAGACCCACGAAGAGACTACCACACCCATTCGCAGACCCACTCAGACACTCACAAACCCACTCATGCACCCACTAACAGATCCAATCATGCACTCATGCATCCATTCATAGACCCACTCAGAGACTCATGCATCCCTGACAGACCCACTCAAACACTCATGCATCCACTCACAAACCCACTCAAATACTGACACACCCAATAACAGATCAACTCAGACACTCATGCATCCACTCAGAGACCCATACACTCACTCTCAGGCCCGCTCATACACTCATGTACCCACTCACAGATCCAGAGAAAGACTCAGGCACCCACTCACAGACCCATTGAAACATTCATACACCCAATCATAGACCCACTCAGAAACTCACACACCCACTCAGAGAGCCTCTCAGATATATGTTCACATACACAGACCTAGTAAGAGTGTGTCACACAGACCTAGTAAGAGACTGACACACCTACTCACAGACCCATTCAAACACTAACCCACCCACTCACAGTGTTTGGTAAAAGGGTAGCTCTTAGAAGAGACTTTGTGCTTATTGTGTTTAGATGCTTACTATACATAAAACAGGATGTAGTTTTTCAAGTTGTTAAGGAATATCATGTTGCCCTTCTCAGATGTACTCCATCCCTTCTATATATTTGCTCATATCAATGTGCAAGCTGTTTTATTAACATGTTTCCTGGCTTAGTCTATTTGTGGACAGAATTTGTCTGACCATTTCCTTTTCTGCCTTTGGCAAATGTTAGAGTACACCATAGCAGTGTGAGGGAAAAGTGTCATTAATCGGCCCAAAGTATCCTTCTTTAACTTCAAGATGGCCACCAAGTAGGAGCTGTTCCCTGGAGCTCCCGGAATGGGGATTACCAAATGAGTTGATATCCCCCTGTTAACCGTGCCATCCTCCTCTCTCAAACCTACATCTTATACTTACTACACCCTACGATACTTGATCATCTATTTCTACGTGGCTCACCTGTAGGGGCGATCACCTGGCATTTAACGTGCCTCACCTCAAGTGCCTCGCCGCTCTCCACCTGGATCGAGCTCTCCGGGACTGCCATGCAGCTCCCCCTCCGCCTCCGATGGATCTGTGCTGTTTGCATCCTGGAACTTGCTGCTCTCCTGTGAAGCCCATCCTTGACGGGCGTGCAGAACCTCCTCCGTTGCCATCAGATCTGTTCTGTTTGTGCCCTGGAACTCGCTGCTCTCCTGCCCTGAATGGTGAATGCCCTGGTTTTCTGGTAAGACTACAGACCAGCGACCTGGATCTTGCTGCTCTTCTGCGGAACCGACCTCCCCTGGGGTGGTCGTGCTTCGCCTCATCTCCTCCGCTCACGACTTCTCTGAGTGCGCCTTTTAATGGTGAGTACCCTAGTTTTCCAGATGGGCTACTGACCAGCGGCCTGTGTAGGCCTGACTGCCAGTGTGTTTGGCGTGTTTTTAGACCGAGTGACAGTGCCAAGCCAACACCGTAGGAGTTCCTGCTACCGCCACAGCAGCCCTGGCCCCCTCAGCCTCGCGGGCCCGGCTGAATGGGAGGTGAGGGAGGTTTACAACTGAGGGTCTGCGCTGAGCCGCCCCCGTGTGTGGTACTGTTCCTGAGGCCTGGTGCTTGATCTGTCCTGGGTTACAGTGGCTGTCTTTGAGCCTCTCGCAGTACGGACACTGTGCCTAAAGCCCTTGCCGCACTACTGCTTGAAGGTCTCTATTGTTGCTGGCACAGCCCAGGGTTATATTGAAGCCCCACTTTCGGCCTGAGTGTCAGCCCGCTTTTGTGCCTGTGACACTACTCCTTTTCATGCGGTTTCTTTACCTTGGTCTTCACTTCTTTTACCAGACCCTGGACCTTCCAGCGGGAGCCCTTCTTTCGTGCTTCCCCCTGAGAACGCTCATATTTTGCCCGCCTCCCGATGCGGCTAGCTAGCCGTTGTAGGTGCTCTCAGCCCTACTCCAGCAGATGGGAGCGTGTCTGCTTGATTGCGGCTGCCTCAAGCCCCGGTTTCTCCTGCTGTTTTCTCACTTGCTCTTGGTTGGTCCCGACTCCCTTATTGCTTTGTTATTATAGGTCCCCCCCTTCTGTGTGGCTCCGGAACCCACCATTGGACCCCTTACTTTGCCCCTGGTGTGGATGCATTTACTCTTGGACCTTTTGCCTCCCCTCCATTTTATGTGCCTCACACCCTCTCTACCATCAAGATTTCTCAAGATGGCGACTCACATCCCTCACTGAAACCTCATAGCTCTGAGTTTTTGCTGAAATCAAGGTAGGAATGCCTTGGTGACTCTTGGGATAAAAAAAAATCCCTTCTCTTCTCTTCATTCAGCTCTGTCTACGGCTACCTCTGAGGGATTTCCCGATTTAATCCACTCCGCCTATTTGTTCCCAATGGTAGTAGATATTTCAAATGTTTGGACATTACCTGTTTCCCAGTACGCTGTGTGGACACTCTCCATTTCGAATTTTTGATGTTCTTGTTTATGATATTTGATGTTTTTTCTGTGGCTTTCTAGTATTTTGGAATGTTCTTGTTTTTCTATTGTTTTTCTATTACTCTGCGTGGATTCTCTCCATTTTGTACATTTGATGTTTTTATTTGTTTTTGATGTTGATTTTTTTCATGTTTTTAGTATTTTTGACAGTACCTGTTCTCGCCATCATTCTGTGTCATTGCCCTCCATCTCCAATTTTAGTATGCTGACATTACCTGTTTCCCATTACTCTGTGCGGGCACTCTCCATTTCCCATTTCCTACTTTTTTTTCTAACCTGAATTCTCTCTATACAGAACTACCGGCCCATTTCGCTGGTCCCGTTCGCAGCCAAAGTTGCAGAAAAAACAGTCAACAAGGAACTCACACGATTCATCGAAGACAACGCTGTCCTCGACCCATCCCAATCCAGATTCCGGAGCAACCACAGCACCGAGACCGCCCCACTCGCCGCCACAGATGACATCCGCACCCTCCTGAACCAAGGACACTCCGCCGCCCTCATCCTACTTGACCTATCAGCAGCCTTCGACACTGTCTCCCACCGTGCACTCAACGGCAGACTAAATGACGCCGTGACACAAGGAACAGCCCTAGACTGGATGGGATCATTCCTCACCAGAACAAGCCATAGAATCAGACTGCCATCCTTCCTCTCCGACCCCACGATCATCACATGCAGAGTCTCACAGGGGTGGTCACTGAGCCCAACCCTCTTCAACGTCTACGTGGCCCCCTTCGCAGCCATCGTTAGACAACACGGCCTCAACATCGTATTCTATGCCGACAACACCCAGCTCATCCTCACCTTCACCAAAGACCCTGCCACCGTCAGACTCAACTTCCAAAAGGGGATGCAGGAAGTAGCAATCTGGATGACCAACAACTGCCTTAAGCTCAACGCTCGACTCATCCCTCACCATGAACCGGCAGGTCAACGCCGTCACCTACAGCTGTTTCAACACCCTCCAATTCCTCCGCAAGACTTTCAAATGGATCCCCCCTGAGTCAAGGAAGACTGTCACCCACGCACTCATCACCAGCAGACTGGACTATGGAAACACACTCTATGCCGGCATCAACAAGTCCCTACTCCACAAACACCAGATGATACAGAACACTGGTGCCAGACTCGTCCTTGACATCCCCCGGCATGACCACATCAGCTCACACCTATGTAGGCTCCACTGGCTCCCCGTGAAGGAAAGACTCACCTTCAAAATCCTAACCCATGCCTACAAATGCCTGCACAACACCGGACCCGAATACCTCAACGACAGAATCAACTTCCAAGTACCCAAAAGGAACTTCCGATCTTCCAACCTCGCACTGGCAGAAACCCCGTGCATCCACAGAGCCACAGCAGGAGGGAGATCTTTCTCTCACATTGCGGCCAAAACATAGAACGAACTCCCGGCAGACATCAGGCACGCCTACTCCCTTAACACCTCCAGAAAGACTCTCAAGACCTGGCTCTTCGGCTGAACAGATCTGCTGCCGCCCTCCCCCCCTTCAGCGCCTTGAGACCCTCATGGGTGAGTAGCACGCTTTACAAATCCTGATTGATTGAACTTACAATTGAAAAATACCGCCTCCCGGTCTAATTTCAATCCTATGACTGAGCTTGAAGTCTTTAATATCATCGCTAAATTAAAGCCTACCTCACACACCAAAGACCCCCTCCCCTCTAAACTAGTTCATAACCTTTACCACATCATTGCCCTTGTTAGACAAAAACACCTCTTTTGCCACTGGTAAGCATGGGCGGATTTTGCGGATTGGCAATCCGCGAACTTGCGTATTTACGGATTCGCAATCCGCGAAGATCCGCGAACTCTAGCGGACTTGCGGATTTTTCCGTTTTTTGTGTTGGCGCGTGTTCGCGCCGATTTTGGGACAAGTTCGCAATTGCGAACTTACTTTTCGGCTTGCAACGGCCGCGACTATGTTGTTTCTACGTCTGGTTTATCATCACAGGTTCACAGCACCCTCTGTTTCACCACTGCCACCCTCTGGGACACCCATGCCACCCTCTAGTACATCCTCACAGGCACCTATTAGGTTTATTTATTACTGTAGATTATGGTGGTTGAAAAAAGCTAGCACACCTGCCCTTCTTCAACTGCCATCAATTAATTTGTGTTTCATTAATGTGTCAGTAATTTTGAAAGTTCCAGTCTGGCTGGCACCTGCTTCCTTCCTTATCTGTAATTTGCTTTTTGTTGCAGTGAAATTTTTTTTTTACAGGACCTTTATGGTGCTATTCTATGAGCCTGCTGTTTGGGTCATAGCAGGGTCATAGAATTGTTGCAAACTCTGGAGGGGCCCATCAGGAAGCACTACCTTGAATGTTACTAATGTTAAGTTTGAACTTTTGCACCTGCTCATTGCTTTCATTTTAGCTAAAATCGTTTTTTTTGCAATTTCGCGCGTTATTTGGGGCGCGAATCCGTGCGAGATCGATTTCGGAAGCCGCGAATACGTGCGAATACAAAATTGTTTTTGTTGCGACGTGTATGTTCGCGTGATCTTGCGCGTGTTCGCGAGGCGCTTCTAGCTATTCGTTTGCCAAGTTACCCTATCGGTCGTACACGGGCGCGGCCATCTTGTTGGCGTGACGTAATTCCGTTTCCGCCCGCTATGTGTAATCTCGCAAAGTGTGCTGCTCGCGAGTACAAGTTCGCGCGTACTCGCAAGGAAAATCTCGCGCGAACTTACCCACGCGGTCGTGAACGGGCGCGGCCATCTTGTTTCTCATTCATTGCTATGGTTCTGGGCATGCTTTCTCTATCCTCTCTCAATCTCTGCCATCCTTTGCTTGTTTGAAGTTTTTTTGATCTAATTTTACTTATTATCTAACCCTCTATTTTTCTAGCTCTATATTTTTGTGTTTTCTGCAGCTTTTAGTTACTTTTAAACTACTTTTTTAAACTCTTTTATTTTCTTCTTCACTATTCTATTTCTTCTTTATCATTTAAGTTTATTTCTGCCCAGACCATGGTAAAGGGAGCCGGGAAGCACCCTGAGAAGGGGAAGGGTCCCGCACCCCGTGCCCGGCTCCCGTGCGGGCGTTTAAGGGGGGAGCAAGTGGTCCCGAGGGAGATCTTTAGCGCGGAGGAAGTGGCGGCACTGATCTTCCATGTCCAGCGCCGCCTCCCCAAGACGATCCTGGGAGGCGGCAAGATCGCGACCGGCTATGGCATCCGGGAGCGCCGCCAGCGGTGGGAGAAGGTGTGCCGGGCCATGTACAAGATCTCTGGGGTCCGGCGCACATATAACCAGGCCACCCACCGCTGGACCGATGTCATGGACCGGGAGCGGGACTTGCTGGACGCGCTCGGCGTAGAGGTCCCCGGGCTTGGTGAGTAGTAGTAGTAGTACATTTACTACTCTGTTTTATCCTGCTCTGTTATTTGCAAATCTTTGTTCTTTACCAAGAGCAATAATGCTGCCGATTACATTGAGGTAAATTATATTTCAAAATCTTCTATGCATTTCATTTTCAGGTGCACTGCTCTCCTTCTCAGTAGCCTTGCTTGCTACTATGCTTCTTTGTTTTGTATGTTGTGTTCAGAAGCATTTCATTGGCCTGAGAAATTATGTATCAGTGTACTGTAAAGAAAAGAACTGCGTAATGCTAGACAGTAAGGGTCATATTTTCAATTACCGGCGCATCCCTGCAAAGTAGCAGGGATGCGGCAGTAATTGTGTGCCATGCCACCACCACCCATTGGCCCAAAACGTCACAGAAGCCTTACGCATCTGTGCCGTAAAGGCAGCGCATTGCTGGAGTTGCGTGCCAACGATGGCGCAGCTCCAGCAATGCTCTGGGGTACCCTATCTCCCCAATGCTGCATCAAGCCGTACGTCGGCTTCAAGCGCGCAGGGTTTGAGTCATGCATCATTGTCATAAAAATGACTGATTGACATCTTGTAGATTTCCCTCAGCCACTTTTAGGATTCGTTCCTGCGCAGGTACGCCCTCCCTTGCGCCGGAACGCCCCCTGATGGCGCAGGGCTTTACAACGTGATGCATCGCCCATATGCCCATATGTGTTTTTTTTTTAATATATACGCCGCACCAACACCATGGCGAGTCTTTTGTTCTGCCGCTGCGTCAGAAAAGGCACGCAACAATGGAGGAAAATCAGCCGCAACTTCCGCAAGGGACTTATAAATCAGCCCCAACAGACTGAAGTCCAGTGTCCTTCCTTTAGACAGTCACATGGCTATCAGAAGAAATAGTGGCGGTGGTGGCGGGTGGATTGATAGTTTGAGTATTCACTGATCTGCAAGCAGGATGGACTTTGTCTGTCACGTGTTGTGCACTACTGCCTGCAGTGCCAGGCCTAGGCAAACCTCTTTAGTAGTCTGTTTATTGAGTTACATAGGAACTTTCTAAGTCAACGTTCCGCAAATCAGGCAATACGAATAACGTAGTATACCACATGAGATAGATCCCGTGGAATAGTTGTCTATCTATTTGCTATTTTTCCAAAATATGTTGTTATTGTTCTTTTGAAATGTTTGATTTGGTTGAAAAATCTCATCCATGTTTTATGGTTTTTCTTTCTTTCATGTTGTACATCAGCTCCCCCCAAGGGCAAGAGGACACAGGAGGAGGGTGCTGAGGATGCAGGCCAGGATCGGGCAGGCGAGGGCTCCTTTGCTGGCCCCAGTAAGTTTACATTTTACTAAACAGTACCTATTTTTTCCTAGCGTTCCTCATTCGATTTTTTCTAAATCGTCTTTGATCTTCTTGTAGACTGGATATAAATTCTTATCCTGCCTCGAATATGATGACTCCCTGTGGTATTACTAGACTATTCTTATTAGTCTGTCTGTGTAGCTAACTAAGATTGGACATTTGGCAATTCCATTGGACTCCCATTATATTCAGCAATACCTCTATGCACTGTCTCCTTACTGACTAGATAGTGTGGCAGAGTCATTCAGCTCCCGAAGTCACCGATTATAGATCCCCAATGATCTCTAGATTATCGTACGCAGGACAAGAGAGTAGTACGGAGTCACAGCACAGTCAAGAAGTGTCAGAGGCACTCATGCTTGCAAAAATTCCAAAACCTTTAGCTCATCCACTCTAGTCTAGAGGAACAAAAACCACAGAGTCTATTTAAGTGTAAAAGCTTTATTAAAAGTAAACACATTTATTGAAATCTACTTTGTCATAAAACTATTTAACTGTAAACGGAAAAGTGGTTAGTGCTGACGATTAATTGGACACATTTCTTGTGGTCGAGCCGAACTCTCACCTACTTTGAACTTGATCCTGGTCGTGTTCTTAGGACTCAGGAGTCAAGCTTCTGTCTGTTAGGAGAAAAAGTGGTGCGTGTTAAAAATCAAAAGCAAGCATTCATCAGTTGTGCATAAAAGTGCAGCAAGACAACAGCCTTCCCTGGAAAATGGGACATTTTTACTATGGAGTAGACAGTCACAAATTATTACATTGTATTCTGTTTTTTTAACATTTCTCCTAGACCAAATATTATATAGTAGTGAGTGGTGTATTCTAACTTTCTTAAATGTACTTTGTAGGTGTAACATCTGGTGACGGGGCCAGCGCGGAGGTGGCTGATGTGTTGGACTTGGACTCGGAGGCCTCTGGGGAGGATGCGGCGGTAGAAGAGCTGGTGGCCGTTCCTGTGGGGGATCAAACGGTGGTGGCGGAAACAGGTAAGCTATATATTCCTTACTTATTGAGATTGAAGACTGCATAGTGTGCTTTCTGCACGGGTGTATTACAATTACAAATCAACCAGGTAGTAGCCTCCTCGAAATGTACTTCGACTTAGCTGTGAAGTTTTTGGTGAGAAGAATCCCAATAAGTTCTTAGACGAACGTGATGGATGGGATGAACGAAAAGCGAAAGAAGGGTGTAAGTAAGTGGGACGCGAACTTGTATGATGGCTGGCAAAGAAGAACGATATGTGTTTGCTTGGACCCAGAGGTGGCTGGGAAGGAAAGAATATGGTATGGTGCATGGCTGGGTCAATGATGAAGCAAGGATGGGTGGAAGGACAGCAGCCTGGGTGGGTGAAACAGAAACTGTATGTGTGCGTATACTTTGAATGAATGGATGCCTGGAGCATGGTATTCTCTGACTCTTACATAGCAAATGTGTATCTAGAGAGAGTAGATGGTCGCCAGGTGAAGTAAGTGTTACCTTGAAGAGCATGTACCACCGCACCCGCACGTCCGTCCCAGTGCAGGGAAGGCAAGGAAAAGAAATTGTAAATGTGTCCAATACTTCCATGAATAGTAGCAGTACTTTGTATTGCGTTTGCATTCACAGCATATATCTGGTTATTACGGTGGACACTCCGTACCTCTCTTAATAACTTTAGTTTACTTGTAGTACGTCATTCATGTGTGGGTGTATCACTGTGTTCACTCAATATTAAGCAAAGCACCTAAAGTCATCTCATCTGTCATTAAATACGTCCCATGTGAAGTGATAGATAATCAAATTAGTTAGCTTCTTCAGTTTCCTTTTCTAGTACTCATTTGCACTGTAGGGTGAAAGGTAAATTAATTAAGCAGTAGCCCTTGTAACAGAGTATTCTCAGTGCCACCCGTAATAGAAAAGTAATAGCTTCACCACCTGCATGTACTGGACCGGTACAGTAACGCAAGTCTGTCTCCATCATCATGGTGTGCAACTTTTTTTCTCGGGTGCAACTTCACTGTGCTGTGTCCATGTCATTCTGCCGGCTTGCATAAGATAACGTACCCATTTCCCTAAACAAGAGAGAAGAAGAAGAATAAGACTGGTGTACTGTCATAGTCGACTGTAATGGAAGTCCATAGTGGTCGTAGAATTAGTTCATTAAACTACCACTACTGTTAGAGCAAGGATGCAGAAGTGGGAGGGTTACATAGATACTGTCCTCAATAGTTATGTACTGTGCTTTCAATTTGCTACTTGTACTCTGTGACCCAACTTTCGGCTCAATCACTTTGTGTTATTAATAAGGAGCATTGGTTACAGACTATGTCTTTCTTTCTTCATATAGTTGCTCCTTCTTCCAAATCAACAACAAGGAGGGAGCAGGCTAGATTGGCCCGGCAACGGAGGCTGGAGGCCACAGTCGCCGAGTATCGGCGGCTGGTGGCCCTGGAGGAGGAGGAGGACACGCAGTCGAGCGGGGCAACATCTTCGACTGCATCCTCCTCCGTGACTAAACCAGCGGGACCGAGCCGGGCTAAGAAAGCCGACCGCCACCGCCAAGCACCGGAAACACCAGCTGCCCCCCACAGGAGCTGCAAGGAACGCCAACACCGCCTACGAGTCCGCATGTCCAACCTGGAGCAGGAGGTCCTGAGGTATAAGACCTTGGTTAAGGGCCTCCGCTCCGAGCTTGCCACCCTCCGCAAGGAGTATGATGCCCATGCCGCATCATGCACCAGCACCAGCACCCTCCAGTAGTGGAGTGTCCCTTGCCCTTTTTTTATAGACTTTTGGGGGGTGGGATTTGGGAGTTGGGATCGTTTTGGGACGTTTCAGAGACAATCGTTGGGGTTAGGGTGGGTGAGGGAGATTATTTTGTTAGGGATAAATAAATATATTTTTCAACTACTTTATCTGACCATACCTGTTTTTTACTGCTTTTCAGTCTGGTGGGTGGGGGGCGGGGGTGTAACAGTAACTTTGTTTTCCTGAACAGTCGTAGGACTTTAGTAGTACAACCGTCAAACTCTTGTCTACTCCGAAATAATACTCCATTATACTACCTCCCACCAAACGCTTATCTTACCTGTAATTTGTGTTAGAAATTAGGGCTAGGCCCAGGGCTGGCTCCAGGTGAAATGGGGATTAACGTTGTCATTCCTGGGCGGGTGACATTTCCTCATTGCGGTGTTACTAGTGGTGTGACACAGTGGCAGTTGCATGCCTATGGAAAAAAAGAAAACGAAACCTTGTTTGTACTCCTTACTGTAGCATTACAACGGTTACGGTACGATCGAGAAAATAGCAGGTGACAGTACACTAGAACAGTGCCATAATGTAGCCTAACAAATGGTAAAGTATTGCAAGTATAACTAGTACTTGCGTTGAATTTATTTGACATTGGCTACTACTACTAGAAGATATAGTACTGAAGCTGAGTAAGTCTAGAAGATATCCTCGTATTCCTTCACCAGCCTGTTGCTGCTATCACCTTATCCTCCCCAGCAAGTGTGTGGAATTATTGATGTCATTTTAGTCAGACATCAAGCAAAACAACACAGCCCGGGGGAAGAGGGTTAGGGTTTGTAAAATGGATGGGAATGGGGGTTTCTTTTTGGGTAGGTTTTGTTGAGAGAAGAAAAAAAAAGCAGAGCATGGACAAACAATAATTGAAGATACAGAGTTTACAGACAATCTTTGGTTACAAAGTAAAGGTAAGCACATGCAGTCACACTCATAGAATAAAAGACAACAATGGATACTGTATCTGTATTGCGTATGTTGTTGGAGTTGTCCTGTTGAAATTGGTAAGTAAGTTGCATGCAGCAAACAATTCCTCTTATTGGCGGCACTCCTCCATTCCAGCTGACGCTTCGTCCATCAATGTGGTGGTGACCACTGACAGAAGAGACACCCTGTCCACTGCCTGCCTGGCGGATGTTGACTGAAACCCGGCCTGTAATTATTGAACGGAAAACAGGAAGTGCTATTACAATACCACTGATAAATAAATAAAAGGTATGTACGCTGTGTGGTTCAAAAAGTCACACTTTGATGATGCCTAGCAGAAAAATGGTTACAAAACGTACTTTGAAAGTAACAGTAGACCCAAATACAGACCGTGGATTGTATTCAAACCACTTGCCTGCAAGCAAAAGTATCCATAGCCAGCATCGCTCCAACAGTGCTCTACAACAACAGAACCGCGTTGCAATAGAACCCCCCTAAACACATGCAATCCTGCTGCTAGGGCTAACCCTAACGAACCCTAACTTACAAAGTGCCAAAACTGGTGTTTCCTTATGGATTTTGTCCAACTAACTTCTAGCCGGTATTAGACCTTCCCAGGAATGCCCCAGGCAAGACCCGCCAACCCACCCGCAAAAAAACACCCGACACAACACCACCAAACAGCGAAAAAGCTAAATCTCATACTTACAATGTCTCTCGGCCTTCGGTCCAAACGCGGCGCTGTGCAGCTAGGTCGTCATCATCATCATCAATCATCATAACTCCTGTTTTCCACCACGGATTTCCTGAAAAGCAAATGCAATCAAGATTAGACTGTCGCAGCAGTGCTTCGACAGAGACCCCGGCCGCAACCCACCCACGAACAGCAGGAAGCCCCCCAAAACGCTACATTGAGCAAGATGTCTGAAGAAATGGCAAAAAAAAGGCTGTTCCTTATGGATTTTGTCCAAAACACTTGTATCCGGTATTAGACCTTCCCAGGAAAGCCCCAGGCAAGACCCGCCGGCGCCAACCCACCCGCAAAAAAACACGCGACACAACACCACCAAACAGCGAAAAAGCTAAATCTCATACTTACAATGTCTCTCGGCCTTCGGTCCAAACGCGGCGCTGTGCAGCTAGGTCGTCATCATCATCAATCATCATAACTCCTGTTTTCCACCACGGATTTCCTGAAAAGCAAATGCAATCAAGATTAGACTGTCGCAGCAGTGCTTCGACAGAGACCCCGGCCGCAACCCACCCACGAACAGCAGGAAGCCCCCCAAAAGCTACATTGAGCAAGATGTCTGAAGAAATGGCAAAAAAAAGGCTGTTCCTTATGGATTTTGTCCAAAATACTTGTATCCGGTATTAGACCTTCCCAGGAATGCCCCAGGCAAGACCCGCCGGCGCCAACCCACCCGCAAAAAAACACCCGACAACACCCCCAAACAGCGAAAAAGCTAAATCTCATACTTACAATATCTCTCGGCCTTCGGTCCAAAGTAACGCGCTGTGCAGCTAGGTCATCATCAATCATCATAACTCCTGTTTTCCACCACGGATTTCCTGAAAAGCAAATGCAATCAAGATTAGACTGTCGCAGCAGTGCTTCGACAGACACCAAAAATTACACACAAACCCCCGGAACCCCGCCAAAGAGCACCTCAAAGGCAAGCAAGTCAGCAAAAACGGCAAGAAATTTTCACCTCATATTTGGTCCAAAACACTTTTGTCCATTATTAGAGCTTCACAGCAATGGGCCCAAAACCGTCAACTCACCCGCAAAGAAGTACAACACCCCCACAAGTGCTGAGTCTTTCTTCATTGTGCGTAATCCAGCACTCTGCTTGGAGGGAAATCGCAGTCTGGAGGAGGAGGATAGAGGAGCATGTTCTTCAGAACTTGTGAACCTGAGGAATGTAGACTGCGGCACCTTCAAATCAATAAGCAAACAAGTGAAGACAGTTCTGATGATGGTCTTCTTTTTGGGATTAGGTGATTAAAGTTTGAATTAAATTAACTGTGCAAAACAAAGAAAGAGAGACACAAAGCACACAGGAATAAAAGTGAATAAGGACGAAAAAGAAAGTTCTTGATTGATTGTCTCATTTTCAGGGCTCGGTGTCAGGGAATAAGAACAAGATTTCGTCATCATACTCTGCGAATTCAGGCTGGATGAGGTCAGTGGCACCGAACAGAGAAAAAATCCCCTCATCTACGTTGCTGTCCTCATCGTCTTCATGTGGCGTGCTTTCTCGCACTTTGTAATCTGGTGGTATGAGGTGCTGATTCATCTTGATCATTGTCAGCCGCTCCACATTTTTGGGCGATAGGCGGCTCCGTTTGGCAGTTACAATGCCACCAGCAGCACTGAAAACACGTTCAGAAGACACACTTGCGAGTGGGCAAGACAAATAGTTTATAGCCAGGTTGTAGAGCTGTGGCCACAATTGTTTTTTGCCATGCCAATACTGCAATGGCTCCTCATTAAGAAAGACCACTGTTGAGTCATTCAGATAGTCCTGCACCATCGACTCAAGGTCATCAACTGTTCCTCCACTTTGCTTACTTTTTGCTGTGCCTGTGACATTTTTTAGAGAACCATACCCCATCAAACTTAGCCAATCCTCCTCCCCAGCCACTGTTAGTGTTGTCATTGTGTGTGGTGCAGATGATCCAGTTGCCGGTGTCTTTAACGGCTGAGAGGTCACTTGTGCCCCAGCCACAGGTGCAGAAGTGGATTCTTGTGACTGCGGATGGCCTGCTGATGCTGATGCTGATGTACTGGCTTCTCCTTCAATAACCTGCCGTTCTTTTTCAAACCTCTTGGCTGACCAGGCTAACCAATGTTTGTACTTTTGAACATCTGCATCAGCGAAAGGAAAGAATGCGTTGTCTGCCAGCGCCTTTTTGTAGCGTGGATCCAGAATAGTAGCACAAATGTAATGCTGATCTGAGTTGATGTTTTTAAGACGTTCATCACCACGTAGGCGATGTAATAATTTCTCAGACAAAATGAAATGGTTTTTTTTTTTTTCATCTTTTTCAAACTCAGAAGAAACCGCCATCAGTTGGTGCTCTAGTATGCACAACAATGGGATAGCTTTTCCCAAATTACAGTCCTCCTGGCTGACTGCACGCGTGAAGAACTCAAAAGGACGAAGCATGTCTGTCAGGCTTTTAACTATGGCCCATTGCGCCTTACTCATCCGCAGGTCCTCCTTCTGAGATGTAGCCTCTGTCAAGAAATAGTGATCGAGTACCGTATACTGCTCATGCAGACGCTCAAGCATGTAGAAGGTTGAGTTCCAACGTGTTGCCACCTCCTGGATGAGTGCTTTCACTGGCATTCCACGTTGAAGTAGCAGTCTCCGCAGATGCTTCCGGGCCTTAAAAGAATGGCTGAAATGGTTGCACATTTTGCGGCAGGTGGCCATTACCTCGAACGCTGGACTCTCTTTATCACTCAAGAATTTTTGAACTACCAGGTTGATACAGTGCGCCAAACACGGCACTCTAACATGGTGACCCTGTGACATGGCCTTAACTACATTGGCGCCATTATCCGTGGAAACATAACCAATCTTGCGTTTTAGGGGGGATAGCATTGACAACACCTTTTTGTCAAACTCTTCCAAAAGGTTTTCTGCTGTGTGACTTTTCTCCAAGGCAAACATGGCTAGTGTTGCATGTTTCCGAGCAGCTTTGAAAACTTGGTCCGGGTCAACACCTGCGTTTAGCTTTGCTATAACACCTGAAAAAGAGACCCAGTGTGCAGTGATGCACATGTAATCATCGCCTGGGCCACTGGTCCACATGTCTGTTGTCAGATGTATTGTGTGAACAGCACTCTTCTGCAAAGCTGCCCCAATCGCCTGCAGCACATCTTCATGTAGTGCTGGAACCGCAACTCTGGCAAAATAGAACCGGCTCGGAACCTTCCATTTAGGGCAGAGCGTTGCAACTAATTCAAGAAAACCTACCGCTTCTACAAAAGAAAAAGGTAGAAGGTCCACAGCTAGCATTTTAGCCAGCTTAGTGTTATACAGACGCGTCAGTGGGTGGTTGCGTTCATATGGCACGTCTGAAGTAAGCATTGTTCTAATGTTGGCCTGGACCAAGCATTTACGGGCTGATAATGACTTCGTTGACCCAATTTTGCTCGCTGGTGAACTTTTGTGCGTTGGTGTCTCACTCGCTCCAACACTCTTAGTGTGCCTCACATTGGGTGTGCTGCTGAGAGGGGTACTGGGTGTAAGGGAAGTGTTTGACACGTCTTCTTCCTGCTCGTCAACATCAGATGAAACATCAACGTTTCCTTGATTTTGGCCTTTCTTGATCGCAGCTAGGTGCGCAAACCATTGGACACCGTGCTTTCTGTCAAGATGACCACTCTGGCCGCCGGTACCATAGTTGCTACCTGGCTTACCACGACTAACTGCAAGCTTACAAAGGGTACAAATGGCAAACCTTGGATTTTTGGGACAAACAGTAAAGAAGTCCCAAACTGGGGACTTGAAGTGTCTGTGGGACCTGGAGGAGGCGGCGATACTGGTGGTGGTGGTGGTCATGAAGCTAATGCCAGATGAAGTGGAGGATCTGGATTGGCCAACTTTTGTACGTTTTCCACTTTCACCGCCACTAATTAAGGTCGAGGTTGACGCAGGTCTCTTCTTGCCAGAAAGAAATATGGAAGCGGGACGAGTTGGTGTACTACTTAACTCCAATGATTGTGGTGTTTCCACTGCCTCCTCATCGACAACATCATCATCATCATCATCACGCGCAGCAGCTCTTCGGGCTAGGGTCAAAATGTCTGTTTGCTGCATGCCCGCTGGGGCTGCAGTGACCTTTATGATGACTGGGTCGTCGTTGGCAGAGTCTTCATCAGCAGCAGTATCCGCCACTTCTTGTTGAGCCTCATCACACTCCATAAGTCTGAGACTTTGGACGAGCTTCCTTTTACGCTTAAGTACCTTTGTTGGATCATGGTGTGCCTCACTCTCAGACGGCTGTGGTGCTGGTTCCCAAGTTTGATCCGTATCATCAGAAGGAGGTGTGCTTGAAGAGGATGTAGACACCACCCTTGATCTCTTCCTTGCTAGGGTTGTGGAAGACAATGAAGGATCATCAGGAGGAGTGGCTTCCTCAAATGATACCTCGCCTTGATTGTCGATTTCCTGATGTGCCCCTACTTCGGGAGGAACAACTATTGTGGGCACTTGTTGTGACCCTCCATGCACCTCTGCATGCGCATCTCCTTGCGCTGCCTCTCCTTCCACATGTACTTGGGCTTGTACTTGCACATGTGATTGTTGTTGCCGCTGTGGTTGTTCAACACTCGTCAGATGAGCTACAACAACCTGTGTTGATTGAGGGACATTGCTGCTGCTTTCTTGCGATGAGCCAACATCACTGGTCGATGGTGATTGAAGAAGTATACTGGCTGCCTCTGCAGCACTCAAGGGCTTGGACTTAAGTTGGCGTGGTGGTGGTGGTGGCACTGAGCCCAATGGAGCGGGGGTGCTGCTGCCAGCTTGGTCCCCAGCAGATCCCGCTGCAGCTGCTGCAGGCATACTTTTTTTTTTACTCACAAAAAAAGGGGCGGGCGGCACACCAGTGTCCTTGGTAACTTGCTTCTTCTGCTCCTTACTGGCACCTTTCTTGCTAGAGGAGCTACGGGTTACTTTTTTTGGGGCCATCTTCTTCAGAGCAGGTCAGCAGGCAGCAGTTGCACGAGTTGCAGAGGGTTCTGTGTCCAGACGTGACGTCGCGTGACGTTATGCTGCACACACCGCTGCAGGACTTCTTCCTGGCACTGGTGGTTCTATTGAGTCTTCTTGTGCACCTAAAAGCAATGGAAGACAGAGGAACATCAGTTCAGTTATACACCCCAAAAAATCGACAAAACACAGAAAAATGAGCACAATCCCATGCCATCCATGATGTTTACATTGAAGACACCCCACAGAAAGACTAGGGACATGCAAGTATGCAACACTCACTACCCCTGGGCATAAGGGATGAAAAGTAGGCAAAATAAGTGCAGGCCTCAGACACTGCCTCTCCTCAAAATGGCCCCCTTACACCCCAAGCACATGTTGCTGCCTGTACCAGCCAGCACTCAAGATGGCCACCACCACCACCCACATGGCCAGTCCACATCAACAGTACACCCCCAAAAAACAGAAAAACAGCCAGAAATCACCACAATCCAATGCCATCCATGATGTTTACATCAAAGAGAGTGAGACAACACCACAGGCACACTCAGTCCATGCACCACCACCACCCCTGGGCAAGCAAAAGGCCACACCAGCAGCCCCCCAAAAACGACAAAAAAAAAATAAAATAAGCACAATCCCAGCCCATCCATGGCCTCAATTATGTTTAAATTCAAGAAGACACCCCACAGAAAGACTAGGCCCATGCAACACTCACCACCCCTGGGCAAAGGGCCACACCAGCAGGCCCAAAAAAACGACAAAAAACAATAAAATCTGCACAATCCCAGCCCATCCATGGCCTCAATGGTGTTTAAATTCAAGAAGACACCCCACAGAAAGACTAGGCCCATGCAACACTCACCACCCCTGGGCAAAGGGCCACACCAGCAGGCCCAAAAAAACGACAAAAACCAATAAAATCTGCACATTCCCAGTCCATCCACGACCTCAATGGTGTTTAAATTCAAGAAGACACCCCTCAGAAACACTAGGCCCATGCAACACTCACTACCCCTGGGCATAAGGGATGAAAAGTAGGCAAAATAAGTGCAGGCCTCAGACACTGCCTCTCCTCAAAATGGCCCCCTTACACCCCAAGCACATGTTGCTGCCTGTACCAGCCAGCACTCAAGATGGCCACCACCACCACCCACATGGCCCGTCCACATCAACAGTACACCCCCAAAAAACAGAAAAACAGCCAGAAATCACCACAATCCAATGCCATCCATGATGTTTACATCAAAGAGAGTGAGACAACACCACAGGCACACTCAGTCCATGCACCACCACCACCCCTGGGCAAGCAAAAGGCCACACCAGCAGCCCCCCAAAAACGACAAAAAACAATAAAATAAGCACAATCCCAGCCCATCCATGGCCTCAATTATGTTTAAATTCAAGAAGACACCCCACAGAAAGACTAGGCCCATGCAACACTCACCACCCCTGGGCAAAGGGCCACACCAGCAGGCCCAAAAAAACGACAAAAAACAATAAAATCTGCACAATCCCAGCCCATCCATGGCCTCAATGGTGTTTAAATTCAAGAAGACACCCCACAGAAAGACTAGGCCCATGCAACACTCACCACCCCTGGGCAAAGGGCCACACCAGCAGGCCCAAAAAAACGACAAAAACCAATAAAATCTGCACATTCCCAGTCCATCCATGACCTCAATGGTGTTTAAATTCAAGAAGACACCCCTCAGAAACACTAGGCCCATGCAACACTCACTACCCCTGGGCATAAGGGATGAAAAGTAGGCAAAATAAGTGCAGGCCTCAGACACTGCCTCTCCTCAAAATGGCCCCCTTACACCCCAAGCACATGTTGCCTGTACCAGCCAGCACTCAAGATGGCCACCACCACCACCCACATGGCCAGTCCACATCAACAGTACACCCCCAAAAAACAGAAAAACAGCCAGAAATCACCACAATCCAATGCCATCCATGATGTTTACATCAAAAAGAGTGAGACAACACCACAGGCACACTCAGTCCATGCAACACTCACCACCCCTGGGCAAAGGGCCACACCAGCAGGCCCAAAAAAATGACAAAAAACAATAAAATCTGCACAATCCCAGCCCATCCATGGCCTCAATGGTGTTTAAATTCAAGAAGACACCCCACAGAAAGACTAGGCCCATGCAACACTCACCACCCCTGGGCAAAGGGCCACACCAGCAGGCCCAAAAAAACGACAAAAAACAATAAAATCTGCACAATCCCAGCCCATCCATGGCCTCAATGGTGTTTAAATTCAAGAAGACACCCCACAGAAAGACTAGGCCCATGCAACACTCACCACCCCTGGGCAAAGGGCCACACCAGCAGGCCCAAAAAAACGACAAAAAACAATAAAATCTGCACAATCCCAGCCCATCCATGGCCTCAATGGTGTTTAAATTCAAGAAGACACCCCTCAGAAACACTAGGCCCATGCAACACTCACTACCCCTGGGCATAAGGGATGAAAAGTAGGCAAAATAAGTGCAGGCCTCAGACACTGCCTCTCCTCAAAATGGCCCCCTTACACCCCAAGCACATGTTGCCTGTACCAGCCAGCACTCAAGATGGCCACCACCACCACCCACATGGCCAGACCACATCAACAGTACACCCCCAAAAAACAGAAAAACAGCCAGAAATCACCACAATCCAATGCCATCCATGATGTTTACATCAAAGAGAGTGAGACAACACCACAGGCACACTCAGTCCATGCACCACCACCACCCCTGGGCAAGCAAAAGGCCACACCAGCAGCCCCCCAAAAACGACAAAAAACAATAAAATAAGCACAATCCCAGCCCATCCATGGCCTCAATTATGTTTAAATTCAAGAAGACACCCCACAGAAACACTAGGCCCATGCAACACTCACTACCCCTGGGCATAAGGGATGAAAAGTAGGCAAAATAAGTGCAGGCCTCAGACACTGCCTCTCCTCAAAATGGCCCCCTTACACCCCAAGCACATGTTGCCTGTACCAGCCAGCACTCAAGATGGCCACCACCACCACCCACATGGCCAGACCACATCAACAGTACACCCCCAAAAAACAGAAAAACAGCCAGAAATCACCACAATCCAATGCCATCCATGATGTTTACATCAAAGAGAGTGAGACAACACCACAGGCACACTCAGTCCATGCACCACCACCACCCCTGGGCAAGCAAAAGGCCACACCAGCAGCCCCCCAAAAACGACAAAAAACAATAAAATAAGCACAATCCCAGCCCATCCATGGCCTCAATTATGTTTAAATTCAAGAAGACACCCCACAGAAAGACTAGGCCCATGCAACACTCACCACCCCTGGGCAAAGGGCCACACCAGCAGGCCCAAAAAAACGACAAAAAACAATAAAATCTGCACAATCCCAGCCCATCCATGGCCTCAATGGTGTTTAAATTCAACAAAACAGTTGTATCATGCACCCATAACCAACCCTGGTCCTACTGGATACTGTGGCTACCCACAATATAATTTATTTAATTTTCTGAAAAAGTTCCAAAATTGTACTTGCAGCAACTGTAATGCCCCAAACAAACTTACTTGTGAAAGTTGATTTCTAATCCAAAAGTGATCCAAAGACAGTCAAAAAGGCCTCAAATCCAAATATCCAGCAGCACCCACAAAAAGTAATCCTTCCAGCTCCAGATCCAAATGAAAGTGACCAGGAGATGGACAAAGCACTGGGAGGAGCCTGCTGGACAGGAACAGGAAGTTGGAGACTGTGGGGCACTTCCTTCCTCCCCCCCCCCCCCAAAATGGACTCCTTGCAAAAAAAAAGGCCATGCAAATGTCAACCTGAGGAGTGATTCTGATAAAAATCATAATTTTCTGAAGGTTTATCCTGTTTGCTGGTGATTTTCTTGTGCGAAATTGCAAAATCTCTATTTCGCAAGTGCGAGATTGTTCCTTTCCGCCGCAACTACATGTTCGCAATTGCGAACTCTCGCGAGGTGTGCTGTGCAAGGTGGCAAGCCGCGAGTACGTATTCGCGGGCGACAAACTCCCGCGGGAACACGCAGCAAGATCTAAAATGGCGCGTCACTCGCAAAGAAAAACAACTCGGCAAACGCTAAAATGACGGAAAGTGAACGCCGTGCACCACGCCGCGCGCCGCAACCAAGCAAAAAATCCGCCGCGAGCGGATTCACGGATTTTCGACAAATTCGCGAGCGTTCGCGGATTGCGGATTTGCCGAAAATCCGAAAAATCCGCGAGCGGAGCGGATTTTACGCCCATGCTTAGCCACTGGGTGCGTCCCGACTCCGTCCAACTCGGGCAAATCACTCCCATTCTTAAAAATGTAAATGCTGACCCTAATGATCCACACAACCTCCGTCCCATTTCCAACCTCCCACTTCTAGCTAAAACCTTGGAGAAATGTGCTTTACTTCAACTCGACAACCTCAAAGGCAATTACAACTTACTTGACTCCTTTCAATCTGGTTTCAGGAAAGGCGGTAGTACAGAAACTGCCATGCTGCACATTGCTGATGACATTCACCGCTCCCTAGATAATGGAGAGGCTTGCCTTGATCTCTCAGCAGCCTTCGATACAGTCAATCACTCATTCTTACTAGAATCTCTCAAAGTCCGCGCTTGCCTTAATGTAGCAGTCCTTAACTGGTTCACTTCCTACCTCCAGCACCGAACTCAACAAATAAAAATCAACTCCTGTCTCTCTAATCATACCCCTGTCTCCCTGGGTGTCCCTCAGGGCTCAATTCTCTCCCCCTCTCTCTTCAACCTCTTCATGGAACCCTATACTCTCATTTTGAAACAAGCCAGGATCAACTACCACCTTTATGCTGATGAAACTAAACTCTACTGCAAAATTAAATCAAATTCTGATGTTCTTCATCTAAACAGCACTCTGAGCAAGATTCAATCCTGGTTTTACTCGAACCATCTTAAACTGAACCCTAACAAAACGAAAAAATTTATTTTCTCCCCCAAAAGCAACTGTCTCCCCATCCAAGGTTGGATCTCGGACCTCAATGCCCTCAACTGTCCGCTCACCCTATCTAACTCGGTCAAATACCTTGGTTTCATTTTTGATAAAAATCTGGCACTGAAGGACCATATGAATAACACCGCCAAAGGAGCATTATTCACTCTCAGACACCTCAAGAAAATCAAACCCTTCATCCCACAAGTTGACTTCAAATGGGTCGTCCAATCTCTAGTCCTCTCCAAACTTGACTACGGTAAAGCTATTCTCACTGGAACCCCTAAAGTCCACCTGGCCCCCCTTAGAGCAGTGCTCAACCTGGCTGCAAGGCTCAATACTGACTACAAATGTTATGACCACATCTCACCTGCCCTCAAATCACGTAATTGGCTCCCCATTGAAGGAAGATGCATTTACAAGACTGCCTGCATCACCCACAAAGCCGTTCACTCGTAATCTCTGGCATACTTAACTAACAAACTCAAAAAAGCAGGCTGTTCCAGAATAATGAGAAGCTCCACTCCTTTCTTGCTCGTTCCCCCGTTACTAAAAAAGAAATCCACCCTGACCCGCTCCTTCTCAGGAAATGCTTCGAGCATATGGAATGCCCTCCTGAGGGACCTGCGCTGCAACCCCTCCTACCTCGGCTTTAAAAGAGACCTTAAATGTCACCTCCTCAACAAATACCGGAGTCTATAATCCTCTCTGATCCTGCACTGCTTTTATCTCCTGTATTGGTTATCTCTCTGTTTACTTGTTTGTCCAATCGTTTTTCCGTTACTCTCCTGGCCTTTGCTCTCCCTGGTCACTCATGTATCCTCTCCTCTCTAACTTCCGCGCTGTTAGCTGCGCGCTGACATTTTCCCTGTGCTTTGTCCTTCTTTTATCTCCTGTATTGGTTATCACTCTGTTTACCTGTTTGTCCTATCGTTTCTCCCTTACTCTCCTGGCCTTCGCTCTCCCTGGTCACTCATGTATCCTCTCCTCTATAACTTCCCCGCTGTTAGCTGCTCGCTGACATTTTCCCTGTGCTTTGTCCATTTGTTGTGGACCCCTCCTCTCCTACCCTCTGCCCCCTACCACTACAATTTTTTCCTCCTGGATTGTGTTTATTGTGTGACCTGAATCGTTTAACATTTTATCTTTTGAAATGCATATAATCCTGTGAACTCTCACTTTTCTGCCTTCTTCTGACTTAATGTTGAGATTTGGCTTGTAACTTTAGCAAATTTTGTCCAGAACTGTTGTTTCCTGTATATTTTGCCTACTCCTTCTCCTGTATTGGTCTCTGATACCTCTGGGTCTTGCCAGCGCTATATAAACCTTACAAATAAAATAATAAAAATAAATAAATTGCGATTCCTAATCCTACGTCAGTAAGAGTCCCTAGGTCATTGCCACCACAGTGCAGCTACTCACATTCCCACTCACACACCAATACAGCCACTCACACACCCACTCACTTACCCTTGGAGTCACTCACACACAGTCAAATAGCCATACATCCACTAACACATCCACTCATGTACCCATACAGCAACTCACTCACTCATTCTGTAACCTAGACAAGCAATTACACATCCACTCACTCACCCATTTATCTCCTATGCATCCACTCACTCACCCATACAGCTACTCACACATTCACTAACATACCATACAGTCACTCATACACCCACTCACTCACCCATACAGGCACTGACATACCTCCTCACTCCCACACACAGCCAGTCATGCCCCCATTTAGTCACCCCTACAGGCACTCATGCACCCATTCAATCACTCGTAGACCACTCATGCAGTTATTCACTCACCCATATACCACTCATACACTCACTCAGCAACCGACACACCCTATCAGTAACTCATACTCACGTAGTTTCACACTCACTCATACAGACACTCACAGAGCCACTCACTCATCTATACACCAAATATGCACCCACTGACCCATAAAGCTGCTCACACACCCACTCACCCATACATGCACTCATTCACCCATAAAACCACTCACACACCCATACAGTCACTCACACATCCACTCTCTCGTCCATACACCCACTCACACAACCACTCACTCACCCATACAGTCACGCACATACTCAGTCCTGCAGCCACTCACACACCCATACAGTCACTCACACATCTACTCTATTATCCATATATCCACTCACACAACTCCTCACTCACCCATACAGCCACTCACACCCCCAGTCATACAGCCACTCATGCATGCACTCACTCCCCCATACAGCTACTGACATGCCCACTCATTCACCAATACACCACCCATGCATCCACTCACTCACCTATGCAGCCATTCACCCACCTTCTCATACCCATGCAGCCATTCACACACACCCACTCATTCACCCATACAGGCACTGACACATCCAATTACTCACTCATACAGCCAGTCACATACACAGTCAATCACCCATACAGACACTCATGTACCCATGCAATAACCCACATACCACTCATGCATGTATTCACTTACCCATATACCACAAATAAACTCACTCACCCATACATCCCCTGACACACCCACTTGGTCACTCAAAGTCACTCACTCACCTATACACCACTTATGCACCCACTCACTCTCCCATACACCACTCATGCATCCACTCATTCACCCATAGAGCTACTCACAAACCCATAACAGGCACTCACATACATACTCACTCACACATATAGCCACTCACACATGTACTCATTCACCCATATAGTCACTCTCTCACACACCCACTCACTCATCTATGCACTAACTCACACATTGACACACAAAATAAGACATATTGACATTGTTCCAAGCTTACAGATATCATATAATTATTCTTTCTTAAGCCAGAATCAGTGGTTCTAACAAGAACCATTTTTTAAACTTTTTTTTAAAACTCGTATTTTCTAAACAATTTTGTTTTTTTGCATGTTTTTTATACTTTATTCACAAAAAATGGGAAACATAGTGCTTGTCACGCAAAAGCACAACACTTGTACCAACAATTTAATAGAAAACAAAAAACAAACAACTGCGAGTGTTAATTGAGGCAACCAGAGCAGGGATGGACTGCTCTCCCATAGTCAAAAAATTGCCTTGCATTGTAAACAAAATGGTCCCACTGCAAAAAATTCAGGAACGGTGGCTAAAGTAGCATTCGTACGCATTTGTAAGAGCAGGACCAGATGAGGTGCCTGGTTGAGCACAGTCTCCAGCAGATGAAGGAGAGTTGTGGAGATTGTATGGCCCGCAGGTGCTTCATAATACTGCTTGTGCCCCACACATCTTTTTTTCTGACCCTCTGGAGAGCCCCTTATTGCACACCGTGCAAGTCACCCTGCATGCATTAACTTTCTTTCCTTGACCTGGGATGGAGAAGAATTCCCGGGTTTATGCTCTCTTTCCTATGTCTCGCCTGTTCATCTTCCTGGAACGAATTTCCGTTGTTGTCTCTAGTTGGAGGTGCAGCAGATGCCATCTTCCTGAGAGTAAAATGAATATTCAAACACCCCCGCAAAAAAAAATTAAGACAATTCAAAGGTGTCGAAAACATGTACATTCCAAAAAATTATCAGCAAAATGGGTGAGGTTTTCCTGTATTATTCAAACAAAGGTGCTTAATCAATCAAATCCATTTCTTTCTTTGTCACATGGGATGTGCAACATCATTGTGCTTATGTCGCGGCATCGCTGTGACTGTGCAAAATGCATTAAAACATCCTTTAAAATATATTTTCTCTATAATTACGCAACTTTTATTACTCTATTACTAAACCTCTTACTTTTCAAGTGTCTATACATGTGTTTTACTACTGTCAAAATTACGCTGGAGTAGCATCCTCAGCGTGGCTCCATAAATAAGTAACAGCACGGTGTGCAACAGTATCCCAACTCCCCAAAAAGTATTAAATCCAACTTTAAAATGTTTTTCCTCTATAATTACACTACTTCTATTACTTTATTAGTAAATCATTCACCTTAAACAAAACCTTTAAAGTGTCTATATATCTGTTTCACTTCTGTCGAAACCATGTCAGAGTCGTGATCCCAACGCAACAGGTCGCAACAAGTGCACGACTCCCAAATTTCATAAAAAAAATAATAATAATATTAGTATAAACAATATAATACTGCACTCACCTAGCAACCATACTACTCAACCTTACACGCAATGGTCTTCCCACATTTTGCCATGATGATGAGCAGCTTACCAAAAAGCTCCCCAGTGTTTTTCCCACCAATTTTGCTGAAGCATTCTTGATGCCGAGGAATACGAGAACATCTCCACCAAACAAAGAAGCACTTACTTCATAGAGTTAAGAAAAAAGACCCTTGTTTGGTGGAGATTTACCTCTTTGTAGTCTCGTTGTCCTCTCTTTAAGACAATTCATGTTATCACGGATTTCTGGAGAAAGACGCACAAGGAACAATCACATTGCCAAATGCACGCAATACCACTGGAGACATTTCCTCATGGTCCATTACACAGCTGTAGTATAGAATACACACTGGACATTTACCCAACGAGGTAGCACTTACTAACTAACCAGGAGAAAGTACTCCAGATGAATAGACATTTTGTGCAAAACTGTGGACTCTTGTTGGATAAACGGGCAGGCGAGCTTCCATTCTGGCCTTGATGCTCATTTCACAGAAATTAAACCTCAACAGGAAGCACTTACAAATATAGGCAGAGCAGGTGTCCTAGTTTAAATTCCATTTCAGTAAAGGACAAATGAATCTAACTCCTGGGCTTGGTGAAGGCAGAGCAAGTGTGTTTTCTCAGCAATTGCATATTGAAAAATGATCTAAAATCCTTCAAGGAGGTGAATGCATCGTTGATCTATTGGAGCGCAATCTGTAGCGCTTGTGACAAATGAGTTCTTTCTTATCATCTCCTGGAGAGAGCAGAGTCTATGGTTCTCCCCTTTAAATTACTATTAGTATGCAAATGTGCAACTCACCTGGAAGCTCCTCCTGTTTGGCCCCACCCCGTCCCCCTTATTAGTATACTACGGTCTTCCCGCATTTTGCCAGGATGATGGCCAGCTTACCACAAGGCTCCCCTGCACTTTTCCCACCGCTTTTGGTGATGGGTTGTCATGCTGGGGAATATGAGGACATCTCCACCTAACAAAGAAGCACTTACTTCAGATAGTTAAGAGTAAGGACCTTTATTTGGTGGTGATTTACCTTGTTGTACTCTTGTTGTATTTTCTGTATAAAAATTCATGTTATCACAAATTTCTGGATAGAGACACATGCGGAACAATCATATTGCATCACTGGTGACGTTTCCTCATGCTCCATTATGCAGCTGTAGCATAGAATACATACTGGATATTTACCCAAGGAGGTGCCTCTTAGTAATTAACTGGTAGAAAACACTCCACTTGGGTAAACATTTTAAGGGAAATGATAAACTTTTTTTGATAAAGGGGCAGGTGTGGTTCCATTGTGGCCCACTTACTAAAGCAGCTGCTGACACATCCACACAGCCACTCACACACTCAGGCACTCACACATTCACTAACAGACTAACTCAGATTCTGATACACCCACTCACAGACCCACTTATACACCCACTCACAGACCTACTCAGACACTCTCATAAGCACTCATAGACACATTCAGACACTCATGCACCCTCTCATAGATGCACTCAGACACTCTCACACCCATTGATAAACCTACTCAGACCCTCACGCACCCACTCACGGAACCATTCACAAAAAAACAAAGGTTACAGGGATGTTATAGTTAGGAAATGACATAAAAACTGTAGAAATTACCAAAAAAAACAAAGGTTACAGGGTTCATTGTAGTAAGTGAATTAACATTTCACAAACTATAGAAATGTACTTAAAGAAACCAAAGGTTGCAGGGACATTATAGTTAGGAAATAGACATTTTTTTAAACTGGATAAATTCACTGAAAAAAAACAAAGGTTACAAAGACGTTATAGTTAGGTTCACATTTCACTCATACAAAACCATAGAAATTCAGCAGTTATAGTTACCTGAGCTAACAATAACTTACAGTTCTGCAATGCACTGCTTCTGACTTCATGTAATGCATCACTCATGACATGGTTAGTGACATCACTGATAACATCTCAAATGACATCACTGATGACCACAAATGACATCTTCCACAAAACCACTGTCATGCCCATTCACATCCCTATACAACCTTTCATACATCCACTCACACACCCACACAAACTCACATACCTATTCACAGACCCATGCAAGTACTCACACAAGCGCTCACTCATCCATAGAGCCATTCACACACTCACTCACTAACTCGAACGGCCACTCACACAACCAGTCACTCACCCATACAGCTACTCATACAACCAGTCACTCACCCTTACAACCACACACACTCGCCATGGAGACACTCACACACCCACTTATTCATCCATATAGCCTCTCAACACAGCTACTCACTCACCCATGCAAGAACTCACTCACACACCCACTTACATACCCGTTCAAACATTCATAGAAGCACTCTCACATCCAGTCACTCACCCATACAGCCATTCACACAGAAACATACTCTCTAATAAGGCCACTCACACACCAACTCACTTAACCAAACTCCCCCTAAAACAGGCATTTACTCACTCATACAGCCATAGAGTGATTTAGACACCCACTCACTCACCAATACAGTCACTCACACACTCACTCACCCACTTGTACAGCCACTCACACAGCCACTTACACATAGAGCCACCTACACACCCAGTAACACAGCAATACAGTCACTCACACAGCCATTACGTCACCCACACAGATGCTCACATACCCATTTATTCACCCGTACAGTCATTCACACACCCACTCATTAACCCACACGGCCACTCAGACAACTACTCACACATGGATACAGACAGTCACACAGCCAGATGACATGTTAGACAAAGTACCAATCATTATTAGTATAAAAATAATAGTAATTTAACTTATAGAGAAGCTACTATATATCTGTAACTTTCAGAATTGTTTATGAAACACATCCATTGGATGATGTCATCAGTGATGTCATTTGAGATGTCATCAGTGATGTCATCCATGATGTCACTGACCGTATCATGAGTGATGTAATATGTGAGGTCATAAGAAGTGCATTGCGGGCGCGTAAGTTATAGTTAGCTCAGGTAACAAGCTTACCTTTTTGATATACAGTGATGCTACAATAAATGAAGAATCTCTACTACCTTTGGAACATTGTAGATATATTTTAAAATATTGGTACTGTGAAAGTGGTGCATCGCTGTTTACAGTGTTTAACTGTTCTCACCTAATGTAGGTTGGCACTCGTTGGGCAGAGGGTGCCTACAGTGAGTGCACACACTGCTATATTTGAAATTACCTGATTAAACAAACTCATTGTCGGTAGATATCAGTGTGTGTGCGGCATTTAGGTTTGGTCCACTGCCTGTTTGCTTTTATCTCATGCTATCTCAGATAACTATAACTGCTGAATTTCTATGGTTTGGTACAAGTGAAATATGAGCCTAACTATAACGTTCCTGTAACCTTTGTTTTTGTCAGTGAATATACCTATCTATCTATCTATCTATCTATCTATCTATCTATCTATCTATCTATCTATCTATCTATCTATCTATCTATCTATCTATCTATCTATCTATCTATCTATCTATCTATCTATCTATCTATCTATCTATCTATCTAACTGTGCCTGTGTCTAAATATACTTGTATGGGGTCAGAAAACATACACTGGGCACTGGATAGCAGTTTCCCAGTGTTAGTGTTCAAGATTAGTAGCAGGTGAGTCCCAAAAAAAAGGAAACGTACAACACTCATGCATGCACACTAAACAGTGAGATTTTTGTCTACAGCTTAAAAATAGCTGACCACATATGACTAAATTAAAACAAATCCTAGTATGAATGAAAGGCAGTCTCAATCTGGCTATTAAAACTTGGTGACATTTGTGGGTTAAGAGTTTTCTACACAATCAAAGTTTGCCAAGAAAATATCCATGTTTAATTGACAAGTGACAAGTTTAGAGCCCTGCCTATTCGACTGATGAAATGTTTACAAATCTGCACCAAATTTGTTATACTACAGGTCTGAATTTTAAATGTTGTTTCCCCACAGTGTGGTGCAAACTGGCGGTGGGGTTACAAAGTTATTAAAGGTGAACAAAAATGATTTCCTAAGGAATTGGGGCTCATATTTACATGGGGATATTGCCACTAGAACGTCACTTTTTGCCTTGTAAATAAGGCCCCTTTTCACGCTTCAGTTAGTGTGAAAGGGGCGTGCATTAGTTGTTTCAGTAGGCTTTCCACCGCAACACCCATTGCTTTTTTACTCTGCCCCATTTTTACAAGTCTTGGGCAGGGAATAGCTGGTCTTATACTGGCGATACGAGGAGAAATTAATCATTGCTCCTAGTATTTTTCTCTTTTCTTGTGTGCTGCATTCTGCACAGCCGCGGCCGGTAGTGGGAGTACCGGCCGGGCGGTGACGTGGGGAGGGGGAGGGGCAGGGTGGGGGCTAGTAATGTATGGAATAAAACGAATTTCGTTGCGCGCACTGCATCGCATTTGGTGATGCAGTGCGTGCAACGAAATTCGTTTTATTTATTTTTATGTTTACTTACCTGTTGAGGTCCAGATTCCATACATTACTAGCCCCCACCCTGCCCCTCCCCACGTCACCGCCCGACCGGTACTCCCACTACTGTCCGCGGCTGATTCTGCATCACACATAGAAAGAGTAAATCACCTTTCAAGATTGTTTGTGCAGGAACGTGTTCCTTCCTGCACATAATTAATCGCCTCTGTAGCGCAGGCACCCTTGCAACATGGCACATGGGTGCGTGCGTTGCTGTTAGGCCGCTTCATTAGTGCCAGCACTAGGGGAAACACAGGGGTGTGCCGTATTTTGGAGTAACGCTGCACTCTGACATTGTGTTGTAAATATCCCCCTAGATGTCAACTTTGACTACATCAGCACAACAGCCGCTCTGGAAAATATTTACAATATGAACAGTAGATTCCATGAATAGAAGTTACACAAAATAATACTTATTGAATACAGGTATGTGAAGCTGGCGCCATGACTGAACGCTCTGTATCAGAACTGAAAAGTTCTAATGTTCACAAAGCTTCGAACAAAATTCTAATGTTCACAAAACCTGTAGAACCCTCTGAATGGTAAAAACAGACCCAAAACAATGCAATATAGAACTTGAAAGTTATTTTACCCTTAATTCACAATTATCCCCTTTAATGGGACCAGACCCATTGGCACTCGAAGTCTAGCACATCTTCACAAATTCTGGCTAATTAGGCAGGGACGTAGTTTCCCTCCTTAAAGAAGTGTTTGGTAATGCCCCTTTCCAGAATGCAATGCAGGGGCTTCCGCTTTGGTGGTACCCTGTACAGACAGGCCTTTAAACCAAGGAGACGAGGTAAAGGAAGCTGGGGGATGGGTGTGTCTTCTGCGAGTAGAGCCAGCCATATAACCTGGCACACTCAGACACTAGGGGTGTAAGTGCAGGGGTGTGGCAAGATCCCTTTATCAAAGGAAGCCCTTTCATCACATCCTTGTTGCTACCACTCACTCATTACACACCAAACTATTAGCTCTTTACAGAAATAGAAGCACCGATTTTTATTTACTCCCTCTCAGTACATATTTTTCGTGTTATAATAAAGGTAACTCCGATTTTGTTTGAACTTTTATTGAATAATAAGACCAAATGTAAATTTCAATTCTGCATTCATATATTTTAATGATTATATTTGTTGCTTGTATTGAGTGCTCTAATAAGAAGGCTGCTTCTGAGCGGTAATTATAATATTACATAATCAAAAATGTCTCATGTTATGACAGCGTTTATTTAATGCATGCCTGGCATCACGTTGATGAATCTGAATTTAATAAAAAATAACATTTGTCGTGCACAGCTTCCTGATCTCATTCATCGTTAAATAATGTGTTTCCCTATGGAATGTTTATGTAAATAAGTTGTTGATTTTTTTGTGTGTTCATTTGTGCGTATGTGTAAAGTTCCCGAGCGCGTGCGTGTGAATGTACCTGTGTGTGTATCTGTGTGTATCAGTGTGTACCACACAAGGCTGGCATTAGGCTGTCTGGTCTGTGATGAGGCGCCCTGGTGTATTTTTGCCTAGGGCATCAACACTCTGTGGGGTGGGAGGGACCCTGTCTGTTGGCACCACTCATCCTCCATCCTGCAAACTCCATTTTTACACCGAAATAAATGTTCTTGGTTAGCTACGGAAACTCTACATACAGAGGCACTGGTTGTGTTGGCAAACCATGTTCCATTCAAATTTGGTCTAATATTCAAGAAGATATACCAAAGCAATGGCTGTCAAAAATGTGCACAAACATTACGTTTGTTACAAAAATAAACACAAAGGGGCCCTTGTCTGATTCAAGCCTCTGAATGGGGGAGGCCAGAGGGCAACATATACCCAGCAGCTGGCCATTAGTGTCTGCGGAGATAAAAATGCAAATGTGGATGTAATTGTGGCCTATTGTGGTACTACAAAAGTGACATTCATTAGTGTTGCTTACTGTTTGCCGTTACCCAGGCCTTTCTCAACTCATCTGCATAATTACATCTATTGTTAATTAAGCAAGTCCTTCAGTTTTAAAACTTTAATGGCGTTCCTTGTCTGACATTAGACCTAAGCCATCCGCAGAGGGTTTGTGCCACCTCAGATCAGACCCGGGCATCTGGAAGAAATGCCATGTGGAACAGAAACGCCATTAGGAATCTCAGCGCTAGGCTGACCTTGGCATTTCTGACTATGCTGAAAATCAGGTATGTCAACACTTGTATCCAAGCTGGAATTTTTGCATGAAACAATGTTATCGTCTGGCCAGAGATATTTCTGATAGGGCCAATGCTTCAAAGGGGGCAAGCCTCGGTCATGTCAGGAAAGCCAATCTGAATGACATGTTAAAGCTTCAGTTCACCTAACAGAAGCTGAGGGGCGCCATGGGAGCACACAGGGCTTCAGTTCCTCTCACTTTGAAGAACTACCAGTTGCATAATTTGTGCGTGGACAGAGGCCAAAATTACAAATTCAAGTCAAACTAGGCAAGTATTAACGTGAGGGTCTCATATGGAACTTCGCTGCTCTGCTCTTACATGAAAAGTAACTTGCCACAACAAAGCGTAATGCATTACAGCCACTGCCCGTGCAGGTGAGAGCAGTGGGGACGGGTGGGGGAAGATTTCAACAAACGACGAGGAGGGGAAATACATGATTTATTTAATTTTCCCTCGTCATCGTCCGTCGAAATCCCCCCCACCCGTCCTCACCGCTCTTACCAGCATGGGCCGCTGCTGATGCAGTGTTTAGTATTTGTATTTGTATTTGTATGTGGATTTATAGAGCGCAATTGTTGCCCGGGGGCGTCCAAGCGCTAAGGAACCAACAGATGTTTTAGGCAGAGGCAGGGATAGTTAGCAGGGATTACTGTGGGGAGTTGAAAAGAAGTGTCTTGAGCTGTTTCCGGAATGAGGAGAGATTGGGGTTGGCTCTCAAATGAAGAGGAAGGGCGTTCCACAGCTTGGCAGCGTTATGGGCAAAGGTCCTACCGCCTGATCTGGCTCTTTTTATTCTGGGTGCGGTAGCCATAAAGGTCTGGTTTGAACGGAGGTTTCTGCTTGGATGGTAGTGGGAGACTAGGTCGCGGGTGATCATAGGGCCTGTGTCCCAGAAAGCCTAGTGGGCGATACACATGGCTTTGAAGTGGATTCTTTGGCGAACTGGTCAGGCCGGCTCCGACAGATTGCCGGCGTGGGAGCTGGAGCAGTGTCCGGGCTGCACAGTTCTGCACTGTTTGAAGTCTCCGCAGTGTGTAATCTGGCGCAGCGAGGTACAGGACGTTGTTGAAATCCAGGCGGGACTGGATCAGACCCTGGATGGCTATCTGCTTAGCCTCCATGGGTAAAAGATGAAGAACTTTTTTAAGCATCCTAAGAAGGCCAAGGCAGGTGGCCGATAGTTTGGTAGCTTGTGTATCAAATGAAAGGGAACTGTCCAGCCACACCCGAGACTCCTGATGTTGTCCTTAGGTGCTGGGGGGTGCCCAGACAGGGTGGCCACAGGGAATTGAAGGAGCTTGGACCAGCAGGGCCCAGAAGCATCAGCTCCGTCTTGTCCCCGTTTAGTTTGAGTGATGAGGAGGACATCCAGCTCTTTACCTCCTCAAGACATTTACTGAGTCCTCTGCTCATTGGCATCTTGGCCTCCTGCGCCAATGAAACCACCAGCTGGGTGTCGTCCGCATAGGAAATGATCTTAACTCCATACGGACGAACAACCTCAGCCAGTGGCCTCATATAAATGTTGAATAGCGCCGGGCTTAAAGAGGAGCCTTGTGGGACCCCGCACCTTAATGGTCTGCTAGTGGACACTGATTCCCCGTCGAATACCTGAAAGGATCTGTCTTTCAGGAAGGACTCGAGCCATAGCCATGCCTTGTGCTTGATACCAACACTGGACAGCCAGTTCAGCAAGATGTCATGGCTGACCGTGTCAAAGGCCGCGCTGAGGTCAAGGAGGATCACTGCCACTGATCCTCCTTGGTCCAGGATTTTTCTGGATTCCTCGGTGACCATGAGGAGGGCGGTCTCAGTTCCGTGCTTGGGTCGGAAGCCTGTCTGGGTGGGATCTAACAGTTGGTTGGTTTCTAGGAAAGTGACTAGTTGGCCGTTAATATATTTCTCTAAGACTTTACTCAGCCAGGGGAGTAGGGAGATTGGCCGGTAGTTGCTGAAGTCTGATGGGTCCAGGCTGGGTTTCTTCAGCAGGGCTTGAACCATGGCCCGTTTCCATCCAGGCGGGACCGTGCCAGAGGAGATAGAAGCATTCAGGAGGTCCATTATGGTGGGCAGAGTGACCTGAGATGCCGACATTATAATGTCTGGTGGAGCTGGGTCATTGGGGGAGCCAGATTTAACTTTCCGGGCCACAGATTCCAGGGACACCAGATTAAGGGGGGGGGAGTGGTCCAGTGTGGAAGGAGGCTGTGGGGAAGGGTGTGCCAAGATTGTGTTAGTCAAGGCTGGGACGGAGGTGGCCAGGGGGGGGGGAAGGAGGCATACATTTTGTTGACTTTTTGATGGAAAAAGTCTGCCACCTTATTGCAGTGCTCTGAGGATTTGGTCTCAGGCCGGCTAGGTGGTACCTTAGTGAGATTTTTTACAATTTGGAAGATCTCCCTTGGTTTTGATTTGGCTAAAATGATTTTATTAGAGAACTATGCAGCTTGAGTGACTTTAATTTCTTCTTTATACTCTTTAAGTAGCATTCGATATTGAGTTTTTTCCATTGGTGAGAGGTCCAAACGCCATTTCCTTTCAGCTTTCCTGCATAGGCGTTTCTTTGCCCTAAGGGCCTCTGAGTACCAGGGTGCAGTTTTGTGGGAACGTTTCAGAGTGGTTTTTCTTTTGGGGAGGGAGTTATCAAGGGATTGGGTAATCCAGTCTTCATATGTCTGGTTAGCTAGGCAGGGATCCTTATTTTGGAGAGGGGGGCTGCTAGGGAGTTTGGTCGTCCATTTATGGACTGGAAGGCGGGACCAGGCTCTGGCTATTCGTACTGTGGGTCTGATGGTTGGGGGCTTAAATGTGGTCCAGGTAAAGGGGACTAGTAAATGGTCAGTCCATGGGAGGGGGATTGGAAGACTTGATGTCAGATCTGCACAGTTGCTGAACACAGGGTCCAGCAAATGGCCCTTGGCACGGGTTGGGGACCTGACGATTTGGGTTAGTTGCAGGGCTGCTAAGTCGTCTGTAAGCATGGTTGCCGTGTGATCTGTTGTGGAGTCAAAATGAAAGTTAAGATCACCTAGCAGGGTGAAGTTCGAGGAAATGCTGAGGCGTTCAGCCACAATCGGAGCAAGAAGATTTTGGACTTGCTTGGGAGGACCTGGGGGGCGGTAGATTAGGGTTCCTGTGAAGCAGTTATTAGGGAAAAGTTTGAGCCTGAAGGCTAAGATCTCGCAATCAGGGATGGTTTCCGGGATTACTCGGCAGCGGAACTGGTCTTTATAGATAATTGCTAAGCCTCCTCCTCTACCCTCAGGGCGGTCCTGCCGAATGATTTGGAAGCCGGGAGGGAGGACTGAGACTACCGCAGGGTCCGAGTCTGTGGCCAGCCATGTTTCCGTCAGGAAAACAATGTCTGGCATAAGTTCTTCCAGCAGCAGTGCAAACTCTGCCCTGTGTTTATGCAGGGATCTACAGTTTAGCAAGAACATGCGGTACTCATGTGTCTGGTCAGGGGCCGGCTTAGGTTTAAGGGTTGATTGACAGGTGGGACAAGTATATGGGATGTTTTCTGCGTGAAACCGGTGCTGATAGCAATCCCTTCCATGGGGTCTCAGTCCAAGGAGGGTTTCCGCGCTATAATGCTTGAGCTTTGCAGCCTGGTATATAGGGGGGGTGGCCCTAGGCCCGGTCTCGGCGCGGACGAGCGCAAACGAGCTTGCCTTAAGCGCGCCTTTGGCGCGCAATCGTCGCGCCCGTCCGCTGCGCTTCCGGTAAGGACACATGTTTTATAATGCTGGAAGTTTAGGAGCAGAAGGGGCGTGGCTATGGGTGTAGGGCGTGCCTCTGAAGACCGGCCAATAGCGTGGGTGCACAGAGAATTCCCCGCCCGCGACAGCGTTCAGTCAGCTGAGCGAAGGGTTTTGGTGCAGATACGCGGTTAAAATACACAGTATTACACAGAATACATTTTAAAACAGTCTAGTCCCTGCTCCCGGCTGTGCCTCAGGAGGATTCTGCTGTTAGATGCCGCGCTTGCAATCAGCGCGCGTTTTAACACTAAGGGGGCGTGGCTATGGGTGTAGGGCGTGCCTCTAAAGACCGGCCAATAGCGTGGGTGCACAGAGAATTCCCCGCCCGCGTCAGCGTTCAGTCAGCTGAGCGAAGGGTTTTGGTGCAGATACGCGGTTAAAATACACAGTATTACACAGAATAAATTTTAAAACAGTCTAGTCCCTGCTCCCGGCTGTGCCTCAGGAGGATTCTGCCGTTAGACGCCGCGCTTGCAATCAGCGCGCGTTTTAACACTAAGGGGGCGTGGCTATGGGTGTAGGGCGTGCCTCTGAAGACCGGCCAATAGCGTGGGTGCACAGAGAATTCCCCGCCCGCGTCAGCGTTCAGTCAGCTGAGCGAAGGGTTTTGGTGCAGATACGCTGTTAAAATACACAGTATTACACAGAATAAATTTTAAAACAGTCTAGTCCCTGCTCCCGGCAGTGCCTCAGGAGGATTCTGCTGTTAATGTTAGGTAACCTAGTGTAACCTAATCCACCCCACAACATCTCATCATACTGATATGACCGGCATCATACTCATGACCGACCTCTGGTTCCGTAGTCTGACTGCCACATTAAGATGCGCGGCGGTCAGAGGCAGGGCAGAGGGACTGACTGACGGTTCTGGCAAGCTCAAGGAGCCCGTCCGACCATCTGTCGGAATGTAATTCCCTACTATAAGGGCGGTGCCTGCTCAGGCACGGCTGTGGGGATTACGATGTCCCTTTTAGACAGCCTTTCAATGGCAGTCTGACCGCCATCGAAAGGCCATCAGAAATGGACTTTGGGAGCCGTAGCAGGGCCTGTGTCCCTCCGCAGCCTCTGCTATGAGGCCTTGAGGCCCCCAAAACATCCATGCATCGTGTGGTAGGCACCACATTGTGCCATGTAAACATACCCTTTTCCATTGCGGGTTGCGCTGCAACCCTTTTCTGACCACCAGTTTATGCCGCAATAGTAATGGGTATGTTTCCAACCACTGTGCTAGTGGTACAAAAGGGGGTGGTGATGGACAGAGCATCTGAGCCAATCAAACACTCACACCCAGGCGACAGATCTGGGTTTAATCCATCACCGTTCTTTAGCCCACTCTGCCACCCCAGTTCAGACATGGCCATATGCAAATCAGTCTGACCCTGTGCCTCATGGGAACAGTCGAGCCCGAACTGCCAAGAATGCCTTCCCTGGACCGGAATCAAGCTTCCTATGACCGGGTTCTGGCATTTCAGCCGTCTTCAGCCAGGCTTGATTGAATCCAGTGGCAAAGTGAGCAAGGAACTCAACGTCTGAGCATACCCTGCCAACTTAAGGAGAACAAAGCGGTACAAAAGGGGGTGGGGTTGGACAGAGCATCTGAACCAATCAAACACTCACACCCAGTCAACAGATCTGGGTTTAATCCATCACCGTTCTTTAGCCCACTCTGCCACCCCAGTTCAGACATGGCCATATGCAAATCAGTCTGACCCTGTGCCTCATGGGACCAGTCCAGCCCGAACTGCCAAGCCATGCCTTCCCTGGACCGGAATCAAGCTTCCTAGGACTGGTTTCTGGCATTTCAGCCGTCTTCAGCCAGGCTTGATTGAATCCAGTGGCAAAGTGAGCAAGGGACTCAACGTCTGAGCATACCCTGCCAACTTATGGCGAACAATGCGGTACAAAAGGGGGTGGTGATGGACAGAGCATCTGAACCAATCAAACACTCACACTCAGTCAACAGATCTGGGTTTAATCCATCACCGTTCTTTAGCCCACTCTGCCACCCCAGTTCAGACATGGCCATATGCAAATCAGTCTGACCCTGTGCCTCATGGGAACAGTCCAGCCCAAACTGCCAAGCCATGACTTCCCTGGACCGGAATCAAGCTTCTTAGGACCGGTTTCTGGCATTTCAGCCGTCTTCAGCCAGGCTTGATTGAATCCAGTGGCAAAGTGAGCAAGGGACTCAACGTCTGAGCATACCATGCCAACTTATGGCGAACAAAGCGGTACAAAAGGGGGTGGTGATGGACAGAGCATCTGAACCAATCAAACACTCACACCCAGTCAACAGATCTGGGTTTATTCCATCACGTTCTTTAGCCCACTCTGCCACCCCAGTTCAGACATGGCCATATGCAAATCAGTCTGACCCTGTGCCTCATGGGACCAGTCCAGCCTGAACTGCCAAGCCATGCCTTCCCTGAACCGGAATCAAGCTTCCTAGGACCAGTTTCTGGCATTTCAGCCGTCTTCAGCCAGGCTTGATTGAATCCAGTGGCAAAGTGAGCAAGGGACTCAACGTCTGAGCATACCCTGCCAACTTATGGTGAACAAAGCGGTACAAAAAGGGGTGGTGATGGACAGAGCATCTGAACCAATCAAACACTCACACTTAGTCAACAGATCTGGGTTTAATCCATCACCGTTCTTTAGCCCACTCTGCCACCCCAGTTCAGACATGGCCATATGCAAATCAGTCTGACCCTGTGCCTCATGGGAACAGTCCAGCCCAAACTGCCAAGCCATGACTTCCCTGGACCGGAATCAAGCTTCCTAGGACCGGTTTCTGGCATTTCAGCCATCTTCAGCCAGGCTTGATTGAATCCAGTGACAAAGTGAGCAAGGGACTCAACGTCTGAGCATACCCTGTCAACTTATGGCGAACAAAGCGGTACAAAAGGGGGTGGTGATGGACAGAGCATCTGAACCAATTTAACACTCACACCCAGTCAACAGATCTGGGTTTAATCCATCACCGTTCTTTAGCCCACTCTGCCACCGCAGTTCAGACATGGCCATATGCAAATCAGTCTGACCCTGTGCCTCATGGGAACAGTCCAGCCCGAACTGCCAAGCCATGCCTTCCCTGGACCGGAATCAAGCTTCCTAGGACCGGTTTCTGGCATTTCAGCCGTCTTCAGCCAGGCTTGATTGAATCCAGTGGCAAAGTGAGCAAGTGACTCAACGTCTGAGCATACCCTGCCAACTTATGGCGAACAAAGCAGTACAAAAGGGGGTGGTGATGGACAGAGCATCTGAACCAATCAAACACTCACACCCAGTCAACAGATCTGGGTTTATTCCATCACCGTTCTTTAGCCCATCCTGCCACCCCAGTTCAGACATGGCCATATGCAAATCAGTCTGACCCTGTGCCTCATGGGAACAGTCCAGCCCGAACTGCCAAGCCATGCCTTCCCTAGACCGGAATCAAGCTTCCTAGGACCGGTTTCTGGCATTTCAGCCGTCTTCAGCCAGGCTTGATTGAATCCAGAGGCAAAGTGAGCAAGGGACTCAACTTCTGAGCATACCCTGCCAACTTATGGCGAACAAAGCGGTACAAAAGGGGATGGTGATGGACATAGCATCTGAATCAATCAAACACTCACAACCAGTCAACATGGTAGCATCTTAAAATGGCAGGTGGGACGTCTGACTCCTTGTTGGTCGGTCCCAATCCCGCTACAATGTTGGTCGGGTGCTTGTCCGACCAGCATCGTAATCAGCCCCTTTGTTCTTTGGGTGGCCTGTTCACAAAGGTAAATTTACATGTGAGTAAATCAACACATATAAATTTGCTCTGACACTTTGTAGAAAATCTACTACTTTTAACTATTCACTATTTCCGACTATAAATTACTTGTCATCACCCCCTTAAACGGGGCTCAAGCCAAAGTTACAAGTGTGAAGTTAATACTAGTAGTTTTCCACACATAGGCGGAGGTCTCTGCATCCCAGGCAGAGATTTCCCTATAGTAAAGTATATGGAAATTTTAGAAAGATTTATTACACTAGTTAAAAATATTTTTATGTTAAATAACAATGTTAATGAATTTGATATTTTTATTTTACATGCGGAGCAAAAAATGCTACAGTAGCATTAACTTAATTTTGAACTAAATATTTAATCATTTAAATATTAATTTAAATTTAAAATAATTTCTTAAATATTTATTTTAAAAAGTCCCACCTAGCGTAAAATCTTTTTATTTATTCATGATCTATTACTAGAATGTATGTTTAGAATTAATTTGATTAATATTTGAAAAAAATAAAGTTGCATTTATTTTTTAAATAAGTTATTAAAATATTTTATATTAAAATAGTACTTATTTTATATTTGTATATACTTTTTTAACATTACATTTATATATTTATTTTGTTGAAATAAATTAATTAATTGTAATTTGTTTTCCTATTGGTTGTTATTTCAAGTCCCTGCCTCCATTATTAAATATGGGAGGGTGTTGCAATACAAGAGATTGGCCATGTGTGGTGCTGACTTACTCCAGGTTAGAGCTGGCATACATTTAAAACTTTTTAGCTGTAGTAGTTTTATAAGTGCAGTTTGTGAATAGGAATGGGCTTGTTCTTTTATGGGTGGGTGCATGTCCCTCCCCCTAAACTCTACGTAGCCCTCCCTAAAACATTCCTTGCTCCTCCCTACACCCTGTTTAGTGGTATGTATTGCCCATCATCCAGCCACTTACCCGTCCCTCCCATATTTACTACAAAAATAGTATATGTCCATGTGGGGAAATGTCCACATTTGGGAATGAGATCTTCACACAAAAAAGATAGGAGAGTAGGAGAAATGTGCCCATAGGTTTGTGAAAAGTATTTTGTAATATGTGACAGTACTATTGTAGTACTACTAAACTCAGATCATGAACAGGCCCAAGGAGTGTACATTTTTGTAAGAATTTTACATTTATTTTTGTATTTTCTGTAATTGAAGGTAGCGAATTTCTAATTAACTCTGTTTGATTGATGTACATTGCAACTGTTGCCTTTGGTGGGCCTGTCACTTCACAGAAAGGGGATTGACTATCAATAACAAGGCACATTTGGAAAAAATAAAACCATTCAAAGGGCTTTTCATTTACCTAAGCATATCTCTGGGACTTACCACTCCTTAATGGGGCCTTTTAAAAGTGCTGCTTTTGTCTTGATCCTTTTCTGTCCACTTACACTTGCAAATATATTTGTGACTTTTCAGGTCCGCGGGAAGATTATTCATCTTTGTGAGGACCTGGTGTCTAATTGCTGTGATCCTGTGAAGAGGTAAAGAGTGAGAATAATGCGCACCTGCCTCATGGCGCTATAGCACTGGAACACTTTGACTCCTAGAAAGCAGTAGTAGAACGTCTAAGACTCAGACTCTTAGCGGGGCCTAATCTGAATGTTATCTTTTGTACATTGGGAATAACCTCTGCCAGTAGACATGAAAGTGAAAGTCAGTGCCCTGCCCAGACAACGTTGGATGCCAGCATTAGGAGTGCTGTGTATATTGTTTGTGTATGTCTTTCACGTTGGGTTTGTATGTAAATATTACTTTTGCCATAAAATCGAGTATCTGAATGGACATTCTTTAATTGGGGTTGCTGAATGTATTTTGAGTCTTGAGCCTGTGTTCTTTGGTGGTCCCAAAGAGATGCCTTGATAAGCCTCAAATATGAGCCTTAGCACAGCACCGTCGTTGGACCACCAAAGCAGGACCGCCCAACCTGGATTCCAGTTGGAATCTGGTGGATGGTAGCAGTACAGGTTTGGTGGTGTGGCAGCGGGATGCTGGCATGGTGGCCCCCTGCCACACCGTCAAACTCGTAATCAGGCCCTTATTCTCTTTATTAGAAGTCAAAAAACTCCAGTGGGACTAACGTGCAAGCTATAGAATACGAGAGCACCACAAGACCGGATACCCCTTCTGCGAGGTGGCACTGAACAGAATTTACTGCTGAGGAGAAGAAAGTTGCAGGAGCGACCATGAAGTAAGGCCAACCGGCATAATAGTGGGAATCTACCAAAGAATACTGTGCAAATGAATTAGCAAATTGTAGATGTTCTAGTCGGCATATGCTCCCGTATTACTATAATAACTAAGGAAAAGTATGAGAAGCTACCTAACAGAGAGACTGTTCAACACTGTCGCATCCCACTTGGTGCCTATGGTCAACATAATATAAGACTAGATGGAGTCTTTGACACCGAGTTGAATTTTAAAAACACAATATTTAAAGTCAAGCTATATGTGGTTAACCATGGAATTAACATTTTAGTTTGGACCAAACAGCAAAGTTTGCAAATGTTGGTGAGCCTATGTAGAGCATGTTATACATTTATTATCTATAAGGTTGATCTAGAAAGTATTCTATGTGATTCTGAACAATTTTTCACTACGAAATCGGGATATTTGAAAGGGTCCCAAATTAAGGAAACAGCTGTACCCATTAAGCAGCAAGTGCAAAATGTATCACTTCCCACCTGCAAAAGGGTTGATAAGGCGTTAACTAAATGGCTATAAGAAGAAATACTTGACCCATCTCAGCATTCTCTTGGTTAGCACCTGTTTCCATAGTGAAAAAGAAAACTAGGACGATCAAACTGTACATAGACTTACGTCAGTTAATGTGGCAAGTGGTTGTTGAGTGTCAACCCTTACCACATGTCCATAAAATGGACGCCACTTTGGGTAATGCTATGGTATTTTCCACACCAGACTTTACCTCAGCTTATCATCAGATTGTATTACTTAAAGAGGCACACTAACTTACCTTGTTTATTACTCCAAATGTATCATTCAGATTTTGCAGGATTACATTTGGTTTGAACATTGCTTCTGCAGTATTTCAAAAAGTAATGAATAAACTGTTTGATGGAATGGAAAGTGTTAGAGTCTTCCAGGATGACATTTTAGCGTTTTCGGAAACACTTGAGGAATATCAAAAAGTCTTAAGAAAGGTACTTGAAATAGTTCATGAAGGTGGTCTAACCCTAAAAAGAGAAAAATGTAAGTTTTTCAAGGATAAGGTAGACTACCTTGGAAACGTCATTGGTGCAGATCGAATGAAGCAAAGCTTGACAGTCTCAGCCATCATCAATTCACTAGCGCCTTCAAACAAAGATGAGCTGAGATCTTTCCTTGGCCTTTGTTCATTAAAACGATGCCAAAAAGGTGGAGCCCATGCAAATTCTGATAAAAGAAGATGTGGATTTTGTGTGGAACACGAGATGCGACAAGAGTAAGCAAGAACTTAAGTAAGAGTTACAGTGCGCCCCATCGTTAAATTCATTTGATGAGACATGGCCTTCTCCTGTAACTGTGCATGCCTGCCCAATAGGATTAGGGAGGTGCTCAGCCAAATAGCACCTGATGGAGATTGGCTAATTGCTTTTGCTTCACACAAGTTAAGAGAACCTGAAACTAAATAATCTGTGATAGAATGTAAATTATTAGCTTGTTGGTGGGCTATATCCAAATTCAAACATTCTTTATTGGGACTGATCATAGGCCACTGCTAAGTATCCTAACCAAATGTCATTTGGATAAAGTGGATAAGCGAAATTTGCATGTAAGTTACATGAATATGTAATTGAAATAGAATACCTTCTAGTGAAAGCCTATATCACTGCCAACTTTTTTATTCTGCATGCCTTGAGATGATGTTAGTGAAGAAGATAACATATGTAATGGATGCTGATAGCACTGTTATCTCGTTGTTGGATGAGCCTGGCAGTGCGAGAGCTCTGAGAAACAAAACAAATTGTAAGACAGACTGTTGCTGATTATCTCTAATGTCTCTGATATTATCATTAATGGCTGGCCAAAGGAGAAAAGAATTGAGGTGAACTTCTGATTATATTGGAAAGTAAAGGACGAGTTAACAATTGGGAATAATATTGTTATCAGAAACTGTGTGTTTGTAACACCAATTTTGTTTTAAAATGTGTTCGATTGCCATCGCACATTAAGTTCACATAGGCATGATTGGTGCAAAAAGAAATTTGAGAAAGGAATACTGGTGGCAGCTATGGTTCATGATAGAGGTGTGTATGCGAGTGAATGCTCTTTATGTAAGGAAGCTGACAAAACTATGATGGTATATTCAAGTCCCATTATCCTAGTTGCATTTCCTGTAAAAGTTGGAGTTGCCCTAATTGGGCCAATGTACAAGTTACCTCCCGAAATAAGCTATGCTACAGTCAAAGTAAATTACTACAGTAAGTGGACTGATTTGGATTTCCCAGAGTGTCCTATGACAAAAAAAAGTATTGGCATTTTTAAAGAAATTATCTGCAGGGAAAGTTTCCCACAGTATGTGGTGAGTGATAATGGTGCACAATTTACATCTACTGAAATGCCAGATTTTTCTAAAACCTGTGGCATTAGCCTTTGCAAATCTACTATATATCAACCACCAGGCAGTGGGCAGGCAGAATGCTTGAATTATATTATTAAGTAGACGATATAGTTAGCCTTAAAAAGAAACTTACCTGTTAGAAGTGAATTGAGAACACTCCTTTGGGCTCACCGTATCACTCCTCATCATGTGACTGGTAAAATCCCAATCCCTTATGAACTGTTGAGAGGAAGGTAATCCTCACCGAAACTTCAACCTTTTTGGTTTAAAAAAGAATCAAAAGATGTGTCTCTTGATAAAACCCATGAGAATAAGACCATGCGTGGAATGTTTGCGAGAAAACAATAACAATTAAACGGTTCTATGATCAAAGGAAGGCTGTGACTCAGAGTAAAATTGAAGTTGGTTATGTGGTCAGAATTAGACTTATGCATAGTTAACTGAGTGGTAACAAGTTTGGCAATCCGGCGGGTGGTAAAAGCTTTTGGTTGAACCTTGAAACTTGAAAATGAAAGTTGGGGGAACGGTTCACATGCTCTACAGGTATCACAACCTAATATGTCAACTAATTCACCAGCTGATACCAAAAATAGTGGAAATGTAAACTGGTAACCCAACAATATATCCACTCATGGCCATCCTCATGTAACAGGGCCATTACAACCCAGTATGACCGTATCCCAAGACGTTGTCAGAACTCAATCTAATGTTCCCACTGATGGTAAAATTGTGTAGGGTGAGCGCATGTCACATAATGTTTAAATGCCAGTCAGGTTCAAGGTCTATGTAATGGAGTAAACTCCTCCAAGAAAGGGAGAAGATGCAATATGGTTACTTGCTGTTTGCATTGATGTATTTTCATTTCTGGTTTCCTTCGTTTCCCCACTTTCCTCCCTCCCCCTCCCTCCTTCGGCACGCTGATTAGTTTTAGAATGTTGAGGGTGGTGACCATTGGGTAGCGGGTGGATAATGAAATTTTGAAGGAGAAAATGGTTGCTGTGACAGAATAAACGTGCTCTTCCCACATAAGACTTGTGTGGTAATTACACTCATCCTCTGCCTTGATGTATGAGACAGGGAGTTTGGCATCCCCCCTACATGGTCTGTATTTAATATCAAATACATGGGGAAATTAGAAAAACGCCTCATTGTTTTCCCATTGAAATATAATGCTAATTCTGCAAATACAAGAATACATCACTTCAAAAGTATGTTAGAACTGTTTAAGCTGCTCCTAAATTATCATACAAACAACAAGAACAGAATATCTAAGCTCAAAAATAAAAAATATTCTTCAAGTATCTGCTCCGGGCCCTTTCAGAATCTGGAAATTAGAACACTAAAATTCTCTTCAAAAAGTGGACCACCAAACTTTCTATCTAGCGCTATTGCATGCCCTTGGTGGTCAATTAAAGCAGCGCTTTGAAACAAAGACCATTAACCACTGTTTTATGAAAACGATTTCTGAAGGTAGAAACGTGAAAAGAATGTTGTGTGGCATTATATTGTTGTTGGTGTGATATGTTTGTGTGTTGCATTATTGGAATACAATGCTGTGTTGTAATGTAATTGTCTTGTTCTGGTTTGAATTTTGTTGAATTTCACCCTGTTGTGTTTTATGTTGGTTTGTTGCTTTGTTATGTTTATGTTTTGTTTTTTTCTTTAGCTATCACAACAAATGCTGCTATATTTCCAGCCTAAAACAGCAGATCTTAAAAGTTCCTATGACAAGTCACCATATACTACTGACTAAGGTGGTAAAATAGTTCAGCTCAATCCGTCAACTGTTCAAGACACCAGTCAGCTCAAAACCAAGTCAAAGACAGTGTCTTGAAATAGCTCTTTCAGTATTCACTTTATGTATTACAGCCTGGCCTATTGGGCAATCAAGCAATGCCAGAAGGGCCAGTCTGACAGGTCAGCGTGTGTGCCGGTTTTTGGCTGTTTGCAAGTCTTTAATGTTCCGACGGGCAGTTTTTTTAGATATGCTGCTAGCCAAGACCTTTTGATTTTACTAAAATAATGTGCATATTATACTTACTTAAAGGTGCTTTCAGCTATCTTTCTTCACACATTGGTCTGATTTGTGGTATTCCCATTTAGTTTCCTCCCACTACAGCATACAGATAGATAGAAGGAATTTTATTTTGTCAAGTTATTTAAAACCCTCACAATATAAATATAAAAAACAGCCATCTAGCTAAAACAAATAAAACTGTACAACAGAAAATTCATGATATAATCCGTAGATATATGTAGCAACACTTAACTCTGTAGGGAACCAGACCCACTGAATTGCAAGGTGTGATAACAACCACATAAGATTAAAAGGGCCATCAAATAAAGCACAAATAACAACCTACAGAGGAACGCCAAACAAAGCATAAATAACAACCTACTCCATGCACAGAAGGTTTGTAGACTATCACTAGAACTATAAAGAGGAAATATTTAGTGATACATTATCGTTACTAAACTGCACTGAGCAAAACCCCTAAAGAGTGTCTCCACAGCTTGACCCATGGCTTGTCCAATGGTAGGAACATAGTATGTATTGTTATTTAGATGGAATGCCACAGTGGCCTACTAAAAGAACTGCATTTTGGCTGGGGTCTACTAATCTACTTCAATACAAGGCAAGCCGTGGCCGCACCATCCAGTTAAACCTTGTTCCAGGACAAAAGTGGTGTGCTCTATGAAGAAGTACTGTGGCTGGTCTTATACTGTCATAGAAAGCCTGTAATACAAATAGAACTTCATACGACAATCCCTCTTGCCTGCAATATCGACAGCTGTTTGAAAAACAAAGCAAAAGTTCAGGAGTGTAGCCTGACTAACAAGCATTTGCAATGCAATAGGTCTCGCATTTACTTGAGTTTGAGCTATTGGCATTGTAAATGAGAATGCCATTTATTTATGATTTGGTTTTAAAAAAATAAATAGAAAGTCATTGTCATTTATAATGCCAATAGGTTAAACATGCGTAGAGGCGAGACGTATTGCATTACAAATGTTTGCTTAGGGAGAAGGCAGAGTGAAGTCGAATTCATAGTGTGGCTAGAAGAGATGGAGATCAGAAGAAAGCGCTATGGGCAGAACAACAGTAAGGGAGAGGTAAGAATGGCATGGAAAAAGTAAAGTTGGAGACACAGGAAAGGGATGGACTGAGGGAAGGAAGGGGTCTGTGCGAGGCAGAGAAGATGACGTCACACAACAGGAAGGTACCAATGGAGGTGGAGGTGGCGGCGGGGTGGAGAGGGCAGAGAATGAATCTAGAAAACTATTAAAGGCAACGTTGGATGAGGCGAGGATAATTAAGAAGGAGAGACAGGTGGGCTACTAGAAGGGGGAGGAGGCGCATAAGAAGATCAGAAGACAGATGGCCAAAAGCGAATGCAATGGGAGTTAGAGAGAGAGAGAAGAGTGGGGTGGGAGAGAGGGTGTCTAGAAGAGGAGGGTAACTGAGAAGGGTGGGAAAACGGTGGGGAGAAATAGGTATCGCAGTAGTCTGAGTAGAAAGCAGTAGTAGATGGCGAAAAGCAGGTCAGCAAGGTAAGAGGGGCGACCACAGGAAAGAACATGCACGCAAGGGAGCGTATCCCTTTAAAGCACGGCCTCGCGGCCGTGAGGGATGTTAATTAGGGGTGCGCTGTTGCACTGAGCGTATCCTATGTTAAAAATGCGGGCGTACGGCATGGTTAACACAGGAATTGCACCAGCGCTACGTGTTTGACACAAGGGTTGCTGTGGGTGCTATGTAAAAGGGAAAGCCAGACGCAGAGAGATCAGGGGGCGAAGTGGGCAGAAAGTGAGGCGGGGAGAGGAGCCAGGAGAGTGATTATGACAGGGAGAAGAGAAAACAGATGCGGGAACAAAAGACGTGGAGTGCTCTCAGACAAAGAGAAGCACTCCTAAACAAACGTATTTAATGTGTGCTTACATTTAAAGCGGGCCAAGGAATAGGACTGCAGTTTTGTATTTGAAGCATTGTTGTAACAATTAAGAAGTGTTACATCAATCCCGATGCATTTCTATTATAGCAAGTTATCTTGCAGACACAAAGGGTAGGAAAACAAGAGCGGCCGGGAAACTGAAAGTACGGCCGGCCAGCCATGAATAATTAGGGGAGGAGAAGCCGCAGAGCGCACGCTGGGAGAAGCCCTTTGATGTGGTGGCGGCCGTGAAAAAATGCAATTAGGAGGGAGGGAGGGAGGCTGATGCGCGTGCTTGTTTGGTCACGTGATTCACGTGAACTCGAAGAAAAACGCACAGAAAAAGCCATAGTTTGACGAGTATTTTGACCACTAGAATTCTCTCCTTTTCCATTCCTGCGGAATGGGAAAAGGCGAGACCTAAAAAGAAATGACTCTTCGATTGGGTATGTAGTTAAAAAAATTCTGATGGCAAATTCAGTAGCTTTAGAGCTTCTTTGAGGAATTTCACACATCTATCTGATAGCTGCGGGTTCACACAACTCAGACATGCAAAGATAGCAGTATTAGATTGTCTTATGCCAAGTTTACGGAACAGACATTTCAATCAGAAACACCTAAGATTTTTCAAAACTGGGCAAACACATATTACGTGGGAGCATTACTACAGCATACAGCATGGGGCAATGGTTCACCTCCTGATTAATGTCATTTTGAGTGACTGCATTTTGATCTTGCACAAGGTAGACACCCACACACAATGTAGTTCTCTTTAGTGCCAGTGTTGCCTTTTGTGACTATAGGACACATTTGCAGTGAGGGCAAGGCACATTCCAGCTTTATAAGTTCCGATCTCCTTCCAAAGCTGTCGTAAATTCCTTTTGAAGTGGGCTGCTGCTAATTCACAGTATACCATATTGTGTGCCTGGACTCGGTTTCACCAATTGTTTTTTTAATAAACTTTGCCCAGGAAGAAAAACAAACTTTATTGTGTTTAGCACTTGTAAGAGTTTTATTTAAACACAGATGTGATGTAATTTGGGTTTTAGTATCCAATATTTAAGAACCCTCTTTCCTTCCATCTTTCAATCTTTTCTTTCCATTTTCTTTCAATCTTTCTTCTTTACTTTCATTCTCTTTCCTTCTTTTTCCTTCTTTCTTTCTTTGTCTTCTTCCTTCCTTTCTCTTTCTTCCTTCTTTGCCCTCTTTCCTTTTTCTTTCTTTCCTTTTTTCCTTCCTTCATTCCTGTTTTCCTTCCTTCTTTCTTTGTTCCTTTATTTCTCTTTTGTCTTTCTTTCCTTCATTCCCTTTTTTGCTTTCTTACCTTATTTTTTCGTTTTTTGCAGCTGTGTTTCTTCTCTTCTTTCCCTTTTTCCTTCTTTGTTTCATTCTTGCTTTCTTTCTTCTTTTCCTGCTGTTTTTATTTCTTTTTTGCCTTCCTTCTTTCTTTTTGCCTTCTTTCTTTCTTTCCTTTGGTTCTACATTTTTCCTTTACATTCCATTTTTTCTTTTTTACATTCTTTTCATCTTTTGTTCCTTCTTTCTTTCTTTTTTGTTACCTTTTTCCTGACTCTTTCATTCTTTCTTTCTTTTTTCTTTCCTTCTTTCTTTATTGCTTTCTTGCTTGCCTTCTTTGTTTTGAATTTCTTTCTTATGATGCCTTCTTTCCATCTTTCTTTCTTTTCTACCTTTCCTCTCCCCTTGTTTCTCATTTCCCCCGTTCTCTTCTCTCTTTCATTCTTTTTTGCCTCTTTTCCTTTTTTCCTTCTGCTTTCTTCCCTCCTTTCTTTCTTTCCTTTTTCATTCTTTCTTCTTTTTTCCTAAATCCCTCCTTTCATCCTTTTTGCTGTCCTTCCTTCCTCTTTTGCCTACCTTCCTTCCTTTTTGCATTTCTTGCCTTCCCTTCTTCCTTCCTTTTTTGCAAGCATTCCTTCCATTTTTCCTTCCTTCCTTTCAACACTTCTTTCTTGCCTTCTTTTCCAAAGGTGAGGCTAACAGCCAATTCCAGATTGATAAATTTTTAAGGTCTGTGCTAGCCAAGACCTTTTATTATTTACTAAAAGTATGTATATCATAGTTACTGGTAGGGGTTTTCAGCCAGTCTTCATCCATTAGCCTGTGACTGTGCCATTCACATGTTTTTACGCCAACTCCAGCATGCATCAAGGGGCTATATTAGCCCACTACAGCCATTGACTGACTTCACTTTGAGTTATGGCATGCTGCCCTTTCAAAAGAAGCAGGGCACAAGTCATAAAAAAAGAAGTGGGGAGACGCTGTCACCGGAAGTGACGTCACCACAGGAAGTGACGTCACGAAAGGTGCCAAGCTCCTTGTCCAAGAGAGGCCAAAGAGTGAAGTCCAGCTCCTTGGCAGGGGGGATGGCGTCCCCCGGTAAAATAAGTGGGGGGACGCCGTCCACCAGCATTATACCCCAACTCGAGCCCTGAAAAGAAGCGCATCCACAAAGAAAGTCCTTTCCCTTTAGTTCCGGGTCTACCATAGTAATATGTACTGTTCTGAGACCAGAAAAATACGTTTGCCTTAAGCCAATGTTTTTTTTTTTTAGAGTTAATAAGGACCCGGCATTACCTGAACAATACAGTTTTGCAAAGACCATGACAAAAGAATTGCCAAAAGTTTGCCAGCAAACCCCAGACAAATTGGCTTTATCACTGCTTGTTTACTGTTACTTTCACGGATATTACATCAAACATTGCGTGCAGCTGTGCACAAACACATGCAGTCTCCTGTGGCTTGCAAAACACCTACCCAGGCTAGCTATCTTCACCAGTTGATAATGGCACACATTTGTTAAATGTGGGCCACTTTATTTGCGATCTGATTCGTTAGTTTAGGGGCATTTTTGATGTCGGTGCCCGCGCCTGTTTTCTGTCCGCGTTGGACCCTTTCCCCTATTAGTTACTTTAACTTTGTCAAGTTCCACTGCCCCACACAAATTGTGTAATTATTGTGTGCGCACAGCACGCTTCCGCGCTAGCGCGTTCCCGCGCTGACCTGCGCTAGAGCCACCGACCGGCTGCGTCAGGCCCGAGCTCCCTCTCCGGGGCCCGGGACAGAAGCAGGCCGAGTGCCGGCGCGGAGGGAAACCCAACACCCCGGCCTGGCTCTGCAGTTGATCCGGCATTCCTCGCATTCTGGCCGCCCTATTGTCCCAGGGATTTCTCCCGTTCTGTGACTGCATGGGAACAAAGGATGTTCAAAGGCGGCCTGTCGTGGTTTCCACAGACTGGAGGGGGTTCGACGAAGGTTTAATGTGCGAGGATCGAATTTCCCATTAACAAAGACCTCAGCGAACTGCTGAAATGTATAATCTTCGAGAAGGCATCCGCACGAGAAGTACTTTAACCCCCGCCAAATGCTCTTTTTGTCTTCCTAGTTCAGGCCCGTTCTGCTGCTGCTGGGGGTCACTCGCATTCCAGGCGTTTCCATTCTATGCATCTTGTTCTCCTGCGAGGATTACCGGAATTTACACGGCACCCCCGACTTTTTCCACACTCAGTGACTGGTCTGTGAAATGCGTCTGTATGTGGATATTCACTCGAAATGGCCAGAGTTTATAAATTGTGATGAATGGCGCTAATTTTCGAAAGCGTCAAATTAAGCAAGTGTTTGCCCTGCTTTTTTCCCCACAGAATTAGGAGTGGTCACAATGTGGGGGCTTCAATTTGTGCCCACGTATTTTGTGCATCAAGTTCATTTTAAATAGTGCATTTGCAAACAACGTTTTGCACAGAGTGGCGTGCAGTTTGTTTCCCTTCCGTCCTTCACCTTGGGAATGGAGTTGAACGTGTGGTGCGGTGTTCCAGCGACAAGTGTGTTTTGTAGGTAAAAAAAAGCCAGCAATTATGCTACTGTTAACTCAAGAAGTGCTGTGAAGTCGTCGGAAGGAGACCCTTTGCACTCAATAAAATCTCTCTACATATTAGAAAATGTATTTATTTGTGTGAAGAGAGCATGTATCTTTTTATGCGGGTGGACCGGGTGGCCGAGAATAGCCGAGGCTAGCCGAGAATACGAGTATACATGCGGAGGTAGTTAGCATGATAACCATACTATTAACAAAGAGAAAGAGAGCAGTGGAATTGCACTACATGTTCATAACAAGCATTTACAATGCAATGGTCTCGGCATTATTAAATGTAGAGCTATTGGCATTGCCCATGACTTTTTTTTTAAATTATAAATAAATGGCATTGTCATTTACATTGCCAATAGTTTAAACGTTAAATAAATGGCATTGTCATTTACAATGCCAATAGCTTAATAGCTTGCAAATGCATGACCTATTGCATTTACGCCCACACAGAGCCACACACACAAAGCCACCCACACACACACACAGAGCCAACCACACAAAGCCACCCACACACACACACAGAGCCAACCACAGTCATTCACATAGAGCCACCTACACAGAGCCACTCTCACACAGACAGAGCCACCCACACATAGAGCCACCTACAAAAAAAGCTATCCACACAGAGCTACACACACACAGAGCTACACGCTACACACACACAGAGCGCCACACACATACACACAGAGCGCCACACACACACACAGCGCCACACACACACACACACACAGAGTGCCACACACAGACAGAGCGCCACACACACACTAAACTCACATAACAGCGGGCGCTACACAACTGTGCGGTTGGTTAAAGTATGGTCGGGGTGAGGATGGTGAAGATGGTGGCTGGGCTGAGGGTAGAGCTCAGCGACCAGGATTTTTAGAAGGCTGCAAGTGTTACAGGACCCTCTTCATGCAAACTAAGTAGAGGTGTTTCCTGTACAACAGCTGTGAAGGTTCAGAAGACCCCTACCGTTCACTGGTTTGCAATGGGAGGTTTAAAACGTCCAGATTTGAAGAAACAAGAGATTTTAAGGACAGAGCGAGATGGAGCAACGTGGATGGGTAAAGAGAGAGAGCAAGAGAGCAAGGGGGGAGGAAGATGAAGACTGAGGTGAGTAGGTAAGATGAGAGAGAAAGAGAGAAGGAGGGAGAGAGAGATCGGGCGACTTGGGTGAAGGAGTAAGACAAGAGATAAAGAGAGAGGGGGAGATAAAGACAACAGGGTGGATACAATAAAAGATAAATAGAGAGGGAGTGAGATATTGTGTGAGAAAAATAGGTGGGTTAAATAAGAGAGATAGAGAGAGGGCGAGAGTGGGATGGAAAGACAAGGGGATGGGTAAGGTAAGAGACAAAGACAAGAGAGATGAGGAGAGAGATTTGAAGTGAGAGCGAGAGACACTTAGAAAGAGAGCACGAGAAAGTTAATGAGGATCAGGAAAATGGGCTGTACTGAGAGATAGAGACACGGATCAACTAGAATTAAATGTCCGCACAGAGCATGGGAGGTAGAGTGGGGAGCTGGAACGAGGTTTGACATGTGAGAATCAAAGGCGCAGAGCCACTGCACATTTCTCACAAATACTGCACCGAGGCAGGATTTGAATCTACGGCAGAGTTTTTATTTCTCTTTTAGGTTTTTAACTGGTATGTATAGCCAACGACTGCTGTTTTGCTGATAAAAACAGAAATAATCAGTGTTAAGTAGGCCTTACCACCTTTGTTTTCATAAGGAATTTGTTGAAACTAATTGGTGCATTGGAATTTTTCCGATTCAGTTCTCTGGTTGGTGTTCCCGCCCGTAGAAGCACTAACATATTCCATGCACACAGAATACGATTAACAGCACATGCAAACACACACCAACAAGATACACACCACTCCTAGCACAAATGCAAGCGCAGTCAGGCATCACACGCCAAACACAGACGGGCACAAACACACAGAGGCGCACTCACATAACCCAAAAATACACACCGACTGAAGGCAATAATACACGTGCTCACATACAGAATGCAATAAATGCATACATACAAAGAGACGCACATGTGCAGAATGCCTTCTAAAGGTGAGACAGGCATACACACGAAGGGGGTGAAGTGAAAGTGGCAAAAAACGACCTAGAAAGCAAGCCCATTGTATTCCTTGGAAGCCATTATCTTTTCGCAGGCATTGCAAGAGCGACTCTGGGAAGCACGTCACAATGTGAGGGAAGCGGGGGGGAGCAGAAGAAGAGGGGTCGGGCAGTGAGCGGAGGGGAGGTATGGATAGCTGAGTAATGAAGATCGTACATTGATGGGACTTATAACTAAACTAAGAAGTTCCTACTAGAATAGAAAGCACATTTGATGTAATATTGATTCCGGAGACCAGGGCCCAACTCCATATCCCACTCATTGGTTATGCAGAATTCAGATAGCCAGCCGAAGAAAGCCGGAACATACCTGCCGTACTGGGGGTTGTCTGCCGGGCCGCGGGATAAGGGTCAGACCTGTCCTGACTGCGATTGAATGCCGGGGTCCTGCTCCGAGCCGGACTTAAAGACGGGCCTGCGGTAGACTGGCTCTGCGCCCTGGGCACCTCTGTGGTGGTGCGTTGGGACCTGGGGACGCGCTTGTAGCCCCGGTGAGAGGCCCAGGAACGCAGGGGGTCCCGACTGCTGCCTGGAGACATGGAGCTTTGAATAAAAACCGAGGCGAGCGGGGCTGAGAGCCACCTGTGCTGCGGGGTACCCTCTTGCGCCCCAACGAAGCTCCTGCTCCGGCCCCCACCTCACCTGGATTGGTACATTGCGGAAAAGAGCCCGGGCCGCGGGATAAGGGGCAGACCTGTCCTGACTGCGATTGAATGCCGGGGTCCCGCTCCGAGCCGGACTTGAAGACGGGCCTGCGGTAGACTGGCTCTGAGCCCTGGGCACCTCTGTGATGGTGCATTGGGACCTGGGGACGCACTTGTAGCCCCAGTTAGAGGCCCAGGAATGCAGGGGGTCCGACTGCTGCCTGGAGACATGGAACGTTGAATAAAAACCGAGGCGAGCGGGGCTGGGAGCCACCTGTGCTGCGGGGTACCCCCTTGCGCCCCAACGAAGCTCCTGCTCCGGCCCCCACCTCACCTGGATTGGTACATGGCGGAATAGAGCCCGGCAGCACAGGCGAGGATGAAGGGAGTCCTGCAGCTCATCTTCGGGACAAAAAAAAAAAATGGCGGCCGCAAGCTTCCGTCTTTTTCGGAATGGGGGCGTGGTTTTCTGTTCTGAGTGACAGACAACGTCACTGTCTAAAGAACAGCAAAACTTACGCCCCCAAATCCGAAAAAGACGGAGCCTATTCGGAGGGACGACTCTCTCCTCTAATGGCTGGCCTCCGTTTAGGAAGCCAGCCAATGGGAGAGAGCCAAAAACAGAGGCGGGACAAATAGTCCACACTAAGAAACATAAAATCTCGGACTTATATTACCTCAACCTAAAAAGGGCTTTGCAGTACAGATTTAGCACGGGATAGTATGCTTATACCCAAGCAAGTATATTGGGAGAATTCCATACACCAGTGTATAAGTCAGCATTTGTAGTTTTTAGTTGTAGTCCTGGGCCCAGTTGTCGTTTGTGTGCATGGTGCTCCTTTTAAACGAGATAAATGAGGGTAAAGAGAGAATAAGGTTACGTGAACATTTTTTGTTCTTTCCTATGTTCTCTCATAGAGCGGTGCCTCTTTATCCTGAGCCATGGCCAGGTGAGGTGAGGTCTTTTCCTCGTGCAACACGGGTAAGCATGAAAATCATGCAATTATCATACATCATAGATGATGATTGAATATGTCACTATATAATGTTTCAGTGTCTTGAGCTCATGAGTCTTATTGTAAGTCCTGCCAACCTTTACAATTAGATCGTTATTTTACTCTTTTGCAGATGCTAACAGTATTCCGTCACTTGCAGACGACTTGCTAATCCCTGAATACAGGTGAAAAGATTGTATTTGTTCCAACCTTTTCTTATTTATTTTAGTTTTTCACTATTGCAGTAGCAACATTTTTTTGGGTCCTGAAGAAGGCATAGGATGAATATATCCTTTTTTGCTGAAACATGTTGACCCCTATTTTCTATTCATGGACAGTCATTTGTTGAAAACTGTCATTTGCACTGTTTTTAAACTTGAGCTTCGAGAGATATTAATAAAACATTTTCTCTCTCACTGTTCAATTTTAACTCATTATCCTTCATTATTTTTCACTGCACTCATCACCCCTACACGTATTGATTGCTCACATCTAAAGGACCAATCACAGCGTCTTTTATCGCTACCATCTGAATAGCATAAAAACATCTGCGAGCTCCCCTTTCCTTTTGAAAAGGTTGCAGCCCTTAGTGACACTAGTGTGTCACTACGAGGAGACCCAGATGATGAAGCATGTCACCAATGGTGAGTGATGGATCGGTCCTTTTAAAGGATATTTCTTTGTAGCCTGCAAGAGATGTATAGGTTAGCGGTTACGGTTTCTTTAGGACTCATGTGGCTCTAACACATAGAAATCTAGCATGTCTTTATGAATAGACCTGGGGATACTGTGTTTTGTATCTAGCTTGTGACTGGGGAGTTTATCCGCGCCAGGTCTTAAAACATTCCCTTAGACCATTTTGCGCCTTAGTTTTTCTTGTAACCTGATCACTCCCTAGTATATGGTACACATGTACCCAGGGCATAGGTATCCCAGAGGTCTCACATGGGCTGCAGCATGTACTATGCCACCCATGGGTGACCATACAAAATGGAACTACAGGCCTGCCATTGCAGCCTGTGTAAGTCGGTGCATCACTTACTTAAGATATAGGTTTACTATATCTAAGGGTCACTGCACTTAAAACCTATAAGTCATCCCTATAGCAGGCCTTTACAATCCTGAGGACATGGTGCTTGGTTCTAAGTGAGAGGGTGCCCCTGCATGAGCAGGACACCCCTGCAGCCAACGGAATCCATTCTCCTGGGTTGTCTGTGAAGCAGCCGTACACTATATATAGAGGGGCATTATGCAACCACGTGATGACCAACTCTAAAACGGCTGAAGCAAACCCTATTGTGTTTGGTGTCACACATGTTGAAAGCATACCCCACACCGGTAACCGGTGTGAGAGGTAAGATTCCCCCCTCAGAAGCATCCTTCGTTGGGCTCCTGGGGTTCCCGGGACCAGCCTTCTAGTCCCGGACAGCACAAACTGGTTGCTGCCGACCAGAGACACATTTCTGCCCTACTGCTGCTGAGCCAAGCTCAAGCAGAGGAAGGCAGAACAATGGGCATACCTGTCATAGGGAAGTGTGGCCACCTCCCAGACAGGATTTAGTGTATGAGGGCTGGGTGGACGCTCTTGTTAGCAACTGAAAGTCTGCATGAGGGGCACATTTGGTGTCCCTGGACATGGTCCAGTTCAAACCAGTCCTGGGAGCTCTGGAGCGAAACTGGACAAAAGACACAGGAGTAACCTACCCCCTTTCCAGAACCTTCCCTTGGGAGGGTCCCCTGAATCTTTCCAATCCTATCCCGTGGGTACTTAAGGGCTTACCTGGCTGTAGGACCCTAGATTCATCGTGGATAAGATTCAGAACTGAAGCCACTGCACTTTGACCGTGTGGGCACTTTGGACTTCGCTGGACTTCGTTTAAGCCTGACTTTGTCTCCCTCTCAGTCTGCTGCATCTTCTGTGCCTGTGCACCATACAGGATCCGTGTAGAACATGTGGAGCATCCAAGACATCTGAAGATAATCTCCCTTGGAGTGAAGGAGTCACTCCCCTGCATTCACAGGTACCACAACACTGCTGACCGCTCTGCTGATCCCGAGCTCCTATGGACTCTGAAGAGCCCAGCAACACAGGAGGTGGGTTCCTACATTGCTCGGGGCCTGAACTGCCCTCTGACTCAGTTTGAGGCCGGAATCCCTTGTGGGGGCTACAATACTCAAACCCCTAAGCACTGTATACTTTTGCAAGTGCAGGTGCTTGATGGCAATTCTGTGACAAGTGCATTGGACTCCAAGTAGCCTCAACCTCTGGCAACTTCTCCTGCAAAGATCTTCAACTGCCTCGTACCAAGTGCTCCGTGGTCTGTTGTTTTGTGAAGCTGCTCGAGGTCCTCTCGAGACCCCTGTGCCTCTGGCCTGTGGGTCCAATAGAGGGTCAACTTTGCTTTCCTTGTGCTCCCCTGATTGCTCGGGGCCTGACCTGACTCCACTGTGTGTGGTGAGTCTTCTGGACCTTGCTGGTCCGAACCGTACACTCCCTTGACTTCTTGTGTGGGGTGCTTTTGCCAAGGCTTGTTGTTGCTCACGCCAGACACCGACTCCATAGCACTCAACATCCTTCATGGGACAGCTCTTACTCGGCTCCTGGTTATCCTCGACTTTGCCTGGTCCTCGCAGCTGCAGAGTCAAGGTCCTCATCAATCATCCTGAAGCATCGAACATCGATGGGCATTCGTCTACTGAGCCTCTAGTCACTCTCAAGTGACCCAGACGTTGTCCCCTCTGCTTTCAGGTACTCCTTGAAAAGAATCCATGTTTGTATTCCAACTGACACTTTTCTCCCTTCCAGCAGCGGCACTTTCTCGAAGTCCTCCATTGGTTTTGACAGCTGTTTCCAACACCACTTCACCCCTATGCACCAGCTTCCCTGGGAGAGGAAACTTGGGTACTTCGGTATCCATGGATGAGTTGGCTTTCCAACCTCCTGTCTTCCACAGGGTTTCTTCGAAGTCCTTAAACTTTAAAATTCCAACTGCTACTTTCACATAGACTTGAACGCAGCACTCAGTCGTGTTCCCACACTGCACACGCACTCCATGGGGTCCCAATCTACTCACCTTGGTTGGTTCCTTGGGGTCCTAGCAATTCTATATCCTCTCGATATTGTCCTGATTTGAGTTATGGTTCTTATACCACTTTTTTAGTGTATGGTTTGGTCCCCATCGGGGCCCACTGTGTACTGGTGCTATTTCCTGTCGTTTCTTTGATAAAGAATTGTGTGCTTTGCGTCTATCTCCGTGTGGGAGATACTGTAATGTACTAGGTAGTGTTATATAATAATATATATTTTTATAACTACTATGTCGTTCTCTTTTCATTTGATCTATACAATAATATTGCATTCTGCTGCTTTACACTCCTTCAAGACTAAGCCTGAAGGCTGCTCTCCACAGCTACCACTTGGATAGGTTTCTAGGGTTGTCTGAGACCTCTTAAATCACCATAAGCCAACAAATACATGGAGGTAACTGATCAATGCGCAGTCCCACAGGGATCTTCTCTCTCACCACTTCTCTTCAATACATGTTGCTCTTGGCGCAAGTATTAGACCACCACCAGATACAATTTCAGGCATACACAAATAATGCTTTCAGTCCACCTGTGTGATGATGTCTCTTTGCTATGGAGATACACAATACTTTACAATAATATGAAACTTTTTTTGTTGATATACTACCCTGCTTAGCCTTAGGAGACTTTCACCAAACAACACATGCCCCAAGCGATGACCCCTGCCATCACGGTCCCATTGTAAAAGGCTATTAACACCACCCAGTGTAGTCGATATGTATAAATCCCAAGAGGGGTTTTATGCCTGGAGAGTTTAGGATTAAGAAGGATTAGAGAAACCAGGTAGGCCTTTGACTTTTTGACCTGTCGGCTGCTTTCAGCATGGTCAACTATAAGAAACTGGTAAGCTGTCTATAGGTAGTTAGAGTAACTGAATCGATGTTGGGATGCTTGAGGTTCTTTCTTGGCAAAAGGCCGGGTAGTGGCTCTCCATACGTTTCGCTACACCAAACATTCCATTTCAAGGGTGGTGCCAAAAGGCTTTGGACTCTGGAATATTATTTATCCTCTATGTTGGTGGTTGTTCAGTTTCAAGGCATTCTCCAGAGCAGTTGACAATCCAGTTTTGCTAAAGTTTCACAATCACTCTTTGAACAGTAAGTTGCACCTGAGAAAGGTTGTTACTCTGTCACACTGTAAAAATGCGGTAGAACATTTGACACACTCCCAATAATTAGTCTCATATCCTTGGTTGTTGTCTATGCTCTGCTGGGAGCATGACAGACCACTCCTCAACCTGTCCAAAAGCAAGGTGCAAGGCGCACCTATGAAACCGCAAACAATGGCTATTTCTAGTTACTCACTAAACAGCTGTTTTCCAGAGACCAGATGGAGCACAGTTTTAGACATTGGGCAAGGCCATTTTACGGTGACCCCCAACCATGGTTCATGGTGGGAGGTGTGTTGGCCAGGCACAGTGACCACATTGGGTGTCCTTAGTAGTAACACGCTTATGAGCAGTGGCAATGCCTTGGGCCCCAACTGTGGTGTCTGAGGTTGATATCATATTAGGGCCCCTGCAAATGGGGCCAAGTATGTGTTTCTGCACTTATCTGTCAAGGTAGCGAGGGCAAGCAATCCAAAGCTTTTCATGGAGGTGGTGTGGAGGACAAGAGTTCAGAACTCAATATTCAACCAGCAGACACCATAACTTCAATGTCCAGCTTAGGGGTCAATTCTGATTCGGGAAAAACCGCTCAGAATAGCCGTTCGGAGCGTTTTTCCCATACGAATCGTACCCTGCAACGTCCCGCGTACGTACGTCGAAGTACGATTCGTACCAGGAGCCGGACTCCATACGAATCGTACAGAGACCATATGACTCAAATCCCCGTACGAGTCTCTGTCGGAACCCGCTGTACGCGACATCTGTACGGCTCGTGGCTGGGTTATACGACCCAGCAAGTATGATACGTGTCGGGTACGCACCGTACGACCCTTTTTTTACGGGAGCTGAAAACAGCCGTAAAAGCAGAGTTCGTGCCGAAACAGGTATGGAACGCCCCCCCCAGGTACGTGCATACCCCCATGATCGCAGGGGTACGCCCCGTACACCCAGCATACATGGGGTATGGTGCGTACCCCCATGATCGCTGGGGTACGCACCGTACCCCATGTACGCTGGGTGTACGGGGCGTACCCCTGCGATTATGGGGGGTACGCACCATACCCCATGTACGCTGGGTGTACGGGGCGTACCCCTGCGATCGTGGGGGGTACGCACCGTACAGTGTGTATGTGAATGTGCGCTTTTCCGAACGAATCACCCTTACCTGACGTGGACCGTACGGATCGTGTCCTGATGCCCCAGTCCGGATCGAACTCGTCGGGTCGTACGGCGTGTGAACGAGTCGTACGGAGAGGGCTCCGGATACGATTCGTATGGACGTTTTTTTTACCGGATCGGAATCGACCCCTTAGTTGCACAGCAGAACCATACTGCACAATCCAATTATGCGGTTGACTCTCTGGTTGCATTCTTCAGGTGGTGCTACACCTTCCTGTTCTGATGTCCTCTCCCCACCTGGGGGACATCTAGGTGATATAGTCCCTAGTATCTAGTGGCAGAGACACAAATTATGTGTAGAGTATCATAGTTCCCCTGCAGTGCTTAAAAGCTCAACTCTGTCAATACATCTTAACCATGGTTTACTTTGGATAGACAGTCTTAAGTCTGTACACTTGTCTTCCTTCCTAGCCAATGTGGTCTATTTGTAGGGGAAGTCACATGCTTCTGGAATACCAGTCCTTGCAGGTGTGATGGTAAGACAGGTGCAGCCTGTGCATGTGATAGCTTCTCTCTGATGTCAACATTGTTGGGTGGATGCACTACGATTCTGAGTGTTGCAGCCCAATCTCACCCGTGGAGGCATCCTCTTGTGCTGGTCAGGTTCAAAGTAGTAACTTCCAGCTACGGGCTCATAGATTGATCTAGTTCAAATAGGCAATTTAAGGTATAGCCTTCCGGGCTGAACAAGCTTACAGTGGTGTGGGGGGGAGCAGAAGAAGAGGGGTCGGGCAGTGAGCGGAGGGGAGGTATGGATAGCTGAGTAATGAAGATCGTACATTGATGGGACTTATAACTAAACTAAGAAGTTCCTACTAGAATAGAAAGCACATTTGATGTAATATTGATTCCAGAGACCAGGGCCCAACTCCATATCCCACTCATTGGTTATGCAGAATTCAGATAGCCAGCCGAAGAAAGCCGGAACATACCTGCCGTACTGGGGGTTGTCTGCCGGGCCGCGGGATAAGGGTCAGACCTGTCCTGACTGCGATTGAATGCCGGGGTCCTGCTCCGAGCCGGACTTAAAGACGGGCCTGCGGTAGACTGGCTCTGCGCCCTGGGCACCTCTGTGGTGGTGCGTTGGGACCTGGGGACGCGCTTGTAGCCCCGGTGAGAGGCCCAGGAACGCAGGGGGTCCCGACTGCTGCCTGGAGACATGGAGCTTTGAATAAAAACCGAGGCGAGCGGGGCTGAGAGCCACCTGTGCTGCGGGGTACCCTCTTGCGCCCCAACGAAGCTCCTGCTCCGGCCCCCACCTCACCTGGATTGGTACATTGCGGAAAAGAGCCCGGGCCGCGGGATAAGGGGCAGACCTGTCCTGACTGCGATTGAATGCCGGGGTCCCGCTCCGAGCCGGACTTGAAGACGGGCCTGCGGTAGACTGGCTCTGAGCCCTGGGCACCTCTGTGATGGTGCATTGGGACCTGGGGACGCACTTGTAGCCCCAGTTAGAGGCCCAGGAATGCAGGGGGTCCGACTGCTGCCTGGAGACATGGAACGTTGAATAAAAACCGAGGCGAGCGGGGCTGGGAGCCACCTGTGCTGCGGGGTACCCCCTTGCGCCCCAACGAAGCTCCTGCTCCGGCCCCCACCTCACCTGGATTGGTACATGGCGGAATAGAGCCCGGCAGCACAGGCGAGGATGAAGGGAGTCCTGCAGCTCATCTTCGGGACAAAAAAAAAATGGCGGCCGCAAGCTTCCGTCTTTTTCGGAATGGGGGCGTGGTTTTCTGTTCTGAGTGACAGACAACGTCACTGTCTAAAGAACAGCAAAACTTACGCCCCCAAATCCGAAAAAGACGGAGCCTATTCGGAGGGACGACTCTCTCCTCTAATGGCTGGCCTCCGTTTAGGAAGCCAGCCAATGGGAGAGAGCCAAAAACAGAGGCGGGACAAATAGTCCACACTAAGAAACATAAAATCTCGGACTTCCGGTTCTGCCTTCGGCAGACCGGATATTACCTCAACCTAAAAAGGGCTTTGCAGTACAGATTTAGCACGGGATAGTATGCTTATACCCAAGCAAGTATATTGGGAGAATTCCATACACCAGTGTATAAGTCAGCATTTGTAGTTTTTAGTTGTAGTCCTGGGCCCAGTTGTCGTTTGTGTGCATGGTGCTCCTTTTAAACGAGATAAATGAGGGTAAAGAGAGAATAAGGTTACGTGAACATTTTTTGTTCTTTCCTATGTTCTCTCATAGAGCGGTGCCTCTTTATCCTGAGCCGTGGCCAGGTGAGGTGAGGTCTTTTCCTCGTGCAACACGGGTAAGCATGAAAATCATGCAATTATCATACATCATAGATGATGATTGAATATGTCACTATATAATGTTTCAGTGTCTTGAGCTCATGAGTCTTATTGTAAGTCCTGCCAACCTTTACAATTAGATCGTTATTTTACTCTTTTGCAGATGCTAACAGTATTCCGTCACTTGCAGACTACTTGCTAATCCCTGAATACAGGTGAAAAGATTGTATTTGTTCCAACCTTTTCTTATTTATTTTAGTTTTTCACTATTGCAGTAGCAACATTTTTTTGGGTCCTGAAGAAGGCATAGGATGAATATATCCTTTTTTGCTGAAACATGTTGACCCCTATTTTCTATTCATGGACAGTCATTTGTTGAAAACTGTCATTTGCACTGTTTTTAAACTTGAGCTTCGAGAGATATTAATAAAACATTTTCTCTCTCACTGTTCAATTTTAACTCATTATCCTTCATTATTTTTCACTGCACTCATCACCCCTACACTTATTGATTGCTCACATCTAAAGGACCAATCACAGCGTCTTTTATCGCTACCATCTGAATAGCATAAAAACATCTGCGAGCTCCCCTTTCCTTTTGAAAAGGTTGCAGCCCTTAGTGACACTAGTGTGTCACTACGAGGAGACCCAGATGATGAAGCATGTCACCAATGGTGAGTGATGGATCGGTCCTTTTAAAGGATATTTCTTTGTAGCCTGCAAGAGATGTATAGGTTAGCGGTTACGGTTTCTTTAGGACTCATGTGGCTCTAACACATAGAAATCTAGCATGTCTTTATGAATAGACCTGGGGATACTGTTTTTGTATCTAGCTTGTGACTGGGGAGTTTATCCGCGCCAGGTCTTAAAACATTCCCTTAGACCATTTTGCGCCTTAGTTTTTCTTGTAACCTGATCACTCCCTAGTATATGCTACACATGTACCCAGGGCATAGGTATCCCAGAGGTCTCACATGGGCTGCAGCATGTACTATGCCACCCATGGGTGACCATACAAAATGGAACTACAGGCCTGCCATTGCAGCCTGTGTAAGTCGGTGCATCACTTACTTAAGATATAGGTTTACTATATCTAAGGGTCACTGCACTTAAAACCTATAAGTCATCCCTATAGCAGGCCTTTACAATCCTGAGGACATGGTGCTTGGTTCTAAGTGAGAGGGTGCCCCTGCATGAGCAGGACACCCCTGCAGCCAACGGAATCCATTCTCCTGGGTTGTCTGTGAAGCAGCCGTACACTATATATAGAGGGGCATTATGCAACCACGTGATGACCAACTCTAAAACGGCTGAAGCAAACCCTATTGTGTTTGGTGTCACACATGTTGGAAGCATACCCCACACCGGTAACCGGTGTGAGAGGTAAGATTCCCCCCTCAGAAGCATCCTTCGTTGGGCTCCTGGGGTTCCCGGGACCAGCCTTCTAGTCCCGGACAGCACAAACTGGTTGCTGCCGACCAGAGACACAATTCTGCCCTACTGCTGCTGAGCCAAGCTCAAGCAGAGGAAGGCAGAACAATGGGCATACCTGTCATAGGGAAGTGTGGCCACCTCCCAGACAGGATTTAGTGTATGAGGGCTGGGTGGACGCTCTTGTTAGCAACTGAAAGTCTGCATGAGGGGCACATTTGGTGTCCCTGGACATGGTCCAGTTCAAACCAGTCCTGGGAGCTCTGGAGCGAAACTGGACAAAAGACACAGGAGTAACCTACCCCCTTTCCAGAACCTTCCCTTGGGAGGGTCCCCTGAATCTTTCCAATCCTATCCCGTGGGTACTTAAGGGCTTACCTGGCTGTAGGACCCTAGATTCATCGTGGATAAGATTCAGAACTGAAGCCACTGCACTTTGACAGTGTGGGCACTTTGGACTTCGCTGGACTTCGTTTAAGCCTGACTTTGTCTCCCTCTCAGTCTGCTGCATCTTCTGTGCCTGTGCACCATACAGGATCCGTGTAGAACCTGTGGAGCATCCAAGACATCTGAAGATAATCTCCCTTGGAGTGAAGGAGTCACTCCCCTGCATTCACAGGTACCACAACACTGCTGACCGCTCTGCTGATCCCGAGCTCCTATGGACTCTGAAGAGCCCAGCAACACAGGAGGTGGGTTCCTACATTGCTCGGGGCCTGAACTGCCCTCTGACTCAGTTTGAGGCCGGAATCCCTTGTGGGGGCTACAATACTCAAACCCCTAAGCACTGTATACTTTTGCAAGTGCAGGTGCTTGATGGCAATTCTGTGACAAGTGCATTGGACTCCAAGTAGCCTCAACCTCTGGCAACTTCTCCTGCAAAGATCTTCAACTGCCTCGTACCAAGTGCTCCGTGGTCTGTTGTTTTGTGAAGCTGCTCGAGGTCCTCTCGAGACCCCTGTGCCTCTGGCCTGTGGGTCCAATAGAGGGTCAACTTTGCTTTCCTTGTGCTCCCCTGATTGCTCGGGGCCTGACCTGACTCCACTGTGTGTGGTGAGTCTTCTGGACCTTGCTGGTCCGAACCGTACACTCCCTTGACTTCTTGTGTGGGGTGCTTTTGCCAAGGCTTGTTGTTGCTCACGCCAGACACCGACTCCATAGCACTCAACATCCTTCATGGGACAGCTCTTACTCGGCTCCTGGTTATCCTCGACTTTGCCTGGTCCTCGCAGCTGCAGAGTCAAGGTCCTCATCAATCATCCTGAAGCATCGAACATCGATGGGCATTCGTCTACTGAGCCTCTAGTCACTCTCAAGTGACCCAGACGTTGTCCCCTCTGCTTTCAGGTACTCCTTGAAAAGAATCCATGTTTGTATTCCAACTGACACTTTTCTCCCTTCCAGCAGCGGCACTTTCTCGAAGTCCTCCATTGGTTTTGACAGCTGTTTCCAACACCACTTCACCCCTATGCACCAGCTTCCCTGGGAGAGGAAACTTGGGTACTTCGGTATCCATGGATGAGTTGGCTTTCCAACCTCCTGTCTTCCACAGGGTTTCTTCGAAGTCCTTAAACTTTAAAATTCCAACTGCTACTTTCACATAGACTTGAACGGAGCACTCAGTCGTGTTCCCACACTGCACACGCACTCCATGGGGTCCCAATCTACTCACCTTGGGTGGTTCCTTGGGGTCCTAGCAATTCTATATCCTCTCGATATTGTCCTGATTTGAGTTATGGTTCTTATACCACTTTTTTAGTGTATGGTTTGGTCCCCATCGGGGCCCACTGTGTACTGGTGCTATTTCCTGTCGTTTCTTTGATAAAGAATTGTGTGCTTTGCGTCTATCTCCGTGTGGGAGATACTGTAATGTACTAGGTAGTGTTATATAATAATATATATTTTTATAACTACTATGTCGTTCTCTTTTCATTTGATCTATACAATAATATTGCATTCTGCTGCTTTACACTCCTTCAAGACTAAGCCTGAAGGCTGCTCTCCACAGCTACCACTTGGATAGGTTTCTAGGGTTGTCTGAGACCTCTTAAATCACCATAAGCCAACAAATACATGGAGGTAACTGATCAATGCGCAGTCCCACAGGGATCTTCTCTCTCACCACTTCTCTTCAATACATGTTGCTCTTGGCGCAAGTATTAGACCACCACCAGATACAATTTCAGGCATACACAAATAATGCTTTCAGTCCACCTGTGTGATGATGTCTCTTTGCTATGGAGATACACAATACTTTACAATAATATGAAACTTTTTTTGTTGATATACTACCCTGCTTAGCCTTAGGAGACTTTCACCAAACAACACATGCCCCAAGCGATGACCCCTGCCATCACGGTCCCATTGTAAAAGGCTATTAACACCACCCAGTGTAGTCGATATGTATAAATCCCAAGAGGGGTTTTATGCCTGGAGAGTTTAGGATTAAGAAGGATTAGAGAAACCAGGTAGGCCTTTGACTTTTTGACCTGTCGGCTGCTTTCAGCATGGTCAACTATAAGAAACTGGTAAGCTGTCTATAGGTAGTTAGAGTAACTGAATCGATGTTGGGATGCTTGAGGTTCTTTCTTGGCAAAAGGCCGGGTAGTGGCTCTCCATACGTTTCGCTACACCAAACATTCCATTTCAAGGGTGGTGCCAAAAGGCTTTGGACTCTGGAATATTATTTATCCTCTATGTTGGTGGTTGTTCAGTTTCAAGGCATTCTCCAGAGCAGTTGACAATCCAGTTTTGCTAAAGTTTCACAATCACTCTTTGAACAGTAAGTTGCACCTGAGAAAGGTTGTTACTCTGTCACACTGTAAAAATGCGGTAGAACATTTGACACACTCCCAATAATTAGTCTCATATCCTTGGTTGTTGTCTATGCTCTGCTGGGAGCATGACAGACCACTCCTCAACCTGTCCAAAAGCAAGGTGCAAGGCGCACCTATGAAACCGCAAACAATGGCTATTTCTAGTTACTCACTAAACAGCTGTTTTCCAGAGACCAGATGGAGCACAGTTTTAGACATTGGGCAAGGCCATTTTACGGTGACCCCCAACCATGGTTCATGGTGGGAGGTGTGTTGGCCAGGCACAGTGACCACATTGGGTGTCCTTAGTAGTAACACGCTTATGAGCAGTGGCAATGCCTTGGGCCCCAACTGTGGTGTCTGAGGTTGATATCATATTAGGGCCCCTGCAAATGGGGCCAAGTATGTGTTTCTGCACTTATCTGTCAAGGTAGCGAGGGCAAGCAATCCAAAGCTTTTCATGGAGGTGGTGTGGAGGACAAGAGTTCAGAACTCAATATTCAACCAGCAGACACCATAACTTCAATGTCCAGCTTAGGGGTCAATTCTGATTCGGGAAAAACCGCTCCGAATAGCCGTTCGGAGCGTTTTTCCCATACGAATCGTACCCTGCAACGTCCCGCGTACGTACGTCGAAGTACGATTCGTACCAGGAGCCGGACTCCATACGAATCGTACAGAGACCATATGACTCAAATCCCCGTACGAGTCTCTGTCGGAACCTGCTGTACGCGACATCTGTACGGCTCGCGGCTGGGTTATACGACCCAGCAAGTATGATACGTGTCGGGTACGCACCGTACGACCCTTTTTTTACGGGAGCTGAAAACAGCCGTAAAAGCAGAGTTCGTGCCGAAACAGGTATGGAACGCCCCCCCCAGGTACGTGCATACCCCCATGATCGCAGGGGTACGCCCCGTACACCCAGCATACATGGGGTATGGTGCGTACCCCCATGATCGCTGGGGTACGCACCGTACCCCATGTACGCTGGGTGTACGGGGCGTACCCCTGCGATCATGGGGGGTACGCACCATACCCCATGTACGCTGGGTGTACGGGGCGTACCCCTGCGATCGTGGGGGGTACGCACCGTACAGTGTGTATGTGAATGTGCGCTTTTCCGTACGAATCACCCTTACCTGACGTGGACCGTACGGATCGTGTCCTGATGCCCCAGTCCGGATCGAACTCGTCGGGTCGTACGGCGTGTGAACGAGTCGTACGGAGAGGGCTCCGGATACGATTCGTATGGACGTTTTTTTTACCGGATCGGAATCGACCCCTTAGTTGCACAGCAGAACCATACTGCACAATCCAATTATGCGGTTGACTCTCTGGTTGCATTCTTCAGGTGGTGCTACACCTTCCTGTTCTGATGTCCTCTCCCCACCTGGGGGACATCTAGGTGATATAGTCCCTAGTATCTAGTGGCAGAGACACAAATTATGTGTAGAGTATCATAGTTCCCCTGCAGTGCTTAAAAGCTCAACTCTGTCAATACATCTTAACCATGGTTTACTTTGGATAGACAGTCTTAAGTCTGTACACTTGTCTTCCTTCCTAGCCAATGTGGTCTATTTGTAGGGGAAGTCACATGCTTCTGGAATACCAGTCCTTGCAGGTGTGATGGTAAGACAGGTGCAGCCTGTGCATGTGATAGCTTCTCTCTGATGTCAACATTGTTGGGTGGATGCAGTACGATTCTGAGTGTTGCAGCCCAATCTCACCCGTGGAGGCATCCTCTTGTGCTGGTCAGGTTCAAAGTAGTAACTTCCAGCTACGGGCTCATAGATTGATCTAGTTCAAATAGGCAATTTAAGGTATAGCCTTCCGGGCTGAACAAGCTTACAGTGGTGTGCAGTTGCAGCCGCCAAGCTGATCAGGTTCACCTTGGTGAAGTGCAGTGACGGCCGAACAGAGCCACCACTGCAGTGGACAGCAGATATGGCCAACCCTAGTTGATTCAGACTTTGGGGTAGTTCTCAGGTAGGAACCCCATGGAGAGACCAGGGGGCTTCTATTGTGATGCGAGTTGCTCTTAGATTATGTATTCAGAATATTAAGTCGACAATGTCGACTTGCTCAAATATCGAGTTGGAAATATAGTCACACAGAAATATCGACAGCAAGAATATCGTGGTCAAGAATATTGAATTTAAGGTAAGAAATATCTTTAAAACAAAATATAGAAGTTACTTACTATTGTTTGCAAAAATATAGTTGTTTAAAACATCAATTTTTTATTTAGTATTATGGATTTTAGTTAATATTTTAAATGTATGTGATGTACGTTTTTTGTATAAGTATTGTTTATGTTTTTTAAGATATGAGTTTTATAATGATAATTATTTTTTTTAACAAGACAACATTCTCCTGAGCTGTAGCATTATTAATTCATGTTGCTAAGCTAACCGATTATTTAATAAAAGGATTGTTTTATACGTATATTTATATTTATTTATATTTATACGTATATTGTGATGGTTTTTATTAACTGATAACAACAACAACAACAATAAACTAGTCATCAATTTTATTTTAAGCACATTTTGTTTTTTTTAGTTCCCTAGTGGGTTGTAGGTTTATAGGGAAATAAGGTGGGAAGTAAATTCATTATAATTAATTAATGATTCGTTTTTTATTTATTCATATTTATTTATTTGAATTTTTATAGTGTTAATTGTGGGAAGTAATTTATTTGTAATTAATTATTAATTGGTTGTTAATATTAATTTATTTTATGTGCGGGTTGTGGAATTTAAAGAGGTAAAGGGTGGGATGTAATATATTTGCAATTAATTATGAATTAGTTGTTAATTAACATTCATTAATTAATTGGTAATTCATTATGGTAATTTTGTAATTCTTTTAGGTGCGGGCTGTGGGGTTTATAGGGGTAAAGGGTTGGAAGTAATTTTTGAATAATTAATAATTAATCAATTCATATTAATTGATTGAAAATGAATTATGGAAATTGTGTAATACATTTTAGGTGCCGGTTGTGGGGTTTATAGGGGTAAAGGGTAGGAAGTAATTTGTTTTTAATTAACTAATAATTTGTTGATCATTAATATGAATTAATTAATTGAAAATTAATATGGAAATTGTGTAATAAATTCTATGTGTGGGTTATAGGGTTTATTCGGGTAAGGGGTGGGAAGTAATTTTTGTTTAATTAATTTATAATTAGCTGATCATTAATATTAATTAATTGATATTTAATTTGGGTATTTATTTACTTATATTTTTGTGTGTGTTACTTTTATAGGGGATTACATTAATTTCACTTACTTTATAATGTGTTATTAAATACTATTCTTTTTTTTAATAGAAAATAAGTTTTGATTGTGTAATTAATTTTGTTACAGTTTAATGTTAGCTGTGAGTTGTGGGGATTATAGGTGTATTGTTTGGGAAGTTAATTAACTTTGATGAGTTTTAATTCGTCTTTTAAATATTTATTTGTTTGGAAATTACTTTTTTTTAAATTTAATATAATATTTGCAAGTATTTGTTATATGTATTTAACATTATAATATGTTTTTTAATTAAAAAAAATATTAAATATATTTGTATTTTAATTTTTAACATATTTATATATTGTTTAATCTTTTGATTTTTAAATATTCTTGTTGTCCTCCGCTAGCCAACACTTTTCCTACTGTTGAACTCACTGGAGTGGGAATAGTAATTTTTACCCTACCACTATCTAACACATTCCCTACTGTTACACTTATTCGAGTGGGAATGGTATATTTTATCCCTCCGCTATCCAACACTTTCTCTGCCGTTGTACTCATTGGAGTGGGAAAAGTATTTTTTACCTGTCCGCTATCGAGCACTTTCCCAACTGTTACACTCACTGGAGTGGGAATAGTAATTTGTACCCCTCCTCTATCCAACACTTTAGCTACTACTGCACTCACTGGAGTGGGAATAGTAATTTTTACCCCTCCGCTATCCAACACTTTCCCTACTGTTACACTCACTGGAGTGGGAATAGTAATTTCTACCCCTCCGCTATCCAACACTTTCCTTACTGTTACACTCACTGGAGTGGGAATAGTAATTTTTACCCCTCCGCTTTCCAAGACATTCCCTACTGTTACAATTATTGGAGAGGGAATAGCAATTTTTACCACTGCACTATCCAACAATTTCCCTAATGTTGCATTGACTGGTGTGGAAATAGTAATTTTTACCCCTCCGCTATCCAATACTTTCCCTACTGTTGCACTGATTGGAGTGGGAATAGTACATTTTATCCCACAACTATCCATCACTTTTCCTACTGTTGCACTCACTGGAGTGGGGACTGTAATTTGTACCCCTCCGTTATCCAACACTTTCCCTACTATTGCAGTCACTGGAGTGGGAATAGCAATATTTGCCCCTTTGCTATCCAACACTTTCCCTACTGTTGCTCTCACTGGAGTGGGAAAAGCAATTTTTTCCCCTCCGGTACCCAACACTTTCCCTACTGTTGCACTCATTGGCGTTGGGAATTTAACTTTGAAGATTTTTAAATGGTTTAATGTTTAAATTTATAATAGACTGTTTTTTATTAGATTTTATGTTATTGTACACACATATATATTTGTTTATTTTTATATAATTTTAAATTATAAATTAAATTAAAATTAATAGTTTATTATTTGTTTTATATATATATATATTAATTATTATGTATATGTGTTTAACTTCTTTAATTACGTTTATTTGTTATATTTATAAAAATGTGTTATATTCATAAAAAAAATTAAATCTACTTTGTTTTTATATTTTTTCTCAATATTTTTGTACTTACCTGTTTAAGTATAGGGAGTCGATATTTTTGCATTCTATATTTTTTACATTGATATTCTGTCAGTGAACCCTTCACTTCATCGTCTACAAGTGCCCACTTTCTCGTGATGCTCCACTCACCAGGAACACGTTCGGCTTCTCCTCCTTGCTGGCCTGTGCTCTTGCAGGGCAAGGCACACTCCTTAAAGTTATAAGGAGGTGGGTAGACAGGCAGGCAAGATTATGGGCACAAGGCAGATCTTTAGTGTCACGATCTGAAAGTGCAGACTGTCTCCTCACCTCTAGGAGACTGGCTGTCATGCACCCTAGTTTTACAACCGCTCTACGAGTTTCTGTTCAGCACTCCCTTCCTTGGACAAGAAAAGTTTTGGACTGGAACAAAGTGGGGTAGTTTTTGTTCCACTTTATTTATTTGTATTTATAAAATGTAACTTAAAGATATGGCAAAATACAGTGAGATACACACATACTCTTATTGTTACATCTCATTACACTGAGTGAATAAAAAAAGTGTAATACATTAAACCCTAGTCTTATCTCATGTGAATTTGTTAATTCCCCCTGTGTGTATCCTTCTAACAGGGATATTGCCTCTTCTTCTAAAGAGGTCTGCCCTATCTACTGATGTGTCATCCATTATCTACAAAGCTACACCAATAATCTTTTACTCCATCTGGTTGTTCCCACTTCTTGATCATTAAGGTGATTCGGGTCTATAATTGTGTAAGGTATGCCTGAGAGGACCCCATATATTCTTTTGCGTAGAAGTAGGGGTTGGATGGCGGTATAGGCTTCAGATTGATCATTACAAGTAACTACATTATGCAGCTAGTCTTCTTTACTTGGAATTGTTGCTCTGCACTAGCGCATAGCTACTCTACTTTTGGTCGTTATAAGTTCCATTGTCACATATCTATGTAACCCACTGGCTAAGAGTGTGATGTAACCCGGAAGAGTGTGAAGTAACCCAGAAGAACCACATCTTGGCTTGGCGCTAGTCTACCTTCATTCATTTCTGATAAATCATTCATTTCTGATACATTTTAGAATATGTCTTTACAGTACAGAAGTATGGGGCCACAGGCCCAGGCCTATATACATTCTTTTAACCAATTACTACGTAAAAATCTAAAATGATGGTTGTAGATTAGTATCAAGAACTTGAAATATGAATTGGACATTCCCTTTATAAACTAATGATAATGTGGGGATAGCTTTTCATATTAGTAGATCTTTGCACTGGCACTTCCAGGTCTTTTATACACATTGCATTTTACAATTGGTGGCTATTGCTTAGTTTTAAGAACATAAGATATGTAGGAGGCACTGCTCTGAAATTGATATAACACAAAAGAAAAACTATATTTTAATTTGGGTACAGCCTTATCTGTTCTTAAACATCTGCATTTGCACTTTAAGATCTGATCCTCAATGCATTTTAACAAAATTTTGCACAAATTGTCTGCTTCATGGATTGTAGGACTGTATGTGAAAAGAAATGTTTACATACTTACCAGCATGCATTTTAATATATGATTAAGCACTTTAAAATCATGGAAGTCTTTGCTCAAAAGCCTGTCAATAGAAGCCACCACTGACTCATGTTAATATGGTATAAACATGAATATTATCAATATTATGTATCCGCACTGGGATAAAATGTATGGTTATACTATTCAGAATATAAGATAGAAAATAGATACATGTCTTATAAATTCATAAATTTGGATACTGTTCCCCAATTTTTTTGATTTTGCATTGGCACTTTAGGATTCTATTAATAATGCACTTTTGTTAATTCTTGCACTGATAATTTGTCTTAATCCTTTTCCAGTACTGAATATGAACCCATTTTTAATAATAGTTTAACCTTTGGATAAACTCTACTTGAAGTATCGTATAGGGAGTCATACACTTACACACATAAGAGCATGCACTTCAATCTATAATTAAGCACTTTAGATTCATGTATGTCCCAATTGAATTTTTCTCCAATGAAATATGTAACTATGGTATGAATATGACAATCATATCAACAGTTAATTGCTATGGAAATATACGAATGAAGGGGTAATCTAAGACTATTAGAACTGTTTAAACTTCTTATCTATTTGCATGACATAGTTACCAAGATTATGTTAACTTCCTTATGATTCCTTTTCAATTAAAATTAATTAATCATGGTTTAGACCCTCAACAACACCACAGAGTAATAGATATAAACGATATACTGTGTGATTCGTACTATCTCCCTCACCTCGAGAAAAACAGTGCTTTACCAAGAGAGACAGAGACAGTATAATTTGAACACTGACAATAAATTAGAAGTAGAAGATATTAATTCTATTGCTATTCAATTCACACATTGGTACCTAATAATTTCAGAAAGGTTTTTACTGTTTAAAAATTAACATTCTGTGTGGCATAAAAGTTTAACTATATTTTATATAAATAAATAACACATATAAAAAAAAGGTAAAACTGTTAAAAACTTTAAAAAAAATGGAAATGTGTTACAAAATGTATGCATAGCTTTAAATGGAAAAGTTGAATTTGGAGGGAGTTTTTCCTTTAAAAAGGCTGTATATACATGAGTACTCTATGACCCTGTTGAAGGCTCCGACCGAAACCGGTCCCCGGAAGCTTGTTTCCTTCCCAGTGTAAGAATTGGCTTTTGTAGTTTGGTTTGCCCTGTTCCCATCATGCACTGGGACAGGGACAGACTAATTTGCATACAGCCAGGTTCTGAAACTGGGATGGTGCAATGAGCTAAAAAACGGTGTTGGATCTAGCCCTGATCTCTTGACTGGGTGAGAGTATTCTGCTTAATTCAGAGACTCTGTCCCTCACCACCCCTTGTTGTAAATAATTTTGTCCACCCTAAGCGTGGAAGGGTATACTCAGACATGAGTCCCTTGCTCATTGCACCATCAGGATTCAAGCAAGCCGGGCCGAAGACGGCTGTAATGCCAGAAACCGGTCCCCGGAAGCTTGTTTCCTTCCCAGTGTAAGAATTGGCTTTTGTAGTTTGGTTTGCCCTGTTCCCATCATGCACTGGGACAGGAACAGACTAATTTGCATACAGCCAGGTTCTGAAACTGGGATGGTGCAATGAGCTAAAAAACGGTGTTGGATCTAGCCCTGATCTCTTGACTGGGTGAGAGTATTCTGCTTAATTCAGAGACTCTGTCCCTCACCACCCCTTGTTGTAAATAATTTTGTCCACCCTAAGCGTGGAAGGGTATACTCAGACATGAGTCCCTTGCTCATTGCACCATCAGGATTCAAGCAAGCCGGGCCGAAGACGGCTGTAATACCAGAAACCGGTCCCCGGAAGCTTGTTTCCTTCCCAGTGTAAGAATTGGCTTTTGTAGTTTGGTTTGCCCTGTTCCCATCATGCACTGGGACAGGAACAGACTAATTTGCATACAGCCAGGTTCTGAAACTGGGATGGTGCAATGAGCTAAAAAACGGTGTTGGATCTAGCCCTGATCTCTTGACTGGGTGAGAGTATTCTGCTTAATTCAGAGACTCTGTCCCTCACCACCCCTTGTTGTAAATAATTTTGTCCACCCTAAGCGTGGAAGGGCATACTCAGACATGAGTCCCTTGCTCATTGCACCATCAGGATTCAAGCAAGCCGGGCCGAAGACGGCTGTAATGCCAGAAACCGGTCCCCGGAAGCTTGTTTCCTTCCCAGTGTAAGAATTGGCTTTTGTAGTTTGGTTTGCCCTGTTCCCATCATGCACTGGGACAGGAACAGACTAATTTGCATACAGCCAGGTTCTGAAACTGGGATGGTGCAATGAGCTAAAAAACGGTGTTGGATCTAGCCCTGATCTCTTGACTGGGTGAGAGTATTCTGCTTAATTCAGAGACTCTGTCCCTCACCACCCCTTGTTGTAAATAATTTTGTCCACCCTAAGCGTGGAAGGGTATACTCAGACATGAGTCCCTTGCTCATTGCACCATCAGGATTCAAGCAAGCCGGGCCGAAGACGGCTGTAATGCCAGAAACCGGTCCCCGGAAGCTTGTTTCCTTCCCAGTGTAAGAATTGGCTTTTGTAGTTTGGTTTGCCCTGTTCCCATCATGCACTGGGACAGGAACAGACTAATTTGCATACAGCCAGGTTCTGAAACTGGGATGGTGCAATGAGCTAAAAAACGGTGTTGGATCTAGCCCTGATCTCTTGACTGGGTGAGAGTATTCTGCTTAATTCAGAGACTCTGTCCCTCACCACCCCTTGTTGTAAATAATTTTGTCCACCCTAAGCGTGGAAGGGAATACTCAGACATGAGTCCCTTGCTCATTGCACCATCAGGATTCAAGCAAGCCGGGCCGAAGACACCTGTAATGCCAGAAACCGGTCCCCGGAAGCTTGTTTCCTTCCCAGTGTAAGAATTGGCTTTTGTAGTTTGGTTTGCCCTGTTCCCATCATGCACTGGGACAGGAACAGACTAATTTGCATACAGCCAGGTTCTGAAACTGGGATGGTGCAATGAGCTAAAAAACGGTGTTGGATCTAGCCCTGATCTCTTGACTGGGTGAGAGTATTCTGCTTAATTCAGAGACTCTGTCCCTCACCACCCCTTGTTGTAAATAATTTTGTCCACCCTAAGCGTGGAAGGGTATACTCAGACATGAGTCCCTTGCTCATTGCACCATCAGGATTCAAGCAAGCCGGGCCGAAGACGGCTGTAATGCCAGAAACCGGTCCCCGGAAGCTTGTTTCCTTCCCAGTGTAAGAATTGGCTTTTGTAGTTTGGTTTGCCCTGTTCCCATCATGCACTGGGACAGGAACAGACTAATTTGCATACAGCCAGGTTCTGAAACTGGGATGGTGCAATGAGCTAAAAAACGGTGTTGGATCTAGCCCTGATCTCTTGACTGGGTGAGAGTATTCTGCTTAATTCAGAGACTCTGTCCCTCACCACCCCTTGTTGTAAATAATTTTGTCCACCCTAAGCGTGGAAGGGTATACTCAGACATGAGTCCCTTGCTCATTGCACCATCAGGATTCAAGCAAGCCGGGCCGAAGACGGCTGTAATGCCAGAAACCGGTCCCCGGAAGCTTGTTTCCTTCCCAGTGTAAGAATTGGCTTTTGTAGTTTGGTTTGCCCTGTTCCCATCATGCACTGGGACAGGAACAGACTAATTTGCATACAGCCAGGTTCTGAAACTGGGATGGTGCAATGAGCTAAAAAACGGCATTGGATCTAGCCCTGATCTCTTGACTGGGTGAGAGTATTCTGCTTAATTCAGAGACTCTGTCCCTCACCACCTCTTGTTGTAAATAATTTTGTCCACCCTAAGCGTGGAAGGGTATACTCAGACATGAGTCCCTTGCTCATTGCACCATCAGGATTCAAGCAAGCCGGGCCGAAGACGGCTGTAATGCCAGAAACCGGTCCCCGGAAGCTTGTTTCCTTCCCAGTGTAAGAATTGGCTTTTGTAGTTTGGTTTGCCCTGTTCCCATCATGCACTGGGACAGGAACAGACTAATTTGCATACAGCCAGGTTCTGAAACTGGGATGGTGCAATGAGCTAAAAAACGGTGTTGGATCTAGCCCTGATCTCTTGACTGGGTGAGAGTATTCTGCTTAATTCAGAGACTCTGTCCCTCACCACCCCTTGTTGTAAATAATTTTGTCCACCCTAAGCGTGGAAGGGTATACTCAGACATGAGTCCCTTGCTCATTGCACCATCAGGATTCAAGCAAGCCGGGCCGAAGACGGCTGTAATGCCAGAAACCGGTCCCCGGAAGCTTGTTTCCTTCCCAGTGTAAGAATTGGCTTTTGTAGTTTGGTTTGCCCTGTTCCCATCATGCACTGGGACAGGAACAGACTAATTTGCATACAGCCAGGTTCTGAAACTGGGATGGTGCAATGAGCTAAAAAACGGCATTGGATCTAGCCCTGATCTTTTGACTGGGTGAGAGTATTCTGCTTAATTCAGAGACTCTGTCCCTCACCACCCCTTGTTGTAAATAATTTTGTCCACCCTAAGCGTGGAAGGGAATACTCAGACATGAGTCCCTTGCTCATTGCACCATCAGGATTCAAGCAAGCCGGGCCGAAGACACCTGTAATGCCAGAAACCGGTCCCCGGAAGCTTGTTTCCTTCCCAGTGTAAGAATTGGCTTTTGTAGTTTGGTTTGCCCTGTTCCCATCATGCACTGGGACAGGAACAGACTAATTTGCATACAGCCAGGTTCTGAAACTGGGATGGTGCAATGAGCTAAAAAACGGTGTTGGATCTAGCCCTGATCTCTTGACTGGGTGAGAGTATTCTGCTTAATTCAGAGACTCTGTCCCTCACCACCCCTTGTTGTAAATAATTTTGTCCACCCTAAGCGTGGAAGGGTATACTCAGACATGAGTCCCTTGCTCATTGCACCATCAGGATTCAAGCAAGCCGGGCCGAAGACGGCTGTAATGCCAGAAACCGGTCCCCGGAAGCTTGTTTCCTTCCCAGTGTAAGAATTGGCTTTTGTAGTTTGGTTTGCCCTGTTCCCATCATGCACTGGGACAGGAACAGACTAATTTGCATACAGCCAGGTTCTGAAACTGGGATGGTGCAATGAGCTAAAAAACGGTGTTGGATCTAGCCCTGATCTCTTGACTGGGTGAGAGTATTCTGCTTAATTCAGAGACTCTGTCCCTCACCACCCCTTGTTGTAAATAATTTTGTCCACCCTAAGCGTGGAAGGGTATACTCAGACATGAGTCCCTTGCTCATTGCACCATCAGGATTCAAGCAAGCCGGGCCGAAGACGGCTGTAATGCCAGAAACCGGTCCCCGGAAGCTTGTTTCCTTCCCAGTGTAAGAATTGGCTTTTGTAGTTTGGTTTGCCCTGTTCCCATCATGCACTGGGACAGGAACAGACTAATTTGCATACAGCCAGGTTCTGAAACTGCGATGGTGCAATGAGCTAAAAAACGGCATTGGATCTAGCCCTGATCTCTTGACTGGGTGAGAGTATTCTGCTTAATTCAGAGACTCTGTCCCTCACCACCCCTTGTTGTAAATAATTTTGTCCACCCTAAGCGTGGAAGGGTATACTCAGACATGAGTCCCTTGCTCATTGCACCATCAGGATTCAAGCAAGCCGGGCCGAAGACGGCTGTAATGCCAGAAACCGGTCCCCGGAAGCTTGTTTCCTTCCCAGTGTAAGAATTGGCTTTTGTAGTTTGGTTTGCCCTGTTCCCATCATGCACTGGGACAGGAACAGACTAATTTGCATACAGCCAGGTTCTGAAACTGGGATGGTGCAATGAGCTAAAAAACGGTGTTGGATCTAGCCCTGATCTCTTGACTGGGTGAGAGTATTCTGCTTAATTCAGAGACTCTGTCCCTCACCACCCCTTGTTGTAAATAATTTTGTCCACCCTAAGCGTGGAAGGGTATACTCAGACATGAGTCCCTTGCTCATTGCACCATCAGGATTCAAGCAAGCCGGGCCGAAGACGGCTGTAATGCCAGAAACCGGTCCCCGGAAGCTTGTTTCCTTCCCAGTGTAAGAATTGGCTTTTGTAGTTTGGTTTGCCCTGTTCCCATCATGCACTGGGACAGGAACAGACTAATTTGCATACAGCCAGGTTCTGAAACTGGGATGGTGCAATGAGCTAAAAATCGGTGTTGGATCTAGCCCTGATCTCTTGACTGGGTGAGAGTATTCTGCTTAATTCAGAGACTCTGTCCCTCACCACCCCTTGTTGTAAATGGTCTTTGTTTTGCACCATGGTTGCCACATTATGATTGACTAAATAAACTCACCGAGCTGTGGCAACCTAGCTTTGCTGCTTTTTCCGCCTTCTTCCCTTGGATTGTGGGAACTGTTGTGAAAATTTGTTTGGATCCGTATATATATATATATATATATATATATATATATATATATATATATATATATATATATATATATATATATATATATACACATACACATATATATATCTATCTCTATATATATATATATATATATATAGATAGATATATATATGGTGTCTTGAGAACAACACCTCATGTTTGACAAACTCTTATACAAGCAAATACAAGGCACTGCCATGGGTACTTGCCTCGCCCCCAGCTATGCTAATTTGCATATGGGCTGGTGGGAGGATCAAATACACATGAAGACATACCACACACAAATGTCAGAAAATGTAGCACTGTACTGTCGCTACCTTGACGACATTTTCATTTTATGGATGGGCAGTGAACAGAGTGCAACAGACTTTGCTGTTGAACTAAACCAGAATGCACTCAATCTAAAATTCACTTGCACCACCAGCAAAAACTCCATTGTCTTCCTAGATTTAGAACTATACGTCTGCAACAATAAGGTACAATCAAGAACCTACAGGAAACCGACATCCGGCAATGCTATTTCGAGAATTCCAAAATGGTCTCTTTAGCAGACTGCGAGACAGAGGATACAAGACCAAAACCCTGGTCAAAGCAGAACAGAAATGCATAACAAAGAATAGGGAGGAGCTCATTTTCAAGCCCAGCACCTGTGAACAACCACTTAGGAAACAACCAGAGGACACACCCAGACTGATCACAGGGTATAACACGTACCACACTAAACTACGTAAGATCCTGTACAGACGCTGGCCAATTGTGCGTAGTGACCCCATCATAGGCCTTGCTTGCGCCAAACTGCCACAACTCACTTTTAGGTGAGCTAAATCGACGAAGCAAGAACTAGTGACCAATGCGCCAAAGCAAGACAGGGGCACTACCTAGCTTAAAAGCAAGAATGGCTTTTACAAATGCACTAAGTGCAAAGCATGCAAACACGGCATTAACACAGGTAAGGTACCTCTTCCCCTCAGGAAATACCCACTAGAAATCAGGGATAACTTCACCTGCAAAACGGATTTTGTAATATACGTACTGTGATGCACCTGCATCAAAAACTACGTAGGGAGCACCATACATCCTGTTCATGTGAGGATACTGCAACACCTGCGGGCAATCGGGAATGACGATCCTGCATACCCTGTAGCGTGCCACATTAACACACACCACGGCGGTAGGGTGGAAGACCTGAAGTATAGATAGTGTCAAGAAAAACATCAGGGGGCAACCGACAGCTAGCCCTTAGGAGTCTGGAATCCAGATATATAATCTTACTGGATTCCAAGACACCCAATGGTCTGAATGCTGATGATGCAATGAGTGTGCACCTCTAAACCTGACTTTGAATAACTGAACCTTACTGTAATAGCTACCTCCTCTTTCCCAGACCCCTCCCCTAAACAACTGACCCACTTTTTCTTCTTACACCTCTCTTCTTAATTCACTTGCTTGGTCTCTAGATGAGGACACACTACACTATCTGTACACCCACAGAACTTTATTGCACTGGGTAACCCTCCTATGAACTATTATTACTGCTTTTCCTACTCCAGAAATACCCAATGTTTCATCAATGGTCACTAGTGCGATTTCAAGTGCATCAATGCATACATTAGATATTTATGTGTGTCCAGACAGGGTCGTACAGCAGACAGAATTATATATACAGCCACGGTACCGCACTGGTGGATGACCAACAGTCACACCTGTATACCTCTGTACAGATGCACACATGTGCTTTATGGCCCAGTGAAATTGAACACCTTGCGACACAAACTTAAAAACACACACTAACAATCACCAACTATACTGATGAAACTAGGTTTCATTCCAACATTGGGAGTCAAACCGGTAAATAAGATGTGATATCCTTTGTTTCTGAATGTATATAATATACACTCTTTCAACCATTTGTATTGTTATTTTATATAATTGGTACACATTTATGTTGCATTATATAAATTGGGGTTGTGCCGATATGATTATTTTCATTTATAAGTATACTATTGTGTAAAAGAAACACTTTGTGACTTACTATGACTAATCACCTTTTCACGGAATGCAACTCTTCTATGTCCTTTGTTGTGGAGAGAGTTTCCATGACAACTCACTTTCACTGTTACCAAGCGAGTCACGTATTTAATGTACTTAACTTCTGTGTGGACAGATGTTGTGAGCAAGGCGGTCTCATCCGCCGAAACGCGTCAAAGTCCATCATCACATGGAATAAAACTTCTCTTTGAAAATCGCATCCCACGGAGTCAGCGCCTGTTTTCTTCACAAACGATTCGGGATTGGAAAATATATATATATATATATATATATATATATATATCCAAATTCCAATTTTGCACATAAGCAAAACCGCGCACTCAAGGAAATGCAGTCAAAGAGTTTTATTTCCGGATAACGCTACGCGTTTCGACACCCCCCCGGTGTCTTGATCACACGATAACCTCTCCCATGTTACCAGCATGTTAAATACACGTCACAGTTCAAAAAACAGTGAACACAAATGAGGTATACGATGCATGAATTAATGCATGAAAACAGTCGGCCATTTTAAACTAGTCATTTCTCCTAGATATCTGACAATGTATTAAATGGCCTTATAAAAATTAGACTTGAAATATGCATAACTCAGTATACTAAATAATATACATATCATATGCGCTCAGGATTGCACCGTAAATTTCATTGAAATCATATAGTCATGTCTATACAGGATACTACAATTCGTCAATTGCTACCAATAAAAACTCGCAAAACGGAGGGTATAATATGAATACCTAGTCACCAATCCAATGTGAGCATGGTTCTATCACATAAGGATAATTGCGAAAAAAACAGTCTAGTGCCCATGTTAGCTTGTAACCAACAAAATATATAATGACTCCCAAAATCAGTAATCAATGTATTCGGTCTAGAGCCAAATAAGATTATAGTTGTATGGTTAACTAATACATAGAAGTGTTCATTTCTTAACAATATACCCTCAATATAATCGAGTTATCATCCTGAGCCATGCAAAATATTATGAAATGCTGTGTATTTAAACTGCTGTCTGAAAAAGAGGGGGGCAGTGCCTAAAAAATGTGTTTAAAGTCTTATCTTAATGTGAATAAAGTGAAATCTTCCATCCAAATGGAGAAAGGTGGGGCCGAGGTAAAATGTTCAAAAATGTATGCCTTCCCCCATCCTTATCTCCTGAAAGAAACATATAACAAGAAACAATAATTAAAATGGGTTAAAATGTATACCAAAAGTATACTGTACACATTTACACTATGCAAGATTGTCAATACATTTTCTTCTCTTTTCGCTGTAAAAAAGAGAATCATGTTACTGTAAAGTACATATTCCTCATGTCAAGACACTACTATACATCATGCAAAACTATTCTGTGTAAAGATGAGTTGCCAGCTCTTCGTCCATATTGTGGCCTCCCGGGAATCTGGTCTCTAAATCCATTATCCATCTGGATTCCCTCTTCCTAAGAGCCAATTCCCTGTTGCCTCCCCGTTTTCCTATGTTGACTTGTTCCACTGCATAAAATCTCAGTAGAGAGTTGTTGGATTGGTGGAACTCCTGAAAGTGCCTAGCAATGGGATATTTGGCATCTACATTGGTTATGGCTCTAAGGTGTTCTTGTACCCGTTTTTCTGCCATGCAGGTGGTACTTCCCACATACCTGGTTCTACAAGGGCATTCTAGAACGTATACCACATAGTTAGTGTTGCATGTCAGGAATTGTTTGATTTTTCTGCGTTCCTGAGTACCTGGGATTACAATGTCCTTGACCATAAAACTGGCTCTACATGCCTTACAGTGTCCACAAGGATAGAAGCCCCTAAGCCCCTGAATATGTTGTTTCTTGGTCTCCGTGAGATCCTCTTTAACCAAGATGTCCCTCAGGTTCCTACCCCTTTTGTACGTAATCTGTGGTCTTTCTGTTATTTGTGGGCCTATGATGTTGTCAGCTTGGAGGATTTTCCAGTTGTCAACAATGATTTTTTGGACTTTACTGGAATCTTGATGGAAGGTGGTGATAATCCTCGTATTCCCTGATGCAGGATCGATTCTGGGTTTGGGTACCAAGGTTTCAGATCTATTGATTTCTTTAATCTTGTTAACAGCTTTTGTTAGGACCCATTCCGGGTATACTCATTCTCTGAACCTGGTAAGCATAACCTCTTGTTCAGTGTAGAAACCCTCTGTACTGCTACAGTTTCATCTTGCCCTCAGAAGCTCACCATAAGGTATGCTCCATTTTAAAGGATCTGGGTGAGCACTGAGGGCATGAAGTAAGCTGTTCCCTGAGGTTTCTTTTCTGTGAAGTTTGGAAACAAGATGACCATTAGCTACTTCTATAATTGTGTCGAGAAATACAACACAATTATTACTGATGGTAAATGTCAGATTTATATTGTAGCTGTTTGAGTTCAATTTATCAATGAATTTCACTGCTATCTCTTCCGTTCCTAACCAGATAACAAAAAGATCGTCAATATATCTGATCCAAAACTGAACTTATTAAAATCCGCTATCAGGTTTGTCTCTCTTCTAATTTCTTCCTCCCATTTGCCTAAAAATAAATTAGCAAAGCTGGGGGAAAAGGCTGACCCTATGGCCGCTCCCCGAGTTTGTTTAAAGAGAGACCCATCAAACATAAAGATGTTATTTCTAAGACATAATTTCATCATGTCTACAAGCATACTTGTATGGTCACTGAAGCCTATTTCTCTCTGTTTGATGAAGTGATAGCAGGCTTCCATACCCTGGACATGGTCAATTATGGTGTAAAGAGCATTTACATCCATCGTGATGAGCAATGCTCCTTCCACCCATTGAATGTTATTGATCTTATTAAGAAAATCTGTAGTGTCTCTAGTATAGGAGGGGAGTAAGCATACATATTCCCTCAGGAAGTGATCAATGTACACTGATAGGTTCTCGTTGATACTTCCTATAGAGGAAATAATAGGTCTCCCTGGTGGTTCTCTAGGATTTTTATGGACCTTCGGAAGAAGGTAGAAAATGGGCATCTTAGGATAATCTTTTTTGAGAAAACAAAATTCTTGCCAAGAAAGAAGTCCCTCATTTTTCCATTTCAGTAGTTTATCCCAAGTATCCATAATACTTGTATTGTATTCTTCAGAGTTTGAACTACAATAAAAGGCACTCCCTTCTAGTTGTCTTAGTGCCTCCGTAATATATAAGTCTCTACCCCACAAAACAATGTTGCCCCCTTTGTCAGAAGGCCTCAGGACGATACTTTTGTCATCAGCTAGTGATAAAATAAAATCCATTTGTTCGTTAGACAAATTTGTATTCCTCGCTCTTGTTCTGGTTTGCTTATGCTTAAGTTTGATCAATTCCTTGGTTACCACTTCCTGGAAGGTATCAATTGAATCATGGGGTAGTATGGGGAAGAATGCTGACTTCGGTTTAAACGTAGTGCCTGCAGCTCTATCTAGTCTCGTCTCCCTTACTCCCACTACTTGGTTCTCTTGTTGACTATCCCCCATAGTATCACCTAAAGAGTATACATCTTGATGTAAGTCTACATCATCTACAGTTAATTCAGGAAGTCTATCTTCTAGTACAGGTTCTGATACAATTCTATTTGGTCTCAATAAGTGCCACTTTTTTAACTTCATTTTGCGGACAAATTTAAAAATGTCCACTCTTGTCCCAGCATAATCAAATAGTTCAGTGGGACAAAAAGTAAGTCCTAAACAGAGAGTTTGTTTCTCTTTAAAAGTTAGAATTCTGGATGTTAAATTAATTATTGTTTTATTTACCATAGCGTCATCCATGATTATTTCCTTTTTCTGTAGCCGCCTCTTTTGGTTCCCACTGGCTTTTTCTTGTTTTCTTCTCCTCTGCTGGAACTTGAGGCGTCTCTGGCGTGAACTCCCCGGCCTCTTGCTTGTCCCCTTGGTCGTCCTCTCGTTGTCCTTTTCTGGAAAGGTTACTGTTGTATTGCTTCCACTTCCTTTTTGCACCTGGTCCTGAGGACCCTGAATTCCTCTAAAAAAGTTGGTTATTTCTGTTTCAGATACAGTGCTCGTGGTTTTCCTTGAAGTGTCAGTATCAGAGTCACTTGTGATACTAGGAGTTACAGTATCCGCTCTTGTTTCCGCACTTTCAGGTACTTGTATTTCCGAGCCTGACTGTTTATATAGATAATCGTATTTTGGGCTGTACGTGAGAATCCTGTCACTATCGTAATCACCGCAATCCCTGTGCAATTTGCGTTGCTTGCGATATTTAATGTCGTCTTCATGTTTCTTTAGATGGCCTTTTAACTCATCCATGAATTTTTTACTTACATCCTGGTTTTCACTATTTTTAAACTCTTCTTCTAATTCTTTAAGTTGTTTCAGAATCTCCTCCCTGTCTTCCCAGGCATACTTTATCAATATGCATAGCATGTTTTTACTGCTGGCCGCTGAGTTCTGCGCCCATTCTTCAAGCATTTTAGCATTCAGGGATTTGTGGGAGGGTTTTATATATATTCTCAGAACACGTGGTACCATCTCCTTTTCCACGTAGTCCTGTAGAGAAGTTGCTTCCCACTATTTGGCACTTTCTTGTTTTTTAAGTTTCTCATATTTCCTAAGTTTTACATTAAGTGGGTTACTTTCTGTTTTTTCCGTCATTATTGTTCCTCCCCCTCCTTTGCCTGGTGCTCTGGCAAATAGGGCCACTACCTCTCTCCTGCGTTCTCCTTCATCCTCCATAATAAATCCAATATTTTACAAGGACGAACACAACACGAATCCCAAATTCAGGCACAGATATTTTATTATTTATTTTTAGAGCTGCAATATCTGACGTGTTTCGGGCGGTTACCCTTGCTATATATATATAGAGCACACAAGGAGTGCTCCTACAGGATTCTCAGCTCGAGGTAGGTGGCACGAAATGTCGGCGGAGACGGCCAACGGGTAATGCCACACAAAAGAAGGAGATATCCGCGCTCTCAGGAGGTGCCAAAGTGGCATTTATTACACAAGGTTATGAGTATCGACAGACTCGCTGTCTTGATCACACAACGGGTAAACAAAAAGTGTTCCAATACATAGTCTCATGTAGAAATGGAAAACATACAAAGAATTCATTGTATATCAAAACACAGTAGTGCTGCGGCAACCATCTTCAAATGATAAAACTATTGATGAAAAAACATAACAGTTAATAATAAAATCTGAATATACTTATCATAATGAAATGAAAGATTCCATGTTAATATACGTAGTTACAAACCCTGAGGAGCCAGGACATAAACTCTAATAGTAGGGAGAAGTGCCTGTATGAGTGATAGAAAGTGGCGGTCATTATGGAATGGTAAACAGTGTGTTAAATTGCAGCTAAGGGTCAACTATCAATAAAGCTGTAGACAAAATGGACATGTTCTCAAATGTGTACATAGGAATATCTTACAACCAGGCAAATTATAATCAAAGTCGGAGGCCGAAATTAAGGATCCAAAACACAGTAGTAAAGAGAAATAGTAATTTTGTAAGGAAGGGGCCCCTGAATCTTGGATGAATTGCCACGAAAAGGAGATATAATTTTTTTTAAAAAGAGTCACTTTGGCAAGGTGGATCAAAACATGTCACAGGCACATTCTATATTGAGCAATTACTTGATGTGAAACATTTCACAAACACATTCTAGATCAATCAATTTCTTGAAGTGACCATATATATATATTCAACACATGACAACCTTTTATTTCTTCTTTTCTTTTTTCCAAATATTTTTTATAATGAGTATGATTGCATTAATCACTTATTTTTTTAATATAAAAAAGAGAAACACTTTTCTTACAGACAAATATATGTTCTGACCATAAACATTTTCTTTATATGTGAAACAGGTTGTCTTAGTACATAAACTTTTAATATCGATTATTGCTCTCACATTTCATGATACATTTGTTGAAACATTGATATATTCATTTTATACTACAACATCTCTCTTATTATCAATACATATACATTTTTTTCCTTTAAAATGATAAAACTGGCAGTTTATGTTCTGGCTACTTGCGTTTCGGCTTGCGCCTTCCTCAGGACTCCGTCACAGATTCTTTTGGTATTGGATCTGAATTGCCCAGCCCTACTTCTCTTGTATTTGAAATATTATTTGTGGTTCAGTGACTAAATATCTAGGGACATAATATAGAATACCCAAAATATCGACTCCAAAATATCGAAGTACAGAATATAGAATTCCTATCTACAAAGAGGTAAGTACTAAAATATCGAATCCAAAATATCGATAGTTAAAATATAGTTAACTAAAATATCAATTTTTTAAAATGTATTAAAAATAATATAAAAGTAATTAAATATTAAAAACAATTAAATAAAACATACTTAAAATAATGTAAAAAAGCTTAAAATGTAAAAGTAATAAATGTCATGTAAAAAAAAGTAGAGAATTTGTTGGATAGTGAGAAGGTAAAAACTACTATTCCCATTCCAGTGAGTGCAACAGTGGGGAAATCTTTGGATAGCTTAGGGGTAAAAATTACTATTCCCACTTGAAAGAGTGCAACAGTAGGGAAAGTGTTGGATAGTGGGAGGGTAAAAATTACTATTCCCACTCCAGAGAGTGCAACAGTAGGGAAAGCGTTGGATAGCGGGAGGGTAAAAATAACTATTCCCACTCCAGTGATTGCAACAGTAGGGAAAGCGTTGGATAGCGTAGCGGTAAAATTGACTATTCCCACTCCAGTGAGTGCAACAGTAGGGAAAACGTTGGATAGCGGGAGGGTACAACTTACTATTCCCACTCCAGTTAGTGCAACAGTAGGGAAAGCATTGGATAGCGTAGGGGTAAAAATTACTATTCCCACTCCAGTGAGTGCAACAGTAGGGAAAGCGTTGGATAGCGTAGGGGTAAAAATTACTATTCACACTCCAGTGAGTGCAACAGTAGGGAAAGCGTTGGATAACGGGAGGGTGAAAATTACTATTCCCACTCCAATGAGTGCAACAGTAGGTAAAGCGTTAGATAGCGTAGGGGTAAAAATTACGATTCCCACTCCAGAGAGTGCAACAGTAGGTAAAGTAATGATATAACATTAAAATAAGATTAAATTAATTATCAATACCAATAAAAAATGTATTAAAATAATTACCAATTAATAAAAATTAATTACCAATTAATAAACAATAATTACCAATTAATAATTGATTATCAAACAATTATTATCAAAACACATACATCAAATAAATATTATCTTTATTACAATTAAATTACTTCCCACCCTATTCCCCTTTAAACCCACAACCCGCTCCAAATAATAAATAATACAATTAACATAATTATCAACTAAGTAATTAATAAAAATTAATTACCGATTGATAATGAATTAATAATCAATACATATAAATAAAAATTAATATTTAATTTACTATAATTAAATTACTTCCCACCCTATTCCCCTATAAACCCACAACCCGCTACGGAATTAAATCACGCAAAAATTAAACATACATTACAAAATTAATATATAATTTTAACACATATACTACCATACATAACACAAAAAAAATTCAATATCATGGAAATCAATATTTTTAATTTGATATTATGACAATCGATATTTCCTACCCCAATTTTGATATTCTGACTAACTATATTTTGGTGATTCGATATTCTGGCCTATCTATATTTTGGAGTTGATATTGTGTCCTGTCTATATTTTGGATTCTATATTTTGGTTGTTCACCATTATTTGTCTTTTCCTTCGCTTTGGCGGTTATTTTGTTTCAGCTTTTCTAGAATCTATTTGTCTTATTATAGTTGAGTAATTAATAGGAACAAGCTTTGCGTTCTCATGGGTCAACTTCTTTCATTGATTTGTCGGTGTTATTGTAACTTCTTGCAAATAGGTAATCCTAATTCTTGATAATTTCTTTGTAAGACAAATTCCTACATGGGGGTTAAAAATGATGATGACTTCTATGATGTGTTTAAAGAGCGAGACTCTAATTATGAACTTCTTTTTCATTTTCTTCAAGCTGTCACGATTATTCTCTCAAATGCCCCAAGTGAGTAACGCCAAAAGAAGGAGATATCCGCGCTCTCAGGAGGTGCCAAAGTGGCATTTATTACACTAGGTTATGAGTTTCGACAGTTTCGACAGGCTCGCTGTCTTGATCACACAACGGGTAAACAAAAATTGCTCCAATACATAGTCTCATGTAGAAATGGAAAACAGACAGAGAATTCATTGTATGTCAAAACACAGTAGTGCTGCGGCAGCCATCTTCAAATGATAAAACTATTGATGAAAAAACATAACAGTTAATAATAAAATCTGAATATACTTATCATAATGAAATGAAAGATTCCATGTTAATATACGTAGTTACAAACCCTGAGGAGCCAGGACATAAACTCTAATAGTAGGGAGAAGTGCCTGTATGAGTGAAAGAAAGTGGCGGTCATTATGGAATGGTAAACAGTGTGTTAAATTGCAGCTAAGGGTCAACTATCAATAAAGCTGTAGACAAAATGGACATGTTCTCAAATGTGTGCACAGGAATATCTTACAGCCAGACAAATTATAATCAAAGTAGGAGGCAGAAATTAAGGTCCCAAAACACAGTAGTAAAGAGAAATAGTGCCATAAGATTGTTACCCCAGGTAGTGGGTGGGTCTGTCCATCTGTATAGTAGCTAACAAATACCAACTAGCATAATGCCTTAAGTATAAGTGCAAAACAAATGCAGGATTGATTAGACATGATACATCTGATATGATATATCGGGCCATACTGGCTGAGTCAACCATATATTTTGCCTTCCTACACCAGACAGGGTAAAGTAGGGAATAAAGTTGATTGCCTGAATGCAAACATATCAAATGTATAAAAGGAACATTAGATGTAGACCCACAGTCGAAGCAAGTGATAAGTGAAAAGGCTCATCTGGATGAAGAGTGCCAGTATACGGGGAAGAAAAGTGTATGGAGCCCTGTGTAAGAAGTGTCCGTCCCATGGCAGAGGGTCCCTTCCTTTCCTCCTGTTGAAATATTAGAAAAGAGAAGAACAGAATTTTAAAAAGGGAATACACAATATGTAAATTTCCTAATATGCATAAATATACTATCCATACAAGTTTAAGTACACTCAATCATGGAAGGTAGGAAAAGAACTGAGGGTCCAATACTTTAGCTTTTATGTAGATGTATATTCAGTTCTTAATCTACATTATGCCGCCCCCAGGTGTTTAGTTTTGAGTTCTTAAATCCATTTGGATTCGTGTTTATGCAACATATGAACTCTATAGCCACACCTGGAGCCAGTGTGTACTTGTTCGATCATGAAATATCTCAACAGGGAGCTGTTGGAAAGATAGTATTCCTGAAAGTGTCTTGCAACCAGGTAGTGTATGTCTCTGTCATTTATAGCACGCATATGTTCGAATACTCTCTTTTTTGCCATTAAGGTAGTACTGCCAAAGTAACGCAGTCCACAGGGGCAATCTAAGACGTATATGGCTAAAGTAGTGCTGCTTGTTAAAAATTGAGTGATTTGTTTCTTTTTCACTCGTCCTGCTATAAAAAATTCTATAATCATGCGACTGTTGCGGCACGGCTTGCAATGTCCACAAGGAAAAAAGCCTTTAAGGTTATGATCATCTTGGGATTGGGTTTCAGTGATGACATTGTGGACCAGAATGTCCCTGAGACTACAGCCTTTTCTGTAGGTGATCTGGGACGTGCATGGATCGATTTACCAATGGTGGAGTCACTCATTAATAACGCCCAGTGATTGGTGAAAATCTTGTGTATTTGTTCTGAATTCCTGTCGTATGTTGTAATGAGCAGTGTCTCTTGTGGTTCAGGATTGGTAGGGGTATCTCTTCATCCTCATTTTTTAAAGTCTCTGATCTACTCATCATACTAACTTTGTCTAGAACTTGTTTGAATATCCATCTGGGGTAACCTCTGTTTCTGAACCTGGTAATCATGTTTCCTTCTCATTGTTAAATGCTTCTTTAGTACTACAGTTTCTCCTAGCCCTCAACAGTTAGCATTATGTCACCTCTCTTCCTTCTCACGTCCGAGACACCAAAGATTTTTTAACCAAACTAGAAGGTGTACACTGGGAGGAGGATTTTCTGTTGGTCACCCTCGATGTAAATTCCCTATATACTATAATAGACCACACAGAAGGGATAAAGGCATGTTTCGACTATATTAAGAACAGACCCATACGGTATCTAGACCATACCAATATAACGCATCTGAAAAGGATGTTGGTGGCAAGAAAAGAAAATTGAAATTTACGGGGTGATTATGATGGCGGTGAATCCCCAACCAGCAGGCTGCGGGTGGCGGGTTCACGGCCATTGTGCGGCCAATTATCGACTGCCAGATAAGGATGGCTGAGGGTGTGCCTGGCGGTGGAAAGCCCGTCCGCCACGGGTCCGACAGAGGCAATCGTTACGATTGCCTGTCAGATCCGCCACGCATCCTCAATATGGTGGTGGTGCCTAGCAAGCACCGTCCGCCAGATTAAGATGCTGGATCCCCGCCAGCCTTTCCATGGCGGTTCATCCGCCCTGGAAAGGCTGGCCGAAATGGACTTTGAGGGCTTATTGCAGGCCCCCCTTGACCAGGGGCACTTCCAATTTGCACTTGGGGGGCACCTATGGTGCCCCCTACTTTTCCCTGCACCATGTGGCAGGCACCTCAAGGTGCCTGCGACGTAGTGCAGGGAATTGCAAAACCTGTATTTTTTCCATTGCGGCGGGTGCTGCTGGCCGCCACAGAAAATATGTAGAAGGCGACCGCCACAGTGGCGGTCGCAATATAATTGGGCATGTGGGACCCCCGACACTATGGGGCCTATTCCAATGTCGGACAGACCTGAGTCCATTCGACTTCGGTCAGGAGCTGTAACCGACCGACCTGCTGTGGTCGGTTATGGCCCTGCTAGTACGATGCGACCGAACCCTGTTCCGTTGCATTCGTATGGTTCACAATGCAAGCATGCATTCCGAGCCCGTCGTAGGCCATCCAGAAATCCAAGTTGGATTCCTGTCCGACCGATGGCTCAGTTGGAAAGGAATCCGGCCGACATGTTCTGATTCGGTCGGAAAGGCTCCCAACATAGGGGCCGATTACGATGGCGGGCGGACTTTGTCATCGTTGGTGCAAAAAGGACCGCCCGCCATAGGTGCAGCGGTCCCGCAAAATGAATTAGGATGCACCCGCCACACTGGCGGGCGCATCCTGTATGTTTACATTGTGGCGGGTGGCAGCACATGCCACAATGTAAAAATACATGTTTTACATTTGCATGTACAACGTGGCTGGCACTGTGCGGTGCCTGCCACCTTGTACATGCAAATGTAGGGGGGTACCATAGGTAACCCCCATGTGCAGCACTCCACCCCCCTGGGGCCCGCAACAGGCCCCCGAAGGCATTTTCCGCCTGTCTTTTTGCGGCAGAAACTCCGCCGCAAAAGACAGGCATCCTAATACCCATGGCGGTGCCTGCACGGCACCGCCTCCATTGCCCCATTGTATCTGGTCCCGCAAGGTGGGCGGAAAAGACCCGCCTTGCGGGACCACGGCGGATGGTCTTTCCGTCCACCAAGGTACCTTTCCCCTTCCCACCGCCATCCTAATTTGGCGGTGGGAATTTTAAAGGTGATGGCGGTAAATCGGCGACCGCCATCGTAATCGGCCCTATAGTTCGGAGCCCTTCCGACCGTAATCAGAATCGGCCCCTTTGTCGGGTGGTCCCCATCTCCGTTAGGGTGGCAGGCAAACGTGAGTCTGCCTGCCATCCTAATCAGGCCGTATGTCAGGCTGTCCCCACCTCCGCCTTCCTAATCAGGCCCTTAGTGAAAAGGAGCTGGAGGTGCTGACGGAGGAATGTGTGCCTCACAATGATGAGCTTTTTGGTAAAACCTTTTAAAATTTTACTGAGCCACAAAAGAATACAACATGTAAGGACACAATGGACAAAATAAATTCCTTTAGAGTGCACCCTGCGCACCATCCCTGAAATTCGGAAAAGGTGGTATGATTTGCAGTCAAGGCCAAAAGAAGAAGGTCGCCAACCGTCTTGTAGAGGCAAGGGGGACGGAAGAGGAACCCTCACAACAGCCATTACCAACTCCTTTAGAAACTCTAATTGAGTCCACTCTGTAGCCAATTTTTTTTTATTGATTTCCCTGACAGTGATACATCGAACCCACGACTTCTCAAGATAAGGATTATTAATAATATCTGAAGTAGTATCATGATTTGCAAACACTATAACATTTCAGTAAGTGGTGATATCGGGGTAGGGAAAAATTAAGAGGCTTCACATCTTAGTAGCCTCTCTGTGGCTGATGTAATTAATGTTCGACGCACGCGCAAACATGCATCTGGAAAATGTTACACCTGCTCCTCTTCAAGCATCTACTACAGAGAAAACTAGTGTGAGTCAAGGCAGAAGAAAGCACTAATAGTGTGTTTGATTAACACCGCTGTTCATTTGCTTTCATTAATGTAACCTGAAATATATACATTGAAATATTTAGAAACCTTTTGTTGTGTGAATAACACTAAACATTTACATTATTCATAAACCTGAGTAAAAGTAATTGTTATTTGCTATGGCATAACAACACTGTTGTCTTGAGTTTAATTTCCATACTTTGATTTTGCTTACCTTAGAAGTATTGTGTTTTATCTGCATGACGTGATAGGCCTTCAGCAGGATGAGAGGCATCTTGTGACAATTGGGGAATTGGAATATCACCCTCAGGATCAAATTCACATTCTATTTCTACACCCGGGAGGATTTCCCTGTTGTTATGCAGCAGATCACATGTTCCTGTTATTTTGCAGCAGGTGTCTTGCCTGTACTGGAGGGCTCCTCCACTTTTATGCAGATCTCTGAATCTTCCTATATTCCCTAATATGCTCTCTATCACTGAGCATGTGTTTTTGTGAGCTTGGTTACATCTGTGCTCACTTCTTGTGTTAGGATTTAAATATGGTGTCATCATTCTATGACGTAATACATAAACACTGACACCTACAATTAAAAAATACCTTAGCATAAGCAGGTTGTTTGTACAGTATACATGTGTGTTCATACTATTTAAAACACTTACCAAGCAAGTATCTAGCTCCAAAATCACCTTGAGAAAGGCAATTTCATTTCATTTCATTTCATTTAATCTTTATTTCGGCTCTTTTTGGCCATAAAAGATACATTATAACACAGTACATTATACACATTAAACACACACCAGTAGTAAGCAGAAAACATACATTCCAAGAATTAGAACATAAAAAATCATCATCCCTGTTAAAATGGGCATATAAATAAAAGTCAAGTATATTTATAGTTTTCTTTTCCGGCATATCTCATAGCATCCTAGCCTGCATCTAATATACACATATGTGCTAGCTATAGATCAAGAGCCATGTTTTTCCGTGTATACCCAACATTCAATAGGAATCTGCTAACGCAAAACACTATAAGGCGTCTAGTGTCAGTTTTAACAATCCTATATACTTCCTGGTATGATCGAATACCTAAGGCTTTACACAAGGGTTTGATCCATCTTTTCCTAGCTTGATCATAGGCAGTACAAAAAAACAATATGTGAATATCATCTTCTCTTAGATTTAGTTCACAACATGTACAATTAGTATTTTTTGGTTGCCCAGGGATCTTGTCCCATTTCGCTAGTACTACTTTAGTTTTTAATATACCATATCTAAATTTTAGATACAGGCTTTTTGCTAGGGCTGGTTGTATTTCATTCAAGAGTTCCTCAAACAGTGGAGTATCCTTAAAATCAAGAAAACTGCGTGTAATGGATCCACATGGATGGTTATTTTGGTAATTATGTGTTATATAAAACCAAAATTGATTCTTAACCTGGATCTTACTTCTTTGTGTCAAACAAGATGGATTATCCCAGTAATGAGCAAGGCCTAATCGATGGAACCAATTGTTAATGTGTTTAAGCCAAGGGTTTGTATTGTAAGCATCCAGACTCTTGACTTCTATAATACCTTGTCTATAGTCTATGAGTTCAGGAGTACTCCATAGTCTAACCCAAAACAACAGTGGCCTAAGTAGTGCAATATGATCCGTTCTTTTCATGTTTAAATCCAAAAACATTGGTACAAGTGGAGTACGTTTGGGCAGTTTCAATAGCCTTCTAAAAAAGTTATTTTCGCTAGTCGTGAAGATGTTACATGCTTTTATGCCCCAGATTTCTGCTCCATATAAAGCACCAGATTGAGCCTTAAATTTGTAGACTTCTAGCGCTTGAGAAATGGACTTACTTAAACTTGCCCCATGGCGCTTTATAATTGGTAAGGAGCTCTGGTTATATATAGTTTTGCTCTTTTCAATTTGTGTACTCCATGAGGTTTTAGAATCTAGGGAGACACCCAAATACGAAAAATTTGTTACCAATTCAAGTCTTTGCTCATTTAGAAAGAGTTGCCCATTAAAAGTTTTGTGTGGATTTATAGACATACATTTGTTTTTTTTCGCATTTATTTCAAGACCTTTTGAGTCACAGTATGTTTTAAAAGTGTTCAAAAGGGTTTGAAGGCCCATGGGCGTTTGCGATATCAGAATTGTATCGTCCGCAAATAAAAGGGATGGTACCCTCACACCATTCAGCTTTGGGGAGTCATTGCTACACCTATCTAATATTTCTGGGATGTCGTTGACAAATAAGAAAAAAAGTGTTGGTGCCAGCACACATCCTTGGCGGACCCCAAGTCTAATAGGTATGGCTTCGGTTAGTTTCCCTTTCGGGCCCCAACGCACTCTAGCAAAATTATTTTCGTGTAATCTTACTATCTGCTGGAGTATACAGGTTGGTAATCCCAATGCAAACAAACAATCCCATAAACGATCCCGCAAAACTAAATCAAAAGCTGCCCTAAGATCAACAAAGGCTACATAAATATGTCCCTTTAACAAAAAGACATATTTCCAACAAATGCAACAAAACCTAAAAACCTGATCTATCGTACTTATGTTCCGTCTAAAGCCTGCTTGGAACTTAGTAAGAATCTCATTCTCATCAATCCATGTTTCCATACGATTTAAAAGATGCCTAGAATTTTTTTTTTGTAAAATGTCCAAAAGACAAATGGGACGATAATTGGAAAGATCATGTCGATCCCCCTTTTTAAAAACTAATATGATTTCTGCTCCCCGCCAGCTGTGTGGTAACTTTCCACCGGCAACTATTATATTAAAAAGCTTGTTTATATACGCCGCCCAAATACTGGTCTCATGTTTATATAAGTCCCCAGGTATTTTATCTAGACCTGGGGCTTTCCCATTTTTCACTGTAATTAATGCTGACTCAGTTTCCTCAAGACTAAACCCTATAATGTTAGTTGAGGACTCCAGCCAAGGGTTATTTACAACATCTGGTTTGTCACTATCAGGAGCTTTATACAAGTTGGTGAAATGATCCACCCAAGTTTGCTCATTAATAAACACGTCATCCAGTGACCTTCCTCCGATATTCTCGTTAGCAACTAATTACCAAAAACCCACATTATCCTTAAGTTTAACAGCTATAAGCATCTTCTCCCAACATTCCTCATCCCATTCAATTCTAGCCATTCTCTGCACTCTCCTATATTCTTGCCTTAGGGACCTAATAGCGTGTAATGTATTGCTCTTTATTGCCTCTAGGAGTTTACAATCAATCAATCAATCAAAGCATTTATATAGCGCACTACTCACCCGGAGGGTCTCAAGGCGCTGGGGGGAGGGGGTCCGCTACTGCTCGAACAGCCAGGTCTTGAGCTGCTTCCTGAAGGCGAGGTGGTCTTGGGTCAAGCGGAGGTGGGTCGGAAGGGAGTTCCAAGTCTTGGCGGCCAGGTAGGAGAAGGACCTTCCTCCTGTGGTGGCTCTTCGGATGCGGGCGACGGCGGCGAGGGCGTGGCTGGCGATCGAAGCTGGCGTTTGGGGGCGTAGAAGTTGAGGCGGCTGTTGAGGTATCCTGGGCCTTGGTTGTGTAGGGCTTTGTGTGCGTGGGTGAGGAGCCGGAAGGTGATTCTCTTGTTGACCGGGAGCCAGTGCAGGTCTCTCAGGTGTCCGGAGATGTGCCTGCGGCGGGGGATGTCCAGGATGAGTCGTGCTGAGGTGTTCTGGATCCGCTGGAGTCTCTTCTGGAGTTTGGCGGTGGTTCCGGCGTAGAGGGAGTTGCCGTAGTCCAGACGGCTGGTGACAAGGGCCTGGGTGACCGTCTTCCTGGTCTCGGAGGGGATCCATCGGAAGATCTTGCGTAGCATGCGCAGGATGTTGAAGCATGACGAGGAGACGGCGTTGACTTGTCTAGTCATGGAGAGGGAGGAGTCCAGGATGAAGCCCAGGTTGCATGCGTGGTCTGTTGGTTTGGGTGCGCTGCCCAGGGCGGGGGGCCACCAGGAGTCGTCCCAGGTGGAGGGTGAGGATCCTAGGATGAGGACTTCCGTCTTGTCCCAGTTCAGTTTCAGGCGGCTGTTCGACATCCATTTGGCTACGTCTGTCATCCCTTCGTGCAGGTTGGCTCTGGCGGTGGTGGGGTCGTTGGTGAGGGAGAGGATCAGCTGGGTGTCGTCGGCGTAGGAGATGATGTTGAGGTTGTGCTGGCGTGCGATGGCTGCGAGGGGGCTCATGTAGACGTTGAAGAGTGTTGGGCTGAGCGAGGAGCCTTGAGGAACGCCGCAGATGACTTCGGTGGCCTCCGATCTGAACGGGGGGAGGCGGACTCTCTGTGTCCTTCCAGCGAGGAAGGAGATGATCCACTCCAGTGCCTTCTCCTGGATTCCGACGTTGCTGAGGCGCTGTACTAGGGTACGGTGGCAGACAGTGTCGAAGGCCGCGGAGAGGTCCAGGAGGATGAGGGCCGCTGTTTCTCCGTTGTCGAGCAGGGCTCGGATGTCATCGGTAGCTGCGATCAGGGCGGTCTCGGTGCTGTGGTTGGGCCGGAAGCCAGACTGCGAGAGGTCGAGGGAACCGTTCGTCTCGAGGAAGGCGGCCAGTTGCTTGTTGACGGTCTTCTCGATGACTTTTGCCGGAAACTGGAGCAGCGAGATGGGGCGGTAGTTCTTGAGGTCGGTGGGGTCGGCTGATGGTTTCTTGAGTAGAGCGCTGAGTTCGGCGTGCTTCCAGCTCTCCGGGAAGGTGCCGATGTCGAAGGAGGTGTTGATGATGTCCCGCAGGTGGGGTGCGATGACAGTGTCGGCCTTGTTGAAGACGTGGTGAGGGCAGGGGTCTGTCGGAGATCCGGAGTGGATGGAGTTCATCGTGCGGATGGTGTTGGGGGGCGGTGGTTCGGTCGTGGCGTGCGTCGGTTGAGTGCTGAAGCTGTTGTGGATGTCCGCGATCTTGTTGTGGAAGTAGGAGGCGAGGGAGTTGCAGAGGTCTTGCGAAGGGGTGATGTCGTTGTTTCCGGCGTTGGGGTTGGAGAGCTCTTTCACGATGTTGAAGAGTTCCTTGCTGTTGTGTGCGTTGTTGTCCAGTCGTTCCTTGAATGCGGCTTTCTTGGTGGCGTGGATCAGTTGGTGGTGTTTTCGGGTGGCGAGCTTGAGGGCAGTCATGTTGTCCGGTGTTGGGTCTCTGCGCCAGGTTTTCTCGAGTGCTCTGCAGTTCTTCTTGGAGCTCTTGAGTTCGTCGTTAAACCATGGGGCTTTCTTGCTGCCGGGTCTGCTCGGCGGGGTCTTCAGAGGGGCGAGGTCGTCTGCGCAGTCGCTGATCCATTTCGTGAGGTTGGTGGCCGCTTGGCTGGGGTTCGTTGTGCTGGGGGAGGGTTCTTGCTCAGGGAAGTAGCGAGCTGGTCTGCAGTGATCTTGTTCCAGCTTCTGCGGGGAACCTGTTGCTGGTGATGGTGGAGTGTGGTCCTTCTGAAGCTGAAGTGGACGCAGCTGTGGTCCGTCCAGTGGAGTCCCGTGGCGTGGCTGAAGGCGATGTCCTTGCTGGAAGAGAAGACCGGGTCGAGTGTGTGTCCGGCGTAGTGGGTGGGGGAGGTCACCAGTTGCTTGAGTCCGAGGTTGGCGAGGTTGTCCAGCAGGGTGGTGGTGTTGCGGTCGTTGTTGTTCTCCAGGTGGAAGTTGAGGTCCCCGAGGAGGATGTAGTCAGCGGAGGGGAGGGCGTATGGGCTGATGAAGTCGGCGATGTCTTCGCTGAATTGTGTGCGTGGTCCCGGGGGTCTGTAGATGAGGGTGCCTCTGAGGGTGGTCTTGGGGTTGATGTGGATCTGGAAGTGCAGGTGTTCGGCGGGTGCGAGGGTGTCGTCGGCGTTGGTCGTGATGCGGATGGTGTTCCTGTGGATGATGGCGATGCCTCCTCCTGTCTGGTTGACGCGGTCCCTCCGGATGATCTTGTAGCCGTCCGGAATGGCGATGGCGATGTCGGGCGCTGAGGAGGCGTTCATCCAGGTTTCCGTGAGGAAGGCGACGTCTGGGGCTGTGGTCTCGAGCAGGTTCCAGAGCTCGACGGCGTGTCTGTGGATGGAGCGGGTGTTGAGCAGGATGCACTTCAAGTGGGTGCTGTTGGTGTTCGGCTTGGTGGGTGCTGGTGTGGCGTGGGTCCGGTTGCAGGTGAACTTGCAGGTGTGGCAGCTGAAGGGTCCGTGGGTGCGTCTCGGTGTGGCTCGGTAGCAACCCGGGGTTCGGTCGGTGTTGAGTGCGTTGAGTTCGGCGGCGTCGTAGGTCCGTCGGGACGGCTTTGTCGGTGGGGGCCAGAGGTCCTGGCACTGGGCGCGGGCCAGGCGCGGACGGGCGTAGACGGGCTTACCTTTGGCGTACCTTCGGCGCTCAATCGGTGCTCCCGCTGCGTGCGTCCGCTGCGCGGTTGCTCTGGGGGCGTCATAAGAAGGGAGCCGGGAGGGAGGGTCCGCTGGGAGGCGGGGAGCGCGTGGGCCAATCGGCAGGCGGGGGGGGGCAGGGTCACGGCAGGTAACGGCGGGAAAAACCTATGCGGGCTTGGTGGGCGGCCCTGCGGCGGCTGGGGCTCCGGATTGGCGTCTGGCAGGCAGCAGGTAATGAGGCAGGCAGAGCAGGCGGGGAGCGTGGGGGCGACCAGGCCGTGGAGGGCGCAGTGGTCGCTCCTGTACCGTGGTCTGGGTCCCCTTAAGAAGGGAGCCGGGAGGGAGGGTCCGCTGGGAGGCAGGGAGCGCGTGGGCCAATCGGTAGGCGGGGGGGCGGGGTCGCGGCAGGTAACGGCGGGAAAAACCTATGCGGGCTTGGTGGGCGGCCCTGCGGCGGCTGGGGCGCCGGGGATCCGAGGTCGGGCGGCCCTGCGGCAGCTGGGGCTCCGGATCGGCGTCTGGCAGGCAGCAGGTAATGAGGCAGGCAGAGCAGGCGGGGAGCGTGGGGGCGACCAGGCCGTGGAGGGCGCAATTACAGCATTCTTTATTACACCATTGTTTGGTACCAGTGGAACTAATTTTGTTCAACCTTTTTTATGCGGCATTTTCGTCACAAGTGGTACCAGGGCACTAAAACATTCATTATGCTGGTTAATAAAGACATCACCCTCTACTGGTTGAGATAGATGTTTATCAAAAATATCCGCAAAAAGTGAGTAGATATTGGATAATGCCTCCTTATTGCTTAATAGACTAGCCCATTTAAGAGATCTCCTATTATTACTTATTAGAGGGCCATTATTAGTTAGGTGATCCACAATATTTTGTGTCATCGACGTCCTAGAGCTAGGGACTAGGCTGTTATCCATTGATAAGCGCAGTGGGCGATGGTCACTTTCATATCTATGGTCAATTACAAAATCTAACAATAGATTCCAAACATCGAAAGAGACCAAAATGTAATCGATACGACTTTGATGATTGTTTTTAACGAAGGTTGGTGCTTTCGTAGAGTCAGATGGAAAACGACCATTACAAGCCCTCAGACCATGTACATATACCAGTCTCATTATCTGGGTAGCTAAGGTCGTACAGCTCACACCCTCTGTATATGATAAGGGGGGGATATTATTAGCTCTATCCTCCTCTAAAAAAACATCTCCAAACCCTATAATCGGTTCAAAGTTACAGTTAAAATCGCCACATACTATTATACCAGTAGGCACCTCTACTAGGTCAGTAAGGAGTCTGCCCAGTTTGTTAAAAATTTCAGATTCCTTAAATAACCCACAAGGGCGGTTGTAAACATTACACAGTACAATACGCTTCCCGTCATTCAGCTTCACTAAGAGACACAATATGTCAGCAGAGTCTGTGGTTATTTGTGTAATTTTTACCTCTAGGGACACACTGATCCAAATTGTAAGCCCCCCTGATGGTCTACCCCTAGCTGATGGAATTGCCGTAAAATTATAAGTCCTGTAACCCATCCTATGTGGCATTTCAAGGGACCAAGTTTCTTGGAGCAGACAAAAATCACAAGAATCTATATAGCTGGACCAATCAGGATCAGAGAGATTTTTGGTCAAACCAGCTATATTCCATGATATTAAAGTTCTTTTTTGTATTGTGGTTGATCTTATCCCTTCTGATGCTGATTTTTCCCCTACTAGTGAAGATGCCCCAAGATTGAAAACCACACTATTACAATCCCCTACTGTAGACCCTACCCCAGAAGGGACTTGATCACCTTTCACCTGTCCTGGTTTCAAAACACCTCCCGCTTCAGTAGCATCCCCCCTTTGATTTAACCTAGATGGTGGTAAGACTTGGATCATTTGCACTTCAGCAAGAGTAGGATTCAGTATTGTATCACAGTCTATGTTATGTGTAACAGATATTAAAGGGTTGGGGTCAATAATATCTATGCTCTCCAGCAATGGATGTAAGATTTGTTGTTCCATTTTACAAACACCCATAGATACCTCAGTTAGATTATTATAACCAACTAATTGTTGGTCATTCTGTGGTCTTCAGTCGCAATTATCCAGGCCAGAGAAGATATCGAACCTATTTACTGTTTCCAAGGGTGTAAAAGGTCTCAAATTTTCCATCCTCCTATTCGAGTTTCTAAAAGACCTAGGAGGTACCTTGTTCCACCCAAAGGAGTCAGCAACTGGATAATACTGTGGAGGTTCTAACGAAAACCTAGGATTAAAGGACAATAAAGGAGGAACAATCTGATTGGGTAACTGAACACCAATATGGTTAGGAGGAAAAACCAAAGATCTAGGATAAAAATAAGTCAGGGGGCGCGGTATGATAGAAGAACCTCCTCCACCCTGTGGCCAATTCAAAATATAGGTAACAGCTCGGGGGTCTCGGAAATTAATAACAACCAGATCACCATCTAAATCCTTGACCCTACTGCCCAGCCAGGGGAGTCTTCTAACATGCACAATATCACTATTGATGTCATGTGATAGTGGTCTGTATTGAACTAACCAGTGTATGAACTTATTTTTGAGTTGGAAGTACCCCTCCCTCTTATTTGTTGGTAAGCTAGGGACCCCCATCAAAACAACCACATACGGGGCGGCTTCTGGGGGCAGTTCTACTTGTGGGATTCTGCGAGATGGTGGCCTAGTGTTACCAGTTGAACCTCCTTTCAGTTGTTGGAAAGACCCCATTGAAGGTTTTGGAGAACCCGTCTCCGCTATACCCACTGATGTAAGGGCTGGGCCAATCTTCTGCTTTGGGGGTGGGGCCGTTTGGTTCTTAGTGGTAGTTGGTCTGATCGATTGATCAATACCTTTTGGAACACTAGAAGGACATGTAGGCACCCCAACAGGTGGTGCCAACCCCCCACTCCCCACTACCTTAGGTGGCCCCTGGTGGTTGTTAACTGCCGCCTCAATAGCTTCAAGTTTTTTCTCCACCCTTCTTAGTCTCTCAATAATAGGTAGGATGAAGGACCTTATTAGGTGTTCCATGTTATCAAGTGAAGCAATGGTAGAGATATCCATTTGATGGGTATCAACCGGTAAAACTGGTGAAACAATAGTATTCTCTGTATGAACAACTATAGGAGAAGATGGGATGGTAGTCGGTGTTCCCCTGTTAGATTGTTGAACACCAGAGTTTTTAACAATATTATTAATATCTTTAGTAGATTTTCCAAAGTCCGAATGGCTAACCTTTGACTTTTGAAAAGCCACCCCCTTACGTCTTTTTTTTGCTGGCGCAGGCCCATGATTCTTAGCCTGTACAACTTTCCTCTGCTTACTTATAACTTGCTTTGGTCGTGTCAGGCGCCGAGTAGGCAAGTTAACATCAGGCACTACAGATCTAGATGGAGAAATGTGTATTGCAGTTTGACCAGTTTGACCCATAGTTGTTGGAGTAGAGTCACATAGTAACATTGGAAAACTTTCCAAACATAAAGGATCTTCAGTAAATAAAATACCCTCAGAATTAATCATAAGGTCTTTGGTTGGAGAAACGGCAGAAGCTTTGGTCTTTATAATTTTAATAGAGCGACGACGCTCTGCTCTACGAACTGCCAGTGATTTCTCTTTATCTAGGTCAACGGGAGCTTTTGTGAAATAGTTATCTAAAGGACCGTTAACAATACTCCCAGCCTTCTGAAGCAACACTTTCCCCGGACTCTGAGCCATCACAATACAAAGTACGTATACAACAAAGTTTTAAAATGAGTGAGCCCTGCCCGGTCTCTCTCGGTCTCTGAGGGCCTCAGAGGGCCCGCCCTTTGCCGGGCTTCGCTCGCGCGTCCCGCTGCGCGGAATTATTATCCTGCTTTTTATCCTCCCAGGCAGGGGGGCGTTGCCGCTGCGGGAAGAGGCTTCAGGTGTGTCAAGCACTGCCTCGCAGTCCCGCAGCGGTATGGGCGGTGTGGGCGGGTCTGGTAGCAATAGCAATGAGCGGGTGCCGCGACCGGCAACCACCAAAATCCAATGTCAGGGAAATTCAGCAACGAGATCCTCCAGCCTCAGACAGCGTCCCAAGAGCTACACTGCCGGTGAGTGGCACCCGCGAAGCGGGTGCTGCGAACAGTTATCGCTGAGCCAGGCAGGGGGGGCGTTGCCGCTGCGGGAAGAGGCTTCAGGTGTGTCAAGCACTGCCTCGCAGTCCAGCAGCGGTATGGGCGGTGTGGGCGGGTCCGGTAGCAAAAGCAATGAGCGGGTGCCGCGACCGGCAACCACCAAAATCCAATGTCAGGGAAATTCAGCAACGAGATCCTCCAGCCTCAGAGAGCGTCCCAAGAGAAAGGCAATTATAAATCCACTGTGGTGGAACATGTAAGAGCTATTTGTGCTGCCAGAAAATTGGGCTACAAGGTCTATTATAATACAGGAGGCATGACACACAGCCTGGATATTAAGGGAGTGGCTATTTTTGCGATTACAAAATACAAATTAACTTGCTGATCATGGGGAAATTGCAGTATGAGTACCATCAACACAACCTATAACGTGGGGGAAATGTGCAATACAATACAAATTAAGCTTAGTCTGTTATAAATCCTGTTGTGAGTTAGGAAACAAAATATACGGATTCATTTTTGATAGCATAACATCCAGAAAAATGACGTAAAAATTATGATTAGACACTTTATAACTTTACCCCTACTCTTGCAATAACTCACTGGTAACTTCCTGAAACTAAAAGGTGTAGAAGGCAAAGTACCTTGAAATGCAGTGGGATGGCATGAATCTGTCTGTTGGTCTTTCTAAATGTGGTTTTAAATCTGCCATTAAATCTTTAAAATGACCTGGGTACTCAGTCTATGCTTCTCATAGATCTCCTCTTCTTTTCAAAAATGGTTATCCTAACCCCAAATTCCCCTTCTGTCTCCTCCTTCACCTTCTTTGTAGACTAGCCAAAATCCTCGTCACCCTCACGAACACATAGTGCTGACATCATTGTGAAAGGCCCTATGCATTTAGAGTTGTTTATATATGTTGCACTGCATAAGCATGTGATTCGAGTTGTTGGTAAGTTGCACATGCAAAAACCCTATTTTGTGATTTGTTACAATTTGTGGACGCTTCATACATATAATTACCGTATAGCAATTTGGCATTTGGAGTTGGTAAAGTTACAAATCGGAATTCAATGGCATTGTAAAAAAGAGGGTTCATACATACGAAATTCCTATTTTAGCAGTTGTTAACCAGTTTATGTCTGGTTACTGAATCATTAAACATTTGTACATCTGGCCCTTACACTCCGAGTATGTGAATGCTGAAAAGTAGTACAGTTAATCAAAAGTGTAAACTTGCTCAGAAGTGTAAGTTACTTTTGTGAATCAGGTCCTGGGTACTCATGTTATTGGGGAGGCAATGCAATTTCTGCAAATGTATGCGCAAAATATTTTCCATCAGTTAAACGTGGCTAAGGAGAGATCTGAAAAAAACCTTCTGTTCTTGCTGCTGTTCAGCAAACTTTATTCTCACAGGTCTGCTGGTCTGGCACCGACGCAGTGCATCTTGGGAGAAATAAAGCAAGCTTGCGATGCGGCTGGTAAGTGAGAACACCCAAAGCTCCAGATTGCTGTAACAGCAGCCTGAGTTTATTTGTTTCTATCCACAGTAATGATTAATATTATGGCAACACCCAGCATTGAGGGCGAAAAAACACACTCCTCTCCCAAGTCATGAGTCAGCCGCTTCACACCCAGATACCTTTGAGGGATTCCTTGGACAGAGCTGCAGATCCACAGATCCTCAGGGCAGAGCCAGATTTCTTCGACTGCTGTCAAACCTTTCAGTGCGGTGCAGGAGTGAGCGCTCTCAGAGAGACAAGCACCTGCAGTGCTCATACACACGGCTCAAAGTAAATTGGAAACAGAGACTGCCCCAAGGGCGAGCTGTAAATGTGCTGTCAAACTTGAAGTCCAGCGGCGTCCCATGCCACATCTCTGGCCTTTTCATTTTTATGAAATTATTAGATGTTAATTAGCAATAGCATAGTGAAAAATAAGTTATGAAGAGTTTACAAATGTAGCTGTTAGGTGCAACAGAATTTGCAATGTGCAACTCACCTATTAAAAGCCCCTGCAGTTTCACATGGGAAGAGCACAAGGACTGATAACTGAGATGGCCATGCAGCCATTTTTACTCCCAACATGTCCACTGGCACAGAGACTTCATAAAAGAGTCTCAGCGTTCTATGGGGCATATTATCAAGAAACGGCGCTAAAATTATCGCTGCTTTAGCAGCAGGAAACTGACGCTAAAGCGGCGATAATGGGCTTGATAATATGCCCTTGTGAATTCCAATAGAAGTCCATGTTCAGGTGTGAACAAGGGCTTCTATTGGAATTCTCAAGGGCATGTTATCAAGACCATTTTCGCTGCTTTAGCGCTAGTTTCCTGCCGCTAAAGCGGCAATAATTTTAACACCGAATTGATAATATGCCTCTATGTTTTTTTCAGGCCATCAGAACCCGACATGGTGGTCACCAGGGGGTGCCTGATCGAAATTTTGAGGAAGAAAGCAAGATGGCACCGTCCTTTCCTTTTAGCAGTGCATGCCTGACCTCACCCCCTCCCCTAACCTAACGATGGCTCCGTTTAAGTTGGCTATTTACAAACATCTACTTGATCCACTTGCTCCATACAGGTTTTTGGTTTTGGACATTGAAAAATGTATGTTCCTGGATAAAAACAGCAACATTCTATTTGTTAGCTTAAAAATACCAATTGAAACCATCAAACAACAATCAGTGAACGAAGCAGCTTTTCTCCAAGTTGGTTAGATGTCAAAATTCTTATATCAGTTATTGCATTTAGTGAAAACCATATGTTGCTGTTCCCATCATCATTCCACTACGGATCTCTTTATTAACTTTGTTTTGTAACTTTTAGCTTTATATGCAGCTAGATACCCTGAGGAGGTTGACCAACCTGCCAATTTCTATCAATAGAATAGCATGCAAACCATGTATTCTGGCTCTATTTATAAAGTTTAGGATGCCTGCTGCTGTAAAACTACCTCTGATACTCCCATTCCAGTGCCCTTATTTCCTTGCACTGTCAAACATATTGATACATAAAAACCTTGGTGGCTGTGCACTTCTTTGCATTGAGCTGTGACCACAGTGTTTGCAATGCCTGGGATTCTCAAGTCCCTTGCGGAGAAAGAGGGAGGTTTTCAATAAGGTGCACATTGCCGGTCTCATGGATATTAATGTGTGAATCAGCTTCTAAGCCATGTGGCAAAAGCTTCTGAGAATGTTGGTCAGAACCCTGAATGTGTAAGAAGACCCCATCCCAATCAATTTGCTATCTTTGTGACCCACGGGTCATTAAAGGTACATGGGTCACAAAGAAACAAGAAGTAGCCCATCATGCATGAATTGTCCATCACCAGGAGCATGCAGCTATCCATGAGATTAATGCAGCTAACCCTGTGTAAATGGTTGCCTCCTGCTTTGCAGGCAGACAAAACATTTGTACATTCCATTGTGAGTCTCAAGGGGAGAGGAGTACCTCTTAGTCACTCTTTTATCCTTTTGCCTTACAAGGGTTTGCAAACTTGCAATGCCAATAGGAATCCCAGTGTGGTTATGTGCATTGTTGTCTGTGACTCTGCATTCGCAAAGCCAGCTGCTCTGGTTCCACCAAGGTGCTGGCTTTGAAACTGCGACATGCAATCAGAATGTGTAGTGGAGCAGGCAGATCTAATTTCATCTGTAAGGATGCCCCACCTCAAGTACAGCTCCACAATAGCATCTCCCTCAGTCAACCTCCTCTCAGTGGGGCCTGACGCTCTACCAATCATACAACTGTCACAGGTATAGGTCCTCTTTTGACATCATTCATGCATCTCCAGCGTGTGCTGCGCTGTTAATATTCAAAAATGCAAAATATGTCTCCTATGTTTGTCTGAGGAATGATCTGCGGTCACGTCTCATGCATCATTTCAGTTCTCAGAGACCCTCAAGCCTGCATCTTTTCCTCGTATGATACCTACCATGATGATCTGTGTGCTCTTGCATTTAAGGGAACTATTCTGCTTGCAACTTGGTGAAGTGAGCCCTGCACTTGAGCTATTTCTGTCCCATGTACTTAGGTTTTTCTAACCTTTGATTACCTTTTGTCCTCTGCACCCAGGTGAACTGCGTTCCCTTACATTTGAGTGAAACATGGCCCCGAAAGCCAATGAACTGTGTCCAGTATTTGTATGGTCAGTCTCTTCTCCTTTCTTCTATAGAGTTCTATAGCATACTCTGTGGTATTTTTTAAAAAAGGTGGTCACATACAAAATGTTGCATGGAATAAGATACTAGTACTGTACTTCCTTTCTGTCTCCTGTCATAGACTAATCTTTTCTGTAATAGTGCCAGAATTCACTGGCATAACGTAGTGGGTGTAGGTGTCGGTAGAGATAACTCCTATGAAAAGATGTCTTTAGCATAAAGTTTCCAGGAGTTATGTTAGCTCTTGAAGCATCTACTCTTATGGAGAGTACTTCCTCAGTTATAATGCTTGCTGTGTTAGGCCCACAACGATTAATTGAGATGTGCTAGGAGCAGTAAAGGAGGAGACTTTCTTCCCTATAGTAGTAAAAGCTATCTCTTTCCCAAGTTTTGACTGATGGTGAAACGTCTTAAGTGTTCACTCATGTTCCTCATGAAACTTCATTGTTACTAATGTTCTGTTAAAGATTGAGGCAACTTTTATAGATAGGTCAGTTTGGCCTGGCCGGGCAAAAATAGATTCCCCTGGGGAGGTAGCAATGAGGGTTTGATGATGATCTTTATTCTGCTTTCTTGTTTTTTTAATGAAAATAACTTTCAAAGTTGCAGTATCAATGACAATCATGCAAAACATGTTTTACTGTCTTACTATTCCCAGATAGTATATGAGATAATTTTTTTTTTTAGGTAAGTAATATTGTTTTAAACAATATTGTTGTTTATATTATGTAAATTAGGTAATACTGATTTATTGTTGTTATATATTATTTTCAGGCGCTTAGGTTTGTAGAGGTATAGGGGAAGTTAATTAATTGATGATTAATTGTCATTTATGGAATACTAATTTATCTTACTTACATTTTAGTTGTGGGCTGCAATGTTTGTAGGGGCCAGGGTGGGAAGGTAATTAAGAAATAACTAATTAATAACATATTAATAACCAGCAATTAACTATTTAATTAAAACTAAGAGTATAGGTTGGGAAGTAATAACTCATTAACTATTATTTGTAAATTAATTATTTAATTGAATTTTAAATATGTAAATTATGGAAAAGTTTATTAATGATTGAATAACAATTATTTATTAATTGGTAACTAATTATTTTATTGAAGAGTAATTATGTAAACTGATTAATTCTTTTGAATTGTTTTATTATATATATATATATATATTCCTACAAAGATGCCAAGAGCTTAAGAACGCACTCCACAGAAGTTGAATTCCACAGGAAATTTATTGTCACAAAATCGGCAACGCTGTCCCAATCAATTCATCCCTAATGCATTTCGGAGCAGCTTGCTCCTTTCTCAAAGGGTAAAACACTGCCAGTTCACAGCATGCACTATCACGCTTTTATCATTTCCTTGCGTGCTTAATTGCATTAGGGATGATTTGATTGGGACAGCGTTGCCGATTTTGTGACAATAAATTTCCTGTGGAATTCAACTTCTGTGGAGTGCGTTCTTAAGCTCTTGGCATCTTTGTAGGAATATATATATATATATATATATATATATATATATATATATATATATTACCTACTGGCGGTCGCCAGTAGGTATATATAGTTAGGATTTTTTCTCTATGGGATTTTTGAAAATTCTATGTCTAATAACTTTGGCGTTTGTGGACGGAATTGGCTGAAAATTTGGGGGGGTTTCGTCAAGGGGGGGCCGAGAAAAAAGGGGGGTCCCAAAATGTGTTTTTAACATTGAGTTTCCCATAGGGCGGTTGGCCTCACTTTTAGCCCGAACGGCTGAATGGATTTGCACGAAACTTGGCAAAATTGTAGGGACTGGTAGCCCGATGTGCCTTTGCTAGGTCTCAATATATGTGCTTCAGTGGATTTTGAGAAATTAACGTTCAAAAAAAGATATATATCTGTAACAGCGGACCGGGCAGCGCTCCGGTTCGCGGACTTTTCGCGGTACGGAGCTTTGTGAAGCGAAGCTGATTGGTTCTCCGGCGTCTGTGAACATTCCAAACAGTCCGTAGCGGCCGCCATCTTGTCTCTCGGTAGGATCGAGAGACAAGAGGAGGCCAAAGCGAAGGGGCAAATGACCATAAGGGGGCATAGTAGATCCTCGCTGACCCCCTAGGTTTGATGTGGAGGTTTTAAAAGGGCCCCGCGGGGACAAAACAAAAAATAATAATAATAATCGAACGGCTGAATGGATTTGCACGAAACTTGGCAAAATATTAGGGACTGGTAGCCCGATGTGCCTTTGCTAGGTCTCAATATATGTGCTCCAGTGGATTTTGAGAAATTAACGTTCAAAAAAAGATATATATCTGTAACAGCGCTCCGCTTCGCGTACTTTTCGCGTTACGGAGCTTTGCGAAGCTGATTGGTTCTCCGGCGTCTGTAAACATTCCAAACAGTCCATAGCGGCCGCCATCTTGTCTCTCGGTAGGATCGAGAGACAAGAGGAGGCCAAAGCGAAGGGGCAAATGACCATAAGGGGGCATAGTAGATCCTTCCTGACCTCTTAGGTTTGATGTACCATTTTGCCAAGTTTGGTGTAATTCCTTTCAGCCATTCAGGCTATAGACGTATGTAAATGTCCTATGGAAAATTGCATGGGGAAAACACATTTGAAAGTGTTGAAATTTAGAACCAATTAAAATGTTACTTTGGTTTTGTATTTGTGTGTGATGAAAGTTAATTGGTTATGTATATATCTCAAATGAGAGGAAACCACAGCCATTTTGTGATACTACTGTCTGAGGTACATTTGTGAGGAATTTTTGGTGGTGAATTTCTGGTGTTTGATTTACACAGTACTAACACTTCTCCTACTTTTAAAAAGGTGAGTTTTTAATTTGTAAGGGGAACTATGTTGTACACTTGAAGATAATTTGAAAAATGTTTTCTGTTATTTATTTGCAGTCGTTCTGTTATACTAAATACTTGATAAAGTTAGTTTTATATTATGTATTACTAAAAACGATAAATGAAAGTGATTATTTTTTTCTGCAATTTACAGCAAGCAATTTCAAAATAAAATGGCTCACAATGAAGAGACCGTGGCAATTTCTTTTGAATTGTCCACTACATTGATTGAAATTGACAGCAGCAATAATGAAATATTGTCACAAGGAGGAGATGACTTGAATGATTCCACTACATTGATTGAAATTGACAGCACCACTAATGAAATATTGTCACAAGGAGGAGATGACTTGAATGATTTTTTTGATCAATCTGTTGATGGCGAATTTATCGAATGTTTGGAGACCATAGAGTTACAAGAATCATCATTGCAGACTTTTAATGAGGAGATTCCAGATGAGATGATTGAAGAGGAAATTCCTGATGAGGACATGTTACTAGTTCTTACAAATTTAGAAAATTCAGAAGAATACATTTATATTTAGAAATCAAAAATTGTTTGAGACATTATTCATTTTTATTTTTAATTTATGAGGTTGTAGCGAAGTGATTGTAGTATAAAATGAGACTTATAGTATAGAGTGCAACATTTTTATGTTACATGGCAAGTTTACTCATATTTACTTCCCTTCTCCCACTATATTATCTCCAATGTGTATTTGACATCTCTTCTTCATCTCCGGCCTCCTTTCTCTCACTGTCTGTCTCTGATGCATCTTATCGCTGCCATTTTGTGTAATTACAGAAGAGAGTAAAATAAAATAGTTCGGAACGTGAAAAGGGGGCAAAGTAGAGTACCCCTCACTCCCTAGGCCTTCTCAGGCGGTTCCAAAAGGATCAGTTTCTGCTTTCCTGAGAGATTATGGTATGAGTTCCATATACCACAATAATTTGCATTACAACATGCAAGATATATATCTCCTATTACCAACTTTTGGAGATATTCGCGCTAAGCGCGAATATCTCCAAAAACTAACACCTGCCCTGAGCAGTTCTTAGCCATGTTATCCAATGGGAGGTGGATAACATGGCTAAGAGCATTAGCTCGGTAATGCATGAATATCGCTGAGTTTTCAGCGATATTAATGGATTGCGGTCGTTTTTTATCGCATTTGCGATAAACCTTGATAATAGCAAGGTTTATCTTCGATAATTTCTGACGATGCTTAGCGGTAAAAAATTCGTTGGTAAGCATCGTTAGCGATATATATCGCTTAACTTTGGTAATATGCACCAACGTCTGTTAACGTTCGATTCGAAGGAAATGAGGAAGTGTTGAAAAACATTGTTTGCGCCATCTTGCCTTTTTTGAAATGCCACACTTTTGTCGTGCACGGCAGCCATTTTAGATGCCTTGACCAGACCCACTCTCTGCACGCTGTCGATTCGTAGCATGGCTCCCCCTCGCAAGCATCTTCCCCAGGCACTGCTCACCCCCGCTCTCTGTGTTATGCATGGGCAATAAACCTCTCCCCATCTGCGCTGCTCTTCCCTGAGAATCACACCCTGTGCCCGCCCGACACCTCCCTTTCGCCCTATTCACTACCGCACCCTCTGACACTCCTCTTCCTCTGTGTCCGATTGTCCAGGCTATCAGCTAGCCCTGCAGATGTAGTTTATGGCCCCAGCTGTAAAGAATCACCCCTCTTCAAAGGAGTTATAGTAGATCAAGGCCCACACCCGATGAGATCCGTCACACCACACGTGTTCCTACTATCTGAAAACCATCCTGTATTGTGATTGGGGAGGGGACCGAGCCTGAAGCGGAAGATTCCAGGGATGACTCTTTGTACATCAAAGTTTTTACATTTATGTGTCACATTAAAAATATATAGCACTCCAACAAAGTAGTAGGATTATAAAACTTTAATAACTTATAAATATATACAACAAAACAAAAACAGTAAAAACATTTAAACAACGAAGAGACCGTGGCAATTTCTTTTGAATTATACACTAAATTTATTGAAATTGACAGCACCAATAACGAAATATTCTCACAAGGAGGAGATGATTTGAATGATTTTTTTGATCAATCTCTTGATGGCGAATTTATCGAATGTTTGGAGACCATAGAGTTACAAGAATCATCATTGCAGACTTTTCATGAGGAAATTCCTGATGAGGACATGTTACTAGTTCTTTCAAATTATGAAAATTCAGAAGATGTTGACTGGGGGAGGGTCGTCAGTAGCAGTCTGTTGTGCGAATAGTTCGAAGGCAGCAGAACGCGCTGAAATCTAGATGGCACGAAGGTGATGTCTAGTAAGTTGCCGCCCAGCAAATAACGGCGTGGGGCGCCGCGGGGGTGAGTGAGTCCAGTAGGCACCACAGCTATTCTTACCGGCATTGCAGAATTACTGCTGGGGACAATGCCTGTGCTGTAGCAGGGTCACAGCAGAAACAAAAAGGATTCTGTTGAAGATGTTGTTGGTTTTCAATTTGAAAACAGTTCTGGTGTCAACTGCTATGCTAATGTAGTGGTTAATGTTTTGTTTTCTCTAGAAAATGTAAAAGAGGGGGAGGCAGTCCAAAGTTCTGGTAAAAGGGCAAAGGAAAGGATCGGTGGTTTGAACTATCAGTCAAAAAGGGGAGGGGGTGCAACAATTTTTCCTACCGGGTCACAGTGTGCTTTCACCGGAACTGAGGTTTGCAGGATTCTAGTAATTCAAAGTGAGGCTGGCGCCAGCATGGGAGCGCCGACGTCCCGCGGATACAGTTTCGTCACTCCACGGGCGATCATGGCAGTCATTCCCCATCGGGGGTGTCTGCGGGGGTCGGAGACTCCCGCGGCTCCTCTAGAATCTTCAAGGTCGTGGAGGACTACGGTGGTGGAGTCAACCAGTGACCGGGCCATTTCTTTATGCTGGGCCCGCTCTTGCCAGGTCGATCGCCATTTTGAGAGTTCGGTAGCTACTGGCGATCGCGGGGTCAAATGAGGGGACGGGCTCCACCCTGCCGGGCGAGACGTTGCAGCATCGCCACAGTGGAAGAACCCTTTTCCGGGCGCCTGGAGCGCTGAGGGTGCAGGTGGGAAGCCTCCACTGGGGAGGCGGGAGAGGCCTGTTCGCACCGTCTCTCCCTCCCAGTGCACCCCACGGCGTCTCGCTTGAGATTTGTTATGGCCGGACCAGGCGATGTGGACGAGGGGGGGGGGGGTCGGAGGCATGTGCAAGACATCCCCCCCAGTGTTGTCAAAGCCATTATTGAAGAAAGAAGAAATGTCCCGTCCGTCTTCGGGCCGGGTTTCCGGTGGATGTCGGCCGGACGCCCCTTGCTCTGGCCCCATGAACGGGTTCCTTGGTTTATCGGCTGCAGCCGGATCCCTTCGGCCCCGGCCGTTGGTGGCTGGACCGGTAGAGAATGTGGCGGGACTACCTGCAACTGTCAAGGGCCACCGCGGCCGGACTGGGAGAGAGAGGGGAGGGTCGAGGACACGGACATTCCCCCCTGCAACTCTCCAGCGTTGTCAATCCCCCTGGCCGGGTCCCGCTGGCCTTGGCCTCTCCTCCGGCTACACCCTACGTGATAATCTCCTGGCCGAGGCGTGGCAGCAGGACCCGCCTTATATGTGTTGCTTCCGGCTGGGCGTAGCCGAAAACCTGTTGCCCTTTGGAAGTTTCTAGAATGGGGCGGATGTCTGCTGACTTCTATCTTTCCCAGTTTGCCGTTATTTGGCCGTGGCAGGCGGTGGGACAGACACGTTTTGGGGCAGTGAGGGGCGATGTTTTCAGGTTTCTTATTACGGGCTTACTTCTAACGTTTCTTGTTTCTAGGACAATAATAGGTTTTATCATTACGTATTGTTATCGTTTCTTTGTTTGTTATTTAATAAAAAGTTCATCAGTGGCCTACTGATTTTCGTTTTCCTATTCTTTTCTTTCCAGGTTGTTTCATGCTAAAGTTTCTGTTAACAGGATACTGTGATCACTTCGTTATTATTGCATATGTCCTTTTCACTAGGGGTGCTCTCTTGTTGGGCCAGATGACCTATCTCTAGTAAATGGTCCGGGTGAAACAGGTGCATCAATCAGTGGGGAGTAGATAGGCATGACAGATTACAACGGGGGAGAAAGGTCCGCATTACCTACACTTTCACTACTTGCAAAGATTTTCCTACGTTTATTTGCAAACAGGGAATACCTCCAAAAAGAACTAATTCCCAAACAGTCAATGTTCGGACAATCAATCAATCAATGAGGAATGAAATAGGTACGACGTGTTAAAGGCTTGCGTTACCTACCCTTCACTATCTGCAAAGGGAGAGAGAATATTCCTATTCTTCCTCGTTTGCAGGCAGAGAAGATCCTTAAGAGAACCAACTTCGAACAATTCAATGCTCGATTCAAACAATCAACAAGGGGTACTGTGAACACAAATGAACGCCGCTTATGTACATACACATTGCTATTTTCAACAGGTTGTTCCTAATGTTTCTATTTTAGCGAGGTCAAAAAGAGATCCCATTAGTGGCCTACTGATTTTGCTCGATTCCTTTTGTTTTTTTACACGATTTTTCGCTATCTGCAAAGACTAAACAGAGTATTGCGACTCTGTGCTTGTTTGTAAATAGAGAATGAAGCAAAGAGAACAATCAATCAAATGGAGAGAGAAGCAGGCACGACGGATTACAACGGGGGCAAAGGCCTGCGTTAACTACCCTTCACTATCTGCAAAGAGAGAGTACTCCTAATAGAAATGAGGGGTGGGGGGCAGCATTCAAAGCAGATCAGTGTGCATAAACACGAAAATGTTTTTACTTACCACGTACTTGACATTCGACAGCTTATGATATTTGCTATTAAAAAACCATTGAAATTCACTGAAAAAACCATAGGTTATAGACCATATATAGTTAGGAATTAGCATTTACAAAACCTTGAAAATTCACTGAAAAAACCATAGGTTATAGACCATATATAGTTAGGAATTAGCATTTACAAAACCTTGAAAATTCACTGAAAAAACCATAGGTTAGAGACCATATATAGTTAGCTGGACATTTTATTGACATTACACCAATGAAATTCCATATATAGTTAGTTGCACTAACTATATATCGCGCACCCGCAATCCACTGCTGATGATGTCACATATTACATCATTCATGACATGGTCAGTGACATCACTGATGACATCACTGATGACATCTCAAATGACATCACTGATGACATCACTGATGACATCTCATTTGACATCAATGACCACATCACTGATGATATCATTCATGTGACAATACAATGCATCTCCTCACATTTTAATATAACCTCTGTTTCACCCAGTGTTAAATACAGAGTATAATTTTTGAAACCATTGACACACCAATACTAGTTACTACATACGCACTCACTGATTCCTACGTCTACACACACTTTCACTCATTCACCCATACAATCATTCATACATACAATCACTCATCTTTACAACACTATCATATGCACTCATACACCTATACAGACACTCACAGTCTGCCACTCATCCATGGAGTTACTCACACACCTAGTCAGTCCTGTAAAGAATCAATGACACTTCCATTTTCTTGTCTATACAGTTAAACATAGAGCACCTTACATTTTCAAACATATACTAACACATACTTACCTTCTTATACAATCATTGATACAAGTACACATTGATCTGCACAGAGTCACACACCTCCCAGCCAGCCACACACACACTCAGTCTCTCATACAAATACTTGGGCAATCAATCAATAACCCATATAGTTACTCATATAGCTACTGATCAACACATGCAGCAGTTTACAGAACAACAGACATAATGATGCACAAATTAAGACAGTTTAGTCACTAACCCATGCACTCAGTGAGACACATTTAATCACTCAGTCATACAGTCAGTCATGCACCTACTAAATCCTTCGTCCAGACACTTACACATCCACTCATTCTTCAATATGTAAGACATATTTAAACTTTACAGAAACAAAAAATCACTGGATGTTGTTATCAGTCATGTCATCAGTGATGTCATTTGAGATGTCATCAGTGATGTCATCAGTGATGTCACTGACCATGTCATGAATGATGTAATATGTGACATCATCAGCAGTGGATTGCGGGTGCGCGATATATAGTTAGTGCAACTAACTATACATGGAATTTCATTGGTTTTATGTCAATAAAATGTCCAGCTAACTATATATGGTCTCTAACCTATGGTTTTTTCAGTGAATTTTCAAGGTTTTGTAAATGCTAATTCCTAACTATATATGGTCTATAACCTATGGTTTTTTCAGTGAATTTTCAAGGTTTTGTAAATGCTAATTCCTAACTATATATGGTCTATAACCTATGTTTTTTTCAGTGAATATATATATATATATATATATATTCATGTTAATTAATAATATTTCTATTAAGACATTAGTATTTTTCCACATTCATGGTGTTACTTATATATGTAATGTGTTTCAAGTGAAGTACTTTCCTCACTCTTGTGTAGACTGCAGTAGGAATAGTAAAATTAACCTCTTCATAGTTCAGCACTTTTCCTACTGTTGTGCTGTTGTCAGTGGGAATAGTAAATTTCACCTCTACGAAATCCAACTGTTTCACCAACTAGAGTGATAAAAGTAAATTTTTACCCCTTAACAGTCCAACACTTTCCCTACTGTTGCGCTGTTCTGGGGTGAGAATAGTAACTTTTAGCTCTCAGAAGTCCAACACTTTCCCTACTGTTACACTGTTTGGAGTGGGAATAACAATTGTAACCACTCCGAAATCTAATGCTTTCCCTGCTGTTGCACAGACTTGAGAGGGAATAGTAAATGTTACCCCTACAAAGTCCAGTACTTTCCCTACTGTTAATCCTTTTGGAGTGGGAATAGTAAATTTAACCCTCCTGAATTCAAATGCTTTCCCTGCTGTTGTACAGACTGGAGAGGGAATAGTACATGTTAACCCTCCAAAGTCCAACACTTTGCCTAACTAACCTTTCTTGGAGTGGGAATACAAACTTTAATTCCTCCAAAATATAATGCTTTCCTTGCGGTTGCACAGACTGGAGAGGGAATACTAAATATTACCACTCCAAAATCCAGTACTTGTCCTACTGTTGTGTTGTTTGGAGTGGGAAAAGTTACATTACCCACTGAAGTCCTACGCATTCTTGCTTAGACTGGAGAGGGAATAGTAAATTTTACCCCGCCGAAGTCCGACACTTTACCTACTGTTGAGCTGTTTGAAGTTGGAATAGTACATCTAACCCCTCTGAAGTCCAATACTTTCCTTACAGTGTGTTCTTTAGACTGGAGTGGGACACCAGGATCCAGTTAACTTGCTCATCCAGCAAAGTTATCATATAGATACTGTGAGCCCTGCCTCCAATAGTCTGTCACTCCTTTGCCATGCAGATATGCTACTAACTTATTTTTACTATTGTATCTGCAGTCTGATCTGCTTGACGGTAAGTGCTTGATAGTGGGGTTAGGAGCATGTCAACATTTTGTATGGTGATATTTGTACTGGCATCTTTTCTGAGTTTACTTTTCTATAGTCTATGGGCCTGCTTCACCAGAAAAAGTTCAAAAGTATTGATGGGGTTATATGATTTCACCTGAACATACTTTTACACTTTTATCTGTTCACAAAGCAGGTGCATGGAGAGATATACTAGGTACAGGTTTCCAGGTGCACCATTACACCAGTCATGTTGTATTCTTCACGCTATCTATGTCCCTCGGCCCCAAGGCAGAACTGTGCATAGCATACAAATTTGTATATTGGGAAGGGGAGCCGGCTGTGCAAATGCACCTTTTCTTTTTTAATGTACTGGGAAAGCATTTAGCCTCATCAAGAAAGTCAATCATATGCACACCAACAAATCTGGGCATGATCAGTAATTCTAACCCTCTGGAAGGGTAGTTATTCCAGCCCTTTGCTGAGTGGGAAAGAGTTGGATTTCAGTTTGTAAATGCACATGTACGCTGATGGAAGTTCACAAGCTTACAAGTTAAACCCATGCATTGCAACACCCACAACCCACGACATGAGTGGGATTTAATACTATAGATGTGTGTTTAATCGTGACGGAAAAATATATAGCAATAAATCAATGTACACCTGCAAGGAATGCTTTTGTGAATTCATGGCAGGCATAAATAAAGGTGTTGCAGCCAGACAACTACATTCAAGGCTGAAAATAGCTTGGTGAATCCGGCCCTATTTGTTTTTCAATCTCTGTTTTACGTTCTACCCTTAATGCATATTGGCTTTATCATTAATTGGACAGTTTCAACATCTTATAAAGGCACCATGTCTCACTGCCCAGTTGCTTTACCAATGAGTCAAGCTACTGTTCATTTCTACCACCAGGTTTTTTCTTGTAAGGGTCCTCGTTCCCTGATTCATATTAACCTGGATATGAGATTACTTGACTCCCATACATTCTGATAAGTGTTAAGAATATGGATCTCTGCCCTTATAATTGGAGCACTCTAGGAATGATTAACAAAAGTGTTTCATCAGCTAAGTTGAATGTTGGTGTGCAAAAATGTGATTTTGTGGTCACAAATTGCAACTACTGATTCATAAAATGTAGAGTTGGGGATCTTTCTGACTACAAATGTCACTTGGGACTGTGGAAACAGCACGTATATGGCAGATTACTCAATTGAATTTATTTACCAGATTTCCCTCTATCACACTTGGCATTAATCAGTATTGTAGTGAATCCCACTCTATTCATGATCCCTCACATAAACAAAAAAAACAAACTGGTAAACTGTGCTGAAAACAAGATCCCCTGAAATACACACCCCATGCCCTAATCGTGTTGCTACGAGACTAGAGAAATGCTGAGCTAGCAGGTCTCCGACAACATACCCTCAATCCTCTAAAGTAATTTTTCACTCCACAATGATACTTCTCTCAACCCATAGAAAATATGACTACCTCAGTCTGATTCTCTGATAACTCCTCGGTCTCCCCCTCGAGGCAAGTATAAAGTTTAAACAAGGTTGCCTACCAGACAAGGCGGTACACCTTACTTCACATTCCTACATATCTAACTATTGGGGGGTCTGAGAGACCTCATAGGTAAATATAACTTTTTGCTGGAATATATAGGTGTTTAAACAAGACATTCCGAGCACCATGCCATCCCAGGAGCTGTCACTCTGTTATGGAACTTGCTCTCAACAGAACTCAGAACCAAATCCACTTTTTACCCTCTTTCTGGAAACACTTAAAGAACCCCCTGTTCAACCTCCATTTAAAACAGAAAGATGCCCACTGCTGTAGCTGTCAACGATAACATTTGGTGGGCATTGATATGCATTTTTGCAAAGCCATTCTCATCTCAGAAACACACACAAAGATATTTGGCAGAGGGAGAAAAAAGAAAATAGATGCCTGTGCTAATGCACCATTCTGGTGTGCTAACTGGTGAGGATGGTCCTCCCTGTTTATGTATTTGTTTATTTAGTAGTCTTAAATAGTGCAGTAGCATCCAAAATAGGTCTTTAGGTGCTTTACATTGAACAGCTGAACGAAGTTCAGAGATGAAGGCATCCCATATATACTACTTTTGGTAGTGGTGTAATATCCAGATATCTAAGTTAAATTTAAGTGGAATCTTTAGCACCAGAGTAATGTGTTTTGTGAGTTGAATTCAGTCATCTAATTCAGGGTTCTCCAATGCCAGCTTGTTATGATAACTTTATTTATCTAAATGGGGATATGCTCAAATCTGGCATGGATCTGGCCATCCAGGACTGACTTTGGAAAACCCTGATCTAATTTGTGCGTTCAGAGAGGAGGGGTTAGGGAGACTAGAGTGGGGTTTGTACCCCCATCCCAGTCCTTTGGAATAATATTGAAAAGGTGTGAAAATTGCAGTCTATGATTAGTGAATAGTCTGTGCTATGTTATGGATTCCTAAGAACTCCTTGAAGGTGGAAGCCTTTGCAAATCACAGGAGACCACACTGACAAAACATTTTCTGTGTGCGTTTGCATCTAAGTCCTCTCTTGCGTGTTAAATCTCCATTAATTTCAAACAGTAAGATATGTTTCCTCATTAACCTGATTGATATTCAGACAGAATATCGAGTTGGAAATGTCGACTTACACAAATATCGAGTTGGAAATATAGTCACACAGAAATATCGACAGCAAGAATATCGTGGTCAAGAATATCGGATTTAAGGTAAGAAGTATTGTTTTAAAAAATATAGAAGTTATTAACATCGTTTACAAAAATAGTTGTTTAAATTTAGTAATTTTTGATTTAGTATTATGTATATTAGTTTACATTTTAAATGTATGTGATTTTTTTTGTATAAGTATTGTTTATGTTTTTTAATATATGTATTACATATTTTGTAGTTATCAATGTTATTTTAAGTAAAATCTGCACTTTTAAGTTCCGTAGCGGGTTGTGGGTTTATAGGGAATAGGGTGGAAAGTAATTTAATTATTATAAATTAATGATTATTTTTTATTTAATAATATTTATTTAATTGAGTTTTTATAGTGTTAATTGTGGGAAGTAATTTATATATAATTAATTATTAATTGGTTGTTAATTAATATTTATTAATTAATTGGTCATTAATTATGGTCATTGTGGAATTTATTTAGGTGCTGGTTGTGGGGTTTATAGGGGTAAAGGGTGGGAAGTCATTTCTTTGTAATTAATTATTAAGTAGCTGTCAATTAATGTTAATTAATTAATTGGTAATTAAATATGGTAATTGTGTAATTAGTTTTATGTGTGGGTTGTGTGGTTTATAGGGGTAAAGGAGGGTAAGTAACATTTGATTAATAATTCATTGTTATTTTATATTCATTAATTGATTGATGATTAATTACGGGAATTGTGTGATTAATTTTAGGTGCAGGGTGTGGGGTTTATAGGAGTAAAGGATGGGAAGTAATCTATGTTTAATTAATGGATAATTAGTTTATATTTTTATTAAATAAGTAATTGAAAATTAAATATGAAAATTGTGTATTTAAGGTTATGTTTGGGTTGTAGGGTTTATAGGGGTAAAGAGTGGGAAGTAATTTCAATTAAATTCATTAATATTAATTGATATTTAATTAGGATATTTGTTTATATTTTTTCCGTGTGGGTTTTACTTTTATAGGGTTGGAGTGTGGGGAGTAAATTAATTTTACTTACTTTATAATTAGCTGTTAAATACTATTAGTTTTTTAATTGAAATAAGTTTTAATAGTGTGATTATTTTTCTAACAGTTGAATTTTAGTTGTGGGTTCTGGAAGTAATTTGGGTAAAGTATGGGAAGTTAATTCATTTTTATGAGTTTTAATTTGTTTTTCAATTAATATTATTTCTTTCATTGTAATTAACAATGTTAATTAAGGAAGTACATTTAAAATACATTTAGATGTGGGTTGTGAATTGTGTTGTGTTATAGGATAGGAAATAAAAAAAGTAAATTTATGTAATAATCAATGTTTTTGTTTCTAAATAATTTCTAATTAAAAATATTTATTTGTTTGAAAATAATTTGTTATTTATTAGAATATTTATAGGTATTTGCCATATGTATTCAACATTATAATGTGTTTTTTTAATATTAAATATATTTGTATTTAAATGTTTAACATATTTATACATTTAGTAATTCATTATGTTTTTTAAATATTTTTGTTGTTAATATTTTGTTTGTTTTTAATTTTGAACTGACTGGATTGGGAATATTAATTGTTACCCCTCCGCTATCCAACACTTTCCCTACTGTTGCACTCAGTGGAGTGAGAATAGTAATTTTTACCCCTCCGCTATCCAACACTTTCACTACTGTTACACTCACTGGAGTGTGAATAGTAATATCTACCCCTTTGCTATCAATCAATCAATCATTCGTAAAGTGCACTACATACCCGTGAGGGTCTCAAGGCTCTGAGGAGGGGGGGCCGTTAATGATCGAACAGCCAGGTCTTGAGTATCCTCCTGAAGGTCAGCAGGTCTTGGGTCTGTCGTTGGATCAGTGGGAGGGTGTTCCATGTCTTGGCGGCGAGGTGGGAGAAGGCTTTCCCACCGGTGGTTGTTCTTCGGATGCACGGGACGGTGGCGAGTGAGAGGTCGGCGGAGCATAGCTGGCGGTTGGGTATGTAGAAGGAGAGCCGTCTGTTGAGGTAGGCTGGGCCAGTCTTGTGGAGTGCCTTGTGTGCGTGAGTGAGGAGGTTGAAGGATATCCTCTTGTTGACGGGGAGCCAGTGCAGGTTTCTCAGGTGGGGGTGATGTGGCCGTGGCGGGGTACGTTGAGGTTCAGTCATGCCAAGGTGTTTTGGATGCGTTTTAGTCGTTTGATGAGCTTGATCGGGGCTCCCGCGTAGAGGGCGTTTCCGTAGTCAAGTCTGCTGCTGACGAGGGCCTGGGTGACTGTCTTTCTTGTATCTGTTGGGATCCATCTGTAGATCTTGCGGAGCATGTGGAGGGTGTTAAAGCAGGAGGAGGAGATGGCGTTGACTTGCTTGGTCATTGAGAGCGTTGAGTCGAGGATGATTCCCAGGTTGGTCTTCATCCAGTCGGCGACGGCCTTCATTCCTTCGTGGAGGTTGGCTTTGGTGGTGATGGGGTCCTTGGTGAGGGAGAGGAACAGCTGAGTGTCATCGGTGTAGGAGATTATGTTGAGGTCGTGCTGTCGGGCTACGTGTGCGAGCGGGGCCATGTAAATGTTGAACAGCGTCGGTCTGAGGGAGGATCCCCGGGGTACGCAGCAGATGATCTCAGATGCTTTGGAACGGAATGGGGGGAGGAAGATGCTCTGGGTTCTGCCAAAGAGGAAGGAGGTGGTCCAATCCAGAGCCTTGTCTCGGATCCCTGCGGCGTGGAGGCGTGCGCGTAGTGTGTGATGGCAGACGGTCTCGCCTTTGTCCAGCAGGGTCCTGCTGCCGTCGATGGCGGCGATAAGGGCAGTTTCGGTGCTGTGGTTGCTGCGGAAACCTGACTGGGAAGGGTCCAGGATTCTGTTTTCTTCGAGGTATTGGGTTAGCTGTCTGTTGACGGTTTTCTCCATGACCTTGGCCGGGAAGGGGAGCAGAGAGATGGGCCGGAAGTTCTTGAGGTCTCTTGGGTCTGCCTTAGGTTTTTTGAGTATAGCATGGAACTCAGTGTGTTTCCAGATCTCTGGGAAGGTCGCGGTCTCGAGGGAGAGATTGATAACGTTGCGCAGGTGGGGTGCGAGGGAGCTGCTTGCTCTGTTGAAGACGTGGTGCGGGATTGGGTCTGACGGAGAGCCGGAGTGGATTGAGCGCATGGTCTTGATGGTGTCATCGCTGCTCACGCTGGCCTAGGCTAGCAGGGGATAGGGGTCGATGGTGTACGGAGGGTCTGTTGTGTTGCTGTCTGTTGGGGCTGTCTGGGTGTTGAAGCTTTCGTGGATGTCTGCTATCTTGCGGTAGAAGAAGGTGGTGAGGGAGTTGCACAGGGCTTGTGACGGCGGGATGTCGTTGGTGTTGGAGCTGGGGTTGGAGAGTTCCTTCACGATGTTGAAGAGCTCCTTGCTATTGTGTGCGTTGTTGTCGAGGCGGTCTTTAAAGGAGGTCCTTTTGGCCACCCTGATGGATAAACATAGTTTAGAACGTGGTGTTTACACCGCAGTGCCTCTATAACGCTGCCATTACAACGCAAGTCATTACTACGACTTGCGCTGGATGGCGCTGTTGGGCAAGGAATGTTGTAATTTTAAATTCCAACACCTTCCCTACTGTTATGTGGACTGGTGTTGGAATATAAAATTATAAGATTCCAAAATCCGCGCCCTCCAACGCAAGTCGTTGTAACAACTTGCGTTGTAATGCCCGCGTTGTCAAGTACCGCAATCTTTTAGATCGCGTTGTACTGACATACATCCCCCTGATGAGGTGGTAGTGGTTGCGGATGGTGTCCTTGTGTGCTGCGTAGCTGTCCGGAGTTTGTTCACTGTGCCATTTCTTCTCTAATTTCCGGCAGGCTTGCTTGGAGGCTAGGAGCTCTGGGGTGAAACAGCTGGCCCTCTTGCTGGTGTCTCTGTGGGGGAGTTTCTTCAGCGGGGTGAGGGTGTTGGCACAGTCCTCGATCCAGCGTCTGAGGCTGTGGGCAGCGTCGTCGGTGTTGGAGGGTTCGGTGGGTGGGCTGAGAGCGAGGTTTGCGTGCAGTTGGTCTTCAGTGATTTTGCTCCAGCAGCGGCGGGGGATCTGTTGGGTGCGGTGGGATTCTGGAAGGCCGAGTGGATGCAGCGGTGGTCAGTCCAGAGGAGTTTGGTGGTGTGGCTAATGGAGACGTAGGGGCTTGAGGTTCGAGCGTGTGGCCGGCGGAGTGGGTGGGCGTTGTGACGATTTGTTTCAGTCCGAGGTTGGCGAATTTATCGATCAAGGTTTTGGAGTTGTTGTCGTTGTTGTTCTCAAGGTGAAAGTTCAGGCCTCCGAGGAGCATGTAGTCGGTGGAGGTCAGGGCATGCGTGCTGATCAAGTCGGCAATGGAGTCGCTGAACTGGGGGCAGGGTCCGGGGGTCGGTAGACGAGGGTGCCTCTGAGGGTAGAATTAGATCCTGTGTGGATCTGGAATTGCATGTGTTCGGCGGTGCTGAGCACATCGTCGGTGCTAGTCGAGATCCTTATGCTGTTCTTGTGGACGATTGCGATTCCTCCTCCGACTCCGTTGGTGCGGTCTCTGCGGGTAATCTTGTAGCCGTCTGGGATGGCTATGGCGATGTCGGGTGCGGTGGAGTCGTTAAACCAGGTCTCTGTCAGGAAGGCGACATCCGGGGAAGTTGTGTCGAGCAGGTCCCAGAGCTCGACGGCATGCTTGCGTGCGGAGCGGGTGTTCAGTAGTATGCATCGGAGGTGGTTGGGGTCTTTCTTGGCGGGTGGTTCGTCGGCTCTGAGGCTGGTGTAGCTGCAGTTCCGGCAGGTGAAAGGGCCGTGTGTGCATTTCGGGGCGGCTTTGAAGCAGGTGTGGCTCCCTCCCGAGTTGAGAGCGTGGAGAGTGCTGGCGTCGTAGTGGGGGCGGTCGTTGTGGTGGGTGCGGGGGCCAGGGGTTCTAGCGCTGGGCGTGGTCCAGGTGCAGATGGGCGCAGTGGGATCGACTTAGGAGCACCTTTGGCGCGCCAGCAGCGCGGCTGGCATATATGGGGAGGTGGGAGGGAGGAGCAGCTGGGAGGCGGGGGCAGCAAATGGGCAGTGGGCAGTCAGGGGGGCGGGGCCACAGGGAACTTAGCGGTGAGGGACAACAAAGGTAACAGAGGGAATAGGGGCACAAAATCGAGGGTAAAACGAGTGGCACAGAAGGCAAAAGGGCACAAAAAACAAGTGTAACAGAAGGCAAAATGGGGAACAGAAATGAGTGGAAAACAAGTGGCAGAGAGGGCAGAGGGGCACAAAAAAGAGTGGAACGGAGGGCAGAAGGGCACAAAAAACAAGTAGAACAGATGGCAAAAGGGGCGCAAAAAACAAGTGGAACAGAGGGCAGAAGGGCACAAAAGCACGGGAAAAACGAGTGGAACAGAGGGCAGAAAGGCACAAAAAATGAGGGAAAAATGAGTGGAACAGAGGGCAGAAAGGCACAAAGAACAAGGGAAAAACAAGTGGCACAGAGGGCAGAAGGGCACAAAAAAACAAGTGGAACAGAGGGCACAAATAACGATGGCAAAATGAGTGGAACAGAGGGCAGCAAGGTACAAAAAACGAGGGAAAAATGAGTGGCACAGAGGGCAGAAAGACACAAAAAACAAAGGAAAAACAAGTGGAAAAGAGGGCATAAAGGCACAAAAAACGAGGGAAAAACGAGTGGCACAGAGGGCAGAAGGGCACAAAAAAACAAGCGAAACAGAGTGCAGAAGGGCACAAAAACGAGAGAAAAACAAGTGGAACAGAGGGCAAAAAAGCGAAAAAAACGAGTGAATAACGAGTGGCACAGAGGGCAGAAGGGCACAAAAAAAACGAGTGGAACAGAGGGCAGTAAGGCACAAAAACGAGGGGAAAACGAGTGGCACAGAGGGCAGCAAGGCACAAAAACCAAAGAAAATGAGTGGAACAGGGGGCAGTAAGGCACAAAAAATGAGGGGAAAACGAGTGGCACAGAGGGCAGAAGGGCACAAAAAATGAGGGAAAAACGAGTGGAACAGAGGGCAGAAAGGCACAAATAATAAGGGAAAAATGAGTGACACACAGGGCAGAAGGGCACAAAAAAAATGAGTGGAACAGGGGGCAGAAAGGCACATAAAATGAGGGAAAAACGAGTGGCACAGAGGGCAGAAGGGCACAAAAACAAGGGATGAAAAAGTGGAACATAGGGCAGAAAGGCATTGAAAGCTAGGGAATAACGAGTGGAACAGAGGGCAGAAAGTCACAAAAAACGAGGGGAACAGAGGCAGAATACAGAGTAAAGAAATACAGGGGCAGCTAAGAACAGAAGACAGAACAGGCAGAGAGGCATGGGGGCAGCGAGGGGAACAGAAAGGAAAACCGGGCAGAGAGAGCACGGGGACAGCGAGGGGAACAGAGGGAAGAAAAAGGGGCATGGACCGCGTACAGGCAGCGGGGGAAGACCCGCCTCGAACTTCCTCAGCAGTGGCAGCTGAGGCAGGGAGATACAGGCGGTGCTGTGCGGGGGGGAGCGACCTACCTGGTGGGGTCACGGGTCGCTCCCCTCACTGCACAGTGGCTGGCCTATATGGGGAGGTGGGAGGGAGGAGGAGCTGGATGGCGGGAGGCGGAGTCAGTGAATGTGCAGTGGGAAGTCAGGGGGGAGGGCTGCAGGGGGCACAGCGGCGGGGGAAACGAGTGGAACAGAAGGCAATAGGGGCACAAAAAGAAGGAAAAAAATGAGCGCCACTAAAGGCAGAAGGGCACAAAAAACGAGTGGAACAGAGGGCAGAAGGGCACGAAAAACGAGGGAAAAATGAGTGGAACAGAGGGCAGAAAGGTACAAAAAACGAGGAAAAAACGAGTGGCACAGAGGGCAGAAGGGCACAAAAAAACGAGTGGAACAGAGGGCAGAAGGGCACCAAAAAATGAGGGAAAAACAAGTGGAACAGAGGGCAGCAAGGCACAAAAAACGAAGAAAAACGAGTGGAACATGGGGCAGTAAGGCACAAAAAATGAGGGAAAAACAAGTGGCACAGAGGGCAAAAGGGCACAAAAAATAAGAGAAAAACGAGTGGGACAGAGGGCAGAAAGGCACAAAAAACGAGGGAAAAATGAGTGACACACAGGGCAGAAGGGCTCATAAAAACAAGTGGAACAGAGGGCAGAAGGGCACAAAAACAAGGGAAAAACAAGAGGAACATAGGGCAGAAAGGAACACAAAACAAGGGAATAACAAGTGGAACAGAGGGCAGAAAGGCACAAAAAGCAAGGGAAAAATGAGTGGCACAGAGGGCAGAAGGGTACAAAAACACGTGGAACAGAGGGCACAAAAAAATGAGCGGAACAGGGCAGAATGGCACAAAAACGGTGGAAAACGAGTGGAACAGAGGGCAGAAGGTACAAAAAACAAGGGAAAAACAAGTGGAAATGAGTGCAGAAATGCACAAAAAACTAGGGGAAAACAAGTGGCACATAGGGCAGAAGGGCACAAAAAAACGAGTGGAAAAATCGAGTGACACAGAGGGCAGAAGGGCACAAAAAAAGAGTGGAACAGAGGGCAGAAAGGCACAAAGAACTAGGGAAAAACGAGTGGCACGGAGGGCAGAAGGGCACAAAAAACGAGTGGAACAGAGGGCAGAAGGGCACAAAAATGAGGGAAAAACGAGTGGAACAGAGTGTAGAAAGGAAAAAAGTGAGGGGAAAATGAGTGGCACAGAGGGCAGAAGGGCACAAAAAAAGACGAGTGGAACAGAGGGCAGAAAGGCACAAAAAATGTTGGAAGAACGAGTGGCACAGAGGGCAGAAGGGCACAAAAAAACGAGTGGAACAGAGGGCAGAAGGGCATGAAAAACGAGGGAAAAATGAGTGGAACAGAGGGCAGAAAGGCACAAAAAATGTTGGAAGAACGAGTGGCACAGAGGGCAGAAGGGCACAAAAAAACGAGTGGAACAGAGGGCAGAAGGGCATGAAAAATGAGGGAAAAATGAGTGGAACAGAGGGCAGAAAGGTACAAAAAACGAGGGAAAAACGAGTGGCACAGAGGGCAGAAGGGCACAAAAAATGAGGGAATAACGAGTGGAACAGAGGGCAGAAAGGCACAAAAAACGAGGGAAAAACGAGTGGCACAGAGGGTAGAAGGGCACAAACACGCGTGGAGCAGAGGGCGGAAGAGCACAAAAAACAAGTGGAACAGAGGGCAGAAGGCACAAAAAACAAGGGAAAAACCAGTGGAACAGAGTGCAGAAAGGCACAAAAAACTAGGGAAAAACGAGTGGCACATAGGGCAGAAGGGCACAAAAAACGAGTGGAAAAATCGAGTGGCACAGAGGGTAGAAGGGCACAAAAAAGAGTGGAACAGAGGGCAGAAAGGCACAAAAAACTAGGGAAAAACGAGTGGCACGGAGGCCAGAAGGGCACAAAAAAAAGAGTGGAACAGAGGGCAGAAGGGCACAAAAATGAGGGAAAAACGAGTGGAACAGAGGGCAGAAAGGCAAAAAAAACAAGGGGAAAATGAGTGGAACAGAGGGCAGAAAGGTACAAAAAACGAGGAAAAAACGAGTGGCACAGAGGGCAGAAGGACACAAAATGACGAGTGGAACAGAGGGTAGAAGGGCTCCAAAAAATGAGGAGAAAACGAGTGGAACAGGGGGCAGAAGGGCACAAAAAACGAGGGAAAAATGAGTGACACACAGGGCAGAAGGGCACAAAAAAAATGAGTGGAATAGAGGGCAGAAAGGTACATAAAATGAGTGAAAAACGAGTGGCACAGTGGGCAGAAGGGCACATAAAAACAAGTGGAACAGAGGGCAGAAGGGCACAAAAACAAGGGAAAAACAAGAGGAACATAGGGCAGAAAGGAACACAAAACAAGGTAATAACAAGTGGAACAGTGGGCAGAAAGGCACAAAAAACTAGGGAAAAACGAGTGGCACGGAGGACAGAAGGGCACAAAAAACGAGTGGAACAGAGGGCAGAAGGGCCCAAAAATGAGGGAAAAACGAGTGGAACAGAGGGCAGAAAGGCAAAAAAAACGAGGGGAAAATGAGTGGCACAGAGGGCAGAAGGGCACACAAAAAACGAGTGGAACAGAGGGCAGAAAGGTACAAAAAACTAGGGAAAAACGAGTGGCACGGAGGGCAGTAGGGCACAAAAAAACGAGTGGAACAGAGGGCAGAAGGGCACAAAAATGAGGGAAAAACGAGTGGAACAGAGTGCAGAAAGGCAAAAAAAGACGAGGGGAAAATGAGTGGCACAGAGGGCAGAAGGGCCCAAAAAACTAGTGGAACAGAGGTCAGAAAGGCACAAAAAATGATGGAAGAACGAGTGGCACAGAGGGCAGAAGGGCACAAAAAATGAGTGGAACAGAGGGCAGAAGGGCACAAAAAACAAGTAGAACAGAAGGCAAAAGTGGCGCAAAAAAACGAGTGGAAGAAAGGGCAGAAGGGCATAAAAAGCACGGGAAAAACGAGTGGAACAGAGGGCAGAAAGGCACAAAAAATGAGGGAAAAATGAGTGGAACAGAGGGCAGAAAGGCACAAAAAACGAGGGAAAACAAGTGGCACGGAGGGCAGAAGGGCACAAAACAACAAGTGGAACAGAGAGCAGAGGGCACAAATAACAATGGCAAAATGAGTGGAACAGAGGGCAGCAAGACACAAAAAAACGAGGGAAAAATGAGTGGAACAGAGGGCATAAAGGCACAAAAAACAAAGGAAAAACGAGTGGGACAGAGGGCAGAAAGGCAATAAAAACAAGGGAAAAACGAGTGGCACACAGGGCAGAAGGCTACAAAAACACGTGGAACAGAGGGCACAAAAAAAATGAGTGGAACAGAGGGCAGAAGGGCACAAAAACGGTGGAAAACGAGTGGAACAGAGTGCAGAAGGCACAAAAAACAAGGGAAAAACAAGTGGAACAGAGTGCAGAAAGGCACAAAAAACTAGGGGAAAACAAGTGGCACATTGGGCAGAAGGGCCCAAAAAACGAGTGGAAAAATCGAGTGGCACAGAGGGCAGAAGGGCACAAAAAAATGAGTGAAACAGAGGGCAGAAAGGCACAAAAAACTAGGGAAAAACGAGTGGCACGGAGGGCAGAAGGGCACAAAAAATTGAGTGGAACAGAGGGCAGAAGGGCACAAAAATGAGGGGAAAACGAGTGGAACAGAGGGCAGAAAGGCAAAAAAAAGAGGGGAAAATGAGTGGAACAGAGGGCAGAAAGGTACAAAAAACGAGGAAAAAACGAATGGAACGGGGGCAGAAGGGCACACAAAATAAGAGAAAAACGAGTGAGACAGAGGGCAGAAAGGCACAAAAAACGAGGGAAAAATGAGTGACACACAGGGCAGAAGGGCACAAAAAAATGAGTGGAATAGAGGGCAGAAAGGTACATAAAATGAGTGAAAAACGAGTGGCACAGTGGGCAGAAGGGTACAAAAAAACGAGTGGAACAGAGGGCAGAAGGGCACCAAAAATGAGGGAAAAACAAGTGGAACAGGGGGCAGCAAGGCACAAAAAACGAAGAAAAACGAATGGAACGGGGGCAGAAGGGCACACAAAATAAGAGAAAAACGAGTGAGACAGAGGGCAGAAAGGCACAAAAAACGAGGGAAAAATGAGTGACACACAGGGCAGAAGGGCACAAAAAAATGAGTGGAATAGAGGGCAGAAAGGTACATAAAATGAGTGAAAAACGAGTGGCACAGTGGGCAGAAGGGTACATAAAAACAAGTGGAACAGAGGGCAGAAGGGCACTAAAACAAGGGAAAAACAAGAGAAACATAGGGCAGTAAGGAACACAAAACAAGGGAATAATAAGTGGAACAGAGGGCAGAAAGGCACAAAAAGCAAGGGAAAAATGAGTGGCACAGATGGCAGAAGTGTACAAAAACACGTGTAACAGAGGGCACAAAAAAATGAGTGGAACAGAGGGCAGAAGGGCACAAAAACGGTGGAAAACAAGTGGAACAGAGGGCAGAAGGCACAAAAAACAAGGGAAAAACAAGTGGAAATGAGTGCAGAAAGGCACAAAAAACTAGGGGAAAACAAGTGGCACATAGGGCAGAAGGGCACAAAAAAACGAGTGGAAAAATCGAGTGGCACAGAGGGCAGAAGGGCACAGAAAAAGAGTGGAACAGCGGGCAGAAAGGCACAAAAAACTAGGGAAAAACGAGTGGCACGGAGGGCAGAAGGGCACAAAAACGAGTGGAACAGAGGGCCGAAGGGCCCAAAAATGAAGGGAAAACGAGTGGAACAGAGTGCAGAAAGGCAACAAAAACGAGGGGAAAATGAGTGGCACAGAGGGCAGAAGGGCACAAAAAAACTAGTGGAACAGAGGGCAGAAAGTCACAAAAATGTTGGAAGAACGAGTGGCACAGAGGGCAGAAGGGCACAAAAAATGAGTGGAACAGAGGGCAGAAGGGCACAAAAAACAAGTAGAACAGAAGGCAAAAGGGGCACAAAAAAACGAGTGAAACAGAGGGCAGAAGGGCATAAAAAGCATGAAAAAACGAGTGGAACAGAGGGCAGAAAGGCACAAAAAATGAGAGAAAAACGAGTGGAACAGAGGGCAGAAAGGCACAAAAATCGAGGGAAAAACAAGTGGCACAGAAGGCAGAAGGGCACAAAACAACAAGTGAAACAGAGGGCACAAATAACGATGGCAAAATGAGTGGAACAGAGGGCAGCAAGGCACAAAAAAAGAGGGAAAAATGAGTGGAACAGAGGGCAGAAAGGCACAAAAAACAAGGAAAAACGGGGGGAAAAGAGGGCAGAAAGGCACAAAAAAACGAGGGAAAAGCGAGTGGCACAGAGGGCAGAAAGGCACAAAAACAAGGGGAAAACGAGTGTCACAGAGGACAGCAAGGCACAAAAACTGAAGAAAAACGAGTGGAACGGGGGCAGTAAGGCACAAAAAATTAGGAAAAAACAAGTGGCACAGAGGGCAGAAGGGCACAAAAAATGAGGGAAAAACAAGTGGAACAGAGGGCAGAATGGCACAAAAAACGAGGGAAAAATGAGTGACACACAGGGCAGAAGGGCACACAAAAAACGAGTGGAACAGAGGGCCGAAAGGCACATAAATTGAGGGAAAAACGAGTTGCACAGAGGGCAGAATGGCATATAAAAACAAGTGGAACAGAGGGCAGAAGGGCACAAAAACAAGGGAAAAACAAGTGGAACATAGGCCAGAAAGGCACAAAAAATGATGGAATAACGAGTGGAACAGAGGGCAGGAAGGCACAAAAAACGAGGGAAAAACAAGTGGCACAGAGGGCAGAAGGGCACAAAAAAGGAGTGGAACAGAGGCAGAATACAGAGTACAGAAATACAGGGGCAGCTAAGAACAGAAGGCAGAACAGGCAGAGAGGCATGGGGCAGTGAGGGGAACAGAAGGAAAAACCGGGCAGAGAGAGCACGGGGACAGCGAGGGGAACAGAGGGAAGAAAAAGGGGCATGGACCACGTACAAGCAGTGGGGGAAGACAGAAAACAGCAGTCACAGACACAAGAATAAAAATGCAGGCAATACAATAAAAGCAATAAAACGGAGGATGAACAAAGCTACCTACGGCCTACCCCTGGCCACCAGTGATGAGGCGTAGGTGGTAGCCTGCGGGTGGTGGAGGGCCTCGAACTTCCTCAGCAGTGGCAGATGAGGCAGGGGGATACAGGCAGTGCTGTGCGGAGGGGGAGCAACCTACCTGGTGGGGGTCACAGGTAGCTCCCCTCACTGCACAGTGGCTGGCCTATATAGGGAGGTGGGAGGGAGGAGCAGCTGGGTGGCGGGAGGCGGAGTCAGTGAATATGCAGTGGGAAGTCAGGGGGGAGGGCCGCAGGGGGCACAGCGGTGGGGGAAACTAGTGGAACAGAAGGCAAAGGGGGCACAAAAATAAGGAAAAAAATGAGCGCCACTAAAGGCAGAAGGGCACAAAAAAACGAGTGGAACAGAGGGCAGAAGGGCACGAAAAATGAGGGAAAAATGAGTGGAACAGAGGGCAGAAAGGTACAAAAAACGAGGAACAAATGAGTGGCACTGAGGGCAGAAGGGCACAAAAAAACGAGTGGAACAGAGGGCAGAAGGGCAAAAAAATGAGGGAAAAACAAGTGGAACAGAGGGCAGCAAGGTACAAAAAACGAAGAAAAACGAGTGGAACAGGGGGCAGTAAGGCACAAAAAATGAGGGAAAAACGAGTGGCACAGAGGGCAGAAGGGCACAAAAAATGTGGGAAAAACGATTGGAACAGAGGGCAGAAAGGCACAAAAAATGAGGGAAAAATGAGTGACACACAGGGCAGAAGGGCACAAAAAAAACGAGTGGAACAGAGGGCAGAAAGGCACATAAAATGGGGGGAAAACGAGTGGCAGAGAGGGCAGAAGGGCACATAAAAACAAGTGGAACAGAGGGTAGAAGGGCACAAAAACAAGGGAAAAACAAGTGGAACATAGGGCAGAAAGGCACAAAAAATGAGGGAATAACGAGTGGAACAGAGGGCAGAAAGGCACAAAAACAAGGGAAAAACGAGTGGCACAGAGGGCAGAAGAGCACAAAAAACAAGTGGAACAGAGGGCAGAAGGCACAAAAAACAAGGGAAAAACCAGTGGAACAGAGTGCAGAAAGGCACAAAAAACTAGGGAAAAACGAGTGGCACATAGGGCAGAAGGGCACAAAAAACGAGTGGAAAAATCAAGTGGCACAGAGGGTAGAAGTGCAAACGAGTGGAACAGAGGGCAGAAAGGCAAAAAAAACTAGGGAAAAACGAGTGGCACGGAGGGCAGAAGGGCACCAAAAAACGAGTGGAACAGAGGGCAGAAGGGCACAAAAATGAGGGAAAAATGAGTGGAACAGAGGGCAGAAAGGCAAAAAAACGAGGGGAAAATTAGTGGCACAGAGGGCAGAAGGGCACACAAAAACGAGTGGAACAGAGGGCAGAAAGGCACAATAAATGTTGGAAGAACGAGCGGCACAGAGGGCAGAAGGGCACAAAAAATGAGTTGAACAGAGGGCAGGAGGGCACAAAAAACAAGTAGAACAGAAGGCAAAAGGGGCGCAAAAAAACGAGTGGAACAGAGGGCAGAAGGGCACAAAAAGTACAGGAAAAACGAGTGGAACAAAGGGCAGAGGGCACAAATAACGATGGCAAAATGAGTGGAACAGAGGGCAGCCAGGCACAAAAAAACGAGGGAAAAACAAGTGGCACAGAGGGCAGAAGGGCACAAAAAACAAAAGAAAAACGAGTGGAAAAGAGGGCAGAAAGGCACAAAAAACGAGGGAAAAACGAGTGGAACAAAGGGCACAAAAAACAAGTGGAACAGAGGGCAGAAGGGCACAAAAACGAGAGAAAAACGAGTGGAACAGAGGGCAGAAAGGCAAAAAAACGAGTGAATAACGAGTGGCACAGAGGGCAGAAGGGCACAAAAAAAATGAGTGGAACAGAGGGCAATAAGGCACAAAAACGAGGGAAAAACGAGTGGCACAGAGGGCAGCAAGGCATAAAAAATGAAGAAAAACGAGTGGAACAGGGGGCAGTAAGGCACCAAAAATTAGGGGAAAAATGAGTGGCACAGAGGGCAGAAGGGCACAAAAAATTCGGCAAAAATGAGTGGAACAGAGGGCAGAACGGCACAAAAAACGAGGGAAAAATGAGACACACAGGGCAGAAGGGCACAAAAAAAAGAGTGAAACAGAGGGCAGAAAGGCACATAAAATGAGGGGAAAACAAGTGGCAGAGAAAGGCACATAAAAACAAGTGGAACAGAGGGCAGAAAGGCACAAAAAACTAGGGAAAAATGAGTGGCACAGAGGGCAGAAGGGCACAAAAAACGAAAAATTAAATGAAAAATGAAAATGCAGGCAATACAATAAAAGCAATAAAACAGAGGATGAACAAATCTACCTACGGCCTACCCCTGGCCACCAGCGATGAGGGGTAGCTGGTTGCCTGAGGGTGGTGGAGGGCCTGGAACTTTCTCAGCATCGGCAGCTGAGGCAGGGAGGTACAGGCGGTGCTGTGCGGAGGGGGAGTGACCTACATGGTGGGGTCAAGGCTCGCTATCCAACACTTTCCCTACTGTTGCACTGATTGAAGTGGGAATAGTAAATTTTACCCCTTCGCTATCCAACACTTTTCCTACTGTTGCACTCACTGGAGTGGGAAAAGTAATTTTTACCCCTCAGCTATCTAACACTTTCCCTACTGAGTGGAACAGAGGGCAGAAGGGCACAAAAAAACACGGGAAAAACAAGTGGCACAGAGGGTAGAAGGGCACATAAAAACGAGTGGAACAGAGGGCAGAAGGGCACAAAAATGAGGGGAAACCATGTGGAACAGAGGGCAGAAAGGCACAAAAAACGATGGCTGGCCTATATGGGGAGGTGGGAGGGAGGAGCAGCTGGGAGGCGGGAGGCGGGGTCAGCGACTGTGCAGTGGGATGTCAGGGGGCGGGCCCCAGGGAGCACAGCGGCAGGGGAAATGAGTGGAATAGAAGGCAAAAGGGGTACAAAAACAAGGAAAAAAACGAGCAGCATCGAAAGGCAGAAGGGCACAAAAACTAGTGGAACAGAGGGCAGCAAGGCACAAAAAACAAAGAAAAATGAGTGGAACAGAGGGCAGTAAGGCACATAAATGAGTGAAAAACGAGTGGCACAGAGGGAAGAAAGGCACAAAAAATGAGGGAAAAATGAGTGGAACAAAGGGCAGAAAGGCACAAAAAACGAGGGAAAAATGAGTGACAGTGGGCAGAAGGGCACAAAAAAACAAGTGGAACAGGGCACAAAAAATTAGAGGAAAACGAGTGGAACATAGTTCAGAAAGGCACAAAAAGCGAGGGAAACATGAGTGACACACAGGGCAGAAGGGCACACAAAAAAACGAGTGGAACAAAGGGCAGAAAGGCACATAAAATGAGGGAAAAACGAGTGGCACAGAGGGCAGAAGGGCACATAAAAACAAGTGGAACAGAGGGAAGAAGGGCACAAAAACAAGGGAAAAACGAGTGGAACAGAGGGCAGAAAGGCACAAAAAACTTGGGAAAAACGAGTGGCACAGAGGGCAGAAGGGCACAAAAAAACAAGTGGAACAGAGGGCAGAAAGGCACAAAAAATGAGCTAAAAACTAGTGGAACAGAGGGCAGAAAGGCACAAAAAAATAGGGTAAAACGAGTGGCACATAGGGCAGAAGGGCACAAAAAACAAGTGGAACAGAGGGCAAAAAGGCACAAAAAATGAGGGGGAAATGGGTGGAACAGAGGGCAGAAAGGCACAAAAAATGAGGGAAAAACGAGTTGCACGGAGGGCAGAAGGGCACAAAAAACGAGTTGAATAGAGGGCAGAAGGGCACAAATATGAGGGAAAAACGAGTGGAACAGAGGGCAGAAAGGCAAAAAAACGAGGGGAAAATGAGTGGCACAGAGGGAAGAAGGGCACAAAAAAACGAGTGGAACAGAGGGCAGAAAGGCACAAAAAATGTTGGAAGAACGAGTGGCGCAGAGGGCAGAAGGGCACAAAAAACGAGTGGAACAGAGGGCAGAAGGGCACAAAAAACGAGGTAAAAACAAGTGGCACAGAGGGCAGAAGGGCACATAAAAACGAGTGGAACAGAGGGCAGAAGGGCACAAAAAACGATGGAATAACGAGTGGAACAGAGGGCAGAAAGGCACAAAATACAATGGAAAAACGAGTGGCACAGAGGGCAGAAGGGCACAAAATACAATGGAAAAACGAATGGCACAGAGGGCAGAAGGGCACAAAAACGCGTGGAACAGAGGGAAGAAGGGCACAAAAAATAAGTGGAACAGAGGGCAGAAGGGCACAAAAATGAGGGAAAAACGAGTGGAACAGAGGGCAGACAGGCAAAAAAAACAAGGGGAAAATGAGTGGAACAGAGGGCAGAAAGGTACAAAAAACGAGGAAAAAACGAGTGGCACAGAGGGCAGAAGGACACAAAATGACGAGTGGAACAGAGGGTAGAAGGGCTCCAAAAAATGAGGGGGAAACGAGTGGAACAGGGGGCAGAAGGGCACAAAAAATGAGGGAAAAATGAGTAACACACAGGGCAGAAGGGCACAAAAAAATGAGTGGAATAGAGGGCAGAAAGGTACATAAAATGAGTGAAAAACGAGTGGCACAGCGGCCAGAAGGGCACATAAAAACAAGTGGAACAGAGGGCAGAAGGGCACAAAAACAAGGGAAAAACAAGAGGAACATAGGGCAGAAAGGAACACAAAACAAGGTAATAACAAGTGGAACAGAGGGCAGAAAGGCACAACAAGCAAGGGAAAAATGAGTGGCACAGAGGGCAGAAGGGTACAAAAACACGTTGAGCAGAGGGCACAAAAAATGAGTGGAACAGAGGGCAGTAGGGCACAAAAACAGTGGAAAACGAGTGGAACAGAGGGCAGAAGGGCACAAAAACGAGAGAAAAACAAGTGGAACAGAGGGCAAAAAAGCGAAAAAAACGAGTGAATAACGAGTGGCACAGAGGGCAGAAGGGCACAAAAAAAACGAGTGGAACAGAGGGCAGTAAGGCACAAAAACGAGGGGAAAACGAGTGGCACAGAGGGCAGCAAGGCACAAAAACCAAAGAAAATGAGTGGAACAGGGGGCAGTAAGGCACAAAAAATGAGGGGAAAACGAGTGGCACAGAGGACAGAAGGGCACAAAAAATGAGGGAAAAACGAGTGGAACAGAGGGCAGAAAGGCACAAAAAATAAGGGAAAAATGAGTGACACACAGGGCAGAAGGGCACTAAAAAAATGAGTGGAACAGGGGGCAGATAGGCACATAAAATGAGGGAAAAACAAGTGGCACAGAGGGCAGAAGGGCACAAAAACAAGGGATGAAAAAGTGGAACATAGGGCAGAAAGGCATTGAAAGCTAGGGAATAACGAGTGGAACAGAGGGCAGAAAGTCACAAAAAACGAGGGGAACAGAGGCAGAATACAGAGTAAAGAAATACAGGGGCAGCTAAGAACAGAAGACAGAACAGGCAGAGAGGCATGGGGGCAGCGAGGGGAACAGAAAGGAAAACCTGGCAGAGAGAGCACGGGGACAGCGAGGGGAACAGAGGGAAGAAAAAGGGGCATGGACCACGTACAGGCAGCGGGGGAAGACCCGCCTCGAACTTCCTCAGCAGTGGCAGCTGAGGCAGGGAGATACAGGCGGTGCTGTGCGGGGGGGAGCGACCTACCTGGTGGGGTCACGGGTCGCTCCCCTCACTGCACAGTGGCTGGCCTATATGGGGAGGTGGGAGGGAGGAGGAGCTGGATGGCGGGAGGCGGAGTCAGTGAATGTGCAGTGGGAAGTCAGGGGGGAGGGCTGCAGGGGGCACAGCGGCGGGGGAAACGAGTGGAACAGAAGGCAATAGGGGCACAAAAAGAAGGAAAAAAATGAGCGCCACTAAAGGCAGAAGGGCACAAAAAACGAGTGGAACAGAGGGCAGAAGGGCACAAAAAACGAGGGAAAAATGAGTGGAACAGAGGGCAGAAAGGTACAAAAAACGAGGAAAAAACGAGTGGCACAGAGGGCAGAAGGGCACAAAAAAACGAGTGGAACAGAGGGCAGAAGGGCACCAAAAATGAGGGAAAAACAAGTGGAACAGAGGGCAGCAAGGCACAAAAAACGAAGAAAAACGAGTGGAACATGGGGCAGTAAGGCACAAAAAATGAGGGAAAAACAAGTGGCACAGAGGGCAGAAGGGCACAAAAAATAAGAGAAAAACGAGTGGGACAGAGGGCAGAAAGGCACAAAAAACGAGGGAAAAATGAGTGACACACAGGGCAGAAGGGCTCATAAAAACAAGTGGAACAGAGGGCAGAAGGGCACAAAAACATGTGGAACAGAGGGCACAAAAAAATGAGCGGAACAGGGCAGAATGGCACAAAAACGGTGGAAAACGAGTGGAACAGAGGGCAGAAGGTACAAAAAACAAGGGAAAAACAAGTGGAAATGAGTGCAGAAATGCACAAAAAACTAGGGGAAAACAAGTGGCACATAGGGCAGAAGGGCACAAAAAAACGAGTGGAAAAATCGAGTGACACAGAGGGCAGAAGGGCACAAAAAAAGAGTGGAACAGAGGGCAGAAAGGCACAAAGAACTAGGGAAAAACGAGTGGCACGGAGGGCAGAAGGGCACAAAAAACGAGTGGAACAGAGGGCAGAAGGGCACAAAAATGAGGGAAAAACGAGTGGAACAGAGTGTAGAAAGGAAAAAAGTGAGGGGAAAATGAGTGGCACAGAGGGCAGAAGGGCACAAAAAAAGACGAGTGGAACAGAGGGCAGAAAGGCACAAAAAATGTTGGAAGAACGAGTGGCACAGAGGGCAGAAGGGCACAAAAAAACGAGTGGAACAGAGGGCAGAAGGGCATGAAAAACAAGGGAAAAATGAGTGGAACAGAGGGCAGAAAGGCACAAAAAATGTTGGAAGAACGAGTGGCACAGAGGGCAGAAGGGCACAAAAAAACGAGTGGAACAGAGGGCAGAAGGGCATGAAAAATGAGGGAAAAATGAGTGGAACAGAGGGCAGAAAGGTACAAAAAACGAGGGAAAAACAAGTGGAACAGAGGGCAGCAAGGCACAAAAAATGAAGAAAACCGAGTGGAACAGGGGGCAGTAAGGCACAAAAAATGAGGGAAAAACGAGTGGCACAGAGGGCAGAAGGGCACAAAAAATGAGGGAATAACGAGTGGAACAAAGGGCAGAAAGGCACAAAAAACAAGGGAAAAACGAGTGGCACAGAGGGTAGAAGGGCCCAAACACGCGTGGAGCAGAGTGCGGAAGAGCACAAAAAACAAAAGGAACAGAGGGCAGAAGGCACAAAAAACAAGGGAAAAACCAGTGGAACAGAGTGCAGAAAGGCACAAAAAACTAGGGAAAAACGAGTGGCACATAGGGCAGAAGGGCACAAAAAACGAGTGGAAAAATCGAGTGGCACAGAGGGTAGAAGGGCACAAAAAAGAGTGGAACAGAGGGCAGAAAGGCGCAAAAAACTAGGGAAAAACGAGTGGCACGGAGGCCAGAAGGGCACAAAAAAAAGAGTGGAACAGAGGGCAGAAGGGCACAAAAATGAGGGAAAAACGAGTGGAACAGAGGGCAGAAAGGCAAAAAAAACAAGGGGAAAATGAGTGGAACAGAGGGCAGAAAGGTACAAAAAACGAGGAAAAAACGAGTGGCACAGAGGGCAGAAGGACACAAAATGACGAGTGGAACAGAGGGTAGAAGGGCTCCAAAAAATGAGGGGAAAACGAGTGGAACAGGGGGCAGAAGGGCACAAAAAACGAGGGAAAAATGAGTGACACACAGGGCAGAAGGGCACAAAAAAATGAGTGGAATAGAGGGCAGAAAGGTACATAAAATGAGTGAAAAACGAGTGGCACAGTGGGCAGAAGGGCACATAAAAACAAGTGGAACAGAGGGCAGAAGGGCACAAAAACAAGGGAAAAACAAGAGGAACATAGGGCAGAAAGGAACACAAAACAAGGTAATAACAAGTGGAACAGAGGGCAGAAAGGCACAACAAGCAAGGGAAAAATGAGTGGCACAGAGGGCAGAAGGGTACAAAAACACGTTGAGCAGAGGGCACAAAAAATGAGTGGAACAGAGGGCAGAAAGGCACAACAAGCAAGGGAAAAATGAGTGGCACAGAGGGCAGAAGGGTACAAAAACACGTTGAGCAGAGGGCACATAAAATGAGTGGAACAGAGGGCAGTAGGGCACAAAAACGGTGGAAAACGAGTGGAACAGAGGGCAGAAGGCACAAAAAACAAGGGAAAAACAAGTAGAAATGAGTGCAGAAAGGCACAAAAAACTAGGGGAAAACAAGTGGCACATAGGGCAGAAGGGCACAAAAAAAGAGTGGAACAGTGGGCAGAAAGGCACAAAAAACTAGGGAAAAACGAGTGGCACGGAGGACAGAAGGGCACAAAAAACGAGTGGAACAGAGGGCAGAAGGGCCCAAAAATGAGGGAAAAACGAGTGGAACAGAGGGCAGAAAGGCAAAAAAACCGAGGGGAAAATGAGTGGCACAGAGGGCAGAAGGGCACACAAAAAACGAGTGGAACAGAGGGCAGAAAGGTACAAAAAACTAGGGAAAAACGAGTGGCACGGAGGGCAGTAGGGCACAAAAAAACGAGTGGAACAGAGGGCAGAAGGGCACAAAAATGAGGGAAAAACGAGTGGAACAGAGTGCAGAAAGGCAAAAAAAGACGAGGGGAAAATGAGTGGCACAGAGGGCAGAAGGGCCCAAAAAACTAGTGGAACAGAGGTCAGAAAGGCACAAAAAATGATGGAAGAACGAGTGGCACAGAGGGCAGAAGGGCACAAAAAATGAGTGGAACAGAGGGCAGAAGGGCACAAAAAACAAGTAGAACAGAAGGCAAAAGTGGCGCAAAAAAACGAGTGGAAGAAAGGGCAGAAGGGCATAAAAAGCACGGGAAAACGAGTGGAACAGAGGGCAGAAAGGCACAAAAAATGAGGGAAAAATGAGTGGAACAGAGGGCAGAAAGGCACAAAAAACGAGGGAAAACAAGTGGCACGGAGGGCAGAAGGGCACAAAACAACAAGTGGAACAGAGAGCAGAGGGCACAAATAACAATGGCAAAATGAGTGGAACAGAGGGCAGCAAGACACAAAAAAACGAGGGAAAAATGAGTGGAACAGAGGGCATAAAGGCACAAAAAACAAAGGAAAAACGAGTGGGACAGAGGGCAGAAAGGCACAAAAAACAAGGGAAAAACGAGTGGCACACAGGGCAGAAGGCTACAAAAACACGTGGAACAGAGGGCACAAAAAAAATGAGTGGAACAGAGGGCAGAAGGGCACAAAAACGGTGGAAAACAAGTGGAACAGAGTGCAGAAGGCACAAAAAACAAGGGAAAAACAAGTGGAACAGAGTGCAGAAAGGCACAAAAAACTAGGGGAAAACAAGTGGCACATTGGGCAGAAGGGCCCAAAAAACGAGTGGAAAAATCGAGTGGCACAGAGGGCAGAAGGGCACAAAAAAATGAGTGAAACAGAGGGCAGAAAGGCACAAAAAACTAGGGAAAAACGAGTGGCACGGAGGGCAGAAGGGCACAAAAAATTGAGTGGAACAGAGGGCAGAAGGGCACAAAAATGAGGGGAAAACGAGTGGAACAGAGGGCAGAAAGGCAAAAAAAAGAGGGGAAAATGAGTGGAACAGAGGGCAGAAAGGTACAAAAAACGAGGAAAAAATGAGTGGCACAGAGGGCAGAAGGGCACAAAAAAACGAGTGGAACAGAGGGCAGAATGGCACCAAAAATGAGGGAAAAACAAGTGGAACAGGGGGCAGCAAGGCACAAAAAACTAAGAAAAACGAATGGAACGGGGGCAGAAAGGCACACAAAATAAGAGAAAAATGAGTGAGACAGAGGGCAGAAAGGCACAAAAAACGAGGGAAAAATGAGTGACACACAGGGCAGAAGGGCACAAAAAAATGAGTGGAATAGAGGGCAGAAAGGTACATAAAATGAGTGAAAAACGAGTGGCACAGTGGGCAGAAGGGTACATAAAAACAAGTGGAACAGAGGGCAGAAGGGCACAAAAACAAGGGAAAAACAAGTGGAACAGAGGGCAGAAAGGCACAAAAAGCAAGGGAAAAATGAGTGGCACAGAGGGCAGAAGTGTACAAAAACACGTGTAACAGAGGGCACAAAAAATAAGTGGAACAGAGGGCAGAAGGGCACAAAAACGGTGGAAAACGAGTGGAACAGAGGGCAGAAGGCACAAAAAACAAGGGAAAAACAAGTGGAAATGAGTGCAGAAAGGCACAAAAAACTAGGGGAAAACAAGTGGCACATAGGGCAGAAGGGCACAAAAAAACGAGTGGAAAAATCGAGTGGCACAGAGGGCAGAAGGGCACAAAAAAAGAGTGGAACAGCGGGCAGAAAGGCACAAAAAACTAGGGAAAAACGAGTGGCACGGAGGGCAGAAGGGCACAAAAAACGAGTGGAACAGAGGGCCGAAGGGCCCAAAAATGAAGGGAAAACGAGTGGAACAGAGTGCAGAAAGGCAACAAAAATGAGGGGAAAATGAGTGGCACAGAGGGCAGAAGGGCACAAAAAAACTAGTGGAACAGAGGGCAGAAAGTCACAAAAATGTTGGAAGAACAAGTGGCACAGAGGGCAGAAGGGCACAAAAAATGAGTGGAACAGAGGGCAGAAGGGCACAAAAAACAAGTAGAACAGAAGGCAAAAGGGGCACAAAAAAACGAGTGAAACAGAGGGCAGAAGGGCATAAAAAGCATGGGAAAAGCGAGTGGAACAGAGGGCAGAAAGACACAAAAAATGAGGGAAAAACGAGTGGAACAGAGGGCAGAAAGGCACAAAAAACAAGGGAAAAACAAGTGGCACAGAGGGCAGAAGGGCACAAAACAACAAGTGGAACAGAGGGCAGAGGGCACAAATAACAATGGCAAAATGAGTGGAACAGAGGGCAGAAAGGCACAAAAAACAAAGGAAAAACGAGTGGGACAGGGCAAAAAGGCACAAAAAACAAGGGAAAAACGAGTGGCACACAGGGCAGAAGGCTACAAAAACACGTGGAACAGAGGGCACAAAAAAATGAGTGGAACAGAGGGCAGAAGGGCACAAAAACAGTGGAAAACGAGTGGAACAGAGGGCAGAAGGCACAAAAAACAAGGGAAAAACAAGTGGAACAGAGTGCAGAAAGGCACAAAAAACTAGGGGAAAACAAGTGGCACATTGGGCAGAAGGGCACAAAAAAACGAGTGGAAAAATCGAGTGGCACAGAGGGCAGAAGGGCACAAACAAACGAGTGAAACAGAGGGCAGAAAGGCACAAAAAAATAGGGAAAAACGAGTGGCACGGAGGGCAGAAGGGCTCAAAAAAACGAGTGGAACAGAGGGCAGAAGGGTACAAAAACACGTGGAACAGAGGGCACAAAAAATGAGTGGAACAGAGGGCAGAAGGGCACAAAAACGGTGGAAAACGAGTGGAACAGAGGGCAGAAGGCACAAAAAACAAGGGGAAAACAAGTGGAACAGAGTGCAGAAAGGCACAAAAAACTAGGGGAAAACAAGTGGCACATAGGGCAGAAGGGCACAAAAAAACGAGTGGAAAAATCTAGTGGCACAGAGGGCAAAAGGGCACAAAAAAACAAGTGCAACAGAGGGCAGAAAGGCACAAAAAACTAGGGAAAAACGAGTGGCACGGAGGGCAGAAGGGCACAAAAAAACGAGTGGAACAGACGGCAGAAGGGCACAAAAATGAGGGAAAAACGAGTGGAACAGAGGGCAGAACGGAAAAAAACGAGGGGTAAATGAGTGGCACAGAGGGCAGAAGGGCACAAAATAAACAAGTGGAACAGAGGGCAGAAAGGCACAAAAAATTTTGGAACAACGAGTGGCACAGAGGGCAGAAGGGCACAAAAAATGAGTGGAACAGAGGGCAGAAGGGCACAAAAAACAAGTAGAACAGAAGGCAAAAGGGCCGCAAAAACATGAGTGGAACAGAGGGCAGAAGGGCATAAAAAGCATGAAAAAATGAGTGGAACAGAGGGCAGAAAGGCACAAAAAATGAGAGAAAAACGAGTGGAACAGAGGGCAGAAAGGCACAAAAATCGAGGGAAAAACAAGTGGCACAGAAGGGCACAAAACAACAAGTGAAACAGAGGGCACAAATAACGATGGCAAAATGAGTGGAACAGAGGGCAGCAAGGCACAAAAAAAGAGGGAAAAATGAGTGGAACAGAGGGCAGAAAGGCACAAAAAACAAGGAAAAACGGAGGGAAAAGAGGGCAGAAAGGCACAAAAAAACGAGGGAAAAGCGAGTGGCACAGAGGGCAGAAAGGCACAAAAACAAGGGGAAAACGAGTGGCACAGAGGACAGCAAGGCACAAAAACCGAAGAAAAACGAGTGGAACGGGGGCAGTAAGGCACAAACAATTAGGAAAAAACGAGTGGCACAGAGGGCAGAAGGGCACAAAAAATGAGGGAAAAACAAGTGGAACAGAGGGCAGAATGGCACAAAAAACGAGGGAAAAATGAGTGACACACAGGGCAGAAGGGCACACAAAAAACGAGTGGAACAGAGGGCCGAAAGGCACATAAATTGAGGGAAAAACGAGTTGCACAGAGGGCAGAATGGCATATAAAAACAAGTGGAACAGAGGGCAGAAGGGCACAAAAACAAGGGAAAAACAAGTGGAACATAGGCCAGAAAGGCACAAAAAATGATGGAATAACGAGTGGAACAGAGGGCAGGAAGGCACAAAAAACGAGGGAAAAACAAGTGGCACAGAGGGCAGAAGGGCACAAAAAAGGAGTGGAACAGAGGCAGAATACAGAGTACAGAAATACAGGGGCAGCTAAGAACAGAAGGCAGAACAGGCAGAGAGGCATGGGGCAGTGAGGGGAACAGAAGGAAAAACCGGGCAGAGAGAGCACGGGGACAGCGAGGGGAACAGAGGGAAGAAAAAGGGGCATGGACCACGTACAAGCAGTGGGGGAAGACAGAAAACAGCAGTCACAGACACAAGAATAAAAATGCAGGCAATACAATAAAAGCAATAAAACGGAGGATGAACAAAGCTACCTACGGCCTACCCCTGGCCACCAGTGATGAGGCGTAGGTGGTAGCCTGCGGGTGGTGGAGGGCCTCGAACTTCCTCAGCAGTGGCAGATGAGGCAGGGGGATACAGGCAGTGCTGTGCGGAGGGGGAGCGACCTACCTGGTGGGGGTCACAGGTAGCTCCCCTCACTGCACAGTGGCTGGCCTATATAGGGAGGTGGGAGGGAGGAGCAGCTGGGTGGCGGGAGGCGGAGTCAGTGAATATGCAGTGGGAAGTCAGGGGGGAGGGCCGCAGGGGGCACAGCGGTGGGGGAAACTAGTGGAACAGAAGGCAAAGGGGGCACAAAAATAAGGAAAAAAATGAGCGCCACTAAAGGCAGAAGGGCACAAAAAAACGAGTGGAACAGAGGGCAGAAGGGCACGAAAAATGATGGAAAAATGAGTGGAACAGAGGGCAGAAAGGTACAAAAAACGAGGAAAAAATTAGTGGCACAGAGGGCAGAAGGGCACAAAAAAACGAGTGGAACAGAGGGCAGAAGGGCAAAAAAATGAGGGAAAAACAAGTGGAACAGAGGGCAGCAAGGCACAAAAAACGAAGAAAAACGAGTGGAACAGGGGGCAGTAAGGCACAAAAAATGAGGGAAAAACGAGTGGCACAGAGGGCAGAAGGGCACAAAAAATGTGGGAAAAACGATTGGAACAGAGGGCAGAAAGGCACAAAAAATGAGGGAAAAATGAGTGACACACAGGGCAGAAGGGCACAAAAAAAACGAGTGGAACAGAGGGCAGAAAGGCACATAAAATGGGGGGAAAACGAGTGGCAGAGAGGGCAGAAGGGCACATAAAAACAAGTGGAACAGAGGGTAGAAGGGCACAAAAACAAGGGAAAAACAAGTGGAACATAGGGCAGAAAGGCACAAAAAATGAGGGAATAACGAGTGGAACAGAGGGCAGAAAGGCACAAAAACAAGGGAAAAACGAGTGGCACAGAGGGCAGAAGAGCACAAAAAACAAGTGGAACAGAGGGCAGAAGGCACAAAAAACAAGGGAAAAACCAGTGGAACAGAGTGCAGAAAGGCACAAAAAACTAGGGAAAAACGAGTGGCACATAGGGCAGAAGGGCACAAAAAACGAGTGGAAAAATCAAGTGGCACAGAGGGTAGAAGTGCAAACGAGTGGAACAGAGGGCAGAAAGGCAAAAAAACTAGGGAAAAACGAGTGGCACGGAGGGCAGAAGGGCACCAAAAAACGAGTGGAACAGAGGGCAGAAGGGCACAAAAATTAGGGAAAAATGAGTGGAACAGAGGGCAGAAAGGCAAAAAAACGAGGGGAAAATGAGTGGCACAGAGGGCAGAAGGGCACACAAAAACGAGTGGAACAGAGGGCAGAAAGGCACAATAAATGTTGGAAGAACGAGCGGCACAGAGGGCAGAAGGGCACAAAAAATGAGTTGAACAGAGGGCAGGAGGGCACAAAAAACAAGTAGAACAGAAGGCAAAAGGGGCGCAAAAAAACGAGTGGAACAGAGGGCAGAAGGGCACAAAAAGTACAGGAAAAACAAGTGGAACAAAGGGCAGAGGGCACAAATAACGATGGCAAAATGAGTGGAACAGAGGGCAGCCAGGCACAAAAAAACGAGGGAAAAACAAGTGGCACAGAGGGCAGAAGGGCACAAAAAACAAAAGAAAAACGAGTGGAAAAGAGGGCAGAAAGGCACAAAAAACGAGGGAAAAACGAGTGGCACAAAGGGCAGAAGGGCACAAAAAAAAAGTGGAACAGAGGGCAGAAGGGCACAAAAACGAGAGAAAAATGAGTGGAACAGAGGGCAGAAAGGCAAAAAAACGAGTGAATAACGAGTGGCACAGAGGGCAGAAGGGCACAAAAAAAATGAGTGGAACAGAGGGCAGTAAGGCACAAAAACGAGGGAAAAACGAGTGGCACAGAGGGCAGCAAGGCACAAAAAACGAAGAAAAACGAGTGGAACAGGGGGCAGTAAGGCACAAAAAATGAGGGGAAAAATGAGTGGCACAGAGGGCAGAAGGGCACAAAAAATTCGGCAAAAATGAGTGGAACAGAGGGCAGAACGGCACAAAAAACGAGGGAAAAATGAGACACACAGGGCAGAAGGGCACAAAAAAAACGAGTGAAACAGAGGGCAGAAAGGCACATAAAATGAGGGGAAAACGAGTGGCACAGAAAGGCACATAAAAACAAGTGGAACAGAGGGCAGAAAGGCACAAAAAACTAGGGAAAAACGAGTGGCACAGAGGGCAGAAGGGCACAAAAAACGAAAAATGAAATGAAAAATGAAAATGCAGGCAATACAATAAAAGCAATAAAACAGAGGATGAACAAATCTACCTACGGCCTACCCCTGGCCACCAGCGATGAGGGGTAGCTGGTTGCCTGCGGGTGGTGGAGGGCCTGGAACTTTCTCAGCATCGGCAGCTGAGGCAGGGAGGTACAGGCGGTGCTGTGCGGAGGGGGAGTGACCTACATGGTGGGGTCAAGGCTCGCTATCCAACACTTTCCCTACTGTTGCACTGATTGAAGTGGGAATAGTAAATTTTACCCCTTCGCTATCCAACACTTTTCCTACTGTTGCACTCACTGGAGTGGGAAAAGTAATTTTTACCCCTCAGCTATCTAACACTTTCCCTACTGAGTGGAACAGAGGGCAGAAGGGCACAAAAAAACACGGGAAAAACAAGTGGCACAGAGGGTAGAAGGGCACATAAAAACGAGTGGAACAGAGGGCAGAAGGGCACAAAAATGAGGGGAAACCATGTGGAACAGAGGGCAGAAAGGCGCAAAAAACGATGGCTGGCCTATATGGGGAGGTGGGAGGGAGGAGCAGCTGGGAGGCGGGAGGCGGGGTCAGCGACTGTGCAGTGGGATGTCAGGGGGCGGGCCCCAGGGAGCACAGCGGCAGGGGAAATGAGTGGAATAGAAGGCAAAAGGGGTACAAAAACAAGGAAAAAAACGAGCAGCATCGAAAGGCAGAAGGGCACAAAAAACTAGTGGAACAGAGGGCAGCAAGGCACAAAAAACAAAGAAAAATGAGTGGAACAGAGGGCAGTAAGGCACATAAATGAGGGAAAAACGAGTGGCACAGAGGGAAGAAAGGCACAAAAAATGAGGGAAAAATTAGTGGAACAAAGGGCAGAAAGGCACAAAAAACGAGGGAAAAATGAGTGACAGTGGGCAGAAGGGCACAAAAAAACAAGTGGAACAGGGCACAAAAAATTAGGGGAAAACGAGTGGAACATAGGGCAGAAAGGCACAAAAAGCGAGGGAAACATGAGTGACACACAGGGCAGAAGGGCACACAAAAAAACGAGTGGAACAAAGGGCAGAAAGGCACATAAAATGAGGGAAAAACGAGTGGCACAGAGGGCAGAAGGGCACATAAAAACAAGTGGAACAGAGGGAAGAAGGGCACAAAAACAAGGGAAAAACAAGCGGAACATAGGGCAGAAAGGCACAAAAACAAGGGAAAAACGAGTGGAACAGAGGGCAGAAAGGCACAAAAAACTTGGGAAAAACGAGTGGCACAGAGGGCAGAAGGGCACAAAAAAACAAGTGGAACAGAGGGCAGAAAGGCACAAAAAATGAGCTAAAAACGAGTGGAACAGAGGGCAGAAAGGCACAAAAACAAGGGAAAAACGAGTGGAACAGAGGGCAGAAAGGCACAAAAAACTTGGGAAAAACGAGTGGCACATAGGGCAGAAGGGCACAAAAAACAAGTGGAACAGAGGGCAAAAAGGCACAAAAAATGAGGGGGAAATGGGTGGAACAGAGGGCAGAAAGGCACAAAAAATGAGGGAAAAACGAGTTGCACGGAGGGCAGAAGGGCACAAAAAACGAGTTGAATAGAGGGCAGAAGGGCACAAATATGAGGGAAAAACAAGTGGAACAGAGGGCAGAAAGGCAAAAAACGAGGGGAAAATGAGTGGCACAGAGGGAAGAAGGGCACAAAAAAACGAGTGGAACAGAGGGCAGAAAGGCACAAAAAATGTTGGAAGAACGAGTGGCGCAGAGGGCAGAAGGGCACAAAAAACGAGTGGAACAGAGGGCAGAAGGGCACAAAAAACGAGGTAAAAACAAGTGGCACAGAGGGCAGAAGGGCACATAAAAACGAGTGGAACAGAGGGCAGAAGGGCACAAAAAACGATGGAATAACGAGTGGAACAGAGGGCAGAAAGGCACAAAATACAATGGAAAAACGAGTGGCACAGAGGGCAGAAGGGCACAAAATACAATGGAAAAACGAGTGGCACAGAGGGCAGAAGGGCACAAAAACGCGTGGAACAGAGGGCAGAAGGGCACAAAAAATAAGTGGAACAGAGGGCAGAAGGGCACAAAAAATTAGGGAAAAACGAGTGGAACAGAGGGCAGAAAGGCACAAAAACTAGGGAAAATGAGTGGCACAGAGGGCGTAAGGGCACAAAAACGAGTGGAAAAACGAGTGGAACACAGGGCAGAAAGGCACAAAAAATGAGTGAAAACGAGTGCACAGAGGGCAGAAGGGCACAAAAAAAATGAGTGGAACAGAGGGCAGAAAGGCACAAAAAACAAAGGGAAAACGAGTGGAACAGAGGGCAAAAGGGCACAAAAAACGAGAGAAAAACAAGTGGCACAGAGGGCAGAAGGGCACAGAAGACGAGGGAAAAATCGAGTGGCACAGAGGGCACAAGGGCACAAAAAAACAAGTGGAACAGAGGGCAGAAAGGCACAAAAAACAAGGGAAAAACGAGTGGAACAGAGGGCAAAAGGGCAAAAAAAACGAGAGAAAAACAAGTGGCACAGAGGGCAGAAGGGCACAGAAGACGAGCGAAAAATCGAGTGGCACAGAGGGCACAAGGGCACAAAAAAACGAGTGGAACAGAGGGCAGAAGGGCACAAAAATGAGGGGAAACCATGTGGAACAGAGGGCAGAAAGGCACAAAAAACGATGGCTGGCCTATATGGGGAGGTGGGAGGGAGGAGCTGCTGGGAGGCGGGAGGCGGGGTCAGCGACTGTGCAGTGGGATGTCAGGGGGCGGGCCCCAGGGAGCACAGCGGCAGGGGAAATGAGTGGAATAGAAGGCAAAAGTGGTACAAAAACAAGGAAAAAAAGAGCAGCATCGAAAGGCAGAAGGGCACAAAAAACTAGTGGAACAGAGGGCAGCAAGGCACAAAAAACAAAGAAAAATGAGTGGAACAGAGGGCAGTAAGGCACATAAATGAGGGAAAAACGAGTGGCACAGAGGGAAGAAAGGCACAAAAAATGAGGGAAAAATGAGTGGAACAAAGGGCAGAAAGGCACAAAAAACGAGGGAAAAATGAGTGACAGTGGGCAGAAGGGCACAAAAAAACAAGTGGAACAGGGCACAAAAAATTAGGGGAAAACGAGTGGAACATAGGGCAGAAAGGCACAAAAAGCGAGGGAAACATGAGTGACACACAGGGCAGAAGGGCACACAAAAAAACGAGTGGAACAAAGGGCAGAAAGGCACATAAAATGAGGGAAAAACGAGTGGCACAGAGGGCAGAAGGGCACATAAAAACAAGTGGAACAGAGGGAAGAAGGGCACAAAAACAAGGGAAAAACAAGCGGAACATAGGGCAGAAAGGCACAAAAACAAGGGAAAAACGAGTGGAACCGAGGGCAGAAAGGCACAAAAAACTTGGGAAAAACGAGTGGCACAGAGGGCAGAAGGGCACAAAAAAACAAGTGGAACAGAGGGCAGAAAGGCACAAAAAATGAGCTAAAAACGAGTGGAACAGAGGGCAGAAAGGCACAAAAAATAGGGTAAAACGAGTGGCACATAGGGCAGAAGGGCACAAAAAACAAGTGGAACAGAGGGCAAAAAGGCACAACAAATGAGGGGGAAATGGGTGGAACAGAGGGCAGAAAGGCACAAAAAATGAGGGAAAAACGAGTTGCACGGAGGGCAGAAGGGCACAAAAAACGAGTTGAATAGAGGGCAGAAGGGCACAAATATGAGGGAAAAACGAGTGGAACAGAGGGCAGAAAGGCAAAAAAATGAGGGGAAAATGAGTGGCACAGAGGGAAGAAGGGCACAAAAAAACGAGTGGAACAGAGGGCAGAAAGGCACAAAAAATGTTGGAAGAACGAGTGGCGCAGAGGGCAGAAGAGCACAAAAAACGAGTGGAACAGAGGGCAGAAGGGCACAAAAAACGAGGTAAAAACAAGTGGCACAGAGGGCAGAAGGGCACATAAAAACGAGTGGAACAGAGGGCAGAAGGGCACAAAAAACGATGGAATAACGAGTGGAACAGAGGGCAGAAAGGCACAAAATACAATGGAAAAACGAGTGGCACAGAGGGCAGAAGGGCACAAAATACAATGGAAAAACGAGTGGCACAGAGGGCAGAAGGGCACAAAAACGCGTGGAACAGAGGGCAGAAGGGCACAAAAAATAAGTGGAACAGAGGGCAGAAGGGCACAAAAAATTAGGGAAAAACGAGTGGAACAGAGGGCAGAAAGGCACAAAAACTAGGGAAAATGAGTGGCACAGAGGGCGTAAGGGCACAAAAACGAGTGGAAAAACGAGTGGAACACAGGGCAGAAAGGCACAAAAAATGAGTGAAAACGAGTGCACAGAGGGCAGAAGGGCACAAAAAAAATGAGTGGAACAGAGGGCAGAAAGGCACAAAAAACAAAGGGAAAACGAGTGGAACAGAGGGCAAAAGGGCACAAAAAACGAGAGAAAAACAAGTGGCACAGAGGGCAGAAGGGCACAGAAGACGAGGGAAAAATCGAGTGGCACAGAGGGCACAAGGGCACAAAAAAACAAGTGGAACAGAGGGCAGAAAGGCACAAAAAACAGGGAAAAACGAGTGGAACAGAGGGCAAAAGGGCAAAAAAAACGAGAGAAAAACAAGTGGCACAGAGGGCAGAAGGGCACAGAAGACGAGGGAAAAATCGAGTGGCACAGAGGGCACAAGGGCACAAAAAAACGAGTGGAACAGAGGGCAGAAGGGCACAAAAATGAGGGGAAACCATGTGGAACAGAGGGCAGAAAGGCACAAAAAACGATGGCTGGCCTATATGGGGAGGTGGGAGGGAGGAGCTGCTGGGAGGCGGGAGGCGGGGTCAGCGACTGTGCAGTGGGATGTCAGGGGGCGGGCCCCAGGGAGCACAGCGGCAGGGGAAATGAGTGGAATAGAAGGCAAAAGTGGTACAAAAACAAGGAAAAAAAGAGCAGCATCGAAAGGCAGAAGGGCACAAAAAACTAGTGGAACAGAGGGCAGCAAGGCACAAAAAACAAAGAAAAATGAGTGGAACAGAGGGCAGTAAGGCACATAAATGAGGGAAAAACGAGTGGCACAGAGGGAAGAAAGGCACAAAAAATGAGGGAAAAATGAGTGGAACAAAGGGCAGAAAGGCACAAAAAACGAGGGAAAAATGAGTGACAGTGGGCAGAAGGGCACAAAAAAACAAGTGGAACAGGGCACAAAAAATTAGGGGAAAACGAGTGGAACATAGGGCAGAAAGGCACAAAAAGCGAGGGAAACATGAGTGACACACAGGGCAGAAGGGCACACAAAAAAACGAGTGGAACAAAGGGCAGAAAGGCCCATAAAATGAGGGAAAAACGAGTGGCACAGAGGGCAGAAGGGCACATAAAAACAAGTGGAACAGAGGGAAGAAGGGCACAAAAACAAGGGAAAAACAAGCGGAACATAGGGCAGAAAGGCACAAAAACAAGGGAAAAACGAGTGGAACCGAGGGCAGAAAGGCACAAAAAACTTGGGAAAAACGAGTGGCACAGAGGGCAGAAGGGCACAAAAAAACAAGTGGAACAGAGGGCAGAAAGGCACAAAAAATGAGCTAAAAACGAGTGGAACAGAGGGCAGAAAGGCACAAAAAATAGGGTAAAACGAGTGGCACATAGGGCAGAAGGGCACAAAAAACAAGTGGAACAGAGGGCAAAAAGGCACAACAAATGAGGGGGAAATGGGTGGAACAGAGGGCAGAAAGGCACAAAAAATGAGGGAAAAACGAGTTGCACGGAGGGCAGAAGGGCACAAAAAACGAGTTGAATAGAGGGCAGAAGGGCACAAATATGAGGGAAAAACGAGTGGAACAGAGGGCAGAAAGGCAAAAAAATGAGGGGAAAATGAGTGGCACAGAGGGAAGAAGGGCACAAAAAAACGAGTGGAACAGAGGGCAGAAAGGCACAAAAAATGTTGGAAGAACGAGTGGCGCAGAGGGCAGAAGAGCACAAAAAACGAGTGGAACAGAGGGCAGAAGGGCACAAAAAACGAGGTAAAAACAAGTGGCACAGAGGGCAGAAGGGCACATAAAAACGAGTGGAACAGAGGGCAGAAGGGCACAAAAAACGATGGAATAACGAGTGGAACAGAGGGCAGAAAGGCACAAAATACAATGGAAAAACGAGTGGCACAGAGGGCAGAAGGGCACAAAATACAATGGAAAAACGAGTGGCACAGAGGGCAGAAGGGCACAAAAACGCGTGGAACAGAGGGCAGAAGGGCACAAAAAATAAGTGGAACAGAGGGCAGAAGGGCACAAAAAATTAGGGAAAAACAAGTGGAACAGAGGGCAGAAAGGCACAAAAACTAGGGAAAAATGAGTGGCACAGAGGGCGTAAGGGCACAAAAACGAGTGGAAAAACGAGTGGAACACAGGGCAGAAAGGCACAAAAAATGAGTGAAAACGAGTGCACAGAGGGCAGAAGGGCACAAAAAAAATGAGTGGAACAGAGGGCAGAAAGGCACAAAAAACAAAGGGAAAACGAGTGGAACAGAGGGCAAAAGGGCACAAAAAACGAGAGAAAAACAAGTGGCACAGAGGGCAGAAGGGCACAGAAGACGAGGGAAAAATCGAGTGGCACAGAGGGCACAAGGGCACAAAAAAACAAGTGGAACAGAGGGCAGAAAGGCACAAAAAACAAGGGAAAAACGAGTGGCACAGAGGGCAGAAGGGCACAAAAAAACTAGTGGAACAGAGGGCAGAAGGGCACAAAAATGAGGGGAAAACGAGTGGAACAGAGCGCAGAAAGGCACAAAAAATTAGGGAATAATGAGTGGAACAGAGTGCAGGAAGGCACAAAAAAACAGGGAAAAATGAGTGGCACAGAGGGCCGAAGGACACAAAAAAAGAAGGGGAAAATGAGTGGAACAGAGGGAGAAAGGCACAAAAATGAGGGAAAAACGAGTGGAACTGAGGGTAGGAAGGCACAAAAAACAAGGGAAAAACAAGTGGAACAGAGGGCAGAAAGGCACAAAAAACGAGGGAAAAATGAGTGGCACAGAGGGTAGAAGGACACAAAAAACAAGTGGCACAGAGGCAGAATACAGAGTACAGAAATACAGGGGCAGCTAAGAACAGAAGGCAGAATGGGCAGAGAGGCAGGGGGCAGCGAGGGGAACAGAAGGGAAAACCGGGCAGAGAGAGCACGGGGACAGGGAGGGGAACAGAGGGAAGAAAAAGGGGCACGGACCACGTACAGGCAGCGGGGGAGGACAGACAACAGCAGTCACAGACACAACAATGAAAATGCAGGCAATACAAGAAAAGCAATAAAGCGGAGGATGAACAAACCTACCTACGGCCTACTACTGGCCACCAGGGATGAGGCGCAGGTGGTAGCCTGCGGGTGGTGGAGGGCCTTGAACTTCCTCAGCAGCAGCAGCTGGGACATGGAGGCACAGGCGGTGCTGTGCGGAGGGGGAGCAATCTACCTGGTGGGGTCAAGGGTCGCTATCCAACACTTTCCCTAGATTGCACTGATTGAAGTCGGAATAGTAAATTTTACCCCTTCGCTATCCAACACTTTACATGCTGTTGAACTCACTGGAGTGGGAATAGTAATTTTTCTACCCCTCAGGTTTCCAACACTTTTCCTACTGTTGCACTCACTGGAGTGGGAATAGTAATGTTTACCCCTCAGCTATCCAACACTTTCCCTACTATTGCACTCACTTGAGTGGGAATAGTAATTTCTACCCCTCCGCTATCCAACATTTTCCTTACTGTTACACTCACTGGAATGGGAATAGTAATTTTTAACCCTCCGCTATTTAACATATTCCCTACTGTTACAATTATTGGAGTGGGAATAGTAATTTTTACCCCTGTGCTATCCAACAGTTTCCCTACTGTTGCACTGACAGGGTGCAGTCAGGGAGCCTAATGTCACACTGCCTGAAGTAGTCACAATGTCAAAAAGAAACCTACTGCTTGTGCCTAGATTGATCCTTTTTCGTTTCCATTAAGAAATTGAATGTCTGGGTATTTTGTGTGCTGAATTTGTTTGAGAACACACTGGACATATGGGTCCTCTTTGCAATAGTCTCTAGTTTAGGTTATTTAGGAACCCGCTCTGGATGAAAGTCATGAACATTTATCCTTTTTTGGCTGTATGTGCTGAGTGATATATATTTATGTACTTTGAAACACCCTCCTTTTACATTATTAACTAAAGTGCACTGGTTGATTATTTTGACTTTTTCCCACTCTGAATTGATCATGGTGTGGCCCACGGGATCATGGTGTGTTGCATCCATTTGAATTCATGCCATAATAACTGTCATAAGAAGGTTTACAAATTGGCCCCTGAATGCATAATTGCCACAGGGACTTAAAGTCGAAACCATTATAAGTTGGGGTACTACAGTGGTCCATGGTAGATGCTAGTAACCTGTTGGCTCCCATAATTTGGGAAACAATAAGTGAAATATCGTTTTATATTTGTTATAGGTGACACTAGATGTTGGTACTATACGTTTTATATAAGAAGATCCCTGATATTGCCAGGGGATCAGATCTCTTAGTAAGAGTTTTTCTAGAACATGTGGTTTCTCTCACTCTTGGATTTTCGGGCTGAGATTTAGGATCATGTTTTGGGTCCTTGCACACTACCATGCTCTTTTCCTGTCTTCCAATCTATGGTAAACAGTATATGCAAGTCACTAAGGGGCACATGCATCCAGGTAATCATTTGCGATTATCAAATAGCGAATATTAAGGATTTGCTATTTGGTAATCTCAATGCCTATGCATGAAAGATTCGCAAATAATCTTGCGAATCCTTAACATTCCCTAATAGCGATTTGCAATTTGCGAATCACTATTAGGGAATGCCTTCCCATTCATTCCTATGGGCTTAGAAGCCCATAGGAATGAATGGGAATGCATTCGCAATTTGCGATTACCAAATTGGTAATCGCAATTTGCGAATGCAAATCCAAGGGATCCTGGGGGCCTAAGACCCCCTGTGGCATGCCCCAAAAAAGGTTAGTATGCACATGAGTAGCACACATATATCCTAAGGGCATGTGTGTGCTACATATTGCATTGATAAATGCATTTGTCTCATATTGTGTTTTGTTAAAGATTGCATTTTTGTGATGTTCTTATAGTTTATGTACTATTGTCTGTCTTATGTCAACAAGCATATATATGTGTTTGGTGATTTGCCATATATATACGTTTTTTATGTTTGCATCCCTGATGAAGCCTTTCGTAAGGTGAAAAGCATTGGTTGCGCTATTTGCAATACATACTAAAGAAAGCACTACACCAACAACAAAGATGCATGAGTTTTTGTTTAAACGTTGAGTATGGTCATACACAAGTGTTCTATTGCCTTTCTAATGTGTGAAAAATGGATCCTTGGTTGTGTAGAGCTTTGTGTGCATGGGTCAGCAGCTCGACTTGTCATCTCTTCTATATGGAGAGCCAGTGGAGTTGCTTGAGGAGGGGTGTGTAGGTTGGGGACAAGTCTGGATTTGGTCTTATGTATGGTTTGAGGTGTCTGTAAGAGGTGTGTAGAGATCCCTATGTAGAGTGCTGCCGTAGTCCAGTCGGCTGGTGATGAGGGCCTGTGTCGGTGTGCATCTTGTGTGCAGGGGTAGCCACTAGAAGATCTTTTGTAGAGTGAGGAAGCAGGCAGAGGCGATGGCGTTGATCTGTGACTTCATGGTAAGGTTGTTATCAATGATGATTTCAAGGTCTCTGGTGTGGTCGGCTGGTATGGGTGTGGGTCCTGGGCCTGGGGGTCCCAAGGAGTCGTTCCAGGGGTTGCTGTTGTTGCCAAAGATCAGTACTTCCATCTTGTCCTAAAGATTTGTAAGGAGCCTGCACTCTTCCACAGACGGATGTGCACTTTACAAAAATAATTTCTTAGTCCCTTAGTTCATCAGTGCAGCATTGATTTTGAACTCTTAAACCAAGTATTGATTTTCTAAATGATGTGAGTTATAAGTACATATGTTCATGTAGCTTAAGTAAAAAATAGAAATTACAAGACTTACTTCGTGAAAAACCTCAAGCACATCATGGAAGTCAAAAGATCTGAATTGCAAACGATGAGGTTTGCCCTTCGTGTCATGCACTCCTGTAGACATGCTGTTCAGCGTGTTTGCAGCAGCAAGGTTCAGCATTAACTAAGAAATAGCTGTACAAATCCCAAATACTTATCGCCAAAGTCAATAATTCACTCTGCCAATTCTACAGCGTAGGCAGAAACAGATCCAGGAAATAGTATGGCCTGGAGCCACTAAGGCCCAGGCCCTTGTGCAGGGAAACACCGTGATAATCCACGGATAGTAAAATCGTTTGCAAAGAAGAGGTGGAATCCCCGACTCAAGACAGCCCCAGTTACCTAGCAACGGCACACAGGTGTTATCGAGGGACAAGAGCATTGCAGCAGCAACCTGTCAAGAGGTCAGTTTAAGTTAGAGATCGAGCACAAACTGAGAATATACTTTTCCTACCACTAAGTATACATGAATAGGGCAACAATACAAAACATGTGGCCCACGTGGAACAACCTGCTTTGGATGGTAGCCCACCACATGGGAAGTAGGGCCATAGAGGTTGTCCAGGTACTTGTGTTCATCACTGGGTGATTGACGGTCCACGCTGCCCCTAGAGCGAAGGTGGAGCTAGTGGTGACCATTGGGGCGCGGTCTACATTTTCGACACACAGTGGTGAAGCTCCACTTAGTCCACAGTTTGTCACCATGTTAGCAAAGGTTTTCCTTTGCAGTTGTCACCTGTGCAATGAGACAAAACACTTTTAGGGAAAAACTGTGGCATGGTGGGATTGCTGCGACATATATGTAAGTACTGGAAAGGTACCCCCCAAACAGTAGGACATTGACAATATTCACACACAATTGTCCTGACATGTAGGGACTTATTTTCCAGAATGTTAGAGACTCAGAAATTGATATTTTGTCAAAGGCTGCTGTGTATTGTACAGTAGTTGGTTGCTCAAATAATCTGAAGTGTCCATGATGTCAACAATGGAGCAGTGTGGACCCAATAACAGAAGCTGTCCAAGGTCATCTGGTTTCAGCCACGCTTATAAAAGGGTGGTGTAGTACTGAGAAGGTCTAGCAGAACCAGTGCTGATTTTTGGTGGAATCCCCTATAGCAGGCCCTTTTGACTTACATATGATAGTTTATTTATTTCACATTCTTATATAGTCGAACCTGGAGGCATTTAGGTGTTTGCATCCAACAGCAGCGATACATTTAGCAGTTTAGGATCAAAAAGCAACAACACAATACTTTTAGTATGGTAAGTCTTTCACTTTGATGGTTTGGAAGCACAGTAACAAAGTGGAGAAGCAGGATAGGGTGGGGAATACAGACAGAATGTTGCATAAGGAACTCTTTTCTGCTATAATAGTTATTATGGGCCAGATGTAGGTCACCCTATACCGGTCGGTAACGGCCGAAATTACCACATTTCGGCCGTTACCGGCCGGTATTAGGCTTTTCAGATGTAGGGACCTAATGTTAGGATTCGGTAATTTACCGAATCAGTAATTTAAGGAATCGGTAAATTACCGAATTCTTAAATACCGATTCGGTAAATTACCGAATCCTTAATGTAGGGAGCACTCAAATGAGTGCTTTTCCCATTTTAGGATTCGTTATTTACCACCAACTACAAGTTGGTGGTAAATATCGAAAACCCCAAAAGAAGCAATGTTTTGCAAACTATTACAGTGCCATGTGGCAGATATATATGCCCTTAGGGTATGAGTGTGTGCCACATGTGCACCTATACTCTATTCAGGGGTGCAACAGGGTGTCAAAGTAACACCCTGCCACCCTTCAATGTCTTCCCCCTTTTACCGAATCTGTATTTACCGATTCGGTAATTCCCATTCATTCCTATGGGCCTACAGGCCCATAGGAATGAATGGGAATTACCGAATCGGTAAATACAGATTCGGTAATTTCCGAATCTTACCAATTCGGTAATACTTACCGAATAAATACCTACATCCCATTTACCGATTGTAAAATACCGAATCGGTAAAATTCGGTATTTTAGAATCGGTAAATCTTCATTACCTACATCTGGCCCTATATCTTGAATGAGATCAGAAAAATCCCTTGCAGTGCTCTTCAGAACGTTTTGCCCTTTGTTGTAAAAGAAAAGAGGGAAAAGGAATGAGATAAGAAATGAGATGCTATTTCTGAGCAGCCAGGGTCTTTAATATTGGTCAAATGAATCTGCCTTGACACCAGACAAGACTGATGGTCTATGAATGCGTTTTTAATTTTAATAAAAGTATTGTGTTACTGGAATGGGGCTCTCAGTCTCTGCCAGCCTTGCGGTCATTGAAGAAAAATGCTGTTTCTCTGCCCTGTTCTTTATTTACTCGTAGTCTGGACCCAGTCCACGCGTGCTAGCACACAGATGCTTCTGGGCCCACTGCCTCTGTGGCAGGTCTGAAACTAACACACTTTCCTGGTTCCTGATTCCAGAAACAAGAGGAAAATACTTCTTCTCTTTTACACCAGTTAGCAAGATGGACTGAACTTGAATGCAATAGACGGAAAAACCAACTCCTTAATGCATCACTGGGAACAGCTGGGTTCTGTGCCTGCTGCTCTGCCTGCTGTCACAGTTAAAGTGCTGGGAAGGTTCAATGCTTGGATGACCAGGGAGAACAGGGGAACTGAGACTGAGGTGGACACTCCAGCACTCTTGTCCCAACCCTTGATCCCTACAGGAGGATTGACAGGCTGTGCCTGATTTACAGGTATCAAAATATGTGCAAAAAAGTTAGAAATATGGGTTTTATAGAGAGGAGATCAGAACGTCCATAAATTTAGACAAATCCTGTGACCCATACGAGTAATTGGACAAAATGAATACATCCGAAGAAGACCAGGTTGTAGAATTGTGAATACCTGCAAACCTCTCCTCCACAAATTACTAACAGTCCTTTCCAAGGTAGTGAAACACTGCTCTGCCTTCCAGCTGTGCTATCTGGAGAGAGGAAAGAGCTGTGACTCCACTTAAAGAAAAACCCACAAAGAGATGCTGTCCAGAACATCTGACATCCTTGCATCGAGCATCCCTTTTCAACCTCCAAAGCGTACTCATTTTTATCACAATGACGTAGCAAGGGCACCCTGGGCCCTAATGCAAGCAAGGCGATTGCCCCCCACCCTTGGACTTGAAGTAATAAAATTATGATTAACTGCTGAGAAGTGGCACCCTTAGATCGCTTGGTTCTTGTGAGAACTGCCTACTGAACTATTGATGACTATGCCCATGTTGTTAGACGAGATGAAGACTTGGTGCCAGATGTACATACCTTTATGTTTGCGATTACCTAATAGCGAATTTATGAAATTCGCTATTAGGTAATCTGAAACAGTGATGTACTATAGTGTGTTTACACTGTTTGCGATTCCCAGTGGGTCGCAAATGACGTACCTCATTAATATTCATGAAGCAGGTCGCAATTTGCGACCCATTCGGAATCACTAAAATCACAGGCATGGTGGCCTGCTGGGGTCAACAGACCACCATGTCTGTGATTGTTTTCAAATAAAGCAATGTTTTTAAAAAAAAATGCAGCTCGTTTTAAGAATGAAAAATTTTCTTTTAATTTTTTAAGAGGTGGCAGGGGACCGTGGGACCATAGCCTGCTCTTAAAAACTTTTTGACTACTATTCACAAAGTGGACAAAGAACCAGTGGTCCCTTCAAGACCCCTTCCTGTTACCACATACTTGAAGTAGGCTGTAAAATGTGAATGTTTTGCGACCGCATTTTTGTTTCAAAACATTCACACATACCAGTGCAAGTTGCTATCAGAAAGGGGCATCCTTAACACACCCCTTCCTCATATCGAACCGCTAACCCATTTTGCGAATCGCAAAATAGGGTTTTGTTCATTCAAAAAGGCTTGTTTGAGCAGAATCAGGTTGTTTGCAACCTCAAAAAAGCTGCGTACACCTGGCCCTGGGATCCCTTCTGCTTGTGAAAGTTGTGTCCCAAAACAGACAATCATGTCAGTTACCACACAGAGAAATATGTGCAGGAAAACCACTGTGTGTGATGTGACATTACCACATTAGTGACATGGTAAAACCACTGAAAATCCATGTGCTGTGACTACAAACAAAGGGTTGGTGGCATTGTTGTATGAATACTCAAATTGTGCCTCATTTGCCCCATACAAAATTGTGAGATATAATAGCAATCTCACTACTGTTTTTCTCTCAGTATTTTCCTATAGACCTAATTAGCATCTTAACCACACATTCTAACTCACCATCCATATCCAACCATCTCCATCTGTCAGGTAGACCCCTATTGACCAAAGTGATCTTGAATGAATGAAGAATTGAACTTATATAAAAGCCCTACTACCGCCAAGTGATCGGGCGCTGTCATGCACAAGAAGGAAGGTATGACCAGCACTTTGAGGTATCAAGAAGCAATTTCATGTTGAACAGTAATGTTTCCAGCCTTTGTGGTGGTGACGACAATTGATTAAAAGCCAAAGAAAAGCGTAATGGAACTGCAAATTCTCTGAACAATATAGGAGAAGGAGCCAGGGACCTGAAATCTAAGACAGCCTGGCTCACTGAACTTGGAGAAGTTAGAATGGAGTGAGTAGATGGGCATTTGTTTATTTTACCTTGGATAATTAAAGACCAGACTCATATCGGGTCCAAAAGACAATCCAAAGGTCTTTGTAAATGGATCCTTTGGCAACAAGGAGGCAGCGCATGTGCCATGGAAAGGCACATTAACTTCACAGACCCAGAAAACATTTGGTAGAAGCAGTCTGTAGTATCTGGAAAAACTGAGGATCATGGTCTGGAAACCCAAACACTAACCAGATTCCATAACTCAGCTGACATGACCTCTAAATGAGCCCCATAGCCTCCTGTGTTTCAGATGTTAATTGGTAGCATAGGCAAAGGTGTGAGGATAGTGTGTGTTATATTCAGGCATGACTGTGTAGCGCCATGTCTGAATATAGAATGTGGCGTTTGGATCATGGGGTGGTGGTAATGCTTTTCGTGACAGTTGTCTGGATGCTGCCTGTCTGTCACAACATGTGTGTGGTTGCTCCTTACAAATAAACTCACCTTGTTAAATGGATCTTGCTGTTGAGGGAAGAAGAAAATCCTGGGATACTCGGCGGGCATATTAGCCTCCTCATTTTTTTGGACTGGATTTTCTACTGGGTGCCGGTGCCACTCATTCATTTTTATGGATCTAAACTGGAAAGTGATAATTCTACAGTGTGTGCATGCGGAACCTAGTAATTCAGTGAGACACACTCCATCCTGTGTTTCATTTTGTTTTACATGCTGATAAAACAAAAGTTAGCAACGGTGATGCACTGATTTGTGGGAGCATGGGCTGTGTTTTGTTTTGCCTGGAGTTCCAACAAGGAGCATTTGGTTCAAGCAAGTGCATTCAGTGATATACGCCCTTCATCCGGGGCCTTATTAATGTGTAGTGTTGTAGTCAGAAAATAAAAGCTACCATCAATGATGTACTCACTTGTGGGAGCGCTAGCATCGTTTGGCTTTTCTGGAGTTCTAACTAGAAGCACATGGTACAAGCTAGTGTATCTATGATACACACATCTTTACTGGTGTATCAACAGTGATTCTCTCTTCTTGTGGCATGCTCCAGTCCTGTGGGAGTGCATTTTTATTACTATATCCTCAGAGTACTTTTGAGTTTCGTTGTTTTGAGTATTTGGTTCAAGGCTTTTTTTTTTGGGTGAAAATTACAAGTTAAGCCAAGGTATTAATCCTCTTGCTTCACAGGGGAGTATGCAGTCGGTAAATCCATCACCTCGTTTCCTTGATAGCGCGGGTGAACCACCTCTATCTTTGAGAAACTCGTTTGATGTATTTTAAACTTTTCTTGGTGCCATTGGTGCTTTAAGATTCTGGGTAGAAAGAAAAAAAAATTACTGCTGCATTCTTTTGGGTTTGTAGGTCGTTCTATTTTCAAAAATCTTCCAGACATCGAAGTTCCACAAAATGAAGAGCCAGAGGATTAGTTCACAGAAATGATTAGGAAATTGGAGAAACATTTTGTTCAACCAGTATTGTTCTACTACGTCATACGTTTTTAAGGAGAAAGCAGTTGTCCGTAGAGGGTGTTGATGCACATGTTTCTGGTCTTTGAAGTCTGGTGGCAGACCATGATATTATAACTTCACGGACCAGCTTGTTCATGATCAATCCATATGCCACTGTACTAATATCGCTATCCAGCAGAAACTTTTGTGATAAGCAATCCTTTGCTTCAAAGAAACGTTATGGATCATCAAAAGCATCGAAACATCACAGTTGTCGTTCAAGAAACTGGAAGAAAAAAGATCTGACGTTGTAGGCAATGTTCCTACTAAGAGTAAAACTGTAGCAAAAGAGTATGCAGATAACAGAGACAACTCAAAATATTAAGGTACATGCAGATCAGCAAATCACTCATGGCAGCTTTATCACCTGACACCGCACTACCGGAGGCCTCCCCCCTGTAGGATAGGTTACTGACTGACTACATGGATAAAAAGGCTGCCTCTCTCACCTACCGCAAACTCGTTAACAATTTACCTGATCCAATGCACTCTATGTATAAAATGGTCCACTGACCTGACGGACCTAGATGACACAGATTGGCAGGAGGCACTCTCGTCTCCACGCGAAGTAGCAATACCCTCACGACTCAGACTGATACAACTTAAGATACTACATCGCATTACTAGACAAGGGTGACCCTACATGAAATAGGGAGTACCACGGATCTGTTCTGTTTAAGGGATTGTGGAGAGGAGGGGCAGGTCTATCACACCATGTGGCAGTGTCCGTGGATAATGCCATACTGGACAGCGGTACTGCGAACTATATCCCAAGTAGGTGAATTCTCAATTATACCACAGCCCAAAGGATGTCTATTAAACATATGGGACCAAATGAATCTTAACCACGCAGCACAGGATTGGGCGACACTCGGGATGATGTTCGCCAAACACAATATAGCCAGATTGTGGGGTTCACGGTGCTCGCTAATGCTCAATGATTGGTGCACAGACATGGATGGGGCCATGGTGGCAGAGAAGGCGACATATGTCCACCGGGGCTGTCCAAAAAAATAGGGGAGAATATGAGGAACATGGAACAAGTATAGAGGATATATTTGTACTCCGCCTCTGACAGCATCCGATGAAGGTTCCTAAGGAGGGAGGTCTTGGGGAAATCAGGGGATTTGTATCATTTTATTTCATATTCAATGTATTAACTGTATTATTGACATGCATGTGCCAATGGGATTTGTATCAAACAAGCAGCAGCAATTTATCAATTTGTAAGTACTTTTCAATCTGCCCTGTCCTTAATAAACAGAATTTTAAAAAACAAGTGATGGATGGAATGCTTGAATTAATCTCTGCCACTGGTAATTATTCAGGGCCACATCCCAGTCCATCCTTATTCTGCACACCATGTCATCTCATTTTGAAGTCAGACTAATGTAAATAGGTCTTAACTCTCCAGTGGGAAAAGTCCAGTCTGAACTGCCAGAACAGGTCCTTCCTAAACCAGAACATAAGCAACCTAGGACTGCGTTCACCCTAGTTAGGACACATCAGCCAGACATACCTTGTTTCTAATAACACAGAGAGTATGGGACCCACGTCTTGGCATATCCGTCACACTAAGGGTGACTACATAAAATATACAAAAAAGTGATGGATGGAATGCTTGAAATAGTCTCAGCCATTGGTAATTACTTGGGCCACATCCCAGTCCACAATTATTTTGCACAGCGTGCAATCTCAGTTTGGACCCAGCCCTATGCAAAATCAGTCTTGACCCTGTTCCTGTGGGAACAATCCAACCAGAACTGCCAGGCCTGGTCCTCCCTGAACCGAAACACAAGCAATACATTATTGTCTTCATGTGCAGGCTTATCCAGAGGCTCTATGCCACACAATCCCCAGAGACAAAGCAAGGAACGGCAACTGCCACTGTTGTGTTTCTATCTAGGACCCTAATTCGATATTCCCGAATTAAGCCCCTTGTATGGCTATAATAAATAATATCCTTATAAAGGCATAACTTGTTTTGATTTGCACAAAAACTCCTAGAGTCAGAAAGAACTGTTAGTTCTTGGTGACGTCTTATGTCCAACCTTACGTCAAACCCGGCACCTTTCAGGTATAAATATACCAACGTTGCCTTAAGCAAACACACAGTGGTTTGGAGCAGAGCGGCTATCATCTTGCCCGGAAGCCCAGCTGATGCGAGGAGCCGAAGGAAGCCGCCCCTCCCCTTTGACGCACTGCGGAAGACGCTGTCTTTTTCTCCAGCCGAGAAAATCCAGCTCCGGTGTTTCCAGCCACCCTTGCGGGTTGCTGGGATATCGAGTCCTGAGAGAGAGATACAAGACCTCCAAACCAAGGTACGGAGCTGACTAAACCCTTAAGAGAATTCTTGATCCAGATCCTTGGCAAAAACCCAACTTAACTTAAACTGCAACTTACTTGCTCCTTCCCACGTATTAGGCTTAGGTGAGGTACACTGGGGTAGGCGTAGATTAGAAGCACCAGTTGAGTACGTTAGTCAATGTTTTTATGTATGTATATATTTTATCCATTTTAAAGTATCATATGGCTAAGAAACCATATCAATGCTTTTACAGTATTATTTCATAATACTCCTTTTACTGTACGCACTTTACTTTATAATAAGTATTGCAATTGTGGCAATTCATTTCTCTTGCATGAGAAAGAAGACTGCTCAATAAATAACACCTTTTATTGAAAACGCCCGTCTCTCTATTTCTCTGCACTCTGGTGAAACTAAGTACGCACGATTGACTGAGTGAAATAGTTGTCTATTGTTTTCACACGACTCTAGAGATTTTATTTATTTATTTTTATTTATTTAATTTATATGGCGCGTTATAACCACAGGGGTCTCTAAGCGCTGTCTGTCCAGATTTACATGCAAGATGTTACATAATGAGATGTTACAAACGAAAGGCTGTGCACCTAAAAGCTACTCCATGCTTGTTTGTACAACACAGTTTTTAGTTTTTTTCTAAAGGGAAGTAGACTACTTTCCTTCCTGAGATCTGAGTCCAATTTATTCCACAATGCTGGAAGCACGTTGGAAAACGCACGGCCCCCCACCGTCGTCAGCTTGAAGCGGGATTGGGACAGGAAAGTGGCATCTGACGAGCGCAGAGTCCTACCCGGAGTGTAGGGGGATATTCGGGATTTCAAATATTTAGGTGCTTTGCCGTGCAGAGCCTTGTGAGCAATACACAATCCCTTGAATACAATTCGCTGACGTATTGGGAGCCAATGCAGCTCCCGCATCAGGGGAGAGGCATGGGCAGTCCTGGGTTTTTTGAATATGAGCCTAGCTGCATCATTCATAACTCCCTGAAGCTTGTCCAGCAGCCGCTGAGGCAGGCCTAGGTATAGGGAGTTCCCGTAGTCCAGCCTAGCCAGAATTGTGGCTGAGACCACGTGTCTCAAGGTAGAGAATGATAGCAATGCCGAGATCTTCCTTAGTTGTTTTAGGAGGCCTATACAGGTACCCACTACAGTGGAAACCTGTTTTTCCATGGATAATTTATTATCCACATATAGGCCTAAGCTCTTGACTGCGGCTGCCGGTTTGGGTGGTGTGCCCAACTCTTTAGGCCAGAAATTGTCACTCCAGGGGTTGCCCGAGATGGAAATGGGCAACACTTCTGTCTTGTCTGGATTGACCTTCAGAGAATTCTCCGACATCCAGTTCACTGTGGTTTTCAGTATGTCCTGTAACCTAGCGGATGCTCCTGGGCCATCATCCAGCCGGATGATGATCTGGGTGTCATCGGCATAGTTATACACTAGGCAGTCCATCCTATTCAGGAGAGCAATTAATGGCTGCAGGTAGATGTTAAAAAGTAGGGGTGACAAAGCAGAGCCCTGAGGGACCCCGCAGGTGATCGGCGCGGGGGTGGAGAGTAGATCACCCAACTGCACTCGTTGTGTCCTACCCTGCAGGAATGATGCAAGCCATGCATGTGCTGTGCCCATGACACCAAAGGATCTCAACCGCGACAGGAGCTGTTTGTGACACACGGTGTCAAACGCCGCGGAGAGGTCCAATAGTATCAGGGCACTTGGTGTTTTTGCATCAGCCCGGATTCTTAGCTCATCCAGAATAGATAGCATAACTAGTTCCGTGCTATGATTAGCACGGAACCCTGCCTGATTGGTCTCCAGCAGGTTATTGCTTTCTAGATGGGCCGAGAGAAGGGCTAACACATGCTGCTCAATCACTTTGGCCAAGAAAGGCAACTGAGAGATGGGCCGGAAGTTTTTCAGACATTTTGTGTCTGCACCGGGTTTCTTCAGTAAGGGGATCAGGCGAGCCTCTTTGAAGGCTAGAGGGATCTGTCCTGTGCAAAGAGAGGTGTTCAATAAGTGCAGGACCTCTTCCTCTAATCCTGGCATTGCCACCTTAAATATGTCAGGAGGGCAGGGGTCTACCAGGGAACCTGATTTAACTCGGCCTAGGATGTTGAGTAATTCTAGTTTGGACATAGGGGCGAACTCAACTAATGATGGAGTGTTTAATGGGGTGATAAGGTCCGGTAGGCAGGGGGGGCAATCGAGGGGTACAGTTTCCTCAATTTCGTGTAAAATGTCAGATATCTTCTTTACAAAGAAGTCCTGAAACCTCTGACAGTCCGCCTGAGTAAACTCAGGGCTTTGCTCTTTGTTGACCCTGAGCTCTGCCAAAACCCGAAAGATTTCTTTTTGTGGGTTTTTTGCAGCCACTATTCTCTCCTCGAAAAAAATAGCCTTCCTAGAATGTATGGCTAGCTTATACTGGGCTAAAGATGAAACATATTCTTGTTTGGAGATGGCGTCATATTTTTTACGCCATGCCCGTTCTTTCTTCCTCACCCCACGTTTCATCTCCCTTAGGGAATCGTTGTACCAAGGTGCCCCCGCTCCTCTTGCCACCTTCTTTGTCCTGCGAAGAGGCGCTACCACATCAATGGCACTCCTCAGTTTGTGCTGGAGGTGGCCACATAGAGCGTTAACGTTGGCATCCTGCTCTTTTATTGGAGGGCAGTGTTCTAAAAGGTGGACCAATTTCTCTCCATCTAGATTTCTCCATTTGCGGGCCGTTTTCCAGCCCTCCCCAGATTTAAGCGGAGGGCCCTTCAGTACAAGTCTGCCCTTTATTAAAGAATGATCGGACCAAGCACATGGTAGAATTTCCGTGCTGCCCTGGACTGGCATATTGGTCCAGACTAAATCAAGTACATGACCTTTGTCATGTGTTGGTTCCTTGACCTGTTGATTGAGACCTAGTGAAAAGGCCGCCTCCTCTATCTGTAGCGCTTGTCCTTCCTTGGGGGATTTTTCCCAATGATAGTTGAAGTCCCCAACAATCACCAGTTTATCGTATCTTGTGCATAGGTCCTGGACCAATTTTACAAAGAGCGTGGGGAAATCTGGCGACGCCCAGGGTGGCCGATAAACCACCAAGAACACCACACAGACCGCTCCCCTCCTAAGCTTAACCCCCATGACCTCAGCTCCTCCAAGGGTTTCGGAGAGGAACCTATCCGCATGGAGGCATGACTGGTACAAGAGGGCTACTCCTCCTCCTCTCTTGGCCCCCGCCCTATTAAAATGAATGGCTAGATAGTTATCTGGAAGGGCCGCCACTAAATCTGGCGCTGAACAATCCTCCAGCCATGTCTCGGTGAGCGCAAGGACATCTAGCTCCCCGTCTTCCAGGAGTGTGAAGACCTCCAACCTATGACTCTGCAGAGAACGTGTGTTCAATAAGCCGTAGCACAGGGTATGGATGTTAGACGAGCGCTGCCGCCCTCTAATGCTCCTTGGCGAGATTAATAAGCCCTCGCAAGCCAGCCGATGTATAGTAGCTGGCTCAAGATGAGACTTGCCCAAGTTAAGCTGCAATAGATCCTCCCTAGAATACAATACGTTTTTGGCAGGGGTTCTGGCCCCAGGCCCCGGATGGTCACGGATGGGCAAAGATGGGCTCACCTCTGGCGAACCTCCGGCGCACCGTTGGCGCGCCTGCTGCGCGTCACCGCTGCGCGTTTGCTCCATGTGAGCTTTAAATAGGAGGCTGCTGACGGTCCTAGTACAACCACTAGACCGTCAGCTCTCCAAGATGGCCCCCGGAAGTGAGGGTGGAGGGCTCTGTACCGCGTTGGACACTCCCTCCACAACAAACAGCACAAGCTGCGGTGGAACGGGGAGGAAAGCGGTAATATCTAGCAGGTAACTTCGTAATGCGCCCACATCAACTAAACATGTACCGTGCAAGTAATAAACAAATTAGCACAAAAGCGGTGATTTAAAAATAATGCTGTTAACAAGTATGCAGCAAAGCGGCGATTTTAAAATAGTGCAATTTCAAAGTGCAAACAGATGCGTGCTAGCGTGGTCAGCAGCGCTACTGAGAGCAGCGTTTCAGCGTTTCGGTTTCAGTATCGGTAAAACAGTAATTTCTGGCTTCTATCGCGGCAGGAAATGCTCGCCCTAAATAGGAGGCTGCTGACGGTCCTAGTACAACCACTAGACCGTCAGCTCTCCAAGATGGCCCCCGGAAGTGAGGGTGGAGGGCTCTGTACCGCGTTGGACACTCCCTCCACAACAAACAGCACAAGCTGCGGTGGAACGGGGAGGAAAGCGGTAATATCTAGCAGGTAACTTCGTAATGCGCCCACATCAACTAAACATGTACCGTGCAAGTAATAAACAAATTAGCACAAAAGCGGTGATTTAAAAATAATGCTGTTAACAAGTATGCAGCAAAGCGGCGATTTTAAAATAGTGCAATTTCAAAGTGCAAACAGATGCGTGCTAGCGTGGTCAGCAGCGCTACTGAGAGCAGCGTTTCAGCGTTTCGGTTTCAGTATCGGTAAAACAGTAATTTCTGGCTTCTATCGCGGCAGGAAATGCTCGCCCTAAATAGGAGGCTGCTGACGGTCCTAGTACAACCACTAGACCGTCAGCTCTCCAAGATGGCCCCCGGAAGTGAGGGTGGAGGGCTCTGTACCGCGTTGGACACTCCCTCCACAACAAACAGCACAAGCTGCGGTGGAACGGGGAGGAAAGCGGTAATATCTAGCAGGTAACTTCGTAATGCGCCCACATCAACTAAACATGTACCGTGCAAGTAATAAACAAATTAGCACAAAAGCGGTGATTTAAAAATAATGCTGTTAACAAGTATGCAGCAAAGCGGCGATTTTAAAATAGTGCAATTTCAAAGTGCAAACAGATGCGTGCTAGCGTGGTCAGCAGCGCTACTGAGAGCAGCGTTTCAGCGTTTCGGTTTCAGTATCGGTAAAACAGTAATTTCTGGCTTCTATCGCGGCAGGAAATGCTCGCCCTAAATAGGAGGCTGCTGACGGTCCTAGTACAACCACTAGACCGTCAGCTCTCCAAGATGGCCCCCGGAAGTGAGGGTGGAGGGCTCTGTACCGCGTTGGACACTCCCTCCACAACAAACAGCACAAGCTGCGGTGGAACGGGGAGGAAAGCGGTAATATCTAGCAGGTAACTTCGTAATGCGCCCACATCAACTAAACATGTACCGTGCAAGTAATAAACAAATTAGCACAAAAGCGGTGATTTAAAAATAATGCTGTTAACAAGTATGCAGCAAAGCGGCGATTTTAAAATAGTGCAATTTCAAAGTGCAAACAGATGCGTGCTAGCGTGGTCAGCAGCGCTACTGAGAGCAGCGTTTCAGCGTTTCGGTTTCAGTATCGGTAAAACAGTAATTTCTGGCTTAAGAATAAAGAGATACACTCTTTATTCTGAGGGAGCAAAGTTGTCATGTTATGTGGTTGTCAGAAGCTAATCCCTTCTTGTCTATCCAGGGAAGTTAAACTCCTCCTTGTTTACTCGAGAAAGTTTCTAGTGACCTCTGAGCTAGCTGGCAAAACTAATTAAGTCTAATATAGTCAGTAGAGACCTAGTCGACCTCAGTCCTACGTCTACACTGCTGTTTATATTATTCCAATGCGCAGAGCCTATTGGGAATATAGGAACTACACTACACCACAATGAACACCCCCAATGACAGCAGCTGCCCCTGACATGCACCGGTAGGAACCTGCACACGCAAGAAAGAGAGGCTGTATGTAGCCCACATACCTATCACCTGGAAGAAATATGTATTAGGCAAGTATCTGTCAAGTCAGAGAATGTTACTGAATTTTGGAATCTGTGTTCCCAAAAGATGGACATACACACAAGAACTCCACACTATATATTTGAAAAGTCTTTATTAACTATTAAAGCTTGGTTCTAGTGCAGATTATATGAATGAGCTTTATTGTAGTAGTAAAAATAATGATGAAAAGCAAAAATCCAATAAATAGAAATACAAGAAAAAGTGGCAATATATCAAATGATGATATTCAAATCAATACTTCTAGAAGCGAGCACAGTTTCTGGCTTTGTTTTGTCATGATTTGGCCGAAAAAGCAACAGATAGCACCCGCTTGTGCTAGTGCGTGACCTTTGACCTTCAAGGGTACTGCTTGAATCTTTAGAGTCTCCAACTCCCCACCCCACAGAAGTTTAAAGCTTCCCTCTTCTCTATAATGGCCAAGCGTCCAACTTATACAATGTCTCAAAATTATCAACAGAAAAGTAGATTTTGCGGTTTTTGATGTAGGATGTGAAAATGAAATGTGCATATTTCTTCCACAAATTTGCCTAAATGTACTGCTCCATATAAATCGCGCTATTGAGCACTTAACATATGATCTATAGATGCACTATAAACCTATATCGAAGCATCACATTACATAATGAATAAAAAAACGAAACAATGCATTTAATATGAATACATTAATAAAGTAATGCTATTAGGGGCTCAACAGCAGAAAAAATGACACGCACTCACTCTCAAAAAAGTATGCTCACTTGCAAGTGATTATTGAGAGACAATTTCAATTGTGCATGCCTAAAGGCATTACTGAGAACAGAAACAAGGAGTCAAAAGGGATTTTGAAGAACGGTGGTATTATTCACCAAGGACAAAGGGCATTCAACGTACATTTACAGTTTTCAACAGCACTGTAAAGATTAGATCTTGTGACAACCCAGTGGCACTTAGTGCAAGGTGCTATATACAGTTTAGGTGAAGTGAAAGTGCAAGTGCTTAAGAACAGCATTGGTGGCGCATAGAATATAGTATATACATCAATTACAGCTTCAATTATAAAACAAGTTACAATCACTTGAGAAAAAATTATTTTCTTATAAGAGCTTAAAGTGTCATATGCGTCATTTGATTCAAGCTGTGTGGTCGGCGGCGTTTCGATCCCCTTGGGTCGGGATCGTCATCAGGACGGGGTTGTTCTCAATAAATACAGTGACAAAGCCAAGCAGGGATGCGTGGCTTGCGGCTTTCGGAATGACTACGAGCTGGTCGCTGGTAGCGACTTGTCCTGGGACTGCTCACGTAGTTGGGCAGCTTCTAAGGAGAAGAGGGGCACAGAGGGCAAAAGCTCATCTGGCGTGGCTGTTCGGCACTTAATGCAGAGGCAGACCGCGGTCAATCAATTAATCATTTGTAAAGCGCACTACATACCCGCGAGGGTCTCAAGGCTCTGGAGGGGAGGGGGTGCTACTGATCGAACAGCCAGGTCTTGAGTATCCTCCTGAAGGTCAGCAGGTCTTGCGTCTGTCGTAGGTTCAGTGGGAGGGTGTTCCATGTCTTGGCGGCGAGGTGGGAGAAGGATTTCCCACTGGTGGTTGTTCTTCGGATGCGCGGGATGGTGGCGAGTGAGAGGTCGGCGGAGCATAGTTGGCGGTTGGGGATGTAGAAGGAGAGCCATCTGGTGAAGTAGGCTGGGCCAGTCTTGTGGGGTGCCTTGTGTGCGTGGGTGAGGAGCTTCAAGGATATCCTCTTGTTAACAGGGAGACAGTGCAGGTTTCTCAGGTGGGGGGTGATGTGGCCGTGGCATGGTACGTCGAGGATCAGTCGTGCAGAGGCGTTTTGGATGCGTTGTAGTCATTTGATGAGCTTGGTCGGGTCTCCCGCATAGAGGGCGCTTCCATAGTCGAGTCTGCTGCTGACGAGGGCCTGGGTGACTGTCTTTCTTGTATCTGTCGGGATTCCTCATGAGTGATTACTCATTACTCATCTCCCCATGTCTGGCTGTAACTATTTCTGTATAAAAGGCCCTTGGTCTGTGTATTCAAGCCAGTACCTTCTGGAACACTTGAGGGTGTTGCATGCACGTGGTCTCACTCATGAGTGAATAAACTTGTTATTTTGAATTTCATCTTCAGTGTCAATCTCTATTTTGTTGGTCTGAAGGACCCATGGACAAAGATAAGGGTGACCCCTGCACCGGTGTGCCCCTAAAAAGGCACATTTCCACAGTTTGGCGCCTGACTCATGGGGCTCATCGGAGACGCGGCTGCCCGAAGGAGTGGTCTTGATGGAAGAATGGAATCTTGCTGAGGAGACGTCCTGCATGAGGAGACCCTTGTCCTTGCAGACCGAAGTGTTTTTCTGGTTTTCGTGATCTGACCCTCCAGGTGGTGGCCGGTCCTGACTGAAATTTCCTTTGATTCACGTTTTGAAGTGACCATTAGGTCGACCAAGAAACTGGCAGTTGGAGGTTGGAGACATTTTTTTGGTAAGGTCGCTGAAGCGGCACTCTTGATTTTGGATTTGCTTGGCCAAGATTCTGGTTTTGTTTGTTTGTTTACCTATTGCAATAGTTAAAGGCAGGTAATGTGGAGATTATTCTCTACTTTGATATTTCTGGGATAAGTAATATTTTATTACTTTCGTAGGGTGTGTTGCTGTCTTGGAGGTACCAAAATGGATTTAGAAATAAGTCAGCCAGCTCACCCAGATGGCACACCTAATAGGCATATGTACATTAAATACGGTGTTTCTTCCATAATGTATAGTACACTGTGGAACAAATATATGAAAAAGGACCCTGATTTAAGATGGCCTGTGAATGGGGCATTTGACTTTAAAAAGATTCAATATTTAGAGCAGTGTTTATTTAAGTAGACCCCTTATGTGTATTCAAATTCTAGGTTGGCTAAAGGAAATGGACCCCTTGTTATCTCTGTTGCCATGACCACTGTACTGCAGTGTTGCAGAGAGGCCGAAGCAGATTCCTTGCATTATGTCACACTTATTTTTATGGAACTAAGGCATACTAGTTCCTACATCCAGGCTGGTCGGGTACCTGTTTCATAGTCTTCCTTCTACCACCTGTGTTTTTAGCTCCCCCAACCTACCATCAGGATGTGTAATTATTCAATCATTATGCTGGTAGTACAGGAAAACATGCAATTGATGTCTCTGTAGTCGACCAGACAGATGTTTTGTTCCCTTTTGTACTTCTACCTGTACCTCGTGTATACCGACTAAACACAATGCTAAGAATGTAAAAGCTCACATGGCAATGGACCAAGAAATTACTGAATTAATGTAGATAGATGTGCACGATGTTTTCCATACTCCCTCAAAAGTATAGGAAGATGTCTTCAGCATATGCTAAAAGGGCCTTCTGTGGAAATCGCAGATAATCTCTTTTAGCATAGGCTAAAAACCATCTTGTATGTGGCATCCATTTTGTCAGCTATGTAATCCTCCCATCCTCTGCTGTCGTCTTTTTTCCCTGCCTGTGCTATATATTTTAGTTGACTTCCTGAGTTAGCTAAAAACAATATGTATGCTAAAGAGTTTGTAGCTGCCAGAGCACCTGATCTCAGACTCAACTGCCATTCTCTTAGTGCTGCCATAAGCACTCCTGCTCCCCCTCCCACTTTGCTGACTAAGTGATTACTCATCTGCCCATGTCTGGCTGTAACTATTTCTGTGTAGGCATGTACCTTCTATTTGTATCTACATGCTTACTCAGCAACAAACTCAGTATAAAAGGCCCATGGTCTGTGTCACTACCTGCTGGAACACTTGAGGGTGTTGCATGGACGTGGTCTCACTTGTGAGTAAATAAACTTGGTATTTCGAATTTCAGCTTCAGTGTCAATCTGAAAGACCCCTGGACAAAGATAAGGGTGATCCGTGCACTGGTGTGCCCCTAAAAAGGTACATTCCAACAAATGTATTGTGAACTTTTAAACCACATCAAAGTTAAAACAAATAACCACTCTCCACACAAAATTATAATTGACTTTGTTAAGAGGCAATCATACAAACATTACTTAAACTACACCCAAAACATAGAAATACAAAGCAGCTATTACCACTTCAACCAAATTATTTAAAGCCATGTGCAAACGAGCCATATTACGAATATGGTGGTCTTGGCATAGCCATACCATTGTTTGCGTTTTGACTACCGCCTCCTCGACAATCCGACCACCCGATAACGTGGAGTGCGGTCGGACTGCCATAAGACCGCCACCAGCACCAGGATCTCGGATCCCACCGCTGTGGCAGTGGGGAAAGCGTCAGTCTGTCGAAGCGGTGCACCAGATATACACCAAATGTGGTGAATATCATAATACTAACACACACCTCATTTATGAACTGCTGCCTAACAAAGTTCAATGTACTGTGAACTTTTAAACCACTTCAAAGTAAAAACAAATAACCAGTATCCACACAAATGTATAATCCACTTTTTCAAGAGGCAATCATACAAACATTACTTAAACTACACCCAAACACGGAAATTCATGCTGCTATTACCACGTCAACCAAATTATTTAAAGCCATGTGCAAAAATCCACACTAGGGGCCTTATTACAAGTTCAGCGGTCCATAGGGCAGCTGAACACATTGTGGTGGTCTGACCACCGCCACACTGCGGCCCGCCAGCAGTAATATGAGTGTGACAGTCGGACTGCCACAGGACCGCTGCCACCCCCGGGATCACACAGCAGTTGCCTGGTGGTCAGGAGCACTACCATGCAGGTGATGCCGCTGTGGGATCGCCAAGGATATTAGGCGTTGCCTGTCCCCCGTCCTTTTCATAGCAGTGAAGCCGCCATGAAAAGGGTGGCGGAGAGACAACTGTGCTACTCCAGGGCCTGGGGGTGAATGCAGGGGGCACATGTAGTGACTTACAGGTTTTGCACCCCCAGATCATACACGGTGTGGCATTTGTGCCACACCGTGCAGAAAGGTGCTGTCGGTGCTCTGAGAACTGCGGTCTGCATGTCAGGCTCTTCAATGAGCCTGACAGGCTGCCACCTTAGACCACCGCAGCACCGCCCGCAATGCCAGGATTTACTCCTAATTTGGAGGGTGGCAGCATCACGGCTTTGGTGAGCCTACAACGGATGGTACTATGCACCTTCCGCTGTAGGACTGCCAAAGTTGTAATAAGCCCCAAGTGTTGCCCGATCGTGAAGTGGAACGGAACGACGGAGCACGCGACCTGTAAACCCTTGCTACAGAATAAAAACCAAATAAAGGGAATCTGCAACGGGGGTCGTAAGAGACATCGTCTCCTGGCACTCTAGGATAAAATTGAATATATTAAAAACTTTCATTATTGCAGCGATATTTACGTAAATAAAAGGATCCCACTGTTACAAAAGGGGATTAGTTCCGATCTATACCGGAGGCCAACTACATAGTGGATTTGACTAAGACTTGAGGAAAATTTAGTCTGGATATAGAAAAGCACTACAAGTGGATTTTTATTGTCTATTGCTGTTAAAGTATTTTAAAACATCGTCACATCTCCATATCATGTTGCAGGGTTGCAGATATATCCACAAGCACCACTAAGGTGACATGAAATTGTTTCATCAATTGTACTAATAGGAGAGACACGTATCACTGTTGTCCTGATGAAGGTGGTGTTTGAAAAATTTACTCCCACCAAAACGCGTCTATGCCCTTTTTTCTTGAGGGTTATATTCAAGGAACTTTCTATGTCCAATCAAATAACTAATCAATAGGCTTCTACCAAGATGATTTATTCTCTTGAAATAACCCTATTATGATGTTTTTAATGTTTCACATACTTGTTGTCTCTCATGTACTCCAGATTGTTATCATTTGTTGTATAAAATTGCATTTGTGTCATTATTTGATTCTAACAGGAATCTTTTATAAAAAAAAATACATTTTTTTAAATAAAATGATTTTGCAATACTAGGTATAGTCCATATCTATGTGTTTGTAATTGTTCTTTGGGCCCGTGTTTGTGGTTATTGTAAGGTATTTGAGTGTTTTGATGGTTGGTGGTAATATTACAAATGAATGATATTTGAGAAATATAGTGTGTAGGTCCAAGAGAGCTCTCCAAGAGAGCTCTCTCATATTAATTCCCTGTGGTACCCTGTTTCTTGGTCAGTGGGGTCTCTCTCTTTTTTCTTCACACTCCACTGTAACATGTGAAATTATTTTCCTTTCCAAAAACACATGTATGTATCAAAATGTAAAGTATAACATTTATATTCATTCAAATAAAAAATATATAAATACAAATATGTAAAAACCTTGACATACAATGATTATTATTGTAAAAAAAAAAAACTATACACTATACAAAAGTACAAACTACAAACCATTTTGAAAAAGGAATTTCACATTCAAAGGGTACTATTTACTATACATATATAAATATATAAATGAATAACTTACAACCTTAATTTATAATAGTCATACAAATTTAAAAGTATGTATTTCGATAAAAATTAAATAATGAAAGTACACAATTGATTTTAAAAAAACAATATATATATAAAACTACACATATACAAAAGATTTACATGCATCCATCTAGAAATTAAAATTAAAGTAATAATTAAAAATGTTTAAGTAATTTATATAAAATTCTAATTGAAATTCTAAATATTACAAATATAAAATAGGACAACAAGAAATAAAATATAAATTATGAATCAAACTACAAATACTTCAAAATGTTCTTCACCCTATAATCAAACATCCTACTATTAAAATTATTATTAATCATTTAAAAAACGAAAACGCATGTAAATCATTATTAATATAATATAGCATAGCACAAAAATAACGAATATAAAATTGAATAAAAAATAACTATACAACACATTTTACAAACACAAAATATAAAACTATTACATTAAAGAAAGTATTAAAATTCAAACAATATCAGGAACAAAAATAAATTTTAAGGTCACATATGTATTTCAAACGTAAAAGGACTACATTTTAAAATTACTAAATAAAAATGGAATAAATACATGGAATAAAAAAATATGAACACAAACATATGACCACAACACCCTTTTCCGCTAAAAGCCCAACATCACATGTTTAATCATATGTTTTAAAAATGGTTTTAAACATATATTTATAATTTAAAAAAATTATACATTTTACAATTAGATATAATAAAGATGAAAATAATTATTTTAAAATATATGTAATCAAAGAATTTAAATTTGAATCCATAAAACATATTTTATAACTACCACAACTATTTAACAAAAATAACATCAAAAACGACATTATATACAACCATGTTTTAGTAAACAATATGAAAAACCATACTAAAAATGATTTATCTTCAATGTTTATGTCCATATTTTCCACATCATGATATTCCTGCAACAATATTTTATTCAAGATATTCTTTCCGAACACTTCAGTTAATCAAGTGTCAGCATTACACTGCTTCCCTCAGTCAAAACAACTTCCTCCCAAACTAACCAGATCCTTGCACTCCAGAAGAAAGCTAACCTCAAACCCCCGGAGTTCCGGCGTATTACTGTTGTATCTCTCACCTTACTTTGGCAAAATGAAGAAGGTTATCTCCCTCAAACACCTTTAGGATCAGTGTACAAGTCACAATGCATCAGAGACAGCAACCCTTCTTGTGGGTGATGATTCTCTCCTGAACACTGACAGGTGTGAACCCTCCATCAACCATCAGTCGCTGCTCAACATCCTCTCCACAACGAGTTTCAACATTGTCTTCCATTGACTTGCCTCATATAAATAAAATATTTCATGTAGTTTAGGTGTACTCCTCAAATCTAGGGAGAATCCACATGACTAGTGCTTTTCCCCAAGAATCCTTACTAGCACCAGTAATGGTTAGCCTCTAAATGAACATCAGAATCCATGAATACTTGAATGAATGTCTCCAAAATGAATGACATTGAGGACGTCAGTGACTGGCTTACCACATCCTAAGCATTAATGCGAAAAGCCAGCTTAAAGCTCAATCCCCTGAAGACCAAATTTGCATTCATTGCCAAAGACAGAAAACAAGGATCCGTGCAAGAATGCCCAAGTTAAGGAACCTTGATGTATTATCCCCACAACTGTAAGGCAACTGTACGCCATTTGGTTTGGATATCCACACCCACCTCAACTTCAAAACACACATCACAAAGAAGACACAAACAGCCTTCAAATCCGTGAAGGTCTACAAAGACACATGTGTACCTGGTAAGCAAGTTTAAGACCTCCGGTAGTGCACATAATGAATGCGAAATTCATTATGTTATAAACTGTTCCAAAACCAAAAAAGTGCAAAAGGGAAAAGACGGAGGTGAAGACTTCTCCTGCTCTGTAGTTAAGATCTGGAATCCCATTCTAAAGCCAATACCTCTACCTTCCACCGTGCACTTTCAGATGGAACTGAAGACACATATCTTGATTGAAGATCTTTCCCACAATTAGTAGATCGATTTGAGTATAGCTATAGATATTACAGGAAGATTTGCCCTATCACTCTGAGTAAATTGCATCTTATCCTTACCGCTTTCTATTTTCTATCTATAGTGCTCTGTTGGTTTATAGCTAGTTTCAACCTCTATAAATACAAACAAATGCATACATATGTGGCTGAAGGCCAATCCATGTGTGCGGGTAAACCACCATGAAATGGCCGGCGCGAAGGGTCATTGTAATCCCTACGGCGGTGCCTGGCAGGCACTGCCACTGTTGTAGGGATACAAGTCCCTCAGACGGACTGACGGGCTGACGGGCTCCTTGAGACTGTCGGATCCGTGACAGCTGGTTTCTCCGACCGCCAACCATCCGCCCGCCATCCTAATGTGGCGGGCTGTAATCAGTATTATGATGGCGGTGGGACCACCACTGACGGGCTACAGGTGGCGGTCTCACCATCATCATAATCAGGCACTGAGTGTAGAGCACAAGCCAAGGCATGTATGACCATAAGCCATTTACTGTGCATATCTGCATACTGCATAAATGGAATAGGCCACCGCCGGTGCAGAGAACAGCAGCTACTGTCGCTGCACACATGGTGTGCATGAATGCCAGGTGTGCAGCACCTGAATGTCATGTGGCCATCCACGGTGTAAGCCAGGTATAGTGTGTCATCTGGAAAGGGCTAACCGAATATCATTTCAGTCTGCAGTACATACTGACCATGCAACAGTCCCTAATTTGTCTGAACTAGGACCATTATGTACTAAGGATAATATATGATTAAATAAATACATAACTCATGACATTTTCTAAAGATTCCTTCTATTTTTGTAGTGGAAGTGATAGTGCTCTCCTGAATGTGTATAAAAGCCTTGGTAATTTGATTTTAAAAGATTGTTGTAGTGACGTTGCTGCCAAAACTACAGACATTTGTGAGGTGTGGTTAGCTATGAATGAATAAATAACATGAAAAGCACTTGTTTACTCCAGGAAGATGCTTAGGGTGGGGTGAGAAGGTGACAGCCAGGGTCAAAGGATCCAGATGGACAGAACCCTAGAAGACTGGACGAGCTTGGTGGGGGGTGAGAGCAATGGGCCTTGCAGAGAGTCAAAACACATAGGGAGTGAGAAGAGGTGGTGACATGCGACGCCGGAGCCATCTTGTGCACATTGGTGATTGTGCTTTGTTCTGAATGCTCAGGTGGGCAGAACATTTTTACCACGACCCTGTACCGAATATGAGTTCCTGAATTTACGCAGGTGGGATTTGGAGATCTGTTCCCTCAAAACAAGGTATGACCTCCAGACTTCTGTCTTTTGTTCTTCTTGTAGTCTGCTGGACAGAGGGCATCGAGCAAGTTGACTCTCTACTGCAAAATGTGCACACTGCTTGCAGGTTAGTAAGTTTTCGTAACAGCAAGGGCAAGGCCAATTGCCAGTACAGTGGAGCAAGAAACCTCATAGAGACACTGGAGTGGCAAACACACCCCATGGGTGCGTGCAACCACTGAGCTGCATGCTCCCAAACATGCTGATTGACACAGCTGCCTCATTCCAGCTGCATGTCACTTGAACCTTTGTACTCTGATAAGCGTGGCTCAAATCCACCCAAGTGACTTACTGCACTCACCTATAATCACAAAGTAAGAAGTCAGCCGGACAGTGGAGAAGTATAAACAAAGTATTTTATTAGGCCACAAACTCCCATATGAGAGGGCCCTGTCCGACCTCACCCCTAAGAGTGCGCCGAGAGGACTGACTCATCTCATCACAGCAATACATTATAACATGGTACAACAACGTAAAACACGCCCATACTGGAAAAGTACTGGACCCCGGAGAGGGCGAACAATGGCCTCGTACAAGAGGCATCTGCACCTGCAATAGCAACATTTGGTTATCTGTGCCCAAGGCCACGGAGCCGGGCCTCAGCATCTCTAGCGCATGAGAACATTACTGATTAGAGTTTCTGTTATTAGTTTCGATCACAGTTAGCTAAGAAACGAGAACTGCTGCGTTCAGGGTTTTTCCTATTCCTACGGTAGGGGGAGTGAGCAAGTGCGACTCGCACGCAGAGAGAAGCAACCTAAAATGGTGGCACACAGGCTAAGCTAAGAAATCTGAATAACATCACACGCATAAATGAATGATGAAATGGAGAGTATAAACGTAAATGCATAAATGAATACATCATTAGTTAGACACATTATGCTAACTCATAAACGTAAATGTCGGTGGGCGGGGCATCGGAAAATGAAACCTATCAGACCCTCCTTTTAGCATTATGTGGCTAACATGGGCATAGCCTTTATTAGCTGAAAGATAAGGTCTTTACACATCATTCTAGGGGTGGGGAAACATATCAGTCAAAAACATCAGCATCAATAAGCATCAACCAGTGAACATCATTGAGCTCCATGTCATTAGAAACAGGATATTGGCGGGTCGGTCTTTTAGCATTTTGCAAATTACTGGCACACATGGAGCAACAAGGGGGAAGGCAATATACACATAAGCAACAAGTCAGCAATATCCCCACTACTCCTACAATACCCATCAAAATCTTCCAGCCCCAAGAGGAGAAAACACCCCACAGCCATTTCTGTAATGGCCAAGTACCCGTGTCCTGATGAAGTTCAGTCGCTAATCTATGAAGTTTCTGTACAGCTAAGTTAATAGTGGGGGCCGAGTCAGGAATGTACACACAGCAAGACGTCCCGATGACGCGACAGGCTCCACCCCTATCAGCAAGGATGACGTCAAGCACCATCCTATTCGGGATCGTAAATAATCTCATAGCCTGCATCTCAACGGACATATTAGCTGCTATGTCAGCCTCAGTATTCACTACCTTTTCCATCACCCTTGACAGTCTCCGAATAGCCCTACTATTAAATATGGGACCCCAGAATGGCAGTAAAGCCTTAGAGAAATCTGTCCATTGCTGCAAAGAAGTATCAGTCTGATCAACATCCTCAACTTGGAGTGCCCTCCTTTGACGCTGTCCGGGCCTTATAGCAAACCGACGATGAGTCTTATGGTAGTCTGAGGGTGCTACATAGACAGGGGGAAGTAGATAAGCCAGATAACAGACTCCACCCCAACCCTCAGGCAACCACAGGTATCCATTTTCTCCACAAACAAAGTAAATATTCGGGGGAGTAACCAATGAAGGACTAAGGGGAAAACGAATCGAGGCAGTCACATTGCAAGAACTATCCCCAACCTTTACAGGGCCCCTCCCCAGGATACAGAAGAATGCTGAGGGCCCAACAACTGCCAGGGGCACCAAAGAATGACTACTATCGTTGGTCAGCGGGGGGTGTCAATAAGCCAGAGAAGAGTTCAATTGTAGGAAACTCTCCCTAACTTTGTCAGTGTCATTAGGAGTCACAAATCGTCCCACTTTCTTCGAACATGTTTCCAGAAATGTCTGATCAAAACGTCCGTCAGTAAAAAATTGTCCTAGGGAAGAGGTGGGCATAGGACGTACTCGCATTGTCAAAGTAGAACCCTTACTATGTAATCGAGGATCTAGAAAATCTGGTTGTTGAAAGAATTTCACCATGCCAATTAAAGTGTACCATTCCACACAACTATTCACAGGAGTTAAACGGAGTGCCAACAACCTATCCTTTTTATAGGCAGCAGAATGTAGCAACCCACAAACCCAACAATCTGTCACATTATACACAGCATGGGCATGATGTAAAGTTTTGATAAAAACATTATCACTGTAACCTTTTCGCAAGCATTGTTCGCCAGAATCAACAGTAACCATGTGGTATTCGGGGAGGGCAGAAGGGTAGGGATAAACATATGAACAGGATAGGCTTCATCTAGGAAGAACAGTATTCCAAGAACTATTAAAAATACAATGATGAATATTACAATGGCCACAATCTTCCCTTTCCGTGACAGAGCAAACCATGGAGAGCTCCTCTACGAGGAGCTGCAAAAGGCTGCTCCTCCTCTGGGATAGGATGGCCAAAGGGGTACATATTCCCTAACTAAAAGTCCAAAACTAAACTAAAAAGGTAATCAAAACAGTCACAGTCACACCGAAGCCGGCCAGGGGGGAGTCTTCTCCCTCAGAAGGGATCTTCTCCCTGTGTCCGTTAAAGCCTCACAGGCAGGCTTCTATTGTTCGTTCCCTAATCCCACGACGGAGTCGCACAACTTTTCTTTTAGCAACTCAGGAGCACTTAATCCCCTGGATCCGGAGTGCGGTGCGGGTGGTGAGGAGCACTTGCCTTGTGTTGGACTTGGCCTTTTCCCCCCAAAATTTTTCGCTTTTGACCCCCTAACTTGAATGTCTCCCCCATGGGATTAAACCTGTATAGGCCATGAGTGGTGTGAGACCCCTTGTTGAAAATGTAATGTTGTTCAATGGTGTACAGAAAATATCCCCCATTTTGGAAATGTACCTGACTAAAATGTACTGTGATTTTAAAATGGATGCCATGGCCCTGGGTAGTGCCACCTGACTGCGTTAGGTTGGCGGTCTAGTTAATATTACCCAGCTACCCCTAGCTTTTGGAGGGAAAGCCTGGCACCCAGGGTGCTCACCCCCTCCCCTAGAACCAGTTTAGGCTAGATGTGCCAACATTCTAGAAGGTCCTGGCACTGCCTGGGAGGAGGGTATAAATAGGGTGAAGTGTCACCAGAGAGTCAGTCAGCGCAGGGACAAGGAAGAGAGGGGACCTGCTGTGAGGTGCTACCGCCACATGGGCCTGTGAGCTGGGCCCTGCACCCCTAGAACCCCCCCCTATGCTGTCCCCATGGGCCCCTGACAAGGGAGGACCCCTGACTAGGTCCCTGTCACAGTTGGGATCTTGAACCATGCCAGCGCCGCGCTGAAAGAGCACTGGGAAGGGAAGGAGCTAATTGGATTCCCCCCAGGAGGTGAGGAGTTTGCCCCTGAGGAACTGCAGTGGGACTGTCTACCCCCTCTGGAGGAGCTGTGGCCCCCCTTGGAAGTGCTGGGCCGGGTGGAGCCGCCTGGGGAGGATTGAGCCCTTGTGAGGTGTTACTACCGGACGCTGTGCTGGGGAAGCGCTGTTTTGGGGAGGTTGGTGCCCCCAAGGAAGCTGTGGCCCCCTTTGCCAGCTGTGTGAGGAGAACTGCGACCACGGTGAAGCGCTGAAGTACTGTGTAGCCTGACTGAACTGTCTCTATTCTGGCTGCATGCAGAGGGAGGAGCAGTGCGCTGTAAATAGCGCCATCTGCTGAGGAGAATCGCGCTGTGCGGGCGCTGAGGAAACTGTGGAAAGGAATAGCGCTGAGGAGCCTACCCTCGTTTCAGCGCGCTATCCGCTATATAATTAATTAATTACAAGGGAGCCTACCCCTTATCGCCGCTGGGAATCACCGCCGCAGCCCGGAGTGTGTGGGACCCCCCCACTGTGGTGGGTATCGTTGCGGCGGCCCCCGGTACCAGAAGAGGGCCGCCAAAGTGAAGAAGGGTCCGCGCTAGGCCTGAGGCCGCGTCCCTCGCGTCAGGTGACGGGGGCGTCCGGCCGTGTCATTGGCCCGCCCCCGCCAACGCCGCGCATTGATTGGCTGCCGGCCCGGGTAGCTGGGGAGGCGGAAGGGAGCCGAGTCTAAGCCCCGGGTCCCCGTGTGGAAGGCGGAGGACCCGGGTGAAGCGCCGGAGTAAGAGCGACCGGAGCGGGAGGCTACCCCGCCGGTCTGTGCCCTCGGTGAGGCCGGAGGAGACACCGGGAGGAACCCGGTTGACGACGCCGTGAGGGAATCACCGCCCAGGAGCTCTCATGCTTTGAAAGAGCCCCCGCATGCCTCCACTCCGTTGCAGGGCCCCCGGGTGCAGAGGGAGCCCTGGCAAAGAGAGGACCAGCCAAGTGGTGCAGAGGACGGGGCCCTCATGTGCTGAGGAGAGCCCCGCGTGTGTCACCTATGCTGGAGAGGGCCTCATGGGCTAGATCGCCGGCCGCCCCCATCGAGGAGGAGCAGCTGCAGAGGGAGAGGGAGCATCGAGGCACGGTTCGGTGCCTGCCCCTTTCCCCCGCCTAGCGTGAAGATCTTCAAGGACTCCGCCAAAGGGTGTCAGAGCCCCTGGAGAGCCTGGTGAGTGGGGCCTCGGCTGCGTGGTGGTTGGGGGGCTGGAGTCGGGGCACAGGGTCGGTGCCCGCCCCAAGGACCAGATTAACTGTCCAGGTGCCCCGTCTGGCAGTGGGCACCTGCAACGTTGGGTCCCAACAGACTGTGCCAGTTGTAGGGGGACCTATATCTAACCCATAGGGCCACCCTAGGAGCTATAGAGGCTTAGAGGGCAACTTAACTTTTGTGCCTAGGGGACTAATCATGTGTGTTCTGCCCCATGATACCTGTGTAGGCCTGATACTCCCCCTGCATGGGTACGCCCGAGGTTCTTAAGCCTGGAAGTTCGTGCCCACGATGAGTGGTGACTCTGCCCAAGGAGTGCTTAGCCCTAGCCTAGTGAAAAGGTTGACGGTTGAGAACAGGTTCTACATCTGATGGAAAGCTTTACATTGACCGAAATGTCATTTCCTCATGTAATTCACTGTTTAATCCTGTTGAAGGAAGTGTTTTCCCTAGCATAAGTAGTTTTATCCGGCCTGGTAGTTTCCAGTTATCTGTCCAGGTGTGGTGCGCTTCTGTGCCTAACTTGAATTATAGGCTGATTATCCTGCTAATGTGGTTTATGCCCCTTGTTAATGAGCCTGCCGTACTGATTTCTTACAGGGTGCTCCTGTCTAGTATGCGCTGTGAAGCTCTGTTGTTCTTCCCTTACAGGGGTGGGGTTTGGCGTTATAACGCCCGAGGTGTATTCATACATAATGTTGGATTTTGCAATTACAGCCTACCCCGGAGGATGAAAGCCTGAGTTGGCCCCGCCAGATTGGCCCCAGGTCTAATGTTAATTTAACCAACCATTCTTATTTCAGCTATGGACTATGGACTCAACCCTTTTTGTCCCATGTAAATAATCTCCCACTGAAGTACTTGGCTTGGGTGCCAGTTGGCGCCTTGTTGTGATTACCAGTGTATTTTTCCCTTTTTACCTTACAGGTTGGAGATATCACTAAACTTCTTCTTTTCCAACCAAAGGTGGAGTTGCGTCTCTTTTGTAGTGTGCCTGGTGTGTCGTCTGTGGGTACTGCGTGAATGCTTCACATGTCCTCGAAGTTTGGCCTGCCCGCTTGATGCCATGCTACCCCCTTTGAGACTTGGGCAACCCCCATTTCCAACATTTGGTGGCAGAGCGGTGGGATAGGACTTGTGTTTGCGCAGTACCACAGCGGCCACAGGTTACACCACAAGTAGAGCCTTGTGGTGGGGATTATTGTTTGGAAGATTGTTTGCTAAATTGCTTCCTCCTGAAGAGTGTTCTGAACTGTCCCCTTGTTCCACTGTGGGTGTGTCCCGGGTGTATCTCGCCACGATGGGGTTGATTTACCAGGAAGTGGAACTGATGGAGTACACCGAACAGGAGGTGATAGACTTCCTCCTGGAGAGAGGGATACCCCCAGTAGGAAACATCAGGAGAAATTTGTTTCTCTATGAGGCCCTCAAGAGGGGAGAGCCCTTAGAGATTGATGGGGACTTGTCTGACTACCCCCCCGAAGTTTTGAAGGGTCAGTGGGTTAGAGACCAGAGCGAGGGCTCCCCATCTAGAACCCTGGGAGGTAATTGCTCCGATGAGGAGGAGGAAGAGTCTAGCAGGGCAGAGACGCCAGTAGCTGTGGAGGACACCGAAGATAGGGAGTCTCGCACTGGGTCCAGTCCCGGGGGCACTGCCCCATCCCTTTCCCTGTCCCCAGAAGAGTGGGTAGATAGGAGAGAAGTAAGGGAGCATCAGCTGGCGCTGGCAAAGCTCAGGCATGCCGAGGGCTTAGCGCAGCTGAGGGTAGAAGAGCAGCGACTAGAGACTGAAAAAGTCCTAGCGCTGGAGAGGATGGCGGAGGCGGAGAGGGCCTTCGCCAGGGAGAGATCAGCTCAGGTGGGTAGTTTGTCCCCTGAGAGTGGTTTTAGGAGTCTGGATTCACCGAAAAGGGTGGGATCCAGTGGTGGCAGCAAGTGTAGGTCCAGTGCAAGGAGTCCCACTCCCGAAGCCCAAGAGACTGTGCCTGATTCCCCGGAAGAGGAGGACGGGTTAGTGTTTAGGGGCAGGGGAAAGCTGTTCCATCAGTCCTGGGGAGAGTTTGAGGAGGAGTGTCGGACTGTACTGGAGGATTGGGTGGTGAGGAGAGCAGTGGAGGATTGGGAAGGGCTGTGCCATGCCGTTATCCGGGAGCACATGCTGAGGAGTTGTTTCCCAAGACTGCGTCACCATCTGTTGCGGTGCGGGTTCTCAGACCCCAGGGAACTTGCACGGGAGGCAGACCTCTGGGTAAGTGCCAGAGCGTCTGGGAAGGCTGAGGGGAGTGATCCTGAAGGGAGTGAGACGGGGAGGTGTCCCGAGGTGCCCCAGCTGTGGTCACTGGGCCTGGAGTGTTCTTTAAGAGAACCTCAGGTTGGGAGACTAGGCTGTCCCGATGTGTCATCCAGAGGAAGGGATCCCCTCATGTCAGGAGGACCCGGAGCATCAATAATTGGAGCTCCAGTGGTTCGGGGGTCTGACCAGTCACAGGGTTTAGATCCTGGACTGGGGTTCCAGGTTAAGGGGTTGCCTGACCTGGAGGGTGGGGTACCTGTAATTCGGGTCCCTACCAATTTGACTCCCAGGGGTACTACTCCCAGTGGGAGGGTGCGGAACTCTGGGAGGGGGTGCAGAGGGAGGAAGGTCTCTTCTCTGTCACCAGCTCAGCCACAGGGCGCAGATCCTGGGTTGGGTGGCCAGGGACAGGGGTTGCCTGCCCTGGTGGGAGGGACCTCTGTAACCAGAGTCCCCCCGGAAGTGACTCCCAGGGGTACTTCTCCGGGTAGGAGGGTGCGGAACTCTGGGAGGGGGTGCAGGGAGAGGGAGGACTCGCCCCTGTCACCAGTTCAGCCTGTGGGTTTCGACTCCAGGTTGGGGAGCGAGTTGTGTGAGGGTGTCCCCAGGCGTAGGAGATGGAGGAACCCTTGGAGGAGAAGTAGGGGGAGGAGAGCCTCGCCCCTAAGGGCTGGTCAGTCTGAGGGTGTAGACCCCAGGTGGGTGGACCAGTGGCAATTTGGAGAGAGAAGAGTGGTCCAAGAGAATTACAAGCCTGAGGCTAGAGCCTCCCACTCTAGGAAGGAGAAACATCCCACTAGGGAACACCAGTGGGGTGGTTCTGCTGGTGAAGGGAGGGTTGCGAAAGAGAACCATTGGGTTCCAGAGTGGAGGAGAGACTGCAGGTGCTCCTGTAGTTGCAGGCCTGCGTCCACCTTTTTCCGCCCCAAGCAGGGAAGCCCATCAAGGCATTGATCAGTCTACCCTGGCTTTTGGCTGGGGGGGAGTCGTGTTGGACTTGGCCTTTTCCCCAAATTTTTTTTCGCTTTTGACCCCCTAACTTGAATGTCTCCCCCATGGGATTAAACCTGTATAGGCCATGAGTGGTGTGAGACCCCTTGTTGAAAATGTAATGTTGTTCAATGGTGTACAGAAAATATCCCCCATTTTGGAAATGTACCTGACTAAAATGTACTGTGATTTTAAAATGGATGCCATGGCCCTGGGTAGTGCCACCTGACTGCGTTAGGTTGGCGGTCTAGTTAATATTACCCAGCTACCCCTAGCTTTTGGAGGGAAAGCCTGGCACCCAGGGTGCTCACCCCCTCCCCTAGAACCAGTTTAGGCTAGATGTGCCAACATTCTAGAAGGTCCTGGCACTGCCTGGGAGGAGGGTATAAATAGGGTGAAGTGTCACCAGAGAGTCAGTCAGCGCAGGGACAAGGAAGAGAGGGGACCTGCTGTGAGGTGCTACCGCCACATGGGCCTGTGAGCTGGGCCCTGCACCCCTAGAACCCCCCCCCTATGCTGTCCCCATGGGCCCCTGACAAGGGAGGGCCCCTGACTAGGTCCCTGTCACAGTTGGGATCTTGAACCATGCCAGCGCCGCGCTGAAAGAGCACTGGGAAGGGAAGGAGCTAATTGGATTCCCCCCAGGAGGTGAGGAGTTTGCCCCTGAGGAACTGCAGTGGGACTGTCTACCCCCTCTGGAGGAGCTGTGGCCCCCCTTGGAAGTGCTGGGCCGGGTGGAGCCGCCTGGGGAGGATTGAGCCCTTGTGAGGTGTTACTACCGGACGCTGTGCTGTGGAAGCGCTGTTTTGGGGAGGTTGGTGCCCCCAAGGAAGCTGTGGCCCCCTTTGCCAGCTGTGTGAGGAGAACTGCGACCACGGTGAAGCGCTGAAGTACTGTGTAGCCTGACTGAACTGTCTCTATTCTGGCTGCATGCAGAGGGAGGAGCAGTGCGCTGTAAATAGCGCCATCTGCTGAGGAGAATCGCGCTGTGCGGGCGCTGAGGAAACTGTGAGAAGGAATAGCGCTGAGGAGCCTACCCTCGTTTCAGCGCGCTATCCGCTATATAATTAATTAATTACAAGGGAGCCTACCCCTTATCGCCGCTGGGAATCACCGCCGCAGCCCGGAGTGTGTGGGACCCCCCCACTGTGGTGGGTATCGTTGCGGCAGCCCCCGGTACCAGAAGAGGGCCGCCGAAGTGAAGAAGGGTCCGCGCTAGGCCTGAGGCCGCGTCCCTCGCGTCAGGTGACGGGGGCGTCCGGCCGCGTCATTGGCCCGCCCCCGCCAACGCCGCGCATTGATTGGCTGCCGGCCCGGGTAGCTGGGGAGGCGGAAGGGAGCCGAGTCTAAGCCCCGGGTCCCCGTGTGGAAGGCGGAGGACCCGGGTGAAGCGCCGGAGTAAGAGCGACCGGAGCGGGAGGCCACCCCGCCGGTCTGTGCCCTCGGTGAGGCCGGAGGAGACACCGGGAGGAACCCGGTTGACAACGCCGTGAGGGAATCACCGCCCAGGAGCTCTCATGCTTTGAGAGAGCCCCCGCATGCCTCCACGCCGTTGCAGGGCCCCCGGGTGCAGAGGGAGCCCTGGCAAAGAGAGGACCAGCCAAGTGGTGCAGAGGACGGGGCCCTCATGTGCTGAGGAGAGCCCCGCGTGTGTCACCTATGCTGGAGAGGGCCTCATGGGCTAGATCGCCGGCCGCCCCCATCGAGGAGGAGCAGCTGCAGAGGGAGAGGGAGCATCGAGGCACGGGTCGGTGCCTGCCCCTTTCCCCCGCCTAGCGTGAAGATCTTCAAGGACTCCGCCAAAGGGTGTCAGAGCCCCTGGAGAGCCTGGTGAGTGGGGCCTCGGCTGCGTGGTGGTTGGGGGGCTGGAGTCGGGGCACAGGGTCGGTGCCCGCCCCAAGGACCAGATTAACTGTCCAGGTGCCCCGTCTGGCAGTGGGCACCTGCAACGTTGGGTCCCAACAGACTGTGCCAGTTGTAGGGGGACCTATATCTAACCCATAGGGCCACCCTAGGAGCTATAGAGGCTTAGAGGGCAACTTAACTTTTGTGCCTAGGGGACTAATCAGGTGTGTTCTGCCCCATGATACCTGTGTAGGCCTGATACTCCCCCTGCATGGGTACGCCCGAGGTTCTTAAGCCTGGAAGTTCGTGCCCACGATGAGTGGTGACTCTGCCCAAGGAGTGCTTAGCCCTAGCCTAGTGAAAAGGTTGACGGTTGAGAACAGGTTCTACATCTGATGGAAAGCTTTACATTGACCGAAATGTCATTTCCTCATGTAATTCACTGTTTAATCCTGTTGAAGGAAGTGTTTTCCCTAGCATAAGTAGTTTTATCCGGCCTGGTAGTTTCCAGTTATCTGTCCAGGTGTGGTGCGCTTCTGTGCCTAACTTGAATTATAGGCTGATTATCCTGCTAATGTGGTTTATGCCCCTTGTTAATGAGCCTGCCGTACTGATTTCTTACAGGGTGCTCCTGTCTAGTATGCGCTGTGAAGCTCTGTTGTTCTTCCCTTACAGGGGTGGGGTTTGGCGTTATAACGCCCGAGGTGTATTCATACATAATGTTGGATTTTGCAATTACAGCCTACCCCGGAGGATGAAAACCTGAGTTGGCCCCGCCAGATTGGCCCCAGGTCTAATGTTAATTTAACCAACCATTCTTATTTCAGCTATGGACTATGGACTCAACCCTTTTTGTCCCATGTAAATAATCTCCCACTGAAGTACTTGGCTTGGGTGCCAGTTGGCGCCTTGTTGTGATTACCAGTGTATTTTTCCCTTTTTACCTTACAGGTTGGAGATATCACTAAACTTCTTCTTTTCCAACCAAAGGTGGAGTTGCGTCTCTTTTGTAGTGTGCCTGGTGTGTCGTCTGTGGGTACTGCGTGAATGCTTCACATGTCCTCGAAGTTTGGCCTGCCCGCTTGATGCCATGCTACCCCCTTTGAGACTTGGGCAACCCCCATTTCCAACACCTTGGCTCTGACCACCTTGGATCCAAGCAGGACTTCCGCTGGTAGTTCTTGATGACAACCCAGTCCCCGGGTTGTATGGTGTGTCCTTTCCCCTCCGGCAACGGCTTCAGAGTGTCTGCTACCTGCTGATGGACAGAACGAAGATCTTTAGTCAAAGCATACAGGTAATCTATCAACAAAGGGTATTCTATTTCCGAGAAACATTTAGGTCTAGGGACACCCCACACGTTGGCCGGACGGCCGAAAATAACCTCGTGGGGTGAGACACCTGTCTTGGAATTAACTGTCACTCTAGTGGAAAGCAAAGCCAGGGGAAGTGCATCTGGCCAACGCAACCCTGTGCTCTCTTGTATCTTGGCCATCTTCAACTTCAAAGTCCCGTTGAACCTTTCCACCAAACCCGCAGCCTGGGGGTGTCGGGCTGCATGGAATTTCTGTGAAATTTGTAGTCCCTTACATATCTGTTTCATCAATTCAGCATTAAAAGATGTGCCGTTGTCACTCCAGATCACCCGGGGCAATCCGTAGCGTGATAAATACTCTTTTATTAACATCTTAGCTGTTGAGATAGCCGTACAATCCTTAGTTGGGAAAGCCTCCCCCCACCTATTAAAAGAACATACCACTACCAAGACGTACTTGAGGTTGTTGACTCTCTCCATTTCAATATAATCCATTTTTGATCACTTCAAAAGGAAAAGTAGGGGGAGCAAAATTGCCAACCCGAACAGGTGTTCCCTTTCCAGGATTATGTCTCAAACAAACCATGCACTGCTGCACTAAATGGGTTGCCACCTTGGAAATGTTCTTATTACTCCATGCTGGGTCTAGTAATTTACATATTCTTTTCGCACTAATATGAGCTGGCCCATGAGCCATTGTCACCACTGGGAGGACATATGCGTCCGAGAGTAACCATCGTCTTTTGTCTGACACATCCGTCCAACACTCATCCGAATCCAACCTCCCCCACCATCCTTCCATGTCCTCAACTCATCCTCAGTCGCTTTTTCTTGTATGTTTCGCACACTTTGTACAGTATTCATAAACATGTCAACGTCCGGTACCCACCTAGCCGGTCCTGCCACAAACATTCGTGGGAGTTTTGTCCTAGCTGTCTCCTTAGCTGTCTGATCTGCAAATGCATTGCCCCGTCCTACATCATCCACCACCGCTTTGTGGGCACTACATTTGATCACAGCCAATCATCTGGGAAGCGTCAGTGCTGTCAATAGTCGTAATATCAACGGACCATTCTGGATCCTTTGTCCGTGTGATGTCAAAAACCCCCTTTCTGCCCACAGTCGCCCGTAACTATGAGCCACGCCGAAGGCGTATTGACAGTCAGTGTAAATATTCACATCCAGTCCTTCACTCAATTCGCACGCTCGCATTAATGCTATTATTTCTGCAGCTTGAGCTGAGTGGTACGGGACCCTAGAAGTCTCCACCACTGTTTTCAATGTTGTGACTGCGTATGCTGCAGTTGAGGTACCATCCGCAAGTTTAAAACAGGAACCATCAACATACAGCTCCCCGTCGGGATCATCTAGGGGGGTGTCCGTTAAATCTATCCTTCCCTTCGTCTCCTCCCCTGTCCGAAACAAACAATCATGGACTTCATCATCCTTTTCATCTGAAGGGATGGGTAGCAACGTGGCCGGGTTCAAAGTGGCACATCTTTTAATCGTAATATGGGGTGCGAATAATGTCATCTCGTAACCAGTAAGACGAGCACTAGTTAAATGCTGCGTCTGCGTTCTGTTCAATAAAATATCCACAGCATGCGGTACCATTACTGTGAGATCTGAACCCAGCACGAGTCCCGCCGATTGTCTAATTGAGATCGCAGCAGCCGCTGTAGCCCTTAGACAGCTCGGCAACGCTCTCGCCACATTGTCAAGCATAGCAGAAAAATAAGCACAAGGTCTCTGTTTCCCTCCAAAACATTGAGTTAGGACAGACAACTCGCAACCTTCCGCCTCATGTACATAAAGCACAAAAGGCTTCTGGTAATCAGGAGTTCCCAAAACAGGTGCAGAACACAAAGCAGTTTTTAGTGACTCAAAAGCTTCTTGACATGCTGGAGTCCAGGGTAGGGGTTCGCGCACCTCCTTAGTAGTCAGATACAGAAGGGGTTTGGTTAGTAAGGCATAATTGGGTATCCACTGGCGACAATACGATGTTATGCCCAAGAACGCGTGCACCTCTGGCTGCGTGTTAGGTACAGCCATGTTAGTTATCGCCTTAATGCGCTCCGGTGTCAACCTCCTCCCCTCCTTCGATAGGAGATGACCTAAGTAGGTAACCTCCTGTCGACAGTATTGTAATTTAGGAAGGGACACTTTGTGTCCATGTCGAGCCAAATGGTGCAACAGTTTAACTGTGGCATCTCGACACCCATCTTCGGTGTCAGATGCTATGAGAATATCATCAACATATTGCAATAAAACATTGCCCTTCATCCAAATCATCCAATTGAGCCTTCAAAGCCTGACTATAAATGATGGGGCTCTCAGTATAGCCTTGAGGAATTCTACAAAATCTAAAACTGCGGCCAGCCAATGAGTATCCGAAAAGATAACGGCTGTTAGGGTGTACCGGGATACTAAAGAAAGCGTTTTTCAAATCTAAAACAGAGAAATATCTGGCTATGGGAGGGATCATTGTCAAAATCGTGGTATTGTCAGAGACCACCGGATATTGGGGCTCAACCACCTTATTAATGTGGCGTAAATCAATCACAAATCGATGGACATAAGGTGCACCATCACTTGCATCAGCAGAGGGCCCCTTAAGGATCTGGAGAATGGGGCTATTACAAATGTTAGAGTCTGTCTCCTCCACTACACCTGACCGTATCAAATCCTGTATTATTTGTAGCAAAGCTTTTTCGCCATCCCTAGATATCTTGTACTGCGGTATTCGTGACAATCGTGCTCCCACCTTAACCTTGATGGACACTGGTGCAATATCCATCTTTCCACATCAGTATCACCACTGGCCCACAAAGTTTCCGGGATTCCCACAAACTCAGCTGGAAGAGGCTTGTCTTTTGAGAAGCAGTGTTGCGCACGCGCGACAGTAGGACCCAAAGTGACGTACACTCCGTCCGGAGAACAGTAAATAGTGGCATGCAATCTCTTCAACAAATCCAAACCCAGCAAATTCTCGCCACAATGCGAAGTCAAAAGAAATGGAGAGTCAACAGTGAAATGACCAATGGTAAGTGTGAGAGGCTTAGAAATGGGGCTAATTACCGGAGTACCTGAGTACCCTACGAAAACATTATTCTTGCCAGACAGAGCCGCCCCTGGGACCTGAGAAAGTGCTACAGAGCTTTTCATAGCACCCGTGTCCACCAAAAATTTCTGAGGGGACCCCAACAAATCCGCAGTCACATAGGGTCCTCGTTGATCAACATCCACAGAAACATGCTCTGTCCTACGCTGTCCTAGTTATGGGAGAAACCAGTCATGTCATCCAATGCGTATGCGTCGTTGTAGTACTGTCTGTCTCTGCCATGGTCACCTTCAGTTTGAAAATGTTGTCGGTCCCTCTCTTTCGTCAAAGTAATTTCTCCCTGGTCGCCTTCCTTCATCAAACTGTCTATCATCTCTGCGAAATTCACCGCGACCTCTACCTCTGCCTTGTCCACCATTGGACCGAAGCTCCGGACAATCCCTCCACCAGTGCCCCTCCTTTTTGCAGTTCGCACACTGATTCTGCCCCAAACGCTCTCTCCTCTCGCCCCTTCCATAACTACTTCCACCTCGACCCGCTACCATAGGTGGGGCTCCACGTCCCCGACCCTTCGACACCTGCTGCAGCAGCACATTTGTCTTTAAATCTTTGGCTTTCGTTTCCTGTCTGTCTTTGTTCTTGTTCTCTCTATGTTCATAATACAGAGCCATTCTCAGAATACCAGAGGGGGTGGATGTCGTCCACGTGTTCTCCGATGCCTGCAGTCTAGCCGATATTTCTGGTAACAAGTTGGTTACGAACCTATTCACAAAAAGCCGCAAGCCCCCATCCTGGGAGAGATCTTGACCGCTAAAATCCATAAAGGCTTCCTCGAAACGAGTGAAAAAATCCAAAACCGCTTCGTCCTTCTTTTCTCAACATGCAGTCAACGTATCCCAATCCACCTTCTTTGGAGGAATAAGAGAGTGCATACGGCCCGGTAATGCCAAGATCTCAGGTTTCGGTTTTTCCCCTGGCTTCCGTTCCTTGTCCCAGTCCTTAAATTCCTCCCAAGTACCTCCCAATTCCACCGCATGATCCGTCCCCTTCACCTGCCTCCACACATCCACCGGAACCAGTAGTCCAAAGAACAATTCTATGTCAGCTAAAGTCATAACCGTCGAGGAAGCTGCTTCCGTCAATTCTTTGTAATAAGCAGTTGGGTTTTTTCTTGAGTCAGGCAACTGCGCCTTCAGCGCCAACACCTTGCTCCGTTTCCAAGGTGTGTATACCCACTGTTCCTGGAAACAAGCCTCTACACGAGCTCTGGTCACATTATTAGTTACTGGGTCTACCACTTCAGGCACTTCAGGATGGAAAATAAGGTGAACCTCGCGCATTGGATGCACTCCAGAAAAAGAGGGCCCTCCTGCTTACGGCAATTCATTTCTATATTCCAGCAAAATCCGCACACTCTGTACCACATCCCTCACACTAGTATTAGCCCTATAGGCTCTGTCCTTAATGTCATAAAGAACCTGGGGCGCCGTTCCACCATAACCCTGTTCCCACAACGCTATCAGCGTCGTTGACATATGCCATAAAGCATGCTGCTGCATCAGAGGCTCATAATCCTTCTTTGTGGACCAGATGTCTTCCAGTGTAAAAATAGGACGCCTAGCCCACTGACAAGCCTGATTAGCCACTATCGTTTTTTCATCCAACCCAATAGCAGAACATGTAAGCAATTTACGTACTTGGGAAAATAGCCCACTTCCAGCACCTCGAATCGGGGTCGTCAACTCACCTTAGGGGGTGGCGCTAGCAGAAACAGTGGGGATTGCAGAGGAGATCACGGAGGGGGCAGGTGAACTCGCCGCGAAGAGAGGAACCAAGGGCGCAGTCACAGAAGAAGTGACAGAAGACAATGCTTGTTCAACATCTCTCAACAAAGTAGGGGCCGAAACAGAGGAAGTGGGGGTGCTGGACAAGGGAGGAACAACCGTTTGTGGAACTGAAACCCCCGCAGAGGAAGCAGAACCTGTCAACACGGGGTACAATGATTGCGGAGCATACGGGGGAGGGGACCGGGCATTCAAAATGTCCTCCATCTCATCTTGCTCTTCCTTTCTTACTACATAGCTTTTATCTGTCTGTAACCGATGACGTCTGTCTGCGCGTTCAATCTGTATCTCATTCTCTTTCTTAGTATGTTCTCTCGCCTTTTGTGCCATCGTCTGCGCTGCTCTCTTCTGAGCCATTTTCTCCTCTCTCATCTGTCGTTCCCTTACTTCTTTTAGCCACATTCTCAAGGAATCGAACATACTCTGGCGGCTACGCTTAGCAAATAATCTGTCCTGCAAATAATCTAATTTTGCCACATCGAAGGAACCAGTCAACGGCCATTGCAAATCTACGTTACCCTTTGTATATTTGTGCCACAAAGTATTGAACAAAATCGGAGTCAATCCATGTTTAACCTACATCACGAAATTAGGTAAGCCCTCCACTGGGGTGGGTTGGCTCTCAGCCAATCTAGTGTCCGAGGCGCCGCAGCAGCACCCGAGGCACCGTAGCTTACACACGGCATCTTCACCCACTCAATCACACACACACCAACACGAAGTTCATATTCACCCTCTCACCAACACCCAGAACGCACAATCACTACTAGACACATACACATATATTCGCGCTTCCTATGCATCAAATCCCTGCCAAACACGTGTTACCAAAATGGGACAAGGCCCGTCGACCAAGTCCTAGGGAACCTGTACCCTACCGCAGACCGAACAGTACACTCGCTGTTCCGAGGTTGGGGAACACATCCGCCACCTGGGTGGCACTACAGATCGCTGCGCACTTTACCACGGGAGACCCGGGACCTGCTCTCAACGAACCACACACGCTAGGGGTTCGGGTGAGTCCCCGAATCCACCCGCAATGAGCCACGCCTCGGCCGCAGTACCATCCGGTCGGATGACCACAAACAAACGTCCACCCAACCTCCGCCAAGTCTGTCAGAGCACCACTCGCACTCTGAGTTTCCCGGAGCACACTAGCCCCAGGAGCACACGGGCTCCTCCAACCACTAGAGACACGCCAGTCTCGGAGACACACCAGTCTCTTGGAGCATCCCAGCTCCCTCAACCAACAGTCGGACCACTCACCTTCTATACGCGGTACCGACCTCTAACGTTTTCCAGCGCCGGCTGCTGGGACCAACACGGTCAGCTCCAAAGTTCCGCCTTCCGGACCCCGGCGCAGGATCATGAACCGGGACCTCTCCCGATCAGCAGGGTGGGGCAGCGCTGCGAGAACCAAGCTCGGCATCAAAGTGGGTACCCGGACCCACCGTGCCGACCAGAGGGTCCCAGGCCTTCTGCTACCCACTTACGGGTGAGAAAGATCCTTATCGCGGGGTCCATGTTCAGGCGCCATCTGAAATCGGCTCAAATCCACTCGAGTGACTTACCGCACTCACCTATAATCACAAAGTAAGAAGTCAGCCGGACAGTGGAGAAGAATAAACAAAGTATTTTATTAGGCCACAAACTCCCATATGAGAGGGCCCTGTCCGACCTCACCCCTAAGAGTGTGCAGAGAGGACTGACTCATCTCATCACAGCAATACATTATAACATGGTACAGCAACGTAAAACACGCCCATACTGGAAAAGTACTGGACCCCGGAGAGGGCGAAAAATGGCCTCGTACAAGAGGCATCTGCACCTGCAATAGCAACATTTGGTTATCTGTGCCCAAGGCCACGGAGCCGGGCCTCAGCATCTCTAGCGCATGAGAACATTACTGATTAGAGTTTCTGTTATTAGTTTCGATCACAGTTAGCTAAGAAACGAGAACTGCTGCGTTCAGGGTTTTTCCTATTCCTACGGGAGGGGGAGTGAGCAAGTGCGACTCGCACACAGAGAGAAGCAACCTAAAATGGTGGCACACAGGCTAAACTAAGAAATCTGAATAACATCACACGCATAAATGAATGATGAAATGGAGAGTATAAACGTAAATGCATAAATGAATACATCATTAGTTAGACACATTATGCTAACTCATAAACGTAAATGTCGGTGGGCGGGGCATCGGAAAATGAAACCTATCAACTCCATGCACTTCCAAGCACTCTGCTGGCTTTTTGATACGTTTGTGCTATGGAAATACCATATGCATACATACTTAACAGCTGGCAGACCACTGAGGCGTTTGGTACTTGAGACTTCATCAGCAGGCATGCATGGTGTTAGCAGCAGCCAGATTGCTCCAAAAGATAAAACTGTTTGACAATTCCTATGTACCTCTTGCACACATCCATAAAACTGATTGTGGGAAGTGACTATTTAATTCCATGACAATTATATTAATACAATTATATTATTATCTTTAAAATATAGAACTCACTAAGATTTTCTAGAGTATTTATTGAAGTTGGTTTAGGATATCTACGTGTTTGGTCCAGTACAAATTTGTCTTAAAAATTTGATAAAACTACTGGTGTATACAGCTGGCGTAAACCTGAGGTGCTCATTGTGGGCAGAACCTAACCTGTTCGCTGCGTGAGAACAGCCATTCTGCCTCACGTTCTGTCGCAGGTGTCAATTTACCAAAATGTTTAGGCTAAAAGAAGGAAAAGTGGGGCTCCCGTGCAAGATGTGGGTGGTAGCCATTGGCAAGGTGTTGGTTATTTACAAGCATATGCAGTGGTCTTACATACCCACTTTTGTATAACAAAACAACTACAGCTGAGTGTGGCAAGGTACTTTGCGCAATATTCTCAATAGTCCCCACTGTCACATGTAGAAATATAAGATTGTGTGCTCCGAGGATAGAAGGCACAGTTCTGCTAAGCCCGTGTTGCTGTGCTAGCGCTCGGCTAACTGTTTTTAAAATTGCACTAAACTGTTTTTAAGGCCACATTAAAAACTTATTCTCACCTATTACGTGTCGCTCTATGCTCGCCGACTCCTCGGTCCACCACAGCAATTCCTATGCTGGTTGAGTGGAGGGAGAATAGCAAGCTCCACACTTCCTGGTTGGGACATTCTTGGGCGGCCATCTTGGCAGGGGGAAGCTCCAGCTTTTCTTTGATCCTGACTACTTTAGGGTAGTAGGGCGCTGACGCGCAGCTGATAGAAGGCAGGGTTCTGCTCTGCCAGTGTTGCTGTGCTAGCGCTCGGCTAACTGTTTTTAAAATTGCACTAAACTGTTTTTAAGGCCACATTAAAAACTTATTCTCACCTATTACGTGTCGCTCTATGCTCGCCGACTCCTCGGTCCACCACAGCAATTCCTATGCTGGTTGAGTGGAGGGAGAATAGCAAGCTCCACACTTCCTGGTTGGGACATTCTTGGGCGGCCATCTTGGCAGGGGGAAGCTCCAGCTTTTCTTTGATCCTGACTACTTTAGGGTAGTAGGGCGCTGACGCGCAGCTGATAGAAGGCAGGGTTCTGCTCTGCCAGTGTTGCTGTGCTAGCGCTCTGCTAACTGTTTTTAAAATTGCACTAAACTGTTTTTAAGGCCACATTAAAAACGGATTCTCACCTATTACGTGTCGCTCTATGCTCGCCGACGACCCGGTCCACCACAGCAATTCCTATGCTGGCTGAGTCGAGGGAGAATACCGAGCTCAACACTTCCTGGTTGGGACATTCTTGGGCGGCCATCTTGGCAGGGTCACGCTCCAGCTTTTCTTTGTTCTAATCTACTTCAGGGCGGATTGGCGCTAACGCGCAGCGGACGCGTGCAGTAGGCGCGTGCAGTGGGCGCGTGCAGCGGGCGCGTGCAGCGGGCGTGCTGCTAGCCGTCCGCACCCGACCGGGCCCAGGGGCCACAACCCCTGGCAATTTTTCTGGAAATTGCATAACTTACAGCTCCCATTCACTGCTCAAGCTGAGAGGGTATACTTATTCCAACTGTTTACATTCTCTGAATATTGCTAATAACCCCTCCCACTGCCCACACTGTAATTTTAAGTTTATGCCTCACAAATATTATAGGGCCCATACCAGCACACCACTAAGGATGTTTCTTTTAAATTGTAGATGGCTTCCTAAACATTCTGTCGAATTAGCGTTACTAATAGATGAGCTTGAGCCATATGCTTTTTTTCTACCATAGACCTGGCTCCAGATTGAAACTGACCCAGCTATTATTCAAACCCACTCCCAAGGTTTCTTAATACTCAGAGCCAATCGCATGTCCGGAAGAGGAGGAGGCCTGGCTATTATATTCAAAGATACTTTTAAATGTTGAACCACACTGAATACGCTATCAGATTGTGAGAGCATGGCCTTCTCCCTAGAGTTCTCGCCAACGAGCACCTTCTCTGGTTTGCTGATTTATCGCCCCCACGGAGCCTTAGGGCAATTTCTTCCTAATCTCTCTACCTTAGTCGCCAATATAGCACTGGCTCCAGCTAATTTTACGGTGCATGGTGACTTCAATATTCATCTAGATTGTAGTGTAGTTCCTATTATCCCAATAGGCTCTGCGCATTGGAATAATATCTTCAATAGTATAGACGTAGGACAGAGGTTAACTAGGTCTTCTACTGTCGATATTAGACTTAAAGTTTAATGTTTGCCAGCTAGCTCAGAGTTCACTAAAAACTTTCTCGAATAGACAAGGAGGAGTTTAACCTCCCTGGATAGACAAGAAGGGATTTAGTTTCTGACAACCATAGAACATGACAACTTTGCTCTCCCCTGATCAAGAGTGTATCTCTAGAGTCGTGTGAAAACAAACTACAACTTATTTTACTCAGTCAGTTCAGTGCATTCTTAGTTTCACCAGATTGTAGAGAAAAGGAAGAGACGGGCGTGTTCAATAAAAAGATGTTATTTATTGATCAGTCTCTTTTCTCATACAAGAGAAATGAATCGCTATTATTGCAATACTTATTGTTAAGTAAAGTGCATACAGTAATAACAGAATTATAAAATAATACTGTAAAAGCATTGATATGGTTTCTTAGCCATATGATACTAAAAATGGATAAAATAGATACATACATATATACATTGACTAATCGTACTCAACTGGTGCTTCTAACTATGCCTACCCCAATGTACCTGACCTAAGCCTAATACGTGGTAGATAAGTAGCAGTTTAAGTTAAGTTTGTTTTGCCAAGGGTCTGCTTCAAGAATTCTCTGCAAGGGGTTATTCAGTTCAGTACCTGGGATTTAGAAGGCTGGAGGGCTGGTATCTCTATCTCAGGTCTTGATATCCCAGCTGCCTGCAAGGGCGGCTGGAAGCGCCGGAGCTGGATTTCTCGGCAGGAGAAAAGGCAGCGTCTCTCTCTCAGCGCGTCAGAAAGGAGGGGCAGCGTCTGTGGGCTTCGCTGTCAGCTGGGCTCCTCGGCAAGTCTCGCTGCTCCAATCTTGTCACCACCTCGTGTGTTTGCTTAAGGCAATGTCGGTATTATTTATACCTGAAAGGTGCCGAGATTGACGTAAGGATGGACATAAATACGTCAATAAGGATGTCATACGAACTGGTCGTTCGCACATTCTTTACTGAAGTTCTCGGTTAAATCAAAACAATGGCTGTGGGGATTTCCCAGGTCGTGGTAGGTTTGATTTGTTTTGAGAACACCGTATGCCTATTAGGGGGCTGGAGAAATAGTGCTTCCCTAATGAGATGGCATGCGCTATGACCTAATCAGATAACGGGCTTCTGTGCCGTTGTGTGGCTAATCAGATAACGGGTTTCTGTGCAGTTGAATGGCTGCTAGTTAATTATTAACCAGACAAGGGTCAGAAATAGGGGGATCGATACAGTACCCATAGTAAATACATCACACCCACTCCACGTAATCTATGTCCATATTTACAAATCTAGGCATAGTAAACAAAACTAGTAGTGCATGTGTATACCGAACCACCCCAAAATACAATCAAATGCATTTTGAAATTTGGAAAATGCGAAATACACGAAAAGATGAATATAGTTACTATATGCACTTCAAGCAGTATAATAATGCTAAATCTAAACGCATATTTTGAAATCAGCATGAACGAAATGCGGAAATTACACATGAAATGGCTCTTAATACAGAAGAAAAAATTCGAGACCATCTCATCACAAAATCATAAATACTTGTGAACATGCTAGAGGGTAGCTAATGTCTCTAGGGTAGCTAAAAATAGACATTTTGTTCTCTAAGAATAGTTTTACTTTAAGCAGAAGATAAGTGTCCCAAAAAATCGTAAATATTTGGAAATGGAAGGGGAAAAAAATATGTCTCGCTCTCCGTAAAAACTGGTGAGAAAATTTCTTATTGCTTTATTTTCAAAGTTGAAGGCCAAATTCAGGGTGTAGGGAACGCCGTGTGCTAGTTTGCTCAAAGTCATTCTTTCTGCTCTGGTGAAAACATCATATTGTTGAGACTTTCGAAAAAACTGTCAACTGCTTCTTGCGAAAGTTCCACTAACTCAGAAAAATTAATTAACATGCATTCATGAGCATGATTGCCTTCATTGATGTTTCGATCAGCATAGCTGACAGAAGGTTGTACCTGATCGATGCTGCTTTCATCTTGTACTTCACTACTCTTCAATCGTAGTGGGGAAGTCTCCACGAATGCCGTCATCAGGATTGGTAGCCGCTGGGGACAGTACAATGCATGAGCCGTTACCGGACCCAACAAAGTCTCTGCGTCCATTGGCACATCCGATTGTAGTGTCAGACAGGTGTCCAACACGCATTCTTCGCCGCATAGCAAGCACCTTAATACAGGCATAACACAACTTTGCCACATGGGTCTAAATGAAAGAAACCAAGTCATGTTCAGGTCTCTAAGCCGGGCTATTCCAAGGACTTTAGTTATGCGGTCCCTATAGCGTATGGCTAGGATCGTTTCTTCCATTGTCGCTGGTGTCTTGTCTGTGACGTGGTTTGCCATAGCGAAGTAACAGGATCAAAAATAGGATGCCTGCCACTAGTCCCAAAAGGAGAGGAAGTCCGCCAAAGATGGAATGGACAAAATCAGGAAAAATACCCAAGATGGCTTTGAATGGGGTTAAACCTCCCGAAAACACTGTCTTAAATACACTCGAGATTCCACTTGTATCAGAAATATTTAAGATTTCGCTCAGTATTTCTGCGAAATGTATGGGGGAATTGGTTGATAACAGTGAATGAATCTCAGCAGTTGTCCTTGCAACTTGGAGATCATACGTTTCTTTTGATGACGTTAACCGGGTTGGCGTCTGTAGGAGCACAGTCTTCATTCTGCTTAAAGTATCAATTCGAATAGAAGAAATTTTCAAATTGGGCCATAACCTTGCCTCCCTGTCTCGAGCATCGTTTGGGAACAATACTCGTTCACAGCACATGACCTTCATAGTCACGGTTATGAGATAAGGTTTTCCGGGCAGCAGACTGCAACATCTGCGATCTACAATTAGAATGTAACTCCCGTTCGAGAGTCTCCTAAAGAATGGTTCTATTTGTGTTGCAGGTGTGCCTAGCTGGTGACATGAAAGGTTATTTGTAGTCCCTTCACAGGCTCCATGCAAATTAATACCCTGACACAGAAGTGTACCGCTTAGTGATCTTGCACAATTATTGCCACTAAGAAACACATTCTGGCCTTTATTACTAACACATGTGTGTGTATAGGGCAGGTTCCATGTTGACTTAATGTACCCTTTACCCAACCTTTCATACTGGCCTGCCTGTATATATTTTTGGCAGTATTGAAACTGGAAAGTTGTTATCGGAATATTTATTATCCCATGTATTATCCATTCAATGACAGGTCGTTCTGACATTGTCAATGGTAATCTCTCAAGTTTTTCAATGCTCAGAATTGTATAGTCAGCACCCTTCTGTGCCAAACTGATTTGTTTATCAGTAAGGTTAAAGATATTAAATAGTGACGTTGTGTTGATTAAACGCCAAGGCACATAGCCTGAACGCAGATTTTGTAACGTCCAGCCAAGTTGTACAATAGAACGCAATTGGGACTGACCGTGTTGTAACATCAGTAAGTCTTGCTCTATTATATCGATTGCTGAAGACACAATACTGTCCAGTGAATATATTCTGGAGGACAGAGTCATTAACCCATTGTCCACAACAGAAAGTGATTTTTCCAAATTAATACGGTCAATTTCCCGTATTTTTTCTGCTGTCTCAATTTGAGTTACTTTCCAGGCTTCATTGTAAGCTGCATATATAGAGGCCGCTATGAAACGTTTTTGACGCTGTTTGCGTGGTCCCATAATGAAATCACGCAAGTCAGCACCTTCTTGAAGTAAAGTTAGGTGTTGCTTAATTTCTGCCAGTGTGGATGTTTGTAGCCATTGAAGGCAGAGCTTGCCCACACTGTAAGTAGTTACTATCCCTGGATGTTGTCTTTGGGAATATCTAGGGTCTGGCCTGGTCAATTTGAACCCCTGTATTTTGTTCAGGAATCTGTCTTGACAGTTATTTGTGTCTGTGGGCCAGATCAACCATTGTTTCCAATCAGGATGTGTTCTGTTTTGGTATAAAATATGGTTCACGTCTATCTCAACATCTATAGAGCTATTACTGTTCGTTGTTGGCTTTGGAATAGACGGTTTGTTTAAGTCTTTGATTTTGGCTAAGCCAAGACAGGTAGTTTGTTGAATAGTGTCATTCAAAAATATAATTTGTTCTGGGATCATGCAGGCTCTGAACAATGATTCTATACCTTGTACTTGCCAATCTTTTGTACCCCAAACAGTTTTTGTTTCAATGTTATTGTTCCAGAAATCAAAACCAAATGTATTCATTTGCTCAAAAAATGAATCTGAATATATCAATTACGTGTTTGTAAGCATGGTCTTCATACCTGTCTTATTCGACAATTTGAAATAAAATGTTTCTGCATAACTTGTGTTAAACCCTGAAAAATATGAATATTTATCATAAAATGTTTTAGAACTACCCTTTGGAGGAGTAGCACAATGTTCCCATTGGTTATAATTTAAAACATTTCTAGGTTGTGCAGATTTATGGAGATAATGGTTACCATAGTGGTTGTAGCAGAACATTTGATCATAATTAGACGAACCCTGCAAATAATCATGTTCTGTAAATTTAGCAGACATTACTAGGTCAGACATCATATCATTAATACTTTCAAAGTCCCAATCATCAGCAAACGTGCTTGGTTTTACAAAGTCACTTAACGAGATCTTAAATTGATGTGGATACTTCAGGATTTCAACCGGGCCATAGATTTCATAATCAGTATTGTCCCATGCTACACCGCCTGGTATAGGATTGGCTGTGAAGTTTACTGAAGAAAGTTCTCTTTTCTTGACGTGTGAAGATGTGTGTGGTTTAAGGACCAAGTTGATTTTCTGGCTTGCTGTGTCCATTTTAGCATATTTTCCCTCAATGAAATGTCCCAAGCATAGTACCATGATGAGCCAAAGTATGAGGACAAATGCACCTAATGTCACCCAAATTTCAATCCATGGAGAGGTCAGATAGGTTCCCTTTAGTTGATGAAAAAGTTCCTTTGCTTTGTCTTTAAAAGTTTTTGTTGATGGCTGTACTTCTGGTTCACTTGGATCTTCAGAAAAATCATCGAAGTTGATGAAGTAGCCGGATGCCGTTCTGTCAATTGTTTCAATTGCTTCTGGATTACTTTTTGCTTTTGGCTTTTGCTTTGTTTCATTAGAAAAGTCTGTAGTTACATCATCGTAGGTCGGTGTTTCTTGATGAAAAGCTTTTATTTGGGTTTTAAGAGGTTTAAGTTCCATTGCTTCATTGCATAGTCCTTGTTGTTTCACTGTAGATTGTTCAAATGTGATCAGTCTTTCAGTTTGAACCTCTGTTGATGTAGCAAACTTTGGTGTTCTGCTACTTCTTGGGAGTCCACTTGGCCTACTATTTGTTATCGGCCACATGATTGTGGTTTAACTAGGTCGATGGATATGACTCAGTTCTCCTTTTTACCAGCAAGGGGCGGTAGTACTACTGATCTTGTCCCGTTGATAGACAAGACAGAAACTGCTTTTCTGTAAGAAGGCCCAAATTCCTTCTTTACCGCGATCTTCTCTCTGACCAGATCCCCGACTTTTGGAATCCAGACAGGCCTTGCTGGGACAGGTGGTTTTTCTTCAGTGGTTGTTGGCTGCTGTCTCAACTTTATGTTGCTCAGGTCTTTTCTTGTTTCATTTAAGTCCTGTAAAATAGCCAATCGATCTTCGATATCAAAGCATTTTTCTTTAACCACTGAAGTCTTACTATCTAAGTCCTGGATTAACATTCTAGTCCTAAACAATAGTTCGTACGGACTGAGTCCTTTCAGAGAATTTCTTGGCAGGTTATTTAGACTACGTTGGACACTTATTAAATGTTTGACCCACCCAACTCCTGAACCTAATATCTTTGCTGTTATAGATTGCTTTATGCCTTGGTTTTTTCTTTACACCATCCTGTTTCTCTCAGGAAGGAAGTGAGAAGAGTCCCGCAATGCAATGTTCATTCTGGCCAGGCACCCCCCATAAGCTGTTTTAGAGCTAAAGGAAAGATTTTGGTCAGAACGTAACATGCTTCTAGCGTATATGCCATTATAGACTCGCAAATCTTTGTATAACAGTTCCGACGTCAGCCGAAAGTTGGGGTCTACATTATAAGTGAAAATAGTCTTTACATGTTAATGTGACGCATTATTCATACTGGTTTTTATTTTTTTGTTGATTTGATACATTCTGGAGTGAAACGCCATGGCATTAAACCGTTTCTCTCGCCACTGCGATCTCTGTTGCAGTCTGGGCAGTTTTTTACAAAAATGTGATGATGCAGGCTCCTGCCTGGCCACCAGTACACTGATTGTAATTATTCCAGAGAATCTTTTAGCTTAAGGTGTCTGAGACCCTCACCCATATGTGCGTCTGCTATTAACAAGCCTCTCCTGTCCGTGTTTGGAATTACTCTATCCCCCACTCCAGGGATTCGAGCAAAAGCGACTGAGTTTGCATCGATTATGTATGTATAATTGAGTGGGTAATTGATCTGTAGCGCTGAGCAGTCGCCTTTTGATGACGTTTTTACTGCCAGCACAGTTTCACCGTCAATGTATTTTACTGCACGCTTCTTTGTAGCTACGGAAGCCGATTTAGTTGCTACCGCTGTGGCTGTCTCAGCCAATGAATTCCCTGCAACGTGAACGCCATCACGCTGATGACTCAGTGAATGTATCACGTGAGTTTTGGTAGTTCTTTCTGTAAAAGAACTACTTGTTCCCAAAGCACTTTTTGCTTTATTGTTGCACCTGTGTCATCTTTGTAACCGTTTTGAATCCATTTCTGTAAATCGTTATTGTATGATTTGACGCAGTAATACGAATCGCAAACTATAAGTGTCGGGAATTCGCGATCTGCATTATCTAGCGCTATTTTTAACGCCATTATTTCAGTTTGTTGTTCTGAATTATTTTCCACTGAGTGTGTTTTTGTAAGTAGAGGTCTTAATTTACCTCCGCGCCACACTTCTTTTACAATTTCGCATGTGGCATTTTAAGCCAGCTCTCCCCAAACTGAGGGTTGAGCATGACCGTCTGTATATATTACACAGGCGTACTGTCGTAAAGGCAGAATGTCGATTGGCAGAGGGTATTCTCTCTCATATTCTAGATATTTTAATTCTTTCATTTCCGGGTCAAAATAGTATTTTACTTTGTCTGTAGCAACAGAATTTACCCATTGTATCCATTCTGGATTCAGTGCAGTTGTCGGTAAATTACATGGTGTTGTTAATGCCTCAAAAGCTGATTCTGCTGTTCTGACTGTAACCTGTCTACCGTCGGCTTGGTATTTTTCTTTTGCTACAGCTGTTTGAACCGCATGAACAATGTTTTCCTTAATGCTGAACCTTTTTTCAGCTTCTGTGTACAAATGTGATTTGTATGCAATCGGTACCTTCTCTCCTTCATTAGAGGTCAGGTATGTGAATCCGCATCGTCCTGGGATGACTCGAATCACAAGGTTGCGTGTGTTGTCACGTGTTTGTAATTTTGTTTTAACTAACATATCTGTTTGTAAAGATCTCAAAATTTCTGTGTGTTTTTGAGTCCAATTGTTTCTTTTCAAATCTGGTTTTATAAGATCATAGAGAGGTTTAACTCTCTCTGCATAATTTATAATGTAAGTTCTTCCGAAATTTAGGAAACCTAGAATTGATTGTAAGTTTTTTAGTGTCTAGGTGCTTGGATTACAGCACATTTCTCTAGGAAATTGTCAGCCAGGCTTTTGCCTTCACTTGATAGTTCATATCCTAAAAACAGGACAGTTAGATGGGCAATTCTTGACTTTTTAAAGTTGAATTTGTAACCCTCTGCTGCGAACCCAAGTATTATGGTGTTCACTCTCTTCAAGTGAGTATCCAAGTCATCATCTGTTAGATAGATGTCATCGACATAAGATAATGCCTCATCATCATATATTTGTAGTAACTCTGTTACTCTTGCTGAGAATAATCCTGGGCTATTCTTGAACCCCTGGGGCAAACAACAGAAATTGTTTTGCGCGCCATTTATTGAGAACGCGGTCAAATATCTGCTCTCTGGTGCTATATTTTGACAGAAGAATCCATTAGAGATGTCTAATGTTGTTTTGTATTTTTTTGCGCACTATGTTATTCATTAGTGCAGCACTATGCGAATTTTGTACTGCAAAAGTTTTGCAACATGAGTTAAGGTGTCTGTAGTCCAAAACAAGACGATATGAATTGTCTGGTTTGGAGACAGGAAATGCAATGTTCATTCTGGCCAGGCACCCCCCATAAGCTGTTTTAGAGCTAAAGGAAAGATTTTGGTCAGAACGTAACATGCTTCTAGCGTATATGCCATTATAGACTCGCAAATCTTTGTATAACAGTTCCGACGTCAGCCGAAAGTTGGGGTCTACATTATAAGTGAAAATAGTCTTTACATGTTAATGTGACGCATTATTCATACTGGTTTTTATTTTTTTGTTGATTTGATACATTCTGGAGTGAAACGCCATGGCATTAAACCGTTTCTCTCGCCACTGCGATCTCTGTTGCAGTCTGGGCAGTTTTTTACAAATGCCACCAGTACACTGATTGTAATTATTCCAGAGAATCTTTTAGCTTAAGGTGTCTGAGACCCTCACCCATATGTGCGTCTGCTATTAACAAGCCTCTCCTGTCCGTGTTTGGAATTACTCTATCCCCCACTCCAGGGATTCGAGCAAAAGCGACTGAGTTTGCATCGATTATGTATGTATAATTGAGTGGGTAATTGATCTGTAGCGCTGAGCAGTCGCCTTTTGATGACGTTTTTACTGCCAGCACAGTTTCACCGTCAATGTATTTTACTGCACGCTTCTTTGTAGCTACGGAAGCCGATTTAGTTGCTACCGCTGTGGCTGTCTCAGCCAATGAATTCCCTGCAACGTGAACGCCATCACGCTGATGACTCAGTGAATGTATCACGTGAGTTTTGGTAGTTCTTTCTGTAAAAGAACTACTTGTTCCCAAAGCACTTTTTGCTTTATTGTTGCACCTGTGTCATCTTTGTAACCGTTTTGAATCCATTTCTGTAAATCGTTATTGTATGATTTGACGCAGTAATACGAATCGCAAACTATAAGTGTCGGGAATTCGCGATCTGCATTATCTAGCGCTATTTTTAACGCCATTATTTCAGTTTGTTGTTCTGAATTATTTTCCACTGAGTGTGTTTTTGTAAGTAGAGGTCTTAATTTACCTCCGCGCCACACTTCTTTTACAATTTCGCATGTGGCGTTGTAAGCCAGCTCTCCCCAAACTGAGGGTTGAGCATGACCGTCTGTATATATTACACAGGCGTACTGTCGTAAAGGCAGAATGTCGATTGGCAGAGGGTATTCTCTCTCATATTCTAGATATTTTAATTCTTTCATTTCCGGGTCAAAATAGTATTTTACTTTGTCTGTAGCAACAGAATTTACCCATTGTATCCATTCTGGATTCAGTGCAGTTGTCGGTAAATTACATGGTGTTGTTAATGCCTCAAAAGCTGATTCTGCTGTTCTGACTGTAACCTGTCTACCGTCGGCTTGGTATTTTTCTTTTGCTACAGCTGTTTGAACCGCATGAACAATGTTTTCCTTAATGCTGAACCTTTTTTCAGCTTCTGTGTACAAATGTGATTTGTATGCAATCGGTACCTTCTCTCCTTCATTAGAGGTCAGGTATGTGAATCCGCATCGTCCTGGGATGACTCGAATCACAAGGTTGCGTGTGTTGTCACGTGTTTGTAATTTTGTTTTAACTAACATATCTGTTTGTAAAGATCTCAAAATTTCTGTGTGTTTTTGAGTCCAATTGTTTCTTTTCAAATCTGGTTTTATAAGATCATAGAGAGGTTTAACTCTCTCTGCATAATTTATAATGTAAGTTCTTCCGAAATTTAGGAAACCTAGAATTGATTGTAAGTTTTTTAGTGTCTAGGTGCTTGGATTACAGCACATTTCTCTAGGAAATTGTCAGCCAGGCTTTTGCCTTCACTTGATAGTTCATATCCTAAAAACAGGACAGTTAGATGGGCAATTCTTGACTTTTTAAAGTTGAATTTGTAACCCTCTGCTGCGAACCCAAGTATTATGGTGTTCACTCTCTTCAAGTGAGTATCCAAGTCATCATCTGTTAGATAGATGTCATCGACATAAGATAATGCCTCATCATCATATATTTGTAGTAACTCTGTTACTCTTGCTGAGAATAATCCTGGGCTATTCTTGAACCCCTGGGGCAAACAACAGAAATTGTTTTGCGCGCCATTTATTGAGAACGCGGTCAAATATCTGCTCTCTGGTGCTATATTTTGACAGAAGAATCCATTAGAGATGTCTAATGTTGTTTTGTATTTTTTTGCGCACTATGTTATTCATTAGTGCAGCACTATGCGAATTTTGTACTGCAAAAGTTTTGCAACATGAGTTAAGGTGTCTGTAGTCCAAAACAAGACGATATGAATTGTCTGGTTTGGAGACAGGAAACAAAGGATTATTCATTTGTGAGGTGCAAGTTTCAATCACCCCCTGGTATTCAAGTTGATCTAGGATCTCTTTTACCCATTTTTTTGCTTCTTGCTTAATTGGGTACTGCCTCTGTGCAGTAGGTTGTGATTTTAACTGGATTTTGTGAGGAGGAGAGTCCTCATCCCATCCCACATGGTTTTTATATAATGCAGGAGCTTGGGCTACTGCCCACTTTCTTGCAAGTGTATATTTTTTATGAATTGGAATATGATTTGAGAAGGCAGGCATAATTATTTCTTCGCCATGAGGGCACTCCCTGACAAACTCTGGTGGCCAGTCTCTTTCAGCTAGAAGGATGTCATAGCCCTTGGAGAGATTATCCCAAAAGAGACCCCTTATTTTCCTAGTCTTATCCCCCTCTATACGCAATGTTATTTCATATATTTTATGAGGTTTGCTAACTCTGGTATCTGCAGTTTCTACCTGAATGTATTCATTCGTGTCCACTGTCTCCAGATGATTCATAAGGATCTTGCGAGCTATGCTCACTTCTGCTGCGCTGTCTAGCATTGTCTGAGCCCATTCTCCGTTTTTCAGCTGTGTCCTCAGTATTCTCGGCATGGTTGATTACTTTAATACTGGCTACCTTCTTTTTTGGAAACTGTAATTTTTTATTTTGATGAGCAGGTTCCTTGTCTTTGGACTTGACGTGCTCTTCCCTGTGTTCTGATCGTCCTCTTCTTTCCGATTTCTGCAAGGAAGTCTGAAAAGATTGAGAGGCACGTGTATCAATATCTTGATATCTATCAGGTTTCTTCAGATTATCCCTATTTCTAAGGTTGTATTTTTTCTCAGAGGACTCCCTCTGGGGAGACTTGTGTCCTTGGTCCGGAGATCTTTCTCTCCGCCGAGGAGACCTTCCTCTGGACTGGAATCTTTTTTCTTTTGGAGTGGATTGTTTATTTCCATCCCAGATCTTCTTTGAAGTGTTTAGATTATTTTTAATAAATACCTTTTCAGGTTTTTCTATTAGTTGGGGTTTCACTGGTTTCCCACCCAAACTATCTCTTCCTAGTTCTTCATAGGATTTTTCTATGATTCTGGCAATTTCAAATGGTTGGTCTGCTATATCTGTCTCTTTCAACCTCTGGCGGATCGCCACATTTGCTGCTTCTCCCTTTATATTGGCTAATAATATTGCCGAGACCTGTTTGAAGTCTTTTAGTAGTTTCATACCAAGAGTTAAAGCAGGTTCTGGACCGTATTCATCTTGAATTTGTTTTAGCACATCTGGTATTACTGACATGGATGGAACACCATGTGTTTTTGTGTAAATGGAAGCAAAGACTGTACCCCAAGTGTCACAGTCCTCCACATGTGGTGCGATTCCCATTGGAAGACAGATAGTCAGAATCCTATGTTTCTCAACCGGGGTGGTATCTGGAAATACCGCCTCTATTTGAGTGATTTTTTGTGCTAACCAGAATGGAATTTGTTCCCGTTTTGCGGGTACTTTACCTAGACAGGACTGTATGTTCTGTGGTGTAATTTTATTTGTGTTCCCCTGGTGAGGGATCAGCTGTGGAATTTTAATAGCTGGTTGGACTGTTGAAGTCCGCATTACATATTGAACTAATTGTCTATGTATTTTAATTAATTGTTTTAGCTGTGCTAAAAGTTCTGGTGCAGACATTTCTTCAATGTCTGGATGTGGTGTGTATCCGGCTAGGACCGGCCACGTTGCTCCTGGTCTACCTAGTGGACCGAGCCTGGTGATGTGATTATTATGTTTTAGGGCGCCATTAAACCAGAGCAGGTGCTCTTGGTATTTGAGTGGTATTTCCACCTCCTCGAAAGGAGTGTACTCATTAGGAGGTTCCTCTATTTTGTAATAGTGGAAGTCCTTTGTTACAGCGTTTGCTGCTGGAAAGTTTATCCATGAATAGAATACCTCTGTCTGCCGATATTCGTGTGCCTCAATTACGAATATGACTGTACCACCTCTCGGTGTCAGCCCATTTTCTATAAGTTTTAAAGTTATAGATTTCCTTATGTTGACTGGGATGAGTATTGCATCCGGGTCTTGCTGTAGGAGACTATTGTCAGCCGCTAGGAGTTGAGCTGCTATTCTAGCTGTCTCCCTTTCTTCTTCAGCTTGTGACATTCTAATGTCAAGAAAGTTATTTTATTTATTTGCAGATCAGGTTTCTATGGAAACAAAGATTAGATGCACAATATTTTGGAACAGTGTATCCTTCAACGTTGAATAAACCAAGAACCATACATAGGAGTCTCCTCCTACTAAGTTTGGCGGATTTAACCTTTCACCCACTCCAGACGTCTTTGGAGTATTATGGGAAAAAAGGGGTCTGTGTGAAAAAGCACGACTGAGTTACTCTAATGTCTTACGTTAGATTTATCGCCTATCCAAACAGTTGGGCGCCATGTAGTGTAGTTCCTATTATCCCAATAGGCTCTGCGCATTGGAATAATATCTTCAATAGTATAGACGTAGGACAGAGGTTAACTAGGTCTTCTACTGTCGATATTAGACTTAAAGTTTAATGTTTGCCAGCTAGCTCAGAGTTCACTAGAAACTTTCTCGAATAGACAAGGAGGAGTTTAACCTCCCTGGATAGACAAGAAGGGATTTAGTTTCTGACAACCATAGAACATGACAACTTTGCTCTCCCCTAATCAAGAGTGTATCTCTAGAGTCGTGTGAAAACAAAAGACAACTTATTTTACTCAGTCAGTTCAGTGCATTCTTAGTTTCACCAGATTGTAGAGAAAAGGAAGAGACTGGCGTGTTCAATAAAAAGATGTTATTTATTGATCAGTCTCTTTTCTCATACAAGAGAAATGAATCGCTATTATTGCAATACTTATTGTTAAGTAAAGTGCATACAGTAATAACAGAATTATAAAATAATACTGTAAAAGCATTGATATGGTTTCTTAGCCATATGATACTAAAAATGGATAAAATAGATACATACATATATACATTGACTAATCGTACTCAACTGGTGCTTCTAACTACGCCTACCCCAATGTACCTGACCTAAGCCTAATACGTGGGCGGGAGTAGATAAGTAGCAGTTTAAGTTAAGTTTGTTTTGCCAAGGGTCTGCTTCAAGAATTCTCTGCAAGGGGTTATTCAGTTCAGTACCTGGGAATTAGAAGGCTGGAGGGCTGGTATCTCTATCTCAGGTCTTGATATCCCAGCTGCCTGCAAGGGCGGCTGGAAGCGCCGGAGCTGGATTTCTCGGCAGGAGAAAAGGCAGCGTCTCTCTCTCAGCGCGTCAGAAAGGAGGGGCAGCGTCTGTGGGCTTCGCTGTCAGCTGGGCTCCTCGGCAAGTCTCGCTGCTCCAATCTTGTCACCACCTCGTGTGTTTGCTTAAGGCAATGTCGGTATTATTTATACCTGAAAGGTGCCGAGATTGACGTAAGGATGGACATAAATACGTCAATAAGGATGTCATACGAACTGGTCGTTCGCACATTCTTTACTGAAGTTCTCGGTTAAATCAAAACAATGGCTGTGGGGATTTCCCAGGTCGTGGTAGGTTTGATTTGTTTTGAGAACACCGTATGCCTATTAGGGGGCTGGAGAAATAGTGCTTGCCTAATGAGATGGCATGCGCTATGACCTAATCAGATAACGGGCTTCTGTGCCATTGTGTGGCTAATCAGATAACAGGTTTCTGTGCAGTTGGATGGCTGCTAGTTAATTATTAACCAGACAAGGGTCAGAAATAGGGGGATCGATACAGTACCCATAGTAAATACATCACAAGATGACCCCTCCAACCATGTAGCCAGCGAACTATTATCAAGTTTTTTGGCGATCCAACTCAAACAAAAAGGATTCTCCTCTACACATGTCAAGGGCCATCTTCTTGACCATGTGTTTAGTAACCTGCACAACCTTGTCATAGGTACCCCTACCCCACTCCCCTGGACGGACCACTTTTTGATCCCTCTAAGTTGGGAGACTTTTGTGCCATCGCCCCCCAGAAAGCAATACCGATTTTGGAAAGGAAATGGTCTAGGCTCTCCTACAACCGCTCGACCGTAGCTCTTGAAAACACAAGACCGCTTAGAGATCCTAATCCCAATCTGGCCAGAAGGAACTTCAACGCGTGGATCCAAAGCTCCCTTGACCTAGTTCTCTCCATGGAACCCACTTTCAAAATAAACAGACAGAAAACAGCTCCATGGTTTTCCCCCAAACTGAGGGACATAAAGTAATCATGTCGAAGACTGGAAAGAAGTTGGAGACAGAATTTCTCAGAGGCTAGGAAAGTGGAATATAGGAAAGCAATCAGGCTATATAAAGCAGAAATCAAAATCGGCCAACCCACATTCTATGAAGAGAAATTAAGTACTGCCGCAAATTCAACCAAGGAGATTTTTTGTATTGCTAAATCACTTATCACCCTACCCCAAAAACCCTTGATAACAGAAGGAGCACTCACACAATGCAATAATTTGGCACTTTTTTCCACCAAAAGATCCAAAACATCTATATGTCGAGCCCATGGAGCCCGGAACAAGTAGCTCTGACTCTATTGCCAAATGCTCGTTAGAGTAATTTCCCCCCCTAGATGGTGACTCACTGGACTTGGTCATCTCTAGACTAACCTCAGGCTCTTCATTGGACCCTGCTCCCCCGCAACACCTCACTTTAGTCATTAATTCCATTCGCCCAGCTTCCTTGATATTCTGAATTCCTCCATCACCTCTGGTATGGTACCCACAGCCTGGAAATGCGCGATGGTTAGGGCCCTCTTGAAGAAACCCAGTCTGGCCAACTATCGCCCAATTTCCCTCCTCCCCTGGCTGAGTAAGCTGATTGAGAAACACATCAACACCATGCTGGTTGACTATTTGGAATGCAACAACCTGTTGCATGATTCTCAAACAGGCTTTTGTCCTCAGAATGGGATGGAAACTGCCCTATTAGCAGTAATGGAGGAGGCAAGAAGGTTACTGGATCAAGGAGGAACAGCGGTAATCATCCTCCTGGACCTCAGTGCCGCGTTCGACAATGTTAATCATTGTGAGAAGTTGGCCTGGTATATGATGTTCACTATTCTAGTGAGCACCTTGCACCAGTCCAAACAACCCTTATGGTGATGGTTGTAAAGTCAACCTTATAGACCAGCTATCCTAGTGGTAGCATGGACAAAGCAGTCTTAGGCTAACACTTCAGAGAGCATGTGAAGCCAATTGTTTTACCAATAACAATCCCTTGAATACCAAATGAAAGGACACCACACAAGGTATATATCAAATATATATGTATTTATTACTAACACAACCCCTCTGCACTCTTTATGAGGTCAGAGTTTGAGATACAGCACAAGTTACTCAATAAGCATACTATGAGTTGCACAAATACAATTCTTCCCTAGGGGCCTCACGAACCATATACTAAAGAAGTGGTATAAGAACCACTTCAGGAAAGGTGAGTAGGCCTAGGGCCTAGGAAATCGCTGGGGCTACACTGACCAACCAAAGGATTGGAAGTAGGAGGCCCACAGGATGCGTATGCAGTGTCTAAACACACACGCGGGTTACCATAGACTTTCAATGGGAACGTAAAGTTTACAAAGTAGTTGATTTCGGACACTTCCGGGTGGACTACGGGAAAACCCAGTTAAACTAGGACACTTGGATAGTTGTTACCCACGGAAGCACCGGAGTACTCGAGTTACCTCACCCAGGGAAGCCGGGTGCATAGGTGTTTTTTTGTGTCGGGTTTCGTCGTTGAATCCTATGGAGAGCTGCAAGAAGATGCTGCAGGCGACCAGGAGGAAGATGTCCGGGTGGATCCAAGCATGTATCAGAGTTGAGAAGAACCTGAAAGCAGAGGGGACAGAGTCTGGGTCACTAGCCAGTGACCGGGAAGGAACCAGGCGATGTCAAGATGCAATCAGGGGAGGATGCAAAGCTTGTCTGCAGCCACGTGAACCAGGAGGCCTCGATGACAACCAGGAGCTAGATACGGACTGTCCCATGAAGGATCTCGCTGTTGGCGGTGTCGGCCTCCGGATTGGAGTCAACAAGCCTTGGCAAAGGCAACCCACGCAGGAAGGGAAGATCGGCTTCTTTTCAGACCAGCAAGGTCTGGGGAGCTTTCCCTACACAGCAAAGCAGGAGCAAGCCCAGAGCAACCAGGCAAGCAGTTTTGATTCAAGGTGATGTCTTCAGGAGGGCCACTAGCCAATAGGCTAGCAACTGCAAAGACGCATCAAGGAGAAATGCAGGCACAGGCCCCACGCGGCACTCGTGGAGTGTGGAGGGCTGAGTTTCGGTGCACTTACTGCTCGGGCTTGGGGCTTCTCTAATCCCAATGCACAACTTTGAGGACGCCTCAGAAGCTGCACAGTTAGCAAAAAGCAGGTACTGCAGGAAGTCCGGTCCCACGTCTCTCATGTCCGCCACGGGTCTCAGCTTTGCTGTGGATGTGGGTTGGAGTCGGAGAAGTCTATAAGTCCAGAGGCTGCATTGCTAGGTTGTCGGGATCCAGCTGGAGTATCGACGAGGCAAACTGGCAAGTTACTGGTGGTGCCTGTTTGCACAGGGTGGTCACTCCTTGACCACCAGGGAGATTCTTCAGTCTTCTAGTTGCAGTAGAATATCAAAGGTCCAGAGTTTTGTTTCAGAGTTTCAGTTCAGGATAATCTAAAGTCTCTAGACTCAGCTCCTAGCATTATACTAATCTAAGGCGCTGGATTACCTGCTAGGTCCCTCCTATGGGTGGAACCTGGGAAGGGGGTGGTTACACCCCTTTCCCTTTGTCCAGTTTCGCTCCCGAGCTGGGGCTGGAGTGCCCCAGCAACTGGTTTGAACCGGGCTATGCATGGAGCACCTTGTGTGCCCCAGGCAGTGTCTCATTTCATTCAACCCACCCTGCCCCAATACACTACCGGGTGTCTGGGGTGGTGCCAGCACCTCCCAAGACAGGAAACCTATTGTCCAGGCCTCCCCTGTCGGAGTTTCGTCCAGCAGCAGGAGGTCAGACTTGTGTCTGTGGCAGCAGCATCCATTTTGTGATGCTGAGGCTCTGTTTAACTTTAACCGGGTAAAGCTACAACTACATGTCTTCTCCCTCTAGAAGGGTGGAATGCTACCCCCGCCACCAGAACTGGTGGGGGGTAGTATTCCAAAGTGTATGACACCTTACACAACATGTTTTCATAAAGCCAAACCAAAGTTAGCATTAACCGCGAGGATTATAATGCACTTAAGAGTATATGTTATGGCTATATCATAGAACAGCTATAAGGACATGGTTCCGAAAGCTGCAGACAGGCTCAGCTCATGCTAGAGCACATCTCACATACAACCAAGCACTCTGCCTCCAGGATTGTTAAGGCCTGCCATAGGAGTGACTTATAGGTATATATGTGTCTATAGATAAGGGTAGGTATAGCAATACTATACCTAAGCAAGAGATGATTACACGACCTTGCCCCAGCTGACTGATCAGCTAGTTGTGTCAGTTTGCATGGCCAGCCAGGGGTGGCATAATACATGCTGCAGCCCCTGGTAGGCCTCTGATGCACCTATGCCCTGGGTACCTATGGCACACTATACAGGGGCTGACAAAGGTGACCCAATACCCTATTGGATATGCACCTAAAGTACATGGTATGAACTTAGAGAGAGAACAGCTGGGCTGTGGGTCTGATTAGCAGGCCCACAGCCACACTAGAGTCGAAAAACCAGTGGATCAGAGCAAAAAGTGGGGGTGACCATAGGAAGCAGACCCTACTCTCCTAAACAACCCCCCCCTCCAAACGCAGGGACATTAAACTAACCTTGACCAGTTGGGTCTTCATGTTCTAAGTGGAAATATCTGGAGAGTCCATCTGCATTGCCATGGTCAGTTCCAGGTCTATGTTCCACTGTAAAGTCCATACCCTGTAGGGAAATTGACCACCTGAGTGGTTTGGGATTTTCACCCTTCATCTGATTTAGCCACAAGAGGGGCTTATGGTCTGTCTGAATCTTGAAGTGAGTACCAAACAAGTATGGCCTCAGCTTCTTCGGGGCGCAAACCACAGCAAAGGCCTCCCTCTCAATATCTGACCAACGTTTCTCTCTAGGGGTCAGCCTTCTGCTAATAAAAGCAATGGGCTGGTCTTTTTTTTTTTTTTAAACCTTTATTGTACAGAAAACGCTCACAGATACGGGCCTACAACCCATCGGGCCGGCCACCACAATGAAAGAAACATACCATGCAATACAGAAGCTCAAACAGGATATCAAAGCAGTCCCACAAAAAGCAAAGACATAGAGCCTCCGAGCAATAATCACGAACAGGAGGAGAGAAGGTTGATTTTATAATAAGGGAAAGGGTGTCACAGAATAATAGCAATCCGTAAGATCCAGAGGGCCGTGGCGGGCCGCGAGCAAGCAGAAGCATCGAACACAGGAAAATGCAAAAAGCACAGTCACATTTTGGCAAAGGAAGAACGTGAGTCCCACAATGATAGCAATTGCAACCGCTGCCCAGCGCCCCCCACCACTACGAGAACAGAAACTAATACACAAAACTAAAATTAGGTTTGCAAAACAAAAAGCCCTCTGCAACGACAACCCGGGTGAGGAAAGAAAAAGGGGAGAGAGGGAAAAAAAAAAGGGGAAATGAAAGGACATAGGAAAAAAGGGGGGGGGAAAGTAAGGACGCTGCGTCACTGCACGCACCCCCTGGCTAACAAAGCACTCAAGAATAGACCGGCACCGGGAACTCGTGGTAACAGGAGAAACTAATGCGTAGTAAACCGGGACGGCAGGAATACCAGAAGGCCCATGCTAGCAAAAGACACCCCAGGGGGCCACATGCCGACCCCGCGTCACGAAAAAGAGGGGATACATAAGAGCCATAGAACAAAAAAGGGGGGAAGAATAAGGGAAAAACACAAAAGGACAGACGCCCCCCCCACCCCGCACAACCCACCCTGCACCCCTGCAGAAGGCTATGGCCTACCCCCCAGCAGCGCGCCTGTCGCCCTAATCAGAACCCGAAATATAGAAGAAATAAAAGTAAGAAAGAACTACAAAGACAAAAAGAAGAAGGGAAAACAGGGAAATAACAGCGGGAGAGGAGCCATATATTCAAAACCCCATCAGCTCTCACCCCCCCGTCCAAGAACACTCAGAGCCCACGGGAAGACAATAAGCACAAGGATAAAGTCCAGGAACGTGGAGAAGAATCGAACATAGTCTTACAGTTACCAAGGGATCATCCGACCATACTGCCAAAGAATAGTCCAACGAGGCAAGTTCATCTCAACCCTGTCCTTGTTTATCGCAAGCTGAAGTCGTCCAACGCACAAGGAACCAGATCATGTGGAACAGGAGGTGAAGAACAGGGAGTCCGATCGGCAATCCCCACAAGTCGCAGCGATCGCGACCCAGATGAACACGAAAGGACGGCAGCCACATCAGGCAATGCAGGCACAGTTCCGAAGACAACATGAGGAAAGCCGAGCCGGCAGAGCAATACCAGAATCTTCGTTCGGCCAGACGAGGCGAAAAAGTATAGGAAGATCCAACGAGGTTGGTCCGGATGGGACCTGGCCGGCGGACCCCCAGCCCAGGAGGGAGCATCGGATGAAGGAGGGCAGGAGACATCTGAACACCCAAATCGACGGCAGCCGCCGGGCCTACGACCTCCAGGAAAGTTCCGGCAGCACACAACTGAGATAAAGCCGCACACACCGGGGGGGCCCCAGCGGGCCCGGTAAAACGATCCTCCTCCAGGTCAATGACAGGTGCGGCCGTGGGAGTACCCCAGGAGCGCAGGGCGGCGAGGATGTCGGAGAGCGTAGGACCACCTTTACAGTATTCAGCAAACGTGCCGTGCGGCGGACCCGCGTCGCCAGTCTCGGCCAGGCCGAGAAACATGGGGCCGGCCGCCATCTTAGAAGCCCGGCGGGGCCGCGGCAAACTCCAACCCCCGTCCGAACACCAGCGGGGTGAACAGGATACGGTCGACCACCAGCAGAGGCACCGCCAGGGCAGAAAGGGGGGCCACCAGAAGAAGGCGAGTCGCCGGCTCCCCACACGCCGCCGGCACCGTTCTCCGAGTCCGGGCGGAGGAACTCAAAATGGCCGGACCGGAGGACAAAGGGGGGACGAGCCACATACACGGTCAACCCCGTCCATGGAAGGCAGCGCCCCAACACCAGGCCGCCGGACCGCCGGACCAGGCCCGGATAGCCGGAACCGGTCTAATTGCACATCGGCCTCTCCGACCGAGCCCAAACCGCCACCAAGGGCCGGCCACAGCGCCTCATCAGGCCCGGGCGCCGCCCAGGAGAGTCAGGCCCGCTCGCTCCGGAAGCCCCGAAGCAGACAAGGGCACAGCTCAGGATCCGCGGCACCCAGGAACAAAAGGATCAGACGGTAAGTGCCTGTGAATTGTCGTCGTTCCATAGACCATCAAAGAATACTTCCCGGGGCAGGATAAAAGACAGGATAGTCGTTCCAGACAGGAGACTGAACGGAGCCGAGCTAAAACGCGGCCATCTCGGACGCGAGCTTGGCTCCTCCCCCAATGGGCTGGTCTTGACCATCTTTATTCAATTGTGAAAGAACAGCTCCCACACCCAACTCAGAAGCATCTGTTTGGACAATGAATTCCTTGGAGTAATCTGGAGTTTTCAGAATAGGTGCAGAGCACATGGCCTGCTTCAGATCATATGCAATGCCTTCTGACAGCTTACTGTCCACTGAACTTTCTTTGGCATCTTCTTTGAGGTCAGGGGCCATATGTATTTGCGAATGCAAATTTGCTAAATGGAATGTATGAAGCAAAACTGGTGCACAATAAGGAACCGCAAAATTTGCGATTCCTTATTTTGCAATTGCATTTAAGGAATCGCAAATTTTGCGATTCCTTAAATGCAATGTATGTAGCAAAAAAAAATAGCAAAATGCCCTTAAGGAATCGCAAATTACCACCAACTTCTAGTTGGTGGTAAGTTGCGAATTCCTTGAAAAATGCACATTTTTGCATTTTTCAAAGTGCCATGTGACGCACATACATGTGCACCACATGTGCATCCATGCATATTTCAGGGGTGCAACAGGGTGTCCTTTGGACACCCCTGCACCCTTGAAATTATTCTCAATTTGCGATTAGCAAATTGCGAATCGCAAATTGAACTTAACTTCCCATTCATTCCTATGGGCCTCCTGGCCCATAGAAATGAATGGGAAAGTATTCCTTAATTGCGATTTGCAATTTGCTAATCGCAATTAAGGAATTCTGAGGAATCGCAAAAAAATGTGATTTTGTACATACATACCCATTTGCGATTCTCAAATAGCGATTTCTTAAAAATCGCTATTTGAGAATCGCAAATTAGTATCTTTATACATACGGCCCCAAAGTCAATAAGTGGTGTCACAATGGACCCATAATTCTTAACAAACTTTCTGTAATAACGAGACAGGCCCAAGAAAGCTCTGACCTGTGTCTGGGTGGTTGGAGGAGTCCAGTCCTTGATGGTCTGGATCTTGCTCTCCAGTGGTTGAACCTGACCCCCACCTACAAGGTGGCCCAGGTACACAACCTTACTCTGCCCTATCTGGCACTTAGTAGCCTTGATAGTAGGCCTGCCTTTTGCAGGGCCTCCAAAACCTTCTTCAGGTGGATCAGGTGATCTTCCCAGGTGGAGCTGAAGACAGCAATATCATCTAGATAAGCTGCACAAAAGTCATCCAGACCTGAGAGGACTTGGTTCACCAACCTTTGGAAAGTGGCAGGTGCATTCTTCAAGCCAAAGGGCATCACCACAAATTGGTAATGACCTCCTGGGGTTGAAAATGCTGTTTTGGCTTTGGCATCATCAGCTAGTCTGATTTGCCAGTAGCCTGCTGTCAGGTCAAATGTGCTCAAAAACTTGGCAGAAGCCAATCTGTCAATGAGCTCATCTGCCCTGGGTATTAGATGGGCAACTGTCCTAGTGACAGCATTGAGACTTCCGTAGTCCACACACAATCTCATCTCTCTCTTAACATCTTGGGTGTGAGGCTTTGGCACAAGGACTACTGGACTAGCCCAGGGGCTCTCTGAGGGCTCAATAACCCCCAGTTCCAACATCTTTTGGACCTCTGTCCTTATACAGTCCCTGTCATGGTCAGGTTGCCTGTAGATTTTACTCTTCACAGGCAGACTGTCACCAGTGTCCACCTCATGGGTGCACCAGTTTGTCTGACTTGGGGTCAGGGAAAACATATGCCTACAAGCCTATAGAACTTGTCTGCAGTCCTGTTGTTGCTGGTCAGTCAGCTGCCTGCCAAGGCCACTCCATCAACTGAACCATCATCAGTGTTCTGAGAAAGCAGGTCTGGGAGAAGGTCACTCTCCTCCTCCTGTCCCTCATGTCTGCCCTGTCAACATATGCCTTCAGTCTGTTGACACGAAGCACCCTGTGGGGGCTTCTGGGAGTCCCAAGATCAACCAAGTAGGTTACCTCTCCCTTTTGCTCAACAATAGTGTGGGGTCCAGACCATTTGTCTTGGAGTGCTGCTGGGGCCACTGGCTCCAACTCTCACACTTTCTGTCCTGGCTGGTACACAGTCAGCACAGCCTTTTGGTCATGCCAGGCTTTTTGAAGTTCCTGGCTAGCCTCAAGGTTTTTAGAAGCCTTTTTCATGTATTTGGCCATCCTGGAGCAGAGACCAAGTACATAGTCCACTATGACATGCTTAGTCTTTTTGAGAGGTAACTCCCATCCTTCCTTCACAAGACACAGGGGTCCTCTTACAGGGTGCCCAAACAAAAGTTCAAAAGGGCTGTAGCCAACCCCCTTTTGTGGCACTTCTCTATAAGCGAACAAAAGGCAGGGCAGCATGATATCCAATCTTCGCCTAAGCTTTTCAGGGAGTCCCTTGATCATGCCCTTTAAGGTCTTGTTGAATCTCTCAACTAGACCATTGCACTGTGGATGGTAGAGTGTGGTGAACTTAAGTTTACACCACACTCTTTCCACATAGCAGTCGAATACCCAGACATGAAGTTTGCAACTCTATCTTAGACAACCTCTTTTGGAAAGCCCACTCTTGAGAAAACTCTCAGGAGGGCTCTTACCACAACATGAGCTGTTGTGGTCCTTAAGAGAATAGCTTCTGGGTACCTGGTGGCCTGATCCACTACCACCAGAATAAATCTGTGCCCAGATGCTGTTTGGGGATCCATTGGACCAACAATGTCAATCCCAACTCTTTCAAAGGGTACCCCCACCACAGGTAGTCGTATAAGGGGGGCCTTTGTGGTGCCACCTGATTTGCCACTGGCTTGGCAGTTGACACAGGAGCGACAAAACTCCTTGGTATCTTCTGACATGTGTGGCCAGTGAAAGTGAGGGACAAGTCTGTCCCACGTCTTGTTCTGGCCAAGATGTCCTGCTAAGGGAATATCCCAGCAGCCTCAGCAGCAGCTTGCTGTCTGAGGGGTTCAAGAGAGGCAAAATTAACAAAGAAGGGAGGTAGAGTAAACGAAGTAGGATTCTTACTCCACAAGCTAACATGTATAAACAAAAGGAATCCTACCAAAGGAGATGTGTTACCCAAGGGATATGGGAGCACTCAGTGTTTTTTAAAATACCCCTCACACACCAAAAGGCCCCTTGGTGTCATGCTTCATCATCGGGGTCTTCGCACCCCTCTAACGGGATGCGGCGTGCTACGACCTACGACTACGCGGGAGCACTGATGAATGACTATGTGTGGTGTGTGTGGTGCATGTGATAAAGCAAATAAGTGAGTGGTGGTAGATAGTGACTGGTTTTAAAAAGTACCTGGCTCGTAGGTGAAGGAAAATTTTTTATTCAGGTCCTCGGGCTGGCACTATTAAAAAGAAGTGAAGTGCGAGGTAACATCTGTCATGATAATGGACAGTACCTCATGTGTGCGTCGACATGTTTCGGAGCAAACGCTCCTTCTTCAGGACGGGAGCACAACTTCCCCACCTTACTCACGTTTTTCTTATTTATAACTCAAAAAATAATGTTAGTTAACAAAAAGTGATATTTTTAAGTGATAAAAAGGCTATAATGTGCCTACAGCGGTTTTTGCTCAGGATACATGCAATTGCATGACCTGAAAAAGAAAAAGAAAAATAGAAATGGTCACCCAGTTTGTGGGTAGGTTCTACAGGTGCAGTCACCTGGAACAAACCATATAGCACAGTTTGCCCTGTAAAAGAAAAGACTTACAAAACACACAACACAAGGAACACACAAGACTGTCTGAATTATAATATCAGGGAAATGTAGGTCATACTTAATAGATATGGTTTGCTTGCTTCATGAGCTCACAGGGGCGTCTGGGGGTTATTTGCTATTTTGTGCAATCTGAGTGGAGAGATAAACAGGAGCAGATGACAAAATGAGAAAATGAACAAAGGAGTTGATGATCAATTCTTAGTCACTGGTTTTGGAAGAGAAGTTCAATTGCCCTGCCAAGTATTCTCACAGACCGGGGACGAGTATTCACCGTCTTTCCCCACACGCAGCTCCGCTCGAATGGTAGTGAGAGCTAGCTGTGGGTGGTATTTATACCATGCTGTCCTAAGTACGTTGGTCAGAATTGCCAATTAGACAGGTGCCGTATTCTGTCCAAATATGGGTTTTCCGCTGGCTCAATTACCGGTTTTCTAGTCACTCGCACCTAAACCCAATCATTTCCTTTGGAAGGGGAGGTCCCGTTCCTACTCAGGCGCTGCCGCTTACATCTCGGCCTCGCGCATGCTCCGTTGGTTCTGTCACAGGCGCGCATGCTCTGCACGGAGATATTGGTTAGCCGCGCAGGCGCGGTCGTGGATGGGCGCTGCTGCCACTTAGCATCTCGGCTTCGCGCATGCTCCGTTGTTACTGTCAAAGGCACGCATGCTCTGCAAGGAGATATTGATTCAGCAGCGCATGCGCTGTCGTGTGGTTGGACGCCTGAGTCTTGCTATGCTCAATATGAATAGAGGACTATGTGGAAATGGTGCCCCATGATCTCCTATAGGTCAATGCACGTTGAAGTTAATAAAAAGGGTTTATTATAAATGAGTTAATTTAAATAATATGGGATTTCAAAAGCTACAGAATTCATGCCTGTATGATACTCAAAATAAACATACAATCGTATTGTTGCAGTGACCAAGGTTCCCAAAGGGCATCTTTACAGGGGATGATAGTCTCCACATCACAAATGATATAGGGTAACTTTACACAATGTATGTGGGTACATGGCTCTTGTTCAGAATAGGACAGATGGTTAGGACCTTCTCAGTTTTGTGTTGCCCTTAGTTGGATAGTTGTGACCACGGAACATCATCATTGAGTCCATGAATATGCGTGCCCAAGCGAAACACCCATCTTTGTTCCTTTTGGAACAAGCCGTTTTCAGATGGTAGTGATTCAATAATTGTCCACCTTAGGTCATTGACACAATGCTTTTCTTCTAAGTAATGTGTTGCCATTTTGGTAGTGCTTTTTTTGCACCGGACATTACTTTTGTGCTCACTTAGTCTCGTTTTCACTGCTCTGGTGGTCATCCCCACGTATTCCAAACCGCAAGGACAGGTTATTAAGTAGACCACGTTTTTGGTGTTACAGTTAGTGAAATGTCGTTGCTCCCAAATTGTGCCATTTCTGAATGTGAGAGTCTTGCTCTTTTGTGTCAAGTGACAACTGCTACAATTGCCACAGGGAAAATGGCCTTGGATCCCGACTGGGTTCGTCCTTGTATCCGTCCTTGTTTTCGGTCTGGTATGCACCAGGATGTCCTTCAGGTTCCGTCCTTGGACGATGTGCGTGCATTGGTTTCTCCAGATGTAGGGTGCCACAATTAAGAATGGACCAGTGTTTGTTTATAATTTTAGACACTTCATTGGACACAGTGCTGTAGGTAGTGACACAAATCGGTCTTTTTTTATCACTAATCTCACGTTCTCTTTCTTCTAAGAGAGCTTCCCTGTGGTTGTTTCTTGCCCTCTTCATGGCTTTGTTGATTGTCTTTTCTGGATACTGCCTTTGCAGAAGTTTTTTCTTTAGGTCACAAGCCTGTGACCTATACTCGGACAGTGCGGTGCAGTTACGCCTCAATCGTAGAAATTGGCCATATGGCAAGTTCTCTCTTAAATGTCTAGGATGAAAACAATCATACCTTAGAAGACAATTCCTCGCAGTCGGTTTAAAATGGGTGGTGCTTTTCAATTTTCCACCTTCTGTATAGACATTCAGGTCCAGAAAGACCAAGGATTGGTCTGACACAGTACTGGTGAATTTCAGAAAGGCATTTTGATTGTTCAGCCATGTTAGAAAATCCATCGCTGACCTGTGATCTCCATTCCAGATGATGAAAACGTCATCTATATACCTTTTCCAGATATCAATTTTGCTCCTATATGGGTTATCTGAATGCAGTATTTTATTTGTCTCCAAATGGTGGATGTATAACCCAGCCAGACTAGGAGCAAAGGTACTGCCCATGCTGGTACCATGGCTTTGCAGATAAAGAGTCTGTTTGTACTGAAAAAAGTTCTGTTGTAATGCCAACGAGATACATTCAAGGACCACACCTCTCGGTGTTTGGTACTTCCAGGGAGTAGTGAATAGTACCTCTTCGATGATTTGGAGTGTTTCGTCATGTGGCAAACTCGTGTACAGACTCTCCACGTCTAAACTCATCAGGAGTTGTGTGGAGGGGTCAAAATCTCTGTTGTCTAACAGTTGTAGAACGGATTTGGTGTCTTTCAGATAAGTCGTTGTGGACTGGACCAAAGGACGTAAGAAGGCATCCGCAAATTTGGAGAGGGGTTCTAGAATAGAACCGATCTCCGACACAATCGGTCTTCCCGGTGGATTGGTCATGTTTTTGTGAATCTTGGGGATGCAGTAAAAATAGGGGGTGCGTGGTGTAGGTTGTTTCAAGAACTCGGCCTCGTTTCTGCTCAACCAATCATGCGCAAGCCCCTCTTCGATCATGCCTCCTATCCTAGTGCGGAGACTCTCGGTAGGGTCATCCTGTAAGACTGTGTAGTTTCGTCTATCTGATAACAATCTCAGACACTCTGTGTCATATGCCTCTGTTGTCTGAACCACAATGGCCCCACCCTTGTCCGCGGGTTTTATGATTATTCTGTCATTGTCAGCAAGTTCTCTTATGGCTTGTTGCTCATGTTTGTTGGTATTATGGAAAACCTTAGTTGTTGACAGGTTAATTTTGTTGACTTCCGTCATGATCGCCTTTTCGAAAGTTAATATTTCGATAGGTAGAGAGGAGTCAGGAGGGGTGAATGTGGACTTAGGTCGTAGTCCTGTATCTGTTACCCCTTGGGTATGTGGTTTATCCTGGAAAAAGGCCTATAGTTTCAGCTTTCTCACAAAATCCTTCATCTCCATATTCAGTCTGAAAATATCTGGTTTGTGCGTGGGCACAAAACCAAGTCCCTTGTTTAATACCCTCTTCTGGATCTCAGTGAGAGGCCAGAGGGTCAGATTGACCACTAGGTCCCCCTCTTGCTTGTGGATGGGTGATTCGGGAGAGATCCTGTCATACTCCTCGTTGTCCTGGAGTTGTTCTGTTCCTGCTGGTCTTCCCAGGCCACATTGTTGCCTTTTCTGTTTCTTCCCCGTGTCGTGGGGCGTGAGCCTAAAAAAGGCTGCTGATCATAGAAGCCCTCGTTGTATTCTGGGTTCCACTGTTGGTAGTTTGGTCCTGCAACTGGTGGACCAAAAGGAAAAGGGGGGAATTGTGGAAGGCCTAGGTATGTAGGATATTGGGGTTGCGGTTGGTGCTGGTAACCTCTCCACCCCCTTTGTCTGGGGAATTGCTGTCTTCTTTGTCTCCAGCCCCCTCGCCGTTGTTTATACCCTTTGTTCCCACTGGAGTTGGACCCGGAGGAGCCAGTGTCCGACCCATCGCTATCAATATCACTGTTTGAGTTTTTGGGAACATAATCAGCTTTAGTGTATGGGTAGGCCCCTTCTGGTGTGAATTTCGCTTTATCCTTGCTCAGTTTGTTAGTTTTGCTTTGTTTAAGTGTATACTCAAAATCAGTCATCTGCTGATTGAGTTCATCCAATCTTGCTTTTAGGTCAGCTGGTGATATGTATGTATTAAGTTGGACTTCGATTTTGGTAATCTCTATCTTTAGTTCTTGAGTGATCATGGCTGCTGTTTTGACTATCAAGACTAGCCAATCTATTGAGCAATGCCAGGAGATCAGTGACCACTCTTTTTTAAAAATCAGGTCATTTTGGAAAATCAGAGGTTCATTTTTGACAATCAAACCGGGAGGTGCCATCTTGTTTCTAAGGTATTCTTTCATGAAAAGGCCGTGTAGGGCTGCTTTTATTTGGTTCTGTCTCAGATTAATTAGTTAATTCCACTAAATAATGTTCGGACCGGTTTCTGGATTGCTCAAACCCCCGAAGGGACTGATGTCACTCAGTATCCGATCTATTTCGTCGTCCCCGAAAGTGAGGCCATGTTCGTCCTCCATCTCGTAACGACCACTAGCTTCCTTGATATATGGTGTGTGTTCCTATGTGTGTGAGTGTTATGTTAAACTCCCGCAGCTACACGCTGCCTAGTAACAAAATTAACAAAGAAGGGAGGTAGAGTAAACGAAGTAGGATTCTTACTCCACAAGCTAACATGTATAAACAAAAGGAATCCTACCAAAGGAGATGTGTTACCCAAGGGATATGGGAGCACTCAGTGTTTTTTAAAATACCCCTCACACACCAAAAGGCCCCTTGGTGTCATGCTTCATCATCGGGGTCTTCGCACCCCTCTAACGGGATGCGGCGTGCTACGACCTACGACTACGCGGGAGCACTGATGAATGACTATGTGTGGTGTGTGTGGTGCATGTGATAAAGCAAATAAGTGAGTGGTGGTAGATAGTGACTGGTTTTAAAAAGTACCTGGCTCGTAGGTGAAGGAAATTTTTTTATTCAGGACCTCGGGCTGACACTATTAAAAAGAAGTAAAGTGCGAGGTAACATCTGTCGTGATAATGGACAGTACCTCATGTGTGCGTCGACATGTTTCAGAGCAAACTCTCCTGCTTCAGGACGGGAGCACAACTTCCCCACCTTACTCACATTTTTCTTATTAATAACTCAAAAAATAATGTTAGTTAACAAAAAGTGATATTTTTAAGTGATAAAAAGGCTATAATGTGCCTACAGCGGTTTTTGCTCAGGATACATGCAATTGCATGACCTGAATAAGAAAAAGAAAAATAGAAATGGTCACCCAGGTTGTGGGTAGGTTCTACAGGTGCAGTCACCTGGAACAAACCATATAGCACAGTTTGCCCTGTAAAAGAAAAGACTTACAAAACACACAACTTAATACATACATATCACCAGCTGACCTAAAAGCAAGATTGGATGAACTCAATCAGCAGATGACTGATTTTGAGTATACACTTAAACAAAGAAAAACTAACAAACTGAGCAAGGATAAAGCGAAATTCACACCAGAAGGGGCCTACCCATACACTAAAGCTGATTATGTTCCCAAAAACTCAAACAGTGATATTGATAGCGATGGTTCGGACACTGGCTCCTCCGGGTCCAACTCCAGTGGGAACAAAGGGTATAAACAACGGCGAGGGGGCTGGAGACAAAGAAGACAGCAATTCCCCAGACATAGGGGGTGGAGAGGTTACCAGCACCAACCGCAACCCCAATATCCTACATACCTAGGCCCTTCACAATTCCCCCCTTTTCCTTTTGGTCCACCAGTTGCAGGACCAAACTACCAACAGTGGAACCCAGAATACAACGAGGGCTTCTATGATCAGCAGCCTTTTTTAGGCTCACGCCCCGCGACACGGGGAAGAAACAGAAAAGGCAACAATGTGGCCTGGGAAGACCAGCAGGAACAGAACAACTCCAGGACAACGAGGAGTATGACAGGATGTCTCCCGAATCACCCATCCACAAGCAAGAGGGGGACCTAGTGGTCAATCTGACCCCTTGGCCTCTCACTGAGATCCAGAAGAGGGTATTAAACAAGGGACTTGGTTTTGTGCCCACGCACAAACCAGATATTTTCAGACTGAATATGGAGATGAAGGATTTTGTGAGGAAGCTGAAACTACAGGCCTTTTTCCAGGATAAACCACATACCCAAGGGGTAACAGATACAGGACTACGACCTAAGTCCACATTCACCCCTCCTGACTCCTCTCTACCTATCGAAATATTAACTTTCGAAAAGGCGATCATGACGGAAGTCAACAAAATTAACCTGTCAACAACTAAGGTTTTCCATAATACCAACAAACATGAGCAACAATCCATAAGAGAACTTGCTGACAATGACAGAATAATCATAAAACCCGCGGACAAGGGTGGGGCCATTGTGGTTCAGACAACAGAGGCATATGACACAGAGTGTCTGAGATTGTTATCAGATAGACAAAACTACACAGTCTTACAGGATGACCCTACCGAGAGTCTCCGCACTAGGATAGGAGGCATGATCGAAGAGGGGCTTGCGCATGATTGGTTGAGCAGAAACGAGGCCGAGTTCTTGAAACAACCTACACCACGCACCCCCTATTTTTACTGCATCCCCAAGATTCACAAAAACATGACCAATCCACCGGGAAGACCGATTGTGTCGGAGATCGGTTCTATTCTAGAACCCCTCTCCAAATTTGCGGATGCCTTCTTACGTCCTTTGGTCCAGTCCACAACGACTTATCTGAAAGACACCAAATCCGTTCTACAACTGTTAGACAACAGAGATTTTGACCCCTCCACACAACTCCTGATGAGTTTAGACGTGGAGAGTCTGTACACGAGTTTGCCACATGACGAAACACTCCAAATCATCGAAGAGGTACTATTCACTACTCCCTGGAAGTACCAAACACCGAGAGGTGTGGTCCTTGAATGTATCTCGTTGGCATTACAACAGAACTTTTTTCAGTACAAACAGACTCTTTATCTGCAAAGCCATGGTACCAGCATGGGCAGTACCTTTGCTCCTAGTCTGGCTGGGTTATACGTCCACCATTTGGAGACAAATAAAATACTGCATTCAGATAACCCATATAGGAGCAAAATTGATACCTGGAAAAGCTATATAGATTACGTTTTCGTCATCTGGAATGGGGATCACAGGTCAGCGATGGATTTTCTAACATGGCTGAACAATCAAAATGCCTTTCTGCAATTCACCAGTACTGTGTCAGACCAATCCTTGGTCTTTCTGGACCTGAATGTCTATACAGAAGGTGGAAAATTGAAAAGCACCACCAATTTTAAACCGACTGCGAGGAATTGTCTTCTATGGTATGATAGTTTTCATCCTAGACATTTAAGAGAGAACTTGCCATATGGCCAATTTCTACGATTGAGGCGTAACTGCACCGAACTGACCGAGTATAGGTCACAGGCTTGTGACCTAGAGAAAAAACTTCTGCAAAGGCAGTATCCAGAAAAGACAATCAACAAAGCCATGAAGAGGGCAAGAAACAACCACAGGGAAGCTCTCTTAGAAGAAAGAGAACGTGAGATTAGTGATAAAAAAAGACCGATTTGTGTCACTACCTACAGCACTGTGTCCAATGAAGTGTCTAAAATTATAAACAAACACTGGTCCATTCTTAATTGTGGCACCCTACATCTGGAGAAACCAATGCACGCGCATCGTCGAGGACGGAACCTGAAGGACATCCTGGTGCATACCAGACCGAAAACAAGGACGGATACAAGGACGAACCCAGTCGGGATCCAAGGCCATTTTCCCTGTGGCAATTGTAGCAGTTGTCACTTGACACAAAAGAGCAAGACTCTCACATTCAGAAACGGCACAATTTGGGAGCAACGACATTTCACTAACTGTAACACCAAAAACGTGGTCTACTTAATAACCTGTCCTTGCGGTTTGGAATACGTGGGGATGACCACCAGAGCAGTGAAAACGAGACTAAGTGAGCACAAGAGTAATGTCTGGTGCAAAAAAAGCACTACCAAAATGGCAACACATTACTTAGAAGAACAGCATTGTGTCAATGACCTAAGGTGGACAATTATTGAATCACTACCATCTGAAAACGGCTTGTTCCAAAAGGAACAAAGATGGGTGTTTTGCTTGGGCACGCATATTCATGGACTCAATGATGATGTTCCGTGGTCACAACTATCCAACTAAGGGCAACACAAAACTGAGAAGGTCCTAACCATCTGTCCTATTCTGAACAAGAACCATGTACCCACATACATTGTGTAAAGTTATCCTATATCATTTGTGATGTGGAGACTATCATCCCCTGTAAAGATGCCCTTTGGGAACCTTGGTCACTGCAACAATACGATTGTATGTTTATTTTGAGTATCATACAGGCATGAATTCTGTAGCTTTTGAAATCCCATATTATTTAAATTAACTCATTTATAATAAACCCTTTTTATTAATTTCAACGTGCATTGACCTATAGGAGATCATGGGGCACCATTTCCACATAGTCCTCTATTCATTTTGAGCATAGCAAGACTCAGGCGTCCAACCACACGACAGCGCATGCGCTGCTGAATCAATATCTCCTTGCAGAGCATGCGTGCCTTTGACAGTAACAACGGAGCATGCGCGAAGCCGAGATGCTAAGCGGCAGCGCCCATCCACGACCGCGCCTGCGCGGCTAACCAATATCTCTGTGCAGAGCATGCGCGCCTGTGACAGAACCAACGGAGCATGCGCGAGGCCGAGATGTAAGCGGCAGCGCCTGAGTAGGAACGGGACCTCCCCTTCCAAAGGAAATGATTGGGTTTAGGTGCGAGTGACTAGAAAACCGGTAATTGAGCCAGCGGAAAACCCATATTTGGACAGAATACCGCACCTGCCTAATTGGCAATTCTGACCAACGTACTTAGGACAGCATGGTATAAATACCACCCACAGCTAGCTCTCACTACCATTCGAGCGGAGCTGCGTGTGGGGAAAGACGGTGAATACTCGTCCCCGGTCTGTGAGTATACTTGGCAGGGCAATTGAACTTCTCTTCCAAATCCAGTGAGTAAGAATTGATCATCAACTCCTTTGTTCATTTTCTCATTTTGTCATCTGCTCCTGTTTATCTCTCCACTCAGATTGCACAAAATAGCACATAACCCCCAGACGCCCCTGTGAGCTCATGAAGCAAGCAAACCATATCTATTAAGTATGACCTACATTTCCCTGATATTATAATTCAGACAGTCTTGTGTGTTCCTTATGTTGTGTGTTTTGTAAGTCTTTTCTTTTACAGGGCAAACTGTGCTATATGGTTTGTTCCAGGTGACTGCACCTGTAGAACCTACCCACAACCTGGGTGACCATTTCTATTTTTCCTTTTTCTTTTTCAGGTCATGCAATTGCATGTATCCTGAGCAAAAACCGCTGTAGGCACATTATAGCCTTTTTATCACTTAAAAATATCACTTTTTGTTAACTAACATTATTTTTTGAGTTATTAATAAGAAAAACGTGAGTAAGGTGGGGAAGTTGTGCTCCCGTCCTGAAGAAAGAGCGTTTGCTCCGAAACATGTCGACGCACACATGAGGTACTGTCCATTATCATGACAGATGTTACCTCGCACTTCACTTCTTTTTAATAGTGCCAGCCCGAGGTCCTGAATAAAAAATTTTCCCTTCACCTACGAGCCAGGTACTTTTTAAAACCAGTCACTATCTACCACCACTCACTTATTTGCTTTATCACATGCACCACACACACCACACATAGTCATTCATCAGTGCTCCCGCGTAGTCGTAGGTCGTAGCACGCCGCATCCCGTTAGAGGGGTGCGAAGACCCCGATGATGAAGCATGACACCAAGGGGCCTTTTGGTGTGTGAGGGGTATTTTAAAAAACACTGAGTGCTCCCATATCCCTTGGGTAACACATCTCCTTTGGTAGGATTCCTTTTGTTTATACGGGTTCAAGAGAGGGGCAGTCCAGCTGCACCTGCCTCGGGTCTGCCCTCGAAGGTCCCCCTGCCCCAAGAAACTCAACCTGATAAGGCTCAAGCTCTTCTAGGACAGTTCCTTCTTGGTTCTCACTATTAGCTTCCTCAGAAGGCTGATCCTCACTCTGATGCAGGGGGGAAGGCACTGCCTTAACCCTACTGCTCTTTCTCTTGGTAGGCAACTGGTCCATACTTTCAGGATCCAGTGCCTGTTCAGTTTGACACTTTTTGGCCTGTGACCTGGTCACCGCAAGGACATGTGCTGTTATGCCCAGCATCTCTGCATGAGTCCTACACTCCACTTCAGACCAGGCGGAAGCTTCTAGATCATTGCCCAACAAACATTCTACAGGGAGGTCTGAACTTACAACAACCTTCTTGAGGCCAGTTACCCCTCCCCGGGAGAAATTAACAATTGCCATACTATGGGTGGTAGTGACATTGCTAGCATTGGTCACTAGGTAATTATCACCTAGAATTATCTGTCCAGGCTCCACAAAGTTAGGCGTCACCATGGTGACACTGGCACATGTGTCCCTGGAGCCCTGAGCCACTTTATTATTAATCAAAGGTATCTGTCTGTACTTGCCCAGGTTACTGTGGCTCACAGTAGAGGACATAGCCATGTCCACATCACAGACAAGGACAGCTTGAGTTGGTACTCTGACTAGGCCAGAGTCCATCTCAGTTCCCAGGATTAACCCTACTACACCCTTCTGTTGAGAACCACCACTATTAGCTGTACTAGGGGGAACAGTTGCCTTAGGGGCAATAGTGGCTGGGGCTGCCTCCTTTTTGGGGCAATCACTGGTCCAGTGAGTATTACTTTTACAGACATTGCACCAGGGTTTTCTTTGGCCTTCTTTCTTCTTGGATATCTTGGAACCCCCCTCAGTAGAAGCTTTTTGGGGACCTGTTGAAGACTTCTGATCTTTTATTTTCTGATCCCCACCCTTTTGGTCTGGCTTCTTCTGATCACCACCTTGGATCTGGTTTTTCTGCTTCACCCTGGTTCTGACCCATTTGTCTGCCTTCTTTCCCAATTCTTGGGGAGGGGTCAGATCAGAGTCAATCAGGTGTTAATGCAACAACTGGTTCTGACAGTTATTAAGTATTTGTTCTCTCATGATCAAATTATACAATCCTGTATAGTCCTTAACTTTACTGTCCAACAACCACCCTTCCAGAGCCTTAGTGGCACAATCTACAAAATCAGTCCAGTCCTGAGTCTGTGTCTTCTGGGTATCCCTGAACAGCAACCTATACTGTTCAATGGTTAGGCCAAACCCATCAATCAGAGCACTCTTCAGGACTGTGTAGTTGTTAGCATCCTCATCACTAACTGTGAGGAGCTTGTCTCTACCTTTTTCTGAAAAGGAGAGCCATAAGATTGCTGACCACTGACTTTGGGGTACCTGCTGTACTTTGCAAGCCCTCTGCAAAGCAGTTATCAACTTGTGGATGTCATCCCCTATCTTGTAGGGTGGGACAATCTTACTTAGGTTTCTAGTATCATAGTGTGAGAAGTTGGCCTGATATATGATGTTCACTAGTTCTAGTGACCACCTTGTATCAGTCCAAACAACTCTTATGGTGATTGGTTGTAAGTCAACCTTATAGACCAGCTATCCTAATGGTAGCATGGACAAAGCAGTCTTAGGCTAAACTCTTTTGGCATGTGAAGCTAGCTGTTTTACCACAATATAACCCCTTGAATACCAGATGAAAGGACACCACACAGGTTGTTATGAAAATAAACCGTATATTTATTAATAACAACACCTCTGAACTCTTTATGAGGTCAGAGGGCTAAGCACATGACAATCTCTTACGAAAAATACGATTAGTTGCACAAAATTACAATGGTGCCCTAGGGGCACGACAAACCATATACTAAGTAAGTGGAATGTGAAAGTCGATAAACGGAATGGAGCTGTCCAGAGGCTGTAGGATCGATGGGACCACGCTACACTAACTTCAGGTAAGTAATAGGAGGCCCACGGGACGCGTGTGCAGAGTGTGAACTCACACGCGAGATGCGTAACAACGTCTATGGACAGTACAGTTCAAGTTTAAGGTGAGTACGGACAATCCTGACTAGGTATGACAAAAATGACTGTGGAACTGGACACTAGGACAGTTAAACTACCCTTGAGCACCGAAATGCTCTTGTTACCTCACCCACGGACTGCGGGTGCACAGGTGTCAAAGTGCGTCGGGTTCTCGCGTTGAAGTCAATGGAGCCTGAAAGAAAAGATGCTGCAGGCGACCAGGAGGAAGATGTCCGGTGCAATCCAAGGGTGGATTGTTCAAGAAGGAGACCTGAAAGCAGAGGGGACAATGTTCACAGTCGCTAGCCAGTGACTGGAGTGGAACCAGGAAGGAACCAGATGTCGTCGTCGCGATCAGCTGAAGAGTAGACGCTTGACTCTGCAGCCACGTGGACCAGGAGGCGTCTTCGACGACCAGGATGGAGGCACGAGCTGTCCCACGCAGGCTCTCGCTGTCGGCGGTGTCGGATCTGGGATTGGACTCAACAGGCCTTGGCAAAGGCAACCCACGCGGTGAAGGGAAAAGACGTCTGGTGCGGACTAGGAGAGTCCGGGGTGCCCCTCTTTTGGAAGGGAGCAAGGGCCAGTCTGGAGCAACCAGACAAGCAGTGAAGATTCAAAGGTTCGTTGTCTAGGAGGCCACTAGCCAGCCGGCAAGTGACCAGACAACGTGTCGAGCAGCAACAAAGCAGAAGGGCCCCACCAGATCTCGTGGATGCTTGAGGGCTGATCTTCGGTGCAGGGGCTGCTCGGGTCTGGGGCTTCTCAGTCCCCAAAGCACTTGGTCGAGTTTACCTCGGGAGTCGTGCTGGAAGCGAAGTGCAGGTTCGTTCAAGATGGCCGGTCCCACGTATCTCGTCGTACCCACGGGTCTCAGCTTTGCTGTAGATGTAGGTTGAGGTCAGAGAGGTCTGGGAATCCGGGTCTCGTCGGGCTCTGAAGTCTGGATCCTCGAGGGAAGACGACAAAGTGAAGCTGCTGGACGCTTGATGGGGCCTGCAGTTGCAGGGTGGACACTGTCCACAAGGGAGATTCTTCAGTCTTCTGTGGAGCAGAACGTCGAAGGCCAGAGTTTCTTCTTGTTGAATAGTTCAGGATAATCTAAACTGGAATGGGACCAGCTCCTACCTTTATTCTCCTAAAGGGGGCTGCACTACTGACTAGGTCCCTCCCCTGGGTGGGACCAGGAAGGGGGGTGGTTACACCGCCTATCCTTTGTCCGGTTTCCCGCCAGAGCTGGGGCAGGGATGCCCCAGCAACTGGTTTGAACCGGTGTATGCACAGGGCACCTTGTGTGCCCCAGGCATGTCTCATTCCTTTCAGGCCTCCCTACCTCAATACACAACATCCTGTCTGGGGTGGTGCTAGCACCTCCCAAGGCAGGAAACCCTTTGTCCAAGCGATCCTCGCTGGAAGGACTCCCAGCAGCAGGAGGTCAGACTTGTGTCTGTGGTGGCAGCATCCATTTTGTGATGCTGAGGCACGAGTTAACTTTAACCGGGGTTCACAGTTACGTACATGTCGTGTCCCTCTAGAAGGGTGGAATGCTACCCCCGTCGCCAGAATTGGCGAGGGGGTAGTATTCCAAATCGTATGACACCTTACTCGACATGTTTTGATAATGTTATACCAGAGTTAGCATTTAACCGCGAGGTTGATAATGCACTTAAGAGTATATGGTATAGCGTTATCATGGAGCAGCTATTAGGACTTGGTTCCGCAAGCTGCAAACGGGCTCAGCTCATGCCAGAGCACCATCTCACATAATTCCCAGCACTCTGCCTTCAGGATTGATAAGGCCTTCCATAGGAGTGACTGATAGGAATATATGTGTCCATTTTAGGGTTAGATATAGGTATACTATATCTACAGCAAAGGGTGTTTACACCACCTTGCCCCAGCTGTCGTGCAGCCAGTTGTGTCAGATTTAGATGGCCAGCCAGGGGTGGCATAATACATGCTTCAGCCCCTGGTAGTCCCTGGGTACACCTATGCCCTGGATACCTAAGGTATACTGTACAGGGACTGATAAGGTTACTCAGTATCCAATTGGATATGTACCTAGGGTACATGGAGTCCATTTTACAGAGAGAGCAGGAAGCCTGGGGTCCTGAATAGCAGGATCCCAGGCCAACTAAGTCAAAAACCAGCAAAACACTAGGCAAAAAGTTGGGGGTAACCATAGTCAGATATCCACCTTCCTACATAACCCCCCCCCCCCAAACAAAAGGAGATAAGGCTATCCTTGACCAGGTAAGCCTATATTGCCTAAGTGGCCATATAAGGAAGTACCAGCACTGGCATGGTTACCCCCTATCTCATGGTCCACTAAGCAATCCCTCACCCTAAGGGTATCTGAGGGTCTCCACCATAGGGAATCTCTACCTGTGGTGTGTTTTGGCAAAGTAAAAGGCTGGTGCTGAGATGGAGTACTGAAGTGAGGCTCCACTAATGTTGGGCTCAGCTTCCTCCAATCATCATCCACCCTATAGGCCTTTCTTTCCAAGACTGAGTTGTGTTGAGCTCTCAGGGTCAACCTCTGGCTACCTAAAACTGGAGGCTGGGTCCCTCTGTTTGGCTTACTGGAGGGACAGGTCAGGTCTGGGGCTCTTAGGTCCCAAGTTTGGCTGTGCCCAACAGAGTCCATCTGGGGGAGGTCCCTAACTAAGTTTAAGGGGAATCCCTCAGGAGTTTGTTTTATTTTCACTTGGCTAGGACTACTAGCTTCAGTGCCCTTAATCTGCTGATTGGGGGGTTCTTTAGACAGGGGGCCCTTTGGGATCCACCACTGGCCTCCCTGACCTCTACAGCCCTGGGCTGACTGAGGCAGGGTAGAGAGGGGCAGGTCACCTGCTCCAGACTGGGTCCCACCTTGGAATGGTCCACTGACATCAGGGGTTCTGCCAGGCTAGGCCTGACTACCTCTGGGGCAGTTTCTTGACAAGGGGTAAGATCAGTTCCCTGAGGAGGCTGATCCTTTCCTAAAGTCTGGTGGGAGGGAGATTTCTCTTCCTCCTCAATGCTCTCTGTTTGAGTGGAGTGATCCATAGTTTCAGGCTTCACAACACTATTATCAGTCTGAGTTTGGGCTGTGGCCATCACAACCCCACCAACCTGTTCAGGAAGGGACTCAGTTTGGGTATGGGCTGTTACCATCACAGCCCTGCTAATCTTTTCAGGGAAGGAATCTATTTGAGATTGGGCTGAGCCTGGCACAGCCTTCCTAACCTGTTCAGGAAGATTTACCATTTTAGAATGGGTTTCTTGTTCTACCTCAGCCCAGGCTGAGATCTCTAAATCATTCCCCAGTAGGCAATCTACAGGCAAGTTTGATGACACTGCCACTCTCTTGGGGTCAGTGACACCTCCCCAGCTGAGATTTACCACTGCCATGGGGTGATTTTTCTGCACTCCATCAATGTTTGTCACCTGGTATGTGGCACCAGGTAAAAGTTGCCTTGAGGGGACTAGGCTCTCAGTCACCATGGTGATGCTAGCCCCTGTGTCTCTATAGGCCTCAACTTTCAGTCCATTGATGAGGGGTTCCTGTCTGTATTTGCCCAAAGTGTTGGGGCAATCAGTGAAGTTGGCAAACCCCATGCCAGTTTCACAGACAAGAGTATCTGAGTTAGGGGACCTGGTTAGGCCAGAGTCCCCAGGAACTCCCAAAGTAAATCCACCCAAATTCTTGGGGGCACTCCCACCACCTGGGGGATTACTACTAGTAGTAACAGGAGGCTTGGAAGTGTTACTTGGGGGTATGTTCTCCTTATTGTTGTTGGCCCTTGGGCAACTACTGTCAGTTTTCCAATGGCCTACCTGTTTGCAGGTATAGCAATAAGGTTTCTTCTGGGTATTGGAAGGACTCTGGGACCCACCCCCCTCAGAGGATTTTTGGGGCCCTGATGTGGTTTGATCTGTAGATTTATTCCCATCCTTCTCTTGAGGTTTGGTTGATTCCTTCTTTTGGTCACCACCTTGGTTCTTAGGCCTAATCCTGGTTCTGACCCATTTGTCTGCCCTCTTACCCAATTCTTGTGGAGAGGTCAGATCAGAGTCTACCAGGTGCTGGTGTAATAACTGGTTCTGACAATTATTTAAGACTTGCTCTCTCATAATTAGATTATACAATCCTTTGTAATCAGTAACCTTACTTCCCGGTAACCAGCCCTCCAGAGCCTTAGTGGCACAATCAACAAAGTCAGTCCAATCTTGAGCCTGAGTTTTCTGGGTATCCCTGAACATCAACCTGTACTGTTCAGTGGTTAAGCCAAACCCATCAATCAGAGCAGTTTTCAAGATTTGGTAATCATTTGCATCCTCATCTCTAACAGTGAGGAGCTTGTCTCTACCTTTACCTTCAAAGGAGAGACACAATATATCTGCCCACTGACTCTGGGGTACCTGCTGTACTTTGCAGGCTCTCTCCAAAGCAGTCATCCACTTGTGGATATCATCCCCTGTCTTATAGGGGGGCACTATTTTACTCAGGTGTCTATTATCAAAACTCCTGTCTTTATCCTTTGGGATATTGCTGCCACCAGTGGGGACTACCCGACTCAACTGTTGCTCTCTAGCAAAGGCAAGCTTCTCCTTGGCAAGGGCAAGTTCTTCCCTCTGGATCCTCAGATTAGCCTGTCTCATCCTTGCTTCATGCTCTCTCCTCTGAGGGGAAGTCATCCTCCTCTGGGGAGAAATCCTTCTCCTCTGATCAGAGGCATGAGAGTGCACAGATGCATTGGAGTCCCCAGAATGAGATCTATCTCTTCTAATTCCAAGGTTAGGCCTGCTCAGGGTCAGTACTGGGGGTCCCCCAGATCCTTCCCTATGTAGGTCTAAGTTGGCCCTGGTTAGCCTGCTGACTAACTCAAGACCTTTGTCTGCCTCATCCCCAGAGGTTTCCCCTTCTTCCTCCTCCTCCTCATCTACATTCTCTGTTTCAGGGAGATCTGGATCACCAAGGGTACCTTCTAAGGCTGGCATGCTCCCATCTGTGTTAGAAGCCTTTCTAGCATCATATGTCTCTAAGAGACCTAACAGAAAGGGAGTGGTAGGGTTAGAACCCTGTTTCAATTTCCTGGAGGTACACAATTGTCTCATCTCCTGGAAACTGAAAGCTGCATATCTGGAAAGGACCTGTGGAGGGTCACTAACCACTAGGGGAGTCTCTGAAGACTCTCCATGGGTAGACATGCTTTCTAGTGAGGTGCAAGTGATGCACTTACCTACACTATGGGTTTTCCTACTGATCCCTTGCTAAGAGTTGTAGTCAGGGTGTGCTAGGCCCTTTCTACTACAACAGCTTGTTCAGTAGAACTCAGAGTATTTCTAAGCTTGTTATATGTACCTAGGTACCTTATGTGATCTTTCAAATGATATTTCAAGATTATACGTGGTAAAAACAACAGCAAGCTCAAATCCCAACCGCTGCACACCAATGTGAGAAGTTGGCCTGATATATGATGTTCACTAGTTCTAGTGACCACCTTGTATCAGTCCAAACAACCCTTATGGTGATTGGTTGTAAGTCAACCTTATAGACCAGCTATCCTAATGGTAGCATGGACAAAGCAGTCTTAGGCTAAACTCTTTTGGCATGTGAAGCCAGCTGTTTTACCACAATATAACCCCTTGAATACCAGATGAAAGGACACCACACAGGTTGTTATGAAAATAAACTGTATATTTATTAATACCAACACCTCTGAACTCTTTATGAGGTCAGAGGGCTAAGCACATGACAATCTCTTACGAAAAATACGATAAGTTGCACAAAATTACAATGGTGCCCTAGGGGCACGACAAACCATATACTAAGTAAGTGGAATGTGAAAGTCGATAAGCGGAATGGAGCTGTCCAGAGGCTGTAGGATCGATGGGACCACGCTACACTAACTTCAGGTAAGTAATAGGAGGCCCACGGGACGCGTGTTCAGAGTGTGAACTCACACGCGAGATGCGTAACAACGTCTATGGACAGTACAGTTCAAGTTTAAGGTGAGTACGGACAATCCTGACTAGGTATGACAAAAACGACTGTGGAACTGGACACTAGGACAGTTAAACTACCCTTGAGCACCAAAATGCTCTTGTTACCTCACCCACGGACTGCGGGTGCACAGGTGTCAAAGTGCGTCGGGTTTTCGCGTTGAAGTCAATGGAGCCTGAAAGAAAAGATGCTGCAGGCGACCAGGAGGAAGATGTCCGGTGCAATCCAAGGGTGGATTGTTGAAGAAGGAGACCTGAAAGCAGAGGGGACAATGTTCACAGTCGCTAGCCAGTGACTGGAGTGGAACCAGGAAGGAACCAGATGTCGTCGTCGCGATCAGGTGAAGAGTGGACGCTTGACTCTGCAGCCATGTGGACCAGGAGGCATCTTCGACAACCAGGATGGAGGCACGCGCTGTCCCACACAGGTTCTCGCTGTCGGCGGTGTCGGATCCGGGATTGGACTCAACAGGCCTTGGCAAAGGCAACCCATGCGGTGAAGGGAAAAGACATCTGGTGCGCACTAGGAGAGTCCGGGGTGCCCCTCTTTTGGAAGGGAGCAAGGGCCAGTCTGGAGCAACCAGACCAGCAGTGAAGATTCAAAGGTTCGTCGTCTAGGAGGCCACTAGCCAGCCGGCAAGTGACCAGACAACGCATCGAGCAGCAACAAAGCAGAAGGGCCCCACGCAGAGCTCGTGGATGCTGGAGGGCTGATCTTCGGTGCAGGGGCTGCTCGGGGCTGGGGCTTCTCAGTCCCCAAAGCACTTGGTCGAGTTTACCTCGGGAGTTGTGCGGGAAGCGAAGTGCAGGTTCGTTCAAGATGGCCGGTCCCACGTGTCTCGTCGCACCCACGGGTCTCAGCTTTGCTGTAGATGTAGGTTGAGGTCGGAGAGGTCTGGGAATCCGGGTCTCGTCGGGCTCTGAAGTCTGGATCCTCGAGGGAAGACGACAAAGTGAAGCCGCTGGACGCTTGATGGTGCCTGCAGTTGCAGGGTGGACACTGTCCACAAGGGAGATTCTTCAGTCTTCTGTGGAGCAGAACGTCGAAGGCCAGAGTTTCTTCTTGTTGAATAGTTCAGGATAATCTAAACTGGAATGGGACCAGCTCCTACCTTTATTCTCCTAAAGGGGGCTGCACTACTGACTAGGTCCCTCCCCTGGGTGGGACCAGGAAGGGGGGTGGTTACACCCCCTATCCTTTGTCCGGTTTCCCACCAGAGCTGGGGCAGGGATGCCCCAGCAACTGGTTTGAACCGGTGTATGCACAGGGCACCTTGTGTGCCCCAGGCATGTCTCATTCCTTTCAGGCCTCCCTACCTCAATACACAAAATCCTGTCTGGGGTGGTGCTAGCACCTCCCAAGGCAGGAAACCCTTTATCCCAGCCATCCTCGCTGGAAGGACTCCCAGCAGCAGGAGGTCAGACTTGTGTCTGTAGTGGCAGCATCCATTTTGTGATGCTGAGGCTCGAGTTAACTTTTACCGGGGTTCACAGTTACGTACATGTCGTGTCCCTCTAGAAGGGTGGAATGCTACCCCCGTCGCCAGAATTGGCAAGGGGGTAGTATTCCAAATCGCATGACACCTTACTCGACATGTTTTGATAATGTTATACCAGAGTTAGCATTTAACCGCGAGGTTGATAATGCACTTAAGAGTATATGGTATAGCGTTATCATGGAACAGCTATTAGGACTTGGTTCCGCAAGCTGCAAATGGGCTCAGCTCATGACAGAGCACCATCTCACATAATTCCCAGCACTCTGCCTTCAGGATTGATAAGGCCTTCCATAGGAGTGACTGATAGGAATATATGTGTCCATTTTAGGGTTAGATATAGGTATACTATATATACAGCAAAGGGTGTTTACACCACCTTGCCCCAGCTGTCGTGCAGCCAGTTGTGTCAGATTTAGATGGCCAGCCAGGGGTGGCATAATACATGCTTCAGCCCCTGGTAGGCCCTGGGTACACCTATGCCCTGGATACCTAAGGTATACTGTACAGGGACTGATAAGGTGACTCAGTATCCAATTGGATATGTACCTAGGGTACATGGAGTCCATTTTACAGAGAGAGCAGGAAGCCTGTGGTCCTGAATAGCAGGATCCCAGGCCAACTAAGTCAAAAACCAGCAAAACACTAGGCAAAAAGTTGGGGGTAACCATAGTCAGATATCCACCTTCCTACACATAGGACCTATCCTTATCCTTAGGGATAATGCTGCCACCAGTGGGTTCTAACCCACTTAACGTTTGATCTCTTGCAAGAGCAAGTCTCTCTTTGGCTAAGGCAAGTTCTTGCCTCTCAATCCTCAGATTGACTTCTTTCATTCTGGCCTGATGTTCTCTTCTCTCAGGGGAAGACATTCTCCTGATAGCATCTGACTCTATTGAGACACCAGAGTGATGAGAATCCCTGGATAGGGATCTCTTCCTTCTGTACTCAGAGTTAAGCCTGCTTGGGGGTCTGTAAGGTACTAGGCCCTCTCCAGTCCCATGTAGGCTTAGGTTGACCTGATTCAGCTCTAAAACTTGGACCTGGTCATTGTCATCCTCTTCAGCATCCTCATCCACTTCACTATCATCAACTAGATTGTGGTCAGGAGAATCTTCTGCTGAGGGCTCACCCTCTTCTGCACTGCCTGTAGGACCTGTGTTAGAGGCTTTCTTAACATCATATTCTTCCAAGAGTTCTATCAGGTGCTTGAGGGTAGGGTTGGAACCCTGTTTTAATCTCCTAGTTGTGCACAAGTGCCTCAAATCATGGAAGGTTAGGGTATCATATCTGGAAGGTATCCTTAAAGTGTAGTGTAGTTCCTATCATCCCAATAGGCTCTGCGCATTGGAATAATACCTACAGCAGTAAAGGCCTAGGCCAGACGTTAACTAGGTCTACTACTGTCGATACTAGACTTAAAGTTTTGGGTTTGCCAGCTTAGCTCAGAGTTCACTAGAAACTTTCTCGAATGTTCAAGGAGGACTTAACTTCCCTGATTGGACAAGAAGGGATTTAGTTTCTGACAACCATAGAACATGACAACTTTGCTCTCCCCTAATCAAGAGTATATCTCGAGAGTCGTGTGAACAAAAGGCAATTTATTTTACTCAGTCAGTACGTGCATTCTTAGTCTCATCAGATTGTAGAGAAAAGGAAGAGACGGGCGTGTTCAATAAAAAGGTGTTATTTATTGATCAGTCTCTTTTCTCATACAAGAGAAATGGATCGATATTATTGCAATACTTATAGTTAAGTAAAGTGCATACATTAAAAGCAATAGTATAAAATAATACTGTAAAAACATTGATATGGTTTCTAAGCCATATGATGTTTTAAAATGAATAAAATATATTACATACACATATATACATTTGACTAAACGTACTCAACTGGTGTTTCTAAATACGCCTACCCCGTGTACCTGACCTAAGTCTAATACGTGGGCGGGAATAGAAAGTTACAGTTTAAGTTAAGTTTGTTTTTGCCAAGTAAATAACTAAAGAATTCTCTGTGAGGGGTTATTCAGTTCTGTACCTGGAGTTTAGGATGAATGAGGGATGGTATCTCTCTCTCTGGTCTCGATATTCCAGGCTGCCTGCGAGGGCTGCCCAGAAACGCCAGGGCTGGAATTCTCGGCAGGAGAAAGCAGCTTCTCTCAGCGCGTCAGGAAGGCGGGGCTGCTGCCAGCGGGGTCTGCTCTGCTCTTGGCTTCGGCAAGTATGGCTGCTCCGTCTCGTCACCACGCGTGTGTTTGCATAGGGCAAGATCGGTAATATTTATACCTTTAAGGTACCGAGATTGACGTAAGGATGGACATAGATACGTCAATAAGGATGTCATACGACTTGCTCGTTAGCACATTCTTTTACTGAAGTTCTCGGTGAAATCAAAACAATGGCCGCAGGGTTTTGCCCAGGTTGTCATAGGTTTGATTTGTTATGAGAACTCCGTATGCCTTATCAGGGGCTGGAGGAATATCGCTTGTCTAATTAGATCGCAAGCGTTATGACCTAATCAGATAACACGTTCCTGTGCCGTAGTGTGACTGCGTCAGATAACGGTATCTGCATCATGGGGGTTTTCTGCCTCATGGGCTGACTGCTAGTTAACTTGTTGGTTTGTTTAACTAGAATAGGGTCAGGAATAGGGGGATCGATTCAGAACCCATAGGAATACATGACACCCACTCCACGCTAACTATGGACATATTTACTAATCTAGGCATAGTATAACATAGTACAACATACTATAGAGTAGTGTGTATACCTTACCACCCCAAAATACATAAATGCATTTTGAAATTCTTCAAATATACGGAAAATTTGCAGACATATATATTGTATGCACTCAAGCTATGGAATAATGCTAAAGTAATCACGCATTTGTATACATTATTGCTTATTTGGTATATGAGAATTACACATGAAATGGTTTCTTAAATACAGAAAAAAGTTTCGAGACCATTCCATCACAGAATAAAATATTTGTGAACATACCAGCGGGCAGCTAAAGTCTATAAAGTATCTAAAAATAGAAATCTTAGTTCTTTAGGAATAGTTCCTTACTTTAAGCAGAAGATAAGTGTCCCGAAAAACCGAAAAAATGAATTGGGGCTTCTGAAAGAGTTGCTGTCCGTGAACTGGAGTGAAAAATAGTTCATGTGACTTTATTATTTAAAGTTGAAGGCCGAATTCAGGGAACGCCGTGTGCGAGCTTGCTCAAAAGTCTCTATTTCTGTTCGGGTGAGAACATCATATCATTTAGGCTTTCGAAAAAACTGTCAACAGCTTCCTGGGAAAGTTCCACTAACTCGGAAATAGGTGTAATCATGCATTCTTGCGCATGATTGTCTCCATTGACATTCTGATTTGCATTACTGACAGAAGGTCGTACCTGTTCGATGCTGCTTTCATCTTGAACTTCACTACCCATCAATCGTAGTGGTGAAGCTTCCACGAATGCCGTCATCAGGATTGGTAGCCTTTGAGGGCAGCACAAAGCATGAACCTTGATCGGGCTCAACAATGTTTCTGCATCCATCGGCGCATCCGATTGTAGCGTCAGACAGGTGTCTAACACGCATTCTTCTCCGCATAGCAGACACCTCAATACAGGTAAAACACATCTTTGCCACATTGGTCGAAATGATAGAAACCAAGTCATGTTCAGGTCTCTAAGCCGGGAGAGTCCCAGGATTTTTGATATCCGGTCCCGGTATCCAATGGCTAGGATTGTTTCTTCCCTTGTCGCAAGAGTTTTGTCTGTGACATGGGTTGCCATAACGAAAAATAAGGACTAAGAATAGGATTCCTGCAATTAGTCCCAAGATCAGGGGAAGTCCGCCAAAAATCGAATGGACGAAATCTGGAAAAATACCCAGTATGGCTTTGAATGGTGTTAATGCCATTGAAAATACTGTCTTAAATACCTTTGAGACCCCATTGGTATCAGAAATATTTAAGATTTCATTCAGGATTTCCGCGAAATGTACGGGGGAATTAGTTGATAATAATGTATGTATCTCTGCAGTCGTCCTTGCGACTTGTAGATCATACGTTTCTTTTGATGACGAGAGCCTGGTAGGCGCCTGAAGAAGCACTGTTTTCATTCTGCTTAAAGTATCTATTCGAATAGAAGTAATTTTCAAATCGGGCCATGCCCTTGCCTCCCTGTCTGGGAAGGAGCTGGGAAACAATGAGCGTCCACAGCACTTGACCTTCGCAGTCGTAGTTACTAGATAAGGAGTCCCAGGCATAAGACTACAACATCTGCGGTCTACAATAAGAATGTAACTCCCATTATAGAGTCTTTGAAAGAATGGTTCTATTTCAGTTGCAGGTGCGCCTTGCTGGTGACATGAAAGGTTGTATGAATTCCCTTCACAGGCTCCATGCAAACTAATTCCGTTACACAGAAGCGTGCCGCTTAGTGACATCGCACAATTGTTGCCACTAAGAAACACTTTCTGTCCTTTATTACTGACACATGCATGTGAATAGGGCAGGTTCCATGTTGTTTTAAGGTATCCTTTTCCCAATTTCTCGTACATGCCAGTCTGTATATATTTTTGGCAGTATTGAAACCTGAAGGTTGAGATTGGAATATTTATTATCCCATGTATTATCCATTCACTGACAGGTCGTTCTGACATTGTCACTGGTAATCTTTCGAGTTTTTCAATGCTCAAGATTGTATAATCAGCACCCTTTTGCGCCATACTGACTTGTCTATCAGTAAGGTTAAAGATTTGGAATAGTGACGTTGTGTTGATTAAACGCCAAGGCACATAGCCTGAACGCAGATTTTGTAACGTCCAGCCAAGCTGTACAATAGAACGCAATTGTGACTGACCGTGTTGTAATAACAGTAAGTCCTGCGATAATATGTCGATTGCTGAGGACAGAGTCATTAACCCATTGTCCACTACAGAAAGTGATTTTTCCAAATTAATACGGTCAATTTCCCGTATTCTCTCTGCTGTTTCAATTTGAGTAACCTTCCAGGCCTCATTGTATGCTGCATATACAGAGGCTGCTATGAAACGCTTTTGACGCTGTTTGCGTGGTCCCAAAGTGAAATCACGCAAGTCAGCACCATCAGTAAGTACATTTAGGTGTTGCTTAATTTCTGCCAGTGTGGAAGTTTGTAGCCACTGAAGGCATAATTTGCCCACACTGTAGGTTGTTATTATCCCTGGGTGATGTCTTTGAGGATATCTAGGGTCTGGCCTGGTCATTTTGAACCCCTGTGTTTTATTCAGGAATCTGTCTTGACAGTTATTAGTATCTGTGGGCCAGATCAACCACTGTTTCCAATCAGGATGTGTTCTGTTTTGGTTTAATATATGGTTTACGTCTATCTCTTCATCTGTAGAAGTGTTGCTAAACATTGTTGGCTTTGGAATAGACGGTTTATTTAAATCTTTGATTTTGGCTAGGCCAAGACAGGTGGTTTGTTGAACAGTGTCATTTAAAAATATCATTTGTTCTGGGATCATGCAGGCTCTAAACAAAGCTTCTATACCCTGTACTTGCCATTCTTTTGTACCCCAAACACTTTTCAATTCAACATTTTTGTCCCAATAATCAAATCCAAAAGTATTCATTTTTTCAAAGAATGAGTCTGAATATAACAATTTTGTGTTGGTTATCATGGTCTTGGTCCCTGTTTTGTTTGACAATTTAAAATAAAATGTTTCAGCATTACTTGTGTTAAAACCTGAAAAATATGAATATTTGTCGTAAACGGTTCTTGAGCTCCCTTTTGGAGGTGTTGCACAATGTTCCCATTGATTATAATTTAAAACATTTCTAGGTTGTGCAGATCTATGTAAAAAATGGTTACCATAGTGGTTATAACAGTACATACTATCATAATTTGTAGAACCCTGCAAATAATCATGTTTTGTAAATTTAGCAGACATTACTAAGTCAGACATCATATTATTAATGCTTTCGAAGTCCCAATCATCAGCAAATGAGTTTGGTTTCACAAAGTCACTCAAGGAGATCTTAATCTGGTGTGGATATTTCAGGATTTCGACCGGACCATAAATTTCATAGTCAGTGTTGTCCCAGGCTACCCCACCAGGTATCGGATTGGCTGTGAAGTTGGCTGAAGAAAGTTCTCTTTTCTCGACGTGTGAAGATGTGTGTGGTTTGAGGATCAAGTTGATTTTCTGACTTGCTGTGTCCATTTTAGCATATTTTCCCTCAATGAAGCGTCCCAATGTTAGTATCATGATGAGCCAAAGTATGAGGATAAATGCACCAAAACCCACCCAAAATTCAATCCATGGGGAAATCAGATATGTTTAATTCAGTTGTTTCAAAAGTTCCTTAGCTTTATCTTTAAAGGTTTTTGATGATGGCTGTGTCTTTGATTCACTGAAGCTTTCAGAGGAATCATCGAAGTTTATGAAGTAGCCGGATGCAGTTCTGTCAATTGTTCCAATTGCTTCAGGATTACTGTTTCTCGCATTTTCACTTGGTACTTCATTATAGATTGGTGTGTCCCTGCTAAATGTTTTTATTTGGGCTTTCAGAGGTCTGAGTTCTATTGCATTGTTGCATAGTCCTTGTTGTTTTTCCGTAGGCGTTTCGAATGTGATGAGCCTCTTCGTTAGAACCTCTGTACTGGTAGCAAACCTTGGTGTTCTGTTACTTATTGGGAGTCCACTTGGCCTACTGTTTGTTATCGGCCACATGTTGTGGTTTTACCAGGTCGATGGATACAACTCGGTTCTCCTTTTTACCAGCAAGTGGCGGTAGTACAACTGATCTTGTCCCGTTGACAGACAAGACAGGAACTGCTTTTCTGTAAGAAGGCCCAAATTCCTTCTTTACCGCGATCTTCTCCCTGACTAGATCCCCGACTTTTGGAATCCAGACAGGTCTTGCTGGGACAGGTGGTGGTTCTTCAGTGGTTGTTGGCTGTTGTTTCAACTTTATGTTGCTCAGGTCTTTTCTTGTTTTGTTTAAGTCCTGCAAGATAGCCAAACAGTCTTTGATATCAAAGCTTTTTTCTTTCACCACTGAAGTCTGACTATCAATGTCAGAGATCATCATCCTAGTTCCAAATAATAATTCGTACGCACTGAATCCCTTCAGAGAATTTCTTGGCAAGTTATTGAAACTACGTTGGACACTTATTAGATGTTTGACCCACCCAGCTCCCGAACCTAATACCTTCGCCGTTATAGATTGCTTTATGTCACAGTTTTTTCTTTCAACAATTCCGTTCCCCTCAGGGTGAAATGGACAAGAGTACCGCAATTGCACGCCCATGCTGACCATGGCCTCCTTATAAGCCCGAGAGCTAAAAGCAGGACCGTGGTCTGAATGCAGCATGCCAATTGCGTATGTGCCGATAAAGACTCGCAAATCTTTTATAACAGTTCTGGCGTCAGCCGTTCGCTGGGGCCACATCCATATGAATCTCGTGCATGAATCCACTGCGACCAGGATATATTTATAGTTACCATCCCTTTGTAAGGGACCACAGTGGTCTAGGTAAACACAGGCTAATGGTTTATCCGAGATTAGAAGGGGCGTCTGAGCTGGACGTCTCACAGTAGATACTTTCATTTTTTGACATATCTCACATTCTAGAACATAGTTCCTTGTTTGTCTTCTCATTTGTGGCCACCAGTATCTCTGTTTTAATAATGATACTGTGGCTGAGACGCCAGCATGGATAGAAGCAAGCCCTTCGTGTGCCGCTATTATTAGTCCTAACCTATGTTCCATGTTTGGAATTGCCCTATCCCCCACTCCAGGGATTCGAGCAAAAGGAACATTGTTTGCATCAGTTATGTATGAGTATTTTACTGGAAAGCCTTTCGGGAGTGTTTCTATCGAATCCTTTTCTGAAGCGCTGACAGCTTGTAATATTTCGCTGTCTATTTTTGTTTTTGACCGGGTGATGGCAGCTACGGAAGCCGTTTGCACAGCTGCCTTCGCGGCCTCATCAGCCAATGAATTCCCTGCAACGTGAACGCCATCACGTTGATGACTCAGTGTATGTATCACGTGAGTCTTTGGTAGTTCTTTTTGTAAAAGAACTACTTGTTCCCAGAGCATTTTATGCTTGATTGTGCCACCTTTCGCATCCTTGAAACCATTCTGAAGCCAGATCTGCAAGTATTCATTGTAAGACTGAACGCAATAATACGAATCGCACACTATGAGTGTGGGGAATTCTCGATCGGTATTTTCAAGCGCCATCTTGAACGCCAGTAGTTCAGCTCGCTGAGCTGTACAATCTCCTAAAGATTGTGTTTTAGTGATTGCTGGTTTAAATTTTCCTTCGTGCCAGCAACCTTTAACGATCGCGCACGCAGCACTGTAAGCTTGCTTACCCCCCACTGCGGGTTGTGCTGATCCGTCTGTATATATTATACAGCCGTACTGGTCTAGAGGCAGAATTTCGGTCGGTGGAGGACATTCAAATTCATATTGGAGAAATTCTTGTGTTTTTAAGTAAGGATCAAATTCGTACGCCACGTCTGTTGCAGCAAGAGAATTAGCCCATTGTATCCATCTCGGATGGAGTGCTTTAGCATTTGGAATGCTTGCCTTTGTTACCGCCTCTAGGGCTGGTATTGGTGTCACGATTATTATTCGTTTACCTTGTGCCAGGGCTCGTTCTTTTGCTATAGCTGTCTGTGTTGCCGTAAGAATTTTTTCCGTTGGGCTAAATTTCATTTCAGCCTTAGTGTACAAGTGTGATTTGAATGCAATTGGTACCTTTTCTCCCTCATTAGAGGTCAGGTATGTGAATCCGCATCTCCCTGGGATGACTCGAATCACAAGATTGCGTGTGTTATCACGTGTTTCTAATTTTGTTTTAATTAGCATGTCTGTTTGTAGGGATCTCAAAATTTCTGTGTGTATTTGAGTCCAATTGGATCTTTTAAAATCTGGTTTTATCAGATCATAAAGGGGTTTGACCCTTTCTGCGTAATTTGCAATGTATGTTCTTCCGAAATTTAGGAAGCCTAGAATCGACTGTAGGTTTTTTAGTGTTCTAGGTGCTTGGATTACGGCACATTTCTCTAGGAAATTGTCGGCCAGGCTTTTGCCTTCACTTGATAATTCATATCCTAAGAACAGGACTTTCAGATGGGCAATTCTGGATTTTTTAAAGTTGAATTTGTAACCCTCTGCTGCGAACCCAAGTATTATGGTGTTCACTCTCTTCAAGTGAGTCTCCAAGTCATCATCTGTTAAGTAAATGTCATCGACATAAGATAATGCTTCATCATCATATAGTTGTAGTAATTCTGTTACTCTCGCTGAGAATGCTCCCGGGCTGTTCTTGTACCCCTGGGCTAACCGACAGAATTGTTTTTGAGTGCCATTTATTGAGAATGCAGTTAAATATCTGCTCTCTGGTGCTATGTTTTGACAAAAGAATCCATTAGAGATGTCTAATGTTGTTTTGTATTTTTTGCGCACTATGTTATTCATTAGTGCAGCACTGTGTGAGTTTTGTACTGCAAAAGTTTTGCAACATGTGTTAAGGTGTCTGTAATCCAAAACTAGACGATATGAATTGTCTGGTTTGGAGACCGGAAACAAAGGGTTGTTCATTTGTGAGGTGCAAGTTTCAATCACCCCCTGGTATTCTAGCTGATCTAGTATTTCATTTACCTGTTTTTTAGCTTCTTGCTTAATTGGGTACTGCCTTTGTGCAGTTGGTTGTGATTTTAACTGGATTTTGTGAGGAGGAGAGTCCTCATCCCATCCTACATGATTTTTATATAAGGCAGGAGCTAGAGCCACTGCCCATGTTCTGGCAAGTGTGTATTTTTTATGAATCGGGATATGATTCGAGAAGGCAGGTGTAGTGTAGCTCCTATTTTCCCAATAGGCTCTGCGCATTGGAATAGTACCTACAGCAGTAAAGGCCTAGGCCAGACGTTAACTAGGTCTACTACTGTCGATACTAGACTTAATTTTTGGGTTTGCCAGCTAAGCTCAGAGTTCGCTAGAAACTTTCTCGAATGTTCAAGGAAGGATTAACTTCCCTGATTAGACAAGAAGGGATTTAGTTTCTGACAACCATAGAACATGACAACTTTGCTCTCCCCTAATCAAGAGTCAATCTCGAGAGTCGTGTGAGCACAAGGCAATTATTTTACTCAGTCAGTACGTGCATTCTTAGTCTCATCAGAATGTAGAGAAAAGGAAGAGACGGGCGTGTTCAATAAAAGGTGTTATTTATTGATCAGTCTCTTTTCTCGTACAAGAGAAATGGATCGATATTATTGCAATACTTATAGTTAAGTAAAGTGCATACATTAGAAGCAATAGTATAAAATAATACTGTAAAAACATTGATATGGTTTCTGAGCCATACGATGTTTAAAATGATTAAAATATATTTACATACACATATACATTTGACTAAACGTACTCAACTGGTGTTTCTAAATACGCCTACCCCGTGTACCTGACCTAAGTCTAATGCGTGGGCGGGAATAGAAAGTTACAGTTTAAGTTAAGTTTGTTTTTGCCAAGTGAATAACTAAAGAATTCTCTGTGAGGGGTTATTCAGTTCTGTACCTGGAAGTTAGGATGAATGAGGAATGGTATCTCTTTCTCTGCTCTCGATATTCCAGGCTGCCTGCGAGGGCTGCCCAGAAGCGCCGGTGCTGGGTCTCTCGGCTTGAGATAGCAGCGCGTCTCTCAGTGCGTCAGGAAGGCGGGGCTGCTGCCAGCGGGGTCTGCTTCTGCTCTCGGCTTCGGCAAGTATGGCTGCTCCGTCTTGTCACCACGCGTGTGTTTGCATAGGGCAAGGTCGGCAATATTTATACCTTAAAGGTGCCGAGATTGACGTAAGGATGGACATAGGTACGTCAATAAAGATGTCATACGACTTGCTCGTTAGCACATTCTTTTGCAAAAGTTCTCTGTGAAATCAAAACAATGGCCGCACGGATTATCCAGGTTGTCATAGGTTTGATTTGTTATGAGAACGTCGTATGCCTTATCAGGGGCTGGAGGAATGTCGCTTGTCTAATTAGATCTCAAGCGTTATGACCTAATCAGATAACACGTTCCTGTGCCGTAGTGTGACTGCGTCAGATAACGGTATCTGCATCATGGGGGATTTCTTGCCTCATGGGCTGACTGTTAGTTAACTAGATAGTTAGTTTAACCAGAATAGGGTCAGGAATAGGGGGATCGATTCAGAACCTATAGAAATACACGACACCCACTCCACGCTAACTATGGTCATATCTACTAATCTATGCATAGTATAACATAGTACAACATACTATAGAGTATAGTGTATACCTTACCACCCCAAAATACATAAATGCATTTTGAAATTTTCAAATATACTGAAAAATTGCAGTCATATATATTGTATGCACTTAAGCTATGAATTAAATGCAAAATTAAACACGCATTGTTATGCATTATTGCTTTTTGGTATATGAGAAATACACATGAAATGGCTCTTAATATAGCTATACAGAAAGGAAGGTCGAGACCATTTCATCACATAATAAAATATTTGTGAACATACCAGCGGGCAGCTAAAGTCTATATAAAGTATCTAAAATAGAAATCTTAGTTCTCTAGGAATAGTTTCTTACTTTAAGCAGAAGATCAGTGTCCCGGGGAAAAAATATATAGAAATTTTTTTTAAGGGCTTGCTGAAAAAGGTTGCTGTCCGTGAACTGGATTGTAATTGTTCATGTGACTTTATTTTTAAAGTTGAAGGCCGAATTCAGGGAACGCCGTGTGCGAGTTTACTCAAAAGTCTCTATTTCTGTTCTGGAGAGAACATCATATCATTCAGGCTTTCGAAAAAACTGTCAACAGCTTCATGGGAAAGTTCCACTAAGTCGGAAATAGGGGTAACCATGCATTCGTGCGCATGATTGTCTCCATTGACATTCTGATTTGCATTGCTGACAGAAGGTCGTACCTGTTCGATGCTGCTTTCATCTCGAACTTCACTACCCTTCAATCGTAGTGGTGAAGATTCCAGGAATGCCGTCATCAGAATTGGCAGCCTTTGAGGGCAGCACAGTGCGTGAACCTTGGTAGGAACCAACAGTGTATCTGCATCCACCGGCGCATCCGATTGTAGCGTCAGACAGGTGTCTAACACGCATTCTTCTCCGCATAGCAGACACCTTAGTACAGGTAAAACACACCTTTGCCACATTGGTCGAAATGATAGAAACCAAGTCATGTTTAGGTCTCTAAGCCGGGAGAGTCCCAGGATTTTTGATATCCGGTCCCGGTATCCAATGGCTAGGATCGTATCTTCCATTGTCGCGACAGTTTGATCTGTGACATGGGTTGCCATAACGGAAAATAAAGACTAGGAATAGGATTCCTGCAATTAGTCCCAGGATCAGGGGAAGTCCGCCAAAAATCGAATGGACGAAATCTGGAAAAATACCCAGTATGGCTTTGAATGGTGTTAATGCCATCGAAAATACTGTCTTAAATACCTTTGAGACCCCAGTGGTATCAGAAATATTTAAGATTTCGCTCAGGATTTCCGCGAAATGTACGGGGGAATTAGTTGATAATAATGTATGTATCTCTGCAGTCGTCCTTGCGACTTGTAGATCATACGTTTCTTTAGATGACGTGAGCCTTGTAGGCGTCTGAAGAAGCACTGTTTTCATTCTGCTTAAAGTATCTATTCGAATAGAAGTAATTTTCAAACCGGGCCATGCCCTTGCCTCCCTGTCTGGAAAGGAGCTGGGGAACAAAGATCGTCCACAGCACTTGACCTTCGCCGTCGTAGTGACGAGATAAGGAGTTCCGGGCATAAGACTACAACATCTGCGGTCTACAATAAGAATGTAACTCCCATTATAGAGTCTTTGAAAGAATGGTTCTATTTCAGTTGCAGGTGCGCCTTGCTGGTGACATGAAAGGTTGTATGAATTCCCTTCACAGGCTCCGTGCAAACTAATACCGTTACACAGAAGCGTGCCGCTTAGTGACATAGCACAATTGTTGCCACTAAGAAACACTTTCTGTCCTTTATTACTGACACATGCATGTGAATAGGGCAGGTTCCAAGTTGTTTTAAGGTACCCCTTTCCCAATTTCTCGTACATGCCAGCCTGTATATATTTTTGGCAGTATTGAAACCTGAAGGTTGAGATTGGAATATTTATGATTCCGTGGATTATCCATTCACTGACAGGTCGTTCTGACATTGTCATTGGTAATCTTTCTAGTTTTTCAATGCTCAAGATTGTATAATCAGCACCCTTCTGCGCCATACCGATTTGTCTATCAGTAAGGTTAAAGATTTGGAATAGTGACGTTGTGTTGATTAAACGCCAAGGCACATAGCCTGAACGAAGATTTTGTAACGTCCAGCCAAGCTGTACAATGGAACGCAATTGTGACTGTCCATGTTGTAATAACAGTAAGTCTTGCGATAATATATCGATTGCTGAAGACACAATGCTGTCCAATGAAAAAATTCTGGAGGACAGAGTCATTAACCCATTGTCCACTACAGAAAGTGATTTTTCCAAATTAATACGGTCAATTTCCCGTATTCTTTCTGCTGTTTCAATTTGAGTAACCTTCCAGGCCTCATTGTATGTTGCATATACAGAGGCTGCTATGAAACGCTTTTGACGCTGTTTGCGTGGTCCCAGTATGAAGTCACGCAAGTCAGCACCATCAGTAAGTAAAGTTAGGTGTTGCTTAATTTCAGGCAGTGTGGAAGTTTGTAGCCATTGAAGGCATAATTTGCCCACACTGTAGGTTGTTATTATCCCTGGGTGATGTCTTTGGGGATATCTAGGGTCTGGCCTGGTCATTTTGAAACCCTGTGTTTTATTCAGGAATCTATCTTGACAGTTATTTGTATCTGTGGGCCAGATCAACCATTGTTTCCAATCAGGATGTGTTCTGTTTTGGTTAAGTATATGGTTTATGTCTATTTCTTCATCTGTTTCAGAGCTATTGCTAAACATTGTTGGCTTTGGAATAGACAGGTTATTTAAATCTTTGATTTTGGCTAAGCCAAGACAGGTGGTTTGTTGAACAGTGTCATTTAAAAATATCATTTGTTCTGGGATCATGCAGGCTCTAAACAAAGCTTCTAAACCCTGTACTTGCCATTCTTTTGTACCCCAAACACTTTTCAAATCAACATTTTTGTCCCAATAATCAAATCCAAAAGTATTCATTTTTTCAAAGAACGAATCAGAATAAATCGATTTTGTGTTGGTTATCATGGTTTTCATCCCTGTCTTGTTTGACAATTTGTAATAAAATGTTTCAGCATTACTAGTGTTAAAACCTTGAAAGTATGAATATTTGTCATAAACGGTTCTAGAGCTCCCTTTTGGAGGTGTAGCACAATGTTCCCATTGATTATAATTTAAAACATTTCTTGGTTGTGCAGATTTATGCAAAAAACTGTTACCATAATGGTTATAGCAATACATACTATCATAATTTGTAGAACCTTGCAAATAATCATGTTTTGTAAATTTAGCAGACATTACTAAGTCAGACATCATATTGTTTATACTTTCAAAGTCCCAATCATCAGCAAATGAGTTTGGTTTTGCAAAATCACTCAAGGAGATCTTGATTTGGTGTGGATATTTCAGGATCTCGACCGGACCATAAATTTCATAGTCAGTGTTGTCCCAGGCTACCCCACCAGGTATTGGAATTGCTGTGAAGTTGGCTGAAGAAAGTTCTGAAGAAAGTTCTCGTTTCTCGACGTGTGAAGATGTGTGTGGTTTGAGGACCAAGTTGATGTTCTGACTTGCTGTGTCCATTTTAGCATATTTTCCCTCAATGAAGCGTCCCAAGGTAAATACCATGATGAGCCAAAGTATGAGGATAAATGCACCAAAACCCACCCAAAATTCAATCCATGGAGTAACCAGATATGTTTCTTTCAGTTGTTTCAAAAGTTCCTTAGCTTTGTCTTTAAAGGATTTTGATGATGGCTGTGTCTTTTGTTCGCTGAAACCTTCAGAGGAATCATCGAAGTTGATGAAGTAACCAGATGCAGTTCTGTCAATTGTTCCAATTGGTTCAGGATTTTTGTTTCTTGCATTTTCACTTGGAACTTCATTGTAGATTGGTGTGTCTCTGCTAAATGTCTTTATTTGGGTTTTCAGAGGTCTGAGTTCTATTGCATTGTTGCATAGTCCTTGTTGTTCTTCTTTAGGCGTTTCGAATGTGATGAGCCTCTTTGTTAGGACCTCTGTACTGGTAGCAAACCTTGGTGTTCTGCTACTTATTGGGAGTCCACTTGGCCTACTGTTTGTTATCGGCCACATGTTGTGGTTTTACCAGGTCGATGGATACAACTCGGTTCTCCTTTTTTCCAGCAAGTGGCGGTAGTACAACTGATCTTGTCCCGTTGACAGACAAGACAGGAACTGCTTTTCTGTAAGAAGGCCCAAATTCCTTCTTTACCGCGATCTTCTCCCTGACTAGATCCCCGACTTTTGGAATCCAGACAGGTCTTGCTGGGACAGGTGGTGAATCTTCAGTGGTCGTTGGCTGTTGTTTCAACTGTATGTTGCTCAGGTCTTTTCTTGTTTTGTTTAAGTCCTGCAAAATAGCCAAACGGTCTTTGACATCAAAGGTTTTTTCTATTACCACTGAAGTCTGACTATCAAGGTCAGAGATCAACATCCTAGTTCCGAATAATAATTCGTACGGACTGAATCCCTTCAGAGAATTTCTTGGCAAGTTATTTAGACTACGTTGGACACTTATTAGATGTTTGACCCACCCAGCTCCCGAACCTAATACCTTTGCCGTTATAGATTGCTTTATGTCACGGTTTTTTCTTTCAACAATTCCGTTCCCCTCAGGGTGAAATGGACAAGAGTACCGCAATTGCACGCCCATGCTCACCATGGCCTCCTTATAAGCCCGAGAGCTAAAAGCAGGACCATTGTCCGAATGCAGAATGCCAATTGCGTATGTGCCGGTAAAGACCCGCAAATCTTTTATAACAGTTCTGGCGTCAGCCGAGTGCTGGTGATCTACATTATAAGTGGAAACTAGCCTGTATATGTTAATCGCAAGCCATTCTTTTTGCTGGTAATATTATCTGCCTTGATACGACGAGGTATTAAACTGCTTCTCTCCCCACTGCGATCTCTGTTGCAGTTTGGGCAGTTTTTTACAAACATGGTGTAGTGCAGGCTCATGCCTGGCCACCAGTACCGTGATTGTAATTCTTCCAGAGAATCTTTTAATTTAAGGTGTCTGTGACCCTCGCCCATGTGTGCGTCTGCGATTAACAAGTTTCTCCTGTCCATGTTTGGAATCACTCTATCCCCCACTCCAGGGATTCGAGCAAAAGGGACGGAGTTTGCATCGATTATGTATGTATAATTGAGTGGATAGTTGATCGGTAACGCTGAGCAGTCGCCTTTTGATGACGTTTTCACCGCCAGCAATGTTTCACCGTCAATGTATTTTAATGTACGCTTTTTTCGATCTACGGGAGCCGGTTTAGTGGCTGCCGCTGCGGCTGCTTCAGCCAATGAATTCCCTACAACGTGAACGCCATCACGTTGATGACTCAGTGAGTGAGTCACGTGAGTCTTTGGTAGTTCTTTTTTCAAAAGAGCTACTTGTTCCCAGAGCAGTCTCTGCTTTATTGGTGCATCTGTGTCATCTTTGTAACCGTTCTGAATCCATGTCTGCAAATCGCTGTTATATGATTTGACGCAGTAATATGAATCTGACACTATAAGTGTCGGGAATTCGCGATCCGCATTATCTAGCGCCATTTTCAAAGCTAATATTTCAGTTTGTTGTTCTGAATTGGTTTCTACTGAGTGTGTCTTTGTTAATAGAGGTCTTAGTTTACCTCCGCGCCACACTTCTTTTGTAATCTCACATGTGGGGTTGTATGCTTGTTCTCCCCAAACGGATGGTTGAGCATGTCCGTCTGTATAGATTACACAGGCGTAATGTCGTAGAGGCAGAATGTCGATTGGCAGAGGATACGTCTTTTCATATTTTAGATTTTTTAATTCTTCTAGTTCTGGATCAAAGTAGTAGTATACTTTGTCCGTTGTGATTGAATTCACCCATTGTATCCATTCCGGATTCAATGTTGTTGTTGGTAAATTACACGGTGTTGTTAGTGCCTCGAAGGCTGATTCAGCTGTTCTGACTGTGATATGTCTACCATCAGCTATGTCTTTTTCTCTAGTTATTGCGGTTTGAACTGCTTGAACCATTTTTCCTTTGTTGCTGAATCTCTGTTCAGCTTTTGTGTACAAATGTGATTTGAATGCAATTGGTACCTTTTCTCCCTCATTAGAGGTTAGGTATGTGAATCCGCATCTCCCTGGGATGACTCGGATCACAAGGTTGCGTGTATTATCACGGGTTTCTAATTTTGTTTTAATTAGCATGTCTGTTTGTAAGGATCTCAAAATTTCTGTGTGTGCTTGAGTCCAACTGGATCTTTTAAAGTCTGGTTTAATTAGATCATAAAGGGGTTTGACCCTTTCTGCGTAATTTGCAATATATGTTCTTCCGAAATTTAGGAAGCCTAGAATTGACTGTAGGTTTTTTAGTGTTTTAGGAGCTTGGATTACGGCACATTTCTCTAGGAAATTGTCTGCCAGGCTTTTACCTTCACTTGATAACTCATATCCTAAGAATAGGACCGTCAGATGGGCAATTCTGGACTTTTTGAAGTTGAATTTGTAACCCTCTGCAGCGAAACCAAGTATTATGGTGTTCACTCTTTTCAAGTGAGTCTCCAAGTCATCATCTGTTAAGTAAATGTCATCGACATAAGATAATGCTTCATCATCATATAGTTGTAGTAATTCTGTTACTCTCGCTGAGAATACCCCCGGGCTGTTCTTGTACCCCTGGGCTAACCGACAGAATTGTTTTTGAGTGCCATTTACTGAGAAAGCTGTTAAATATCTGCTCTCTGGTGCTATGTTTTGACAAAAGAATCCATTGGAGATGTCCAAGGTTGTTTTGTATTTTTTGCGCACTATGTTATTCATTAGTGCAGCACTGTGTGAGTTTTGCACTGCAAAGGTTTTGCAACATGTGTTAAGGTGTCGGTAATCCAAAACTAGACGATATGAGTTGTCTGGTTTGGCGACCGGAAACAAAGGATTGTTCATTTGTGAGGTGCAAGTTTCAATCACCCCCTGGTATTCTAGCTGATCTAGTATTTCATTTACTTGTTTTTTAGCTTCTTGCTTAATTGGGTACTGCCTTTGTGCAGTTGGTTGTGATTTTAACTGGACTTTGTGAGGAGGAGAATCCTCATCCCATCCTACATGATTTTTATATAAAGCAGGTGCTAAGGCCACTGCCCACTTTCTAGCAAGTGTATATTTTTTATGAATCGGTATTTGATTCGAGAAGGCAGGCATAATTACTTCTTCGCCATGAGGGCACTCCCTGACAAACTCTGGTGGCCAGTCTTTTTCAGCTAGAAGGATGTCATAGCCTTTGGAGAGGTTATCCCAAAATAGTCCCCTAATTTTCCTAGTCTTATCTCCCTCTATACGTAATGTTATCTCGTATATTTTGTGGGGCTTGCTAACTCTGGTATCTGCAGTTTCCACTTGAAGGTATTCATTCGTGTCCACTGTCTCCAGATGATTCATAAGGACTTTGCGAGCTATGCTCACCTCTGCTGCGCTGTCTAGCATTGTCTGAGCCCACTCTCCGTTTTTCAGTTGTGTCATCAGTATTCTCGGCATTGTTAACTACCTTGATACTGGCTACCTTCTTTTTTGGAAATTGTGATTTCTTTTTCAGTTGAGCAGGTTCCTTGTCTTTGGACTTGGCGTGCTCTTCTGATCGTCCTCTTCTTTCCGATTTCTGCGAGGAATTCTGAAAAGATTGAGAGGGACGTGTATCAATGTCTTGATATCTATCAGGTTTTTTAATATTATCCCTATTTCTAAGGTTATATCTATTCCCAGAGGGGTCACTCTGGGGTGACCTTTGTCTTGGGTTTGGAGATTTCTCTCTTCGCCTAGGAGACCTTCCTCTGGACTGGAATTTCTTTTCTTTAGGATTGGATTGTTTATTTCCATCCCAGTTCTTTTTTGGTGAATTATTATTATTATTAAAAAACATTTTTTCTGGACTTGTAGTCAGTTGCGGTTTTACTGGTATTCCACCTAGACTATCTCTGCCTAGTTCTTCATAGGATTTTTCTATGATTCTGGCAATTTCAGCTGGTTGGTCTGCTATATCTGTCTCTTTTAACCTCTGGCGGATCGCCACGTTTGCTGCTTCACCCTTTATGTTGGCTAGTAATATAGCCGAAACCTGCTTGAAGTCTTTCAGTAATTTCATACCAAGAGTTAAAGCAGGTTCTGGACCGTATTCATCTTGAATTTGTTTTAGCACATCTGGTATTACCGAAATGGACGGAACACCGTGCGTTTTTGTGTAGATGGAAGCAAAGACTGTACCCCAAGTGTCACAGTCCTCAATGTGTGGTGCGATTCCCATTGGGAGACATATAGTCAGAATCCTGTGTTTTTCTAATGGGGTGGTGTCAGGAAACACCGCCTCTATTTGGGTAATTTTCTGTGCCAACCAGAATGGTATCTGTTCCCGTTTAGCTGGAACTTTACCTAGGCAGGATTGGATGTTCTGTGGTGTAATTTTATTTGTTTTCCCCTGGTGAGGGGTCAGCTGTGGTAGTTTAATCGCTGGCTGAATTGTTGAAGTCCGCATTACATACTGGACTAATTGTCTATGAATTTTTAGTAGTTGTTTTAGCTGTATTAACAGCTCTGCTGCAGGCATTCTTTCGATGTCTGGATGTGGTGTGTATCCGGCTAAGACCGGCCACGTTGCTCCTGGTCTTCCTAAAGGACCGAGCCTTGTAATGTGATTGTTATGTTTTAGGGCGCCATCAAATAAGAGCAAATGCTCTTGGAATTTGAGTGGTACTTCCACCTCCTCGAAAGGAGTGTACGTTTCAGGAGGTTCCTCTACTTTGTAATAGTGGAAGTACTTTGTTACAGCATTTGCTGCTGGAAAATGTATCCATGTATAGTATACCTCTGTCTGCCGATATTCGTGTGCCTCAATTACGAATATGACTGTGCCACCTCTAGGTGTCAGTCCATTTTCTATAAGTTTTAAGGTTATAGATCTCCTTTTGGCGACCTGGATGAGTATTATATCCGGGTCTGCTGTTTGCATGGTAGCATCAGCATCTGCTATTTCAGTAGCTAATCTAATTGCCTCTCTTTCTCCATCACTGTCTCCCATTTTACTGACAGGATGGTATTATTTTTATTTGCAGATCAGGTTTCTTTATGGAAACAGAGATTAGATGCACAATATTCTGGAACTGTTTTATCCTTCAACGTTGACTAGACCAAGAACCATACATAGGAGTTCCCTCCTGCGAGGTTTTGGAGGATATTATAACCTTTCACCCACTCCAGACGTCTTTGGAGTATTTGGAAAAAGGGGTCTGAGTGAAAAAGCACGACTGAGTTACTCTAAATGTCTTACGTTAGTTTTATCGCCCTTTCCAAACGCGTTGGGCGCCATGTAGTGTAGCTCCTATTTTCCCAATAGGCTCTGCGCATTGGAATAGTACCTACAGCAGTAAAGGCCTAGGCCAGACGTTAACTAGGTCTACTACTGTCGATACTAGACTTAATTTTTGGGTTTGCCAGCTAAGCTCAGAGTTCGCTAGAAACTTTCTCGAATGTTCAAGGAAGGATTAACTTCCCTGATTAGACAAGAAGGGATTTAGTTTCTGACAACCATAGAACATGACAACTTTGCTCTCCCCTAATCAAGAGTCAATCTCGAGAGTCGTGTGAGCACAAGGCAATTATTTTACTCAGTCAGTACGTGCATTCTTAGTCTCATCAGAATGTAGAGAAAAGGAAGAGACGGGCGTGTTCAATAAAAGGTGTTATTTATTGATCAGTCTCTTTTCTCGTACAAGAGAAATGGATCGATATTATTGCAATACTTATAGTTAAGTAAAGTGCATACATTAGAAGCAATAGTATAAAATAATACTGTAAAAACATTGATATGGTTTCTGAGCCATACGATGTTTAAAATGATTAAAATATATTTACATACACATATACATTTGACTAAACGTACTCAACTGGTGTTTCTAAATACGCCTACCCCGTGTACCTGACCTAAGTCTAATACGTGGGCGGGAATAGAAAGTTACAGTTTAAGTTAAGTTTGTTTTTGCCAAGTAAATAACTAAAGAATTCTCTGTGAGGGGTTATTCAGTTCTGTACCTGGAGTTTAGGATGAATGAGGGATGGTATCTCTCTCTCTGGTCTCGATATTCCAGGCTGCCTGCGAGGGCTGCCCAGAAACGCCGGGGCTGGAATTCTCGGCAGGAGAAAGCAGCTTCTCTCAGCGCGTCAGGAAGGCGGGGCTGCTGCCAGCGGGGTCTGCTCTGCTCTTGGCTTCGGCAAGTATGGCTGCTCCGTCTCGTCACCACGCGTGTGTTTGCATAGGGCAAGATCGGTAATATTTATACCTTTAAGGTACCGAGATTGACGTAAGGATGGACATAGATACGTCAATAAGGATGTCATACGACTTGCTCGTTAGCACATTCTTTTACTGAAGTTCTCGGTGAAATCAAAACAATGGCCGCAGGGTTTTGCCCAGGTTGTCATAGGTTTGATTTGTTATGAGAACTCCGTATGCCTTATCAGGGGCTGGAGGAATATCGCTTGTCTAATTAGATCGCAAGCGTTATGACCTAATCAGATAACACGTTCCTGTGCCGTAGTGTGACTGCGTCAGATAACGGTATCTGCATCATGGGGGTTTTCTGCCTCATGGGCTGACTGCTAGTTAACTTGTTGGTTTGTTTAACTAGAATAGGGTCAGGAATAGGGGGATCGATTCAGAACCTATAGGAATACATGACAAAAGGATCTACCTCCACTGGGAGAGATCCACTTGGTTCTGCTCTCAGAGACATGATCTAGTGAGGTGTGGTGTGTTCACCTACCTACACCAAGTGTTATCTACTAAACCTCTCTAGGAGTTGTAGTCAGGGTGTGCTAGGCCCTTTGCTCTACAACAACTAAGTTCAGTAGAACTTAAGTATTTAAGACTTGATTTATATGTACCTCTAGGTACCTTAATGTGATCTTTCAAATGGTATCTCAAGATATTATGGTAAAACAATCCGCAAGCTCTTATCCCAACCGCTGTACACCAATGTGAGAAGTTGGCCTGGTATATGATGTTCACTATTCTAGTGAGCACCTTGCACCAGTCCAAACAATCCTTATGGTGATGGTTGTAAAGTCAACCTTATAGACCAGCTATCCTAGTTGTAGCATGGACAAAGCAGTCTTAGGCTAACACTTCAGCGAGCATGTGAAGCCAATTGTTTTACCAATAACAACCCCTTGAATACCAAATGAAAGGACACCACACAAGGTATAGATCAAATATATATGTATTTATTACTAACACAACCCCTCTGCACTCTTTATGAGGTCAAAGTTTGAGATACAGCACAAGTTACTCAATAAGCATACTATAAGTTGCACAAATTCAATTCTGCACTAGCGACCTCACAAACCATATACTAAAGAAGTGGTATAAGAACCACTTCAGGAAAGGTGAGTAGGCCTAGGGCCTAGGAAATCACTGGGGCTACACTGACCAACCAAAGGAATGGGAGTAGGAGGCCCACAGGATGCGTTTGCAGTGTCTAAACACACACGAGGGTTACCATAGACTTTCAATGGGAACGCAAAGTTTACAAAGTAGTTGATTTCGGACACTTCCGGGTGGACTACGGAAAACACAGTTAAACTAGGACACTTAGATAGTTGTTACCCACAGGAGCACCGGAGTACTCGAGTTACCTCTCCCAGGGAAGCCGGGTGCATATGTGTTCTTTTGTGTCGGGTTTCGTTGTCGAATCCTATGGAGAGCTGCAAGAAGATGCTGCAGGCGACCAGGAGAAAGATGTCCCGGTGGATCCAAGGGTGGATCGGAGTCATGAAGATCCTGAAAGCAGAGGGGACAGAGTCTGGGTTATCAGCCAGTGACCGGGAAGGAACCAGGAAGGAACCAGGCGATGTCGAGATGCAATCAGGTGAGGATATGAAGCTTGTCTCTGCAGCCATGTGGACCAGGAGGCGTCGTCGACAACCAGGAGCTGGATACGGATTGTCCCACAAAGAATCTCGCTGTTGGCGGTGTTGTCTTTTGGATCGGAGTCAACAAGCCTTGGCAAAGGCAACCCACGCAGGAAGAAAAGATCGGCTTCTGTTCAGACCAGCAAGGTCTGGGAAGCTTCCCCTTTACAGGAAAGCTGGATCAAGCCCAGAGCAACCAGACAAGTGGTGTTGATTCAAGTTGATGTCTTAAGGAGGGCCACTAGCCAAAGGGCTAGCAACCGCAAAGATGCGTCAAGGAGAAATGCAGGCACAGGCCCCACGTGGCACTTGTGGAGTGCGGAGGGCTGAACTTCAGTGCACTTACTGCTTGGGGTTGGGGCTTCTCAAACACCAATTCACAACTTTGAGAATGCCTCAGAAGCTGCACAGTTAGCAAAAAGCAGGTACTGCAGGATGTCCGGTCCCACGTCTCTCGTGTTCGCCATGGGTCTCAGTTTTGCTGTGGATGTGGATCGGGGTCAGAGAAGTCTGGAAGTTCATAGGCTGCATCGCTAGGTCATTGGGATCTGGCTGGAGCATCGACGAATCAAACCGGCAAGTTACTGTTGGTGCCTGTTTGCACAGGGTGGTCACTCCTTGACCACAAGGGAGATTCTTCAATCTTCTAGTTGCAGTAGATGTCGAAGGTCCAGAGTTTCATTTCAGAGTTTCAGTTCAGTATAATCTAAAGTCTCTAGACTCAGCTCCTAGCTTTATACTAATCTAAGGGGCTGGATTACCTGCTACGTCCCTCTTATGGGTGTAACCTGGGAAGGGGGTGATTACACCCCTTTCCCTTTGTCCAGTTTTGCACCAGAGCTGGGGCTGGAGTGCCCCAGCAACTGGTTTGAACCGGGCTATGCATGGAGCACTTTGTGTGCCCCAGGCAGTGTCTCATTTCATTCAACCCACCCTGCCCCAATACACTACAGGCTGTCTGGGGAGGTGCCAGCACCTTCCAAGACAGGACACCTATTGTCCAGGCCTCCTCTGCTGGAGTTTCAACCAGCAGCAGGAGGTCAGACTCTTGTCTGTGGCAGCAGCATCCATTTTGTGATGCTGAGGCTCTGTTTATCTTTAACCGGGTAAAGCTACAACTACATGTCTTCTCCCTCTAGAAGGTTGGAATGCTACCCCTGCCGCCAGAACTGGCAGGGGGGTAGTATTCCAAAGCGTATGACACCTCACATGACATGTTTTGATAAAGCCAAACCAAAGTTAGCCTTAACCGTGAGGATTATAATGCACTTAAGAGTATATGGTATGGCTATATCATAGAACAGCTATAAGGACATGGTTCCAAAAGCTGCAGACACTCTCAGCTCATGCTAGAGCACGACCTCACATAAAACCAAGCACTCTGCCTCCAGGATTGTTAAGGCCTGCCATAGGAGTGACTTATAGGTCTATATGTGTCTATATATAAGGGTAGGTATAGGAATACTATACCTAAGCAAGGGGTGATTACACGACCTTGCCCCAGCTGACTGATCAGCCAGTTGTGTCAGTTTGGATGGCCAGCCAGGGGTGGCATAATACATGCTGCAGCCCCTGATAGGCCTTGGATGCACCTATGCCCTGGGCCTATAGTACACCACACAGGGGCTCACAAAGGTGACCCAATACCCAACTGGATATGTACCTAAAGTACATGGTATGATTATAGCGAGAGAACAGCTGGGCTGTGGGTCTGATTAGCAGGCCCACAGCCACACTAGAGTCAAAAAACCAGTGGATCAGAGCAAAAAGTGGGGGTGACCATAGAAGTAGACCCTACTCTCCTACAATCATAACATCTTGGCCCATCGACTTAAAAGCATGGGAGTGTCGGGCACAGCACTGGCTTGGTTCCAGTCCTTCCTCGGTAGCCGCTTCTTCCAAGTCTTTGAAGGAGACGTGGTATCCTCTCGGTTTCCTCTCAGCTTTGGGGTTCCTCAGGGCTCTGCCTTGATCCCCACGCTTTTTAATATCTACATGACTCCCCTGTCGGAGATTGTCCATTCATTCGGCATTATGATCATCACCTACGCAGATGACACTCAGTTAGTGGTAGCATTAAATCACTCTGAGGGGTCGTCTAGCACCCTAGGTCCCTGCCTAGAGGCGGTGGCCGAGTGGATGGAACTCTCCTGCCTCACTCTCAACGGGGACAAAACGGAAATTATGTTCCAGGGCAACCCTCCGTTTTCCATCCCCGAACTTCTGTGGCCGGTATGCCTGCGTCCTGCTCCACCTCCAAAAGCACAGATCAAGAACCTTGGCATGTGGCTTGATAGCTCCCTCGATTTTAACCACCAGGCCACCAAGCTCTCAGCCACCTGTTACGGACTGATGAGAATGTTGCAGAAAATCATTCCCCACTACCCCTTCCAGGCGAGAAGAATAATGGTACAGGCCCTTATACTCTCCCAACAAAACACACAAGATGATGGACGGAATGTTGCACAATGGCAAAACATTCACCCCCAGATCTGGGTTTAATCCATCGTTATTTTGCTCACCATGCGAACCCAGTTCAGACATGGCCATATGCAAATAAGTCTTGACCCTGTGCCTCATGGGAACAGTCCAGCCCGAACTGCCAAGCCATGTCTACCCTGGACCGGAATCAAGCATCCTAGGACCGGTTTCTGGCTATCAGCCGTCATCAGCCAGTATAGCTTGACTCCAGTGGCATAGTGAGCACGGGACCCACGTCTGGGCTACCCTACCCAGATAGGGCGGACAGCAAAACACACAAGATGATGGATGGATTGTTGCACAATGGCAAAACATTCACCCCCAGTCACAGATCTGGGTTTAACCATCGTTATTTTGCTCACCACGCCACCCCAGTTCAGACATGGCCATATGCAAATCAGTCTTGCCCCTGTGCCTCATGGGAATAGTCAAGCCTGAACTGCCAAGCCATGTCTTCCCTGGAACGGAATCAATCCTAGGACCGGTTTCTGGCTATCGGCCTTCATCAGCCAGGATAGCTTGACCCCAGTGGCATTTTCTTCAAAATAGCAACAATAGCCAACACGTGTTTCATCATATCTCATGCGTCCGCATCTCTGACTTCATCAGGGCTTCCAAATATATCTCTATTTCCGGTGTCAACTGTTAAAATAGAATTCAGTGTAATCACAATTCCTCTCTACTCCGCCATCAAGGACACTCGATAGCCAAAATTGAAAATCCTTCTGACGCTACTTTCAGATGCCGAAAGACGAGTGAGGAGTACTTGTAACGTGTGAAGGAAGAATAGATATTGACCTGTGATAAAAATATCTCTATCTCAAGAATAAACAACGGAATTGAAAGAAGATGGATTGGACTTTAAATTCGCTAATATACAAAGAGTAGTGATCAGGATAACTTGTTTTTCACTTTTGTATAACCACGCTTTGTGCCATAAAAGGAAACTGCGCAATTACGGTGTGTGAAAATCACATACAAAAGACAGTGGGGTAGGGTTTCCTCCACCAGGACAAAACTTCAAGAGAAATATGCACTTTTGTAATAATACCCACGTGGGGAATATACAATATTGGTAGCTTTAAATGTAGTGCCTTCGGAGCTTTGAAAAGAATTAAAAAAGTAAATTGAAAACAAATTTAAATATGAAAGCAATTTTAGTTATAAACCTCTGACTCACAAAGTTACTCTTACTATGATTCAGGTTTTTGATTTTGATTTATTAGTGCGTGGTAAGGAAAAGTCCTCCAATTTTTAGAGCATTTAACAAACCCAGAGACAGATGTTTTTCCACCTCTTTATCCCTAGAGTGTTATATATTCCTACCCTGGATTCTCTTCCAGATTTTGTACTTACTTTAGACATGGGAATTCTTTCCTTTTCCACCTAACTCTAAATTAGTTCCTTTAATCTTTTGCCATGTTTTAAGTTCACTGCTTGAAAGCTGCCTGCATCACACTGTGCAGTGTGACACATCCAATTCACACTTTTGAAGTATGCTCTCTCTTACTCCAAACAGCAATAGGTGTGATTTCCACATCCTCCATGACATTCCCACAAACACGCACTATAAAAACACAGGCACTATTGTCATTAGCAAAATACAACCCACAGAAAAACCTCATACTGAAGAGCACATATTTGGATGATTGGACATCTTACAGCGCTAAATAGAGATCTTTATTCCTGTGGGTCACTTTTTACTGCAAAGAACACTCTAGTTTATTTATTTCTGTTTTACTCTAATTTCCAAATTTAAGTATCCAGCCCCCAAAGGTCTCCTACATGCAAATACAGTATTTATATATATATATATATATTGGTAATTTAGGCTATTTCTCTAAATATTCAACAGATAAGTGTGGGAAGAGTTTTCCTGCATATTTGTGGATATTCAACAAGTTAGTACTTTGCTTAAAGTATCTTAATTTGAATTGCACCTCTAATACTCCTCTGGGTAGACCAACTTCTCTAACTTGATCAAAATGTTTGTGTGGTTAATGTACATAAAACGTGTGCATATGACACCTTCTTATGTCTCATGGAATCATATTGCCAACAATGTGCTTCTGTGAGTCATGTGAAATGTACTTGTGAATATATTATGACTTTTTCCAAGCATAAGTTATTGTGTAAACTAAAATGTCACTCAGGATGCTAAAAACCTTGCCAACGCAATGAGACCAATTCACCGTAAAATGTTGGCGGCAATGCATACGATCACCCCTACACAATGGGGATATTTTCAACTTTTTCCACTAAAAAAAATAATTAGAGCTCACCCAAGGAAATATATGATTGCGCTAAATTTCCCCATCTCCAGGTCAATCTTGCATCAACGAATAAATGTGAACATCTTGCCGATTTCTGCAAACATTCACAGTGATGTGGAAGTGACATTTACAGAGAACTGAAGGGGACTAATCCTAGAAAGGCAGACTAAGCCTTCCATCTTCCAAGCAAGGCGGGACTGGGGAGCCTAAAGCAGACTTGTCAAAAATGCCAAAACCAGCCCCACTACCTTAGTCTTCTTGCACAATCTGTATCTTTCCATCCATCCATTCTCTCTCCTCTCTTCTCCCTCTCTGATTGCTTTTTTTCTACCTCTCCCCATCTCTTCTCCCTGTCTTGAAGCCTCCCTGTGCTTACTGTAGCTAATCTCGGGGAGCTGGGGAAAGTGACAGAGGCACAACGTGTGGCCCTCAAAGGCTCCAGCCCACTGAGGAAATGCCTGGAGGAACAAAAGGCCTGTTCAGCCCTGCTTCCAAGGCCGGTAAATTGAGTACCATTACGTTGGGTAAAAGAGACATCTGTAAAAAACGATGCCAAAAAATTAGAGTAGTGTGGTAATAAGTATGTATTTATGTATTTATGAGGATTGATGTCTGTGGGCTCGTCTGGCAGCATGTAGTGCCTGTGGGTGGAATATATACATTCAGGGGTTGAGGAGGGTAGGAGTGATGCAAGTTATTTGTTGTTTCTGAGCTGTGATGAAGGCACGGATTTTGGGTTGGCTTCCCTTTTCAAGTGAATTGCTATGCAGTGGCATACACAGACTTTATGTGGGGTAATGCTCCTCACAGCAGTGTAGTCTCCAGCCTGGTGTGCCCACAACAGAGGCAGAAAGAGGTGTAAACTCCCTGCATCTGGCTATGAACAGCCACAAAGACACTGATCAGGAAATAGAGAAGAGACTGGTCTCACCTAAAGGACCCTTCTCACCCTGAACAAGAGACTGCAGCCCCCTTTTCCACACCATCTACCATGTGACAGTAAACCTCATTGAATAGCAGTCTTGTCTCCTTTTGTCCTCGCTTGACTATCTAGGTCTCCTCCCTCCTGCATACAGATACACTGCCACTGTCTGGAAAACCAACTTACCTTTAACCTGTGCACAGAAACATGTCTGGGACGTCCAAATGGAACCCACAGGCCTTTATCCCTCTGCTTCGCTTATACATATACTGCACGTACTACAATAGTCACCCACACAAGTCAAGTCATAAGCTTTTATTCGATTTGAGAAATACAAATCATACAAGCATAAAACATATAAAAACAATTCATTACATACGTAATTATTCTAAAAACAAAGTGACTCAAGTGAACTCGAGAATAATTCATTAAAAAGAAGAGAACATACACTGGCGTACGCTGGGCAACAATAGATATAATTTAGCTAAAAATGGGTCATGCATGTACAGCTAGGAATAAATATAATTATCACACAAATTGCTTTTCTTGGCAGCTGTACATTATGAAGCAAATGTTCCAATATGACTCGGGAAACACGGGGAGGTTAATTCATATGTAAACAAAAATGTAAAAGACCATACATTTACAAACGGTGGGCATAATGCATGATTAAAATACAATATACTTTTAAAAGAGACATATATGTACAGACAGGGATATATAAAGTTATAGCAGCACTATGCTCTTCCTGGCAGCTGTACATTTTAATATAAAAGTGGCAACAAAAAAACAGATATCCACGTTCTCTAGGGAAGATAGTAACTCTAGAGCACTCTTTGAAGATCGAATGTTGTATTTTAAAAGGATAGGTTTTAGATACCTTACCCTTAAAAAGTGATAACATTTACAGAAAAGTAAAAAATGACAGCAGCTCTGGCGTGAGGTATTGTCACACGGGCAGGGAGTCTCGGATCTTGTTTTCTGGTCTGGGAATGCAACAAGGTGATGTACAATACCCAACCTGACTCGGGTTAGTACAAATTGATGGGAGGGACGAGAGACAATCGAAAGGTAGGCTTGAAACCCCGGAGTTAAGTTTAGTTCCTTATAGAACTTCACGGTGGCTAACTTGCCATACACCTTATCTCGTCCTTTCTTTTTAAAATTTAAAAATGTTTGTTTGATTTCTTTTTTGGGGATTGCAACCGCCAATTCGGGGTCGAGGAGAACATCAATTTCAAACAAAGTTTTGTACCAGGAATGAATGTATTTCAACCACTGGATGCGTGATGAGTAGTCCAATCCTATACAATCAAGAATAATTTCTTGAGTGAATCGAGTCTCTGGCTTAGCCCAAATAGAACGCCACAATAAGAGTGGCCGAATGGCTGCTAAGTCAGAAATAAACTCGATCCCTACCTCATCATGAATTAATTGGACAGAGGCAGAGGGGGGGGACACATAACAGTCTTTTTAAAAACTTGTTTTCATCTTTTTGGAGCGAAGAGCCCTCAATTTGACCCCACACACCCGCCCCATACAGTGCAGAAGAAACACAATTTATATTATATATGTTAATCATATCTAAGATGCTTCTCGTTCCGAGCTTGGATGCAAATCGGAATATACTACTGGTAGACCGCATCATTTTCAACCTGATGTTATCAAACTCGGGTACCCAAGACCCGTCGTTGGCGTAAGTGATTCCCAAATAACAAAATGATTTAACGTGTGTCATCTTGTCGCTATCCAAGAAAAAGCTGTACTTCAGTTTATTTGCAGACTGCCCGCACAACATTACATAAGTCTTAGTTTTGTTCACGCGGAGCCTCCTGTTTTGAATAAACAGCATGAATCTGTCAATGAGTCGCTGTAACCCAATCTGAGTGCGGGATAAAAGAACAGCGTCGTCCGCATATAGTAAGATTGGGACAGGTTTGCCTCCAATCAGGGGGGCATCTGCTGGGGTTTCGGCCAAGATGCGATCAATATAATTAATAAAAAGGGAAAATAAAAGAGGGGCCAGTACGCATCCCTGGCGAATACCCCGTAAAACTTTGAGAAACGGCGTACATTCGCCTAGGGTACCATAACGGACCTTACAGGATAATTTCTCGTAAAGCCTGGCCAGAAAGTACACAATTTCCTTCGGTGCCCCTGACTCCAGCAAAACCTGCCAAAGAATAGCGTGATCAACTAAATCAAACGCGCTGCTCAGGTCAGCGAAACATAAAAAAAGATTGCCCTTTTTGACTACAGTATATTTATTGATAATGAGGTCCAAATTTACACATTGCTCCAAAGTGCCCCTACCTTTCCTAAAGCCATATTGCACTTTTGTTAAAATGTTCATGTCTGTAGCCCAAGTTTCTAGTCTTTTGAGCAAAATTCTACTCATGACCTTTACTGAGGCGTCCAACAAAGAGATCGGACGATAATTGGAAGCCTCAGATTTACTGCCTTTTTTGAATAGGGGAATAATAACTGATTGACCCCAGGAGGGAGGAATGTTACCTTCTGCTGCGCAGTTAAAGGTCCTCACCAGAATAGGAGCCCACAAGTTTGGTTCTGCTTTTAGTAAATCAATGGGGACCCCATCGGGGCCCGGGGCCTTCCCCCCCTTGCTGTTGGAAAGCCCTTCGTGACCCTCCTCCAAGGTTACTCCCAGAGGTAGAGGTATCCAAGAGGAGGACTCGGTCACTGATACGGTTAGGGGTTTCCCTTCCGGGTTAAAGATATTAGTAAAGTGGGTAATCCACTCGTTGCATGCAACGTATGATGTTATTTCCGGGATACCATCAGTGTTTAGAAAAGGGCTGTTAATTATTTCCCAATAAAGTTTACAATTTTTGGTCTCAGCTGCTTCTTTCAGCTTATCCCAAGCTTCACTTTGTAAAACCTTTTTCCTGTTGGAAACAGCCATTTTATAATTAACCCTTAATTGTTTTATTCCATTGCTGTCTCGGGGTTTGATACCTAAAGCTTTCTTCAGTTCCCGTAGAGCTGCTGTACAGGGTTTATCAAACCATCCCCGTTTTATAACTCTGTTGGATGGGGATTTCTTAGTAAAAATACCTTCAATGATGGTGTTGATCTTGATAAATTGTGACAACAGGAAATCGGGGTTAATGGCATTTTTTAAACAATAGCTGATTTCGATTTTACAACTAACTATAACCTCCCTCTGTTTGGCCATGGAGCTGGTTCCAGACCATTTAATCCTCAGACCATTTGGTCTGATCGGAACGATATCGGTGGAACAGGTTTCTCCAGTCACTAGTTTTGCACCCCGACCCGGTAGGGTAACGCAGATGCTGTTGTGATCACTTAGATTTTCCTCCCTGATACACAGGTTTATAAAGTCTCCTGTGCTGGAGAACAGAATATGGTCTATAAATGTCCCTGCGTCCCTCCCTGTAAAAGTGGGGCAAATGGCATTCAAACTGTTTTTATTACAATTTAACAGGTATAGGTCTAGTTTGATTAACAGTTTGTTTAAAATTGAACCATAGTGGCAATGAAGGGAATCCTCGCTCTCACCCACACCCCCCCTATGATTAACCGTCCCGTTCCAAAGCCACAGGGATTCCCTATTGATAATTGACATGGCTGCAGATTAAAGTCCCCTGCCCATAGAATATCAGCCCTTCTGTTTGAGATGCCCAGAACCCTTACGATTTCCTTTTCCAAAGGGAATAGAATATTCCCTCTGGAGGCATCAAAGATGTTATTATAAAAATTAACAAGGACCAAATCATTTCCCATGCTACATTCAACCCTCACTACCTGGCTGTGGGTTCCCACAATCGAGCTGCTTCTGACTTTGCAGTTACACAATTTATTGGACAGAAGTAGCAGAAGGCCCCCCTTAGCCCTTCCTGAACTGGATTTAGTAGCGTTGAGGCAATAGGATGAATAACCTTCTATATTTATTTGCTCTTGGCACCAGGTTTCTTGAAGGAGGATTATATCAAAGCCTTCCCCTATAAACTTATGCCAAAAGGGGAAGTCTAGTTTCCCTGCAATTCCGGCAATATTCCAGGAAATGAGGTTAAGGCCTGCAAACTCAGTTGGACCATAGATAACCTGCTCCGGCTGGGAGTCGCGGGCTATGATCGAGTTTTCCTCCTTAGCACTCTCGCATGGGGCAATCTTGAGGGCACAGAGAACCACACACGCTTCATTACTAATACATGAAACACCTCTCCGAGGGTACATAACTACAGGCCTACAGGTGGAAATTTGGTTATTACAGGGGTAGGGCTTGAGAGGGAGAGGTTGTATGGGGCTGCCTTCCTGAACAGAAACCTCACGTATGGCCGCATGTCCACTGGGGGGGTACGCAATACGTGATAGAGACTGCTCGATCGCTAGCGTGGACATGTTGCATGCGTACGTCCGACCCTAACTGCCTAATGTCGGACTGGCTTGATGATGGTGAGGCATGAAGTCAGTCAACCATCTCAAGACAATCAAATCTATTGTTAGTGTGAATACCTCGCCACCCGTCGCCCATAAAATGGCCTTTGTTGGAATACCAGGGCCGAGGTACCCATTCCCTGCTCCTGCTCTTTTGGGTCAGCCATGGACCTCCATAATTCCAGGGTTGTTCTGGAGGTAAAACCCAGTTTGGTGGTGGTATTGGGTGATGATAGTTATATACAGGGGGGTAGAAAAAGGAGAGTTGATGGGCGTCGACTCCCCCTTTCTTCTCCAGATCTGGCCACGAGCAAATATGATTCACGGTGGACGCATCATCGCAAGTAACAATGACGCAGTCCCCCTGAATACTCTTCGGGCTCACCCCCACCCATGGTACTCTACGTACAGATGATATTCTACTGGTGTTTGGGGGCTGTAATGGCCTATTGATACTAAGCCATTGAAGGATTTTATTCAGAAGGGACCAGGGTTGTTCATCTGATCCTGCTGTTAGTTCGGGTACTTCCGTTAGGATCACAGTAAATGGGGATACCTCAGGTGACACATGAACTGGGCGTTTGGGTCTAAACCCCCTCTTACCCTCTGGAGGATGTGAATTTGGGGGCACCGAGGGTTTGGTTTGAGATGGCTGCGAGGACACCTTGGCCGCGGTATGATTGGCAGCTATTAGTGGGGCTACAGGGGGGTAAGGGAAGAATTTTGCTGACTAGATGAAGGTGACTGAGAAGGGGTTTTAGCTGTTGACTTAGATTTTGCACAAATATTTGAAGATGGTGGTATGGGGGTTGATGGCTCTTTTGTTTTAGACTGGGTTTTGGTCATAACGGGTGGTCTATCTGAGTTAGCTGGTATAACCCCAGAATTGACCACTGTCGAGGCCCCCCCAGATTTAACAATTCCCGCCCTGGTCTGGTTGGGTAATTTAACGAGGAGTATGGCAAGTTGCTTTTCAATTGCCATGATACTCCGTTCCAGAGGTTGGAGATGGTATTTTAATAAGTCCCTGAATCTAGCGAAAACAGAGGCAGAAATAGGTGTGAACTCCCTGCATCTGGCTATGAACAGCCACAAAGACACTGATCAGGAAATAGAGAAGAGATTGGTCTTACCTAAAGGACCCTTCTCACCCTGAACAAGAGACTGCAGCCCCCTTTTCCACTCCATCTACCATGTGACAGTAAACCTCATTGAATAGCAGTCTTGTCTCCTTTTGTCCTCGCTTGACTATCTAGGTCTCCTCCCTCCTGCATCCAGATACACTGCCACTGTCTGGAAAACCAACTTACCTTTAACCTGTGCACAGAAACATGTCTGGGACGTCCAAATGGAACCCACAGGCCTTTATCCCTCTGCTTCGCTTATACATATACTGCACGTACTACAATAGTCACCCACACAACATACACTTGGAGGAGATTAGGTGGAGAAGCAGGGTATAAATCTGTTTACACACTGGCGAAACACTCTCAGACAGTGCCAAGTAACACATGTTTAGTGAGTGACTGAAAAAAACTCCTATTTACAGAATAGTGAATGGACACATTTAAATAAGAACTTCTCTTTCTCTGCATCAACTCTCTGTATGCAGTGTACAGACCCGTACCAAGGTTGGAATACTCCAGACTACGCTTAAGAGGGCTGTCATAGGCTTTTCACACTGTAGGCTAGGCCTCTTGATGTTTAAATGATGTATACACTCAGAATCACATATTTAAGCTGTCTGACCTTAATAAGGAGTACTATGTATAATGTTTCTCTCTACAGCCTACATTCTCCGACTGCTTGCTAACTCAGAAAGCCTTCTCGCACTATACGCCTAAACCCTGCATGAAAAAGTTACATTGATTTACTCTTGCTTGATTCCTTTCCGTTCTTTCTTCAGAATGTCCCTCTTCTTACCTTCCATCCTCTGCATATTCTCTATTTCTGACTATAGCCTCCTCTGAGTACCTTATTTCATAGATCACAACCTCTCCTCTTTAAAACCATATCCCTGTAACCTAACATTACCTAATCTCCTCCAGCCTCTCTATCCAACCAGCCATTCACCTGAAACCACATAACCCCCAATAATGATCACACCTGACTGGTATTAATATATCACAAATTAACTAGAGTAAATGCAGGCAATTGTTCTTGAGAGCCCCTTACTAATCACAATAACCAACAAAAAACACTTTACTAACCCCTAACCTTGGATTCCGGAGTAGCGTGCTACTTGCCGTAAAGTGCTTCAACACCTCATATGGGGAAGTAAGTGCTATATAAATCCAATTACAATTACTTTGCAAAGCAAAAGTTACTATTATTATGATCTTCACATGGAAATACCTGGGCATTGATAATATGGAATTTCTAAATGGTGGATCCACTTTACGCACTTGCTAATAAATATTTGTGGATAGGACCCTGTATGAATATTGGCTTGTCAGTGATCTCTCTGGAACAACCAGTACCCATGAAACTGTTTTAAAAATCAGTGTCAGTGAGCCATTCATCAGCCCGCACCTAAAATAAGCACTACTTCATTTGTACCAGGGGTGGGCACTGTAGTGTTGCCAAGGTTTGGGCAAGTCCACTAGTCCTGCTGGCACTGGGGGAAGTAGCCGTGACCCCCATCTGCGTGGTGTAGATGGTAGGACCAGGAGTACGCCAGTAGAATGTAAAGAGTTAATACAAATCCCAGGGCTCCGGGCCTGGCGCAGTTATCTGGCCACTGCCATACAAGCGACTACGTGTGAGCATTTATGTGCATAGATCAAGGCCCGACCACCATCACAGGCACCAGCACTCCTTTTTTTAGGGACCCCAACTTCTTTCAAATTATTAGTCTTTTACCCACAGCAAGAGAGAGAGAAAAGAATTAAAGAGAGAAAGAAGGTGAAATACAAATGTGACAAGGGGAGAAAGGAGAGATAACAAAGGACATGAACACAAGGTAAAGAGACAGGAGCTGTAGGGAGATGAAAGAAAGAGGCATGAGGTGCAATCCGGACAAGGCAACCTTGGCATTTAGCCAGCTCGGCAACCGGCATTGCTATGGATGGGTTCCTACGTAAAACGTTGTGTATTTGCGCTTAATTGTTTATAAACTGGGCACTGAGTGAAAATAAGATAATAGAAGACCTTATGTTGAACTGAGAACGTGAACTATCCAGCTCAAAACCAATGCCTAAACCCTTCCTAAGTGGACTGCTCCAGAGTGGAGCTAAGAAAATTCCCAAGCACTTGAAAATACCAATTAATCAGGTGGGGGGGGGGCTCAGAGGTGACTAATGGGATGCCAAATGGCCAGCCACCAAAGTTAGATACATTTCTAAAGAAAATAAGTGAACGAATCTAGGAAATTCTAACCCCAGCTCTACTTCAGAAGCTCTTCAGATCATAAGTGGAAACTGGAAACGTGTCTCCAGCTCTCAAGACCATTAATCAGAGTTAACCCGGAGCATGACAAAGACACGGGGTGATGTTTAACTTTTACACCAATCTCATTAATTAATGCTGACAGCGCCATTGTGGTCGAACATGCTGTTCTCGAAACAGAGGAGCCGCCTCACGTACATGCGTCATGCGGACCAATCAAGCAGGCTCCATTGAAACAGACACGGTGACGTCACCTGGAGCATCTTCCGAGGCCTCCAAAGAACAACAAACATCACAGATCATCACCCTCGTCCTGCAAGGCGTTGATGACTTATTTGACAATGTTAATAGTAACTTTATTTGAAATTTGAAAAGACACGCCCTGCGCCTTATTACGTGAGTGAATGAATCAGTCTCAGACAGCTCATATGAGCTACGCGCTAGGGCCAAGGAATGCAAGTAGGCTTCACAGGTCTCCATAGACAAGCAGCGTATAATTTGGTAGGGCAATGTCAAACTGGTCACTGAATGTTCCTAATTATTCGTAAACTTTATTTTAAGCCAAATCGGATGGATGTGGGGTTTAATACAGGTTCCCACTATGTACAAGGGTGAGAGCAAATAGAGCACGTTGATTGCATTTATTACATTTTAATGGTCTAGCTATGGTATAAGTTGAGCATCGTAGTAGCTAGGAGGGTGTCCTTGCTGCAGTCTGCAAAATACACCAAAGGTCTCATGTAGAGGTCGGTCAAAAATTGGTGGTTGTGCAGAGACGATTTAAGGTACGGGCAAAGTAGGCTGTGGCCCAGGGCCCCAGCCTGTTCTGCAGAGAGTCTTGCCCTGATTACCCGTAATTCTGTAACAAATTGTTTTAAAACCCGCTTTCCTTTAATTTATTTTTAATGTGAGTGATGCGTGAGAGTCTATTACGGACATTTGGCAGGCACATGCTGTGTTTATGTTTTATGCAAGATTACTAAAAAAGTTTCTTTTAGATCCAAACCGGACCTCACTTATGAGAAATTGGAGGGGAGAACAGTTTATTTACAGTAATATTCAGTGAACTGCTGCTGTCTGAAATATTGAAAACAAGTCACTATCCCTGAATATTAGATGTAAACATATTTAAAATGTGGATGAGTGTGTTGGTGCATTGATAGTGACCTGGCTAAAGAGGGCATGAAAGAGCCCAAATTGGATAATACATTCAAAGCTATTCTAAACAGGGCTCCCCCAAAATCCTTTTGGGCCAGAACTCCCAAAATCCTTAAGATGAACGTGTGGCTATATCATCTGCTCACATCTCACAACCTTGCCTTCCTTAGCGTCCAGTTAATGGTGGTTCTTCCCATGTTGGAGTTGTTGCTGGCTCCAACAAAGCCAGAGGGAATGACAGTGGGCAGTGCTTTTCTATTTAGGACAATGGTCCTGTGGGACTCTTTTTCAAATAATAGCAACCGTCCTACATCAACCGACGTGCTCTGAATTAAACAATCTATTTCATGATTGTAATTAAGAAAATGTCTGGGCCTTCATTAAGCAACATGAATCATTTATGTACATTCGAACATCAAGCACATACAATTGTCATGTAGGGTCAAAGAATGCAGACGACGGAGTGAAAGAGAAGTGCATAATGTGTTTATGTCCAATTTAAAAAAAAGCAGCTTAAAGTGATAGTCCCTGGCCTCTCTATACAAACAAGTAAAATTCTGTTCAAAATAATAGTTCAATTTTTCAACAAAGTAAAGACCAATAGCCAGAGGATCCTAATGTCGATGTTTCGACCATAGATCTATTTGCAGGGTCTCATCAGGACAAGTCGTCTGGAAAGCGTATTTATTATACTGTTGCTCAGCCTGGGTGTCTGTGTGAGAAAATGTTGGTGAATGGAATGTTCATGTGTATGAGAGTGAGTTGGTGATGGGCTGAGCAGAAGTGAGGCTGCTCCTGGTGGGGCTCTCTTTAAGATGTAACATCCATCTTCAATAAACCTACTTGAAATGAATTGGACTGGATCTACTTCCTTACAACAGTATTGCTAGGTGAAGATATTTGTGAAGTATCAGCGTATTGTTCCAGAGTCCAGCCATGTGAAATTCCACAGAAACGTGGTTGCGTCAAAATAGGAAGGATAGAGTTTCTGTACAATAAAGGCTCATCTCCATTCACGAGGCCAGTACGCACCTCTATTATCCATATTGTATTAATAACAATCATGAAATAGATTGCTTAAATCAGGGTTCTGCCGATTGAGGTTGGACGGTTGCCATTATTTTACAAAAGTGTCCCACGAGGCCATTGTGATTGTTATTATTGATACAGCCAGGTACTGGTGGGCTGATTGGGTCGTTCTTTGTTATTTAATTTTCTTATTTATGACAGCTCCTCCAATGCCATTCTGACCATCTTCTTTCCTGACAGACCTGCCATTTTAAACATGGCACTCCAGGATAGAAAAAGTAAACAAATGCGCTACACAAACTGGGAGAAAACTTCTACAAGCCATAGACATTGGTTCTGTTTTTTTTAAGGTAGGCTCCATCACATTTGAAGTCTGTCATTAGAAAATTAAATGCTGAAAGGTGCTTTGTAGCTTGAAAAATATCAGACACCGTATTTTTCGCCTCTTAATGAACCAGCCAGCCCGGCTTCATTCTGTACATTTTGGAAGGCCTCCTGCACTTGGGATCTCAGCATGGCCTTACAGTAGGGTGATCCAAGGGGATGAAGATGGATTGTTGAGGGAGTGAAGAACGTTTCTTGAGGGCACGGGTATGCTAGGCAGCACCCATGGTCACCAGTGCGAAGGTTCCAGATTGCCCAGGAATCTTCAGATATAGCCTCATTGCTTGTGGAGGGAGAGGCGTGAAAAAATAGTGCAAAAATCATCAATACAACCCCTACGTTTAGGATGTACTTTAGCAAGTATAGATACACTCTCTAAAGGCTGCAAAAAATATAAAATTAGTTATAATGTTGGTAATGGTTTCTAGATAGATTATTTGTTTGCTTACTCAGTCCTCCCTATCATTGGACTCTTCAGAGCCAAGCTATGCATTCATGGCTTCTACTAACCATGACTCATATTTTCCTTAGGTCGGCATGGCCCTTTACCACACACGTTTAAATACCTTCTTGGCTAGGAAGAGCAGACTAACAATGGTGATTTTCGAGTTGGTTACTTTCAAGACTTGCAACTTTGGAGCATGATGCTACCATAAAGCCGGACTATTGATGCATTCTATGCATTAAAGTTAAACAAAGGTGTTTACATTTATGTAGAAGAGAGGATGAAGGTTTAACTCTGTCCCAGTCACATGGCTTTAATCTGACCTAAGAATTACTTCTGGGAATTACTATCAAGTCTCAGAGGCTGGTGATATTGAACCTAAGTCACCTAAGGTGAACTATGGACGACAATTACCTTCTTATCCACATAACATGACTTTGCACCCAGTAATGGATATGCTTCCATGTTTATGTTTCGTCACACCAGTGTGGAATAATTATATGTGTGAACCAATCTGCTTATGCGCATGGGCTGCAGGCGTACCAGTACAGAATGCCTTTGTAAGCAGGTAGCAGAACAAACATGCAGGTTTGCAGCATTCACTAACACCAGGCAGGCACATTCCCACCCTAGATGTCTGCAGAGGTTTGCCTTTTCAAGTAGGACTTCAAAGTCACATCTTACTAAAATTGGTTCTCAAATTGGTTAAAAATTACAAAAAGTCAGAAATATACACCGAATGTAGGTGTAAGACTACGGGAGTCCTTTTCTGAATTTGTCTTATGAATTCGACCCATTTATATCAGGGATGCTCTAATTTGGGTTAGAATGGCAAATTATATTGTGTTTGCGAAGACTGTCAAGTATCACAACTTTGTGTCTTTCCACACAAAAACGTATTTGCATGAGAATTTTTCTACTAAAAATGTTTTCTTATTCTGTGTTGGTCGTGCAGACTTACACTTCCTGAAGGATTCCCAGAACGACTTAAAAAAAAACTCCAAACAATGGAAAAGAAAAAGATTTGGAAAGTTGCATAATTTTAAATAAAATAACAGAAGATTCACCCTCAGGAATAGGCAAGTGTTGCAGGGGAAGGGGCCGGGGAGAGAGGTACCAGTCAGTCTATCTTCCCACTGCACCTCTTCCTCATTGATATTGCTGTAGACCCTGGATGGTGGCTCGAAGTCTTCCCATTGATGGCTGTCAGAAAATCCAGTAGGGCTTTTTGGGAGGGGCCGGCGCTGGGGACAGGCGAGTAGTAAGGCAGCCCTGCACAAGCACAGTAGGGTCAGTCCTGCGGGCAGGATGCGCCAGGCGTTCGGATGCGTTACCTTGGGGAGCCATGAGCCCCCTAAAAGGTAAACGGGTGGATGGGTAGGTGTAGCTTTACAAGACTACCAGGGCTTAGGGTAGAGGTAGGGTACACAGAAGGGGCATATCATGGACCAGGACAGATGAGGCTAAATTGTCTTTGTGTGCCCTCCTAAGTTGCAGATAGTGTGCATAAATGTTCTAATACTCTTCACGGTCACCATGAGCTCTTCAGCTTGAAAGCATCCCCTCGGGTACGGGAGTATTTCAAGCCCCTGCTCTCGGTAGAATCGTGGGCCCTAGGCTCACATGCTAGAGAAACAATCACACGGACACCGTGGGTATGCTTAGTTAACTGGTCATGAGCATGTGCACTCAGGCCCTTTTATTAGCAGGCCCATGTCACTTGTGACACCTGTGTTGGATGGGTGTGGGTTGCGTGTGTGTCCAGCCTTCAAGAGAGTGGATGGTAAACTTGTGCCTTCTGAAACACTAGAACGTGTCCAGCAGGACACTACATTCCTCCTAAACTTTATTGACACCAAATCAAGTCCAACCTATGGAAATAAAACTGTATACACAACACCACTTAGTCTCTCAGCCACTAGAGGCAGTCCACAGGACAGGAGTGGCAGCCTGTCTGTTGGGTCAATGTCCATTTACACACTGTTGGATGGGCCTGTGTGCTCTGGCAGTGATGCTGTTGGTGTCAAATAGTTCAAACATGGTGCATAAGGAGCATCACTGGAACCCCGCTGCAGAGTCTTCTCTTGGGGCATCTGGGCACTGTGATGACAAGTCTTGCCTGGGGAGCCTTAGTCTCTTGGTGCTTTGCAGGTGCAAGACTTCATCCCAGTGATGAGTTGCTCCTTTGCTGGATTGGGTGATGCACATGGCAATGATGATGTGGTTGCCAGCAGACTTGGATGACAGGTGGTGATGAATTGCCTGGAGTGAGGATGACTGGTGGAATTTGCAGCCACATAGCTCGGTGTCTTTGCTGTTGCCGTTCTTCTCCCGTGGCATGTGCAGTGGTGAGCAGGGATGCCATTTGGCTCAAGCCAGATGGCACTGGGAAGCGTAGTGGGAGACGCCGTTTGGGCTTGCTGGTGGCTTACATGTGGTTCTCCCATTGAGCTGTCACCAGGGACATTGCTCTGCTTTGTGGCTGTCTTGTGTCTGCAGGTGCATTCTTGTAGGGGTGTGAGTCCTCGTTGTTATCCCCTTGTTGATCTCTCCAGCGCACCTGTGGTCGTCCGGTTCTTCAAGGTGACAGAATTATCACTTTTCTTTTTCTTCGTGTTACGATGGTGGCAGCTTGCCACTTGGGGATGTGTGACTCTCCTCATGCCTGCAATGGGCTGATGTGCGACATAGTCTTAAGGCAATTTTGGAGGCACTCCCTGCATAGTCTCTGGGCAGTCTTTGGCCCACTGCATGGTGGTGCTAGTGCAGTGAAGATGTAGAGGCTCTCCCTCCTGCATCTGGACCATGCAAGGCATTTCCTGAGTGTGTGCTCTACATGCACACCTGTCTCTGTTGTGGCTTGGCACTAGGGGGTGCACAATGCTCCCCTTCCCTTTCAAGGAGATAAGCAGTTTTACGGTTCTCTGGTCAATGCTGCACTTGCTGGGTTGGTCGAACCAGGGGTTAAGTCCAATGACAGGAACCAGGTAGGGCCAATGATACAATATAAACAGAAAGAATACCTGGAATCCCACTTTTAATTTTTAAATCAACCACACCATATTCTTTTTGTAATTGGGGTTATAACCTCTTGTTTTCTTATTTTCAATACTTCTTTTGGATAGGGAAACTCTCCTTTTTCAGAAAAACATACAGTTTCTACCACAAGTACACATTGAATACAAAAACACATATAAATGACTTTAGACAAGGACATTAATTATGCCAAATGAACAAACATACACTCAAAAATTGCAACATACATTAAAAAACACCGCGATTAATTTATGCGTGTGTAGTAAAGTTTCTTTTTGAAACAAAGAACTTGCTACTCGATACAACTCATTCAAGAAGCAAAAATAACAGATCATTACCAATTCCTATACTGCAAATAGTCTGCTTAATCAATTCATCTAATTAATCTCATTAAAGAATATGCCGACGCGTTTCCAGCTACGTTTAATTCCTTTGCGGGCTTTCATCGGGGCTTCTTATTCAGAGTATATTGGTGCAATCTTATAGGTGATTCTTATATGCAGAACTTTTAGTGACTTCAGATTTCTGAATGGCGGCCAAGCTGTATTTTATCTTGCAGGTATTCAAAACTTGTTCCTTCAGTGTAAGGTGTCTCGCGAGAGCAGCTCTGTCTCCTATTTTGTATGTATTTCCCGGAATCGGCTGGACTCTTCTCACGCCGTTCGAAGTGGATCAGCAACTGCGCGGACGAACTCGCCCCACTGAGAACCCCACCCAGCAGACCCTGCAGCAGAAAAACACCATGGTTCACCGACGAACTAAAGAGCTCCAAGAAGAACTGCCGAGCTCTCGAAAAAGCCTGGAGAAGGGAGCCAGCCACGGACAACATGACCACCCTCAAGCTCGCCACCCGTAAACACCACCAACTGATCCGCACCACCAAGAAAAATACATACAAGGATCGGCTGGACAACAACGCACACAACTGCAAGGAACTCTTCAACATCGTGAAAGAGCTCTCCAACCCCAACGCCGGAAGCAATGACATCACCCCGTCACAAGACCTCTGCAACTCCCTCGCCTCCTACTTCCACAACAAGATCGCGGACATACACAACAGCTTCAGCAACCAACCAACGCAAGCCACAACCGCAACAACGCCACCCACCACCACCCTCCACACCTGGACTCCGATCAACACCGAAGACACCATCCGCACAATGAACTCCATCCACTCCGGATCTCCGACTGACCCCTGCCCTCACCACGTCTTCAACAAGGCCGACGCTGTCATCGCACCCCACCTGCGGGACATCATCAACACTTCCTTCGACACCGCCACCTTCCCTGAGAGCTGGAAGCACGCCGAACTCAGCGCTCTTCTCAAGAAACCCACAGCAGACCCCACCGACCTCAAGAACTACCGTCCCATCTCGCTCCTCCCGTTCCCGGCCAAAGTCATCGAGAAGACCGTCAACAAACAGCTGGCAGCCTTCCTCGAGATGAACGGATCCCTCGACCCCTCACAGTCGGGCTTCCGGGCGAACCACAGCACCGAGACCGCCCTCATCGCTGCCACCGATGACATACGAAATCTGATGGACAACGGAGAAACAGCGGCCCTCATCCTCCTAGACCTCTCCGCGGCCTTCGACACTGTCTGCCACCGCACACTAGTACAGCGCCTTGGCAACATCGGAATCCAGGACAAGGCACTGGAATGGATCATCTCCTTCCTCGACGGAAGAACACAGAGAGTCCGCCTACCACCGTACAAGTCAGAGGCCACCGAAGTCATCTGCGGCGTCCCTCAAGGATCCTCACTGAGCCCCACCCTCTTCAACGTCTACATGAGCCCCCTCGCGGCCATCGCACGCCAACACAACCTCAACATAATCTCCTACGCCGACGACACCCAGCTGATCCTCTCCCTGACCAACGACCCCGCCACCGCCAGAGCCAACCTGCACGAAGGGATGAGAGAGGTAGCCGAATGGATGACGACCAGCCGCCTGAAACTGAACTCGGACAAGACGGAGGTCCTCATCCTGGGCGCCTCGCCCTCCGCCTGGGACGACTCCTGGTGGCCCTCCGCCCTGGGCACCGCACCCAAACCAACGGACCACGCACGTAACCTGGGCTTCATCCTGGACTCCTCCCTCTCCATGACCAGACAAGTAAACACCGTCTCCTCGTCTTGCTTCAACATCCTGCGCATGCTACGCAAGATCTTCCGGTGGATCCCCACCGACACGAGGAAGACGGTCACCCAGGCCCTCGTCACCAGCCGACTGGACTACGGCAACGCCCTCTACGCCGGTACCACCGCCAAGCTCCAGAAGAGACTCCAGCGGATTCAGAACGCCTCGGCCAGGCTCATCCTCGACATCCCCCGACGCAACCACATCTCCGGACACCTGAGAGATCTGCATTGGCTCCCGGTCAACAAGAGAATCACCTTCCGTCTCCTCACCCACGCACACAAAGCCCTACACGACCAAGGCCCGCGCTACCTCAACAACCGGATCAACTTCTACACTCCCAAGCGCCTCCTCAGATCAACCAGCCACGCCCTCGCCGCCGTCCCCCGCATCCGAAGAGCGACAACAGGAGGAAGGTCCTTCTCCTACCTGGCCGCCAAGACCTGGAACTCACTCCCGACCGACCTACGCCTGACCCAAGACCACCTCTCCTTCAGGAAGAAGCTCAAGACCTGGCTGTTCGAGCAGTAACGGCACCCCCCCCCCCAACCCAGCGCCTTGAGACCCTACGGGTGAGTAGTGCGCTCTACAAATGACCTGATTGATTGATTGATTGATTAGTAGGCTCTATTCTCATTCGACTGCCCGAAGGAACCGTCTCCATTTAATCCTTGTTTGGAATCTCCACCATTTGCGTCTCCAATACTAGCAATGCACTTGCTGGGTTGACAGTCTGTGCACTCATTCTTGGTCCCTCCGTGGGCCAGGTCAGCCTTCTTAATGCTGCGGGCTGTGCTGCTCCTTACAGGCACAGCCTCTCCTTATGCTTTGCTCTTTGTGGCTTGGCTGCTGAACACCTTTCCTTCCTCTGGGGTTCTGCCTTGTTCCACTACTTTGGCTTTAGCTGGACTCTTGGCAGTGTCCTTGGGGCCTCTTTGAAGAGCACTGGAGGGGTTTGTACCATGCAGTAGCAGGTTATGCATGCCATGAGTCTCTGCCTCATTGGGGCTGTTTCTGTTCAGATGCAGTATCACCAAATGGCCATTACGTGGCATTGCAGCACTATTGTCCACAGGCCCGTCAGTCTTAGCTCTGATTGCGGGCCTCAACAATTAATGCATAAGCCGGTGCTGGGTTCGCTTGATGCTGGTGCTTCCTTCCTCGGCACCTCCTCGCCGTAACGTGATTGCAGGTGGTTGCTAATGTAGCACTATAGCATCTGTGCACCACACAGTATGCTGCAGGTGGGTGAAAACATAGGCGTGGGGCATTATGAGCTGTTAGGCGGCAAGGTCGGTTTATGCTGTGTAGAGACGGTTACATTCGGCGAGGCAGCCTTATGTGTATTCCTTGGCCCTGCCCTAGTACAGTACAGCAAACGGCCGCCCAAAAGCACAGCAGACTTCTCCCTTGACATGCAGTGCAAGTCTCCTCCTCCGACTGTGGGCCTGGATGGTCACCAGATATGCTGATGCGGGTCCTCTGTGCAGCGCTGTTACAGTGTGTTTTTAAAATAAGCACCGCTCGGTCGGCAGGGTGGCTTGTTTGCAGGTTATGCTGCAGAGACGTGCACAGCTCCTCTTTGTTGTGGGCACTGCAGATGTGGGTGAGGGGCTCTTTCCATGCTGACGTGGTGCAGCGATTGACATCTCTTCCTCCTAGGCTAGCACCCGCTCCAAGGTAGGAGCAGTCTCTTGGTTTCCCTGCTTAGGGCGAGGTTGTGGTGGCACTTACAGGCTCGCCATGTGTAGGGCACTCTGTCCGGGTCTTCAGGTGCTTACTGTCTTGGGCACCCACTTTGTTGGGAGTGTGCAGCTTCTATCTCCTCTTGGTAGGACAGAGACCAGCCGGCTCGGGCAGGTTACGAGCACATCACTAGGTTGGGCAGTACATGGCGTGGGCCCGGTCATACCTGGAAGGGCAAGGGGTTCTCTTCCTGCCGACAGCGCTGCTTCTCCGGGCTGCCCACCTCACACAATCCCTCAGCAGGCAGATGGCAGCATGGGCAGTGAGGTCTGGGTTCACCTTCTTCTGGGGTGATGCACCCTCTTCACGGGCAGGCTGCAGCAGGGACACCCTATCACCTCTTCATGCACGGGGGTGACCTCGAAGGTGGCATGGCATGGGGTCAGAACGGCTTGCACCATTGTAGAATTGTGAGCCCTAGGCCCACATGCTAGAGGATCAATCACACAGACACCGTGGGTATGTTTAGTTAACTGTTCCTTGGCATGTGCACTCAGGACTTTTTATTTGCAGGCCCACATCACTTGTGACAACTGTATTGGATGGGTGTGGAATGTGTATGTGTCTAGCCCTCAAGGGAGTGGCTGGTAAACTTGTACCAGCTGAGACACTAGAACGTGTCCAGCCGGTACTTACACTCCCAACCCCCCTCCCCTCCCACGGGGGTGGGGCACATTGTGGTACAGTGAAGGACAGGGAAGGGTTGGAGAATTTCAGGGTGTAGGAGATGGAGTATCACAGAGGCCCAAGGGAGGTGGCCCAATGGAAGAGTTATCGGAATTCATCCATAAAGTAATGTACAAGATTAGGGCCCTCATTACAATGGTTAAAGTGAATGGGATATTGAGAGAGGAGCAAAGGGCTATGAAGAAACTTGAATTGAAGGTGACTCAGGGAGATGGTCAGGCAGTGACAAAGGTAGTGGGGAAAATGGCTTTTTAGGGCAGAAACTGAACTGACCACAGTTAAACAAATCCTTGCTGTGGGAGTCCGAGAGAGAAGATAGGACAGTCAAAACCAAGGAAACAGTCTGAGATGCAAGTGGGCTGCATGTGCAGGATTAACAGGGCAACCGCAAACTTGTGCTCCCATGTGGGCAGCACATTCAAATAAAATACGGAGCGGCTGTTTCAAAGCATCTCCATATTTCACAGTGTAGGCGGCAACTCACCTGCACTTCTTAAGAGGGGAAAGCGATTACCTTGCAGGCAAGTGCAGTGAGTGACTGCACCCACCTGTACTTTCAAACGGGATTAGAGATTACCCTTTCAGGCAGGTGCAGGGGAAGTCTGGGTGGTTCATTGGACCTACTTTAATCTCTCGAGAGGGTTGCCTTCAACTTTGGGTGCGCCACCTTTTTGTGATGCATTTCCAGTGCGCCTCCTGATAGCTTTAATCAATTAATCAATCAATCAGGGGTTTATATAGTGTACTAATCACCCGTGAGGGTCTCAAGGTGCTGGGGAGAGGGGGTTCGGGCAGCTCTGAGGTCATCTGAAGAGCCAGGTGTTGAGGTCCTTACTGAAGGCTTACAGTGTAGCGCTTCGTCTGATGCTAAGGGACAGTTCGTTCCAGGTCTTGGCCGTGATGTATGAGGAAGGTCTACCTTCGGTTCTGGCTCTGCGGATTCGTGGGATTTCAGCCAGGGCTAAGTTGGCGGAGCAGCGTTTTTTTTGGGGGGTGATAGAGCGCGCAGGTCACCCGACCAACAATTTACCATATGCACATTTGGTCCCATAAATTCAATTCACCATATCTATTAATCGGGTAACCTTACACTCTACTAACAGTAACCCTGCTCCGTCCTATTTGTTACCAATGTACCCAACTTACCAATCCACGTTATGGGTACCTATGATCACAATGGATCAGGGAGCTAGCTGTAAAAGAAAGGCAGACACCAAAATACAAATACCATTTACTATATTTGCACTCATATAATAACCACAGACTCAGGAAGTTTTAAAACCTTTATCTAGTTTTCATCAAGTTCAGAAAGCATAAGGTTCACAGCAAGTAAACTGTCAATAACTAAGATTATAAAGAGCATATATCCATAGAGGAAGTAAATAAGACCAACCATTTAGGACTCTAAAGGAAGGTAACGACAGGGAATATGCAAACAGGATTTTCAGGAATTTATACTTGACGTGGAGTAACTAAAGGACGGGAAAAATAAGGAACATGCTAGAATATCACAGTTTGTATACCCTTCAGAGTGGGTAAAGCAAAGGAACTCTTAATCAGTCTATCAAAATTCGAAAATATCAGGTAGCTATAGGACAGGAAAAGTGGAACACGCTATATACTTCAGATGTACCCAAAATATAAATCAACTAAAGGAACGGGTAAAGAAAAGGAACATCTATATTTCATTAACTGTACGTCACAATTTCATTTATAGGACGGGGAAGAATGGAACATGCTAATATAACAACTATAATGTAAGACTTTATCATTTGTCAGCCCAAAAGAGGAAATATGGAAAATCAATATGCAAGAAAACGTCTTTATTAAAGCAAAGGAAAAGAATGAAGGATGCAGAATAGGTTCCCCCAGCGCTATATTTACCTAGAACGGTGTGGAGACCAACCCTGGCCACGGGTCAGTTTAGGACAGGAGAAACCCCAAGGAAATACGGTCGCCAGTAGGCCAACAGGTGCAGAATGGACACCCAGGACAGGAAAACCAGATTAGGATCAGGACAGGACCACCAAGGTAAGACCAGCACCCGCAGTTCAGCTGCAACGCCTGCCCTCTCTGCAGTTATCAGTCAAAACCCCGATTGGGTTATCGAATTCCCCAGCAAAGTGCTCTGCCAGCACTTAAGGTTCTCAAAACCCCCAATGGGTCTGTGAGACAGTCGGACAGAGTGCTCCGCAGCACCTCTGTTCCAGGATCAGCTATTGAGTGCGTTGGGTCAGTGACAGGTCAGCTATTCGGACAAGTCGGACGAATTCTCTAGCTAAACTAGGCTAGTTATACTGTTTTCGGGTCAGTGTACCACCCTCCAAATGTTGCAAGTGTAAGAATCCCCAATTTCGATTGGTCCACAAGTAGGACAGGTCAACACACCAACCAGGATTTGACTTCCACAAGCCCAAATTTACATCTTTTGGGACCGCCTATTGAATTTGGGGTTTCCATGGTATGTGCTCTTCTCCTAACAAAGGATTATACAAATTTATATACAATTGTTTCAAATGTAGTACAGTTCAGCTTCGTCCTGCTGGGTCACAGGTTGATTCCAAGGAGCATCTTGACTGTGGCTGCCAGCTGGCTGGGTTCCACTGGTACAAGGTTTTCTTCCCTCTGCTAGGATGACATGCGCAGTAGGGACTTCTAAGATGGAGTGTGAACCATCTCCCCAGCCCAAAAGACTCGATACATGGAAAGTAAAAGAAAACAATTTAGAAATAAAGAAAAATTGATTACACTGTATACCAGGAATCCCTATATGACTCCCCTTACTTTATAGTAACTGTAGCATTAGGATTAGTGCAGACAATATAGCAAAGAGCTGCGGTGCAAGCATCGGACATGTGAGAACACAGAGCAGCCATTTTAAAGCTAGTGCGCAGGCGCAAAGATTTCCCACCAGAACTGTAAGTACGTCACATCACGTGAGTGTGACCGACGCATGTGCAGAAGAAATTCCCGCTAAGCAGCGGCCATTTTAGAGGCAAGCGTATTACGGTTAGTAAACACATATGCAAGCTTCGCTGGGACGCCCCGTGTAGTGTAAAATAGGCAATATTAGTAACACGAACAGGTTGATTATTCTTATTAACATTATTTGAGGTTCTTGATACAAGCAAGTCGCTATACGTGCGAATCCTTGCTCCATCAATCCCCTCTTGGATGATATTTTATATCATCACAAATTCATGGAACCAGGTGCCAACTTTTCGCATTTTCCCAAGTTCAATCTCTTCAAACATTCTGTTCAGCTTTTCTTTAGTTTCTTTATTAGGGTGAGAGTTTTTCACCCTTTTATAAATCTGATTATTCAGTTCCTCTAATTCAAGTTCATCTACATTTGTCTTTACTCCTCTCTTGTTCACAGTGTGCTTTCGACATTTACCACAAATGAATATGATGAATACTACTAAACCTATTCCCTCAATTGGCATCAGTACTTTTATCAAAAAACTTTTACCTAAGTTAGAAAACCAATGACCTATAGCAGAGAGACTATCAGTAAGTCTCTTCCAGGCACTGTCAACCTCCAGTGGTTTAAGCTCTTTTCCCAAATTAGTAATGTTCCTCACATACCTTTTAATTTCCACACTTTTGTCAGGTATGTAAGTGCAACAATGTTGCGTTTTCAACATTCTGCAGACTCCGCCCTCTTTTGCCAATAGGGTATCAAGAGCAAGTCTATTCTGTAAAACCATTGATCTGATCGCAACCACTTCAGTATTGACCATCAAGAACCCTCCAGCAGTGTCAGTAGATAACCGATCCACCACTGTTGACAATTTGCAAATTCTGTGTGTGTTCAGAGTCACTTCCACTGCAGGTATCAGTGCACTAAAAATATCTCCTACTATTTCACCAGCACTTTCTCTTTTAGTACGCGCTAATTCATTACTTTTTTCAGTGCTTCCAGTGATTTTCCCCACATGGTATATGTTAGGGAAGACAATACCAAAACAACAACTCCCGTACCAATGGTCGGGCAATTTGAAATAAGCCTTATTTCCACATATAAAATAAATTCCAGAAAACACAGGCTCTGACCCATCTTTGAAACCCCAACCTCCAATTACCTTGTAATTATGTTCACATTCACTGGAACCAATGAAAATATTGTTATAATAACTAGTTTTCTCTCTTTTAAGACAAAGTTTCCCTTTCTTTTCGAAATCCAGCAACATCGCAGCGTTAGCTCCATCATTTGAGGTGCTCCCTATACTTTCTGCCCATTTGGGAACTTTCTGGTTCTTGTGTTTTGCTTTCTTTTGGAAACTTTCTCTTCTCTTTTCTTTTCTACCATATCTAGAAATTCTTTTTCTTCTTTATATAAAGAACAGGTCAAGTTATTTTTGTCTGCGTCATCTACATTTATTTTTCCTACAGTTAGAAAATAATCACTCATGTATTTAGCTACGTCTCTAGTTGTATGTACAGGGTTCAGGTTTCTTCGAACAGGAAGTTCAGAAAATGTCACGTCAGAGTTTGAATAATAATACTGTAAAAGGTCCTCTTTTATAAAATAGACTAGTTAGTATACTACAGGAAATTCCATAGGTTAAGGGCAAGTGGTGGTAAGTCACACCTTCAGCTACTGAAGTGGGTAGCTTCATGCAGACATAACAGTCGTCTATCTCCATAGTTTCTACATAATGTACTAACAGGTTTGCGAAAACATTTAAATGAGTCTTGTTCTTAATTTTGTTAAAGTGTAGTCCTTCCTCATCTGGTGCTTCTAAATCTAATTGTGTCTGTTTCAGGCTAAGTGGTTTGTCCAATGCATCTACTCTTTGTGGTGTAGTTCTAGTATGTGATTCTGCAGTGTCATCAGGTAGGTTATTGTTCGGGTATAGACTTGGGTTTTTACTCATCATAGAAGGAATAGTTATTGTTAGTCCTATCCAAAGTATCAGTACTATTGCTACACTACATAAACATACTTGGCAGCATGTTTTAAAACAACCTCGTCTCGGTCTCCCATTCTCAGAAGAATCAGACATTTTGGCTAAAAAGAAGCTTCAACCCCTCTTTGTAACTCTGCACAGTTTGCTTACTCGAGTAACTTTTCAGGTTGGGTTTGCTTCTTCACTGGTCTGTTCAGCAATCAATTCTTCATCACATTCATCACTTTCGTCACTTATTTCCAGATTCTCATATTCCTCCAACACAAAGTAAGTCCATTCAGGACTCGCGTACTTGTTATTCAGTTTCTTGATGCGAGCACTTCTTCTCTTTGGTTTTGTCACCACTCGGTCAGTTTGACTCGAAACCTCATTTATCTGATCAGGCTCCTCTTTTACCGTCTTTAGACGCAATCTCAGCCTTTTCACAAATCTAGGTTCTGAGTCACCCTTTCTGAGTCTTTTAACTGGGACTGTGTCTTGGCCTTCTTCAAACACTCTTGTTTTCGTTCAGTTGTGGCACATTGGGATCAAGTTCGTCCTCCGTATTGTTCCCTAACTGACTAGGTCCAGGTCTTTCATCTGTTTCTTCTGCCTGGTCCCTAAACTGGCCTTGTTCAGGTGTATGCTGATTTTGGCTTTGATCTGTTTCGATCTCTTCTTCCTGAACACAATTGTCTAATCCTATCTGTCCCTGTTCAAGCTCTTCGAGCTCTTGATTTTCTTCCGCTTGAACTTCCGCCCTAGTTTCTATCTGTCCCTCCTCTGACGCAGGAGTGCTTGGAGTAGTGTTAATTACCTGCTCTCTCCCTATCTGGTCCTCCTCAGAATCAGAGTTAACGTGGATTTCGATGATCTGAGTAGCTTCTTCTTCACCTGTCTCGTCCTCACTATCCCACTGTCTATCTAAATGGGTCTGACTTCTAGTTCGTATAGGGTCGATTGTCAGATCGATTATTGGTACCCAATCTTCTTGACTGGAGCTCGGTTGTTCTTCTTCAGCTACTTCAGGACCAATGTCTTGGGATCCTTCAGCTGCGCAACCTTCAGCCTCAGTTCCGTCAGGTTCAGTCACTTTCCTCGTATGGCTGGCATGGATCCAGCGAGGTACTCCTGCACACTTTACAGCTGTGGTGGTTACCAGGATCACCTGTCGTGGCTTTCCCCACCTTGGTTCAAGGCAACTTTTCCAAGTGTGCTTCTTTATTACGACCTAGTCACCTGGATTCAGGTCATGTGCTGGAGTCGTTGGCCTGATGACGTCTTCTCCCCCAACCTGGCGAGAGATAGAACGCACTTGGTCAGCCAGCTCTTTACAGTATTCCAGTACCAAATCATCAGATATGCTTATTATTTTGTATCCTGGTACCCATGCTTGCCGCATTGCTCTTCCCATCAAGATCTCGTGGGGACTCAAGCCCGTGTTCCGGACAGGAATACTTCTGAATCCCATCAACATAAGAGGCAGAGCATCTGGCCATTCCAATTGAGTGTATTCACACATCTTTCACAATCTCGATTTGATTGTGCCATTTGTCTGTTCTACCACTCCAGAAGCCTCTGGGCGATATGCACAGTGCAGTTTTTGCGTGATCTTGAAAGCTTCACAGATTTGCTTTATTATTTCATTCTGGAAATGACTTCCTCTGTCAGATTCAATTAAGACTGGGAAACCGTACCGAGGTATAAGTTCCCTAAGTAATAATTTTGTTACTGTTATACTGTCATTTCTACGGGCAGGGAAAGCTTCCACCCATTTTGAAAACTGGCAGACAATGACAAGTAGGTATTTCATTCCTCTACAAGGGGGCAACTGAATAAAGTCAAGTTGTAGTCTAATAAAAGGGCATTCTGTCTTTCCAATTTTCCCTGGCAATACTATAGTTTTCTTTCCAGGGTTAAATTGTTGACAGATCAAACACCTCTGACAGAGTGCTTCTGCTACGCTTCTGAATTTCGAATTGAACCATGTCTGGCGGAACATGCAAATCATCGCATCCCTGCCTACATGTGTGTCTCCATGTATTAACCTAGCCATAGGAGCAAGCATACAGTCTGGCAACACAGGCATATCATCAAGGTAAACAATGACACCATCTGCATTTCTCCTTCGACATCCAAAGTTTCTCCACCTTTGTTTCTCCTGTGGTTCTGCTGCTTCCTGTAATTTTCTCACTTCCTCCCATGTATTCACTCCCTCAAGCATCAAAAGTTGGCAGCTGTTTCCGTTCCCCCAACCTTTACATTAATTGAAACTCGGTATTTTGCACAATGTTGGGCTAACTGGTCAGCATATCGATTACCTGCTGTCACTTTGTCCTCGCCAGATTTGTGAGCAGCACACTTGATCACAGCCAATTCTTTTGGTAACTGGATTGATTCCAGTAAGTCCTGCACATATTTTCCATTTCTGATAGGGGTGCCTGAAGAGGTCAGAAACTCCCTTTGCATCCACAGCTGTCCGAAGTCATGCACAACCCCATAACTATACTGGCTATCAGTATATATGGTTATTTTCAAATTTCTCCCAAATTTGCAAACTTTTGTCAATGCAACCAATTCGGCTATTTGAGCAGACTTGACTCCATACAAATAGGATGTTTCTACTGGACCTCTTACTGTGCATACGGCATAAGCAGTGCTTAGGCCACCATCCTCATGTCTCATGCATGAGCCGTCTACAAATAATTCATAATCTTCACTAATCAGAGGGTTTTCCTTTATATCTGGGCGTGGTTTTGTACTGAACTCAGTTAAATCTATGCAATCATGTGCAAATTCTTCCCTTACCTCAGCTGCGAATGAGCTAGGTATTAAGGTAGCTGGATTCAGAATGTTACATTGTTCGATGGTCACATTTCCTGCACCTAAAAGGATTCTCTCATACTTAGTCAGCCGACTAGGGGTGAGGTACTGGGTCTTTGTTCGTGTCAGCAAAATTACAACAGAATGTGGAACATACACAGTTACAGGATGTCCCATCACAATGAATTCACTATGTTGCAGACTCATGCAAGTTGCAGCTACAGCTTTCAAACATCCAGGTAATCCAGCTGCTACTGGGTCCAGTGTGGAAGAAAAGTATGCCACGGGACGTCGAGTCAAACCATGAATTTGGGTCAGGACTGAAAGTGCACAATTGTCTCGTGTGTCAGAGAACAGTGCAAAATCTTTCGAATAGTCAGGCATTCCTAATGCGGGAGCAGTACACAGACATTCTCGTAGTTTTGTAAAAGCTGCTATGCTTTCGTCATCCCACTCTACAGGATCCTTTGCTCCTTTCTTTGTCATTTTTATCAATGGTTTCGCTAGGACTGCATATCCCACAATCCACTGCCTACAGTAACCTACAACTCCAAGGAACATTCTGATTTCCTTCTGGGTATTTGGCAGTTCCATGTTCCGAATTATCCTGATTCTTTCAGAGGTGACTTTCCTGATACCTCTCTCTATCTGGTGCCCCAGATATTTCACTGAGGTGGTACAGAACTGCAGCTTTTCGGGTGACACTTTATGTTCACCTTCACCTAAATGGTTCAGCAAGGCAATGGTGTCAATAACACAGTCATTTCTGCTCTTAGACGCCAGCAAGAGGTCGTCTATGTATTGCACCAGAACAGATTTTCCAGGAAATATTAGGGACTCAAGGCACTTTTTCAGAATCTGATTAAAAATTGAGGGGCTTTCTGTGTACCCCTGAGGGACGGGATTCCAAACGTAGACATGACTGTCGAACTCAAATGAGAAAAGAAATTTGCTGTCTGGATGTAATGGAATTGAAAAGAATGCATGACATAAGTCAATGACAGTAAACCATCCTGCATTCCATGGGATTTGGTATAGAATCACTGCTGGGTTTGGCACAACAGGACAACAAGGAACCACAATTTGTTAACCTTGCGCAGGTCCTCTACCACCCTGTACTTACCACTAGGTTTCTTAATTCCAATTATGGGTGAATTACATGGACTGCTCATCACTTCCTGTATGATATCTGCTTCTAGTAATCTTTTTATTTCAATTGCAACCCCTGCTTTTACTTCTGCACTCATCTTGTACTGTTTAGTATTTGGGTAAACTGCATCTTCTTTTATGGCTATTTTAATTGGGTCAACATTTGCCATTAATCCTACATCTTTTCCATTGAAATCCCACACTTCTGGTTTCACTGTCTCTTGGAGTTCTTCAGGTAAATCGTGTATTGTCAGTCTTTTAATTTCAGAGTCTTGTCTACCTAACATTAATTTGTAAATTCCATCTTCATCTGGGGTCTGTATTTCGACGCCATTTGGAGTGCAAAAGATAGTGCAGTTTATTTTGCACAGCAAATCTCGTCCTAGCAGATTTACAGGACTGGAATCACACACAACAAATCTATGCATTTCTTTAAAATTCCCAATTTTAATTTCCATAGGTTCAGTAACTGGGGTACTGATTAGCTGATTAGAAACGCCCACTACTTGGATAGCTTCTCCCGAGAGGGGTAGGTTTGGAACGTCTGCTGTTCTCACAGTAGAACGGGTAGCACCAGTGTCCAACAGAAAGGTGACGTCATTTCCTTCAACCTTTCCTTCAATGTATGGCCCTGTCTGGTCCACCGGCAAGGAGGCGCCAAGCACGCACTCCTCGTCCTCTCCCCTCAGGCACCGTCAGTAGGTGTCATCACAGAGAAACGTGTCATTTAACAGAAATTGTGAAGTTGCTGCATTTCTGTCCTCCCTTCCTTCACACACCTCGGTGTCCTCGCCTTGTTGTGCTTTGCTCCTATAATTTGGTCTAGGTGCACGCGGCAACTGATTTTGCTTTACCTGTTGCTGGGTCTTTCGTGGAGTCTCTTTCTGTGTCTGTGGATTCAAATCATTAATTTGAATATTTCCATTCTTTACATGTGGACACTCGTCTCTCCAATGACCTATCTGTCCGCACCCGTGACAAGGGAACTTCTTTTTAGCCTCCTCTCGGGTCATCTTTACTTTGGGCTTTCCCTCACCCCCCGGGGCCCTGATTCTGATTACTGGTCAATTTATTTAACTGCTGTTCCTGTTGTTCCGCTAACTTTACCTGTGCCCACATGACCTTTTCATTTAATGCTTTTCATTTATCTGCCATCTCATCCTCGCAATATTTAGCATACTTCAGGACCTCATCAATGGGTTTAGACTGCCAACAGATTTTATTGTCTTTGATCCATTGTGAAATATCAGGCCTTAACCCTAGCACAAATCTATAAATGAAGTGGGTCATGTCCTTCATTTCTATGTTATCCAGACCACTGTACATTTTGAACACCTGTAACAGTCGTTCATAATAAGAATGCACAGTTTCATCTCTATTTTGGGTAGTTCTATCTATTCGGGTCCAATCAGTTTCCTTTGCAGGCATCTTTCCTTTTAGATGCAACATTACCTGGTTGTATTTTTTCATTACCTCGGCTGAAGGAGCCCCTGTGTTTGGGTCCCTCGGGAATTCCTCACTAGGCCAATCAATAGCAACTTTACATTCGGTCCACAAATCCACGGGAACTACAATGTCAAAGAACCCATCACAAATCTTTCCAGAGACATTTCTGAACCTTCACAAATCTTTCTACCTGTCTGAACCAATCTACAGGTTTTTCTCTTAATTTTGGGAAGTCATTTGTAAAGGACACAATATCGTGTCTGGACCAAGGTACATGCACATATTTTCCCCCTGGCACTTCTCGCATAGGATATAATTTCTCTGCCTTTTCAGCTTCTTTTAAAACATATTCAGATGTCATTTGCTTTGATCTACTATCCTCTTTTTTCTTAGCCCACCTCGCTTTCCATTTTTCTAAATCTCCCCATTTCTGTAACAGGCTTAGCAATTCTCTGATCTGTACCTTTTTTCCTGATACATTCATGTTTTCTAAGTCTCTGTCTGAGAACTCTGCTCTGTACTCCGTCCTGACTCTGTCAGTTGCGGTCGCTCCCCTCGCTCTCCTGGCTCCCTGGCTCCTACTGTGATCGTAGCGCTTCATCAGCTAAACGGATTGGTGCTGGTATCGTTTGCGCTCTATTTACGCTATTGTCCTTCCTATTGTGGCGATTACTGGGGCTGGTATCGTAGCGCTTCATAGACGCTACTGCATTTGCATATAGGAGCGCTTGTGTGCCGAGTAGCGCTTTTACTGGTCGCATTGCGTGCTGTAACCTTGTTGTAACTGTGCCTGCGCCCCTGCCCACCCCAACCTCGTCCGGTCTCCATTTATTTATTATTGCTGCCATCTTGTTCCATCTTGTTGTTGCTGTGCCTTCCAGCCCGCCCCTCCGCCCCAAACCCGCCTCCCAGCTGACCCTCCCTCGCCCCTCCCCCCACTATACATTTATGACAGATGCTTTTGCGCGCAGCGTTCACGCGCAGCGGTCACGCCCCATGCGCGCCGAAGGTGCGCCAAAGGTAAGCCCGTCTACGCCCGTCCACGCCTGGACCGCGCCCAGCGCCAGACCCCCTGGCCCCCGCAAATCCCTCCCCTCCTGCATAACGTATGTCGCTGCTACTCTCCTTGCCCTTAACCCCGGTCGCACCACACAATGCTGCGTAGCTACCCCAGGACACACCCATGGACCATTCGCCTGCCACTCCTGCAAGTTCGCCTGCATCAGGACCCACGCCAAATCCCCCTCCTCCAAACACAACTCCGACTCTAACCACCTGAAATGCATCCTGCTGAACACCCGTTCGGTACACAAACACGCCACTGAACTCTGGGACTTACTCAACACTACATCGCCGGACGTCGGCTTCCTTACAGAAACCTGGATGAACGCCTCTTCAGCGCCCGACATCGCCATAGCCATCCCGGACACTTACAAGATCATCCGAAAAGACCGGACCAACCAAACAGGAGGAGGCATCGCCCATAAGAACACCATCCGAATCACGACCAGCTCCGACGATAATCTCGCGACCGCCGAACACCTTCACTTCCAGATCCACACCGACCCCAGGACCACACTTAGAGGCACCCTCATCTATAGACCACCAGGAACCCGCACACAATTCAATGAAGATATCACCGACTTTATCAGCCCACATGCCCTCACCTCCGAGAATTACATTCTACTGGGAGACCTCAACTTCCACCTGGAAAAGAATAACGACAATAACACCACCACCCTCCTAGACAACCTGGCCAACCTCGGACTCAAACAACTTGTTGACACCCCCACCCACTTAGCCAGACACACGCTCGACCCCATCTTCACCTCCAGCAAACACATCTCCTTCGATCACACCACAGCTCTCCATTGGACGGACCACAGTTGCGTTCACTTCAGCTACAATAAGACCACATCCCACATCCCACCACAACCTATTCCTAGAAGGAACTGGAACAAAATCACCACCGACCAACTCTTCACATCACTTAACCAAAACCCCCCCACCATATCATCGGACCCAAACCAAGCTGCCACCAAACTCACACAATGGATCACCCACAGCGCTGACGAATTAGCACCCTTGAAAAACCACCAGATCAAACAAGGTAACAAAAAAGCCCCCTGGTTCAATGATGACCTTAAGAAATCCAAAAAGTTATGTCGTACCCTCGAGAAAAACTGGAAAAAAAAACCCAACCACTGACAACCTGACCACCTTTAAAGACGCCACCCGCAAACACCACCAATTGATCCGATCCACCAAGAAATCAGCTTTCAAGGATCGACTCGACAACAACGCCCAAAACAGCAAAGAACTATTCAACATCGTCAAAGAATTTACCAACCCCACCGCCGGCACCAACGACATCACTCCCTCCCAAGACCTCTGCGATTCTCTATCCTCTTTCTTCCACAACAAAATCGCCGACATTCATAACAGCTTTGAAAAGCGGTCCGAAGAACAACCCACACCACTCACCTCCGAACCAAAACAGCACTCTCAAAACTTTTGCGCCTGGAACCCAATCACTACTGAAGACACCATCCGTCTGATGAACTCCATCCACTCAGGCTCACCAACTGACCCTTGCCCCCACCACATCTTCAACAAAGCTATCAATCAAGCTCAGATGAACCTGCTACTCCTTCCGCGTGACCCTTACTAAGTTATATCACAATAGAAGTTTTGCCAGCGAACTCTTTGCTATCATTTATTCATACATTTATACAGAAAACCCTAATTAGTGCTTCTAGTTCTGCCTAACCTGCGCCAATTTTCCTTGAGTAAGTGACCTCACTGCGCAGTGGATTCTCCTCACCACCCGCTATTCTGCCCCCGGGGATTCCAGACAAACATATAACAATCACTAACCAGTTATTAGTACATATATCAATATAGCAGCAAGAAAAACAATTTAAAACATTTCTTAATTTTCAAAGCAATAAAGATCAATATTTGATCGATCGATATTTTAGCAGCAAAATGTTCACAATTAGCAGCAAATAACCTATCTACCTATCTTAACTAGTCCTACCTAACTTTAACTAGTCCCTAACCAATTCCTCTGCTACCAGAAAATTACTGATAGAGCGCGCAGGTCACCCGACCAACAATTTACCATATGCACATTTGGGCCCATAAATTCAATTCACCATATCTATTAATCGGGTAACCTTACACTCTACTACCAGTAACCCTGTTCCTTCCTATTTGTTACCAATGTACCCAACTTACCAATCCACGTTTTGGGTACCTACGATCACAATGGATCAGGGAGCTAGCTGTAAAAGAAAGGCAGACACCAAAATACAAATACCATTTACTATATTTGCACTCATATAATAACCACAGACTCAGGAAGTTTTAAAACCTTTATCTAGTTTTCATCAAGTTCAGAAAGCATAAGGTTCACAGCAAGTAAACTGTCAATAACTAAGATTATAAAGAGCACCTATCCATAGAGGAAGTAAATAAGACCAACCATTTAGGACTCTAAAGGAAGGTAACGACAGGGAATATGCAAACAAGGACTTTCAGGACTTTAAACTTGACGTGGAGTAACTAAAGGACGGGAAAAATAAGGAACATGCTAGAATATCACAGTTTGCATACAGTTCAGAGTGGGTAAAGCAAAGGAACTCTTAATCAGTCTATCAAAATTCGAAGGTATCAGGTAGCTATAGGACAGGAAAAGTGGAACACGCTATATACTTCAGATGTACCCAAAATATAAATCAACTAAAGGAACGGGTAAAGAAAAGGAACATCTATATTTCATTAACTGTACGTCACAATTTCATTTATAGGACGGGGAAGAATGGAACATGCTAATATAACAACTATAATGTAAGACTTTATCATTTGTCAGCCCAAAAGAGGAAGTATGGAAAATCAATATGCAAGAAAACGTCTTTATTAAAGCAAAGGAAAAGAATGAAGGATGCAGAATAGGTTCCCCAGCGCTATATTTACCTAGAACGGTGTGGAGACCAACCCTGGCCACGGGTCAGTTTAGGACAGGAGAAACCCCAAGGAAATACGGTCGCCAGTAGGCCAACAGGTGCAGAATGGACACCCGGGACAGGAAAACCAGATCAGGACAGGACCACCAAGGTAAGACCAGCACCCGCAGTTCAGCTGCAACGCCTGCGCTACACCCTCTCTGCAGTTATCAGTCAAAACCCCGATTGGGTTATCGAATTCCCCAGCAAAGTGCTCTGCCAGCACTTAAGGTTCTCAAAACCCCCAATGGCTCTGTGAGACAGTCGGACAGAGTGCTCCGCAGCACCTCTGTTTCAGGATCAGCTATTGAGTGCGTTGGGTCAGTGACAGGTTAGCTATTCGGATGAATTCTCTAGCTAAACCTAGGCTAGTTATACTGTTTTTGGGTCAGTGTACCACCCCCCAAATGTTGCAAGTGTAAGAATCCCCAATTTCGATTGCTCCACAAATAGGACAGGTCAACACACCAACCAGGATTTGACTTCCACAAGCCCAAATTTATATCTTTTGGGACCGCCTATTGAATTTGGGGTTCCCATGATAGGTGCTCTTCTCCTAACAAAGGATTATACAAATGTATATACAATTGTTTCAAATGTAGTACAGTTCAGCTTCGTCCTGCTGGGTCACAGGTCGATTCCCAGGAGCATCTTGACTGTGGCTGCCAGCTGGCTGGGTTCCACTGGTACAAGGTTTTCTTCCCTCTGCTAGGATGACATGCGCAGTAGGGACTTTTAAGATGGAGTGTGAAGCATCTCCCCGGCCCAAAAGACTCGATACATAGAAAGTAAAAGAAAACAATTTAGAAATAAAGAAAAATTGATTACACTGTATACCAGGAATCCCTGTATGACTCCCCTTACTTTATAGTTACTGTAGCATTAGGATTAGTGCAGACAAACAATATAGCAAAGAGCTGCGGTGCAAGCATTGGACATGTGAGAACACAGAGCAGCCCTTTTAAAGCTAGTGCGCAGGCGCAAAGATTTCCCACCAGAGCTGCAAGTACGTCACATTACGTGAGTGTGACCGACGCATGCGCAGAAGAAATTCCCGCTAAGCAGTGGCCATTTTAGAGGCTAGCGTATTACGGTTAGTAAACACATATGCAAGCTTCGCTGGGACACCCTGTGTAGTGTTAAATATGCAATATTAGTAACACAAACAGGTTGATTATTCTTAATAACATTATTTGAGGTTCTTGATACAAGCAAGTCGCTATACGTGCGAATCCTTGCTCCATCAGGGCGTGGAAGGAGATTCTTTTGTTGAGGTATTGGGGTTCGGTGTTGTGGAGGGCTTTGTAGGCATGTGTGAGCAGCTTGAAAGTCACTCTTTTTCCAACAGGGAGCCGGTGGAGGTCTCAGAGGTGCTGGGTGATGTGGTCGTGTCGTGGGCTGCTGCGGACGAGTTTGGCTGTGGTGTTCTTGGCAGTCTGGAGTTTGTGAAGGAGACATTTGTTGATTCCGGCATAGAGGGCGTTCCCATAGCCCTGCCTACTGGTGATAGTGCATGGGTGACGGTCTTCTTGGATTTGTGGGGCATCCATTTGAAGGTCTTGCAGAGTATGCGGATGGTGTTGAAACATGTGGAGGATACGGCGTTGATCTGTCGGTTCATGTTGAGAGAGGAGTCAAGTATGATGCTGTGGTTGCAGACGCTTCTTTGGGTTTGCGTCCATACTATGGCACGGGTGCTGAGGTAAATATACGAATACTTTCTCATGTATCAGTATTCCAGAAGGGGCTGCACAAGTATCTGCCGCCCCTTCTGTAACACCAAACCACCACAGTGCGCACAAAGCAGGCGCACATGCCCTCTGAGCCCACAGGGTACTCTCAATAATATGGCGCCTAGTGAATGTCGTTCTGCATGAAACATTTGTGGAAACCATTGTGCAGAACTAGTTTAATACAGTTTGATTTTTATACATAGCACATATAACCGATAACTTTAGAGTATTAACACGTTCTTTAAATATATAGCTATAGAATCTTCTTATCTTTTATGTGTTCTTTTTTACCTATATGCATTGAACTGTATATCACTCATTACCGGGTTCCTTTAATTTGAATACATATGCTGAATATCTCTTGCCACATTTGCTATTGACGCCTACTTATGACCCAGTCACCCACTAGAAGTCTGATATGACAATATATTGCAGTTGTAGAAGAGAAATATCATAGAGTGAACTTTATGTGCCTTACTTAGACTGTGGCAGATGGGATACTCTGCCAAAACATGTCCGATCTCCTGTCTGTCATATTAGACATTCCATAGCCTATAATGCACTTGTAACACGGTGGATGACCCAGCAAGTTCTAAATAAGGACAAAAGCTTCCTTAAAAAAAGAGGTTATGATGATTGGACTGGGTACGTGGTGCACTTATATATTCACCTGAGAAGCCTGATGTTTAAAATACCATGCCATGCAGCTCAATGTGCTCTTACAAGAGGAATATGGCATCCTCTTTAATGGTACAGATCATGAAAAGCGTCCACAGGTAAGAGCAGGAAATAGAAGTGACAGAAACTGTGACATCTTTAGAAATGTCTTTACCTGATCATTTTGATCCAAGGATGAAACAATTACAGGAAAGCAGGCATGGAGAAATGTATCCTTTAGCAGATTAATGAGTTCAGGAAAAGTATTAATATGATCCATAACAAGTGTGGCAAGTAAGAAAGTTAAGATAACAGCATTAGGAGGATGTGTTTACTAGTATATCGGTCCTTGCTCATGTACCTATGCTAATTGAATACTGAGCTTGTTCTTTCCCTTATTCCCATGCCCCTGCATAATAGAGCTGGTACTAAACTTTTCTGGAGCATGAAGTAGTCATGTGGTGTGGTAGTATGGCTTGCTTGGGCCCAAGATTTGAAGAGCTGCAAGAGATGCAGCCATCACCTTCCGAGCCCATGAATGTCATTTCATCAAAATACCAGTGGTAGCGGAAGTGCCATCACATGCCCTTTGACCCCTCTGATTATGTTGCTGGAAATGACATCACAAGACTTTTGATACAATGGCATCACAGGATGTAGTATTGTATTACCTTTGGGTCCTGTGATGTCACAGGATGTGATGTGGCACAGCATTTTAACCTAGTGCCTTCAAAGAAAGTGACACATCTGACATTTAGTTGATTGTACCACACAAAGAGGCTGGTACATTTCCAGCAGCCAAAAATGAAGTATGAAAATAAACAAACATACTTTATTCAAATCCTATTGAAAATGCCTTCATATGTATGGTCAGTGGAGGACCGTATCTTCAGATACAGGGTTGAGATAATGAAGTATGGTTTAAGAACCTTTTACTAAGGCCCCGGTTACGATATCCTCAGTAAGGGCTCCAGATGGGATTCGGTATTGCAGAATCCAATTCGGAACCCTTGTTTCCCAACGAAGCGTACACATTTCCCAACGACCGATCACAATGCCCAGAAACCGTTCCAGCAATCGGAATCAGTTCAGAAAGGCATTCTGACAGCCTGAGTCTTTTGGAATTGAATTGTGCTGCTCCTTGGACACGGTTACCACACAAGCGAGTACAATGACCGATTCGGACAGCCATTCCGATTCAGTCTGACCGACACGAAACGGTTGGTGGAATCTGTCTTTGGGGGCCCGTGGGGTGCCTACCACAGGATGCAAGGTGTTCCCCAACCGCCCCTTTTTTCTCATTCAGAACACAGGCTCCAATTGAAGTTAATGCGAGTCTGACCGAACGATGTTGGGAAGCATTGTGAACGGTCGTTTGGACTTGCACAACCCAATTCGTTAGGAAAGCATTCCGGAACCAATTCGGTTGGACTGCTTTCCTGACGACACCGTAATCTGGCCATTAGTGTACAACAATGGAAAATATGGAGGAAAGTTGGAAATCGCCATTATCAAATATGCTATATAATGGGAAGGTCCATGGGCATATAAGGCTCAGCATATGTTTACTTGCTTACCCCAGCTGAGGAGACATTTCAGATTCCTAGTTTTGCCATTAATAATTACAATTTTTCTGCAGATAAAATTGTGCATCATTGGTAGAATACACCTGTCAGTCAGTAGTATGCCTGCTCCCTACTAGCATACTTGACAGTATTTTTGAGTGTTTAGAAAAAAAAGTGTTTAGAATAAGGGTTGTCTACAAGGTAGAAAAGCAGATGATACCTTTGAAAAGCCTGATATGTACAGTTGGATTAGTCAGCCAGGGAGACAGTTTTAACTATCAACTCAATGCCTTGGAGTAAATGTGCACAAAAGTCATCATATTTGTGAGAAACTGAATTATAAGTAGGGGTGGATGGTAGTCCACCACAATTAATATAATTACTTATTTGTTAAGTTCAGTCAGAGGCTTCAATAATTTAAATCTGAGCTCATCCTCTGGTAGCTATGGCGCAGAGCGGATAGCCTTAACTTAGAGAAAATTTGTAAAGCATTTGAAAGTACCACAACACAATACAATGCCAAAAAACACAAAGCACCAATGGCAGTCAATGGACCCTGTAGAATATGCACGAGGCATGATTTGAAGCGGACCATGATTAATTACACGTCATATACACCAAGTAGATTGGCCCCACTAGGGCCTGGAATTAAGGAAGTCTGAAATTGTTTCTAAATCTTAATCTGAAAAGAGACTTTAGACCAGATGTACAAAAGCTTTTTGCATTTCTTAACGGGCCGAATAACAATTTCGCCCCTTTAAGAAATGCAAAACAACCTTTTCATATGTACAAAGCCCAAAAACCGGTTGCAATTTGCGATTTCTACCCAGTAGAAATCGTCAATTGCAAACTCATTTTAGGAAACGCAAATAATGATTACCTATTTGCGATTCCTACAGCACATGTACAAAGCATTTCCTAAATATGAATTGAGAATTTAGAAAATGGTTACCATCACCTTTAAGTTGATGGTAACCATAAGCAAAATTTTAAAATGCATTAAAAAATTTATTTTTTAATGTGACATGAAGCGCACATATACCCTTAGGGCATATGTGCACTACAAATTTTGGAGTGCCTCCAAGGGGGCCTTATGGGGAAAGGCACCCATGGGTTTGGATTTTGATTTCCTAAATTTGCGATTCCTAAGAAATCGCTTTGTAGGAAATGCAAAATAAGTATTTTGTATATCTGGCCCTTTATTTTTCTGTGGAAATCAATTTTTCCGTGCAGAGAAACCTGTAATTCAATTTAAAGCATGAACTGCCGTTCGGATACTTTTTGCAGTTGGTTCCTTGTAGCTCTGGAATAAAAGTTTTTAAAAAGTTCCCAAACTTCTTTTGGTGTCCAAACAGCCACAGACTAGCACTTGTAGGACCCCTGGGACATGAAGGGGGAGCACTTATAGACTGAGGGTGTCAGGCAAAGGGCAACTGCAAAGTCTACTCAAAGACCAATTGCCACTTGTCATCTGGGATTCTTCACAGGATTGTCCTCTTCAGCTCTTCATGTGTTCATGAAGATTTAGGACCCTTGTCTGAGGCTGTTTGAAGCAGACACTGAACCTACAACAAATCCACAGGCAAAAGTCTGGTAGGACAAAAGCAGGATCTTGTGTTAACCAGAAAGGGGATAGACAACACTATTCTCTCCCTTTCAAGTGCATCCCAAGTGTTGTATGTGGCTCAACACACATGTTAAGCAGGATTTGAAAGTGTGGTGTCAATAGGATAAGCACATCCCCCACTTGGACTATTCTATGATGTTCAAATGAGTCCTCTGTCCATTCGGGTCACCCTGTTGTTGGCTCTTGGGAGGCATTTCATACCTCTTTTGCACCTATCCTGGACTTGAGCACAGGCTTGGAGTAGGCAGAGGCTTATGCTCACTAGCCTTCTGACAGTTCAGGCAGGTAAATGGTAACTCTCTAAAAGTGACATTTCCTTAATATTTATGAAGTATATACAACCCTACTATTGAATTGGATTTTTAATAAATATAACATTTTAATATTAAAAATAGGGGTTTAATTATTTTTCTATCTTGTGGTATTCCCAAAACACAACATTAGTATTTTGAGCTATACTCTGGTTTTCTACATAGGGCAGCTAGGCTTGCCACAGTGAAAATAACTTTAAGGGTCTTGCCACTGTAGGGAAATAGTAACATTCATTTTGAACGTTTGACTTTTAAATACCATGCACCCTACCATGTGGGATGCAGGGCTTACAAGGGTGGGGGCTTAGTAATATTTAAGAGGGAGGTTTTTGCCTCTTCAAAAGGGTCATTTTAACAGGTCACAGTGCAGGATGTACATTTTAGTAGTCAGGCTATAATGGTAGACTTGAAGCCATGTTTTCCTTTCACACACTAGAGGATGCCACAATAAATGCTGCAGTTCATAGGTGACAGGTAACGTTTCATGCCAAGGGTGTATTTCTGCATCATCTACCATGGTCGTATAGAAAGATTAAATAAGCCAGTCATGGATTAGCCAATTTCTACATGTTTTAGAGGTCAGAGCACATATGCTGGGTCCTAGACAACAGTGCCCCAGGGCACAGAGACTAAAAAGCAGTAATAAAATTCAGAACAAATGGGAGTGAGAACGCCAAAAGGGACATTTTCCCACAGTATTTAAAAAACAATTCCTAGACAAAATCCATATGTGGTTATGAATGTCTGTAAGCACTCACTGATGGTCAGGGCAACAGAGAAATATCTGCATTTATTGCAGAGCTTCACTCTGCAGGGTTGGATGTTTCACAACTATGTTAGGACTCAGTGTGGTCTGAGGTGAGCAAGGAGAGAGATAGATAGACAGTACCGTTATGCACAACAATACCTAAGGCTCGACCCCTCCACTGGAAAGCTGTTCTCAAGTCTAAGCACTGCAATTTCTTTTTAAAATAAAATGAGTTTGTCCCAAACTCCATTGGTCAAACACTTTGTTTGCAAGTGTAGTTGGGGGCTCAGTACAGCCCTACAGTGTGATCTACACAAAGATCTGAATATGAAAACCGAACAGTGGGAGTGCTACAGCCTTGCTATGGGATGCACTAAGAAATTAGGCTATCCATTATAGCGGTTCATACTTGCATGATTTAGCAAAGCAGGTAGAAGTGAGGTAGCTTTTGATAGCAACTTAATCACTGTGGGTCTGCTTGTGACCTTCCAGCCCATTCCCTTATTGCGAAGAATAGACAACAACCATTGTATTTTCTTTGTAATTGTTTGTACAAAAAATTGCATACCTTCCAATTCTCCTACAGAAAGCACTTCTCCAGTGCACCTGCACCTTACCATACGGCAGCTGTTCTTCATCCATTCGGCGACGGCCTTTATTCCTTCGTGGAGGTTGGCGGTGGTTGGGGACTTGGTGAGGGAGAGGATCAGCTGGGTGTCGTCGGCGTATGAGATGATGTTGAGGTCCTGCGATCGGGCTATGTGGGCGAGGGGTGCCATGTAGATGTTGAAGAGTGTCAGGCTGAGGGATGATCCTTGGGGTACGCCGCAGATGATCTTGGTGTCTTTAGATCGGAATGGAGGGAAGCGGACACTCTGGGTTCTGCCGGTGAGGAAGGAGGTGGTCCAGTCCAGGGCTTTGTCATGGATCCCTGCGTTGTGGAGACGTATGCATAGGGTGTGGTGACAGACGGTGTTGAAGTCGGACCAAAGGTCCAGGAGGATGAGGGCTGCAGTCTCTCCGTTGTCCAGCAGGGTCCTGATGTCGTCGGTGGTGGCGATGAGGGCAGTTTCAGTGCTGTGGTTGCTGCAGAATCTGGATTCGGACGGGTCCAGGATGTTGTTCTCCTTGAGGAAGAGGGTCAGTTGCCTGTTGACAAGCTTCTAGTTGATTTTCACTGGGAACGGGAGTATGGAGATGGGCCAGAAGTTCTTGAGGTCCTTAGGGTCCGCCTTGGGTTTCCTTGAGTAAGGTGTTGATTTCAGCATGTTTCCAACTCTCCGGGAAGGTGGCGGTCTCGAAGAAGTTGTTAATGATCTTGCAGATTTGGGTTGGGATGGTGGAACTTGCTTTGTTGAAGATGTGGTGCGGGCAGGGGTCTGATGGTGAGCCGGAGTGGATGGTGTTCATGATTTTGATGGTGTCGTCGTCGTTGGCGTGGGTCCAGGAGAGCAGGGGGTCGGTGTGACTGGAGGCTGTGAGTCTGAGGTGTTGGTGGCTGTCGGGGGGCCTGGTTGTTGAAGCTGTCATGGATGTCTGCGATCATGTGGTGGAAGAAGGTGGCTAGGGAGTCACAGAGGTGTTGCAATGGCAGGATGTCGTTGGAGGTGGAGCTGGGGTTGGAGAGTTCCTTCATGATGTTGAAGAGCTCTTTGCTGGTGTGTGTGTTGTTGTCGATGCGTTCCTTGAAGGAGGTCCATTTGGCAGTTTGGATGAGATGGTGGTGTCTGCGGATGGTGCTCTTGTGGGCTGCATTGATGTCCGGTGTCTCTTCGTGGTGCCACTTCTTCTTGAGCCTTAGGCAGGTGTGCTTGGATGCCTGGAGGTTAGCGGTGAACCAGATGGCTTTTCTGTCGGCGCGTATATTTGAGGGTTTTTTGATCGGGGCGAGAGTGTTGGCGCAGTCGTCGATCCGTTGCCTGAGATTGCAGGCAGCAGTGTCGGTGATAGCGGTGTCAGTACTGGGTGTCGGGCTAGGGTGGCGATTAGCAGGTCTTCGGTGATTTTGCTCCAGCTGCGGCGGGGGGTCCATTGTGTGTGGTGGTGCGTGGTGGGTTTCTCGAAGGTGAAGTGGATGCAGCGGTAGTCGGTCCAGTGGAGTTCGGTGGTGTGGCTGAAGGTGTCGTGGTTGCTGGCAGAGAAGATGGGGTCAAGCATGTGTCCAGTGGAGTGGTTGTGAGTCGGAGAAGATGGGGTCGAGCGTGTGTCCAGCGGAGTGGGTGTGAGTCGTGATGAGCTGTTTGAGTTAGAGGTTGGTGAGGTTGTCCAGCAGGGTGGTGGAGTTGCTGTTGTTGGTATTCTCGAGGTGGAAGTTTTGGTCCCCGAGGAGGATGTAGTCCGTGGATGCAAGGGCATGCGTTCTGACGAAGTCAAGGATAGAGTCGCTGAACTGTGGCCGGGGTCCAGGGGGGTCTGCAGACGAGGGTTCCTCTGAGGGTGGTGTTGGGGTTGATGTGGATCTGGAAGTGCAGGTGTTCGGCGCCGCTGAGGGTGTTGTAGGTGCTGGTCGAGATTCTGAGGGTGTTCCTGTGAATGATTGCGATTCCTCCTCCTGCTCCGTTGGTGCGGTCCCTGCGGTTGATCTTGTAGCCGTCCGGAATGGCTAGGGCGATGTCGAGTGCCGAGGATGGGTTCATCCAGGTCTCCATCAGGAGGGCGACGTCCGGGGATGATGAGCCGAGTAGGTCCCAGAGTTCGATGGAGTGCTTGCGGGTGGAGCGGGTGTTGAGTAGTATGCATCTGAGGTGGTTGCGTTGTACCCCGGTGGGCGAAGTGGTGGCTTGGAGGCTGGTGAAGCTGCAGCTACGGCAGGAGAAGGGTCCTTGGGTGCGCCTCGGGATGGCCAGGAAGCAGGTGTATGATCGGCCAGCGTTGAATGCGTGGAGGGTGCTGGCGTTGTAGTAGCTGCGGGCGTCGTGGGGTTCGCGGGGGCTTGGGGGTCTGGCGCTGGGCGTGGTCCAGGCACGGACGAGCGCAGACAGGCTTGCCTTTGGCGCACCTTCGGTGCGGCTGCATAGCCCTACTTTCCAGGATTTGGTAAGTAGGGCTGAAGCCTGAAATGAAATGCCCGGGACTTTCCATCGTTCCCTGTAATCCACCATGCCATGAGACAGAGGGTCCGAGACAGCACCAGATGATGAGGCTTCCCCTTGGGATCCAATAGGAGATCCTGAAACAGGGGTAGAGTGATTGTAAAATCCCAAGAAAGTTCAATCAGAACTGGAAACCATCCTTGAGACCTCCAAATTGGGGTGATCAACACTAGGCCCGTGTTCTGCCGACGTACTTGAGTGGCGACTCACATGATCATTGCAAACGGAGGAAAGGCATAATCTCTCTCCACGTTCCGGTGCTGGAGAAATGCATCTGAGGCCAGTACCTCGAGGTCTGACAAAGGAGCCCGCCATTAACTCCAAGTAGTTCATGTGGTGGGATTCCTCTGTGGAGGACCATTTTCTGCCAGTGGAGAATTCCCTGCAATGGGCACCCCATCCTCACCCGCAGCAGCCGGAAATAGCCCGGCCAATCCAAGCGTCCATATGATTTAACCCCCAGTGCAGCTCCTCCCTCGCCTCTTCCGAAAGAGGGATGGACTGGGAATTACTGAGACCACAATGTAAATTAGATATCTTCAGGCATAATGATTCCCTGTAGTGTAGGGCACCTGGGAAGATCGCTTGTATTGAAGAAGAAAGCAGTCCCAGTACCCTGACTAAGTGGCATTGGGTTATTTAAGATTTGACCAACGTCCGACGGAGCGCATTTCTGATTTTTGTGAGCTTGCGGGAAGGAAGGCTGAGTTCACCACAAACCCCAAAAAGTAGTGTGCGAAGGTGGTTGGGGGACTTCTCCTCGTTGATCACAAAACCCGGGGACTCCAATAGGTCTATCGACATCTGAAGCTGTTGGACCAGGCAGGAGGAGCTCTGATTCATAATCAGAATATCATCGAGGTAGACAGTCAGCCAGACTCCCCTGCCCTGCAGTTGTTCGATCACTGGTTTCATGACCTTGGTGAAGCACCACGAAGCGTATGACAGACCGAAAGGAAGGGATGTGAACTCGAACACCCGAGATCTCCATAGAAACTGAAGAAACCGCCAGTAAGGAGGAAAAATTGGGATTGTGAAATAAGCATCTTTGAGGTCCAAGAGAACCATCCAATCCCGGCGATCTGAAGGCGATCATGAAGGAGATGAATGCCTACCATTTTGAAATGCAGATAGAGCAGCCACCAGTTTAATTCCTTTAGATTGATCACCGGGCAGGACCCTCCATCTCTCTTCTCCACCAGGAAGAGGTTGCTGAGAAACCCGCAGGGAAGGAGTGTTGACTCGACAATGGCCCCTTTTTCCAGCAATTGAAGGATCTCTTCCTCTATCAGGGCAGCCTGTTCCAGGGAAAAAGTCAATGAAATGGGACGAGGCGGCTGAAGAGGAGACCCTGAAAACTTCATCTGAAACCCGTGAACAGTCTGCAGTACCCATGCATCTGCAGTGACGAGACGCCAATTGTAGGAAACCAATTGACCCTATGCAGTACCCATGATTCTGAAGTGGTGAGACACCAATTGTGGAAAATTACTCCCAATCCGCCCCCCCAAGCGTATCTTCGCGGAAGATTGAACTCTCACCTGATTGGGTCTGATGTTGGCTGTTGCCTCTTCCTCTTGACCCTTAACATTGGGTGTAAGTTCTTGTGTTGTAGAAGGTACCACATTTCGCTGGGTCTTCCCATTGGCCACAGCGATTATCTCCCCCTCTTTTTGAGGGCTGATAGAAAGCACAGCCCATTGAGTTCTCTCTGCCACGACCGGCTCCGGCAAAACATGTGGGATGAAAATGCCCTAAATGGAACTCTGGGCTTTCTGACGGGGGGGTCTGGCGAGCTGAGCGCATAGTTCGGGTTGCACAGTCCCCTGGCGGTCCGATGACCACACCAGGCGAAGGCCTATCAAGGAGACGCCGTGATCGCGGAGGAGTGGAAACCGTTCCCGTGATTGAGGTGCTCCGTTATGCTGGGCTGACACAATTCAGTGCACACACCTGCAATGCTGGAGGCAGCAAATCAGCAGAATATAAGCACTGTATAAGACACACAATGTTTTTAATATGAAGACAGATTCACGGAGCGAAGAAACACTTCTCTGGGGCTGCTGGAGCAGCAAAGAAAGGGGAGGCTAGAGCGACGATGGATACTGTTGAAGGACTACTGACGCTCCGATTGGTGGACTGGATTGTTTTTTCTTTTCCCATCCTGGGTTTGATGGGAAATGTAGTGTTGATTATTGGTTTCAAGATATCTGCTGGGGAAAATAAAGCATTGAAAGTAAAGCCTACTCATCGCCTCCGGTCCTCACAGAGATTTAGTTGGAATATTATCGCCCTTGGCATGCTGAGGTAAGTAAAAAAAAAATGCTTTTAAATATATGTTGTGTGCCTGCCTGTGGGTGGGTGTGTGCTTACGTGAGAGAGCCAGTTTGTATACATGTGAATGTGTGTATAAGTTTAAATATGAGTGTGTGAGTGAAATTGAAGGTAAAAGGTCGTGTGATGTAATTTACGCTACCCCTGGCATTTATGTGAATTGACGTTCATGCTGACAGGGCTCCCTTCTCCCATGGGTGAGGTTGCAGATGAGGCGAGGTGGGAGTCTTCAAGCACCAGCACAAAGATGACATGGTGAAGTGAGGTTATTCTTTGTTGTCAATAAATGATTACAAGTGAACAGTGACGTAATTGTTTTTATTAAAGGTGCTTCCTGCTGTGTATAATAAGAAAACTGGGTCCACTACAAGAGAGATAAAATTTTTCCACTTACTATAAAATATGGGTCTGATGCACAAAGGTAAACTTACACTTTTATGTAAATTTGCTCTTTTTTTGATATTCACAAACAAACAATTCAATAGTAAGCTTATGGCTGCAGAGATTCCACAGTCGAGGTGGAGAAGTACGCCGACAATAAAATAGGCCTGTGCTATTTTTTTATGTGCAGAGTTTTCAGCCCCGACTACGGTGTCTCGCAGTCGTAAACCTACTATTAAAATCAGTGGCGGCTCACCCCACAGCGTTACCTGTGCGAGCCGCCACTGATTAAAATGCACTTTTGTGAACACTGAAAAAGCATAAACTTACACACAAGTGTAAGTTTACTTTTGTGAATCCGGCCTTGTGTATGCACCTGTAGTGTGTACATGCTATGTGATGTCACTCAACAGTCTATTCATTGTTTGGTATATGTTAAATAGGTGTCTTTGTTACCTCTTTCCTTCATGTCCATATGTCAGGTTGTTTACATCTTTTTATATCCCTAGACGTTACCTTTTCTGTATTCCTGTATTTTTCTATACTCACTGTACTTATGCTCACGCTGTTATGACCATCCTATAAATAATGTGCTGTTTGTTAAAGCTATCTGACATCCGTTTGGTATTGTAGGTGATATATAAAAATGCAAATAAATGAATAATAATTGAATAAAGGCACGAAACCTGTGTGCTGTAGAACACTCTCGCTGCCATCTAGCAGAGAAATGCCCGGCTGGGTTTGAAGATTACAGCAAGACACAGCTGGGTGCACCAGGGCGGTGCAGTGTGAAGGGATCTTACATTTCCCAGCGTTTGTTGACACTGCTGAGCTGAAATGACGTTCGCATTTATCATGTTACACAGGGGATGCAGGGATCAGGGCTCTGACAGGCCTGGTTCCTGTATGTTTGTAGGTCCTACTGAAGCCCAGTTTCCGGTACACATTCTGTACAGGAAATTTGACATATGTAAATGAACGAGGTCAGCCTCATCAGCCTGGGGGTGATATCTGAGACATAATGGGCCTGGTGACCAGCGAAGAAGCAGCAGCTATCAAACATGCAATATTTTCGAGTTTTCATAACAAGAACATGGAATTTTTTATTTAGATTAATAGGCAGATTTTTTTGGGGTTGGTCTGTTGTTAGCTGCGGTGTTTTGATCTTATAAACATTTTACATATCATATACGTATTGGGGCTTTCTAACGACCTTCTTCCTCCTATGATAATGTGTTATTTACAAGCTAAAGCATACACCATGGGTCAGTTGGTCCGCCCACCTTGGCCATTGGCTGACCTCACTGTGATTGACAGGAGTCTGCTCTTTCACAAGGAGCACAGACACACACAACACAGTTTCCTTAACAATGGAGGCTACTGGCATTGTCAGCTTTTTGAGGCCAAAATGTCTTTTTGCATTTAGGCACTTATTTTATATGGGCTTGGGCCCGGTAAGTCCCCCAGCAGTAACGTTTTACGAAAGCAGTTACGAAACACATCAAGCACTGGCAAAGCCTAAAGGCTGGCAGTGAAAGCCAAACATACTTGCTTTGCCAATATTTTTTTTTTCAGTTACTATTTAGCACAAATGGGACCTGGCGAAATGTATGACAGAGCGGTTTATATAAAAGAAGCAAAGATTGCCACAATACCGGGAGAGCTAAACTTAGGTTCTATGCGCAGTCCATGGGTGAGAGATACCTCTGGATCCACCCACTGCGACACTAGGGATCAGGAAAGATCTTCACATATCTAGACATAAGTCGAGCCTTTATGCTTTAAGGTTGATGCTTACGTTTTAAGGCATGCAAAAAGTGGGCATTTGCTAGGGCCCCCCGCCTTCCAAGCCCCCTCTACCCCCGGGATAGTTAACCCACTCTCTATCTCACCTGTAACTATCTCTGACGTTCTTTCTCTTTGCCCAGACTCATGTCAATGATTTTTTGGAGCCACTAGACATACAAATGTCAACTTTTTTTGTTTTACCATGAAATGTGAAATGTCTGGGTTTGATGAATTTGTGTTTATTCACTGGAGTTTCTGTGGCTCCTGTAACATCTCCCTTCAGGTGGATTCATTCACCCAAGCAGAAAAGCCCACCCTCTCAGCAGTTTTTCCAACATACTGCACAGATTCGCTTTGATTCGGTAAATCAGGATTTTAATTTTGCGAATCAACGGCAAAATGTTTGTGCACCTACCAAACACTAGAATTAGATATGATAATAGATCAGTGAATGGCGCCCGGAGCTTACCCTGGTGTAGGTGAAAACTGGGTCGGGAAAAAGTCACAAATGTAGGAATCTTAGATCACACTGGATTATAAAGCGTGAAAGATACCCAAGCCCATGCGCCACACATAGCACATGGAGCATACTCTGTACACCGTGTACATTGGTATGCTGACTTTTTCTTAGGACATTGTACAGATGCTTTCCATTTGGAGTACTTTATGCCACCCTATCAGGGCCTTACCAGTTCATGTCAGTGGACATTCTCAGCCACATGTCAGTGCAGAGTCATGTATCTGCAATGTAGAGATGAACATGTACATTGCATTTCCCACACTTATCAACGGTAAACAACCTTTACAACGCAACTTTTACATCGCAGAGCCTTTACAATGCAACCATTACAACGCAAACTATTACAACGCATTGCTCTGGGGTGCGCTCTAGGATAGGGAATAGGTTAATTTACTATCTAATAACCTTCCCTAGTGTCCACGGGGACCGGAGTTGGAATAGTAAATTAAACTATTCACTATCCAGCACCCCAAAGCACTATGCGTTGTAATGGACTGCGTTGTAATACTTGCGTTGTAAAGGCATGCGATGTAAAAGCATGCGTTGTAATGTCATACATCCCTTATCAACACATCTAACTCACACCTCAAAGGTTCAGGCATACGTGCCGTAATAAGTGTGGGGGAATGCAAAAAACGATAACATTTGCAAGGTGAGAGTCCAATTGAAATGCACTTTAGGGTCTAAATATTTCCTAAAAAAAGAAATTCATCAAATGAAAAAAATAAAAATCCAAATTTCCTATTGCTATACATTCTTGCTACATGCAGAAAGTATCTGAGAATGGACAGGATTCAGGCATAGGGCAGCAATCGTCAGAAGTACTTTTCAAGAATAATTTACAACATGAGTAAAGAAAAATAGGAAGTGTTTTTGAATGAGACAATCTAGTAGATAAAGAAATCCTGTATGTCATCATATCCTATTAAAAAAATGACCATTAGAGACAGAAATGCAAATTAGGCCCTTGCTTAGAAGTGCATTGCAGCTGTCATTTTGAGTGTTTTTGGGATTTCGGGCCTTTGTATATGAAACTCCTGTTGTGTTGAGGCCGACAGTGGCCAGTGAGTGCCCACATGTTGCAGGCCTGCTGAACTATCTGCACCCAGCCACGAGGCAAACAGGAGCCTAATGTTCTAGGAACACGTGTCAGGATTGACAAAGTGCCCAGGCCATATCCTCCGAAGGAAAAGCCTTTTGCGAAATATAAACTCCTTTGAACAAGGGTCGGAAGAATAACAAATGTCTTTCTTTCAACTTGGGGGTCGCATAAAGCATCTGATTGGCCCCGGTGTGAGTGATGGCCTCCTTGATGTGACATAAAACATCCAGGAGCCTCCAGTGTGAATAATGCTCCAGTTTGGTGTTTCTTTCTGACAAGATGCCTTATTTATCGGCTGGGCAGGGACCCCCACCCCGGAGAAAGGTGAACCGTATGGAGTTATGAGGATGCTCGTCTGATGGCAGAGCATGCCCCCCCATCCTAGCATTGCATTACCAACCCCTCCCTCTGTGAAACCTAAGGAACTAATGGGTCTCCTGCTACACACCTCTTAAAGGCCTTTCAGTCATCACTACTCCCACTCTGCCCCCCCTTTCTCTGTGAAAAAGGGTTCAGGAAGGCAAGACCCTTTGCTGCATCCCTGGGGGCTGCACTAGTGAGAACACCCTGGGCAGCTGTGATTTTTGGGAATCCATGCTGACGGAGCCGTCCTCCCTGACATGGAGTCCTCGGTTGGCATAGTCGTCTGTATTCCACCTAACAGGAGATGCCCCTTTTACCATTGATTGAAATCTTGAACCTTATGTTGATATACAGAATTATAGCCCATTGGCAAGGACTATCTATAACTCTTGTTTAATGCCCTGAGTTCTAGGACTGAGCTGCAGGCAAGGGCTTATAACGAGGGAGAGGTCCTTTAAAAACTCTACATGAGGTAGATAAACTACAAGTCTATTAGAAAATTCCACCCACTCAAGGTAGAATGTTCTAAATTAAAAAGGGGGGCACAGAAAAGCAAACATTGGAATGTTGAAGTGTCTATTCCAGCCATTATCGGCCCTGAGCCACTACTATGGGCCTCGTTACGATGGCGGTCAGATGAGCGTCCGACTGCCATCGCATCGGGCAGGTGTCCGACCAACTACATGTTGGTGGTTCCACGTGCCCAATTACAATGCGACTGCTATGCAGGCGGTTGGAAAACTGCTGTTTTCCATTGTGGCTTGTGCTATGGCCACAGGAAAAGGGCTGCAGCACAAGCCGCAGTAGAAAAGGGCCATTTTCAAACATCCATGCACCGTGTCCCAGGCCCATGCGATGCCTGGCACACGGTGCATGGGTGTTTGGCGGGGAACCACATGTGCCCCCCTGGGCCCATCGCAGAGGCCCACGGGGGACAGGGGCTGTGCTAGGGACTCCCAAGTCCCATTCCGTCTGCCTTTGCATGGTGGTCCGAACGCCATGTAAAGGCAGTTGGAAGAGGGACATTGTAATCCCTACGGCGGTGTCTATGCAGGCACAGCCCCCATTGTTGGGATTATGGTTGGTCCCTCCACCTGCTGCAGTCGGACCGCTATGCTAGATGTCAGTGGGACCGCCACTGACGGCCTCTCTGTGATGGTCCCAGCAACATGGGGTCCATTGTCTTCAATAGAACTCTCAGCATAATCTAGCACTGCTGTAGATAGGTATACAATCTAGCCTGCCGGAGATAGCTATAAAGGAAGACAAATGTTCTGTATTCCAGTTATAGGCCTGAGCCTCAGGCTTTTTATGACTGGTACAGACTGAGGAAAAAGGTATATAATTTCATTTGAACCATTCACTCACTTTTGTTAGAATGTTCTAAACTGAACTGTGAGAATTAGAAAGACAAACACAGGAATGTTGAAGCAGTAAATCTATTCCAGCCGTTACTGGCCCTCTGCCACTCTCCCGTCTTTAATGGAGCTACCAACATTCCAGTTCTCTAATTTACTCTCAGGACTGGAAAAATGCTGGTTTAGGATTGAAAAGTAGAACAGTATGGCATGTGTCCCACAGATAGAAAAGTAGTGGTTTGGGTGCAAATTGTGCCAAAAATGCTGGAGTAAGTGTGCAAATCATCAGCTGTAAAACACACACACACACTCTTCTAAAAGAAGGAAAAGATTTCTAGCTTGGAAAATATTTCTTGTGAAAAAATAGTTATCATGCAGTTTCTGTGTAACTGTTTTATAAAACAGCAGATTATCAACCTGCTGATATTTCCCTGTTTTATTGTTCGATGTACGCATGGAAATCTACGATATTCATCAATATTCCATGCAAGCCTTAAGGACTTTTGTAAATCCTTAATGAGTAACTTTGTGAGAATAATTTATGTAAAAATATGACTCCCAAAGCTTCTTATTTGTTTGTTGACTAGTGACTACTGAGCAGTGAGTCCATGTTGTGTCTAGAGATTCTAGGTCAGAACAGCAGGGCACATTAGCAACTTTATCCCCATATTCAATTAATGCATCAATTCTTTGTCGAAATAAAAGCTTCATGCATCTACATAAGGCCTTCTTAATTAATTAATTATGACAGATGCCCAACATATGCATAGGGATTTGCAAAGTTATATTTATATCAAAACACTTTTATGGAGTAGACGGTCTTCATAATTTAACAAAGCTGCTAAAGCCTACTTTTTGCCAATTTTCCACTTCATACAAATCTGTGAGATTGACAAAGTTAAACAAAAATCATAGTTGTAAAAGGGTAAATTTTCAAACTCCATTCACTCATAAATAAAATGCTTGATTGTTTTTTGCATATGCATTAAATGTACAACTAGCAACCCCCTTCTCCGGCTACTACACAGAAAAATCTACAGGATATTATCAATGTTCATTTAGAACCAGCCATGATTGCTAACAAGTAAGACTAGGCCCTGAGCCACCAAGGTTTCTGCAAGAATTTACCAGCGTAAAACTAAGGTTGGGGTCCAGTGACAGCTTATGGACAATTCTGGTGATTTACAATGTGTGTCCACCTTGCCCTTTCAATGAGTTAGCAAAAGCCAATCTTGTCCCCACAACCTGGTAATCATTTGTTTTCCACGTGCACATACATGTGGTACTACTCCATATTGAATCCAAGAATCTGAGGTTATCAACGAATACATCTGAATGTCTGAGCATGTGCAGGTGGGACCATAGCTTGTTGGATCCAGATGTCTACTGTAATAAAAGATTATGGGGCATATGTAGGTAATTTCCATTTTGCGATTCCCAAATAGCGATTTATGAGAAATTGGTATTTGAGAATAGCAAAATGGAATGTAGGTAATAATTCGCAATTTTTTTGCGAATCTCTAACATTCCTTAAATGCGATTCGTAAATTGCGAATCGCAATTAAGGAATGAGTGTCCTATTCATTCCTATGGGCTAAGAGGCCCATAGGAATGAATGGGGATACATCTCAAATTGCAATTTTCTATAAGAAAATCGCAATTTGAGAATCGCAATTCCAAGGGTCCCAGGGTGTCCAAAGGACACCTGTTGCACCCCTGGAATGTGCCTCGAAGTACATGAAGTACATGTGGCGCACAGACATGCCCTAAGGGCATGTCTGTGCGCCACATGGCTCTTTGAATTGAAAAAAAAATGGTAGGTGGTGTTTTGCGATTCCTTAAGCCCCAATCGCATTTTAAAATTCACTCCTACATAGCATTTAAGGAATCGCAAAATTGCGATTCCTTAAATGCTTGAGCAAAATAAGGAATCACAATTTTTGCGATTCCTTATTTTGCTAATATGCACCTACATACCAAAGCACTGTTTGCGATTCGCAAACGCCGGAATTCGGCGAATTCCGGCGTTTGCGAATCGCAAACGCCTACCTACATATGCCCCTATATCAGAACGCTTGGTGTTAATGAGTATGTGCAGGAGGGATGATGCATTTTTGGATGGGGAAGTCTATGGTTGTCAAAAAAGTAAACCAGATGGTCTGGTGCTAATGAGCGCGTGTAGGTGGGAGCATGGCTTGGTGGTTCCAGGAGTCTAGGCTTGTCAAATAGGAAATCGGAAGGTCTGTTAGTGTTATATTATGAAGATTTGCATAAGGCACTACCACCCGGGAGTGTATCCTTGCACTGAGCACAAGAAATTAGGACCCCGCAACCTAGTAAAGTAAAGTAAAGTCCACATTTGTAAAGCGCACAATCACCCATAAGAGTCTCTAGGCGCTGGGGCCGTCGGGAAGATTAAGCAAGCTATTGCCCAGAGTCACATGGTGCTGGGCTAACCTGCCGCCGGAGCCGGGAATCTAACCGTGGTCCCCAGATTCCAGCGTCAGTCGCCCTGGCCGCGGCGCCACACCTCTCCCACCAACCTAGGTTTGTCAAAGTTAAATCAGAAGTACAATTGCTAATGAACACATGCATGCAGTACCAGCGTCTGTTGGATTCCGATGTTTAGTGCCATGAAAGCTTACATCAGTAGACTTTGTATTAATGAGCACATGCAGTTGGGAGAATTGCCTGTCTGATCCAGGAGTCTAAGCTTGTTGAAGATGAAATCTGAATGCCTTGTGTTAATGAGGACAGGCATAATGGACCATGGTCTATTGGATCCAGGTGTCTAGTGCTTTCAAGGATTACATCAAAAGACCTTGTGTTAATGTGCACATGCATGTGGGAATATGGCCTGTTGTATCTAAGAGTGTAGGCTTCTGAAAGATAAAATCTGAAGGCCTTGGTTTTATGGTGTGGATCTTCACTCAGCCAATGGTATTGGCTGCCATATGCGGTTTACGTCCCTTGTGAGAGCTGCGAGAATACTCGAGTGAATGCATGATGTGCATTTGTGCAAGCCTTTTCCATTCCTTTGGAAATGGTTGACCAACACCCTGCCTTTAAAATTACACAAAATTGGTAATGTGCATCATGTTTACCCTGTTTGCACCATGGTGCTCCTTTCAAAAGGTCGATGGGACCCCCATTCTCCTCTCCAGATGGCTACCTTTAGGAAGCGCTTGTGGCGCACTGAAAGGCACGTTTGAAGCCCGCTTCGGTAATAGGGAGCGGACCCTAGGTAAAGTGATTTCCTCATTTTCATGGGGCCACTCCCCTATGCAAATGAAGGAACTCCCTCTCATGAAAGCGCTGACGCACATGTGGCGTCAGTATTACAGGGATGCAGAAACGTCTGCAGCCCCTTCTGTAATACCACTGTGGCCCTGGGCGCACAAACATGCACACACACCCATTGCACCCCCGGGGCACAATGTATATTATGGCTTAGGAGTTCCATGTCTCACGATGAGTCAATATTCTTCTGATCTTTTGCTAACAATATTATGTTTATGGTGTACAAATATGAAAGAGAACAAAGCGGACCCCTAGCTAATTAAGGGGCATATTACCAACAACTAGCGATAATTATCGCTATGTTGGCTTAGCGGCAATAATTTTATCGCCGTGCTTCGCCTATTTTTATCGCTTAGAAACCTTGCAATTATCAAGGTTTATCTCCTAAGCGATGAAAATCAGCCGAAATGCATGAATATCGCTGTAAAGTCAGCGATATTCATGCATTACCGAGCTAATACTCTTAGCCATGTTATCCACCTCCCATTGGATAACATGGCTAAGAACTGCTCAGGGCAGGTGTTAGCTTTTGGAGATATTCGCGCTTAGCTATGTTGGTAATAGGAGATAGCGATGTTAGCGACTGTTTCCAGTCGCTAACATCTTGGCACGCCCACTTTGCATGTCATTAGTGATAAATATCTCTGACATGCAAAGCGGGACCCAAGATGGTCGCTATCTCCTACTAGCTGTCGCTAACTGGTGTTAGCGACAGCTAGGTAATAGGGAGATCATTTTATCTCCGCTTTCTTGGCTTTTAAAGCCAAAAAAGCGGAGATAAATCCCTTGATAATATGCCCCTAAATTTTTTCTTTGCTCATGACTGAGCACCATATAGCAAAGAATTCTCCTGCTTTTTAGCTATCTAGGACTGTGAGAGTGATGTTTATCTGTGAACAATTTGCGAGTTTCTATTCTCACTGCGTGGTGGCCTGAAAGGAGTGAGGTCTGTATCTCCGTTCTGTAGCAGTAGGATCCAAAGGATAGCTGGCACCAGGTGAGATCAGCAGATCCAGGTCCTGTGGTGGGGGTACATCATAATTAAATGTCACAGGATTGTCTGGAGGGAATGTCTTTGACTTGTAGAAAAAACAGCATTTGTATGCATCTGATTTTGAAATGGGTTTTGTATGCCCATATGATGCAACTGCCGGCCTCATTTAAATGCAGGTTTTAACAGGGCATTTGCCAAACTGGCAGATGCCCGTCCGTCTACCTCTCAGTGCCCCCGTCTTTGTTTCCAACAAGCATAGGTTCAGTTGCCTTTGCCGTCAGAGACATCCTCCCCGGAGGCCAGCTGTAGGATAGCCAACCTTTTACGGTAGGGCTTCCAGACCTTTTTAGGGTCGAGCCTGCTCTTGCAAGACATTCTTTTATCCAGAAAGGGCTTGGAGCCCGTCAGTTGCTTTCCATTTGTCTGCTTCAGCGTCAATCTTCTTTGCAGGCATGTTCATTGGCCACTGCATCCAAAACGTCACTTCCGCAACTTGTTGTGGAGCAGGGACCAAATACAGATCGAATGGTCCTAATCAGTGCAAATCCGCTGTTTCTGGCATGACTAAGGCACTGTTTCGTGCCACCACCGTGGCCTCCCACGCGCCACAGACACATCGCGTGTTCCTTGAACTGGTACGCATTACCCCTCTCTTCATTGCTCCCATAGAGTAATTTCATGCCCGGCCATTTTTATGATTATAATAATAAAAATAGACGCCCTCATGGCTATGAAAGATCACACAAAGTAATATCCTGTAATGTTCGCAACGGGCAGTGTAAAGTGTTATAATTTACTCACATCCCTGAAATATCTGTGAAAACTTACATAAACTGCTCCAGTCTGCCAAGGACAAACGCATGCAGGCATGAAGCAAACATCTGAGCGAATGCAGGACAACCAGCTGTAGATAAAATATAATGCAACCTACAATGAAGAGGCATGCCCTATAGGATCAGGTCATCAGTTTTCTGGAATGGTTGCTCTACTTCCTATTTCAGACTGTGGCTGCTTTGCAAGGCATGGTGGCATCAGGCAGGAAAAACAGAACTTTGTTCCTGTGCTGTGAGAAAATACTTAGGACACTGTGGACATTCATTACGTTTTCCAAAAACAACCTCACATTTTGGCATTTGTTTTTGAAAATAAGACTGACCTGCCTTACTGCTATTTCATGGCAAGAGGATTGGCTTATGAATTTTCCCTGAAAGCTCTCTTAGTACATTGGTGGAAAAACGTTTGGCAAAACATCCCCAGCAGTATGGTAGGTATGTCTAAGTATGGCAGGTGGGTAGCAGAGGAGATGAGAGACACAAGGCATCTGCTACTCCAGTGGCATGGCAGCATGCATATCATATCCCTGAATGAGGGTCTATCTTTTCTCCAGGCAGCATGGGAAAATAGAGATTTAAAAATATAGTATGCCAAAATATCAGTCAAACTTCAACATATCCCTAAAAAAATGCCTTTCAACTAATACTGATGGAGCAAGGTGGAAACAAAAATATTTGTATACCCCTGGTGAAACTAACTTTCCATAACAATAATATGTACTAAACGTGTGGTTTTGAAATTAACCAACATAGAATAAAATGCACACACACAAATACACGTGGGATATTAATTTGCATGAAATTGCCAAGCATAATTTACTAATTTGTGGTATATTGTGTCATAAAAGGTACGCATGTGTTAAAATCCAATTGAAAAATAGCATGAATGTGCTTTTGTCTGTTTGTTTGTGGCATAAATCATGAAGATTGGTAAGTTAAATCACACATATGTGTTGCATATAGCTAGGTAAATACTAACTGGGAGATCATTAGAAAGGGGGAGGTAAACAGAAGGGCTTTATTTCGTAAATTTACGTTTATTTGTGTTTGTTTCTGTAATAGTTCCTAAATTGAGGCCTGTGTGAACAAACAAAATGGAAGCTGACTCTAAGTCCGAGGTGGCTGTCGAAGTACGCATGCGCCAACTGGAGATGCGAGCTGCATGTGCCTAAGCAGTATGGGTCAAGGACAGTGTGGCCTTCCTCATGGGGCACATGCCAAGTTTGTTGAAGTCAGCAAGTTAACTCGTGGGAATGGGACACCGAATAACAATTTAAAGGACACTTCGAAGGAAGCAAAAGTGTGAATAGCACCACTATTTTTCCTAGTCATAAGGATGACTTTGCATAAATTGAACAGTAAAATGATGAGGTGATGCTCATCCAACTCTAAATTGACCAATCACGGACATTTTAGGACATAGGAGTTACGAATTTAGATAGATAAGTTAGTGAAAAAGGGTATAAAAAGAGGACATTTGGGACTTTGAGAATTGTGGTTCTGAAGATTCTGGATTCATGTAATCGTTCTGGACTCGAGAATTAAAACTTCATCGAAACATGACGAATTTGGTATCAAAAGACCGAGAATGACGAACACACCATGTACATATATTCTCAGCGCATTCGAGTAACGATTTCTCCTCGAAATCGTCATTATCGTTCAGAACCCTTGGCTTCCATTTTATATACTGCAGCCATCTTGTATGTTGCCCTTTACATAGGCCTTAATCCAGCCAAATTCATCTCAGCAAGGACACGTACTCCTTAATCGACTTTCCTATGACCTGTGCAAGTTGGAACCATTGCCCCAGGCCAAACTCGTTAGGTCAGTTCCCCTCCCAGTGGCCGAACAAGATAGCATCAAGGCTCAACAAGCCATAAAACCATTTTCAGCGCGCACACCTGCCGTATCTTGCTCACATCTACCTCTGCTCCTTTGCTTCACTTGCTTTATGGTGGGGAGGTGCCCGTTTTTATTGGGGGTCCACCGATATCTGATGAAATGTTGGACCTTGCCGGTTGATTTGTTGTAAGCAGCACGAAGTGAAATATGGACATGTCATCATGACTCTGCTTTTTCTTTGTATTGGAAATATGTTAACGATTTACTTTACAACCAAGAATGTTTTGCCTGAAGCTTAAAATTGTGTATAAGAAGAGAAGCCTGGTTTTGTAAATTCAAGCAGTCTCCTGAGAATATACTTCCCCGTGTGTTGTACTTCTAGGACACTTGTTACCTTGGTTGCAGCCAATAAATCGATCTTTGACTTCACCTAGAAGACTCTGAGTTTCTGTGGTCTGGATCAGGAAGAACCCGAGGTCTCTGGGTGTACCCTGACACCGCTGGGTTACCGGTGTCTGTGCCGGTTCTGAAAAACCCAGTACCTCAGCACCCAAGGTCTCTGGGTGTACCCTGACACCGCTGGGTTACCGGTGTCTGTGCCGGTTCTGAAAAACCCAGTACCTCAGAATAGCTTGTTTTTCAACCTAATCTTTGCACCCCGAGATGCTGTTGGTCTGCGCAATTTTCCTTATGGCGTAGGGATTTTGAAATTTTTCGGAACTTTAACTTTTGAATGGGTGCGAAATCCTATGAGAAGGGAACATCGAGAGAGATAGAGAGGTGTTTCTTTGGGAACTATTTTGTTTTGTGCTGATGTTCGCGTTTCTACATTTGGGAAATATACCTCTTTCTTATTTTCCTAAACTGTCATGCTTATAATTAAATGTTTTGAATGTAACTTTTCTTTCAGTATTATTAATGCTTAACTGAATTATTTCCTTCAAGTAAAACGTAGAGATCATGCTAGGCCATTTATTCTCTAAATAAAAATTAAATAAATGGAGAATTAAGCAGGTCTTGTTGTCCTTTAGT